>NC_090442.1:788061272-789311272 GCF_031143425.1 Pleurodeles waltl | reverse complement strand
GCACCGTGTGTGGCTATTAGGTGCCTCTGGTTACCCCAACCTGTCATGGCTACTGACCCCAGTGAGGAATCCCAGGACAAGGGCTGAGGAACGCTACAATGAGGCCCATGGTCGAACTAGGAGGGTGATCGAGCGGACCTTCGGGCTTCTGAAGGCCAGGTTCAGGTGTCTGCATATGACAGGTGGATCCCTATTCTACTCACTAAAGAAGGTGTGCCAGATCATCATGGCCTGCTGCATGCTTCACAACTTGGCTTTGCGACGCCAGGTGCCTTTTCTGCAGGAGGATGGTCCAGATGGCGGTGTTGTGGCAGCTGTGGAGCCTGTGGACAGTGATGAGGAGGAAGCAGAGGAAGAAGACATGCAGAATAGGAACTCAGTCATCCAGCAATATTTCCAGTGAAACACAGGTGAGAATACATTCCTGCCTACTACATGTACTTTAACACTTCTACCTCTATCCTGTCTGTCGATTTCACCCATTGTATGGTCACTGAGTTGTCACTTTCTCTTACGGTTTCACAGGTGTGGGTCCCAACGTGTGTCATCTGCTTAGATTCCTCATGGACTAGAGCTGTTTGACATAGGTATGTTGACATTACTATTTCATGAACATTTTGTCACTGTAATTGCAAATACACTATTTCGAAATCACAGACAGACTCCAGATCTTTTGGTGCTTTAGGTGTGTTTATTTCAATACAAAATATGGGAGGGGGAAGTTAAATGGTGAGGGGTGATGGTGGAGGAGTGTCCATGGCAGAGTCCAGTCTATTAGTCTCACAGGTGCATTGCCCATATGGGCATAGGAAGTGGAGCTGGGGCAGTTTCAGTATGGACAGGGTGACAAAGTGGGACAGTGGGACGACAATCAGGGTGGTCTCATTTCTTGGCGGGCTTGTTCCTGGATCTCAGGGAGTGTTTGTGGGGTGGTTTCTCCCTCTGCAGGGGGTGGGGTGCTGGTGTGGTGGTCCTGTGGCAGTGCCTCCTGTCCACTAGCGCCGGTGGAGGTGGTGGGCAGTTCATCGTCCATGCTAGTGTCAGGGGCCCCTTGTAGTGCCACAGTGTCCCTCCTGGTGTTGAGTAGTTCCTTCAGCACCCCTATGGTGGTGCCCAGGGCGGAGCTGATGGTTCTGAGTTCCTCCCTGAACCCCAAATACTGTTCCTCCTGCATGCGCTGGGTCTCCTGAAACTTGGCCAGTACCGTTGCCATTGTATCCTGGGAGTGGTGGTAGGCTCCCATGATGGAGGAGACGGCCTCATGGAGAGTGGGTTCCCTTGGCCTGCCCGCCCCCTGTCGCACAGCAGCCCTCCCAGTTCCCCTGTGTTCCTGGGCCTCTGTCCCCTGGACCGTGTGCCCACTGCCACTGCCCCCAGGTCCCTGTTGTTGTTGGGGTGGTGGGTTATCCTGGGTTCCCTGTAGTGGTGGACACACAGCTGATTGACGTGTCCTGGGGACGGAGGTATAGGCCCGCTGGGTGGGTGCTGTGCTGGTGTTTCCAGAGGGGGGAAGGTCTGTGGTGGCCTGGGCCTGTGTGAGGGGAACCGACTGTCCCGAGGCCCACGATGGTCCGGGCTGGTCATCTAGATCCAGGTGGACAGAGGTGCTGTCATCACTGTGGGCATCTTCTGTGGGTGGAGTGGACATGTGTGGACCCTCCTGTCTGGTGACATTGGGTAGTGGTCCTGCAGGGGTGGAAAGGCATGATTATTGCATCTTTGTGTGTCATGGTGTGCAATGGGTGGGTGACAGTGTACCCCAGTGCTGGCATTCCTGTGTGGGAGCTTGTGTGATGATGGTTTAGGGGGTTGTATGGGTATGTGCAGTGGGCATGCTTTAGTGATTGGTGTCCATGCGTTTTTGTTGCATGCAGGGCTTGGTGTTGGGATGTGTGGTTTGTGATAGCGGTACATTTGTGAGGAGTTGGAGTGATAGGGGTGGGGGCGAGAGTGGGGGTATGTGATAACATGCAGGTATGGTGGGGGATGTAATAGTTAAGATTTGTCTTACCAGAGGCAATTCCTCCACTGACTCCTGCGAGGCCCTCAGGATGCAGAATCGCCAAGACCTGCTCCTCCCATGTTGTTAGTTGTGGGGGAGGAGGAGGGGGTCCGCCGCCAGTCCGCTGAACCGCCTGGTGGTGTATTGAGACCATGGAACGCACCTTCCCCCGTAGGTTCCACCTCTTCCTGATGTCCTCCCGATTTCTTGGGTGTTGTCCCACTGCGTTGACCCTGTCCACTATTCTTCACCATAGCTCCATCTTCCTTGTAATTGAGGTGTGCTGCACCTGTGATCCAAACAGCTGTGGCTCTACGTGGACAATTTCCTCCACCATGACTCTGAGCTCCTCCTCCGAGAACCTGGGCTGTCTTTGCCGTGCCATGGGGTGGTGTGGGTGATGTTTGGGGTGGTGTGTGTGGTGATAAGTGTGGTGATATGTAGTGGTGTGTTGTGTGAGGTGCGTGGAAGTTGTGTGGGTGATGGTGTTGTGTGCCTGTGGATGCTAGTTTATTGATGGTGGTGTCTCTCTCTGGCCTTCTCTCTGTAATTGTGGTCGTAGGGGTTTGTGGGTGATGTGGGTGTGTGTTTTATATTGTATTGGGTGTGTGGGAGTGGTGTGTGTATGTGTATCAGGTGTGTGTATTTCGAATTGTCCAATGTAGTTGTGTTTTGTATGAGTGTGTGTATTTTGAGCGCAGCAGTGTGCACCGCCAATGGAATACCGCGGTTGAAAGACCGCCGCGTGGATTCGTGTGTTGTGATAGTGTGGGCGTATTTCTGTTGGCGTGACGGTGGAGGTTTAGTTTTCACCAGTTTATCACTGACCTTTGGTGTGACGGACTTGTGTGGGTGTCTGAATTTTGGCAGATTCCAAGATGTGGGTCATAATAGCTGTGGCGGAATTCCACGGCCGCGGCGGTGTGTTGGCGGTCTTCCGCCAATGTTGTAATGACCCCCTTTGTGTCTAACCTATACGTTCTGGAGTGCCAGGGATCTGGTCAGTCTTAGGAGGCAGACACTGAGATGGGAGAAGTGAGAGTGAAGGATGGTGTCTGCAACCTGAGGTTGTATCTCCAAACTCTGGAAAGCTAAGAGGTCAAAGTGCTGTCTGGAGTAATTTGGTGCCTTCTCCTTAGCCCAAAGGCTAACAGTGAGGTGCCAGATAGCTTCAGACACCAGATAGCAGCAACCACCTGTCAGTGGATGGCTAGAGGCTTGCTTTCTGACATGACCATTGTCAATGCCCTTTGTTGCTTGTCTAATGGGCAGAGCTGGTTCTTACTTTGAGACAGAAGCCTAACTGAGGATGTAGGATCCACATCACCTTCTTAGCCATGATGGTCCTTTTCACTTGCTGGGAGGCTTCTGTTGGCAGGCTAGGGTGAGCTCTGTCCTAGTTGGGGTCTGCAGATGATAGGGATTCCCCTGGACAGGGTTATTGGTTGGGGCTGAGTTTGACAGATTGGCTGTACTGTTGAAGGCAGAACTTGAGGGTAGGCCCAAAACTGTTGGTATAGTCTATTCCCCACAGTAAAAGTGCTTTGCAGTGGGATATGAGCCTGGAACTGATCTCACCAATGGAGAGGGGTTTCCCCACATCCATTCCTCTTAAACCAATGGGAACTGCCCGGGATATGGCTGTTTGCTCTTGTCTTTCTAGCTAAGGAAGGACTGTTTAAGAAAATGCCTCTTTGTGCATGGTCACCCATTTTTGCTCAATTGATTTGATGTTGTTTTGACTTTGAGCATTGGGGCACTATTATGGAATGCCCAGTGTACATGAGTTGAGCCATAAACATGTAGATATTAGCTAATCCCTGATTGTCTTGTTTAGCTTTCTTTTAAGGCCATAGTATAAGGTGTATAAAATGTATCTATGGCATATAAAGATAAACTATCATCTGTGGATTGAAACATTTATTGTTCCAAAGGAAAACAAGGCTTCAGGTCTACCATTGTAGCCTGACTGCAGTATCAAAATGGTAGTGCACCTTTTTAACTCCTATTTTAAAATTGGTAACTCATCCCTACATAGGCATTGTACCCCCAAGGTATGGTGCATGGTATTTAAAACTGGGACATGTGGATCATTATTATTAATATTGAGTGAGAAGCCCATACAATATATTTTCACTATGCCAGGCCTAGTTGCCCAATAGTTGCCCAATATAGAAACCACAGCACAAAAATAAAATACTTACTTTGTATCTCTAGAATGGGACCAGGTAGTAAAATAATTAAACAACTATTTAAATAGTTATTAAAAACACAATTCAGTGTTGAGCCAGTAAATGGTGTGAGAGAGGTGTGAAAATCTTCCCAGCAGCACACAATAGGCTGACGTTAATGGGCAGATATGACTCCTTTGAATTCAGTCAAATATGTAGGGTGAAGGTGGTTTCATTCTGTTGATGCCATGGTGTTAAATCCTGTCTGATGGATCTTTCAGCCACATGTAACACATTGGCAGCCTTGAAAGGAAGAGAATAGGATGCCTGTACAATTCTTTTATTGCGTGAATACTGGATACTGAAGGGCCCTGCTTTTGTCCTACTAGACTTCTCTTTCAGAGTTTGTTGTGAGTACAGTGCCTGCTTCAAACTGGATTTTGGTGCTAGCTGTGATTGGACACTATGATCGTCCACTGTCCTACACATCCTCAGCTTTTGGATCAGAAGTTCAGTATGGTTGAAGACTTTGGCAATCTTGGCACTGCCCAGGCTCATTGCATTTTTGGCCTGTTTAAGTGCAAGCAAATGTAAATTAAGTGTGGCGTTAGTCAATTTTGGCTTCACAGTGAATTAGGAAACTAGCTCACCCTCATATGTCCATGAACAAGCCTCCATGGTCATGGATATTGAACAGCTGACAGGCATTATAAATAAATTAAAATTGGATGGGGCTGCAGTTCAGAGCTGAATTCCAAATGCCTTTTTTAAAGAAGGAGTAATAGATTGGGCCTACTACTTAGCGCTCCTTTTTAACGATCTTTACAGTATAAAGCAGTTGCCAGACTCATGGAAAGGTAACATCTTCCATCCGTTTTATGAGTGGTAATCCCGCTTGCCCTCTACTATAGGCTAATAGCTTTGATTGAAGTTGAAGAAAAGCTCTACTCATCCTTTCTTCTGCATAATTTAACACCTTGGATAAATGATAAACATCTTATACCACGAAGCCAGACAGGATTTAGAGTTGGCATGGGGGAACTAACAAATTTAGCAGAACTATCCTTGTTAGCTATGAGGGCCAGATATAGGAAAGATAGGTTATTTGCATGTTTCATCAATCTCATATCCTTCCCAGAGCTCGACTGTGGCAACAAAAATTGAAGAATGGGGTCATCCCAGCGGCCTACTGGGCTCAGTCATTGAACTACATTTAGGCACCTGAACGCAAGTCAAAACCGGAGAGGGTAGTCAAGTTACTAATAGAGTTCAAACAGCCAACTGCTTCAAACAAGGATACGTCCTAGCCCGAAGGCTGTTTACCTTATATCTTGTAAACTTGGCCGGCGCTCTTTTACTCAAAAACAGCCATCCGCCCATTCTGGCCTCTGAAGCAATAGCATGGCTGCAATCTGCAGATGAAATTGTATTACTTATCCATACACCAGCCGGCTTGCAGTGCAATATCGATGCTCTTATTAGCTATATGGAAGAGCAAGGCCTTGAACTAAATTTGAATAAAATCAAGGCAGTCCGGCTGGTTGATTTGAAATTCAAATCATTTGCATGGTTTTTTAAAGGAAATCGGGTGGAGGTAGTCC
This sequence comes from Pleurodeles waltl, assembly GCF_031143425.1. Classification (NCBI taxonomy): domain Eukaryota; kingdom Metazoa; phylum Chordata; class Amphibia; order Caudata; family Salamandridae; genus Pleurodeles; species Pleurodeles waltl. The sequence continues at coordinate 789,305,498 of NC_090442.1, read as the reverse complement.
CTTCATATAAATATTTGGGACTCATAGTGGATCATCAAATGACTTTTAAACCACAGCTTGCTGCCACTCAAGCAAAAGTACAGTCCCTCATCCATGGGTTTCAGATACTAAAAAAAAACTGAGCTGTCATTCACTTAACCATTTGCTTTCTGTAATGTGGGCGCACTTGATGCTAACAGTTACATATAGGGGTTGAAATAATTTGGGGCAAGGAAATAGCCTCCTGCAACCACATTCAAATGAAGGTTTACAAAACAGTGTTTCAGATTCCAAACTCAGCTTCACCAACACAGGTACGTTTAGAATTTGGGTTAAAAAATCAAGCATTCCAGTGCAAGAGTGCTTATATTAAACTTTCCTGGAGACTTCGATCTGCAGCGGTCGGCTCTATCAGCAACCTATGCTGGTTGGAAATCGAAGAACAGCAGCATGCAATGTAAAAGGCTATTGGGGTCATTATTGAAATCATGTACTCAAGAGACTAGGGGCCTGATTTATACTTTTTTAGTGCTGCATTTGTGTGATTTTTTGACGCAAAAAACGTACAAAATTCAATTATGTTTTGTAAGTTTGTGCCACTTTTGTGTCAAAATATTATGCAAATGCAGTGCTAAAAAAGTATAAATCAGGCTGTACGTGTGCAAGACGCATGGGCCATGAAGTTGAGGAAAGTGGAGTTCAGCCGCATAGCTAACGTTGCTACTAGGTCTATGTCTTTTTAATGGACAGAAACACATTTGCTACAAGACGTATGCCTGGTCTGTAATATCATCATATAAAAATTTACGGGCTTAGGGATATCTATCAATGTACTTTTCTCAGCTTCTGAAACATCAATTCATGCTATTTTGCTTTGGTACGATGGAGACTAAGGACATTGCCCCTTCCTGGAAACTTTAGTCTCAAGCTTGCTATCTTTGTGGGTACAAGCAACAGACACTTGAACATGTTTTCTGTGTGTGACCGGTGCTGGAAGTACAAAGGAAAATGTTTATTGAAACATACTTTTAGGATTTTGAACATTCGCTCATGTAAACAAGCAGTTATTGGTTGGCTAAGCGGCACTTTAATTTCTCTTACCTTTTACAGGGGAAAGGATTCGGCAGGCGTGTCATATAGGCAACTCAAGGCACCCTGTGGTACAAGTTAGCTGAAATGTTCCTTGTAGTGGAGTTTGCAAGAGAACCTGGGTTTAAAAATCTTTTAGTCACCACTTTCCCTGCAGTCTCTACATGAATTCCTTTTATGACGCTTACTGTATTATGTTGCTTTGCCACTTTAACTAGGCTAATAGAAATTGTATGATTTCAAAACTTAGGGCCTCATCACTTAGGGCCTCGTCACTTGACAGCCAGACTCACGGATGGCGGTCGGACTGCAGTAAAGGACATTTAAACAGGGGTCCCTAATCTAATATGGACAGTGATCAAGGGCACTACAAGTAGAGTAAAACACACCACACTCTCACATCCGAATCTCACATATGTGATTGCTGGTGTTGCTAATTTATATGTAGGCAAGTTTGAGGAAAGCATATATATAACAAGCTTGTTCCTTCCTTTGAAAATGTGTGGAATTGGTGTAGATACATTAATGATATTTTCTTTATTTGGAAAGGTGAAAAAGAAAAACTAAACAAGTTTTTTATGTGGCTTAATCTGTGTGATTACAATCTTTAATTCACCATGCAGCACAGTTGTGATCAGGTTGAATTTTTAGATGTATACATTAAACATATGAACAAACAGTTGATAGTATCTCTGTTCACTAAGCCTATAGCGAGGAATACACTTTTACATTATGATAGTTTTCATCCCTGAAGTCAAAGACAAGCGATTCCTTTCTCACAGTTCTTGCGCTTGAGAAGAAACTGTACAGAGATTAAAGATTTTTTGAAGCATGCAGATGTTCTAGCGGAGAAATTACAACAAAGAGGATATCCCCATAGAGTGATTGAGGATTAATTAAAAAGAGCAAAATATTACATTTGTGAAGCATTATTGCAAGGTAAAAGTAAAATTAAAAGTGAGAAGTTGGTTTTTGCAGTCCACCATTCCAATTTGAACAATAGGTTGAGACAAATCATCAATTCTGAGTGGCACATCTTGAACACGAGTGATGATGACATTTTATTAGAAAAAAACACTCTTTGCTTTTAAAAGGAATAAGAATGTACTATTATGTTGGTCTGGGCATCTGTTGGGTTTACTCAGAATCTGGTTCAAAGATCCGCCGTAGGATTGGACTCGGTTAAAGGGAACTTTAAATGTGGTAGCTGCCATGCATGTGATGGGGCTATTAGTACTAATAAGTTCATACATAATGAGAGAACGGTTGTGTTGATGACCATGACAAACTGCAGATCCAAAAATGTGGTATATTTGATTTTATGCACGTGTAATTTAGGTTACGTGGGGGAGACATCGAGAGAGTTCAGGACCAGATTATCTGAACACAAATCCGCAATAAGAACGCGCAAATTGAATGCCCCGTTAGTTGCCCATTCGATTTTATGCAACCACAGTGAGGACAAGATAAGATGGACGATACTAGAGAAAATCCTGTTAAGAGGGGATTCCTGTGTTGAATCCATTAGGAAAAAGAGAGAAGTATATTGGATTTTTTTCTTACGGACTTTTGAAAAAGGACTTAATGACGAGATCCCCTGGCGAAATGCCATTTAGTTTGTGCCAGTAACTTTATTTAAGATCTGCATATCTGTTTACAGATATTTTCACTGGTACCCCTTGGAGTGATGTTGTTTATATATCTGTGTTCGTTTCCACTCCAACATGGCCGCCATAAATTAGCTCTGTGTATTAGAGCTACAATGTCTACCCCCTGTTTCTGAATAAAGATTAGAGTGGGTTAAGATTATATCTATTTGCAGATTATTATTTTCTGCTGCCCTCACTAACATCTACTATTTTTGACGCCGATGAGCGCATTTGACAGCATTTCTTATTTTGGCATATGAGCAATACACCTACATTTAAAGATGGCCGCCGTCTTTTCCTGGATTTCATGTAGATTTATGGGCACGCTTAGTCCCTTTTCTATGTTTTTTCCGAACACATGCTTCTGTGAGACATCCAGTTTAGATCATAAAAGCGGCGTCCATTGGGGTAGCTGAAGACTTGACAAACTTGTTCTACCAAGTCACAGGACGAGCTGGCAATCTATGCAGGGATTCCTTCTGAAGGTAAGTTTAGTTAATCACTGGTCTTATGGAGAAAGTAGGTTTTGCCACTGTTGAGGACAGGGAAACTTCGTTGGTGTTGAAATTGTGTTTGAGGTTCATACAGTATTTTTATTCCTGTTGTTTGGTCTTTGTAGAGTCAACTAGTTCCTCCTACCCCTGTAATTGGTTTTGGAGTTTGTTGCCAGTGGTTGGCATTGTGAGGTAGGATCTGCACAAGTAATATATAGGCTATTATCTAATATTGATATATATTTTGCATGGTGTTTTAGACTTGCTTGGGTGCACTCTTGAGTTTTGCACAATAATTTTGTTTTTTTCTTTGATTTTTTTCGTAACATTCACGTGGTTTGATGGTTGTGTTGTTTATTTTCTTTGTCACTTTGTGGAGTGGTGTTTGTTTGTCACGGGAACGGACATGAAAATCCCCTTTATAGTTGCAATATTATTAATTGAGGTATTTGTTCCTATATGTAGAGATATATTACTGCGACACAGTGCATCAGTTTACATCATCCTTCCACTATGCCCTGATGAAGGTGGCGCTTGTATTTCCAAACTTCAGATTTTGTTTATCCACTGAAACGCACGTCGGCTTTGAGGATAATAAAGGATGACCTTGATGAATTCCAAGATTCTGGCCGAAATGAGCTTTAGCCCTTGATATTAAGGATTATCTTGATGAATTTTGAACGTGTGGCTTGGAGGAAAATTGAGGATTATGTTCATGAACTTTGAGATTATGACAAATATACAAAGTTGATACTGGACAATATTTATTTTTCGTTATTTTTGTATATTCTTTCTGATTACTCTTTATTCTGTGTAAATATATTTTTTGTCCATTAGCTTTTCTATGTATTGAAAACTCATTATATGAAAAACTGTTGTTTATTTAAATTGGATTGTATTCAGATTAGGAGCCATATTTTATTTATTATTATGAGCATGGCATGTAAAGATTATTGTCTGTAGTTGTTTGCTTATATTGCTATCATTAATTTGTTTGTCCGGTGTTTCTAATTTTTATTTCCTTTTTTTGTCTCCGTCTTATATGTCTGTCTCTCTGTGTTGCAGTTGAATTTGTTATTGTTCTCTCTTGTAATTCAGATGATTGAGTTTCAGGTTTTGGTATGTGGGGGAATTGTTTCTTTATATATGTGTAGTTGTTATTTTTTCTAGATTTCTTAGTGTATATGAATACAATAATTTTTCTGTTTAGAATATGTATTGATATTGGATTAATTCATATGTGAGATTCAGATGTGAGAGTGTTGTGTGTTTTAGTCTTCTGGAGGTCGGACTGCAGCCAATGCACCATATTTTGACCACAGTGATCATGCCACGGTGGGACCGCCAGCACCCCCGGGATCAGAGATCCCGGCGGTCTGGTGGTTGCAGCAGCCCTAGTCCGCCAGGACAGCGATGCAAGCATCGCTGCCCTGGGGATTACGAGCTCGTTCTCTGCCAGCCTTTTAAGGGCAGTAGCACCGCCATGAAAAAGCTGGCAGAGAAAGGGTGCAGGGGACCCCCTGGCAGTGCAGGGGTCCCCCTGTCCAGCACCGTCGCAATGTTCACTGTCTTCCTTGCAGACAGTGAACATTGGGAGGCTGCTGGTGCACCCTGCATCCTACAACATTGCCGTCGGCTCGATTATGAGCCGGAGACAGTGCTGTAGGCTGTTCCCCTCTAGGCCAATGGGAAAAAACTGAGGTGTCCACCCGATGACCCAGCTGGACACTCTTATTGGGCCCGGCAGGGATGTAGCCACTATGGCAGCAACCTTGTCATTGGAATTTGGGTGGATGGACTAAACCATTGGCCAAACTCGTTATAAGGCTTGTATTCTTTAGAGGGGAAAGGAGTCAGCGGGTTTTTCATACAGGCAACTCAAGGGATAAGTAAGCATCAGTACCTTATTAGCTGAAACTGTTTGCCTTGTTCACAGATTTAGGGGCTGATTCCTAGTTTGGCGGGCGGTGGTCAGAAGCCAGAAGACCGTACCGCGGTCAAAAGACCGTACCGCGGTCAAAAGACCGCGGCGGTCATTCTGGCTTTCCCGCTGGGGAAGCCACAGCAACGATGAAGGCGGAGTTGCTTTTGTGCGACGGGTGCAGTTGCAGACACTGGAAATCAATGTGGGGCCCTGTTAGGGGGCCCCTGCTGTGCCCATGCCATTGGCATGGGCACTGCAGGGGCCCCCCAGGGGCCCCACAACACCCGTTCCCGCCAGCCTGGTTCTGGCGGTCAAAATGCAGCGCCGCCATGGAGGATTCTGCAGCCCAGGGGAAAACCGGCGGGAAACCGGCGGTTTCCCTTTTCTGACCGCGGCTTTACCGCCGCGGTCAGAATGGGCCTGGATGCACCGCCAGCCTGTTGGCGGTTCATCCGCGGTCCCCTACCCTGGCGGTCTCGGACCGCCAGGGTAGGAATGACCCCCTTAGTGTGTATTTATCGTTCATATTTTATGTAAATGTTCTTGTCTTATAATTATCAAATTGGTGTTGTTTTTATAATTTTGTGTATTTTTTTGCTACATTATGAAGAATGTTTTGCATGTTTATCTTGCCAGGATTTATGTGATTTGATCTTAAAGCTGGCATTAGTTTTAATTAACTATGCTAATAAACTTGACGTGACTTGACTTTACACTGTGTGCACAGCAGCACTTTTAGATCAGCACTATTTGAATATGTGACAATGGCTAACTCTAGGACAGTGCAACTGGTAATGTAAAAGTAAGGCAGACAGGAGCTACTGCAAAAAGTAGTCAGGGAATGACCTGAGAACCTTTAATCCACTGGTCTGAGAGCAACTAGGAGTGTCTAAGGGTGTCCCCAAACAACAGACCGGTGAACCCAACAAATCTGGACCTCACCCAGTCTTCCTCAGACCACTGCTGGATTTGCAAAAAGATATTAGGTAGACTGAACCTTCTGAGATTGGCATCTATGACTTGTGAGAGGGTTCAGAGGAGATTGGACCCCCTTCTGCTTGAGATCCAATGACAAAAAGATCTTCAAGGTTCATAAGTCTGATCTACCTGGTGGCTGCAATAGTATAAACATCCTAAATAGGACATTCCTGTGAAGAATCACAGCTGACAAATGGCAAATGGACCTGGACTGGGCTTTGTGTTGCCCTTTGCCTGACACACTGACAGTCTTTTACTTTTCCCCCTGAAGTTCTACTCTTGTAGTTGTTTGGACACACTTTCCAAATGTTTTGCTCCAGAACTCCAGAGCTTCAAGGAGACTATCATTGAAAAAAATCTGACTGACAGTTCCACAGCATTGGATTGAATTTCGGGTTTGTCCCATGTTTTGTGTTTTTGACCTTTTTAGCTTATATGGTACTTCTAAGTGCTTTAGACATTTTTGGTAAGTTAGGCCCATCGGTTCTATGCTATAGCTACCAGGGGTTGAGCTCAAGTTTAAATTATTTTAATCTTTGGCTGGACCTAATAGGTCAGTGGCTTTATTACTTGTAGTGGACGGCAATCCACCCCACATAATGAACTACTTTCTGACAGTGACAAACTAAACTACTAGTTTGTGGCCCCACAGCTTGAATGCATACTGGGTGCCAACTTTTAGTGAAGTACGTCACATTTTCTCTTTAATTGTCTGGACTACTGGCCTGAAGAACAATGCTAAATCAGACATGATTTATTTGATTATATATGCTCTCAAAAACTAACTAGACAAAGCAGTTCCAAAGAAAACCTGCAAAGGAATGGCAGAGAATATGAGGAATATTTATTTTAATTTAATTGTTTCAGCCACAAGCCTTCCAATAGTATAAAACAGTTTACATGAACAATAAAAAGACTTAGGCCCTCATTCCAACCGCGGCGGTCAATGACCGCCGGGTTGGTGGACCGCGGGAGCACCGCCGACAAGCCGGCGGTGCTCCAATGGGCATTCCGACCGCGGCGGTAAAGCCGCGGTCGGTCCGGCAACACTGGCGGTCTCCCGCCAGTGTACCGCCGCCCATTGGAATCCTCCAAGGCGGCGCAGCTAGCTGCGCCGCCGAGGGGATTCCGACCCCCCCTACCGCCATCCAGTTCCCGGCGGTTCTCCCGCCGGGAACCGGATGGCGGTAGGGGGGGTCGCGGGGCCCCTGGGGGCCCCTGCAGTGCCCATGCCAATGGCATGGGCACTGCAGGGGCCCCCGTAAGAGGGCCCCTAAATGTATTTCACTGTCTGCTGCGCAGACAGTGAAATACGCGACGGGTGCAACTGCACCCGTCGCACAGCTTCCACTCCGCCGGCTCGATTCCGAGCCGGCTTCATCGTGGAAGCCTTTTTCCCGCTGGGCTGGCGGGCGGCCTGAAGGCGGCCGCCCGCCAGCCCAGCGGGAAAGTCAGAATCACCGCCGCGGTCTTTCGACCGCGGAACGGTATTCTGGCGGCTCCCGCCGGCCGCGCAGTGACCGCGGCGGGCGGGAGTCGGAATGACCCCCTTAGTTTACATATCAAATCAATTAGTCACAATTAAAAACATAATAGCAACAAACAACTCTGCCCACACAATTTATTAATCATAGAAAACCACGTACGTCAATGCAAATATGGGCCCACCATTCATATTTATCAAAGAGAGCAAACCCCCATCTATGACATGGCCTTAGTAGTGGGGACCCAGAAAGAAAGTGCTTATGCACATAGCAATCATTAGTGATCATAATTATTTTATTGCAGCTATGATTTAATTAAGGGTAAAGGGAGCCCCATTTATACAGGAGAGAGCAGCAATTCCATCTCACAAATGGCAACTAAGGCCTTGTAAGATCTTATAATTCAACCAAACCTAATTTAAATGGTAGCTCCCTCAAACGGGGCCAGGCGGCCCATATATATGAGGCTACCCAATTGTGTGCACTGATATTACCTGACCTTGCACAAAGCACTAATGCAATTTTAATACAATTCACTCCCCTAGATTTGAAAAGGTGGTAAAGCCACCAGTTCTACCCCACATCAAATTTCTTACATAACAGGGTGAAGTGGGCAACATTGCCTCCCTCCCAGGACTACAGTCACAGTACTTCAGTCCTGCCCCCAGCCTACGGGTACATACCAAATAGTCTCTTAGAGGCAGCACACCCAACCTATATTTTATGTACAGAGAATGCTTCGATTCGGTGTACAACAGATCCAGATAATCTATAGGGGCAGTGTCATAGACATTATTAAAATAATAACTTGTAACCTGGCCTGCAGTGTCCTGATTGACTCTGCCCGTATCAGCCGAAAGAGCCTCTAACCGAAGATTCCCTGGAGTCTCTTTGACATGTGCCCCCCACGAGCGCTCCCAAGGTCTTGTCGCGATGACCTCTTCAAGACGTTCCAGATACACTGCTGCCCTGGAGGTGCGTAATAACCTTACCCAGTAAAATAGTGGCCTTAAGGCCGCTAATTCTGATATCATCACCAGGCTAAACTCTACAAACAGAGCCTTCAAGGGGGTTCCCGGCCCTAACCCCAATAAGGTTCTCAGAAAGTTGTTCTCAGCTACTTGCAGCACACTAGTCTTTGCAACTCCCCAGAGCTCTGCCGCGAAGAGTTTCGCAGACACTGCTTTTCGGACATATATTTTCAAGATGGTACTGATACTTCTAGCTCCAGCCTTGTGCTTGAACTTCAGTATTGCCCCCGCTGTTTACTTGAGGACTATAGCTGTCTTCCCTACATGACTGTCCCAATTTAAGTTATCCAAGCACCGCACACCCAGCTAGTCAAAGTGCTTGATGACCTCAATTGGTACATCTTTGATCATTAGTTTTCACCGGAGGCTGTGAGAAGGCCGCAAAGTCATCCCCATGGTCTTACTATAGTTCATGGTCACTGATTTTTCCTCGCAGTATTTAACAAAGCATTCAAGCAGCCTATGGGCCACTTTTTCTGTGCGTGCCATGGGTTTAACATCGTCCACAAATAGTAATACTGGGACCCTGCTGCCGGCTACAACAGGGACATCTAGCTGTTCTGCTAGGAGGTAGTGGACCACATCATTCAGGAAGAGGCTGAAAAGTAGAGATGCCAGGACACAACCTTGCTGGATGCCCTTTTGTACCAGAAAGAGATCTATGCACTCCCTACCCATCCTGTTTCTCACTTTAGCCATGCTATCTGAGTGCAGTGCTGGTATAGCTTTCACTAGGGAAGCATCAACACCTAAGCCCAACAATGACCTCCATAATTAGCCCCTGTCCACTAAATCAAAGGCAGCTTTCAGGTCTATAAAAATCAATACAGTAAGGACCTTCTAATTTCTGTGTATTTATATGAGATCAGGTAGAATCAGATGGCCTGATCGATAGTTCCCACCTGAGACCGAAAGCCAGCTTGCACTTCTGTTAAGACACCCTGGGCCTCGGCCCACCCCTGGAGGCGATTAAGCAAAACTTTCCCTAGAACCTTCACGGCTCCATTGAGAAGGGAGATCAGCCCATAATTAGTGGGACAGCCTCTCTCTTCTGATAGATCGGGACAATAATAGCAGAGCACCAGTACTGTGGTACTGCGTTCCCCTCAAGAGCTGCATTAAACACCTTAGTGAGGAGTCTAGCACAATAAAGGTCCACCGGCACCAGGTCAGGGCCGGGAACCTTTTGCTACTTCATTGATCCCAGTGCTCTAAGTACTTCTGGGATTAAAATTCCTATTGCATTGGGAGAGGCGGAAAGGGCATCTCCCGTCTGCTTGGAAACCGGGAAGCAGTACTACATAGGGTGCTAAAATAGTGGACCCAGACAGTTGGGCCTATGCAAGTTTCTACAGCATTCACTGTCCCCTTCCCCACTCTGGTTACCAATTGCCAGAATTTTTTAGAATTATTCCCAGCTGCGGCCTTACTGAGTTGTACCCACACAGTATTTTGGTACAGCCATTTCTTAGTGGCCAGGAAGTACTTATAATCTCTTCTCTACTCTCTCAAATTATTTTCTCTAATGCAGCTATCATGGCGCTGTATTTAGGCAAGCAAAACATCTTTTTGCCCTCGACATATCTGTGTTACTCCTGAACCGCTCATCCAAGCCAATTTTCTCTTGATTAATATTAGGACATGGCAGCACATCAACCCCCATTATGTGGAAACAGTCTGCGTGATTGAGGATAAGTCTGGCTATAACCGATAGAGCAAATTCAACTAAAGCTGAAGGACAGGAGAGGACGGGATCATCTTGGAAGGTGACAGGATGGACACACCTACTACAACAGTCAAACTGCTGTTGCCTACTCCCCAGTTTTACTGGTTTCACATCGCTAGAAGAAAGAACTCTCAACTCTGGTACAGCATAGAAGAGAGTTAATAACTGTGATCTATTTAAAGGTTGATTCACACCAGCATCAGGGAAGAGATCAACAAACTCCAGGCATTGCCCACTGTACCTTCTTCCAGGAGTAGCACCAGGGGGCTACAATGCTGTTATAATGCAAATCACAATCATCTGGACTGTCTCTGCGTCTAATTCCTAGGGGCACAGTAAATGGCAGGGCATCCAGGTTCAAGCCGGAAGGCACTGATGGCTCGCTGGGGATGCACAGCTTCCTGCTCAATTTGGGCTGCCACCATCTCCTGAGTGCGAGGCAAAGGGTTACCAGTCTTGGCTGCTCTCCTTGGGCCCTTCCTCCCCGCTGTTCCCTTTCTCTTTATGGAGCCTTTTTTCTTGTTCCTAGGCATCCTTGCCCTTGACAATGTTCTTGGCAGACTGCTCCTTCTGCTGTACCACCCTGACTTCGACTATCCTCGCAGTATGGGGTTTGGGTGGGTTCAAAGGACCTTACTACATCCCAACACCTATGAGGCATTGTCCAGCAAAAGGGCAGTTGAGTTACTGACATCTATGCTCTCCCCATTTGGCACATCCTTAGAGCTGGTAACTGGAGTTGCCCCACTGTCTGCATGACTCATAGAGTTGGAGAACAACCATTTTAAAGAGTAGACTGGTAATGGTGTGGCCCACTTCCCCCTTTTTTTTAGCATTTTCCTCCGTCTTGATACCCCTACTCGACTTTACACCTGTAACACCTGAGACTTCTCCCTGCAACCCCAGAGTTCTTACTTTTGGACTCCACAGTACCAAAAAAAAGCTCCTTAGATCCAGTAGCTACAGATTTATCTCTAGGGCTAACCTGACACTAATCTGCAGGGAGGTTGCCCCTCCCTGCTGTAATAAGCCTGTCATCCATCCACGACCACAGATGCCAGTGCCACAGGGGTTGGCCATAATTACATCAGTTTGTAGTTGACTCCCAGTTTGAACAGATGTGAAATCTAAAAGTTCAATCTGTACAGTACTCCTTTCGGAATATGAGAGATTAATCCGGTTATGACTGGGGTAAATCCTGGTTCCTTCCATCTGTCCTTCCACCCGGAACTAGGGCCTATAATATCATAGTTAGTAGTGACTCAATGTGCTCAGTACCCCCACTGAATTTCTCCAGTAATGCAAAGATCGATGTTAGAATATTGTATTGTTTAATGTAATCAGATCCTCAGAGATTACAAACCCTTGTGAGAGCTCTATAGGTGCAGTGTTGGCCTTTGGATACTGGCCAGTAGGGATATGCTAGTATATAGAATCAGTTTCTTGGTCTATTCTATGTATGACATACACGTCTCTTTACTGTTCTTTCTTTCTTTCCTTCCTCGTCGGTTTGTTCCTCGTCTTTTCCTTTTCCCTCGTCTTTACTGTGCTCCGTTTCTTGGCTCTCTGTATACCTTATTCCTACATTACTGTTTTCTTGTGTTTTCTCGCCCCTTTCCCCCCCCTTTATGTGCACTCTGTGTTTTCCTTCCACCACCTCCCTCCCCTCCCCTTATGTGCAGTGCCCGTGTCTCCTTTCCTCACTCACTCCTTCCTCCCATGTCCTGCGTTCCCGTACCTGGTTCGGCCACTCTTCTCCTGAAGCGTGGCAGGCTCGTTCGTATGCTCCCCGGGGCCAGGTCTCTTCTCCACGCTGTTGCATCCACTCGACTCCAGACGTCGGCAGTTCCCCAAGTTGTCGGTGACAGGTCCTGGCGTCTTTTGGATTGCCTTCTTCGCTCGTCCTCCGCCGTTCTGATTCCTCCTCCGGTTACTTCGGTGTCCACCACGGAATCCTTTCGCACACTCCCTGAGTGGGCGCTCCCACTTCTTTAACTGCCTCTGAGCCGCGCAATTTTGGTAGGGAGCCAATCGAGAACACAGCGTCCTGAGTTGCTTCAGTGCTATTCAGGGCAGCGTCAGCACAAGTCCTCCTGATGTGCGGGTCGGCCCATTCCGACCCGTCACAGTTATTACGTAATCATTGTTACCCCCTTTCTTCCCCTATCTCCACAGTACCTGTTCCCTGTCCACCATTCTCTCCCTCCCCATATGTACTAGTCATTTTTTAATCCTGACTCTTGAGCTCTTCCCCTGCATCTTAAAATGATGTTTGAAGTCCATGCTGCTCTGTCTACCTCTTCCTTCCATGCTTCTCCAATCATCCTTCCAGCCAGCGTGTTTCAGGCCAACTACATGCAAGGCATTGGCTTCTTCCTCATCTAGTAAGCTCAACAATGCTCCTTTACATCAGACTGCTGGAAGTGTTGCAAAACGTCATATTAAGTCATGGCTCAGACTGATAGCAAAAAAGTGAATTTGCTTTTTGATTCTACTGAGATAGTTTCTGCATGGTGACCTCAAGATACTGAGAAAGTGCTTACCCAGAGGGGGTTTAGAAGGAAGTTGCACATCTTCATTACCTGGAAAATATAAAAGAATTTAATGGTTTTTTCAAAATATTAAACAGTTATTACGCAGAGGTTGGCTAAGGAAGATATTCCTTTAAGTTTTCTTGTTTTGTTTAGCAGCTATTTTTACATACAAGAAATCATCTACAACGATGTTAGGTTTCCCATTTATTTAGTGATAGGAAAGTATCCCACAGTAGTGCTGATCGGAAGGCAGCAATTCAGCATGTAGAAAGGCTCAACATTTTAAACTGTCCCTGATGAGATCACAAAATATACTAAAACCTATTTTTTGCTCATGGTGTTTCCGTAATTTAAAATACATATGAGGGACTATTTACAAACTACATTTCACAGTACCACAGTAATACTATTAAAGTACAACAAATGTTACAAATGTTATTCACAAACCTATGAGTGTAAATCTTCACCTCCTATCTTTCTATGGGATGATCCTCGCTCTTGTAAGTTAGTAGTAAATGTCGGATGGGCCAGGCAGAGTGACTTGAAAAAGAGGCATACTTACTTCTAAATGGGAGGGGCTTAGGGAGGAGTGGAGAGGGGTTTAGTGAGGTTTAGGGAAGAACATACATCCACCCACACAAAAGAGGAAGCCAATTGCTATTCAGCACATCTAAAGTTAACACCACCAAAATGGGACTCAGCACAATAGTCAATAGTAAATTATTTCAGCTCAGAGCTTGAGGAAGTCCAGCACCACATATGGGCAACCCCTGGTACTGCAATACCCTCCACAAGGAAGTAATGGATGTGGGGACTTAAAATAAAACCTCATAGGAAATAATGTTAGATTACATTTAAATAAAAAAAAATGTAAATGCTAAAATAGCTACATTTAATGTAATGTTTACAACATTTCATTTATTTTTTATTTATAAAATATTTTATCAACCTTTGTTGCCACTAATTTTTATTAAACTATACATACATACTACTTTTAATTAATACTGTACATCACTTTTAAAAATTGTTAATGCATAAACAGATGGGGTCCAGATCTACCTATGGTAAAGCATAGGGAAAATGTTTTAAGAAGTTTCTTAAAATGTATAATAAATTAGTGAAAATGTTTGTATGTCAGATTGTAATCTAAATTAATTCTATATAAGTATTTTAAATGTCCAAGTAAATAAAAAATGTTACACCATTAACTTCACCTTGAATTAAATCTTTTATTAATTGGCTTATATTATATCAAATAAAAATAGTTTGCTGATGTTTAGATTTAAAAAAAAAAAAAAAAATCCTACCTAAAGTTTATTTTTTAAATAAATTATGCATTCATAATTACAAAAAGTGATGCACAGAATTAATTAAAAGTAGTTTAAATAGTTTTTAATAAAAAATAATGTTACGTAAATATTTAATTAAAAAATGGGTGTTAAAATATTTTCTACTAACAAAAATATGTATTATTTTTACCCTTTTTCGTAACATTAAATTATATGCATTTATATTTTATTGGTTTTATTTCAACACAATCAGAATAAGCACTCCAGGAGCTGCAATACTGTTTGTCATGGTCAAATCCAAAATAATCAAGTAGATTACTAGTGACTGAAGGCTATTGTAAAGGATAGGCGATAGAGGGTGCTCCTGCCAGGTTACCAGTTAGAGGTCTATAACCTGTGGGGTACAATTTTTAATCTGAATGTGGGTTGTGTGGCGTTGTGTGGGAATTCTACAATAACATGAGTCACTCCATAAATCCAGCAGACATACAGAGTCTAACCAGTATTGTAGACAAGCATTCCCATTCAAAGGAATTAAATGCTTTTGAGTCGTCCAGAAAAACAGCTATGGCATCCATGCTGAGCAGACAGTGTGCATTTCAAGGGTGCTGGACAGGGGGACCCCTGCACTTGTTCTCCACCAGCATTTTCATGGTGGAGAATGAGGTTGAACTCAGCCCCGCCCTGACTGATTACAACCAAGACCTCTGTCATCCTGTCAGGATCTGAGATCCTGGCAGGGATGGCGGTAGGTTGGAAGGTCTGCCCGCCAACCTCATAATGTGGCAGTCAGAAGGTAACAGCCGCAGCGGTTAAACAGCCAGCACAAGGCTGGTGGTCTTCGGTCTTCGTAATCATAATCTCGTAATCTGGCTTCATGTCAACTCCACTTCCAAGAGTCCATTGGAGACACTGACTTCTTTTCAACCCCTCAAACCTAATACGTGTTTAGCTATAAAGCCATTAAATCAGGCTTGCCTTCTGAACAATGACCACCAGAGAAGTTCAACAACATATGCAACATGCTCTCCCTGATCCTTATTAATCTGCTGCACTTTTCTTCGAATTATGGCATGGTTCCTGGGGTATGAAAGCATGCTATAATACTTCTACCACTAATAAAAGGAGACACCTGACTGGGCGAATTACCAAACTATTTCTCTCCTACCAATGTATACCAATATCCTGGAGAAGCACGGCCAGCTTCCCTCATTCCTAGAACAAAATAAGGTACTACATTCCCTCAATCTGGTTTTCACACCAAACACAGCACTGAATCTGCACTGCTAGCATTACGGAAACTCTGAGACAGGAATTGGATAAAGGAAGACCTGTGTCTTGGATCCTATGGGATTTAAGTTCTGCCTTTGGCACTGTTTCTCATTGGGTGCTTGGAGGTAGCACATTTCTGTTTACTGCCAAACCTTTAAAATATACAGTTTTCAACCTGCCCCATGCAGGTCCTCAAGTCTCCTCTTTTAACTTTTTCAATATATACATGTGACCATTGGCAAACATAGTGGAAAAGTTCCCCCTATCTCTCTATTCTTGCGAGGATGACAGGCAAATTATAATCCCACTCTCCACAACGGCAAATAGTACCTCTTCAAATATGGCTCCCTGCCTTAAAGAAGTGGGGTGCTGGATGTGTCATAACTGCCTGAAATTAAATGGCAGTAAAACGGATGTGCTCATCCTAAGCAATCAACCCCAGCTCTGGGGTCCCACTGTTGGTGAGATGAGCTGGGCTCCCAGACAGTCGATCAAGTCTGGTCGTTCAAGACAGCCAGACTTGTGGTGACAGTCAGACCACCGCAGCTGTGGTGGTCTGACCACCATATTAAAAATTTGGCAGGCGTACCCACCAAAAAACATCCGTCTCCACTACAATCTTAGATCCCAACAGGCTATGGCGGCTCTGAACTTAGCGCCGCTGTGCTGATTACACCCTTGTTCTCCGCCAGCCTTTTCATGTTGGTCTCATAGGGTGCCCTGGCACTGTCAATGCCCATGGCATGAGCAGTGCAGGGGCCCCCTGCCCAGCACCGTCAGAATGCGCACTGTCTGATTAGCAGACAGTGGCAATTCCGAGGGTGCTGGGCAGCCCCCAGTGCGTTGCCATTGGCCTTAGTTCCATGTGGAGATGAGACCAATGCCGCCGCACGTTTTAAATTGGGCTTCCGCCAGTCAGCCCAGTGGAAAACTCATAATGGGTCTGGGTCTGGTGGGGCTCCACGGTGGTCTTCTCACCACAAGTCTGGCAGCCGGCTGTTCCGACCACCAGAATCATAATCAGGCCCTTAGGCTCCTGCAACTAATTGACCATGGATCAACAAATCACTTGGGTAGCTGTGTGCTGTTTTGGATTGGTAGATGTTTGACAATGATCCAGTAGTATTTACACTTTGGATACACAAAAGACTGTGGTTTAGGCTTTAACAATTTTGAGACAGGATTATGGCAATGTGCTAATCTTGGCTAAAGCGGCTGCAGACCAGAATGCAGCCACCCATTTATTATGACACAACTCTGTCTCCCAACACTTTTGTCATTTGCAGCAACTCCCTATATCGCAATGTATCAAGTATAAGGCACTGTGTTAAGTCCACAGAGCCGTGCACCAGGCTGGCCCACTGTATGCATGCTCTGTTATACACTCATATTCCCAAGTGGGAACTTTGACCTGGTAAAATCCAACCTGGCCATCATTCCCAGAATCAAAAGGGTAAGGCAAGGAAGTCGATCTTTTGCTTATCTGTGCTTAAAACTCTGGAATGATCTGCCAGCTGAGCTACGTCTGTGCAACTCATATGCACTGTTTCTTAAATCTCTTAAGACCTGGCTGTTTTGAATCTTTTATTGGCTGTGCTAGTTCTCTTGATCTGTTAGCACTGGGAAACACCTCTGGAGTAGCCAAGAGCTTTGTAAATTTGATTTGATTTATTTGATTTGATTTGAAAAGTGAAAGTGGTTGACAATTATTCACAGACTTTTCCCTGGTTTTAGTAGGGCCATCAGGACATCAGGATGACTTCACAGAGGATTGTAGGAGACATTTTGCTCTCTAGCTTCTTCAAAAACAGCCAGAAGATTAGATGTCAGAATGTCTAAAACCTTTTATAGAATTCAGCAGGCAGTACATAGAACCTGGGACCTTATTTTCTTCTACTTTTCTACTCATTTTTCGGAGTTTTGTGCTTATTTTCTGCACTCTATTTTGCATTTTATTGCTCCTTTCCTGCTCATTTTTCTGCCATTTTTTACTATTTTTTCTATCGTTTCTGCTCCTTTTCTTCTCACTTTTCAGCCTTTACTGCTCCTTTTCTGCTCATATCCTACTCCTTTTCTGCTTACCTTTCTGCCTTTTCTTCTACTTTTCTGCTCATTTTTATGAGTTTTGTGCTAATTTTCTGCACTCTATTTAGCATTTTTGTGCTCATTTCCTGCTCGTTTTTGTGTGCACATGTGCCAGGGCAAAATGCAATCACTCAAAGTAAAAGCTTTCAATGGCTGAATTGGTCTGGTTTGCTGAGCTATACCTTCTGCTGGGGTTGGAGGAGTGTATAATATAGCCTTAGAGCCCGCTGTAGTGGACTATACTGGCCATTAAAGGCCCACTCTAGCTTTAACAAGGGAGCAGGAGTTTAATTGCCATTATAGCCCAGCTACGAAGGGCTCTAAGGCTATTAGAACATTCTGCCACTAGAGGGAAGAATGTTCTAATAAATAAAACAATGTCCTCATGAAGCACAAGGGGATTTTAATCTGTGAGGCCTTTGTTCACAGCTGTTGCTTTGGAATGTTGATGCTTCAGGCTTTTACCAGCCATTAAAAGCTCAGAGCACTCCATCATCTCCAATGGAGCTCACAACATTCCAATGTTCTAAATTGAGTTACATGTCAACAGACCAATGATGAAGAGTGTCAACCCCTACACGTGTTTTTGTATGATTTTTTTTTTAGAATAATGAGACTGGAAAGACAGCTTAAACTTGTCTTTGTGTCAGATAGAAAAAGGAACTAAACCAACAAACAGAGTACAACAAAATCACATACTTATAATGCACAAAACAACACAACATTTCCCCCCGTCACAAAACACCACACGTGCTCTAACAGCACACCATGTGCTCATACTTCTTACCACACATTTCCACCTCCAGGATCCTCATTTTTTTCTCAATACTGTGGTAAAGGGACTTTTTTAATGCACTACAAACTACATGAAATTGTGCCAGTGATAATTGCCACCCCATTATAGCGCCCCCTCAGTCATGCAGAATAATGATGCTAAAAAGGAGCCTCCAGATTCACCCACAACAGACCTTTCTGTAGAAAACTACATATGCCAACCTCTTTAAAAAAGACTGGATTTTGAAATACTTATTGTATTTAAAAAAATGCCTTACTTGCTCTGCATTTCACCTTTTCATCTGCTGTCTTCACTGGTGCAGGCCGATAAAGTCTTGATACATTTCAAGGGTGACCCTTCTGCAAATACCCTGGTTCCACTGCCACATATTAGGCAGCACAACCTTCTCAGTTCTTGGACTTACCCTGAGGAATTCATTACGTCCTATTCTTAGGTAGTACCTGATCTAATTTGTGTTCTGAAACCTTTGAAAATGTGTTTGTTTAAATTAATACAGTCTGTGTTCTGTCTTCAATAATGTATCTTGTTGTCGCCATCCTCTAATGCCAAGAAGCTCTCAAAGTTGTCTGACTTCTTTATAACAAATTAATGGCATGATGTTGGATAACATATCTTCAGTGTATCAGTTGTGCGTATGACTGGTGGCATTTTTTATGAACTTCAGTGCAACATGTGACTCAATGTGTAAGAAGGAACTGCCATTATTTGTGCTTGATTTCGAGGCTACACAACGGCAGGTACATAAAGTGTATAAAGGGAAACGAGCAGAAAAGGCAGAAAAAACTAGCAGAAAATGAGCAGAAAGGGCCGAAAAATCAGCACGAAACAAGAAGAAAAAGGCAAAATAGAGTGCAGAAAAGGCAGAAAAATAAGCAAAAAAGGAGCAGAAAAGGCAGGAAATGAGTGGAAAAGGAGAAGAAAGTGAGCAGAAATGGAGCGGAAGAGGCTGAAAAAGCAGAAAATTAGTAGAAAACAAGCAGATCAGGCACAAATAGAAGGCAGCAGAGGGTAGTGGACTGCAGGCAAGCTGTAAAATAGAACTGTCACAGGGGGAGCTGGCACAAGGTCTTGCTCCATTTTTCCACCCTATTGTGCCTTATTCTGCTTGTTTTTTGCCCTTTCTGCTCGCTTTCAGCTAATTTTTCTGCTCCTTTTCTGCACTAAAGTTTGCCTTTTTCTGCTCATTTTCTGCACTTTATTTTGCCTTTTTCAGCTTGTTTTTTGTTTGTTTTCTGATTTTTCTGCACTCTATTGTGCCTTTTTTCTGCTCATTTCCTGTTCATTTTCTGCATTTCTGGCCTTTTCTTGCCCATTTTTTCTGCCTTTTCTGCTCATTGTTCTTCCTTTCCTGCCCCTTTTATGCACTCCATCTTGCTTTTTCCTGCTTATTTTTCTGCCTCTTCTGCTCCTTTTCTTCTTGTTTTCTTCCTTTTTATGTTTCTTTTCTGCTCCTTTCCTGCTCGTTTTTCTACCTTTTCTCCTCATTTTTCTGCCTGTTCTGCTCCTTTTCTTCTTGATTTTCTCCCCTTTCTGATTATTTTCTGGTTGTTTTTCTGCTTTTTGTGCTCCTTTTGTACTTGTTTTTCTGCCTTTTCTGACCCTCTTCTGCACTATAGCGTGCCTTTTTTAGCTCATTTTCTGCTCATTTTTTTGCCTTCTCTGCTAATTTTCTCCACTTTAGTTTGCCTTTTCTCTGCTGGTTTTTCTGCCCCTTTTCTGCGCTCTATTTTGCCTTTGTCTGTTCGCTTTCTGTTCGTTTTTTCTTTCTCTGCTTGTTTTTTTGCACTCTATTTTGTTTTTTTCTGCCTTTTCTTCTCCAATTCTCCTTGGTTTTCTCCAGTCTTGGTTTGTACTTTCCTGCTCCTTTCTTCCCTCTGTTTCTCTCCCAGCACTCCACTTCCTCAGGATCTACATAATGGAGGCCACAGGGGACCCCATTAAGCAGGTCATTGCACCAGCTCCCTCTGAGGCAGTTTTCCTGTCCAGCTTGCCTGCAGTCTGCTACTCTCTGCTGCCTTCTGTTTGTGCCCCTTCTGCTCATTTGCTGCTCCCTTTTTGCCAATTTTTCTGCCTTTTCTGCTCCTTCTCTACTCATTTTTCTACCTTTTTTGCTCCTTTTCTGCATTCTATTTTGTCTTTTTTCTGCTAATTTTCGGCTCACTTTTCAGCTTTTTCTGCTCCTTTTCTGTTATTTTTTCTGCCTTTTCTGCTCCTTTTTTGCTCGTTGTTCAGCCTTTTCTGCACTCAATTTTGACTTTTTCTGTCATTTTTCTGCTTCTTTTGCTTCTTTTCTTCTTGTTTTTCTGCCTTTAGTGCTCGTTTTCTGCTCCTTTCCGGCTCATTTCCCGCTTCTTTTCTGCTCACTTTTCTTCTACTTTTCTACTAATTTTTCGGAGTTTTGTGCTTATTTTCTGCACTCTATTTTGCATTTTTCTGCTACTTTCCTGCTCATTTTTCTGCCATTTTTTACTATTTTTTCTATCTTTTCTGCTCCTTTTCTTCTCACTTTTCAGCCTTTACTGCTGCTTTTCTGCTCATTTCCTGATACTTTTCTGCTCATTTTTCTGAGTTTAGTGCTAATTTTCTGTACTCTATTTAGCATTTTTGTGCTCATTTCCTGCTCATTGTTTTTCCTAGGTGTTTGTGTGTGTGCACATGTGCCAGGGCAAAATGCAGTCACTCAAAGTAAAAGTTTTCAATGGCTTAATTGGTCTGGTTTGCTGAGCTATACCTTCTGCTGGGCTTGGAGGGGTGTATAATATAGCCTTAGAGCCCGCTGTAGTGGGCTATACTGGCCATTAAAGGCCCGCTCCAGCTTTAACAAGGGAGCAGGACTTTCATTGCCGTTATAGCCCAGCAAGAAGGTCTCTAAGGCTACTAGAACATTCTGCCACTAGACAGCAGAATGTTCTAATAAATAAAACAATGTCCTCATGAAGCATGAGGGGATTTTAATCTGTGAGGCCTTTGTTCACAGCTGTTGCTTTGGAATGTTGATGCTTCAGGCTTTTACCAGCCATTAAAAGCCCAAAGCACTCCATTGTCTCCAAAGGAGCTCACAACATTCCAATGTTCTAAATTGAGTTACATGTCAACAGACCAATGATGAAGAGTGTCGACCCCTACACATGTGTTTTTGTATGATTTCTTTTTATAATAATGAGACTGGAAAGACAGCTTAAGCTTTATTTATGTCAGATCGAAAAAAAAGTAAACCAACAGAGTCCAACAAAATCACATACCTACAATGCACAAAACAACACAACATTTCACCCCATTACAAAATACCACACATGCACCAACAGCACACCATGTGCTCATACTTCTTACCACACATTTCCACCTCCAGGTTCCTCATTTTGTTCTCAATACTGTGGTAAAGGGACTATTTTAATGTAGCACAAACTACATGAAATTGTGCCAGTGATAATTGCCACCCCATTCTAGCGCCCCTTGGTCATACAGAATAATGATGCTAAAAAGGAGCCTCCAGATTCAACGACAACAAACATTTCTGTAGAAAACTGCATATGCCAACCTCTTTGAAAAGACTGGATTTTGAAATACCTAATGTATTTAAAAAATGCCTTACTTGCTCTGGATCTCACCTTTTCATCTGCCGTCTTCACTGCTGCAGGCCCATTAAACACTTGTCTGACTTCTTTACAATAAATTAATGGCATGATGTTGGATAATATAACTTCAATGTATCAGTTGTGCGTACAACTGGTGCCATTTTTTCCTGAACTTCAGTGCAACATGTGACTCAATGTGTAAGAAGGAACTGCCATTATTTGTGCATGATTTTGAGGCTACACAACGGCAGGTACATAACGTGTATAAAGGGAAACGAGCAGAAAAGGCAGAAAAAACTAGCAGAAAATTAGCAAAAGGGCAGAAAAATCAGAACAAAACAAGAAGAAAAAGGCAAAATAGAGTGCAGAAAAGGCAGAAAAAGAAGCAGAAAAGGAGCAGAAAAAGCAGAAAATGTGTGGAAAAGGAGCAGAAATTGAGCAGAAATGGAGCAGAAGAGGCAGAAAATTAGTGGAAAACAAGCAGATCAGGCACAAATAGAAGGCAGCAGAGGGTAGTGGACTGCAGGCAAGCTGGGCAATAGAACTGTCACAGGGGGAGCTGGCACAAGGTCTTGCTCCATTTTTGCACCCTATTGTGCCTTTTTCTGCTTGTTTTTTGCCCTTTCTGCTCTCTTTCAGCTCATTTTTTCTGCTCCTTTTCTGCGCTTTATTTTGCCTTTTTCAGCTTGTTTTTTGTTTGTTTTCTGATTTTTTTGCACTCTATTGTGCCTTTTTTCTGCTCATTTCCTGCTCGTTTTTCTGCATTTCTGATGCTTTCTTGCCCATTTTTCTGCCTTTTCTGCTCATTGTTCTTCCTTTCCTGCCCCTTTCATGCATTCTATCTTGCTTTTTCCTGCTTATTTTTCTGCCTGTTCTGCTCCTTTTCTTCTTTATTTTCTGCCCTTTCTGATTCTTTTCTGGTTGTTTTTCTGCCTTTTGTGCTCCTTTTGTGCTTGTTTTTCTGCCTTTTCTGCCCCTCTTCTGCACTATAGTTTGCCTTTTTCAGCAAATTTTTTTGCCTTTTCTGCTCATTTTCTCCACTATAGTTTACCTTTTTCAGCTTGTTTTTTGTTTGTTTTCTGATTTTTCTGCACTCTATTGTGCCTTTTTTCTGCTCATTTCCTGCTCGTTTTTCAGCATTTCTGGTCCTTTCTTGCCCATTTTTTCTGCCTTTTCTGCTCATTGTTCTTCCTTTCCTGCCCCTTTTATGCACTCCATCTTGCTTTTTCCTGCTCATTATTCTGCCTCTTCTGCTCCTTTTCTTCTTGTTTTCTTCCTTTTTTGTTCCTTTTCTGCTCCTTTCCTACTCGTCTTTCTACCTTTTCTCCTAATTTTTCTGCCTGTTCTGCTCCTTTTCTTCTTAATTTTCTGCCCTTTCTGATTCTTTTCTGGTTGTTTTTCTGCCTTTTGTGCTTGTTTTTCTGCCTTTTCTGCCCCTCTTCTGCAGTAAAGTTGACCTTTTTCAGCTCATTTTCTACTCATTTTTTTTTGCCTTTTCTGCTCATTTTCTCCACTCTAGTTTGCCTTTTCTCTGCTTGGGTTTCTGCCTTTTCTGCCCCTTTTCTGCACTCTATTTTGCCTTTCTCTGCTCGCTTTCTATTTGTTTTTTCCTTTCTCGGCTTGTTTTTTGCACTCTATTTTGTTTTTTTCTGCCTTTTCTTCTCCCTTTCTCCTTGGTTTTCTCCAGTCTTGGTTTGCACTTTCCTGCTCATTTCTTCCCTCTGTTTCTCTCCCAGCACTCCACTCCCCCAGGATCTACATAATGGAGGCCACAAGGGACCCCATATAACAGGTCCTCGCACCAGCTCCCTCTGATGCAGTTTTCCTGCCCAGCTTGCCTGCAGTCTGCTACCCTCTGCTGCCTTCTGTTTGTGCCCCTTCTACTCATTTTCTGCTCCCTTTTTGCCAATTTTTCTGCCTTTTCTGCTCCTTCTTTACTCATTTTTCTACCTTCTTTGATCCTTTTCTGCATTCTATTTTATCTTTTTTCTGCTAATTCCCTGCTCACTTTTCAGCATTTTCTGCTCCTTTTCTGTAATTTTTCTGCCTTTTCTGCTCCTTTTTTGCTCGTTGTTCAGCCTTTTCTGCACTCAATTTTGACTTTTTCTGCCTGTTTTTCTGCTTCTTCTGCTTCTTTTCTTCTTGTTTTTCTGCCTTTTGTGCTCGTTTTCTGCTCCGTTCCTGCTCATTTCCCACTCCTTTTCTGCGCACTTTTCAGCTCATTTTTTGGAGTTTTTTGCTTATTTTCTGCACTCTGTTTTGCATTTTTCTGCTAATTTTTCTGCCATTTTTTACTCTTTTTTTTTTTTTTTCTACTCCTTTTCTTCTCACTTTTCAGCCTTTTCCGCTCCTGGATGAGTGCAAAGATGAGTGCCAGAGTGCATGTAGGATGACTTACTGAGTGCCTAAACACACCGCCACTAAAGGCACTTTCATTCATAAGCCAGACATATTGGGCCTCATTGCAATTTTGGCAGAGGGGATTACTCCATTACAAACATGACACATATTTCGTCCACCGTATTACAAGTTCCATTATACGCTATGGAACTTGTAATATAGCATCCAGGATATCCGTCATGTTTGTGATGGAGTAATCCCCTCTGCCAAACTCGTAATGAGGCCCATTGTCATTTCTACTGCTTGTTAGAAGAGTGCTCGCATCTGTAGATCTCCCCCAATCCTGCTTGGCATTATATTCAGAATATATTTATTTTCTGTTGGAAATGTTTTCAGCTAGCCCTGACGTTTTTGCCATCAGCACATGTTTACAATGCTACGCAGCCAAACTACAAATTCTAAAATGTAATTCACATTGCTGATGCCTAAAAACGCCAATGCTGGCAGATGTTGCACAAGCTGGAGCCACAAGATAGCTATTCATGTTATTGCTTGGTCCTTATCTGCTTGGAAGAGGAAAGGCATTTGTTGCTCCAAATGTTTACTAACAACTAATGTTAAGTAAATGGAACATTTTTCAGTATTTGATGTTCCATTTGAGAATGGGATAAATCAGTCAATGCCTGTTTATAATGCAAGCAAAGCCCAAGCCATATCCGCCAAGTGGTCATGTTTCCTATGACTGACAGCTTTCATCCCTAGCTTTTCAGACAATAGCCTTTTGTATTCATGCAGAACTCTTTAGGGACAATGCAGTTGCTTGAAGATTAATTTCAGGCTAATATTGTAAGACATTTCTGCTTTATTCGCCTCTTGATCATGCATAATTCATTGAAATGTTACACATAAACACACTGAAAACATGGAAATGTCACATATAAGCAAACTTGCAACTGTTTACTAGGCATTCTCGAAACTGATTTCTTATTGGCTAGTGACCCTTGATGTATATTGTTAAAGAACAACTTAGTAAAGAGAAATTACAAATTGCACAGTCACACACACTGAATCGCGTCACAAAATGTATTGGCTGGCCCTATATTTTGTATTGTTGCTTTAATTACAGTATATTCAGTTTTATCTCTGATGGTCGACATGTAAAATGGTGATAAATCATCTCAATTTGATTTATGCCTTGGTATTCATCCATCTTCACATTGTTCAGACTGAAGGTGTCAATCCCTCCAGCTTTAGCAGGGAAAACTGTCCACCTCCCTCAATTTCCTAGCTTTCCAGAGGATGTTCCATCACTGCGAATTATTTCTATATCCACTATACCACAGTTATTGAAATTGAATTTGACATTATGCACTAACACTTTTTTCGTATCAATTTCATGCAAAAGTCCTCCACTGGGATTTCCAACAAATCTACCCCAGGAGCCATTATAGTAGAATTGAAGCCCATCGATCAGATTCCACTCCCTCACATTTACCTGGGTGACCGGGTCCTCAGTGGAATTATCTTCATTTGGATATGAGACATAGCAGTTTTTGCCACAGTTTCCAACAATACTGTAATATGAAAATGGCCCAAAGAAAGCTGTTATCATGGAAGGATCTGGTTTGGAGAGATTGTCTTCACTCCCTGGCATAAAGATATCCAGGAAAAATATGGGCAACAAGGTTTGCAGTATTGCACCATTAGCCCGATTCCACATCATTGTCTTGACCTTGTTGCAGATCGCTTTGTCGTAAGTGGGGGTTGGACACAGTAAGATAGGGATATGCTTTAAAGTATCTGTCTTCCCCAGAGACCTTGTCATTATCAGCCCTGGTGTAGACATACCAGTAAAAAGGTGGAATGGTTGTTACGGTCTTGTACTCTCCCAAAGTCACAACAATGCTGTTGCTTCACCACTTTTGCCATTTAGCATTGACCTCCTGAAAATCTTGTAAGTTTCAATCTCTTCCTTCAGCTCTTTCCGCCAGGTTGGTGTGTTATCCTCATCGTAGATTTCTTTACAATGCATCAGTCTTTCCTGAAGGTTAGCCAGATGCATGTAAGACAATGTCACTGTCAGAAGAATAAGACTCACTGCATTATCTGAGTGTACAAGTCGTCTGTGAAGATCATTACAAACAGTAATGATGGAGGACATCACTGACCCTTTCTCATATGGCTTTGCTGCCACATACTGCTCCATGGTTTGGCGTAAGCCGTCAAGGCTATTTCTCAGCTGGGTTACCTCTGCAGCAAGGATCTTCTTGTCAGTCATGTACTCCACTTGATCCTTAACAAGCTCCCAGATATCCACAGCAGAGCTTGGCCAGAAGAAGCTGATGAGCATACTAACAAACTTCCCAACTGAGATATCTTCCACGTTAATAAGACCAACCAGACCAGTAACCAACTGCTTCATTCGATCATTCCATGTGTCTGTCAGTTTATCAGTTAGAATGACAGATGGGTCGCCCAGCATCAAACAAGGCTACTCTCTAAAGAAAAGATACTAATGAGACACATGCTATGAAAAAAACAAGACCTAGGGACAAGGTTTAAATTATTAATAGTGGCACAAACATGATAAGGCGGTATAAGGGCACCCACACAGATTTTTAACCAGAAGTGGAAATGATGGTGACTCCTCCATAGTGGCCTGCTACAATTATGTTTATTTGCTATTGTCAGCTGCTGTGTTTTGAGTGACCTTGTCCTTGTCAATGATTTTAGCTGGGTAGAGGCAACACGTTGCTAGACTGGCATTCTGTGCTCACTGTATTGCAATTTATCACATTGATAATGGTCCAAAACTTATAACTAGTCAGCTTATCAGTAGACTTGAGCAAAGGCTTGGCCTAGTCTGACTGTTTTATGCCACAGGAACACAAAAGAGACATGCGGTCTGCAGTCTCTTTAAGACGTCAGTACTCCTCAACAGGGCCCACCTGCTCTGTACAAATTTCCCGTTAAAGGTGATTGTGTCTGGCATAGAGCACCCTAGCTCCTTATGCCCTTGATCCAACTGGTACTGGCAGACCTGGTTGAGGCGTACAGTGAAATTCAGATAGTGGTCACTATCACATTTGCAGCCGAGTCTGGCAGATTGTTACTCTGAACAGAATAAAAGCTGAAAGAATAATCTGTCCATTGGTTCTCACTCGATCGTTTTAATTCATGAATCCATTCATAAAAACCACCAGTTGAAGAAAGATGAAAGAAAGAGAAACCAGTATTTTTCTATGCAAAAGGAAAATGAATGGAATAGTCGTTCCCTCATGATAGAGGTCTCTAAAGTAAAATTCCTGCTGACAGAGCACTTATTACACACCGGTTCCCTTGCCACCACACCCAGCAATACACCTCTTCTCTCACCTTACCTTCTAACAGAGCATCTGCTCCCTATGCATTAATCACGGCCTATGCACCTGATCCGTCCTCATACTCACTCGCACTGCATATGCTCCTTCCCCAAGACAAACACTGCACTTGTATGTCTCACATGACTATTGTCAGTACAACTATTCCTTTCCTTTAACCATTAACAGAGATTCTGTTCCTCCGCCATATCCACAAACGGATCTCCGGAGGTGTGATCATTTTTTATTCCAGTGTTGTAAAATCTCAAAACACTCCGATTCAGGTATCCAATAGAAGAATACATAGGCCCAGAGTGAGACGACTTGCAACTTTTCACATGTTTAAACTTTTATTAAAAGTCCAAGAACTCCATAAAGTGAGAAGATTTACCTTTCAGAAAAGAGGGCATATTTACCTATCCTTTATGGCAGAAGGAGGCCCCTCCTCTTGCACGCAGGCTGTTTAGTGCTGCTTAGCAGCCATCTCACATCAGAGCCTCCACCATAGGGCATGTCCTCTCCTCTTATAATTCTCTGCTTAATTAGAATGCAGAGATCTTGTGTTAAGCACTCTTTTCCGTATGCACTCTGTCCATAGATCCCCAACTATGGCCTAGCCACTACCCAGTCCCTGATGCATCTTTCCATTTCCTCGCTACAGGACTTCATGTTCTTAACAGCCCAGTTGTCCCTGATATCGGTCAGAAAATGTCAATTTGGTGACGTGGGGCAGTGTTTTAAAACTTTGCCAAGGTGAATGCTCTGATTGTGTAACTTTGCAGGCAAGGGCTTTCACTTCACCTGCTCATAGTACTCAAATAAACCTTCTTGTTTTGAATGGGGACATGCCATGTAATTATATTTAATTGTCAAGCCATGTCGTGGACTACGATCTAATTATCCTTTCATTGAATGTAATAAAATAGAGGTCATCTTTTTTTTAGGATAGGGTAGGTTATGGGCATAAGGTGAAGAGTTTAGAGGTGAAGGGTTTAAGGGCGAAAGATGGATTTTATATTTGTGAAGGATTGATGGGTGAGTGGTTTAGGAATGAAGGGTTATAGGAAGCCTTTTAAAGGTGAATAGGTGATGGGTAAAGGGTTAGGAATAAAAGGTTTAAAGGTGAAGAGTGAAGGGTACATGGATGAAGGGCATAAGGGTGAAGGTTAAGGAAAGGTTTAGAAGGTGTTGTGTTGTGCTGAGAATGCCTATGAGCCTGGAACCTGGTTTGCACTTGTGTTCCAGCACAGAGAACCTGGAGCCCTGATGTCATTGAGGTTCTAAAGGTCTGAGAGTATAGCCATTCTACGGCGGTTGGTGGAGCTGACAAGATGTGCTGCTTTGGGTTGGTAACCAAATAAGATAAGTTATTGAAGGCTGGTGTGATTGAAGAGATCGAATCTTCTGAATGGTTAGCCCCTGTTGTTCCAGCACCAAAGGATAATGGGAAGCAGATCCGCATGTGTGTAGACCTCAGGGACCTCAACAAGCATATATGGGTAGATTGCCAACCCTTACCTAATATCTCTGAAGTGTTGTCGTGCCTGGGTGGCTCGAAAGTGTTTAGTGTTATAGATTTATTCTCAGCTTATCATCAGATCGTTCTGCACCCTGAGTCCAGACATTTCACCTCTTTGGAACACCTTCAGGGGCCTATCAGTTTTTGAGAATGCCTTTCGGGGTGGCCTCTGCGGCCGCCTGTTTTCAACATATCATGAAGAAGGTTCTTGACGGAATTTCTGGTACCTTGTGTTTCCAAGATGACATATTGATTCATGGCAGAACTGTGTTTGAGCATGACAAAATCTTTCGAGAAGTTTTAGGAAGGTTGGCCAAAGCTGGTCTTACTGTGAAGGAGGAAAAGTGTAAGTTTAAAGTCACTTCAGTGACTTATCTGGGCCATACCATTTCTAGTGATGGAATCAAACCCAAGTTGGAATTAGTGGACTCCATAGTCCGTGCACCTGAACCTACGGATAGAGATGGGGTGAGGTCATTTTTAGGATTACTCTAAATTCATTGCAAATTTTTCAAGCGTCGCCCAACCCCTGAGAGCTCTTTTGAAGAAGGGATGTGAGTTTATTTGGACTAAGGAGTGTGTGGCTGTGGTTTCTTTTATAAAGGATTGCATTGGGAAGATGCCCACTTTGGGGCATTTTGAAGTGTGTGCCAAAACCTCCTTGTATAAAGATGCTAGCGTCAAGGGTTTGGGAGCAGTTCTAACCCAAAGAGTAAACCAGGAAGAGAAAGTTATTGCTTTTGCCTCCCGTTCCCTCAAAGAGGCTGAGCAACATTATTCGGTCATTGAAAGGGAGGCTCTTGCGTGCATGTGGGCTATCAAGCATTTTACATTTTATTTGTGGGGTTTACCCTTCATGGTGAGGACTGAGCACAGACCTCTTGTTCAAATTTTCTCTTCCAAGAAAGGAGAAGAATTAACCCCTAGGATAAAAAGATGAGTAGAAGGTATACTAGAATAAAATTTTGTCGTGGAATATGTACCTGGGCCAAAGAATATAGTTGCAGACTTCCTTTCCCGATCCTCAATTGATTGTAGTGAAGAGCCTGAGATTGAAGTAGTCAATTGAGAAAGCCAAAAATGAGGAAGAATGGAGATCAGCGGTGGAGCGGGATCCTGATAGACATAAACTTCTTGAGTTCATTGTCAAGGGATGGCCAGAGTATACGTATATTCCGGACTCTCTGAAAAGGTATTGGAAGTGAGGGATGAGCTCTCTTTGTGCGGAGGTGAGTTGTTTAGGGGTACTAAATATGTACCTCCCACGGACATGAGGGATAAGATCTTGAATCTGGCTCATGAGGGACACCTGGGTAGGAACCTGACTAAGTCCAGACTCAGGACAACTTATTGGTGGCCTGGTTTAGATTGTGATGCCGAGTCAGTGGTCAAAGACTGTGTGAGCTGTGCACGTAGTGACAAAAACAAAATTGTAGCAAAAGCTCCACTTTTTCCACTTGTGACTCCTGATAAATCCTGGATGAAACTTGGGCTTGACTTCATGGGTCCATTCCATCTTTTGCCAACAAATAAGCGTTATGTTATACTTATGGTGGATTATGCGTCCAAATGGGTTGTGACCAAATGTGTAAATTCAATTGATACCAGAACAGTCATTAAGTTTTTGGAAGAGGAATTCTCTTGGGAGGGTTTACCCAGTCAACTGGTCACTGACAATGGTGTACAATTGACTTCACTAGACATGAAGACCTTTTTGGATTCTTTAGCTATCGAACATTTAAGGACAGCACTGTACCAACCTCAGGCCAATGGTTTTGCTGAGCGTATGAACAGAATGATGAAGTCTTGTGTGCAAGAAGCTATTAGTACCAGGGTTTCCTTGTCTAGTCACCTCAGGGATATGTGGTGGGCGTATCGCAATACTCCTAAAAGCATCACCAGCATTGCCCCTTTTGAGTATATGATGGGGATGTCGGCTTGTACCAAACTGTTCCCGGCATGGTTCAAGAATAAGGCGGTACAAGATAATTTTGATTGGAGCAGATTTGACAAGGCACCCGAACTTAGAGAAAGGTATCAGAATAAATACAGGTTGCGTTATAATACCAAACATGGTGTTTCTAATGTTGGATGGAAGGTTGGCGACATGGTGTTGGTAAAGAATCCCAGCTTCGGTATTAAGGGTATGTCATCTTTCAAGGGGTCTTTCCACATCAGAGAGGTGAAGAAAAATGTTGTGGTCCTTGATAATGGGGATGTGTGGAGCATGTCCAGGATTGTCAAGTGGAACAACTTGGTAGAGAATTCCTCTACCTTGGGGAGCCAGGATGGAAGTCATTCCTCTTCCGGACCCAAAGATTTTCCACGCATTAAAGGTCCTTCCAGGGTACGCTCTAAACCATTGTGGTTGAAAGACTATGTAACGTGATATCTTGCATTTAGTTTAAGGACAATATTCTCTAACACCTTGCAAATCATTATTTTAATCCCTTATACTTTGTAAAGTTGCAGGATTATGCACCTTAAATCCTTGTAGATTATTTTCCTTTAGTTAATTCCTGTTTTTAACTATTGTTGCAAATTCTCTATGTAATTGGTCATTTACGTTCATTATTTATTTATTTAACACTTTATTTTATTATTCCATGCAAAATGTTCTTAATGTTCTTTGTATGTTTAATGTAAGGGAAGGTGATGTGTTGTGTTGTGCTGAGAATGCCTATGAGCCTGGAACCTGGTTTGCATTTGTGTTCCAGCACAGAGAACCTGGAGCCCTGATGTAATTGAGGTTCTGATGTCTGAGAGTATCGGCATTCTACGGCGGTTGGTGGAGCTGACAAGATGTGCTGCTTTGGGTTGGTAACCAAATAAAGCTTCTGTGAATAACTGTCAGCTTCCACTTCATAACAAAGGGTAGAGTTTGAGAGTGAAGCATTTAAGGGTGAAAGGTATAAGTTTGATGGGTGAATGGTTGAGAGGTAAATAGTTTGGAGTAGAAGGTGTTTAAGTGTGTGTAGAGGTCAGGAGGGAAAATAGAAGGGTTTGAGGTGGAGAATTCAAGGGTGAAATATTGTTAAAATAAGTGAAGAAAAATATCTCCAAAATATTAGAGGAAAAGCAAGCATACATCCTATGGTATATCAAGGCTGTACATTGAATTCAAGGTTGACAATCTTTATAAATGGCATGGCTTAGTTTTGAAAGTATTTTTCACTCAGGAAACTCTGAACAGAATTTAAAAATTAATTCAGAAGTGTCAAATGCAAATCAAAATGCTTGCCAAGTCCTAATTAACTTTCCACATGATTCAGCCGTTTGGTCACCTGGGCCTCCAGGAAATGTGTCATGCTAAATACACCTTTTGCCTCAGACTCCTGCTGAGTCAGTGCACCAGAGAGTCCACCTCCCTGCTCCATAAAAGCCTTTGTTTGTCAAAGCTTGTGCTTTCATTCAGTATATGTGGATTGCAGGAGCTAAAATAAAAACAAATCTTAAAATCTGCTCTTCAGCTATACCCCAGTAAAAATATCCTTGGGAAACAGAAGAAGAAAAAAAACAAAAAGACAAATACAGAAGAGGAAGAGGAAGAGGAAGGTAAATCATATCATAAGAAGAATGATAGCAGCAAAAAAAAGCCTACTAATGGTAAGGAATGGGTAGGCTGTAAGCCCACTATAATTTAACAAGAGGTCGTTCACAATTAGACAACTTAATGGCAACCAATTGCAGTGAGTAGCAATTTTCGGCCCACCTCATTAATATTCATTAAGTAAGCTCAATTACGGCCCACTCGAAATTGGAACATTATAGACTGACATATGAATGCATGGGTTGGGCAGTAAAATTCTTTACTGGATTCAAAAATATTGGTCACAAATTCAAACCAGTATTTTGTGACCCGGCCCATTATTCCTACAGGTTCTTGTCTTTGTAGATTCCAGAAAGATGCTTTAAACCTGAACCATGTTGTTTTTATCTGCTTTCAATTTTTTTTAATTATTAGCACAGAGCAGCATATTGGGGAATTTTACCCTGAATCCTCACACTCTGAATGTCAGCTACAGAACGACTTGATGGTTAATTTTTAGGAAACTTCTACTTGCAAATAGAACCAATGATACATGGGAGGATGCCCAACTCTAGAATAACTTTAAATAACATTTCATAATCAGTGTTGAGGGGCAATACCAGCCAAAATGAGCCACACTCATTTTCAACCATTCCTAACTTCTAAAAGCTGGGATAACAGTTGGGGTGTAACACAGGCCCTGCAGCCACTTATGTGGGGGTAGGTGTTGGGTAATCCTTCAGGGGGGCACCAACTCCTTCAGGGAGGCCATTTTCTGTCAAATACCGATGCATATCTTTGAGATAAGGGAGATCCAGAGGCCCCGCTTCATATCTTCAGAAGAAATTCATGTACTGCGGAGCCATTCTGTCTTTATTCCACCTTTTGAATTTGGGGCAAGTGGATGCCTAGTCAGTGGAATGGGCGAAATTACCTGACGTTTTGAGCCAACTTACCACTGATTAAAAAAAAAAATGTGCCCATCCCTTGGTAAATTGCCTGCTTCACTGCTTTTATAATGTAATCAGTTAGTAGGGCTTTGGCAACTCTGCTATCAATTAGAGAAATCACTGACTTCATCTATAAATCTTCATTACAGAGTTACTCATAAAGCTGCATGGTTATACAACGCGTCTCCACTGCCTTATTGATATACTCCCCGATATTGAGGTCTTCTATCATACATCCAGGAAGATCTCCCCATCATCTCTCCCACCAACCAAAGCTTGCTCAGGACCATCAACTTTAAACAACAAATTTCAGAATGGACATCCCAGTACAGTAACTTGGATAGTGGTCTATGATGATGGGAAATACCACAAAGGGTCCTAAAGAGCAGTTCAAAGCTGCCAGGTTACTGGAAACCATACACTGCGTTTTCCTGTTCATCCATCACACTGCTAAGCAATGTGTCCCATAACATGCTATCATCATGGACATTGAAACACCTTCCAAATAGGATGAAAACAAAGCACCCTTCCAACTACACACCCTACAGTGATATTTAAATACCACCTTTTCTTGTGTTTCTAATATTTGCCTTCTGAATACTTATTTAAAAACTAGGCTATGATTACAAGATCTCTGGTTTTTGATGCTGGGAAACCAAGGGATTGTAATCTCCAGTTCCGGCCAGTATCCCAACACCATAAACCAGCAGTAGTGAGTGTTGTTTCCACAATGGAAAATAACCAGCGGGACATAGGAATACCTGGCCCTTTTCCACTGATTACACTTGAAGGTAAATCCACAAACATTTTTCTCAGTAAGAGGGCCAGAAGGGTCATGGAATGAAAAGAGGGTCACAGGATCAGGAAAGAATATGGTTAAAGGAGGCTGGGAATAGCACTGTCTGCTCCCCCTGTGGCACTGCAGGGGTTGGATGTGGGCTAGCTTAGTGTAAGAAATTGGGCTGTTGGTTGATTGGGCTGTGAACCCTGGTCAAGTAGAAACCACAATCCTTGTCAGGATAAGACGCAACCTCCCCAAATTAACCTGTGCTCAACTCCTGGTAGCTTAGCACAGAGCAGTCAGGCTAAACTAAAGTGCAGGTGCTCTCTCCCATAAAAGCTGGTATGATTAGTTTACACTTGTTTGGCATATTTAATAACCATGGCCTGTAAATTGCAATGTTACTAGTGGTAGTGCAGATTGCCCCATCCACAGAAGTAGCCTTTCAAACCTGTCTCAGCCCTGCCACTGCAGTGGCTGTGTGTACAATTTACATTGACCTACCATTTCAAACTACTTGTCAAGGCCGAAACTCCCCTGTCACTACACCTTAGTCACCCCTAAGGTAGGCCCTAGATAGCCCTATGGGCAATGTGCTGTGTATGTAGAAGGTAGGACATGTACTTTTATGTTTCACATGTACTATTAGTGACAAACAGCCTGTTTTGTTTTTCACTAGTGTGAGGGCTGCTCCTCTCAAAGGTTTGCATTGAGAGTTCCCTTATAAACTTTTAAGTGGTATTTTCTGATCTGAAAGGAGTAGCCTGGGCACGTTTGGTATGTTTGAAATGGTAGTGAAAATTCATGCTTACTGGTGTAGTTAGATTTTACATTACTATTTTAGAAATGCCACTCTTAGATAGTGGGAATTCTCTGTGCTTATAACTCTATGTTGTTTGCAGCCTGACTTCAATCCACATTTAGGGCAGAGTGACAGTTATAGTTTATGCATACTTTCCAGACAGCCACAACACAGGAGACACATCTTCATTCATCTGTATACTGATAGTTTTCCTGGGCTGGGAGAGGGAGAGGTCTTTCACACCCAACATGTCAATAGGGTGTGTCCGACCCTCACACAAAGGGTTGATCTACTCACTACTGATGTCCGAAATCCAGGACTGCAGTGAAAGAGGTTTGTGTTGCACTTAAAAGGATTCCTTTTGAAGTGACACCTTACATTAAATACATTTTTGAGTATAGGTACAGGGGCCCTGACCCCATGTATGTAGAGCACTTCTGGAACTGGGGCTGAACCTCTGTCAGAAGGACTACTGAGCTGCACAAAGGACTCATCTGGACTGCTCTTCTGTTGTTGCCCTACTGCCAGCTATCTACTGGGTGGCATAAAGGACTTACTGGATTGCTTTTCTGCATGCCTTGCTGCCAGATACTCCCTGACTTTAGTTTCCTTAGGCTCTGCTGCTTCTGCCAGAAGGAACCATCATTGAGACTACTTTCTTTGTTGTGCCAACCTGCTTGTCTGCTGGGGCAACTGCCACTCTGCTCAAGGAAACTTATGTGCTGGCCTACTGCATAGCTGCCCTGCTTTGTGCCCAAGTGTTCTCCCAGGGGCCCCAGTGAGGGTAGGCACTGTTTTCTGCCCCTTTGCAGCCTAAACCAATGCATTGGGGAACGCTTTATATTTCCAATTCACTTTTTATCACTAGTGGATAGTGTGCCCTTTTACTTTCCCTCAATGCCTGGTGAGCACTGTTTTGCTGCTCTTTCTCTGGACCGAAGAGAGCAGTGTGTGCGTGTAAGTTCACCGGCCCTGCATGCCGATTTCTGGACCACACATTGCCTGGGACATCAAGGAAGACTACTACCGACAGTTGCACAATGCTGTGTGTGCGTCCCCAGTGTGGCTGGTGCTTCCCCCAGAGGCGTATGACAGCGCCAAAGTGTGAGGACTCGATCACTCTCCCTGCACATCAAGATCTGGAGCACAACATCGTTTTGGTGCCCTCACTAGAACCATGCAGCAGCACTAGAGTTCAGAGACTCAAGTGCACTCCACGCACGCTGCCAAGGGGCTTCCCCGTATTTAACTAGCAAACCTCTGAAGCTCCGGCAGATGCTCTGTGTGTTCATGGGCCGCTGCTCTTGGAATTTCTGCATGTGGGGAGTCGCAGGGTGTGTGCACCCCATAGTGTTAGAGCCATATCACAGGTACTTACTCTGTGGCCTTTTGTTGTAGGTCAGGTCTGCAATGGAGGCCCTGTTCACCACCAGAGAGTGGTTCATGTTGCACTTAGGTACTGATTACCATACTCTAGGTACTAGGTGTACAGGAGCTGTCTTAAGAGAATTTGCTCTGAAAAAAATCCCAATAATTACCACATTCCTGCTAATAGGAGTGCAGAGCTCACTGTGCCTGTGTGGGCTTCCCATCTACTTTTGGGATGGTTGATGATTCATGCATTTGTGGCAATTATAATGTTTCATAGGTCTGACCGCTGAAATCCGGTAACATTACTTGCTCTAATGTAACAATTTTTGTAAATGCTCTTTTTAGCTAGCCTGATGTGCCTCAGTAATTACTGATCTAATGATGTGTAACATATACAGTTTTAGTCCTTGTATTGCCAGGATAAAGAGTATTGACAGAGTATTTATGAATCATGCATAACATGGTCTCACAATATGTACAATAGAGAAACCCATTTTGCATATGATCCTATGTGAAGTCTCATTTGTGATGCGTTTACTGTGTCACTGGTGAGAGTGTGTTGTGCAAACGCTTTACACATTGCCTCTGGGGATAAGACTAACTGCTCTATGCCAAGCTACTAGTGGGTGAGCACAGGTTATCTTTGGTGTATAACTTGCCCTAACTAGAGAGGCGGGTTCTTCCTGGCCTTAGTGCATACTCCAGCCAACCATAAACCCCATTTCTAACAGGGGTACACGTTCCAACTTCCCTCATTATTATGGGTAAGGAATGCCAAGTGTGTCTATGCACCCTGCAGGCATGAGCATCCCACTGCGTGGATGATGGGTAGAAGGACAAAGGGGCTTATCTACCTTCTCCTTATTAAAAAAAATACTTGTATTTATTGTATGGATCAGAGCTATTAATTCCTGCATGCTGCTTAAGCACAGCGACCAAGAGGCCCATAAAATGTGTTAGATTGGCTTATACCCAGTTGGCATATTTAATTTACTTGTAAGGACCTAGTGAAGTGCCACCACCTATGCCTAGGGCCTGTAAATTAAATGCTACTACTTTGCCAGCAGCACTGGTTCTGCCACTCATTTATGTAGCACTTTAAACATGCCTCGGGATTGCCACTGCAGTGTTGTGCTGTGTGTGTGCAGTTTTAAACTACCAATTCAACCTGGCAAAGTAAACAAAGTAAACATTTTGCCAGACACAAGCCTTAATTTTGAATACATATAAGTATCACCCCTAAGGTAGGCCCTCGGCAGCCCAGAGGGCAGGATGCAATGTATTTAAAAGTGGACAATGTACTGTCTAGTTTTACATGTCCTGGTAGTGATAACACTCTTACAGTTGGTTTCACTTCTGCAAGGCCTGTCTCTTCCATGGTTTAACATTGGAGTTGCCTTATTACAAGTATTATTAAAAGTGTAATTTTCAAATGGGAAGAGATAATTCCTTCAAGTTTGGTGTCTCTGGAAGCACAAGTTAAAATACTAACTTAGGGTGGAGTTGGATTTTAAATCGCAATTTTGAAACTACCACTTTTAGAAAGTTGGTGTTTTCTTGTCTTACCCCTTTCGTGTCTGCAGCCTGTCTTTCATCACATGACTGAGTAGAGTTGGCAGTTGGGCTTTGTGTATTCCTTCTAGGCAGTCACACACAGTGGGAGCTTAGGTTGACTTGATTTCCCATCCTGGACAGGATGGGAAGAAGGAACTGGACAATGTAATTAGTCTGGATCCAGGGGCCAAGGAGGCCGGACGCCTGTGCATTTCAAAGGCATGCCTCTAGAAGCTTTCCCCAGTTCAAAGGCACAACTGGGTATCAATGCTGGACCTCAGACACCACAGTCTTCAGTAGTCTTCTGAACCTGTGAAAACTCTGCCAGGATGAAGGACGGCTGTGGTGCCGAAAGGAATGCCATTCTGCTGGACTGCTGATCTGAATGAACTGCTACCCTGCTGTGCTGACTAGCTGCTTGATACCCTTTTGGCTGGGTGAGAAAGACTGGGCATGCATCTCTTGAACCAAGAACCCAGAGTGACTCCAAGGGCTAGTTGGCTGGCCTACTGATCTGAAACCTCAGGGACACAAAAGGCTTCCAACCACCTTGCACCTGTACCTGAACTCTGCCATCTGTGTGTCTACGCTGCCAAATGTTGCCACCCCAATCCTAGACTCTTGGAAATGTTCTTAAGGTGCTCTACCAGCCTCTGTGGATCCAGAGGAACCAACACATCTCCTCTGCTGTGTGGCTCAAACCCGAGCAGAATCAATGCCTTGCCACTGCTGCATGGAATGGACCCATCACAAAGACCTGCACTGCATCACCTCTCTTCAAAACAGATGCAATGCTCAACTGTGTGGTGCATTCTCACCACAGTCCCTCGCATCCCTCATCGACAGCACCCTCAACGATGATGAGGGACTGTGCATCACAGCCCTTCAGTATTGAAGCATTACTCCGACTGCTCACCATATCCCCACTGCAGGCCTTCACATTACAAGCCTCGTTAAAGGGCTTCACGCCACAGGTCCTTGACTTGCAGACTCGTTAAAATCGCAG
The DNA here is from genome assembly GCF_031143425.1 of Pleurodeles waltl. Taxonomy (NCBI): domain Eukaryota; kingdom Metazoa; phylum Chordata; class Amphibia; order Caudata; family Salamandridae; genus Pleurodeles; species Pleurodeles waltl. The sequence continues at coordinate 789,266,382 of NC_090442.1, read as the reverse complement.
GACTGATGCATCGCTTTGGATGTGTGATGCATCTTCAACGCTGATCATCACAATGCTGTCTAAACCATGATTTAAGGTACTCTGTTCAGCTGGCCTATCTAGGTCTCTGTAATCAACCCATGCTCCAGTGCAGTCAGCCTGAACTTGTGACTTTGTCCCAGCCTTGCGCAACCAGATATCCACAGTTTGCGCTTTGGGATTTTTGGCACTTTTTAAAACAAAATCTTTCAAACTTCATATCTTCAGTTCCAACTGATTGGATTTTTATGTTCTGTTTTCCTAAGTTTGTATGAGATCTTTTTGTGTGGTGCTTTCACTTTATACCTGTTTGAAGTGTTGCACAAATACCTTATACATTACCTCTAGGTCAAGCTTGACTACTCTGTGCCAAGTTGCCAGAGGGTTGAGCACAGGTTAATCTGAGGTCACTTGTGCCTTACCCTGTGAAGGATTTTGGTTACTGCTTGACCAGGGCTCACACTCCAGCCAACCATCAACCGTGAGGTAAATAAGTATTTATAATTCTTCACTTCTTTCTAGTTCCGTTCCAAGATACTTATGGATGGAGTTAATAATAATAAATATGTCCCTTAAAATGTTGTTTCTTGCTCAATGTAGTGAACGATGTATTAATATAGGTTGATACTGTCGATCACATATAGTGCCATACATTTTGTTTTCTTTCTTTACGGCTCCAGTGATATGTGATGCTATTTACTGTGGCAGACAACTTTCCTTCCACCTTATGGAGTATCATTTCCCGAACCCACCTCATGCGTTTAAAGAGTGGCAAACCCCACAGAATCAAACAGTATTTTCAAATGCTTGATTGGCCTGCACTGGTTTCATGTAGCTAAAAGGGCCCCGTATAAAATCATCTGCATTTGCAATCCAGCTGTCTACAAACAGGTTCATTTCTAGTCATTCCTGTTTCAGTCAATGCACATTTTCTTGCTCTCTTTGATCTTTTTGTGACATCACAGATTAGGTATGATCTTTTCCTGTCTCAACCCCAGCTCATAGAACAATTCAAGGCCTTCTCTTCACAGAAAATGCCAGAGAATAAGGGCAATGCTGTATGAAGCAAAACTAGATGTCATGGCCTGGCACTTCTCCATGTTGTCACTAGTTTTGATCAGGTGGTGATGCAATAGCATTACCTCCGCTTTGGAGACCATTACTGGAGACTGGTTGTTTCATGGTGACAAACACAATGGCATCCCTGTGAAATGATTGCCATCAGGAGTTCTAGCAGCCGCTAAAGTTTATAGGTCTCACCAGGAAAGGCATTTTTTTCTTAATACCTTTAGAGTCACTTGAGGAATCTGCACAAAATTTCTCCCACTTTCAGTCTTTCATGGCAAGGTTAATGCAGATCCATTGAAGAAAGGGGCAAGGAAAAAGAGATTGGCAGCAGTGACAAGTCTTGGCTAGCCCTGTGCCCTATTGTCAGTGGGCGGACAACCCCATCACAATACAGCCTTTGAGGCTGTACAGCAGGAATTGGCCAAAGTGCCTTGTTTTAATCAGGCCTTGTACCCCACTCTCTGCAGATGTCCAAGCCTATTGCACATGTCTTTTGGCCGTGCACAATGAATGTTTGTTGCAGGAGCATCGCGCCCCGAGGAGGACAACCTCAGACTGCACGCGATCTGCAGCCTACTGTGGGCAGCAAACCCCAACTGCACACAACCTGCAGTTGTGGATAGCAGGGGTTGGCAGGTCATGGCCTCTGGCCAGGCCCTTTGCCTTACCCTATGTGGGAAGCCAACCCCCTCTGCACACAGCCTTCTTGCTAATGATGCTCATGACCCTGGCATATAAAGTTGGGTGTGGTGGCAGGGCCTTCACACTGGCCAGGCCCTGTGCCCCACCCTCCACTGGCAGCCAAACCCCACTGCACACAGCCTTTGGTTGAGTGCAGCTGTAGATGGTCTCAGGAGTGTAACCTCCTGGATGAGCACCCAACTTCTGCCAGGCCTTGTAGCCAACCCCTTCTATGCAACACTGCAGGCCATGAGCAGCAGATGTTGGCCAACTGCATGCATCAATGTTCAGGACCCAACTAAGGATGGGCTCAGTGGGGTTTGGCTCAGCCTAGAAACTGGCCATGCTCAGGGCTCCAATCTCTGAGGATGGACAACTCCCACTTCACGCATCCATCATCCTTGCCTTGAATCTGTTGGGCAAAGGAGATCTCATCTTCTGTGGGCAATCAACCCATGCTATAAAGGTATTGTAATATTCTGTTTCATGAGGACAGACTATTAAAAAATGACAATACATTCTAATAAAGTTCATTACCACTGTACAAGGTTATATTAACCATTAAAGGCATTCTACAGCATAATAGGTGTGGTCCTATGGCACATCCCTATAACAAGTGAGCTGACCCTTAATGGTCAGTATGCATGGAATGGTCCACAATTATTAATGCTTTTCATTAGGTTTGTGTTTCTATCGTAATACAAGCCTAATGTAAAATGTTATTGTAAGATTTAATACTCAATGCAAATTATGATTAGCATTGGATAGTTTCTCAAACTAAAAGAAAGTGATGTTATTTGCTACTTTGCATTATTTTATGTGAAGTGGTTATTTTATAGGTGGTGCATGGCCTTTTACATGGAACCATCCAGGTATTGTGGTAGAATCACAATCTCCTATCATTGTGAGATAGAGATGTGTATCAAAATCCTGTGCCTCCTCAAGGCAAGCACAATGAGGGGACATTTCTTCATGTATCCTAATATATCCTCCTTAGTATGTCTGCTCTTTTTTAGAGGACTCATGAAAAGAAGGAAAAGTGTCAATAACTGAGACGATCCCTTTCCAGTAGAACACCTAAGGCCTTATTTAGAACTCAGTGGACAGGTTACTCATTCACAATGGTGACGGATTTTCTGCCTGCCAAAATCTAAATCCCATAGGATAGAATGGGATTTAGATTACCATGGATGGGATATCCGTCGCCATTGTGATGGAATTAATCTGTCCGCGGAGTTCTAAATCAGACCCCTAATCTTTACAGAACACATACACCTTTGCAATTAAACTATAGATGAAAGTGTAAATCAACACCAGACATTTTTCAGAAGAGAACAGCTATCTAGTTCTGAGCAGCAGGAGCTGCCACTAGAGGACGCCAAGGTGCCGCCCACCCCATTTTTTTTTCAAGTTATGTGGATGTTTATTGCAAAGAGCAATTACCATCCACATAAGTTATTTTTTAAATTAAATAAGGGCTTTAAGCCATAGGTTGCTGCTTAAGTGCCTAGCTGCCTCACGCATTTGCTGCATGACAGTCATGCAGCCAGGCACTTTCGTGTGGGACACATGACCTACTCAGCATATGAACCTCAGCATTTTCCTTTAAAAAACATGGCTATGCTATGCAATGTTTGAGGGGCTGAAGAGACCTCCCATTCATGATGCCAGCAGTGTCATATTTACAGGCAGTCCAGGGTGTCTAAGGAATAAGCCCTGTATTCCCCGGACTGCCTGTAAATCACTTTCGCAGGCTGTATGCAACACCCTTTCCCAACTCGTCACCTGTGATGTGTTGGGAAAGGGTGTTCCTTGAAGCCTGTGAAAGACTGCAGGCATGTGAGTCATAACTCTGTGACCTCGAGCTACATGCATGCTTTTGCATCAGAGGCTGAGAGGGGACGCTTGGCACCCTCCAGTCTCCCATCCTGTACTGGAAGAGCAGCAGCACATCCTGTTGCGGGCTGCCCTGCTTTTTTCTAGAGCACGATTTGCCAGGAAACTGGGACGGGGAATGGAGGCCTTCTATCATGCCTCCCTGTGGTTTATTATTTTACTGTTTTAGAAACAATAAAACAATAAAAACAAACCGCAGGCTGGCTGAGTTCGGAACTTGTGCGTTAATAAATGCTACTCAATATAGTGATACATACTAATGTTCCTGCATGTTAAAAGCGTACAAAAGAACACTTTTAAAATGTGAGCTCAGTGTGTGTGCATCCTGAAGTGACATATTTAATAGTTCTCTAGTCTCTTTTATGATTTTAACATGTACTGAAAGGCATTTATTAACAGTTATAATAAATGCCTCTGAATATAGTGGCAAACCTAAGTACTAACGTGAAACGCTCCTGCATGTTAAAGGCATACAAGAGGGCACTTCTAAATATGTGAATTCAGGATGCACGTATCCTGAACAAAAGAGCTTTAGAGGGTCATTCTGACCCTGGCGGCCAGTGGCCGCCAGGGCCACCGACCACGGGAGCACCGCCAACAGGCTGGCGGTGCTCCAATGAGCATTCTGACTGCGGCGGTTCAGCCGCGGTCAGAAGCGGAAAGTCAGCGGTCTCCCGCTGACTTTCGGCTGCTCATTGGAATCCTCTATGGCTGCGGAGCGCGCTCCGCAGCCATGAGGATTCTGACCCCCCCTACCGCCATCCAGTTCATGGCGGGAAAGCCGCCATGAACAGGATGGCGGTAGGGGGTTCGCGGGGCCCCTGGGGGCCCCTGCCGTGCCCATGCCAATGGCATGGGCACGGCAGGGGCCCCCGTAAGAGGGCCCCAAAATGTATTTCACTGTCTGCCTTGCAGACAGTGAAATACGCGACGGGTGCAGTAGCACCCTTCGCACCTTCCCACTCCGCCGGCTCGATTACGAGCCGGCATCCTCGTGGGAAGGTCGTTTTCCCCTGGGCTGGCGGGCGGTTTAACTGGAACCGCCCGCCAGCCCAGGGGAAAACTCGTAATACCCGCTGCGGTCTTTTGACCGCGGCGCGGTAATTTGGAGGGCGGGATCCTGGCGGGCGGCCTCCGCCGCCCGCCAGGGTCATAATGAGGCCCTTAGTCTCTTGTAAGCTTTTAACATGCAGGAGCATTGCACTTTAGTGCATCAGTTCGTATCACTATAGTGAGAAGCATTTATTAAAAGTTTAATAAATGCCTCTCACTATAGTGATATAAACTGATGTACTAAAGTGAATATTTGTGTCATGCATCTGGATTGTATTTATTAACTGTTTACCCACTTTCCATGTATTGAGTATTATACACCACACGTTCAAAGTGAAAAAACTTTTTAAGTTACACTAAACATGGTATTTTCTAATGGAGGAGTACTCTTCCAGGAAGAAACCTACAATAAACATAATGCTCACTCCTTTTAACTATGGTAGAACCTGTGTGCATAGTACTAGTTAGTATGAATGTACACCACTACTAGTGTGAGAGGACAGCAGTGCTATATATTAATAGAAGATATAACAAATTCCTTCTCTGTGACTCTTATTCAATGCTATATTTTTATAAATATTTCTGTTTCTCTTTGGGATGCCTTGTACACTAAAGTAAAGATGTTTGACATCATAAACTTAAAAAGAGTTCAGCATTTGATGAAGGCCAAGTGTTGTAGAGTTCTGGCCACCTAAGGGGTTTTGGGCCTTTGGAAGGAGTGGGTTGTAAGTTAGCTGCCCACAGAGGGTTGGGTGTGCACAAAGAGTTTAGAACTGGGCAAAAGCCGTGCGCCAAAGTGGTTTGGCCATCTAAGTGGGATTGAGTGTCTGGAGGGAGTGAGCTCTTCTTGAAGGTTTGTGCTCAGACCAAAGACCATGCACAGCAGGGGCTTGCTCATCTGTGTTTAGTAAGTTGTCCACAAGTGGTTGGCTGTTGGCAAAGGGTTCTGCGCTGGGCAAAAAAAAACATGTATAGTAGGTGTTTGGTCACCTACGGTTAACCAAACAACAAAAGGTGTCTTGGATGTTTAGAGGCAGTGAGCTCTCTGTGAGGAGTTATGCACAGGCTCAAGACCATGTGCAGCAGGTGCTTGCCCACCCATATGTGGTTAGTTGTCCACAGAGGGTTGGGTGTCCACAAAGAATTGAGCACAAGGGGAAGGCTGAGCTTGGTAAGGGTTTGGTCACCTAGTGGGCTTGGGCATCTGGAGTTAGTGAGCTATTCATTAGTGGCACTCCTCGGGGCAAAGACTCTCCACAGCAGAGTCCTACCTACTGATATGCAGTTAATTTCCACAGGGGCTTGGGTTTCTGCAAATAGTTTGGAACTGGGCAAAAGCAATGCATAATAGGGATTTGGCCACCTACGAGAGCTTGGTTGTCTGGAGGGAGTGGTCTCTCCATGAATGGTTGTGCACAGGGCAGGACTATGTGCCACAGAGGTTTGCCCACCCACATGCAGTTTGTTGTCCACAGGGGATTGGCTGTCAGCAAACGATTCGCATTAGGGTAAAAGTGGTGTGTAGTAGAGGCTTGTTCATCTAGGGAGATTGACTTTAAAGAGAGTGGGCTGTCCTGGAGTGGTTCTAAAAATGGCAAAGACTGTCTGCAACAGGATCTCACCTATCCATCTACAGTTGATTGTCATGGGGGTTTGGCTGTCTTCAAAGGATTTGATATAGGGTGAAGGCCGCGCATAGTAGGGCTTAGTAGGGTTTTGCCCACCCATATGCAATTAGTTGTAGAAAGAGGATTCAGGCTCTACAAAGGGTTTGGAACTCGGTAAAAGGCATAGTCAGAAGGGTTTCTATCTCCAAAAAGGGCTTGGGGGTCTGGAGTGAGTGGCTCTCTGTGAGGGTTGTGTACAGGGCAAAGACTGTGCACAGCGGAGGCTTGCCCACCCATATGCAGTTAGTTGCCTTCAGAGGGTTGGATCTCTGCAAAAGGTTTGGAACTGGGTGAAAGCCCTACGTAATAGAGTTATGGCCTCCAAAGAGATCTTGCATGTCTAGCGGGATTGGGTTGCCCATAGGGGGTAGGGTGTCCGCAAATAGTTTACACAGCACAAAGGCCCATTATAGTGGCTGTTTGGCTATCTAAGAGGGATAGTATGGCTGAAGTGATTGGAATATCTGTAAGGGACTCTGCATATCATAAAGGTCATGAACATTAGGGGCTTGCCCATCCATATGCGGTTAGTTGCCCACAAGCAGTTGGCTGTCCGCAAATGGTTCAGCAATGGGCAAAAGATGTATAGAGAAGAGGTTTGGCCACTAAGGGGTGTGGGTGTCTGGAAGGAATGGGCTGTCCCAGAGGAGTTCTACACAGGGCAAAGACAGTCTTCAGCAGCAAACTGACCACCCTTATTCGGTTGCTTGCCCACGGGGGTTGGATGACAACAAAGGATTGGGCACGTTCGGGCTTGGATAGCTGGAGGGAGGTGGCTTTATGTAGGAATCTGTACTGAAGGTGGTGGAGACCGTGTGCAGCAGGGGCTTCTCCACCATATAACCTAGCTTGTCCACAGGGGATGGATGTGATCAATGGGTTAAGCACAGGCCAAAGGGAGAGCATAGTAGGCTTTTGGCCACCTAAAGTAGCTTGGGGATCTTGAGTGAGTGGGACCCCCCATTAGTGTAGCTCCACAGGGCACAGACTGTGTATAGATGCTTGCTTACCCATATGCAGTTAGTACCTACAGGAGGTTGGACCCCCAGAAAGGGGTCAGAACTCAGTGAAAGTCATGCATAGTATGGGTTTTGCCACCTAAGGGTGCTGGGATGCCTGGAGGAGTGGGCTGTCTGTGAGGAGTTGTGCACAGGGAGAAAACTGTGCAGCAGGGGCTTACCACACATATGCTGTTGATTGCCCACAGGGGGTTGGAGGTCAGCAAAGGGTTTAAAACAGAGGGAAAGCTACATAGTGGGGATTCAGCACCGTAAGGGGATTTGAGAGTCTGAAGGCAGTAGACTGTCAATGAGCGGATATCCAAAGGGCGAAAACGGTGCACAGGCAGAAGCCTGCCTATCAGTATGCAGAAGGTCACCCACAAAGGGTTGGCTGTCTGGAAACGTTTCAATGCAGGCTGAAAGCCATTCACAATAGGGGTTTGGCCACCTATGGGGAGCTTGAATGTCAGTCAAGTTTAAGTTTATTGGATGAATAATTAAAATCTTTACAATATTGTGCTCACATAAGTTAACAAATACATTAAAATATTATTTAAAAAATCACTCTACACAATAATCTACAATGGAATGCAAGGAAATTCGTCCATAGGGGGCTAAAAAGTGCTTGGGTGTTATTGAGGACCTAGACCTAGATATTTTGAAGTGCATGTAGCTGGTAAAGTGCTACTGGCTGGTGAAGGATTGACTGGCTGGAATAATGTGTGCTGTGGGCAAGTGAGCGATCCGTACTGGTGGTTTTATAGGGAGAGCGTGAACATTTCCTGACAGTTAGCTCACTACTGAATCAGGAAGTGTGAGTGTACTGAGGGAGTGGGCTTTCTGTGTGGGGTTGTGCACAAGATAAAGACTGTGTGCAATAGGAGCTTGCCTACCCGTCTTCAGCTGGTTGTCCGCAGAGGTTTGGCTGTCCCCAAAGAGTCTGGAACAGAACAAAATCTGTGCTTAGTAGTAGGAGAAACTGTAACTCACTCCCAGCTATGCACAGTCTTGTCACCAACGAGGTAATTTCATTTGTCATCAGTGATGTTATCAAAGAAGCCATAAAACATGTAATGAGTGTTGTAATATGTGAGTTCATAAGCAGTGCATGGTGAGAGTGTGAGTTACAGTTTCTTGAGTTAAATACAACTGGTGAATTTCAGTTTTTTTTTTAACTTTATAATGTTACGATTAAACTAATACTATGACCTAACTATAACTCACTTTCACCTTCGTTTTTTAATGTGAATTTCTAAGGATTATTTTATTGTAAAGTAAGTTGTTATTACCACACCCAAAAATAACGTCACTTTAACCTTTGCCTTTTTCAATTAATGTATACTGTTTATTAATGCAAAATAAAATTTTATTACCATATGCAACTATGACCATCTCCCAAAGCTCCTGGCGTTCGGCCGTGTACGGCATGAAATTGACACCACGGCGTGGCCTATGGCCAGGCCTTGCTCTGAACACTTCACTGGAGGCCAACTCAACACCTTGCAGGTTCACCATTTGCCAGGCGTTTACATATGTTATTTTGTGTTGGCATATGGTCTGTGCAGGGATCAAAGGTTTCATGTGGATCTTCTAAAGGTGGGCAAGCTTGTTGTGTGCAAAACATCTGAAGTACTTGCGTAACTGAAGCTAAGCCAAGACTTGTAATTAATTGTAAGTACCTTAATAACAGGTTCCTTGATGAAAAGCTAGCAAATCAGTAGATCCATTGGTGAAATAAATGGTAATGTCCTAGGTGATGGTATAAGTAAAGGCAATTCGAAGAACAGTATTACAGCTTTAGCTTGCTAAAGTAATATCCAAGCCCACCTGGAATAAGTAAAAGCAGCTACATATACACACACACATTATGTCAGTGAAGATAAATATAAACGTGGTCCCATCAATAACATGTTATAAACATCAATTATACAAACATTAACAATTACATATTCCCCCATTCATTACAACAGCATGAAAGTCACATTTCATGTCATTTACACAATAAACTGAAGGAGAAAGGAGGTAAAAATCTGTTCACTGTCTCAAAGGGACACAACCCTGCTCATAGTCAAGGGCCCTCTTCAGTGTGATTTGATCTCATTCTATAATCTTTTTATCCTATTTTCGGATACGTATGGCATATACCATATATGTAGATGTATAGAGTGAGCTATGCTATGTATTATTATTATTGATGGAGAAGAGGGGCATCATGACCCACTCGAAGCTTTGCCTCTCATGCATTGTGCAGCCTCCCCACACTTCAAAAACATAAAAGGAGGAATGCTTGCAGGACCTCTAACCACCAGCAATTGATCAGGGTAGCATTCAAACCCACTGTTCTTTTGACCACCTCAGTTTGGAATATGCAACAAATCAGTCATGACCCTCCCCACACTTAGGGGCTCATTATGAACCCCAGCGGTTTAGACCGCAATGCCAGCGGCGGTGGAAAAGACCGCCACTGGCATGGCGGTCTGAACTGCCATATAATAAACACAGACACAAACACAATACCGCCGACAGACAGCCTGACGATGGCAGATTACATTATCCGACAGGGCAGCGCTACAAGCAGCGCTGCCCCCCGGATAATGTACCCTGTTTTCCCCAGGCTTTATCTGGTGGGAAAGGCTGGCGGAAGGGGTGCAGGGGCCTCACTTGGCATGGGCAGTGCAGGTGCCACCGTGCCGTGCCCCGTTGCGCAGGTCACTGTCTGGTTTACGGGCAGTGATCTGCGCGACGGGTGCTGCTGCACCCGCCGCACTGAAGGACTGACAACGGCTTCATGTGGAGCCGTCAGCAATGTCCCAGCCCTGCAATCTGCTGGGCCTGCAGGCGGAAACCCAGCAGAATGTTCGTAATGCGTCCGGCGGGGTCTCAAGGGGTGCTGGCGGTCTATGGAAAGACTGCCAGGATGAACGTGGCGGTGTTTACCACCGTGTTCATAATGACCCCCTTAATAAAGAAAATAAGTAGAATATTGAGGTCATCCCTTTTCGCCTAAACTCTTCCATTGCACCAAGGAATAGACTGGTGGTAAGCTTATTAGAAGTCGCAGAGGCATACTGCACATGAGCCGAGACACATCACCAATAATTCTTACATCTAGGCACTTTGAATAAATGTAAATCTCTAAGTAATTTTCACTCCGATCACTGTCCATTGGGAAGCAGCATTTATCACACAGCCTTTATCATGCAGGACCTTTATCTGACAGTCTTTACCATGCAGATAAGTACCAGGAAGGTAAGTAATTGTTATAGGTTTTAACATTCAACACATATCTTTTACTAGACTATACTTCACCAAGCAGGTAAGTATTTTTTCAGTAACATACTTTTTATGTTATTTATTTAAAAAAGGTTAAAAGTGCAGGTAGAGGTAAAGGGAAGTATAGGTGTTTTTAAGGTTTAGGGATGAGAAGAGTTAAAGGGGTGAGTGGAAATTTATGGCTTGGAGAGGGACAAGGTAAAGGGAGGTTAGAAGTAATAAGGCAAAATAAAATAAAAAGTATATATATATATATATATATATATATATACCCATATATATGTGTGTGTACACATACATAGTCACAAATAAACGTATACATATATACATAGTAAATACCATAAAAATGTTCCATGCAATGCGTTTCTTGCATAGGTGTAAAGGTCAACGAATTGTAGTACATGTTTGGTGAAATCATGCCTGGTAACTCTTATATTCTGGAATTGGATTGTCTCATCTAAGTATTGAGGACTGGTTTAGGACTTCGTTGAATGTGCAATTGGTTTTGGTCTTCTGAAGTGGGACATTCATTGGGAGAATAAACAGAAATGTTATAGTATGAGATCCAAGAAACTGGGACTGAGTGAATTATTAAATTAATTAAAGTAAAGTGGAAACCCGACAGGCCGTCCTACGACCACTACCCTTGCATCTGCCTTACCTTAGATTTTGCATAGCCTTGTGTAGCCTTTTGCATAAACTTATAGGGGGTCATTTTGACCTCGGCGGTCTTTTTGAAAGACCGCCGAGGGCCGGCTGTGCGGAAGACCGCCAGTGGCCTATTATGACCGTTGGCAGCTCTCTGTCCTTTTTCGGATGGAGAGCTGCCAACAACCATACTGGCGGGAGGCAGGGAAGTGGAGGTTGCTCACCTCCACCGCCACGGCAACAGAACACCGCCCAGCGAATCACGCCCTGTGATTCGCCATGGCGGTGTTCTGTTGACGGTGTGGTGTCGGCGGAGCAGCCCCCATGGCTCCTGTCCCCTCCCAGAGGATCGTCGGACCAGGTAAGTCGATCGTCCGTGAGGGGAAGGGGATGGTGGGGTGTTGGGTGTTGTGTGCGTGCATGGGGGTGTGCGTCTGTGTATGTGAAGGGGGGTGTGAGTGCATGTATGTCTGTGGGTATGTCAGTATGGGTGTGTGCGTGAATGTTTGAATGTGGGTGTGCGTCTGCCTGTGTGTGTGTATGTAGGCATGTATGTTGGCGTGTGTGTGTGTGAGTGTGTAGGTGGTGCCTGTGTGCGTGTCGTGTGGGAATGGGAGATGTGATGTTGGGGGTCGGGGTGGGGAGGGTGGCCAAGCCACCTTTGGGGGGTGGCAGGGGTGGTGGGGGGGTAGGGGAGGGAGTTGGGGTGGGAGACCCCTATCAGTGCCAGGGAAGGAATTCCCTGGCACTGATAGTGCTTACCGCCATGGATTTCATTGCGGTTCAAACCGCAGGAAATCCGCGGCGGTAAGCCGGGGCAAAATACCACCGGCGGTGGTATAGTGACGGCCTCCGGGCTGGAGACCCAGGTCTCCAGCTCGGCGGGCGGAACGGAGAACTGGCGGTAACCGCCATGGTCATAATTCCATGAAGGGAGACCGCCAGTCTGTTGGTGGTCTTACCGCCGGTTCTCCCCCTTCCGCCAGGGTTGTAATGACCCCCATAGTCTTCTAAAACACATTGAATCTTTTCGAACACTCAACTTTAGTTCACTTAGGGCCAGATGTAGGAAACTGTTTGCGACTCGCAAACGGCAAAATTTTCCGTTTGCGAGTCGCAAAAAGCAGTTTCCTATGCAGAAATGCATTTTGCGAGTCGGAACCGACTCGCAAAATGCATATCCGACTCGCAAATAGGAAGGGGTGTTCCCTTCCTATTTGCGACTCGCAGTGGGATGCAATACCATTTGCGACCGCGTACGTGGTCGCAAATGGCATCGCAGTTACCATCCACTTCAAGTGGATGGTAACCCACTCGCAAATTGGAAGGGGTCCCCATGGGACCCCTTCCAGTTTGTGACTGGACCCACAAATATTTTTTCAGGGCAGGGAGTGGTCCAAGGGGCCACTCCCTGCCCTGAAAAAATTCCGAAACTAAAGGTTTAGTTTTTTTCTTAAGTGCAGCTCGTTTTCCTGTAAGGAAAACGGGCTACACTTAAAAAAAAAAACTGCTTTATTGTTCAAGCAGTCACGAACATGGAGGTCTGCTGACGACAGCAGGCCTCCATGTTTGCGAGTGCCTATACTCGCTATGGGGCCGCAATTTGCGACCCACCTCATGAATATTCATGAGGTGGGTCATTGCGACCCCATAGCGAGTCGCAGTCGGTGTCTGAGACACCGTACTGCATAGCAATTTGCGACTTGCAAATTGCGAGTCGCAGGGACTCGCAATTTGCAAGTCGCAAATTGCCGTTTTGCTACATCTGGCCATTAGTCATTTTTAAAAGAGCGGGGGCATATTTTGGTATGTGGTGGTTTTTTGTGTTCATCAATGAAACAGTGATTTCTGCGAGCTAAAGCAGGATCTGTGCTTTATGGTGGGGTGGGTTATGGAGGGTTTATTACTTACTCAGTAGGTGGAGCAATGACGTATGTTGTTTTGGTTCTCCATCACCTAGGAACACACAATGTTTAAGATTAACAAATATAGATAGCAAATTTTGTCATTTTAGAGGCAAAGCTTGTAGAGTTTGCACCTGACATAAGATAACTGTTCTGAAAAATAGCCAGGCATTTAAGTTACAAAACATCTAAAGAATGACACCTGCTGGAAATGCAGTTACCCTCTCCAATTAAATCCTACATTTACAGAAAATGTGCAGTGGAATGCTGCATGCAAATCTACTGTGTTCAGTTGCGCAAACGGGAAAAAAGTGCAGGCACCATATTTACTATGTGTCGAGTATCAATGCTGTGATTAGCTGTGCTAAAATGCTGTGTGTGCAAGGCAGTGCTTGAAATGGAAAAATACAAGTGCAGGTACTCTGTATCGGAGTACCTTCTTGTTTCCGAGAAGTGCTGGTACTCTCCAATTAAAAGTATAACGTTTTTCCTGAGAAGTGCAGGTACTCTCCCTCTCAAAATTAAAAAGTGCCGGTACTCAGTACCGGACAGTACCGGCCCATTTAAAGCACTGGAAGGTTAACAACAATTTAGCATTGCACTACATCATACAGGTGAACGAAAAGTGGCTTGTGTGACTTCTGTACTTGGGGCACATTCTCCAGTACAAATCTCCGCGCACAGGCAAATCTGCAAGAGCAAGCTGTGTAATGCATGTCCTTTCGAAACAGCTTATGTTATGCATAGAAATATGCGATATTCCTCTTGCCCACGGTTTGTACTGGTTTTCATTTGAAGCTAGAATTCCCCGTAAAGCCTGGCCATGAAATTTTGGATGACTTTAGTAGATCTTTCTACACAGGGAATTCTGGAGTTCTTTCTGCTGCTCCAGGAAGATTACGCCCCTCAATGCATAGTTTATGAGGAGCTTCGTGCCACTTAACATTACAGTGTCAGGTGCTGCACTTGCATCAGCTTTCGATGCAAAGGTTCCTTTTGCACATGAAAGATCCTTGGTGCTAATGTTTGCCATGACTGTCACATTTGCATTGCCACTGAACTTTAGGACATCTTTGCCCATGAATGCATGTGTCTAGAATGAGGCTAACATGATGAATGGGTATTTCAAACACAAGTCGGAATCCGCAGCTGTGTTCAAATTCCTATTTGAGCACGGATGGAGGCCTTTGTCTTAAAACGTGTAGAATTATAGATGGATAACAGTGAATTACACAGATGTAGTTCACCGAGGGGTTCTGAGTGATATGAAATAGACAATAGGAGCAAAGCTCGAGTTGTCTATGATGACTTTCAGTACCCTGGGGTGAAAAACATCCTCTTAATTAACTTTTTACCAATCTAGAATGCTATGCTATGTATGCCCACCAAAATCATCTAGCCCTGCTTTCACCTGCTACATACTGGCAGAGTAATAATGGGAGAGCCATACATAACATAACCTCTGCTTTGTATGCCTGTCCAAAATGTTAAAAAATAAATTAAAACATGCCTTACTAGACATCATTGCGGAACGCCCTCCTGCAACTCAAAGCAGAGAGCAGGGAGCAGAGCTGCTCTGACAAGCTCTTTGAGAGCCCTGTCAGCCTGGCCTTGAAGGGCTTTATGATGTAGCAACAAAGGGTAAAGATTTTTCTTATGAACCGTTTCTAAGTCATAGCAGTAAATGATCAAAATAAGAAACTCATTTAAATGATAGTGGCTCGCTATCAGAGCCAAACACATCAGTATTTTAACTGTTGAATCTTCTGCAGTTAAGCTTTCCTAACTATTTTAACAGGGAGGGTGGTGATTCATAATTGAAATTTGGGTAATCCTTTCCTTCTGCCGGGGGCATAGCTCGGTCAGTAAGATAAGGTGGGTGAACCCCTTAAGCCTCTCTCATACAGGTCACATGAGAGAGGCTTAAGGGGCACTGGAACGGGAGAGGAGTGCATATTGTTAGGAATACTAAGTGAGAGAAACACAATATTTTGTAAAATAACCAACATTTTTTAAGACTTTCAAAAAAGAGATGAGGGAGAACAGTGCTTAATTTGATCAGGTGGTTTACGGTGCAGGGCACCGGCACGTATTGTTGAGGGCCAGAACTTCTGCCTCAAGCATTTACTGTAAGCAAAAGACACATATAAGAAAAACACAAAAATCATCACAAAGGGCAAAAACAGAAAGCTGCAACACAGAGCTGAAGGGGCAGGGAATGACTGTAATTGGATTATGGAGACATGAGATGGGTTTAGGATTATGCTGCCTCGGTATTCCGTGCTTGCACGTGTAATTGCAGCAGTCACGGGTTTTTCAGAGGAGAGCTTTGGGCACTGCCATGTTTTTATTTACAAATTTAGCACTGAGGGAGTATGTGTGTTTTTGTCAATGTGTGCTACTTACATCGCCTCTGTGACAGTCAGTAAAAGCCGAAGCTTAGAAGCCCAATTTTATTGGATAACATCTGTTTACTACTTCATATTTTTCTTGTGGATGCGTATTGTACAAACAAAATGCTACAAAGTTAAACATACCTCTTATAATGGTCACTTTCAAACATACAAGCAGGAGAAAGACGATGTTTGTGCAGAAAGAACTTTTCATCCAGGTAACATAATAAAATATAAAGACAGTAATGCCAGTCTGAATCACAAACAGGACAGGTATAACGTCACATAACCGCTTATAAAGGGGAAAGCTTCCTCTGCATGCAAGTGTGAATCAATGACTCAGAACTGCAGTGCAGGACAGTCCCCTGTGGTATCATGTCCATGCTCTTATTATGTTGCAAGAACTAACACTAAACTAATATTCTAACTGCATATGTTCAGGAACCATCACTATAAATTAATACTACATGCTGCAAGATGATCTAGTCAATGCCCTTGTTGAAATTCACAAAATCTTGCTGTTGTTAAAAAAAACAAAAAAACAATGGCTCATCAGGTCCAGTCCTCTGGCAGAGGTATATGAATCATTATCTTACATATGATGTAAGGCACCCAGGAGCAAACAAATCATAATCCACAACTGTGGGGCAACTATAATTTTTTTTAAAATGTGCAAGTGCCACTCAGTCAATGTGTCCAGTAAGTTACTAGTTTGCAAGTGTAGGGATTGTCTACAGGTTTATCATTCTTTACCGGAGTGCTCAGAAAGCCCCAATATTGTTTTTGAAGAAAAGGGGAAAAAAGGCTAGTCAGAAGAGCTCCTTAAAGTGTCACTTGTCTACGAGGGAATGGGTGAAGGTTCAGAAATCTGTTAGCAAAATTGAAATTCACTAAAGACACTTAGGCCCATATTTATACTTTTTTAGCGCCGCATTTGCGCCGCTTGCGGACGCAAAAACGGCGCAAACTTGCAAAATACAATTGTATTTTGCAAGTTTGCGCTGTTTTTGTGTCAACAAATGATGCAAATGTGGCACTAAAAAAGTATAAATATGGGCCTTAAGGTCGAGAAAAGCACGTATGTGCAAAGCTTCACCAGAAGATACTAAAACATTAGAAAATGACTCTATGTCCAAAATAAAACTTTACCATTTTACTTTAAATTCACTGGGAGCTGCCGATAATATAGAACCATCGAGAGGACTATTAAAGTCTTTGTGGACGGTCAGAGTTTTAATAATGAGTGAATCCCATTGTCACACTGTCTGCTAAAGAAGAGGGTCTTAGGAATTTAGTGACGTTGTTCATTGTTTCACTGTGAGGG
Organism: Pleurodeles waltl; assembly: GCF_031143425.1. Lineage (NCBI taxonomy): Eukaryota > Metazoa > Chordata > Amphibia > Caudata > Salamandridae > Pleurodeles > Pleurodeles waltl. The sequence goes on along the minus strand of NC_090442.1, from coordinate 789,249,456 downwards.
TGTGGTGTGCACATGTGTGTACTTTGGTGCAGGTCTTTGTTGCCTTGTGTTGGGTAATTACATCTTGTTCTGGTGTGTATGGTGCTGCCGGCGGTCTTGTGTTATATTATTTGGTGGCTGGGTAGGTCCTTTCCGCCGGCCTGTGGGTGTCCGCCTCCATCCTCGTCGGGACTACAAAGATGGCGGTGTGTGGATGTACCACTACTTGTTTCTCATGTGCTTCATTATTTGGTGGTCCAGACCGCCAGCATGTTGGCGGTAGTTACCACCACTGCTAGCGGGGTGGCGTTTACCGCCATGTTCATAATGACCGCCTATTTCTTTTGCAAATGTTTGAGTGTGAGAATTGTCATTATGGTGTGCTGCCTGAGGCGCATGATTACATCTTACCTTGTCGGTTTCAGTGGAGCAGCAAAGACCCTTTCTGACCCCAACAGGCACAAACAGATGATGCCCTTGTCTGTGTCCACCTAGATAATGCACACCCTAAAAGATGATTGAAGAAGGAAGAATACAGGAAATTACTTCCAGTTGAGTTGGACAATAGATATTCCAGGCCTGATTTAGCGTTAAATATTACATTCACGTTATTATAAGCGCCACAGGATAAGATTGATTTGTAATAATGCAGACATGATCTGTTTCATTTGTGAGAGACTAACCCTTGACTTTCTGTGCAGATGGATGACTGAGAATGGAGTCGTTTTTCCTGGCTTCTATTTTTGAAGATGGTTTTGGGCGTAAACTTGTGCCATCAATTTTTGTGTACTATCACTATCTATGCATTTGAATGACTGGGAATGAAGTCTTTTTGCCTGGCTTCTTCTTTAAAAGATGTTTTTGCTGGGAAGCCAGGAAATGAAATCCTCTTGGCTGGCTTCTTCTTTTAAAAATTAATTTGGCGGGAAACCAGTGATGTCACTTTCTGTTCATATGGATGATGGTGACTGTAGTGGTGCTATTTTCTGTGCAGATAAATTACACGAAATGCAACTAAGTAATTTTTTCTACAGATGAATGAGACATAATGAAGCCCTCTCCTTCCTCTCTTCCAACCTCTTAGTTTTCCCCAGTATGCTTTCTTCATTCACCCCATACATCACTCCTTTTGTTTCTCCCTCTTTTTTCCCCCTGTGTGGTTCTTTGCAAACCCACATTCTGCCCCTGTGATTACTCACTCCAGCACCTCACTTTTTATGCTCCTCATTCCCCCACCACCCGTTTTCCTACTTCCTACTACCCCTCTCTTTTTACCCTGTGTGTTGTCTTTCTTCCCTCACCTGAGCTACTCTCCCATCCACGGCTCATTAGAGCCTCTCAGCTTGTTAGAAACAAGACTTTCTATATCAAAGGCTCACTTGCTTTTAATACAGTCCTGTTTTTGTTTCCTTGTGAATTTATGGTTAGGTGGTAAATGAGCCTTTGTTATAGCACTTTCTCCTTTTCTACTTCACAGTATCTGAAACTGTAACAAAGTCCCCTTTAACATCTAATGTTAATTTGATGTAGAAACAAAAAAAGACTGCATTTAAAGTAAGATAGCCTTCTACAGCTTCAACCTTTCTTTTTTTTAAATTGTATGGCCTTATGAACTTATGCTGCATCTGTTAGCACATTCTACCCAGACCTAATAGCTATGTCAATGCTTGTTTAGTCATGTACTCAGTGAAGAGCTGTATTGTCAAAACTGAAGTTGTCCACATTATAAATATTCATAATTGGAAAAAAGAATGCACATATGTTCTTTCAAGATTTACAACACCTAGATACCCGACCCACTGTGGTCAGTTTCTTGAAAACAAGCATAATGATGGTTTATTCCTACCATTAGTCTGAATATTTGCCCCAAAATTATAATGGATACCTCAGTAGTGTAATGAAATTTGAGGGGGCACACTACATGGAGGGCCCCCCTCCGGACTCACTTAGAAGCTCTGCGGCCAGAGTACTGTGCTGGAGGGGGCCCCTGGAGCTCGGGGACCCCCCGCACAGCAGTGGCTGTGGGAGCCTTTGTTATGCAACTGGGTTACATTTATTATTTTTATTGTCATTAGTAGGTAGTGTTTCTAAAGCACACTTTCTACCATTTGCATGGCCCATTTGCAAGAAATTCTCTAACTGGGATGTTGTGCTTATTTGGGAGTGTACCATGCTTTTGTCTATGTGCAAGCATCTATGTCCCATGGTCAATACCATGATGTTGTTGCCTGATGACTGTTTATTAGTACATGCAGCCCTGCATTTGCACTACAATGATTGCATATAAGTGCATTGTTCAGAATAAGGCAGGTGGCCCATCAGCCCCAACAATGTGGAAGAGGACAGCTCACCATATTACAAAATCTACAGTATACTAGTATGGTTGGGAATGGTTTTGCATAAACTTCTCCTGCAAATGCAGCAGCAGCACTTTGAGGAAAATGTAGTGCTAATTAGCGACCATTTTATAGAGGTCTGTCATCATTCTTTGGTAAGAACTGACCTCCAAATTGGGGGAATATTTCTGCAAAACAAAAACCAATGCCCATGACATGTAAAGGAGAATACTCCCTCTGCGTGAGCACCATCAATGTTTTTTTAAGCAAAGATCTGCCATCCTTCATATGGAACAATCGATCATGAAAAATATACTTCAGAAGGCCCCCCATAAATTAGGTGGGGTTTCAAATGTAATGACCTTTTGGTTCAGATTCAGATGGCTGCAGGATTATAGGATTCCACCGGCACAGCAAGCTGAGGCTCTGATATTGGAACCTATTTGTTCCTCTAACTCTAAATGAGCAGAGGAAACAGTGACTTTGGCAGCACAGGAGGTCCATTGATTAACAGCAAGGCTGCCCCTCAGGCAAGCCTTAAATGAGCTCTCAAGCCACCTCCAATTTTGTGCAGAAAGTTAGTACCTCTCCTCTCCATGTAATTACTGATTAATATTGCAATTGTCACACAACATAGATAACATTGTATCTCTGGGAATCAATCAATCAATCAATCAGTGATTTTTGACGTATGGGAAATCACCCGTAGGGTCTCAAGGTGCTGTTTGTGGGTGTGCTGCTCAATCGAAGAGCCAGGTCTTGAGGTCCTTCCTGAACTGCCTCAGTGATGTGGTGTGCCTGAGCTTGAGAGGTAGCGTGTTCCATGTCCAGGCTGCGAGGTAGGAGAAGGATCTTCCTCCTGCTCTGCTTTTCTGGATCTTGGGAATGGCTTCAAGGGTGAGCTGGGAAGAACGGAGATGTCTGTTGGGTACGTAGAAGGTGAGGCGGTGGTTGAGGTATGCCGTTCTTATGTTGTGCAGTGCCTTGTTGGTGTGGATCAGGAGTTTGTATGTGATGTGCTTGTTGATCCGGAGCCAGTGTAGGTCTCTGAGGAGGGAGGAGATGTGGCTGTGTTGGGGAATGTCCAGGATGAGTCTGGCTGCTGAATTCTGGATTCTTTGTAGTCTTGATTGTAGTTTCTTGGTGATGCCGGCATAGAGTGTGTTGCAGAAGTCCAGTTTGCCAGTGACAAGTGTGTGGGTGACTGTCTTCCTCGTGTAAGAGGGTATCCACTTGTAAATCTTGAAAATATTTCACAGGAGTCGGAGGGTGTGGAAGCATGACGGTGAGGCAGCATTGACTTGGCGGGTCATGGATAAAGGGGAGTCCAGGATGAGGCCCAGATTGCGTGCGGGGTCCTTGGGAGTGGGAGCATTTCCCAGTGGAGTGGGCCACCAGGAGTTGGTCCAGGCAGAAGGGGTAGAGCTGATTACAAAGATCTCTGTCTTGTCTGAGTTGAGTTTGAGGCAGCTGGCTTCCATCCAGGCAGCAACTGCTCTTATCCTGTTGTGGAAATTTCTTTTGGCCTTTGCAGAGTCCTCGGACAGGGAGCAGATCAGTTGGATATCATCAGCATAGAAGACCATGTTTAGCTCATGTTATTTGATGATTTTGGCTAGCGGGGCCATGTAGATGTTGAAAAGCGTCAGACTGAGTGATGATCCTTGGGGCACTCTGCATCATGTGTCTTTGGGTTCTGACATGAATGGCGGTAGTCGGACACTCTGTGTTCTTCCGGTGAGGATGGACCTGATGCAACGCAGTGCTTTATATCAGATACCGGCGTCATGTAGTCTGGTGCAGAGGGTGGAGTGGGAGACAATGTCAAATGCAGCAGAGAGGTCAAGGAGGATAAGTGAGGCTTTGCCTCCGTGGTCTAGTATGATGCGCATGTCGTCAGTGGCTGCTAGGAGTGCTGTTTCAGTGCTGTTGTTGCTTCTGAATCTGGATTGGGATGGGTATAGGATTTGGTGTCTCAAGGAATTCAGTCAATTGCTGGTTGATGGCCTTTTCCGATACTTTGACCAGGAAAAAGGGCAGAGAGCTGGGTCTATAGTTTTTCAGCTCCCTTGGGTCGCAGTGGGTTTCTTGAGCAGTGGGTGGATCTCAGCGTGCTTCCAGTTTGATGGGAAGGCGGCAGCTCAAAGGATCAGTTGATAGTTCGGCAGAGCTCAGGTGCTAAGGTGGTGCTGGCCAGGTTGAAGATATGATGAGGGCACTGATCCGAGGGTACTCCAGAGTGGATGGAGTTCATGAGTCTTTGGGTGTCATCTTTGGTGATGGGCGTTCAAGAGTTCAGGATCTGGTGAGGTGCTGGGTCCATGGTGGTTTTGGTGGGTGGTGCAGGAGGGTTTTGGTTCCTGAAGCCTTCGTAAATGTCCTGGATTTTTTGGTGAAAAAAGGTGACAAGGTTGTTGCAGAAGTCTCTGGAGGGAAGGATAGATGAGGTGTCTGTCCTGGGGTTTGTGAACTCTTTGACAATAGCAAAGACCTCTTTGCTGTTGTGAGCGCTGGGCTGAGGCATTCTTGAATGGTGGCTTTTGTGACAGCTATGATGTTATGGTGGTGAGTGGTGACTGCATTCTTGTAGGCTGTGCGGTCTTTGGTTGATTTGCTGTTCCTCCATTCCATTCCAGTCATCTGCAGGAGCATTAGGATTCTTGTAGGTCTGCTGTAAACCATTTAGGTATTTGCTGTGTCGGTTTCCTGCTAGTTTCCTTATGTGGCACATTCTGATAACCAGAGGTGTAGATTGCATGTGGCTTCATTAGTGTCTGCTGCATCCGGTGGGGAGAGCGGTTGACAGCATTGATCAGTTGTCCTTCTGTAACTTTGCCCCAGCGTCTGCCGAGGGGGCGGGGGCATAGTGGCATGCAGTGTTCTTTGTGAAGCTGAAGTGTACACTTTTGTTGTCAGTCCAATCATGTTCGGAGGTGTGAGAGATGGTGGTGTTCCCTGCTGAAAAGACGGGGTCGAGAATGTGTCCGGCTCTCTGGGTGGGGACGTTGATGAGTTGTTTGAGGCCGAGTGTTGTGAGGTTGTCCAGGAGGTGTGTGGTGTTGGGGTCATTGTGGGTACTGTTACAGAAAAAGAGAGTACTGGGAGTATATAAGCACCACAAAATCTCCCTTATACATGAAACTATAAACACAACGCATAGGGTAGATACTAGGAACGGGCCCCTCTGGCCTGTTCCATAGGTGAGTAGGGTGCAGTAGATGAATAGGTGTAGTGACGTTTGAGTGTTCAAGGACGTGTTGGGGAGTTCCCTTTACCGACTAGGTGGTCTCACACACATTATAGTGTCATGCTTCATCATTTGACCACCTAGCCCTACCCAGGTAAGATGATACCACGTGGGCGGACGCAAACCACTGGAGATACCATCTTTTCTTGATTTTCTATTGTGGACTTAGTGAGAGAAGAAGCCCTCATTCTACGATGACCTATGTCTAGCTTGCGAACGAGAAACCACTACACCCTGCTTACACACTGGCACGATGCTGGGCCGTGTTTATGTGAAGGAGTTTGTTACTTGTGTGCCAAGTAACCACTCTTCTTCAAACACCACTGCAATACTTTGCTCCTATTGGCACTCTTTTGTGGCCACATCGATGTATACCTAAATCCAGAATGACTCTAAAGTTCGTTTCTCATATTCCAGTTTAAAAAGAGAAACTGTGGATTAATCTAAAATTCTCAAAGACTTGCCGAGCTAGAACCCACTGCCAGCACGGTAAAGTGCTGTCAGCACATTTCCATTGTCACACTGAAAAAATGAATGTACTGCCTCACAAGACATTTTGGCTGAGCCAGCATTTCCAAAAGCAACTTCAGAATAATACTGGAAAGTATGAGCATTGTATGTAAAGGGTGATCATAGAGTCTCACCTCCAGAGCCAGGAAACAGAAGGACCCATGGAAAAGAGGCAATGTGTGCTCAGCAAACACAAAATAAAGACATCTGGTTTATTTATGAAATTTAAAAGTTAACTTGAAAATAAATAGATATTTCCCATATGTGCGAAAAGAGCAAAAGGCCTCTGGCGAAGTGGACTCATATTTTTGGCCTTTGTGGAACATTATTGGCAGAGTACATTTTGGGATTCCCTTGAACAGATGTAGAAGCAGTGACATGGTGCTTAGGAAACAGTCCAGGCTAATGTTGCCTAAAATGTCAGGATTTTGGAGACAAAATTCGACAGGGACTGGGTGGTGACAATCCTTAGTAGGGAAACCTGAGACCTCAAAAAGCTGTAGCAAAATGTCATGCAATATAACATAGTGAAATATGTGAATGCACTACAAGTGATGGCAGTAATACATAACTAAGAGAGATGGAGGCGTAGAACAGTGCAAGGATTTTAGCCTCGGCTGAGTGACATTTTAACTCTGTCCTACTCTGACACCAGCAAAGGCAACGTTGCTGTCTGTAGGGACAACCCAGTGCCCCACAACCTTTTACTCTTGACACCTTAGACAGTCACAGGAGCTATTGTATCGAGTGACCATGTTCTAGGACTAGGGCTCCACTTTCGCTTTTGATGTGACAGTATTTATTCCTTGGAATTTGGAGGTCAAATTATATTTTAAGGAGACAAGAGTTATTCCAATCCCTGATGGGAGTATTTTTAGGTATTTGTATTTATGTTTGAATGTTTGCAAAGCATGAGGTAGCACCTTATGTTAACTGTGACATGCTGAGATTGTCAAAGTGAAATAAAGGAAACAAGCATTGATAATGCCACATGGTCTAGGCTGGAGCTCTCTGTTGAGATGGTTGAGTATGCATTTCAATCGTACCTCAAGTGTGAGAAAGACACATTGAAGTAATGTAAAACATTTCCTTTTCACTGTTACTGTGCAAAGAGATACCATACAATCACTCTATTCTTTATGACTATCTAGATATATAGTTTCCTATTAAATACTTCAGCATTTACTGTAGCACTATCTGAAGCTTTAAAAAAAAAAATCTAAATAATAAAAGCTGTAGCAGAGGGTTAAAACTGCTCTGCTGGAGCTCATTGGCCTCTTACAGCTTCATGCTTGGCACGTGAATTTATTAGACATAGGTGATGCAGAAAGTTTGAGTCTATTGAAAGTTTGACTCCTACTTTTTCGATGGTTTTCATAAGAATTATATTAACAGAGGGATATTTTCACAGGTTTGTAGTCCTGCACCCTGGGTGTCTCCGTCAAGTGAATAGACTTCATAATATTGTGTTTCTTCTGTAAATTACTTTAATAGTACCATGAAATCATAAGGCCCTCCATGTAATCAATAAAGACTATAGCTAATACTAATTCTTACTTTCGTATTTTAGTACATACAAAGATGCTTAGTTGCATGAAATATATCTCTGTACAAGTATATATATGAATAGCTACTTGTATGGTAGAGAAACACCTTGTTTACAGACTAAAAGAGCTCCTTATGCTAGGGCTGATTGGTGGTGGCTTCTATCTGCTTCATGGGCAGGAGGCTGTGATCAATTGGCAGCTCAAAGGAAGAATACACACCAAGGTTAGTAGTACCATATCGAGTGACTGAATGTACTAAAACATGCTCCTCTTCTTACTCTGCATTGAACCTTGGCTAATCCCATCCATTGCAGCAAGCACTAGTAGGAACCGCAGACACCCCAAACTGTCAGCTTCCACTGTGATTCCTGGTTGCACAGGCAGCACCACTGGGCTGATTTCCTAATGCCTCTGAGGTCTGCCCTGGGATAGATGTTGTCAGTTTTGTTTGGGATGTGCAATCACCTAGACAGAGTAGGACATTTTGAATGCAGAGAATGAGTTGAACTACTGGATAAATGTCCAGTGAAGTAGGATGTCAATTACAGAGAAGCATTGCCAAGATATCGACCATGCTGGTTTTACATTAATGAGCTCCTGCGCTGTGCCCGGAAACATATATCCTGCAGAGTGAAGTGAGTTCTCCCTCTGACTGGAAAATATATCAGATCTCGTCTGTCAGGTCGGATAGGGCTCTTGCAGGCAGATCGAATACATTAAATGGCCTGAGCGGTGAAGAGACACCCTTGGTCTAATTGGGTCGGATGGAACAGAGGCACAGCTTTGGAGCTGAGGGATGGGATTGCGAAGCCTGCATGGTGCATACGGGAACTGAGTTGTCACCCGGGCCAGGGGTGTGGTGGGCTCTTCTCTCATGGTCTCACGCACATTGCTCCAGCATGTTCAGTATTTGCTTATGAGGACCCAACTCATGACCCACCACATGTTTGGTGATGCAGAGCTCCCGAGTGCCCAGTGGGGATGGACCAGCGGCCCAAATTGCTGGCAACCTATGATGACAGAGGAACACATGAAAAGAGGAGGCCCGGGAACAATTCACACAAACAGAGCCACTTCATGCAGGTGATACTGTAGTGCTGGGGGCAAATGGCACAGGATTGAGCGAGGGACTTTCACACTGAGAGAGTCATCTTGGTCTCTGCATCTCCGGTGGGGTGGCATAATCTGGCACACACAAAGTGCTCCCTTTTATTTCCCACCCCTCAAGCGAATGGGGTGAGTCATGGTGGTGCATCTGAGGGACCCAAAGCAGAGATTTCAAACAGAACCAGATTAGTGCCAGGTTGTACACCCAGAGGCAGCAACCACCAGACCCTTCCATGGTGGGCACTGCAGATTTGATCACTGAGCAACACCCCCCCCACTGCTAAGAAGTAAGGTCATCACAGAGCATGTCAATGCAGGATGAACACATAAGCTATGGCGACGTTAAAGGTATCTAAGAAGGGCACTGTCCCTGTATATGGAACTTTGACTCACCCCACTAATCCTGAACACACGCCGGGGACTAGTGCGGTGGAGCAGACTTTACAGACCCATATGGGGAACTTCGATGTGCTTCTGCAAGCTACCACAGATGTGAAAACAACATTGGAGCCTAAACATGATGTATTCACTACTGAGATGGGACTTTTGTGAGAAGATCATAGAGAACTTGTGAACCGAGTGGGCTCTACAGAATCAATATTGGCAACCATGTGGTCTTAATTAGCGGACATGCAAACACAACTAACAGATCTGTGGGCAGTTGCTCTGCTTGAATTGCAAGTAGACAACACGGAAGGCCGCTCGAGACGCAACAATATGTACACCACTGGTCTCCAAGACGGGACTGAAAGCCCCACTATGGAGGTGTTATTTTAAGACTTTCTAGTCAATATGTATTGGACGTGAGCAAGTCACATTTGTTCTCTGCAAAATGGGTGCACATAGTACCCTCCAAGATACCACCCCCCAGAACATCTTGTAGACCAATGTTGGCTATGTTATTCAATTACCGGGATAGAGACCATGTCCTGCAGGTCTCTAGAGGTAAAGGCCTGTGGCAGGTGGACAATGGGAAGGTTGCATATTCCCAGAATACACAAGGACAGCCCAAAAGTGCTGTGAGTCCTTTCTGGACACCAAAAGGAAGTTAAACCAAGTGACATTAAGTACTCTCTCATGTTTTCAGATACAGTGAAGTATTGGGCTCAGAGAATGCTGTCTTCTTCACTATACCATTTGATGAACATAACTGTCTGTAGTGCATGAAAGGGGTGGCGATGGACAACAGTCTGACTCTGATAAGTGGATGGGAAAAGGAGAAAGCATGACGCAGACCCAATGGGACCATGAGGGGTAAGCCTTCAAGAGAGCAGGCAGTCAAGGAGACAGTCATGGTGGTGGCCGAGATTGAACTACATAGCAACAAAGACTCCGCATCACTCACCACTTCTGAGGACTCCCCATACCGGCCGCTTATTGTCAAGGTGGTGGATGTAGAACTGGACCTGAGAGCTTTACTGGCTAGTACCCCAATGACATCCAACCAGATTATCTGACATGGACATCACAATATCCTTTTTGGTCCACACATATTGATGCTACACAGCCTTGGGGGAGGGAAGAAGAGGTGAAAATAAGTAAGCAGCATGTTCAGGAAGGGGAGACACTGGAGAAGATTGATGGGGTGTGCCACAGGGAAGAAAACAGTTCCACATGCTTTAGGTACTGGCTTTACTCCCTCCTCCCCCGATTTCTTAATTGTTTTGATACTGCTAAATACTTAACACATTTTTCTTTAAGTTAAGCTTGTCTGCTCTGTGACATAGCTACTAGGGTTCAACCTAGGTTTATTTTATTGAACTTGTGTGTTGTTTGCGAAAAAATGTTGGACTTATTACTTAGGAAGGACTCTCATCCTCCCCAACTAATAAGCAATTTTCTTACAGTAATATATGAATTTATATATATATTTATTTAACACTTTTATGTGGCACAGAGCACCGATAAGTGTGATACTGCTTTACTTAAAACAGCAAGGAGCAACGTTCTTAGAAAACATCACTTGTAACAAGAACAGAATAACTTAGTAACTGGCATTTCACATTCATTGAATAGCTACATTAGCATCATTGCAGGAAAGGAGCAATTAGGATGGGCATGTGCAGGTGGTGGATTAATTAGTCGGTAGAATATAGTCCTAAGAGATGGGTTTTCAGACATTTTCAAAATACAAAAATGCTGTAAGAACGGATCAACACTGTAACAAGCAGTCAGCAGTTACAAAACACCAAAGGTTACAGTACTGTAAAAAAGAAGTGGGTAAGGGGGAATCATATGCAGATGAGGAATGAATACATCTGAATGATATAGTCTGGAGGAATCTGTTTTCACATGTTTGCGAAAAGACATCCAGATGAATTTCACTCTTAGACCCAATGGAAGTAAATATCGCAGGAGTGGGCATGAGTGATTTTAAGGTAAATCAGCTTTATTGAAATCACAAATAAATGTAACATATCTTAACAATAATTATTATTAACCACAAAGATAAACTTTAAGCATACAAAAAATGCAAGAATACTGAGAAAACTGTTTAACATTTAAAAAGTAATGGGGGTAGAAAAAGGAAGAAGGAGGGAAAAATGTTAAGGAAACAAAACCAATAACACTTTATAACATAATCCTAGTTAAATGTTAGGTAGAGTGAAATCATGTAGCAAAATGTGGGATTAAAAGAACCAATGACAGAGAGATTTAACCTCTTATTGCAGCTTCAAATTTTCAGATAAACTACGTGTAGCAAATTTGCGAGCAACAATATCAAGATAAGAAGTTAAATATATATATCTCTATTCATCAAAGGGCAACACAGACAAGTAAATGCAGTATCCAGCCTATGATAGTGACAAACATTATACCACCAAATTGTATACAAAATATTAGAAGAATGTTTCCTATGTTTCCTAACTTGTTGAAAGACTAGAACTAGCATGAGATCCAGCAACCTAAAACTATCAAAATCTGAATCAATATCTTCCAACAGACTGTCTAAAATGAGTGTGGAGGGAGATAATTGGAATGTAAATGAAAAATTGAGGTAAGCTGAAACCAAATTTTTTCCCAAAAGGAGGTAGAATGAGGGCATTTGAAAAGGATATGCATGAGGTCTCTATTGGGATAGTCACATGACCAACATTTTGAAGTAGGAGGAAATGTTGGTCATGTGAGGATATAGCGGACATGGAACATTTATCTATGGGGGGAAAATATAGTTGATGATATAAAATGAACAATGATTGTGAAGTAGAAGCAGACCTAGAAATCTTGCATGACCTAGCCCATATTTTATTCCATAAAGTAATAGTCCAGGTACATCTCAAATCCAATTCCCATTGAGTCTCTATTTTATACTCAGGCCTTGTCAGAAGAGGAGAACAAAATTGTTTGTAAATAATTGACACCTTGGAATGAGAGGTAAGAATGGAAGATAAAGACGAGTGCAATGGGAAAGAAGGTTGGAGAATTGGCAGTTAAAAGAAGATATCAAGAAGGATATTTATAAGGAGAAGATACCTAGGCATAAAGGTATTACGACAGTTGAATAGCTGTTGGAACTGTGAAAAACAAAGTGGAGTACCATTAGAGAATATATCTTTGACCCATGTTATACCCTTTTGTCTCCAAAACATCCAAAATATTTTTTATTATTGATAGTAATACGTTTATTATGCCAAAGAAGAGAATGTAGAAAATAAATTTGAGGTACAGGTGAGGATAAATAGTACATTCTTAGAAGAGGGCAAGTATGTTTAAGAAGCAGGGAAGATATAATAGAGGTATTAGAAGAAAATTACAACATCTCTAGAGGATAAAAAGGTACAAGAAAAGAACATTCAAAATCCAACCATAAAGGGGTAAACGGAGATCTTGGCAAGGGAATCCACCTGGAAGCTTGTTGTAGACAAAAAGATTTATGATAAAGCCAGATGTCAGGAAAGCTAGTTCCACCTTCTTGATTAGAATGGCAGAGATGACTAAGAGAAATTGTAGACTTCTTATTGTTCCAAAGAAATTTAGATCGTTTTGAATCAAGTTGTTTGAAAAACGTAACAGGTAGAGGAAATGGAATCATGGATAAAATATTTAATATGATGGAAGAAATCATAGTTTTGATGGAATCAAGATGACCCCACCAATATGAATTTAGGAGATTCCATAACATTAGGGATCTGTCAATCCTATCTAAACCATCAGATAGATTTGCAGCAATGGATGTCTTAATGGAAGAGATAAACCAAAATGAAATTTAGTGACATCAAATGATTGTCTAAAACAAAATTAAGTTAGAAGGAGGATTTCATTTTTATCCGAATTTATGTTATATCCTGAAACAGAGGAAAAGTCAGTTATCTGTAGGAGTAGAACAGTTACAGAGCATTCAGAATTGGAAATATATAAAAGTATGTCATCTGCATAGGCAGAAAGTTTCAAATGTTTATCACCATATCAGAATTCTTCAATTTTAGTATTATTTCTAATACGAGATAAAAAGGGCCAAAATAAACAGAAGAGGGGATAATGGACAGCCTTGACAAACACTGCAAAGTAATGAAAAATAGCTAGAAATCTTCTCATTGACCAAGAAAGAGGCCATTGGGTATTGATAAAGCAAAGAAGTAAATAAGATCAAATGGGGACCCAAACCATGTAGGCATACGGCTTTTAATAAAAAAAAACAATCAATACTATCAAATGCTTTTTCAGCGTCTATGGAAATGGCTGCTAATGAATATTACAAATCCAGATTGTTCTAATCCTATCATTAACGCAAAAGGGGATCAGGACGTAAAGGTAACAATTTAGCTTAGAATTAGTAGTCTACATTAACCAGAGAAATTGGTCTGTAGTTTTTACAAAAGGTAGGGTCCTTAACTTCTTTTGGGATAAGACAAATGGTGGCTTCTTGAAAGGTATCCTGAGTTTGAGAAGAATTGGAAAAATATGTAGAAGTCTGGGAAGTAAATTATTTGAAAAGTGAAGGAAGAATTCCACAGTGAAATCATCTGGTCCAGGAGTTTTACCTTTTTTAAGAGAACAAAGGGATTGAAGAATTTCTGACAAAGAAATATCTGATTCGAGCGAAGAAAAAACAATTTGATTTGTGATCGAATTTTGAACTTTCTTTATATAGTTCTCAGTCTGAGAAGGGGGTGGCAGCACCTCAGGAGTATAGAGAGTTTGATAATAGTTTATAAACTCAGCCAAGATTTCATTATTTTCAAAAACAGAATTACCTGTACCAGTGTTTATAGATTGCACTGTATGACGTTGTTTCCACATTTTTAAATAATTTGTAAGAGGTTTCCCCATTTTATTTTAACCTCCATAATAGCGGGCACTGCTACGCAGGAGAAAGGAAGATGCATTATCCGTAGAGATTTTATTAAACTATAATTTTGCTCAAAAAAGTTGGTGGAAATTAGGAATAGTGAAGGAAGAATACTACTGATGTTCTAAACGCTTACTGTTTGATAACAGATATTGATGTTGTTTATTATAAGCTTTTTTCTTTTTGGAAACAAAGTCAATAATATATCCACCGACTGTAGCCTTAAATGAATCTTACAACAATTGAGGGGAGATATCAGAATTTTCGTTAAAATTAAAGAATTCCTGAGCAAAAGCAATAAAAGATGAGGAAAAGTAGTATCAAGCAAAAGAGAGCTGTTAAATTTCCACCTATTAGATTTGGAATGCACCAGAAGTAAATCAAAATCTTAAATAACTGGTGCATGGTCAGATATCACAATAGGTTCAATGGTGGAACTAAGAAGGTTGTGGGAGAGGGATTTTGAAGTAAAAATATGATCAAGTCTGGATAAAGAGTGATGAGGTAGAGAGAAAAATGAAAAATCCCTGGTATCTGGATTACATATTCTTAATGAATCAACTAAATTACATTGTGATAGGAGAGAATAAAACTGTTTGTACATTTTATGAGGAACACATTTAACTGTGGATTGTGGATCTATAAAAAGGCCAATTATTTGGTTACAATCCACTACTAAAAAAAAAATCATCATTATACTGCATACATTGTTTAGCAATGGTAGGCCAAAATAAATAGTCTGATTGAGTAGGGCCATAAATGTTGCTAATCGTTAACGGAGTACGATTAACAATTAGCGTAACAAGCAGACACCTGCCGTCTGATTCAGACTCCTGAGAAACGACACTCAAAGTAAATTTTCTAATACAAAGCAATATTACTCCATTCTTCTTTGCCAATGCAGATGATGCAAAAACAGTGCCCACACATCTGCATTAAAGTTTCAATGCTTCAGGGTCAGATAGGTGGGTCTGTTGCAGAAAGGCAAGATTTGGATATTCAGCTAAATGGGATCAAATTTGCGGCCTTTTTATTGGATTAATAAAACCCTTGACATTCCAAGAAGTAACTCTGAATGTTGCAATGAATAACCATATAACCAAACAAAGGGTCTTGTAAAATATTGAGCTCAAGAAACATCAAAGAATTAGGGGACAAGGAGATCAAAGGGAAGGAAGAAGCAAGGTAAAACAATAAGGAAAAAGAAGGAAGAAGATCAGAGAACGAAACGACAGTGCAAGTCAAATTCTGACAAGTGTAAAAGCATACCTGATAAGGATGAACACTATGGTAGAGATGATGACAGCACAGGTTGAAGATGGCACAGTGAGAGAACGGAACGCATCAACAGACGAATGATACGAGCACAGGTAATAATATAAAGGACAACAGGAACCTGCAAAAAAAGAAAAATGTTAGACAATAAAGACAAATAAGGATCTTGTTACCCAGCCAGGAAATTTGATTTTTAGACTTTGGGGGTCATTACAACCCTGGCAGACGGTGTTAAAGCGGCGGTAAGACCGCAAACAGGTCGGCGGTAAAACAATGGGAATTATGACCGTGGCGGAAACCGCCAACAAAGACAGCCACTTTAACACTCCGATCGCCACGGCGGTACAGACAAACAGCGCAGTGGTCACCGCCAACAGACAGGCGGAAGACAAAGTGCCGCCCACAGTATCACAACCTACCAATCCACCACCTTTTCCGGGGCGGATTCACCGTGGATAAAAACACGGGGGAAACAGCCATTTCAAAGGGAAAACGCTCACCTCTACACACTCCACGAGGAATCAGAACCCCATGGATCCGGAACTCCAAATACTCCCTGCGATAGTCTTCCTGCTCCTGTACGACCATCATCAACGTCGGCGCCGAAGACAACGGTGAGTACTGCACCTACGACATAGGGGAGGGGGAGGCAAAAGTCAGGGACACACACACGCAACACCCCCACCCCGACCCTCACCCACTACAACACTCACACCAATGCATATCCAAACATTACAGTAACAACCCCCAAACCAAACCCCCCGGAAAAATGCAAAGACAAAAGGAAATGAGTGCAACCATTGTAATATATCAAATTACAGTAACCAAATATATACAGATCAATAGACACATTCAACAAAATATACATCACGATTAGTAGTGCAGGTAATGCACCATTCAATGTCCGTGGACCACTGGGCCCAAAATGCATGGGAGAGGCCCACATCAGATACTTGATCAAAACAGAGAGAACACTGCTGGGCATCAGATAGAAATACAACAGGCACCTCAGGAGGAAGGGAAGTGGGGGCACCTCAGCCGGATGACTGCACGACGCCAGATCCACGAGGGGGCTCCATGCCCATTGATGTATCCTGGGGAGTGGAAAGCCACAGTCTCTCAAGTCTCTACAGTGGGTTGTTTGCCCACTGTACCATCCTTGGGAGTGCAAAGCCCCAGTCTCTCAAGTCTCTACAGTGGGTGGGTTGCTCACTGTTACATCCTGGGGAGTGCAAAGCCACAGTCTCTCAAGTCTCTACAGTGGGTGGGTTGCCCACTGTTACATCCTGGGGAGTGCAAAAAGCCACAGACTCTCAAGTCTCTACAGTGGGTGGTTTGCCCACTGTACCATCCTAGGGAGTGCAAAGCCACAGTCTCTCACGTCTCTACAGTGGGTGGTTTGCCCACTGTACCATCCTGGGGAGTACAAAGCCACAGTCTGTCAAGTCTCTACAGTGGGTGGTTTGCCCACTGCGATATCCTGGGGAGTGCAAAGCCACAGTCTCTCAAGTGGATAACAGTCTCCACTGGTTCTGGAGGGGGACTGGTGCCCAGAGTGCTTCATCCTGGTAAGGACAGACGGAGTGGATGCTATTCTCAACTGGTTCTGGAGGGGGACTGGTGCCCAGAGTGCTTCATCCTGGTAAGGACAGACGGAGTGGATGCTGTTCTCCACTGGTTCTGGAGGTGGACTGGTGCCCAGAGTGCATCACTCTCCCCGTGACGGTCCCAGTTCCGTCACTGCCCCTGCCGCACATGGGCTAGCGGTGCCTGAGTTGGCGGTGCTTGTCCTGTTCAGCGGTGCTTGCCATGGCGGTCTGTGCCCTGTTCAGCGGTGCTTGCCCTGTTCAGCGGTGCTTGCCATGGCGGTCTGTGCCCTGTTCAGCGGTGCTTGGCCTGTTCAGCGGTGCTTGCCATGGCGGTCTGTGCCCTGTTCAGAGGTGCTTGGCCTGTTCAGCGGTGCTTGCAATGGTGGTCTGTGCCCTGTTAAGCGGTGCTTGCCATGGTGGTCCTTCATTGCCCAGCAGGGCTGTGGCTGCTGGGGCCCTCCTGGGCACTGACTCTGGCGGTGGCCTCCTGGCCACTGACGTTGGGCTGCCCTCCTGGGCAGTGATTCCCGCGGTGGCCTCCTGGCCACTGACGATCGGGCTGCCCTTCTGGGCACTGACTCTGGCGGTGGCCTCCTGGCCACTGACGATTGGGCTGGCGGTGGCCTCCTGGGCAGCGGGGATGATGGCGGTCTTCTCCACCGTGCTGCTCTTCCCAGACTTTGGTGATTTCTTCTGCCCCTTCACCACCTTGGGAGGAGTCACAGCTGAGTGGACACTCCCCCCGGGCCCCTTGTGAGCGGCTTTGCCTGCTGGAGTCTTCCCCCTCTCCCGCCGGGAACTGTCCAACTCCTGGTGCTTCACAGGGGGGGGACTGGCTGTGCTGTGGCTCTGTGTCACACTGGCTGCCCTGGTGCCCGGTGCACTCCACATACCTCTAACAGGCTCCACTGGTACCGGCAATTTTTTGGCTGAGGTGCTAGTACGGGACCTATGAATTGGAGGGGGGGTGGTGGGAAAGAGGTCAAGGTTGCTCAGGAAAACTTTCTTAGGGACACTGGGACGGGTAGCTGGAGGGGGTCTGGGAGTGGAGGAAGAGCAGGTGGTTGTAGGAGGTGTAACTTTTGTGGCTTTGGGTGCAGGTGCATGCGCTGGAGGCTGTCGTGAGGTGGATGGCTGTTGGGTGGGTGTGTGCCTGCGTTTGTGTACTTTGGGAGGGGGCGTCACAGACACACTGGCAGAGGACACAGGGGACGTGTAAATGGTAGTGGGGGTGGTGAGTGCAGGTGAGCGGGGTGTTGTGGTGGGTGTGCTGGTGCGGGACCTAGTGGCTGTAGTGGTAGTGCATGCAGGTGAGAGTGTAGACGACACTGGGAGGGAGGAGGGATACGACGAGGAGGGGGACACAGTGGAGGCAGTGGATGTTGTTGTGTCTGTATTTTTTTATGATGCTTGTGTGAGTGCCTGTGTGATGTGTGGTGCTTATGTTTGCCTGAGCTTCCCTTGTGTGTTGATGTGTGTGCCGGCTGGTCTGATGGTATGCTTGGGATAGGCTGAGGTACAGGGGATTGGGTCTGGGCAGAGGAAGTTGGAGGGTGGAGGCTAGAGACAGGGACAATGGCTGCCATCAGTGCTGAGGCCAGAGATTGCAGGGTTCGATGAAGGGCAGCCTGACCAGAATGAATGCCCTCCAGGAATGCATTTGTGTGTTGCAATTCCCTTTCTACACCCTGGATGGCATTCAAAATGGTGGACTGCCCAACAGTGAGTGACCTGAGGAGGTCAATGGCCTCCTCACTGAGGGCAGTAGAGGTGACAGGGGCAGGGGCTGAGGTGCCTGGGGCGAAGGTGATGCCCACCCTCCTGGGTGAGTGGGCACGGGGCGAAGGCTGAGGGGCTGCTGGGAGGGCGGTGCTGGTAGGGGGGGTGGCGGCTGTACCTGTAGAAGTGGGGGGCACAAGGGAGCTCCCATCAGAGGATGAGTCTGTGTCGCTGGTTGCTGATCCTGTCCCCGTCGTGAAGCTCCCCTCGCCCTCCGTCCCACTGGTGTATTCTTAGTCTGTGGTGTGGCCCTCCATGGCCATGTGGGATGCAGCTCCCTCGTGCTCCGGTGCCACTGTACCTCCGCCTGATGATGCTGATGCACACAAGAACAGGGAGACCACAAAAAGGGGGAGGGGGACGACAGAAGAAAGACAGGTTGAGTGCATGGCTTACCATTACCGTTGGCGGACAATACAGACACAGCAGCCCCCTGCACTACGCCGCGCTGTTGGGCTCTACAGATGCAGTTCCTGAGATATGGCCTACATGGCTATGGTGGACATCAGCACACATAGATGACACAGGGGCATGTATACCTGTACTTGGCACTCTACAGAGGTGGGGTGGAGTGCCACATGGCCTGCATTACGGAGGGGCCTAGCCTACAGAACTCGCCCTGGCCTAGGGAAACCCACAGCCCTCCTCCCCCACCCAGACACCTTCACTGCACGCAAAGTCCGCAGAATGATCTTGTACTTACCCCCTTGTGTCTGCTGTGATACCCTCAAGCGCCCATCCAACTCCGGGTAGGCCACCGACAGGATCCGGAACATCAGGGGGGTCATGGTTCGACGGGCACCCCTCCCACGTTGGGAGGCCATCCCCAGCTGAGCCTCCGCCGTCTTCTTGCTCCAGCGGCGAATGTTCTCCTATCTCTTCCGGCAATGGGTGCTCCGTCTCTGGTGGACCCCCAGGGTCCAGACATCCTTGGCGATGGCACGCCAAATATCCTTCTTCTGGTGGGCGCTGACCTACATGACATGTACAGGGGAAGAAGAGAAGTCATTAGCAACTGCACCGTCAAAGTGAGTGGCCCACATCCCTCGCCTTGCCATGTGGCACATGCATTCACAGTCCTTCATGCACGCAGAATTCTGCTCCCTTGCTACTTACAACCAGCCCTCTCCACACAGGCATAGCCCATACAACATGCTCCCTGTGTACTCACCTGTTGGTCTGGAGGACCGTAGAGTACCGTGTACTGGGGGAGGACCCCGTCCACAAGCTTCTCCAACTCCTGTGCAGTGAAGGCAAGGGCCCTTTCCCCAGACGCACGAGCCATTGTCTCTTCCAGACCGAGGTCACAGCAACACTTGCAGTGTAGGTCCTCTCCTGTCGAAGATCAGGTATCGAGTGATTGAACAGATAGAAAATGGCGGTCACGTCCACGGCGGTCATGTCCGCGGTGGTGCGTATCATCACCGCCGGCGCACTTCCTCATTGGCTCCTGGGACCCGTAGGGTCCAATGTTAACCAATGCAGAATTGCGCTGCGGTCTTCGACCGCCTACCGTGACGGTGTACATCGCCAGCGCAGTTACCTCACATCCAATTGTCCCAGTTTAGAGGTCAGGCAGCCACCATTTCAGGGGCCCACATGGCTTCATTTTCAAATGCGTCACACATACCTAGGCCTGGACTCAACACACATACAGACAACTATTTGGATTTTCTTTCGTGTTCTGTGTACACTGTGGGTACATACCTCTGAGTTGTTTGACTCTGTGGTCGCTGTTGTCCTTCCTAGGCACCGTCAGCTGGGACATGTGAGGACATGGCGGAATCCTCCGGTGTACCGACCGCTGGTGGACCTGTTGACAATGGAGGAGCGACATTTAATCATCACCTACAGGTTTGACCGTGCCACAATCCAGGAACTGTGTACCCAGTTGGAACCTGACCTGATGTCAGCTATCCGCCATCCCACAGGGATCCCCCCTGAAGTGCAGGTGCTATCAGTGCTCCATTTCCTTGCAAGTGGGCCATTTCAAACAACAGTGGCATGACATCAGGGATGTCCCAGCCTATGTTTTCCAACGTGTTGTCCAGAGTGTTGTCTGCCCTCCTGAAACACATGAGAAGCTACATCGTTTTCCCTCAGGTGGAGGATTTGGCTACAGTTAAAGGTGACTTCTATGCCCTGGGACATATCCCCAACATCATAGGTGCCATTGATGGGACCCATGTAGCTCTGGTCCCCCCCCCCCACAGGAGTGAACAGGTGTACAGGAACCGGAAGAGTTATCATTCCATGAATGTACAGATGGTATGTTTGGCAGACCAGTACATCTCCCAGGTAAATGCTATGTTCCCTGGCTCAGTGCATGACGCCTACATCCTGCGGAATAGCAGCATCCCGTATGTGATGGGTCAACTCCAGAGGCACCGTGTGTGGCTATTAGGGGACTCTGGTTACCCCAACCTGTCATGGCTACTGACCCCAGTGAGGAATCCCAGGACCAGGGCAGAGGAACGCTACAATGAGGCCCATGGGCGGACTAGGAGGGTGATCGAATGCACCTTCGGCCTCCTGAAGGCCAGGTTCAGGTGCCTCCATATGACAGGTGGTTCCCTATTCTACTCACCAAGGAAGGTGCTCCAGATCATCATCGCCTGCTGTATGCTTCACAATCTGACTTTGCGACGCCAGGTGCCTTTTCTGCAGGAGAATGGTCCAGATGAAGGTGTTGTGGCAGCTGTGGAGCCTGTGGACAGTGATGAGGAGGAAGCAGCAGAAGAAGACATTGACAACAGGGACTCACTTATCCAGCAATATTTGCAGTGACACACAGGTGAGAGCACATTCCTGCCTACTACAAGTACTTTCACACTTCTACCTCTATCCTGTCTGTCAATTTCAACCTGTATATTGTAACTGAGTTGTACATTTCCATTACGGTTTCACAGGTGTGGTTACCAATGTGTCATGTGCTTACATTCCTCATGGACTTGTGATGTGTGATATAGGTATGTTGACATTACATTTGAGAACGGATTTTGTCACTGTCATTGGTAATACACATTTTCAAAATCACAGACTGACTCCAGATCGTTTTGTGGTTCAAGGGTATTTATTGAAGTGCTAAATATTGGAGGGGGGTGGTAAAATGGTGAGGGGTGATGGTGCAGGAATGTCCATGGCAGAGTCCAGTCTATTAGTCTCACAGGTGCACTGCCCATATGGGCATAGGAAGTGGAGCTGGGGCAGTTCCAATATGGACAGGGTTACAAAGTGGGACAGTGGGATGACAATCAGGGTGGTCTCATTTCTTGGCGGGGGTCTTGCCATTGTGCTCTGTCCTGTTCCTGGATCTCAGGGACCGCTTGCGGGGTGGTTCTCCGTCTGCAGGGGGTGGGGTGCTGGTGTGGTGGTCCTGTGGTGGTGCCTCCTGTCCACTAGCGCTGGCGCAATTGGTGGGCAGTTCATCGTCCATGCTCGTGTCAGGGGCCCCTGGGAGTGCCACAGTGTCCCTCCTGGTGTTAAGTATCTCCTTCAGCACCCCTACGATGGTGCCCAGGGCGGAGCTGATGGTTCTGAGTTCCTCCCTGAAGCCCAAATACTGTTCCTCCTGCAGGCGCTGGGTCTCCTGAAACTTGGCCAGGACCGTAGCCATTGTCTCCTGGGAGTGGCGGTATGCTCCCATGATGGAGGAGAGGGCCTCGTGGAGAGTGGGTTTCCTTGGCCTGTCCGCCCCCTGTCGCACAGCAGCCCTCCCAGTTCCCCTGTGTTCCTGTGCCTCCGTCCCCTGGACCGTGTGCCCACTGCCACTGCCCCCAGGTCCCTGTTGTTGTTGGGGTGGTGGATTATCCTGGGATCCCTGTAGTGGTGGACACACAGTTGATTGACGTGTCCTGGGGACGGAGGTATGGGCCCGCTGGGTGGGTGCTGTGCTGGTGTTACCAGAGGGTGGAAGGTCTGTGGTTGGCTGTGCCTGTGCGAGGGGAACTGACTGTCCTGAGGCCCACGATGGTCCGGGCTGGTCATCTGGATCCAGTTGGCCAGAGCTGCTGTCATCACTGTGGGCCTCTTCTGTGGGTGGGGTAGAGATGTCTGGACCCTCCTATCTGGTGACCTTGGGTAGTGGTCCTGCAGGGGTGTAAAACCATGATTATTGCATGTGTGTATGTCACGGTGTGCAATGGGTGGGTGAGCGTGTACCCCGGTGCTAGCATTCCTGTGTGGGGGCTTGTGTGATGACGGTTGGGGGGGTGTTATGGGTATGTGCTGTGGGCATGCTTTAGTGAGGGGTGTCCATGCTTTGTTGTGTCATGCAGGGTTTGTTGTTGGGATGGGTGGTTTGTGTAATTAGTACATTAATGAGGAGTTGTAGTGATGGGGGAGGGGGGGAGGGTGGGGGTCTGTGATAACATGCAGGTAGGGTGGGGGATATGATATTTAAGATTTGACTTACCAGAGTCCATTCCTCCACGACTCCTCCGAGGCCCTCAGGATGCATAATGGTCAAGACCTGCTCCTCCCATGTTGTTAGTTGTGGGGGAGGAGGTGGGGGGTCCGCCGCCAGTCCGCTGTACAGCAATGTTGTGCCAAGAGACCACGGAACGCACCTTCCCTCGTAGGTCATCCACCTCTTCCTGATGTCCTCCTGATTTCTTGGGTGTTGTCCCACTGCGTTGACCCTGTCGACTATTCTTTGCCATAGCTCCATCTTCCTAGCTATGGAGGTGTGCTGCACCTGTGATCCGAATAGCTGTGGCTCTACCCATACGATTTCCTCCACCATGACCCTGAGCTCCTCCTCCGAGAACCTGGGGTGTCTTTGCCGTGCCATGGGGTGGTGTAGGTGATGTGTGGGGTGGTGTATGTGGTGATGAGTGTGGTGATGTGTAGTGGTGTGTGGTGTTTTGTGCGTGGATGTAGTGTGGGTGATGGTGTTGTGTGCCTCTGTGTGGTGGGGTTGTCTATACTGTGCAGTCTCTCTAGCCTTCGTCAAAATTTTTGTTCGTATGGGTTTGTGGGTGATGTGGCTGTGTGTTTTATATAGTATTGATTGTGTGGGAGTGGTGTTTGTATGTGTATCAGGTGTGTGTATTTGGAATTGTCCAATGTGGCGGTGTTTTGGAGATGTGTGTGTATTTTGAGTGTGGTGGTGTGTCCTGCCAATGGAATACCGCGGTTGAAAGACTGCCGTGTGGATTCGTGGGTCGTGATACCATGGGCGTGTTTCTGTTGGCGTGACGGTGGAGGTTTTGTTTTCACCGGTTTATCACTGACCTTTGGTGTGGCGGACTTTTGTGGGTGTCTGAATTTTGTCAGATTCCGAGATGTGGGTCATAATAGTTGTGGTGGATTTCCGCGGCCGCGGCGGTGTGTTGGCGGTCTTCTGCACGGCGGTAAGCAGCTTTTACCGTCAATGTTGTAATGACCCCCTTTGTTGCTTCAAGGACTTTTAATAAGTCAGTGAATTCAAGAAAGAAAAGTATAATTCCTCTTGGTTTAGATGAAAAAGAGTTTTGGAGACGTTGGCCTAGATGATGTTCCCTCTGAATGTTTAGTACTGTAGAAGTCGGCAAGCCTACTAACTTAGGTAAAAATGAAGCAAAGAATGAAGTCAGATCATTGCCTCCAAGTCCTTCCGGTAAACAATAAAGGGGAATGTTATATAGTCTAATTCTGTTTTCTAAATCCTCAGAGAGTGCTTTCAAATTTGCCACTTCCTTCTCCAAAACTGCAATTTTGTTTGCTTCATCTTGCACATTGCTAACACATTGCTCCAATGCAAAAACTCTTATTTCCATTTGAGACCATTTGTTGTCTAAATTTTACAGCAGATAATTAGTTTCTTCAATAAATGGCATAATACTCACATTTTATTAAGCACAAGTTCCAGAGAAATCAGTGAATAAGATTTCACAGGAGAAGGTTGGTCCTGTTTGACTCGTTTATGTGTGGTCGTAGAAATAAACTGAGAGGTTTTGGGAGAGGAGAAAGATGATGAAGATATCCTTGAAATAGTGAAGATGGATGTTATGGGACAATTATCAGACCAAAAGTCCACTATCCATTCAGATACACATTCTGAAATAATATAATGCGAAGAAGGTTCAGGTGTCGGAAAACCGTCCAACAGTGTGCAGAGCTCCCGTGGTAGGCGGCCACCTGGGCTGGCAGTCAGGCTCCGCCCCTGGCATGAGTGATTTTAAATACGGGTGGTTTGACTAGTAAATTAATGTTGCCTGCAGATCATGAGTAGTCTCTCGATTGAGGAAGGAAGCACTGTAGGGTGGGGAGTTGAAGTGGATATCTTTAATGCCAGGCACCCACATTTTGAACCATAGCCAACATAATTCAGTCAAACTATAAGTAATGTGGTCGCATTTTTAAGTAGATGACACGCATTTCAGGAGTAAAAAGGAGCTCTGCGGGATGCTTCCCAATACACAGGTGCCAAAGTCAATCCTTGTGAGTTTGCGCTGTGATTTAAGAAGGGTGGGGATAAGAGTGGTTTAATGGTCTTTAATGTATGAAAGTAAACATTACTTGATTTGGCCAGTTTGTTGGCAAAGGGGATAATGGGGAAGTTTGTATCTCATGAACCTCAAGAGAAGAGACTGAGGGAGAGAGTGACAGGGTAAATGTTGATAAATTTACATTGCTTTCTTAAAACTTGGAAACAAAAAAATTAATTTGCTTTTGAGGATCTTGTGTGCAACAGCTCTCAAACATTCAGGACTGCATCATCAGTAAGACTGCTGGAGGTCTATAAATGCCTTCAACAAAGGATGTTTTAAGGTAGGTTTGAGTATCATCTGTCTATTGGTGGATAAATACCCCAATGTCATGACATATTTCAGCTGGAAGCAATGTGCAGAGTTTAAGGAGAGTGGAAGCCAAGAAGGAAACTTGTGGGACCCCAATTATGACAGAAGAGGGTTTGGATACTTCATTGTCTTCCTTTTTAGTGAGCGGTTTGATAGGTAGAATTTCAGCTATTTGAGGAGCGCACCTCTGGTGCCAAAGCATTGTCAGCGTTGGGTCATCAGTTGAGCATGGTTGGTGGTGTTGAAAGTAGCAGATAGGGTGAGAGGAAAAAAGAGACATATAATTCTGCTATCAATAATATGGTGGAGGTAATCAAGGACTTTGTGTACTCACTCAAAATACTTGATTCTCTCAAATAAATCCTTAATAACTGTTTCAATACCATGGCAGCTCTTTATCCTGACTGGTGAACTGTGAGCAGGTTAGCGCGGTTTATGAAATTATTAGGTCGAAGAAAACTCTTTTTTTCAAGTGATTTTCTTAGCCAATCAAGGTTGGCAATGGTTTGGTAGTTAGATGACGTTTGGTGGATTCATGATATTGAAGTAAGGGGATGGCTTGAGGTTTTTTATTATTTTCAAACATTCTTCTGGAAGGATTGTTTGAAATTCATCTGTATTTTATCAGGTGGCACAAGGCTGGAGACGTCATGGGATGAAGAGACCTAAGTGGAACTCACAGAGTTTAATTCTGTGGAATTGCACTGAGTTACATAAAAACTCTGCAAGATTCCACAGAGTTCTGTAAGTAGATGGAATTTGAGTATGTCATGCTCCTCCTGTTGATTTTTAGCTCTGGGAGCTTGTTCTGTGTTGTAAAATCAGCACCGACTGCACCACGCAGAGCACCAGAGGTTGCTGCTTCTTTTTGTCGCTCAAGTTGATTTTCTACTTGAGCTGCAGCTTTCTCAAGGCAAACAATTGTGACCTGCCCGCATGGAGAAATCTTCCTGATAGGGGTTCCAGTAACCAAAAATCAAACTAGGGGTGCAAATTCCCACTCGAGCTCACAAACTTAACATTGGTGAGCTGTGCATGAGAAAAAACTCCATCATGCAGCAGTTGTTGGAGTTTTGCTGGAGCTCAGTGCTATGCTTGCTGCGCAGAGTAGTCAAAACTCTGCAAACTCTGGCAGCAGAGCAAACTTATCTCTATGTTTGCAGTGGTGGCTGGCAACAGGAAGACTGGGGGGATGGGAAAATGGGTGGTGGGTGCACGCATTCAAGGCGAGTGGCAACTATACATATGAAGACAAAGGCCCTCATTACAACCCTTGCGGTCGGTGTTTAAGCGGCGGTAATACCGCCAACAGGCCGGCGGAAAAAATGGGATTACGACCACTGCAGAAACCGCCAACATAGACAGCCACTTTAACACTCCGACTGCCATGGCGGTACAAACAAACAGCGCAGAGGTAACCGCCAACAGACAGGCGGAAGACAATGTACCGCCCACCCTATCACAAGATGCCAATCCGCCACCTTTTCCGGGGCGAAACCAACATGATCAAAAACACAGGCGGAAACAGTACACAGAAGGGGAAATCACTCACCTCTCCACACCCCACGAGAAACCAGGACGCCATGGAGCCAGAACTTCACATCTTGCCGGCGATCGTCTTCCTGCTCCTCTATCAGGAGCTCCAGAGACGGCAGCGACGACCACGGTGAGTACTGCACCTACAACACAGGGGAGGGGGGGAGGTAAAAGAGAGTGACACACACAGGCAACACCCCCACCCCCACCCTCACCCACAACACCATACACACAAATACATGCTGCAACGTTACATCTACACCCCCCCACACCCCCTTCAATAACGCAAGGACAAAAGGAATTGATTTGAATGAACGTAATCAATAAAAATCCAGTACTCAAAACTCTTAATACAGTATATACAATTATGTACACCAGCTACACAAGTCCAGATAGTGCAATAATCATTGTCCATGGACAACTGGGCCAAAAATGCATGGGCGAAGCCCACACTCAAAACCTGACTCCAAACGGAGAGAACACTGGAGGGGCATCAGATGGAAAAGAAACAGGCACCTCAGGGGGAGAGGGAGGGGGGACACCTCAGCCTGATGAAGGCACGACGCCACTGCTCCACGAGGGGGCTCCATGCCCACTGCTGTATCCTGGGGAGTGCAAAGCCACAGTCTCCCAAGTCTTTCCAGTGGGTGGTTTGCCCACTGCTTTATCCTGGGGAGTGCAAAGCCACAGTCTCTCAAGTCTTTCCAGTGTGTGGGTTGCCCACTGCTCTATCCTGGGGAGTGCTAAGCCACAGTTTCTGAAGTCTTTTCAGTGGGTGGTTTACCCACTGCTCTATCCTTGGGAGTGCAAAGCCACAGTCTCTCAAGTCTTTTCAGTGGGTGGGTTGCCCACTGCTTTATCTTGGGGAGTGCAAAGCCACAGTCTCTAAAGTCTTTCCAGTTGGTGTGTTGCCCACTGCTTTATCCTGGGGAGTGCAAAGCCACAGTCTCTCAAGTCTTTTCAGTGGGTGGGTTGCCCCCTGCTCTATCCTGGGGAGTGCAAATCCACAGTCTGTCAAGTCTTTTCAGTGGGTGGGTTGCCCTCTGCTCTATCCTGGGGAGTACAAAGCCACAGTCTCTCAAGTCTTTCCAGTGGGTGGGTTGCCCACTGCTCTATCCTGGGGAGTGCAAAGCCACAGTCTCTCAAGTCTTTCCAGTGGGTGGGTTGCCCACTTCTTTATCCTGGGAGAGTGCAAAGCCACAGTCTCTCAAGTGTATGTATCTCTCCACTGGTTCTGGAGGGGGCTTTGTGCCCAGAGTGCTTCATCCTGCCAAGGACAGAGGTAGTAGATGTATCTCACCACTGGTTCTGGAGGGGGCTTTGTGCCCAGAGTGCTCCAACCTGCCAAGGACAGAGGTAGTGGATGTATCTCTCCACTGGTTCTGGAGGGGGCTTTATGCCCAGAGTGCTTCATCCTGCCAAGGACAGAGGTAGTGGATGTATCTCTCCACTGAAAGTGATGCATCATTGAAGCTGCCCAGGCTCCTGGAACTCACCACCGGCCTCAGACGACTGACCACTGGGGATGGCAGCCATGTCTGCGGTGGTGCCTCTGGCTTAGGATGTCGCGGGGCTGCTGGCCGTGCTTGCGGCGGTGTCAGTCGCGGCAGTGCTTGCGGCAGGCTCTGGGGCGGCGGTGCTGGCGGCGGGCTCAGTGACTGCGGTGCTGGTGGCGGGCTCAGTGACTGCGGTGCTGGTGGCGGGCTCAATGACTGCGGTGCTGGTGGTGGGCTCTGTGGGGGTGCAGATGGCGGTGCAGGTGGCGGTCTTCTCCAGCGTACAGGTTGGCGTCGACGTGGACAGAAGGTGTGACACTGGTCCCTCAGTCTGTGCCACCATGCCCACTTCTGACCTGCTCTTCAGTTTCTGGCCCTTCCCCACCTTGGATGGTGGCGCTGCTGTCTAGCCACTATCCCCTTTCGGTTTCCCTGAGCCCTTGGTGTCCGGTGTTTTCTGCTTCTCCCTCCAGACTGTGGGCAACTTTTTAAGTTTTGCAGGTGGCGGAATGTCCTTGCCCTCGCTCCGAGGCACACTGGCAGCCCTGATGGTTGGTGCACTCCAATAGCCCGCAGTTGCTGGCACCACTGTGCCTGGTGATGTGGTGGCTGAGGTGCTGGGTGGGACCTGGAAACCCTGGCCTTAGGGGACGGGCGGGGGGGAGGTGTAGGGAAGAGGTCAATATTAGCCAGGAAAAGTTTTTTAGACACACTGGGATGGGTAGATGGAGGGGGTTTGGGAGTGGAGGAAGAGGTAGTGGTTGTAGGAGGTGTACGTCTGCTGAATTTGGGTGAAGGTGCATGGGCTGGAGGCTGTTCTGAGGTGGACGGGTGTTGGGTGGGTGTGTGCCTGCGTTTGTGTACTTTGGGAGGAGGGCTCACAGACACACTGGGAGAGGACACAGGGGATGTGTGAATGGTAGTGAGAGTGGTGAGTGCACATGAGCGGTGTGTGGTGGTGGGCGTGCTGGTGATGGAGGTAGTGGCTGAAGATGTAGTGCATGCAGGTGTGAGTGGGGACGGGACTGGGAAGGAGGAGGGAGACGTAGAGGAGGGGGACACAGTGGAGGTAGTGGATGTTGGTATGTCTGAATGGGTATGATGCTTGTGTGAGTCCCTGTGGGATGTGTTGTGCTTTGTTTGCCTGAGCCACTTTTGTGTGTTGAGGTGTGTGCATGCTGGTCTGATGGTGTGCTTGGGATAGGCTGACGTACAGGGGATTGGGTTTGGGTGGAGGAAGTTGGAGGGGGGAGGCTGGACACAGGGACAATGGCTGCCATCAGGGCTGAGGCCAGAGCCTGAAATGCTCTCTGTTGGGCTGCCTGGCCAGAATGAATGCCCTCCAGGTATGCATTTGTTTGTTGCAAATGCCTCTCAACACCCTGGATGGCATTCCGAATGGTAGACTGCCCAAGAGTGAGGGATCTCAGGAGGTCAATACCCTCCTCACTGAAGGGAGCAGGGCTGACTGGGGCAGGACCTGAGTTGCCTGAGGCGAAGGAGATGCCCACCCTCCTGGGTGAGCGGGCACGGGACACACGCTGAGGGGCTGCTGGGAGGGCGGTGCTGGTGGGGGGGGTGGCTGCTCTACCTGTGGATGCGGGGGGCACAGAGGGGCCCGCCACCGCAAGGGAGCTCCCATCAGAGGAGGAGTCGCTGTGGCTGCTGTCACCTCCTGTCCCCGCCGTGGAGCTCCCCTCACTCTCCATCCCACTGGTGGCTTCAGACTCCATTGTTTCTCCCTCCAGTGCCAAGTGGGATGCAGCTCCCTCCTGCTCCGGTGCCACTGCTCATCCGCCAGATGATGCTATTGCACTCAAGAACTGGGAGACCACAAAATGGGGGGGGGAGACAGAAGAAAGACATGTTCAGTGCATGCAATACCACTACCGTTGGCGGACACTACAGACACAGCAGACCTCAGCACCATGCCATGCACTAACAGTTCCTAGATTATACACAAGGCCATGGGGTACAAGGCCTATGCCCGATTGCTGCACACATTGAAGTCACAGGAGCCTGACTAGGTGTTGATGGCTCATACCACTGGTGGGGTTGGGGTGCCACATAGCCTGCCTCACAAGGGACCTTGCCTACAAACTTCGCCCTAGCCTAGGGGAACCCACTGCCCACCTCCCCCACCCAGACAACTCGTAATGTGCGCAGAGTCAGATGAATGTGTCTGTACTCACAACCTTTGTGGCTGCTGTGATGCCCTCAAGTGCCCATCCAACACCAGATAGGCCACCACCAGGATCCGGAACATCAGGGGGGTCATGGTGCGACGGGCACCTTCCCACGTTGGGAGGCCATCCCCAGCTGGGCCTCCGCCGACTTCTTGCTCCAGCGGCGAATGTCCTCCCATCTTTTCCGGCAGTGGGTGCTATTTCTGTGGTGGACCCCCAGGGTCCGGACTTCCTTGGCGATGGCACACCAAATATCCTTCTTCTGGTGGGTGCTGACCTAGAGGAATAGTACAGGGGAAAAGGTAAATCTTTCACTTTCCAGACTGTCATAGTCATTGGCCCAAGTTCCCAACCTCGCACTGACGCACAGACACTCACCGTCCCCTCATGCAGGGCTCAGTCCCCCCCATGTATCTTCCATCCACACCACTACAAACAGCCATTGCCCATGCAGCATGCTCACAGTGTACTCACCTGTTTGTCTGGAGGACCGTAGAGTAGCGTGTACTGGGGGAGGAACCCATCCACTAACTTCTCCAACTCCGCCGAAGTGAAGGCAGGGGCCCTTTCCCCAGACACATGAGCCATCGTCGCTTCCAGACTGAGGTCACAGCAGCACTTGCAGTGTAGGTCACCTCCTGTTGAAGGTCAGGTATCAAGTGAGTGAACAGACAGAAAATGGTGGTCACGTCCGCGGCGGTGCGTACCGTCACCGCCGGCGTACATCGTCATTGGCTCCTCGGACCCATAGGGTCCAATGTTAACCAATGCAGGATTGCGCCACGGTCTGAGACCCCCTACCGCGACGGTGTAGAACGCCAGCGCAGTTACCTCATATCCCCTTGTCCCACCGTACAGGTCAGGCAGCCGCCATTGCAGGGGGCCACATGGCAAGAATAATAACTGCGTCACACCTATGTAGGCCTTGCATACACACAGTAACAGGCACATTGCGGATTAATAAATGTGTGCTAATGACAATTTGTGATACCTCAGTGTTGGCTGACTCTCTGCTCGCTGTTCTCATCCATAGGGCACGTCTGCTGGGGCAGGTGATAAGATGGCGGCATCCTCTCGTGTACAGACCGCTGATGGACCTGTCGACAATGGAAGAGAGACACGTAATGGTCACCTACAGACTTGATTGTGCAACAATCAATGAACTGTGTGCCCAGTTGGAGCCAGACCTGATGTCAGCAATCCGCCTCCCCACAGGGATCCCCCCCTCTAGTGCAGGTCCTGTCAGTACTCCATTTCCTGACAAGTGGGTCTTTTCAAACTACAGTGGCCATAGTATCAGGGATGTCCCAGCCTACGTTCTCCAACGTGTTGTCCAAAGTGTTGTCTGCCCTGCTGAAACACATGCGCAGCTACATTGTTTTCCCTCAGGTAGAGGATTTGCCTACAGTGAAAGGTGACTTCTATGCCCTGGGACATATCCCCAACATCATAGGTGCCATTGATGGGACACATGTGGCCTTGGTCCCCCCGCAGGAGTGAACAGGTGTACAGAAGCAGGAAGAGCTACCATTCAATGAATGTGCAGATGGTGTGTTTGGCCGACCAGTACATCTCTCATGTGAATGCCAAGTTTCCTGGCTCAGTGCATGACGCTTACATTCTGAGGAATAGCAGCATCCCTTATGTGATGGGGCAACTCCAGAGGCACCGTGTGTGGCTAATAGGTGAGGACAAGGACCCTATAACCTGTAAATAATTGTCTGGGGTTGTCCCTACGGGTTAGTGTGTGTCTAACAGTTGTCCCTCGACATTTGCAGGTGACTCTGGGTACCCCAACCTGTCATGGCTACTGACCCCAGTGAGAAATCCCAGGATAAGGGCAGAGGAATGCTACAATGAGGCACATCGGCGAACTAGGAGGATTATAGAAACAA
This sequence comes from Pleurodeles waltl, assembly GCF_031143425.1. Lineage (NCBI taxonomy): Eukaryota > Metazoa > Chordata > Amphibia > Caudata > Salamandridae > Pleurodeles > Pleurodeles waltl. The sequence continues at coordinate 789,216,902 of NC_090442.1, read as the reverse complement.
CCTTCGCCCTCCTGAAGGCCAGGTTCCAGTGGCTCCATATGACAGGTGGTTCTCCCTACTACTTATCAAAGAAGGTGTGCCAGATCATCGTGGCCTGCTGTATGCTGCACAACCTGGCTTTGTGATGCCAGGTGCCTTTTCTGCAGGAGGATGGTCCAGCTGGAGGTCTTGTGGCAGCTGTGGAGCCTGTGGACAGTGAAGAAGAGGAGGCAGAAGAAGAGGATATCGACAACAGAAACAACGTTATCCAGCAATACTTCCAGTGAGACACAGGTAAGAAGATATCACTGCCTCACACATCGCATACTATTGTTTGAACTATCATAAGTCTGTCACTTTCACCCAGTGTATGGACCCTGACTTGTCACTTTGCATTTCCATTTCACAGATGTGGGTTACACTGTGTGACCTCTACTATATTTCCCCATGGAATAGAGCTGTGTTACACCGGTATGTTGACAATAAAATAGACATTGCTATGTTCCATAGTTATTGTAAATACACATTTGTGAAAGCACAGACTGACTCCAGATTGTTTTGTGATTGATGTGTGTTTAGTTTTGTGCAAATACGTGAAGGGGTTGTAAAATGGCCAGGGGTGATGGTGGAGGAATGTCCATGGCAGAGTCCAGTCAATTTGTTTCACAGGTGCATTGTCCAAAGGGGCATAGGAAGTGGAGCTAGGGCAGTTTGAGGATGGACTTGGTGACAAAGTGGGACAGAAGGATGACATTCAGGGGGGTCTCATTTCCTGACGGGGGGTCTTGGCAATGTTCTCTGTCTTGTTCCGGGATGTCAGGGACCGTTTGCGGGGTGGCACTCCATCTGCAGGGGGTGAGGTGCTGGTGTCGTGGTCCTGTGGCGGTGCCTCCTGTCCACTAGCGCCAGCGGAGGTGGTGGGCTGTTCATCATCCAGGCTAGTGTCAGGTCCCCTTGTTGTGCCACAGTGTCCCTCCTGGTGTTGACAAGGTCCTGCAGCACCCCTACAATGGTGACCAGGGTAGTGTTGATGGACTTGAGTTCCCCCCTGATCCCCAGATAGTGTTCCTCCTGCAGCCGCTGGGTCTCCTGAAAGTTGGCCAGTACTGTTGCCATCATCTCCTGGGAATGATGGTACGCTCCCATGATGTTGGAGAGGGCCTCGTGGAGAGTGGGTTCCCTGGGCCTGGGCCTGTCCTCCCCCTGTCGCACAGCAGCCCTCCCAGTTCCCCTGTTTTCCTGTGCCTCTGTCCCCTGAACCGTGTGCCCACTGCCACTGCCCCTAGGTCCCTGATTTTCTTGGGGTGGTGGGTTTGCCTGGGTTCCCTGTAGTGGTGGACACACTGCTGCTTGACGTGTCCTGGGGACAGAAGGATGGGCCCGCTGGGTGGGTGCTGTGCTGCTGTTTCCTGAGGGGGAGGCTCTGTGGTGGCTTGTGCCAGTGTCAGGGGAACCAACTGCCCCGAGGGCCCAGATGGGCCGGGCTGGTTATCTTGATCCAGTTGTACAGAGCTGCTGTCATCACTGTGGGCCTCTTCTGTGGGGGGAGTGGACATGTCTGGAACCTCCTGTCCGGTGACGTTGGATAGGGGTCCTGCAGGGGTGTAAAGGCATGATTATTGTATCTGTGTGTGCCATTGTGTGCAATGGGTGAGTGACCCTGTACTCCAGTGCTTGTATTCATGTCTAGGTCCTTGTGTGATATTTGGTTTGGGGTCTGTGTGGGTATCTGAAGTGGACATGCTTTGGTGATGGGTGTCCATGCTTTGGTGTTGCATGCAGAGCTTGGTGTTGGGATGGGTGGTTTGTGATAGTGGGACATATGTGAGGTGTTGGAGTGATAGGGTGAGGGTGAGGGTGGGGGTATGTGACGGCATGCAGGTAGGGTGGGGGATATAATAGTTAAGAGTTGACTTACCAGAGTCCATTCCTCCTGCTACTCGTGCGAGGCCCTCAGGATGCAGTATTGCCAAGACTTGCTTCTCCCATGTTGTTAGTTGTGGGGGATGATGTGGGAGTCCACCACGAGTCCTCTGTACTGCAATCTGGTGTCTTGAGACCACAGAACGCTCCTTACCCCATAGGTCGTTCCACCTCTTCCTGATGTCATCCCGTGTTCTTGGATGCTGTCCCACTGCGTTGACCCTGTCGACGATTCTGCGCCATAGCTCCATCTTCCTTGCAATGGAGGTGTGCTGCACCTATGATTCGAATAGCTGTGGCTCTACCCGGACGATTTCCTCCACCATGACCCTGAGCAACTCCTCTGAGAACCTGGGGTGTCATTGTGGTGGCATGATGTGGTGTGGGTGATGTGTGGGGTGGTGGGTGTTGTGATGTGTGAGGGGATATGTTTGTGTCTGTTGTCTGAGGTACATGGATATTGTGTGAGTGATGACGTTGTGTGTCTGTGGATGCTAGTGTTGTTTCTGGTGGTGTCTCTCTCTGGCCTTCTTTCACAATTTTGGTAGTAAGGGATTGTGGGTGATGTGGGTGGGTGTTTTATATTGGATTGGGTGTGTGGGAGTGGTGTGTGTATGTGTATTAAGTGTGTGCATTTTGAATTGTCCAATGTGGTTGTGTTTTGTAAATGTGTGTGTATTTTGAGCACGGCGTTGTGTACCGCCAATGGAATACCGCAGTTGAAAGACCGCCGCGTGGATTCGTGGGTCGTGATAGGGTGAGCGTATTCCTATTGGCGTGATGGTGTCGGTTTTGTTATCGTCAGTTTATCACTGACCTTTGGTGAGCGGACTTGTGTGGGTGTCTGGATTTTGGCGGATTCGGAGCTGTGGGTCGTAATAGCTGTAGCGGAATTCCACTGCCGCAGCGGTGTGTTGGCAGGCTTCTGCACGGCGGTAAGCCGGATTTACCGCCAATGTTGTAATGAGGGCCATAGTCACTTACCTTGCTTGCTGCACGACATCTGACGGCCCCCTCAGCTCAGTTCTGTGTTCTGCTCCTCCAGGCTCCATGGGCTTCAGCCAGCTCCCCTAACCAATCCTAATGCTTCTCTGCCGCTGGTAACCAACATGTGAGAAGCACCAGGATTAGAAGGAGCGGCATCTCTCATCGCTCTAAAGAGCACTGGAGGCCTTACTTTATCCATCCAAGCTGTTTAAGACAGCTGATAGAGAGGTTTTAAATGCACATGTCTGGCTGGCGGTCGCAATACAGTCGGCCAAAGAGACTTTAAACCTAAGTGCACACCCAGCCCACCACTCCTCCCTGTTGCACCAATGGCCTCACCTTGTCCTAACACTGAGTTTAGGGCAGGTTGGTGAAAAATAAACTGGTAATAAATTAACTTTACTACCATTTTATTTTTCATCTCTGGGGCATTTTTAGGGGGGCATTTTTATTAGAGTGGGGACGCTCCTAACGGAGAAGCCGCACCTGTATGTATGGTTCATGTCAATCAGAATGCTTGTACACAGAAATATCATTTTTGTCAAAAGGATGGGTTTGGAATGAAAGCATCTTTCAAACTTGTACTGCACTGTGAAGGTTAATAGGGTATGGAAATGCATTTAAGTCTTAAAACTGTATTGGCTGCTTGAGATTGTGAAGCTCAAAGCTTATTTAAATTCCTTTATCTACAATTGTGGTGCTAATCTGCATACCATGAGAAACAGAGGTTAAATGCTATAAAAATAAGTATGGGAACAGAGATCTCAAGAGCAATGGTGCTGGGAAAATGTAGGGGTGGGGTCAAAGAGTTTGGCCAAAAAGAGTAAAATATTTCTGTAAGAATTTTGATGGTCTTTAACCTCCATGTACCTGCATATAAAATAACACAAAACTTACATGAAAAAGAAGTACGAGTTAAACTAATCAGTGGGAAATGTGCAATCTCTATTGGTTAATGTGATCGCTGCAGATGTCAATGCTTGTAATCAGAGGAACACAAAACTGAATACTGGTTGATGCAGTGAGGAAGAGTGACTGGTGTATTCTTAGTGTTACGCGGTCCCAGTCTGGGGTAGAAATCACTGTGGATATATAATTTATTATTTAAATCTTGCACTACATATAGTATAAAATAAAATAGGCTGCTACTTACTGTGCAATAAGATTTCGGTTTCAGATAAAAAAGTACTTCCAAAATATAGGATTTAGTAATAAGCAATCATACCATACCTAGTGTAAAAATTATTTACAACTTTCTTTTAAAAGCAGGCTCTCCACAGCTCAGCTGGTAACACCCTTACAGTGCGTCTCAAAAAAAGTATAAATCTCTGTCATCGTGAAGCTTTTAAGTGACTTCATCTGTTCAAAGCAGCCTTCAAATATGTAGGCTACACAACAGTGAGAGAGTACTCTCCTACGGGGAAAACAGGTACTTTGGGCTACAAAAGCATTGAAATCATGAGTGCTACTGACAGAGAGCCATTGAATTTTCATGGTCTTGGGCTGAAAGAAAGTAAGGACTGAGGGGGTCATTCTGCCCCGGCGGTCATTGACCGCCAGGGTCAACGACCGCGGGAGCACCGCCAACAGGCTGGCGGTGCTCCCAAGGGCATTCTGACCGCGGCGGTATGGCCGCGGTCAGAAACGGAAAACCGGCGGTCTGCCGCCGGTTTTCCGCTGCCCTGAGGAATCCTGCGCCGCCATGGGGATTCCGACCCCCTCACCGCCATCCTGTTCCTGGCGGTTGTGACCGCCAGGAACAGGATGGCGGTGAGGGGTGTCGTGGGGTCCCTGGGGGCCCCTGCAGTGCCCATGCCAATGGCATGGGCACTGCAGGGGCCCCGGTAAGAGGGCCCCTAAAAGATTTTCAGTGTCTGCCATGCAGACACTGAAAATCGCGACAGGTGCTACTGCACCCGTCGCACCCTTCCCACTCCGCTGGCTCCATTCGGAGCTGGCTTCCTCATGGGAAGGGGTTTCCTGCTGGGCTGGCGGGCGGCCTTCTGGCGGTCGCCCGCTAGCCCAGCGGGAAACACAGAATAACCGCGGTGGTCTTCTGACCGCGTAGGCCGCCCGCCAAAGTTAGAATCACCCCCTGATTCTCTTTAGCAGAAAATGTATTTAAAATAAATTATGGATTTTTTAGCTTATGCAGTTCAGGCAGTAATAAAGAGGGTGAGGCTGCAAGTGTTGCTTGACTGTTTTTTATGTTCACTGTGCCACTACATACAGGGAGTAACCGAGCGACTGACAGTGGCTGAAACGTTTGTGGGCTTCCCACCCTCTACTTTTTGAAAATTTCAGGCCAGATGTATCATGGATTTTTTCATTCGCATACAGCCCAATTGGCCGTTTGCAACTGCAAAAATGCATTTTGGTATGATTCCCATTTGCGATTCGATCTCTTGGAAGAATTCTCCCTGATTACCCCAACCGACTCTGGCATGACTACCCTCATGCATACATATCAGTACTCTCAACAGATTCAATGGCATAGCCACAGCTCACAGAACCTGCCAAAGTTTGTTCTGTGGAACCAGTTCAAAGACTCATTTGAGATCGACAAAGGTGCAGATGAATGTGCAGACTGTCTCCACCGTTCTCCACCACCAATCTGAAATATATTAACAAGAAGTGAAAAACCTGGCCCGCAGTAGCAGTTTTTCCTACAGAACCCAGCTTGTTAGGGGGGACAAAACGCCATTATTATCAGCCCAATGGAGAATCCGGCCAAGTAGGAAATGGGCAACAATTTCTTGTGCAGGACATGGCAGCAAATTGGCCCCTTTCTTGTATATTGGAACAACTTTGTCACCCTACCAGGAATCATGAATAGGAGCTCCTATGGCAATGGCATTTGCCAGAAGGATACAGCTGGGGCCATTATCCCTGTTATACAGGAAAACATCAACTGGAATGCCATTGGTTCCTGTGCCCCTACCTCTAGTTACATCATCCATAGCAAGCATGACATCTGAGAGATCAAAGAAAAGGTCAGGAATGACTGACATGTTATCTCTAGTGAATCACGGGAGGACTCAGGGGTGAAAGCAGGGTTATCAGTACCAGGAATTTCCTCTACATCTCTGGCTGAGGTAAAGGAGTGGGTAGGGGAATATAGGGCTGAAAAATGCTAGACCCCAGCAGAGGGAGCTATATAACTTTGGAGAATACCTGAACTGCCCTTGCCATCCCACTTTATAAGGGACTATTTTAAAAAATATATTGATCCAAGCCTACGAAGGTGAAATATGCATTTCATGGAATTAGGCAAATCCTTGAAATGTAGGTGCTCCATACTTTAACCAGAAGTCAGATTTAAAAACATCAATGCACTTTGAAAAATTTACATCATATTAATCTCACATCTGTGCCGATCATTTCATCTAATCCACAAGAGAGTCTGTGCCATCATATTGAATTTGGCGGATTTGAACATTTTATTAGTGTCAGTGTAAAGTAAGAATGCACCTCGTAGCGTTTTCAGGCTTTAAAACGTATCCTTATATAAACTCTAAAAGTCTTGAATAAAACTTGTATTTCTAAAAAAAACAGGACTACTAATCCAAGCCTTTAACATCACTACAGTCATATGTACATTTTTTAGTTTTTTTGCAAAAATGTGATCATATGGTAATATGAAACATGGTGATATGTTGCCAAAACCTCATTTGTTTGAAAAAAGCGTATTCATTTGTGCAACTGGAGTCGTTCCTGCCACTGTGACATCACACCAGCAGAATGCTAAAGGTGTCTTTTCTTCCCTGGGAGAAGACGCAGGTCTCTTTAACTCCTGCTGCTTCTTCTAAAGTCGGCAGGACTGCGGGCCAGAAGCACTGAGACAGTCATTAAGAGCTTACGCCCATATTTATACTTTTTTAGCGCCGCATTTGCGCCACTAAAAAAGTATAAATATGAGCCTTAGAGTTCAGAGACTTTGCTGGGCACTGGTGCATTTTCATTATGATAGACAGTTGCCAGCTTTGAGGAGAAGCTAAAGCAAGAAACTGGATGAGGTGCAGTTAGACTCCTACACTAAATATGAGATTTAGGTCATACCCTATGGGAAGCCATTCATGTAAAAATGACAGCTCCCTATATAGGTCACCTCCTGGAATGCATAGCGTGTTGCAAAATGAATATGACATACACCAGAATGAATGTACTATGTGTCAAAATAAATATGATACCTGGCAGAGTGAATATGCTACTTAGTGATTTTTATGAATAACTCACACTCAGAATTGAATAAGAGATATACTGAAATATATATCAGTCATACTGAAATAAATAAGGCCCTCACTGTAAATAATAAAGCAATCACTGAAACACATAAAATATTTGTCAAAAAGAATGAGGCATTTCTTGAAATGACTGACATATACCAAGAGGAATATGACACACATTGGAATGAATATGACAGCTTGAAATGAATATAAGGTACTGAAATGAAAATGCATTATTCTGAAAGGAATATAATGTGCAATGAACATTACATTCATAAAAAAATGACTATAGTTTGCATTAAAAGTAATATGCTACACATTGACATGATTATAATATGTGTTCCAATTGGTATGAGTCATTTTAAAATCAATATCATGCATTATTATGAATGAGACCTCTATTGAAAGGAATATGACACATGCTAAGATGAATATGACATGAAATGAATATGAGCCCTTTTGAAATTAATTCAATATGCCTTAAACTGAGTATGACCAATGCTGACATTAAAATGAAGCTTGTCAAAATGAATGTTATGCTTTGAAATCAATATGATACACAGCGACATGAATATTGCATACATTGAAATGAATTTGACCTATGTTGAAATGGATATGACCCATATTAAAATTATAATGTCAGGTGTTAAGATGAATATGACATCCACTGACACGAATATGCCATTTATTTAAAGCAGTATGACACATGTTAAGATTTATATGAACCATTTTCGAATGAATATGATATCTGATGAAGTTGACATGACCCATATCAAAATTAATATGACATTCATTAAAATTAATGACACTTATTGAAATGGATATGAAACTATATGAGATAAATATAGCATGATTTGAAATGAATAAAACACATATCGAAATAAACACAAGGCATGTGTAAATTAAAATGCTTACTGTTTAAATATGGCTAGCCTTGAATCAATGTTGATTTGCTTTGAAATTAACAATACTTTTTTAAATTAATATTACATATTCTGAAAGAATATGGTATGAACACAAATTAACTAAAATAAATATGTGTTTTCGACTATGTGCTACATTTAGTTTTTGCCTGCTTTTGGACCAAGAGCACTTTACCACTGCTGATCGGTGCTAAAGTGCAAGTGCTCTCTGTCTAAATTGACCTGATGATTGGTTTATCCATGGTTGGCATAGTTGTTTTACCCATAAGTCCCTAGTATAGTGCAACATGTGTGCCCAGAACATGTTAATCAAATGCTACTATTGGGCCTGCAGCACTGATTGTGCCACCCACATGAGTAGCCCTGTCAACATGTTTCAGACCTTCTACTGCAGTGTCTGTGTGTGCAGTTTTAAACTGCCATTTCAACCTGGCAAGTGCACCCACTTGCCAGGCCCAAACCTTCCCTTTTATAAATGTAAGGTACCCCTAAGGTAGGCCCAACGCAGCCTCATGGGCAGGGCGCAGTGTATTTAAAATGTAGGACATATACTGGGGTATTTTACATGTCCTGATAATGCAATACTGCTGTAGAAAAGTACCATCTTCCTTGGCATGTTACCCCCATTCTTACCTGTATGTTATTATGTTTTTGCCTGTCTCACTTGGATCCTGCTGGCCAGGACCCCAGTGCTCATAGTTTATGGCCTAATGTGTGTGTCTGTATAGTGCTTGACTGTGCCACTGAGGCTCTGCTAACCAGAACCTCAGTGCTTATGCTCTCTCTGCTTTTAAATTTGCCACTGTAGGCTAGTGACTTAATTTACAAATTTAAATTGGCACACTGGACCCCCCTAATAAGTCCCTAGTATATGGCACTTTGGTACCCAGGGCATTGGGGTTCCTGGAGATCCATATGGGTTGAAGCATTTCTTTTGCCACCCATAGGGAGCTCAGACAAACTCTTGCACAGGCCTGCCATTGCAGCCTGCGTGAAATAGTGCACACACTATTTCACAGCCATTTTCACTGCACTTAGGTAACTTATAAATCACCAATATGTCTAACCCTCACTTGTTGAAGGTTAGGTGCAAAGTTACTAAGTGTGAGGGAACCCTTGCACTAGCAAAGGTGCCCCCACATAGTTCAGAGCCATTTTCCGGGACTTTGTGAGTGTGGGGATGCCATTACACGCGTGCCCTTCATACAGGTCAATACCTATATGTAGCTTCACAATGGTAACTCCGAATATGGCCATGTAACATGTCTAAGATCATGGTGTTGTCCCCCATTCCAAATCTGGTATTGGGGAGGCAATTCCATGCATCCTGGGGGTTCCAGCATGGATCCCCAGTATTGCCAAACCAGCTCTCTGAGGCTTGCACTGCAGCTACAGCTGCTGCTACCTCACAGACAGGGTTCTGCCCTCCTGGGGTCTGAGCAGCTCAGTCCCAGGAAGGCAGAACAAAGCATTTCCTCTGAGAGCATGGTGTTACACCCTCTCCCTTTTGAAATAGGTGTTACAGGCTGGGGAGGGGTAGCCTCCCCCAGCCACTGGGAATGCTTTGAAGGGCACAGATGGTGCCCTCCTTGCAGAATCCGTCCACACCGGTTCAGGGACCCCTTGTCCCCTGCTCTGGTGCGAAACTGGACAAAGGAAAGGGGAGTGACCACTACCCTGTCCATCACCACCCCAGGGGTGGTGCCCAGAGCTCCTCCAGTGTGTCCCAGACTTCAGCCATCTTGCTTTGCAAGGTGTGGGGGCACTCTAGAGGGCTCTGAGTATCCAGTGCCAGCAGGTGACATCAGAGACGCCTCCTGATAGGTCCTTACCTGATGAGGTAGCCAATCCCCCTCTCAGTGCTATTTATTGTCTCCTCTGTGGGTTCTCTTCAGATTCTGCTTGCAAGTTTTCTTCAGCAATCCTATGCAACTACTACTTCACCCTCTGACCTCGGATCAACCGCAGCCTGCTCCAGGAACCGCTGTAACAGCAACAAAGTATCCACAAGAGATACTTTTCTTCTGCAACTTCAGCTCCAGCCAGCAACTACAACAGTTTCCACAGTGTGCACGCTCTGGGGACTTGCTGTCTTCATCCTGCACAAGAAGGACCGAAGAAATCCCCCGTGGGATGACAGAGTCACTTCCCTGCTCACGTAGGCACCTTCGAAGATGACGACCGGTACGCTTGGACTCCTCTCACAGCGACGAGCTTGCTCCTAAGGACACAGAGGGTGGACCCCATTGACATAGGCTGTCCTGAGGTCCTGCTGACGCAGTTTGGAGGAGGTAGGACCTTGCCTTCCCTGAGAGTGATGGTACCCCTGTGTACTGCGTCTTCTTCACCTCCTGAGGCCTCTGTGCACTATTTTCAGAATTCCTTCGTGCACAGCCTGGCCCAGGTCCCCAGCACTCCATCCTGTGATGCTCAACTCGCTGCGTTGTTCTCTTTGTAGGTTAGAAACATATGTTTAAAGGAGAGTTTTGTGGTACAGGTACATACCACCGAAGTGACATGAGTCTGCATTTGCTAGGCCACATGTCCACACAGGCACAGGGAAGATACTTTCTGTGCCCAACGTGCCAGCCCTTTCATTGTCACTCAAGTATAAGGGTGAAGTCTGTACTATGATAGTTGCCTGTACGGACTTTATGCATTGAGCCAGTGTTGCAGAGTGTAAATGTGTTTGTCCAGTCAGGCCTAATGAGTTTACCCTTCAGAAACCACATTGCTGTGTGGTGTTTCATTGTGGCTCACATCACAGTACATGTTGCTGGAGCATCGAATACCTGATGTCATTAGGCTTGCTTAGTCATTGTAGGCCTTGAGCAGGGTAGTGGGTTAGTCTGCAGATTAATCCAAAAGTGTGTAGTCATGTCCCTGTACTTATTAGCATGTGCTTCACACTTGTGGTGTGTTGATAAATTGCCCATTTTATGCTTGGTGTTTCTGACGTGTGACACAACCATTTGAGCAAAAACTTGTGTTTGTAATCGCTTGATTTGTCTCTTGCAATCATATAGATAAACACCCATCAAAAGAAGGAGATTTGGAAAGCCATCACCCAGGAGGTGCAGACCCTGGGGTTCAATAGCCGGCAAAGTGCCCACTGTTGCAAGAGGTGGAAGGACCTGAGGTGCTGGGCCAGAAGATCTCAGAGATTCAGATAGGGCTCTCCTCCCAACGTGGGCGGGCACACCTCGAAGCATGATCCCCCTGGGGCCTGCATTCTGGCAGTAGCATACCCGGACCTTGATGGGCATTTGCAGGGAGCACAGCAGGCACAACGAGTACAGGACATATTACTGCCTTTCACACAGCCAAGTTAATGTGTTAGGTTCTGACATCTACTCCTGATGACTGGGGATGGGCCATGTATGACACACAAGATGAGTAACTGTTTGTGAAGATATGTAATTTGGTACATATTGATGTGCCTTGCCTAGTAGCCCAGGGACCTAGATCACAACTGAGTACAATCCACAAAACAATTGTTCTCCGAGGACAACACATTGCTTTGTACAGTGATCAATCAAGGAAGGTTTGTTGTTGTAGTGGGTCTGAATTCTACGCAACAGACCACTACTCCTCAGTGTTACAGTCCAAAGAAAAAGAAGTGATGGATCACTGTCCTCAGCCATGTGTCTGGTTAAGTGAGTAAATTGGCATCTGCTGCCAAGAGGCCACTTGTTTTCAGTGTGTGATGAGTGCTGGTACCTCACTACTGTCTGACATGTGAAGGTGGCCTCACACATTGGTCTCTGGGTGCAGCTACAGATCAGAACTTTCCCTTGGTAAGTAGGGAATGTCCATTGACATGATTTATGTCCCTCTTTCACTGTTGCCAAAATTCCTTGTGCTGACACTTCAGCATATGTCCCATTCTCTTTTAACAAAATGTGTACACTGCTGTTTCATGCTTCGTCTACATGTGTTCACAGGAAGATGTCTGTATTCCCTCACATATAGTTGCATGCCAACCTGTCTTTGGAATTGGACATATGCAATGGGTGCCACAGACAGGCGTGTGTCACCATTGATTGTTGGCTCACACATACTCTCACCCGTCATTGCATGTCATTTGGCATGTACAACTTCAGTAGCAATGAGAGATATGACACGTAGGACTAGAGTTTTTACACACAATGTCCATTTCCATGCCATCGATGTTGCATCAAGTGGCAAAGTGCACTGCACATGTTAAATGGGAAAGATTTGTTGCCTGACTGTTGGCACACATCATGGAGTGACTTGCAGTTTTGTTGGAATCACGTGTGGTTGGGTAGAACCATTCATCCACGGACATCTGGGTTTGCAGGACCAAAATGGAGACGGTGATGTAGATTTCCACTGGGCAACATGTCCAGGGCCTTTTACAAGTTCTTGTAAATCCCTGGGCCTCTCCAATTTACAAAGAACTAATGGCTTCTATTGATGCAATCAGAGTTTGTCATTGTAAGGGGTGCCATATAGTAGTGGTGATTTTCCAGGGGCGGGCTGTTTCATTGTGCTATGTATTTTAGCAACATATCTACCTGTCAATTTGCACATTTTGACTACAGTTTACATTTCCATGCCAAATATGTAGTATATCTCAGCAACATTAGTACTACCTCCATGACACAACTAGGACAATTTACACATGGTGAAGTGTGCATTGTTGACATGTTTCCAGTGTGACGTGAGTATTTCCATGTCACTTTCTTCAGGATACTGTACTGCTGTCAGCAACATGGCAGAAATTGGAGCATCATTTCTTATTGTTGTGTTATTGAGTATGTGACAAATAGATTTCTGCATGACCTTGTGTGGGATCTGTTGGAATGAACTTGGTGTTGGCATAATATTGTATGACAACAGGTAACAGGTATGCTCCATGAGGCAAAGCATTGAAGGTGATTATGGTCTTTTACTTGTTCAATGGTTATTATGATTGCACAACTTCACCCATGCAATTGGAGATCTGAGACCTGATTTTTCTGTGGGCAACTGTTGACAGATCATATGACATACATGCATTATGTATGATTTATGTAGGAGCCACCTTGAAGTAGTTTGTTAGTCTACTTGACATCATGGTACTGTTTGTAAATCACAGCTTTTGTTCAGGTGTGATCAGGAACATGTGGAGAGCCTTTTCCCCTTTGTATTTGGAGCATCATCCCAGGCAAGTGAAGGAGACAGGGCGAAACCAAGTGGGGAAGCATCTGGCCACGGTACCTCCAGTCATGACACCACTGACACGGAGGGACCCAGTGGCCCGGAAGGTGAGGGGAGTACCGCTGAGGACACAGGATCAACCTCGTCATCTTTAGATTCTACCTCCAGTTGCCACTCCCTAGTGGTGGGGGACCCATCAGGACCTGTTCCTGTACCATCCTTGTCTGCTACCCCCAGTACTAGCACCACCCTTCCTCTTTGCTTCCCACCCAGTTGGCCATGCCCACTCACCTAAGACGGTGGGCGTCTCCTTTGCCCTAGGTACCTCAGTGACAGCCCCTGTTACTCCTGCTGCCCTGAGTGAGAAGGCTGTTGACCTCCTGAGGAGTATCAGGAGGTAAAAAGCCTTCTGTGGGGCAGACTGCCATTGTGAATACCATCCAGGGGTTGGTAAGCCAACTTCAGACAGATGCTTTCCTGGAAGACATTCATAGTGACATGTCAATCAATCAATCAGGAATTTGTAAAGCGAGCTACTCACCTGTGAGGTTCTCAAGGCGCTGAGGAGGGGGGAGGAGAAAGGGGGAGTGTACCTACTGCTCAAACAGCCAGGTCTTAAGAGGTTTCCTGAAGGTAAGGAGGTCTTTGGTCTGGTGCAGGTGTGTTGGAAGAGTGTTCCAGGTTTTGGTGGCGAGGTGCGAGAATGATCTACCGCTGGTTGTAGTTCTGCGGACGCGTGGGACACTTGCGAGGGCGAGGTCGACGGAGCGGAGATGTTGGTTCGGGGTGTAGATTTGGCTTGCAAGTTTCCACCAGGAATCCTCTGCAACTCCTGCTTCATCCTCTGACCTTGGATCAACCGCTGACTGCTCCAGGAACCGCTGTAACTGCAACAAAGTATCTAGAAAGGCTACTGCGACTCTACAACTTCAGCTCCAGCCAGCAACTGCAACAGTTTCCATGGTGTGCACACTCTGAGGACTCCCTGTCTTCACCCTGCACCAGAAAGACCGAAGAAATCTCCTGTGGAGTGACAGAGTCACTTCCCAGCTCCAGCAGTCACCTTCTAAGATGACGAAAGGTTCTCTGGGACTCCTCTCCTGATGACGAGCATGCTCCTTGTAACACAGGTGGTGGACCCCTTCAACACAGACTGTTCTAAGGTCCAGCTGTTCAAAATTCAAGGAGGTAAGAGCTTGCCTTCCCCGTTTGCAACAGTACCCCTGTGCACCACATCATCTTCACCTCCTGAGGCCTCTGTGCACTATTTGCAAGAATCCTTCATGCATAGCCTGGCCCAGGTCCCCAGCACTCTATCCTGTGACGCTCAACTCACTGAGTTGTTCTCCGGCCGCGTGGGACCTTCTTTTGGAGTGCTGCAGCAAGCGGTATTTGCACCTTCTTTGTCCCTGTTTCCTGGGACCTCTGTGGGTGCTGCCTGGTCATCTGTGGGTACCCTCCAGTGTTGGGAGCCCCCTCTGCCTCCTCAGTCTGAGTTGAGGCTCCCAGGTCCCTCCTGGGTCCAGGCAGCGCCATTTTGACACAATCCGTGACATTGCTTGAACCAAGGCTTGTTGGACTAATCCAGCGCTACAACTCACCTGCATCCAACATCTCCACGTGGGACATCCTTTGCATCATGCAGGAACCCACAGCCATCTTCTTTGGTGCTCTTCTGCAGACTTCTTCCAACCGGAGAATCCTCTTTTGCACCATCTTCTAGGTTGGCAGGGGCTCCAGTCCTTCCTGGAATCTACTGCGACTTCTGGACTTGGTCTCCTCTCTTTACAGGTCTTCAGGTCCAGGAATCCACCATTTTTTGCTTGCAGTCTTGCTTGGTTCTTGTAATAACTCTATTCACGACTTTTAGTGTGTCCTAAGGAAACTTGCAGTACTTTACTCCTACTTTCCTGGGCTCTGGGGTGGGATATTTTACCAACCTTTGTGGTTTTCTTACACTCCCAGTGCCCCTCTACACACTATACTTGCCTAGGGGGGAATTTGTGATTCGCATTCCACTTTCTTAGCATATGGTTTGTGTTGCCCCAAGGCCTATTTCTTCCTATTGCATTCTATGGTATTTTTTATTGTTTGCACTATCCTATGACTATTTACTTATCTGATTTTGGTGTCTAGTGTATGTATTGTGTATAATACTTACCTCCAGAAGGAGTGTTGCCTCTAAGATAATTTTAGTCTTGTGTCACTAAAATAAACTACCTTTATTTTTGGTAACACTGAGTATTAGTACTGTGTAACTATAAGTGGTATTGCAGGAGCTTTGCATGTCTCCTAGTTCAAGATAAGCTGCTCTGCTACAGCTACCTCTAACAGCCTAAGCTGCTAGAACACTACAACATTTCACTAGTAAGGGATAACTGGACCTGGTATAAGGTGTAAGTACCTAAGGTACCCGCTACAAGCCAGGCCATCCTCCTACAACAGCTCACAACCCACAGCCCCACACACCTCAGTCACCATACCCCCAGACACCACCACAACACCCACAGACACATCCACCACATTTTCTGTTGTTTTTTAATATCTGACTTTGTGGGAAGTGTTGGTCACCCAAGACAAGGGTAGATGTTCACTGTATGGACATGTGGGTGTTGACCCACTTGGGGTGTCATTGCATTGTGTTATGCTTGCTAGGGTAAGCATTTCATCTTGTGTTGGCCAATGTCAGCATGTATGGTGTAGATTTGTCCTCTGATATAAATTGTAGTTTCTTCTCATGTGTGGGAGCTAGAGTTTTGTTTGTCCACACATGGAGGGTGTTAAATTGTGATAGCTTCCTTTGGATTTGACTGACCATGTGTCCACTTTGATGTGTGTACCTTACAGCTACATCATCTAGATGTCTGGACCATGCTGTTGCCATTGTATGTGCTTTCTTGACTTGCACTTACACATTTGGCAGCTAGGCATATCACTTGGCTTAAATATTGTTTGTCCCTGAGATACATGAAGGGTCATTTCCTATGCAAATGCTGTTTTAGGGGCATGTGCAAAGTGAAATGTGTCCATAAATGCTCCTGATGTCGCCATCACTATTATGCAGGTATTGTTTGCATTGTGAGCTTTGGATATTCATTTCACAACCTATTGTGCATCCCATTGACCTTCCATTGTGTTGCAATGTGTGCTATGTGGGTCCATCAATGAGCAGCACCTGCGGCAGGACGTGTGTGTGATGGGCTCCATGGCGGCACAGGTCATGTAACACTGCCTGCAGGTGAGTTGCTTCCTTTATGCTTTCCGTTTCCACCTGCTGGGATGTGGTGGTTGGACTGCCACGGTCACACTGACGGTAGGCAACATAATAATGTTTCCATCCGAAACACCGGCTCCGTCGGCCTTTTTGGCATGCCTCACCACCGCGGTGGTCTGCGCTGCCTGGTGGTGCTGGGGGGACGGCAGCAGTCTTTCACTATGGGACTGCCAGCATCCTAATACTGTGGTCTGACTGCCAAGCAGATGGCGGTCACACCGCCGCCATGGTGGTGCACAAACCGCCAAACTCGTAATGCCAACCTTTGAGAATATGTAACAATAATTTCAATATGTAATATTAATTTTAAAGCAAATCCACATAAATTCAGAGCAAGCCATATTCATTTAAACAGCAGTCATATTTATTTAAACATGCCTTGTGTTCATTTCAATATTTGCCTAATTCATTTCAAAGCATGTTACATTTATCTCACAGTTTCATTTTCATTTCAAAAAGTGTGATGTTCATGTTACAGAATGTCATATAACTTTTGGTGTGGGCCATAATAATTTCATCAGGTTTCATATTCATTTCAAAGTTGCTCATATTCATCTTAACATGTGTCATATTCCTTTCTATGAATGTCATTCATTTCAATGGATGTCATAGTCACCTTAAGACCTGTTATGATAATTTTAACACGGGTCATATCCATTTCAACATAGGTTATAATAATTTCAATATATGCAGTACTTATTTTGCTGTGTATCATATCAATTTCAAAGCACAACATATTAATTTTGACAAGTTTCATTTTAATTTCAGCATTGGTCATATTCAGTTTAAGACATGTTGAATTAATTTCGGAGAAGCTCATATTTGTTTCAATGCTTCATTCATATTAACACATCTTAATTTTAACATGAATCATATCCATTGCAACATATATCGTAAATCATTTCAATGTATATCATATCACTTTCAATGCAAGCCATATTCATTGTGATAAGTGACATGATTATTTTAACGTTACTCATATTCATTTTAAAACATGTCAAAATCATTTCAATGAAGGTCATATTCTGTTCAACGTAGGTCATATTCATTTTAACATGTGTTATATTCTTTTCAATCAATGTTAAGTTTATTTCAATGTCATATTCTTATTAACACTTGTCATATTAATTTTAAGATGCAACTTATCAATTTTAACATATATCATATTAATTTGAATATGTATCTTATTAGTTGGAATATGTGTCATATTAATTTCAAGGCGTGCCATATTAATTTGAACAAATCTCATGTGAATTTCAGCTGTGGTCATACTCATTTGAAGACATGTCAACTTCAATTCAATGGGGTTGAATTAATTTCAACACAAGCCATATTAATTTTCAATCATCTCCTATTCATTTCTATGTGTCTCATATTCATTGCCATCTCGGTAATATTCATTTCAACACAATTCAAATAAATTGCAACATGTTTAGTGTTCATTTCAATGTACATTGTATTAGTTTCAATGTGCATTGTTTTCTTTTCAGGATAGAATATATTAATTTCAATACTTTATATTATTTTCAATCTGACATATTAATTTCAATGTATGTCTCATTTCTCTTGGCATAAGTCAATCATTTCAAGAAATGCCCCATTCTTTTTGGTGAATATTGTATTCGTTTCAGTGATTGCTTTATTGTTTACTGTAAGGGCCATATTAATTTCAGTATGATTTATATATATTTCAGTATATTTCTCATTCAATGTGGTGTGTGTGTTATTCATATTAATCACTAATTAGCATATTCATTCTACCAGGTTTCATATTTGTTTTGGTTCAATTCAGATTCACTCTGCCAGGTATCATAATTATTTTGACACATTGTACATTCATTCTGGTGTGTGTCATAATCATTTTGCAGCACGCTATGCACTTCAGGAGGTATCCAATATGGGGAGCTGTAATTTTGACATGAACAGCTTCCCATAATACCCCTTCTCTGTGCTCCTATGCTCATATTGTGCCCAAACCAGATGTTGAGGAGGGAGGTGGGAGAAACCAAAGAGCAAAGGAGGGAGGCAGGAGAAACCAAAGGGCAGAAGTCATCAGCATTTTGGCTCTTTTCTGATTTGAACCGCCAAATGTAAAATTAAGAACATCAACGAATCATGTAATTTACAAGAAAAAAGGAACACAAAGCCTCCGTAGTCAGTCCTTTTAACTGCCTAAACATGATGTGCATTATAGTTGGTTTTAATCTTTCTGTCTGTTGGGAGCTGTCTTGCCCAGCATCTAAAAACAAGATTTCATGTAGTAGACACACTTTTCTTCTATCAAATAAGGACACAAGGATAGTCTAAAATCGTCTCAGGGAGTAAGTTGCAATGTGGCAATTTCTAATACTACTATTTCCTATACCGCCACCTTGTGCTTGGTTGAGGGACAACAATCCAAATGATTTGTGATGGCCCATGGCATCTTAAAAGAACTTTGGGGTGGATGTAGAAATATTTTTTTCTGTCGCAAAGGGCCCTATTTGCAGAATCGCCATTTGCGAACTGAAAAATGCTTTTTCTAGTGTACAAAATGCAAAATGTAATTTAGTAACCTATTACCAAAGTGCATTTTGCACATGTGCTTTGGTATTTGGGAGGGGCGTGTTTAGGGTGTCCCTTCCAAATACTGAATCATTATAGTATGTATTACGGTTTTGAGACAAAATTCCGGTGCCAAAACGGTAATACTCTACCACTGGTTTAAACCTGGTGGTAACCCATTTGCAAAGATTAAGGGGGTCCCTTGGAGACCCCTTCCCCATTAGTAATGTTAGAAAAAGTATTTTTTTTAAGAACAGGCAGTGGTCCCTCGGACCATTGCCTATACTTAAAAACTGAAATTGCAAAGTTTCAATTTTTTCTATTTAAATGCATCCTGTTTTCCTTTAAGGATTATAGACTGCAGTTAAAAAAATAATAGATTGCTTTATTACAAAAGAGTCATATACATGTGGTCTGCCGATTTCAGCAAGTCAACACCCCTGTGATGGCTGTGATTCCTAATGGGTGTGAAATTGCAGCATACCTCATTAATATCCATGCGGTCGGTCTGTTTGTGACCCACTAGGAATAGCTCATGAAACTTAACCTAGTTTCATACATTAGGAATACCAATTTTTTTATTGTGATTCAGAGAGAATCACAATTAGGAAATCAGTATTCCTAATGTTAGTACATCCATCTGGCCCATAGTCATTAAAAAAAACTGAAGCGATAGATTCTCAATTAAAGGAGCCCCACTGGAGCTATTTTGAAGAATGACTATTTGCACTCATATTGCCTTGAAAAACAAAGAGGATCTGATTGTCCGTTACCTGTCTGAAAAACTCTTCTTTATTTAATATCAGGGAGAAGAAACCTAAAAATTTAGCTTGTTTTCGTTTTCATCTAAGCCCAGATGTACAAAGATTTTTGAAGTCGCAAGTGGACTGATTCGAAGAATTGGACATTTGCAACTGTAAAAAGGCTCTTTCTAATGTACCAAACCCAACTTGCAATTCGGTAACATGTTAACGAATTACAACTTGGTTTTGCGACCTATTACTGATTTACTATTTGCTATTCGCTACCGAACTATAGTGGTACATATTAATGTTTTGTGACTGTAATGCAAACACAAAACATTAATAATTTACAGACACCTCAACAGAGACGTAAACCTGTTTGTGAATGGGAAATGGTCCCCAAGGGACCTCTTCTCTGTGAATGTTAAAAAATAAAAATTACACTTTTAATTTTTCTTGTTTTAAATGCATCCCATATTCATTAAAGGAAAATGTGTTGCATTTAAAGAAAAAAAAATGGTTTATTTAAAAGCAATCACAGACATGGTGGTCTGCTGTTCTCAGCAGGCCACCATTCCTGCAATGGGTGTGATTCCTACTGGGTCACAAATTGCGACCTGCCTCATTAATATTCAAGTTGTAGGTCAACTTGTGATCCACTATGAATCGGTCATTTGCAAAATGACTTAGTTGTACATAGGCCGCTTCCAAATTACTACACTGGTTACTAAGATACTTGTCACAAATTGCAACCAGTATTTTGCAACCAGTTGTAAGTACATCTGGCCCCTAGATTGGACCCTATGACAATTAACATATCCTTATATGTTACTATCCACATGTGAAGTTGACACTTTTCACTCTGGGTTATAAGTTCCATTGTCTGCTAAGGGTATTGGCTGGTGCAATATGAGTTAACCTGTAAAAAGTTAAAAGAATCACAGGTTGTTGCCCTCACTAATTAAAAAACATTGAAGTGTGCATAGATGACTCACCCTTTCCTGTATGCACATACTTCTGGGGTTATAATAGGTGCAATATGTATTGTACTGATCCACTGCATATTTTACATGACTGAAAAGGAGTTAAAACAATGGCTAAGTAAAAAGTTGAAAAGAACATTCAGCACACTGATTATGTTGGGTCAAGGTCACATTCACTATATTTGACTTCTTAGTGGGGTGGACTTGAGGAGTTTACTTAAAACTTTGATACTGTTGCATAAAAACACAAGTAATTTTTCTTTTAGAATCAAACTCTTCTCTCTAATAAATTCCCATGAGCCCCCTACGTAGCCTGTATCATTTATTTAAAAGAACCTTGGCCCAATGACCGATGGCAAGGGGAAGTTCACAACTGTTGCGTCATTGTCAGTGGTCTGGGATTTTAACTCCAGATTAAAATAGATTTATACACCTGTAACAGGATAATATAATTGAGGAGTTTCCAAGGAGTGTCAATTCAGAATTTAGATTCAATTTAATCACTATTGTTTAGTAAGTGTTAGACCTCACATCCTTAGGGTGGTCTTACCCCAAATCCTTTGCCTTTACCTCCTGCTTTGTTGCTGTATCTTTTTGTTGGACTTAGGACTCTGAGCAATTTACCACTCCTAATCAGTACTAAAGTGCATGTGCTTCACCCTAAAAAATTTTAACATTGGTGTATCCACAAGTGGCATATTTAATTTACCTGTAAGTCCCTTGTGGAGTGGTATACCATATGCCCAGGGCCTGTATGTTACATGCTACTAGTGGGCCTGCAGCACAGATTGTGCCACCCACTTAAGTAGCTCTGTAAACATGTCTCAAGCTTGCCCCTGCAGGGCTTGTGTGTGCAGTCTCACTGCTACGCCAACTTGGCCGCTAAAAATCTCTTGCCAAGCCCAGAACTCCCATTTTCTTACATATAAGTCACCTTAAGGTAAGCTCAAAGTAGCCCATAGGGCAGGGTGCCATGTAAGAAAAAAGCAGGACACGTACCTTTAAGTTTTCATGTCCTAGTAATGAAAAACTCCTAAAGTAATTCTTCATTACTGTGAGGCCTGTCCCCTTCATAGACCAACACTGGGAATTCCTTATAAAATCTTTAAGCTGTAATTCCTCATCTGAGAGGAGTAACTGCATCATGTTTAGTACCACTGGAATGGTAATAATAAATACTCTTTACTGGTAAAGTTGGATTTATTATTACTACTTTGGAAATGGCACTTTTAGAAAGTGGACACTTCTCTGCACTCTCTGCCCTGTGTGCGTACAGCCTATCTTCAGTACATGTCTGGCTTGGACTAGGAGACACCTACAATTGTGCATTCCATTCAGACACCCATACCAAAGGGTATTCAGCTACATCGGCATTCTGATGCACACTGATGGGTCTTCCTGGGGAGGAAGTTGGGAAGGACTCACACTTACATTTCAAAGGGTGGTTACTAGAATCCACACAAAGGTGCTGTTTACCTCCCCCTGGCAGTCTGGATCCGAGGCTGACCTGAAAAGGAGACCTGTGCACTTCACAAGAACTCTTTTTTAGTCACCCCCACATCAAAGGCACTTGTCAGCTTAAGTATTGAGTCACTTGACCTACTCAAGTAATACACTACTGGACTAAAAAGAAACTCTGCTGGAGTGAAGGCTGCTGCACCAGAAGTATTGCCACTCTACTGTAACTGACTGTCCCCAGGAACTTCTGCTCTGCTGCCTGCTGACCTCTGCCCTGGAAACAGGAACATAAAGCCCCCTCCAGAGTGACTCCAAGGACTTGCTCATCTACCCCTCTGCACCATCTACTTGGGACAGCGACAACCTTGTAAGTGGCATGCTAGCTTGCCCCCCTGTTCATTCCTAGGTCTCAAGGTATCCTAGACCTCGGTATCAGTTCCTTTCTACTGACATTCAGACTCTTGGAGCCGGTCTGCCATACAAGCGTTCCGTTCTGTGGGAGTGCGTCTGATACCAGTTGCAGCAGGTAGGGTGGGAGCACAGGGCTTCACTTTTCACAACAACCCTACTACAATATCTGTGCTCAACCCGAGCTTGGAACCTGCACCTCGTTTCACAAGTGGCCCTGTCCGAGAGGAACACGTTCTGTGCCTTTAGTGAAAACCCGACCTCGCAGGGTGATGAGGAACCATGCATTGCAACTCGCCAAAACCACTTACGGCTCGCCCCCAGCCCTGCTTCATCAACCATGAGTCACTCACTGCAATGTGGACCCCGTATCCGAGGCCATCAGCACCACTCGTGGCTTAACAACAGGGTGCCTTCAGCACGAGCAGGGAAGCAGCATGACTCACAAATCGGTGGCTGCAATCATCAAAGGAGGCACTGTGGTCATAGGCACTGTGCAGTCGCTGCCACTGAACCTAGAGACATCACAGCAACTGGGGGTGAATGGGGGCATTTGGGCCTCCTAAGGGTGCTTGGATTTCCGATTCATATTCTATCATTGAGTTGTTCTTGTCAAAGAGAATTACCGTAAAGGCTCTAAAAGAAGCACAGTCAATTTAAGCATTGCTTTGACAGTCATTCATGTAAACCTTTTATCTCTTGATCTGCTGACTAGATTTGTGTTGTTTTGGTCTCATTTCATACAAATAAATATTCCCTATTTTGCTACAACCCATGTGGAATCTTTTTTGTGGTGTCTTCATTGGGTTACTGTAATTTGGGTGTTGCACAAATACTTTACACATTGCCTCTTAAGTTAAGCCTGACTGCTCTACGCCAAACTACCAGAGGGTGATCACAGATTAATTTAGGGTGACTAGAGTGGTGGGTTCTGCCTAGCTTAGGTGTATACCATAGCCAACCAGAAAAAAAGATTTTCAAGCCTCAGAAAAAGGCTTTAGGCAAGAAAAAATCTCAGTAAAATCATGAAGGTTTTCTACTCAGTTTCCTCTATACTGAAAAGGCAGGTCACAAATTGTGGGTGCAAACTGTTACAAATACAGGGATGGGTTCATGTAAGAAATAGCAGATTAGCATCCTTGCACCTACATTCCAGAAACAGAAAACCTTTTTTTTGTTAAGCAGACATTGTTCCTTAAAGGAACTTCTTTTAAAGCATCTTTTCCCAATGGACCACTGCCTGCTCTTTCCAAGCCCACCCACCACATTTCTCAAAGGGGAAGCTGTTCAATGGGGGACATCTGCAATCAGTGCAAACATGTCATGTGCTGCGGCTAATGTTAGCAACAATATATTTCACACAAGGAAGCAGATACAAATGTTGATTCAGACTAATGTGGAAGGTGCTGACACCAGTGTGTCCACATTTGGAGCAATTTATACCATCAGGCCTCTGGAAAGTCGTAAGGTCAACTTTCCCACAATAGTACATTGTACATAGTGTGATCCTGCCTTTGTTGTGTCTCTGTGTTGCCTCCATTTCGACTCCATTTTGTTACCCTCATCCTCACATTTGAGTGAGGTGAGAGAGAAAGGCGCAGGAAGGCTCAAGGCGCATTCTCTGTGACCTGGGAAGGTGCAAAGCGGAGCAGGAGAGAACAGCACAGGGAACTAGCTCCTCTGAGTGCCTCTGTCCTTGATTCCTTGTTGGTCCTTTGGCTTGATGACATAAATATGAAGGATTACACTGCAAACAGCCAGTACACTACTATTGCCATTAGTCCTACCAAGAGCCCGGATGAATGGTGAATGGAGAACAGTTGTATTGAGCAGAAGGTTTTTAGAAGTGTTCTTCAGAGATACACCAGCAGAGTCCATGGTAACCCATGGAGGTTGCCGGAGTACACATGTCGCGGTCCACTGAGGCATGCTTGCCCTCTTTCCCTCTCTCCTCCTCTTTTGTCTACTGGCACGGCATATGCATACTCCTTGGTTCGACTTCATAGTGGCGCCTTCCCACTCATCCTATGGAGGTGAGTGGGGTTGGGTGGGGTGTCGCTGCTGTATTTCGAGACAGGAAGTGGGTCAGAGGGGTTGAGTTGAGGCAGGGTTTGTAAAGGGGGCCAGCAAGCAGCCCCGGTGAGGCTTGTGGGGTGTAGTTCGATTGCTTCTTTGTGTCAGACACTGCCGGGTGAAGTGATGAACTGGCTGTCGCATTCGGGCAGTATTTTCTAGTTTTTCTTCAACTGCCAGTGCTTGGAGTCAACACTAGAGCCTGTTTTCTTGATTATCTAACTACCTTGCTTTCTAGCTTCATGGTTACCTTGCTCTTTTATGTTTATTTGCATAAATGGCTTTGTAGTTGAGTCCACCCCTTCATTAGATAGTGGGATAAGATGAAAATAAGGAGATCCTTTGATTGCAACAACTAACTCCACTAATACCTCCAATAACCTTCTGAAATTAAAAAGACAAATTTATCGATAAATGCCTCAGTTGTCTCACCTGAAGTCTCATCCTTCAATTTTGACCTTTCTTCTAAAAAGCCATAAGGAGGGAGGAAAAAAAGGAGATGTCACACCTTTACGCTCTGTGTTGTCTCGGGGGCACTTTTGTGACAGGTAACCCAAGCTGGTCATAATGTGCCCATTCCTGAAAAGTTTAGTCTGCTTTGTAGTCCTCTTGGTGCAGCAGAGGGAGGGGCAGAAGTTGAAGTTGGGCCAGCATCCAGGACAAATATCGTTAGTAGTGAACTTGACACAGTACTAGTGGATACTGAAATATCAGCTTCTGTTCCAAATTCTCATTATGAGTGGATCTCAGTAAGCAGCTTCCCTGGTATCCAGGGGCTGGTTTTAAATTCTGTTTAGGTTGATCCCTTGGATATCCATCATGGAAATTACAGGAAAGATGTCCCTCCAGTTTTAGACAACCTGTTGCACATAGAGATCCCTTCCGAACCCTACATTAATGGGCATGGTGGGGACCTTGGTGTGCTTGAGGCCGTTACTTTGCCAGACAATGGTGTTTTATCAACAACAAGTGGATGAGGGAAGCTTATTTGAAATTGCGCTGGAGGGGCAGACCCGGGTATAGTTTCTCAAAGCCTGGCCAGTTGCCCTTCTCTTAGGGCGTCCTCACTGAACTCATTGAACTCAACGAACTGTGAATCATGTGTGTCCTTACGGGGTGCAAGTGTTTGTGCAGCCATTTAAGTTGGAAGGGGAATGGGTTGGGGGTGGAAATGCCTCATCTGAAATTTTGTTTTGTATGGAGAAAGTTTTATCCTCGATTTTAGCTTTATTAGATAGATCAGTCTCTAATTCTGATCATGTGCTGGACATGTTGTCTCCGATTTTATTGGGGGTTCAGCATCTTCCCTGGTCTGGTTTATGTCCAATGCAGGGACAAAGGGAATAAAGAGGTGAAATCGTATGGCACCCATGTCAACATGATGGGGTTTGGTGGGCGAAAAGAAATCAGTATTTAGGTGGACAAGCCTGGTGTTTACGGGTGTCCTCTCCCTCTGGACACTTTACCACTGCTAACCAGTGTTAAAGTGCATGTTCTCTCTCCCTAAAAAACAAGTTACATTGGCTCATACCCAATTGGCATATTTAATGTACTTGTAAGTCCCTAGTAAAGTGAACTACATGTGTCCAGGGCCTGTGAATGAAATGCTATTAGTGTACCTTTCGCACTGATTTTGTCACCCACAAAAGTAGCCCCTTAACGATGTCTCAATTCTGCCATTGCGAGACCTGTGTGGCAGATTCACTGCCACTTTGACCTGGTATTTAAAACTACATGCCAACCCTTAAAATCCACTTTTTCTGCATATCTCACCCCGAAGGTAGGCCCTAGGTAACCCATAGGGCAGGGTACTATGTAAGTAAAAGGTAGGGCATGTACTTATGTGTTTTACATGTCCTGGTAGTAGAACACTCACAAATTTGTTTCTCACTACTGCCCTGCTCCTCTCATAAGCCAGCATTACAACTGCCCTTCTATACTTTTAAGTGGTAGATTCTGATCAGAAAGGATTAGCCTTGGCATGTTTAGTATGAATAGAATGGTAATAGAAAATTCTGCTAATTGTTGAAGGTGGATTTAATAACACTATTTTAGATATTCCACTTTTAGAAAGTGGGCATTTCTATACACTTACTGCCTTCTGTGTCTTACAGCCTGTCTCCCATCCACATCTGGTCTGTGCTGGTTGACAGCTCCCCTTGTGCATTCCACCCAGACAGCCATAAATACATCTGCATTCATCTGCATACGGAATGGGACTCCCTGGGCAGGAAGGGTGGGGGGGGGGCTCTCTCTTACACTACATAGGCCAGTAGCCTGCCCTTACCCAAATAACTGATAACCCCCCCACAGCATTCCTGGCAGACAGGGTTGGGTTTAAAGGGGAACGTGTGCACTTCAAAACCACTCTTTGAAGTTTCTCCCACTTCAAAGGCATTTTGGGGTATATATACTGTGCCTGTGACCCTCCAAAATTAGCCACTTCTGGATCTACAAATGGACTATGTCAGAGGGACTGCCTGGCTGCCCAAAAGACTCATCTGGGCTGCTTTTGGGTAGGACTGCTGCCCTGCTTGTTGCCCTGTTGCCTGCTGGCCCATGCCTCTGCTGGAAGGACTCTGCCTTCTCCACAAGTGATCTCCAAGGGCTTGGATTTGGCTTGTCTCCTTTTCTGAAGTCTCGGGCCTCAAAGACTTCACCAAAGAGAAGAAAATCACAGTGTGTCAGAAAATCAATGCAATTGTTGCAGAAATCGACACAGCTCCTGTCTTGCGGCTAAAAAATCACCCCATCACCTATCGGATCGACACAGCACCTGCTCTTTTTTACCAGCAAATCTAGTATTTTCCATGCATTGTCCCTGGGCGTCAAAATATCCCCGCTTCCTGGAAATCGATGTATCATCTTGCAGCGTGGAAAGAAATTATGCATTGTCTGTGCCGCACCGGAAAATCCATCTCAGCTCCTTATTTTTCAACGCTTCTCCTCCCTTGAGGCCCCTCTGCATTGTTATTTTTGATGCATCCCAGGTACTGGCTTAAAAAGAATACAACCACTGATTCTTAAGGATTGAGGCTCATTCAAACCTTTAAAAACTGATATCTTGACTTGTGCATATTGGATTTTTGCCATGTTGGACTTATTTTATTAGATAAATATTATCTATTGGAGTACTTTTTGTGTTGTTTTCACTGTGTTACTGAATGAGTTATTGCACAAATATTTTCCACATTGCCTTCTAAGTTAAGCCTGTCTGTTCCATGCCAAGCTACCAGAGGGTGGGCACAGGATAATTTGGACTGTGTTGTGTCATACCCTGACTAGGGTTGTGGTCCCTACTTGGACAAGGGTGTATGCCTACTAGAGACCCAATTTCTAACAAGGGATTACACATGTTTGTGGTGTTTCGCCACCTCATGATTGATCTTCTGTCATTTTACCTAGAGCATCCTCAGATGGGGACTTCCAGGAAATGGGGGCCACTTCCGAATGGCCTAGGATAAAATGTCTCAAGAGATAAAGAATCAAAGAATTATGAAATATAGGTAAACAAATGTAAGATTCACAAGTGTTCCAGGGGAGTCCCCTCTTCCCGATCACCCAGAAAATGCTGAAATGTTAAATAATGTCCCTTCACATCTAGGTGGTGTGCCTAATTTTCCAGAATTGTCTAGTCCACACCCTCAATTAAATATGCCAGAGGTGACAGTCTCAAACTTCCCGTCAGGAAAATAGTTAGTCACCTCTACAGGGGTAACTACTTATGTGATCCATGATGGTTTTTTGAAAGGGGCATAAAGAGGATAGTTTTGAGAGGGGACAGATAGCCACTTTAAGGGATGAAGCAGAGCTTAGAGTCCCTCAAACCATGGGGCAGTACGTTGAGGGGCCATCACTAGTCTCTTACTTTGGTGAACTGCCTGGTCAGCCTCTGAGGCCTCTTAATAGGGAGGCTCAGTTATTCTTTCTTTTCTCACTCCCCTCCTGCATAGGAACTGGGCAAAATCTAATAATCATAAAGATGGTCTAGAAATTGGTGTTGTTTCCAATACTTTGGTTTTTGTCTCTCTGTTTGATAGCAAATTGGGACCATTGAATAGGTAGGTAGGTAAATTTATTGCATGATTACTTAAAATCATAGCACACATCTATACAATAAAAACACATATAAAACACATGTGAAATACATCTAGAACTCATGATTACACATATGCTGCACACTATGGGACACGAAGAGGTATTTGAAAAGAATGGAATCACCCGGTAGCATCCTGCCTATGTGCGATTGGACAAGAGTACCCCCGGTTTATCCATGATGGAGGGACTCAAAGTATGGTGTAAACTATAATGTTTGAAAGCCAATATTAACTGCCACCAATAAGGTATAGGCCTCTTCTCGACCCCATCATCACAAGGTAATAAAACAAGGCGACTTGTCATGTGTTATCATAAAATTCTGAAATCACTAAAAATGCACACACAGATATTCCCATCCATATTTCACCTCCTGTGAGTACTCAAAATAAATACTTATAGATTATTCCCTATGTGTCAACTCATTTCCCCTAAATAGCAGCTTATCGTATCCTATCCTAAAAGTCTGGGATCAAACAAAATGAAAGTGCAGCTACATGACCAGTTCTTTTCATGTATTGTACAGCCTCCCAAGTACGACAAATGCTGCAAAATGTATCCTATCTGTCGGCTCATGGCCTTAAATGAGGTGGAGCTATGCCAAGATCAGACATTTATCATATTGCACATTGACATACAATCTAAGAGAATACAATAAAATGACATATCATAATATAAAGTGAACCACATTAAAGTTCATTAATATTGCACATATTATCTTAAGCAAGATAAGACAGAATATAAAGGAGAGGGTGGAAGAATTTAAAAGTTGAATCCCCGAGGCGTTTTTTGTAGAGCCAGAGCGTTGAAAACACAGGGATCAGTGCCAACATAGGTAAGATAAAAGTTACGGTGGAGGTAGGAGCAAGATAAGACAAAATATAAAGGAGAGAGTGGTAGAATTTAAAGGTTGAAGCTCCGAGACGTGTCTGCAGAGCCAGAACATTGAAAACACAGAGACCAGTGCCATCATACGCAACATAAAATATGAAGTGGAGGTAACAGCCATTTCGACAATGAAGCTTCTTTTTGGGCCATACCGCCCTGGTTGGTTGCCACCCTTTGCTGGCCACGTGCAAGTTGTAAAGCCTTTCCCACTCTGGTGAAGAATTTCCCAAGGCAGGCCAGTTCCATAGGGGCCACTGCAGTAAATATGCTTTTTAAAGCTTTTTTGCATGTTCCCAGGCCAAATTTCAAAAAGA
Organism: Pleurodeles waltl; assembly: GCF_031143425.1. Classification (NCBI taxonomy): domain Eukaryota; kingdom Metazoa; phylum Chordata; class Amphibia; order Caudata; family Salamandridae; genus Pleurodeles; species Pleurodeles waltl. Next base: position 789,186,921 of record NC_090442.1, on the reverse strand, counting down.
AGGGTTTTTGATAGTTGACGTCTTTCTGGGGCCAAGCATGGACAGCAAAATACGGGATGCATTATTGACTCAGTATGGTGTTTACACAGGGTCCATTCTTGCAGATAGCCCTGCGAGGACTTCCAATTGCGTCTATAAAACCAAGCAGGGAGAGTTAAGAGACGCATTCGCAAGATGCTCTGAAAAGCGCAAGCTCCTAATGCTGCTTTCATATACGGTTGACCATTTGTGGTTGCATAAGACTCGGCTAAACCCTCAGATCTGCTAATGTTCCAGATTATGGCAATGTCTCTATTACTTGAGGCTCACACACCCAGCTCTTTCAAGGTCTTTTTTTAGCAGAGCCATTTTTCTAAGAGGGTCTAATGCGTAGGATGGAGCCAAGTTAAAGAATTCCTCTGCACTCCTAAAATAGATTGCCCAACTACTGAATTTATCTGTGAAGATTACTTTCAAAGACCCCCTCAAACTGTCAGTGTTGGCTCTACAAACACAATGGAAGGGCTTAATTATATTCATTTTAAATTTTATATCCATTCTTACTATGTCAAATTCCAGGAGTATCCCTGCGTGCCTCGTTGGATAGACACTTAATTTTACAGTCATTATTGGAAATTGAGGCCCTGACCTTGGTAACAAGCTGAAACATCAACAGAGATTATATAGACTCATTCATCTCCCTCCCAAGTTCAAGGTTAACTTTGTTGCAAAGTTGATCCTAGGGAGTGTGGATTACCTTCGGAAAAGAGGAATTTATATTCTTCTGTTTGAGCCAAGCACCAAGTATAAGTGTAATGGCTGATTGTCGGATTCACATGAGACCAGACAGGTCGTAAATTACAAGAGGAGGTCTGTTAATTTGAAGGACATCACCATTTCCATTGGTAGAGGCATGGGGAGGAGAAATATAAGTACCATGGATAATGAGGATGATTGTATAGGGGAGACCGGGAAGGGAGACAAGTTATCCAGTTGGAGTTGGGTAGCTGGCACACTGAATGGGGCAAAAAACCCTGGAAAGCTTCCAGTGTTGAGAGGGTAGCTCTTTGGGTGAATTATCATCCTAGAACAAAAAAAGTCCTAGATCCTAAAGTCACCTGCCTCAAGCCACTAACTATCTCTTTGAAGGAAACTTGGGTAGTTCTGATTTTAGGCATGAGAATTACGTTGTCTTCTCCTGTGTAGCAAAATTCTCTGCAAAAGGTCATGCCTGACGAAGAACTTCTATTTTACTTAGTGGAGAGATTAATTGGAACCCCAAGGTATTCCTCCACCCCTCAAGTCTTTGAGCTTAAAGCTAACACTGTCTAATGTGAATGGAGGGTCGTCAACTTTTTTGCTTATATCGCCTCCCAGATAAGTGTCAAGATAACTCAATCAATTCCATGTTAGCAATTGTTGGTATATTCGTGTTTTGGAGAAATGTACTTTGGTTATCATTGTGGGGGACTTCAATAATAAAGTTTCTACATGTGTTTGTATGACCTTTGGAGGAGGTGTGGTGTGTTCCAGAGGCTTTTTTATCTGAAAAAGTTAGAGTAGATAGGCCTGGCTTATGTTTTTCGGAAAGGTGAGGTTGCACAACTTTATCTTCTTAAATGGCAGATTTCCCAAAGATTTTCCAGCTTACTATAACTTTCACTTCCATTGAGGCAATCTTTAATCGGCTATATGGTGGTATTTTATAAAATGTTTGGAGTGTGTATTAAACTGGAGGGTTTGGGAACTGATATAAGTGACCATAGTATTCTTTCTATGTCCCTCGATTTAGAGCTTAAGGCTCTTGACTCCTGGAAAGATAGTGTAGTCTATAATAAATCTAATCTGTGAACTTTTTAGCCACACAACAATATAAAGAATCTGTGCAATACTATTAAAATAGTAAGTCTGTGCTCCCCTCCCACTTGTCCCTAGATGATCCTATTTCTTGGTTGAAAAGTCAGTTGTCCTTCTTCTGAACATTTGGGAGTAAAGCTAGAGGTAAAATAGCCAAGTCACCTATTAAGATCTCTTGGGCCGTAAAAAAGGTGAATAGTGAAATAAACTATTTATGATGCAATTTAAATGTACCTCGATTATGAGGCAGAGAGAAAATAATCGCCTTAAGCACATAAGAACCAGTTTGAAGGTGGCTGAGTTTCGGAAGGAGGAGGATAGGAAATTGATTAATCTGAGGGAGGTTGCTACTTCATTTAATTCTCGCAAGTTCTGGTTTCTAATAGCAGAATCTGATGACTTGAGAGTTAAAGCTGAGGCTACTTTAACATCTGATGTTGAGTAGATGCAATATATATCTCAATTACATGCCTGTGACTCAAGCAGCAGCATTTAATTTGTCCTTATTGTTGGAGCAGATTTCTTTGGAAAAATATGACCTGCCATCCTGTAAGGAGAATGAGGGCTTCATTAAGGGCACAAGAACTTCAGGTGTTAAATAGGAAGCTTTTCATGGGCTACTTTTCTATGTCCACTGTTCCAGTATGGCTATCTGTCTTGAGATATTCCATCCTCCTGGGAAGGAACTATTGTGGTACCCTTACATAAAAAAAGGATCAAAGACAAATAGACAAATTGCCCTCCTGGATGAGACTAGGAAACTACTGTATTAGTGTGTGGAGGAGCAGGCACTCTCTTATACCTGCGACGGAGTACACAATCTGCCAAACCCTGTTTGCCTGCCTGACTTACAAGTGGGCAGACCTCAAGTATGTCAGCGAGGGAGCCTACTTCATTACTGACATACTCCTCTGACATCCCGACAGAGTATGGGCTATCAGAGGTTTACATATAACACTACCCTCAATTTAGAGTGCTGTATTGTATGCTTTTTTGCTGCTGTTCATCACAGAGACAGTAAAAAAAATAATGCCCCCCCCCCCCCACACACACACATACATTAGGAGACAACTCCTATGGTGTGAGGGTCATTCGTTATTGCTTTTCTGAACACAAAATCTCACTTTGGGATTTTGTTTTAAAAAACACAAAAACGTATTAAAAGTTTGACAGGCGGCCATCATGGTTGACAGATTGACAGGAACTACCCTGATGGTGGATCCTACTAATGACTAGAGATGTTTGCAGAGCTGGCACAGATCTCTACATTCAGAATACAAGTCCATCACACTCCATATCAGGCCCAAATTTCTTTCCTGAACTTATTTGTCTCGCTAAAAAATATATAAAACATGCGAATATTGCAAATTTCTAACCAACATTGGCTTGCTCAAGAAAATTAGAACCTTTTTGAGCAATTAGTAAGCAGATGTATTTTGAATATGGTCAATGGCGAAGAATAGCTAAACAAGGCATACCCTCACATACAAAATTCTCAAGCGATACAGATACGACACAATTTCAGAGTGCACAGGAGAAATATCTAAGCAAAATAGGCACTTGCATACAAACAGCTTAACAATATGTGCCACGAACTAACAGCAGTTAAAGTGAACTGCATTTTTTTATTTGGTTGTATGAAAACTGAGACGCTTCCCAACCTATGGGCTGTCCAATAAATTAGGGATCTTCACAAGACTACGCACGCGTAAAAAAATCCACATCCTTATTATGGTTTTCAAGTACAGATTTCGCTCTCTAATTAGAATCATAAAGAGGGTCATTAGAGGGTCTGTAGCTTTTCTCTGTTGAAGGCTGTTGTGTGCTCATTGACGAAAGCCGTCTCCATGGTAATGAATATGTAGCTCATGAGGTATTGTGCTGGAGGAATGAGTCGACTATCAATCAGCCACTTTACAAAATCCACTTTCAGCTTTAAGTTACAATTTCTTTTGTTATTTTTTCTAGAAGTCGCTGTCTGCCGCTGACTCATCTTTTCCCGCCTTTAAAGTAAAATAGAAAAAAAGCGTTTCCCTGTTTTTTCAAAAGTTTCCAGTTATTTCTTATCCCCTACTGTCCACCTCATAATCGATTTGAAATATTTTTGTTTTTGTACCATGTTCTGGCTCGATCAGAGTTTTACTTTCCTGAGTATTTTTTTAACTTCATATCACCTTTTTCCCTCTTTGCAAGAGTGCAGTCAAACATCGCTTATTGGGTGTTTTTTCAAGTATGTTTATTCCTTTTCAGTGCAGTGAATGCTTGGCTACACAATCCTATCACGTCTCTAGAGAGAGATTATAATATAAAACTTTATGATTAAGTGTCAATGTCGTTGTGGCAAAGCATTAAAAGGCAACACTTAAGAGTCGTCAGAAGGTTTCCACTTCGGTAATGCATACAGGAGTATATACCAATATGCGTAAACCAGTAATTACTACTGATATCCCGAAAAAGATAAACAGCAGCAACAAACCACTCAGACAGTGGCGAACTATTGCTTTTGCAAGTGTCACTTTACTTAGACTGAGTTTGAAATAATCTGAATCAATCAATCAATCAATCATTGAATTTGTAGAGAGCTCTACGTACCCGTGAGGGTTTCAAGGCACGGGGGTGGGGTTTGCTGGTGTTACTGATCGAAGAGCCAGGTCTTGAGGAGTCTTCTGAAGGTGAGAAGGTCTTGGGTCTGTCGCAGGTTTGTAGGGTCGTGTTCCAGGTTTTGGCGGCGAGGTATGAGAAGGATCTGCCGCCGGACGTTTTTCGTTGGATGCGGGGGACGACGGCGAGGGCGAGGTTTGTGGAGCTGACGGGTGGGGGTGTAGAAGCTGAGTCTGTTGTTCAGGTAGGTTGGTCCGGTGTCGTGGAGTGCTTTGTGAGCGTGGGTGAGAAGCTTGAAGGAGATCCTCTTGTCTATGGGGAGCCAGTGAAGGTTTCTCAGGTGGTGGGAGATGTGGCTGCGGCTGGGTACGTTGAGGATCAGCCGGGCAGAAGCATTTTGGATGCGTTGGAGGCGTAGTAGGTCTTTTGCTTGGATGCCTGTGTAGAGTGCGTTGCCGTAGTCTAGCCTGCTGCTGACGAGGGCTTGTGTAACCATTCTTCTTGTTTCTATCGGGATCCACTTGAAGATCCTACGGAGCATGCGGAGTGTGTTGTTGCAAGAAGAGGAGACTGCGTTGACCTGTTTGGACATGGTGAGGGAGGAGTTGAGGACGAAGCCCAGGTTGCGTGCGTGGTTGGTTGGTGTTGGTGGGGTTCCTAGTGCGGTAGGCCACCAGGAGTCGTCCCAGGCGGAGGGGTTGGGTTTGAGTTTCAGACGGCTGTTTTTCATCCATTTGGCAATGGATTCCATTCCCTCGTGGAGGTTGGTTTTGGCAGTGCGTGGGTCTTTGGTGAGCGAGAGGATGAGGTGTCGTCGGCGTAGGTGAGAATGTTGAGGTTGTGTTGTTGGGCTACTTGTGCGAGGGGGGCCATGTAGATGTTGAACAGCGTCGGGCTGAGGGCTGATCCTTGGGGGATGCCGCAGATGATGTTGGTGGCTTCGGAGCGGAAGGGGGGAGGCGGACTCTTTGGGTTCTGCCGGAGAGGAATGAGATGATCCAGTCGAGGGCTTTTCCTTGGATTCCGATTTTGTGGAGGTGGGTTTTCAGGGTGTGGTGGCAGACTGTGTCGAAGGCGGCAGATAGGTCCAGGAGGATGAGGGCTGATGTTTCGCTGTTGTCCATTTGACGTCTGATGTCGTCTGTGGCGGCAAGGAGGGCGGTCTCAGTGCTGTGGTTTCGTCTGAAGCCGGATTGGAAGGGAGCCAGGATGTTGTTGTCTTCGAGGTGGCTGGTTAGTTGTGTGTTGACTATTTTTTCAATCACTTTCGCTGGGAAGGGGAGTAAGGAGATCAGTCAGAAGTTCTTGAGGTCGTTGGGGTCTGCTTTGGGCTTCTTGAGGAGGGCGCGGATTTCGGCGTGCTTCCACTTTTCCGGGAAAGTCGCTGTTTCGAAGGAGATATTGATGACCTTCCGTAGTTGGAGGACGATGGTGGAGTCAGCTTTGTTGTATATGTGGTGGGGCAGGGGTCTGATGGGGATCCTGAGTGGATGGAGTTCATGATCTTGCGTGTCTCTGTGTCATTGACGTTGGTCCAGGAGGTCAGGCGGTTTGCACAGGTGGAGCTTTCGGGAGTGGGGGCTGGCGTGGGAGTGGCGTTGAAGCTGTTGTGGATGTCGGTGATCTTTCGGTGGAAGAAGGTGGACAGTGCGTTGCAGAGTTCTTGGGATGGAGGGATGTCTTTGACGTTGGCGCTGGGGTTGGAGAGTTCTTTTACGATGCTGAAGAGCTCTTTGCTGTCATGTGTGTTGTTGTCCAGGCGGTCTTTGAAGTGGGATCGTTTGGCTTGTCTGATGAGTTGGTGGTGTCTGCGGGTGGCGTCCTTGTGGGCTGTGAGGCTGTCAGGTGTGTGTTTGAGGAGCCATTCCTTTTTTAGTTTTTGACAGTCGCGCTTGGAGTTTAGGAGCTCGTCGGTGAACCAGGCAGCTTTTCTTCTGACTTGGTTGTTGGTGGGTTTCTTGAGTGGTGCGAGGATGTTGGCGCAATCGTTGATCCACACAGTGAGGTTATGGGCGGCGGCGTCTGGGTCGGTGGGGTCAGATGGTGGGTTCTGGGTGAAGGTGTTTGTAAGCTGGTCTTCCGTAACTTTGCTCCAGCATCGGCGGGGTGATTTTTGGGTGCGATGGTGCTCGGTATGTTTCTTGTAGGTGAAGTAGATGCATTGGTGCTCAGTCCAGTGGTTGAAGGTGACGTGGGCGCTTGAGGAGAAGATGGGATCAAGCGTGTGGCCGGCAATGTGGGTTGGTGTGTTTACGAGTTGTCTGAGGCCGTGGTTTGTGAGATTGTCAATCAGAGTAGTGGAGTTGGTATCGTTGTTGTTGTCCATGTGGAAATTCAGGTCTCCGAGGAGGATGTAATCTGTTGAGGTGAGGGCGTGGGTGTTGGTGAGGTCGGCGATGGATTCATTGAAGGGTGCTCTTGGCCCGGGAGGTCTGTAGATGAGCGTTGCTCTGAGAGTGGTGTTGGGGTCGGTGTGGATGCGGAAGTGTAGGTGTTCGGCGGTCTTGAGGGTGCCGTCATTGTGGGTGTAGACCTTGAGGGTGGATTTGTGGGCAATGGCTATTCCTCCTCCGATTCCGTTGGTGCGGTCCCTTCGGATGATCTTGTAGCCGTCTGGGATGGCTATTGCGAGGCCGCAGGGAGGCAGCGGCGGGGAAAGCGGCTCAAGGAGAGCCGACAAGGGGACGGGGGGAGCACACAAGGGGCAAAAAAGCAGCATAAATACCAGAAGGAAACTGCAAAAAAAAGCGGCACAGAAAATTCAAAGGCACATAAAATGAGTTAAAAATAGACGAGAGGCACAATAATTCAAGGCACAGAACACGAGTCACAGATGAGCGAAAGGCACAACAATTCAAGGCACAGAACACGAGTCGCAGATGAGCGAAAGGCACAACAATTCAAGGCACATAACACAAGTCACAGATGAGCGAAAGGCACAATAATTCAAGGCACAGGACGCACGTCACAATCACATAAGACGGCACAAGCACAAGTCTAGTGAAGCTTACCAGAGCCCACTAGACGCCAGGGATGAGGCGCAGGAGGATGCCTGCGGGTGGAGGAGGGCCTCGAACGCACGATTGGCAGCGCGTGCAGGATCAAGGGCAGGGTGACAGCTTGGTGGTGCTGCGGGCGTGGGGAGCAGTCTCCTGACCAAAATCAGGTCAGAATGAAACAATATACATTAAACTTGTCATATTGAAAGACTGACAGACGATCAAGGGTATCCTTCAATTTACTCGCCACTGTATCCTTGTCAAACTCACTATATTATTGTAGATTGCTTATTTGTTTATTTCTAAGCAGTTGTATAAACAAAGACGCAATGGCGACACACCACATTACATAACAGTTGTGTATATAACAACAGTTTAGTTTAAATCAATAATATATTTGCCTGGGTGCAGGTAAAAAAACATCATGTTGTGTCTCATTTTGACAGCATGAAATAATCCAACATACGACTTTCTCCATTGGTAGACTATTCCGAAGGGGTTCAGGCACCTAGCCTTCTAGTCTACCTCTGGCCAGGCAGACCTGCAGCTCTGAGTGCAGCCAGGCTGAAGGATGCGGTGCCCAATGATTGCAATGTCCTTAATAAAGACTACTCCAGTTCATCAAGACTCCTTGCCATTGGTGCTTTACTCACACTGTCCTCCAGAAACATGATCTGTGATGGACGTGGGCAAGCCATCTCCGCTCGCCAGGAGCCAGTGGCAGTCTGGCCACAGCTCCAGAGCTCCAACCTGGCTGAGGGAGCTCTCTACATAAGAAGAGTTTCCACATAAAACTGTTTCATTTAATAAACTTTCCTTCATCTCACAACAAAATCAAATTCACGTGAGTACACTAGAAAATACAAACGCATACCCTAATTGAATACACATACAAATACACTAAGGGCCTTATTTATACTTTTTGGTGCAAAACTGCACTAACGCAGTTTTGCACCAAAAGGTTTTGCACCAGCTTGCACCATTTTTTAGCACCAGCTGGGCACCATATTTATGAAATGGTGCAAAGGGTAGTCTAGCTTAAAAAAAAATGACGTTAGGCAGGTTTGAGTCGAAATAAATGACTCTAACCAGATTAGCATCATTTTTTGATGCTAAGGGGCATATTTGTACTCTGTTTGCACTGAATTAGCGTCATTTTTTTAAACTCTAATTCAGTGCAATACTAACTCCGTATTTATACTTTGGTGCTAAACCCGTCTAGCGCCAAATTTGTAGAGTTAAAGTCATTTTTTGGAAGTGGAAACCTACCTTGCCTTAATGAGATGCAAGGTAGGCGTTCCTGTGCAAAAAATAACTCTATGGCCTCAACGCCATATTTATACTCCCATGCAAAAATGGTGCAAGGGAGGGAGGAGGGGTCATAAAATGGGACAAAGCTTGCTTTGCCCCATTTTTTAAAGCCTGGGTCAGGGCAGGCGTTAGGGTACCTGTGGGCCTATTTCCATGGTGGAACACCATGAAATAAGCCCAAATGTGCCCTCCCCAGGCCCCAGGGGCACCCCCACCCACACCAGAGGGACTGCGGAGGATGGGGGACCCCATCCCAGATAAGAACAGGTAAGATTGCATTTTATTTTTTAAAGTGCCATAGGGGGCCCTGAAATGGGCCCCCATACATGGCACAGGGCGCAATGGCCATGCCCAGGGGACCCCTGTCCTCTGTGCTGGCCATTGGGGTGGTGGCCATGACTCCTGCCTTTTCTAAGGCAGGAGTCATGTGGCATGGTAGGTTTAGCACCATGAAATGACGCTAATCTGGTTAGAGTCATTTTGTTTTTACTCTAACCTGCCTAAAGTCATTTTTTGGTGCTAAACCATCTTCTTCTATACTGTCAGCCCCACCCGACAAAAATTTTTTTTTTTTACTCTAGCCTACCCTTTGCGTCAGCTTGCACCATTCCATAAATATGGTGCCCGGCTGGTGTACAGAAATGTGCAAGCCGGTGCTAAACTTTTTGGTGCAAAACTGAGTTAGTGCAGTTTTGCAGCAAAAAGTATAAAGAACGGCCAATATTTTGTACGTTTGCGCCACTTTTGCGTAAAAAAATGATGTTAATGCAGCGCAAAAAAAGTATAAATCAGGGCCTTGGTGCTAGACAGCACCAAAGTATAAATATGGAGTTAGATTTGCACCGAATTAGAGTAAAAAATATTATGCTAATTCGGTGCAAACAGAGTATAAATATGCCGCAGAGTATAAATAAACCCCTAAATGTGGCGTTAAGGCCATACAGTCATTTTGTGCACAGGAACGCCTACCCTACATCTCATTAAGGCAAGGTAGGTCTCCACTTTCAAAAAATGACTTTAACACCATAAATGTGGCGCTAGAGGGGTCTAGCACCAAAGTATGAATATGGAGTTAGTTTTGCACCGAATTAGAGTAAAAAAATGACACTAATTAGGTGCAAACAGAGTATAAATATGCCACTAAATATTTAGTGACAGAATAAATAATTTGCCATTCTGTTTTGTATGAATACACTCAAAATAGCACAAGCTTAACAGTGAATGTAAAGAAATGAATACATCAAGTGGATGCTTAAAGTCAAGCCTTCTTGGGTATTATGAGGATTAAATCCCCAATGGGCAGAGCACAATGAGGGATTCAGGCCCTCATTACGAGGGTGCAGGTGGCGGTGGGATCGTCGGGGGCCCGGCGGTGAAGACCGCCATATTATGAGTCAGGGCAAGGCAACTGAAGAACACAGCCAGGTTTCCGTCCGAACCACCAGTGTAGACAGACCGTTGCAGCAGTCGGCACACATCTCCAGGCCGGTGGTCATCCGTATTACGAGGCTGCACACCGCCAGGATTTCCGGATCGGTCTCACCACCACTAAAAGCATGGCAGAAACGAACAACGTAAAAGGGGACACTCACCTTCTTGAACAGAGGCGCATCCATAGGTGCCATGGCATGCGAATTACAAGCCTTCCCAATGCTCCTGCTGGCCATTGACTTCCAGGATCAGCGAAGCTGACTGAGACACCAACTGCAAGTACACCAGCCTAGCACACACTGTAGGGAAGGGCATTAGTACATACACACAACACACACGTGGCATGGCAAGCCATGCCCACACACACACAAACACACACACATGTTAATTGCATAACTGTGACACATACATGTGGAAGGAAAGCCAGGACAAGGTTGTCTCCATGGACACCAATGGTGCAGTGGTGCATATATAATAAATAACTTAAAACCAATAAAACTACGTACAATGAGCCCTGAGGGCCAGTCCAAAATTGTCCATTGTGCCCCAACAACACAGGGCACAGTATGAGGTCCCAACTTGACTCCTAACTGCAAAGTGCTTGCCTCCACAGGGCAGGGGCATTAATGGGGCATGCAGGCACCTCATGGGTTAGTGGGGGGTTTGGGCTTGGAGGGGGGGCCTTTGGGCTGGGCTTGGAAGGAGTGTTCTTTGGTCTGGTTTAGCAGGAGGGGTCCTTAAGCTTGCCCCTGGACGGCGGAGGTTTAGGCAGGAGGGGGGTTGGTTTGGGCCTGGCCCTGGAAGTGGAGGGAGTGGGCTTGGCCTTGGCCGTGGGAGGGGTAACTGTGGCCTTGCTGGCAGTGGACGTCTTAGGCAGGGGAGGGGCATGGCGATGACCAGTGGAGGCCTGGGAGGTGGAAGGCAGGGTATGGGGGGTGGGACCCCCTCCACGAACCTCTCCAATTCATCCTGGGTAAAGAATGGGGCCCTATCTCCTGCAGGATGTGGCATCTTGGCTACCAGAGTCAGAACATAGCAGCACACGCAGTGGAGGTCTTCTGTGCAAGACTTTCAGGAGTCAAGTGAGCATTAGCACATGAAACTGCGGTCACAGTCGGCGGCGATCACCATTTTCACCTGTCTCCCTTAGGCAACCATGTTAACCAATGAGGAGTTGCATGGCGGTTTATACCGCCTACTGCCATGACGTATTACGTCAGTGGGATGAGCACACTTCAATCTATCCAGTGCATGCAGGACAGATGGCCCCCATTTTACATGTGTGATGTGTATTCAGGGTGCATTTAAGGTGCGCAATGGGTGACATATGTTGCCCTGTGCACAGCTGATAAGCGTCCACACAGTCAATGCTGCATTTCATGATTTCTACTCCCTCCCATTTGCAGGTACGGTGGAAGGTTAAGGATGAGGAATGCTCCGGTGTACAGGCCCCTAGTTGACCTTGCCACCCTGGAAGAGCGATACGTCATACAGACCTAAGGTCTGAACTGTCAGACCATCATAGATCTGGTGACCCAGTTGGAGCCAGAACGATTGCCTGCCATTCGACATCCCAATGCTATCCCACCCCATAAAACAGGTGTTGGCCGATCTCCACTCCCTTGCCTCAGGCTCCTTCCAGATGACATTGGGTTTGGCAGCAGGGATGTCACAGCCCATGTTCATCAACGTCCTGAAGGATGTCCTATGTGCCCTGCTACAATATATGGCCAGCTACATCAGGTTCCCATATTGTGCTAATTTGCCCACTGTGAAAGCTGCCTTCTATGATCTGGCACATGTTCCTCGTGTGATAGGGGCCATAGATGGCACCCACATTGCCCTGGTGCCACCCAGGAGGAGTGAACAAGTGTATAGGAACCGTAAAAACGTCTATTCCACCAATGTGCAAGTAGTGCGTCTGGCTGACCAATATATCACACAAATGACAGCCAGGTTCCCTGGGTCTATGCATGACCCCAAAATTCTGCAGAACAGCACCGTCCCACACATGATGGCACCACTACAGAGGAACCGGGCCTGCCTCATCGGTATGTATCCTCACATATGTGTGCCCCTCTGCTCTAAACACTCTTCACAACCTGCACTGCACCCTCCTGTCCTGACATGGCTCTTACCTGCGTGCACACAGGTGACTCTAGCTATCCCAACCTTCCCTGCCTACTGACACCCGTGAGGCATCCGACTACAGCTGCAGAAAACAGGTACAATGAGGTCCAAGGTAGTACAAGAGGGGTGATTGAGCAGACTATTGGCCTGCTGAAGTCCACATTCCTGTGTCTGCCCATCTCCGGAGGTGCCCTACTCTACACACCATAGAAAGTGTGCCAGATCATTGTTGCATACTGCATGCTACACAATCTAGCCCTGAGACGTCACAACCCATTGCTGGATGCAGAGGAGGTTGCAGCTGTACCAGTGGCTGATGAAGGCGACACGGGGAGTGATGATGAGGAAGATGATGAGGATGCAGCTAACTCTAGAGCAGAGCTGATACAACAAAACATCCACTGAGATACAGGTATGTGTCATATGTATGGTATATGTCCAGTTCCACTGTCTGCCTTGTGCCATGCTACCACCTGATACCTGGTTAACTGGAGTGTGGGCTGCCTGGAAAACCCTAGAAGACTGGTGTAGAAAGGTACCATCTTGCCTGGCATGTTACCCCCATTTTTCACATGTATGTAAGTTTGTTATTGCCTGTATCACTGGGATCCTGTTAGCCAGGACCCCAGTGCTCACAGTTTGTGGTCTGAATGTGTGTACCTGTGTAGTGACTAACTGTGTCACTGAGGCTCTGCTAACCAGACCCTCAGTGATTATGCTCTCTCTGCCTTTAAAATTGTCACTAGAGGCTAGTGACCATTTTCACCAATTCTAATTGGCGCACTGGAACACCCTTATAGTTCCCTAGTATATGGTACCTAGGTACCCAGGGTATTGGGGTTCCAGGAGATTCCTATGGGCTGCAGCATTTCTTTTGCCACCCATAGGGAGCTCAGACAAATCTTACACAGGACTGCCACTGCAGCCTGAGTGAAATAATGCACACATTATTTCACAGGCATTTTACACTGCACTTAAATAACTTATAAGTCACCTATATATCTTACCTTCACTTAGTGAAGGTTAGGTGCAAAGTTACTAAGTGTGAGGGCACCCTGGCACTAGCCAAGGTGCCCTCACATAGTTCAGGGCAATTTCCCGGGACTTTGTGAGTGCAGGGACACCATTACACGCATGCACTACATAAAGGTCAATACCTATATGTAGCTTCACAATGGTAACTCCGAATATGGCCATGTGACATGTCTAAGATCATGGAATATTGGGGTGCCAATCCCATGCATCTCTGGGGCTCCAGTATGGACCCCGGATACTGCCAAACCAGCTCTCTGGGGTTTTCTCTGCAGCTACCACTGATGCCACCCACAGACAGGGTTCTGCCCTCCTGGGGTCTGGGTAGCCTTCCTTTGCAGGTCCTCAGCTCCAGGAATCCATCTTCAGTGCTTTCCAGTCTGTTGTGGTCTTTGCAGAATCCTCTATCACAAGTTTAGTGTGTTTCTGGGGAAGTAGTATCACGTTACTCCTACTTTTCAGGGTCTTGGGGTGGGGTATCTTGGACACCCTTAGTGTTTTCCTACACCCCCAGCAACCCTCTACACACTACACTAGCCTAGGGGTCCATTCGTGGTTCACATTCCACTTTCAGAATACATGGTTTGTGCTGCCCCTAGGCCTATTGCATCCTATTGTATTCTACAGTGGTTGCACTATTTTTCTAACTGTTTACTTACCTGATTTTGGTTTCTGTGTATATTTTGTGTATTTTTCTTACCTCCTAAGGGAGTATGTCCTCTGAGATATTTTTGGCACATTGTCACTAAAATAAAGTACCTTTATTTTTAGTAACTCTGAGTATTGTGTTTCTTATGATATAGTGCTATTTGATATAAGCGGTATAGTAGGAGCTGTGCATGTCTCCTAGTTCAGCCTAAGCTGCTCTGCTGTAGCTACCTCTATCAGCCTAAGCTGCTAGAACACTACTAATCTACTAATAAGGGATAACTGGACCTGGCACAAGGTGTAAGTACCATCAGGTACCCACTATAAGCCAAGCCAGCCGCCTACAACTGGTAGGAGCAATATTGAGTTCATGGAATCATACAATCAATACCGGCAAAAGGCTGGCAGAAAGCAAAGTCATGATCACCACGGCGGTGCCAAACTTGGCACTGCCGTGGCTGATCATGACTTTGACCACCGCCAACCCATCGGGATCTCTGATCCCAGCAGAGACAGCGATCTACTGGCGGTCCGACCACCAGGATCGTAATCCGGTGGTCCGACCACCAGGATTGCAGTGGTCTGACTGCCTCTGCCTCTTTGGTGGTCCTGTGGACTGCCAAACACATAATTAGGCCCTTAGTCTGTAGGTTAAATGTCACTAGTGAACTGCAGTACCTAATGTGCCAGCCACTCCAGTATAAAACGTGGTGTCAGGCCTACCATTGTGGCCTGACTTTAAACACTGCAATTTTAATTGTCAAAATACATCTTTTGATAGGTCAAAACCTCCTTTTTAATTATTAATAAGACACCCCAACATAGGCAGTGTTGCCCTCAAAGCAGAGTGCATGATATAAATAAGAGGGACACGTAGGAATTTAATGTTAACATGTCCTTACAGTGAGAAGAAACCCAAAATCTATTTTACACCGTGGCAGGTCTAGCTGTGATGTTTAAATAACCAGAGAGCAGATTAAAATCCTAATACTGTATCTCAGGAATGGGACTAGTTAGATATTTAAAATCTAATTAAAAAGCAGTCAGATTTTTAACATATTAAAGAAAAATCATTTTTGCCAAGTTACCTTTTCCTTGCCTGAATTTGCTGGATGCATAGGGCCTTACTATAACTTTGGTGGTCCGACCGATGGACTGCTAAAGTCGCAGGGGTGAGGCTGCTGTCATACCGGCACCCTCACCCCCCATCGTATTTTGATGTTTCCTCCAGCCAGGCTAAACAGTGCGATGGCACTGGCCTCAGCTCCCTTAATGCCATCTCAACAGTACCCTTGGAATGTGGACTGAGAAACTGCCATGGAAAGGCTGGCGGAAAGCGAGGTTGTGATTAGCACAGTGGTGCTGCCATCGGCACTGCTGTGGCCGGCCACGACTTCAACCGCTGCCACTCCATCAGGATCAAAGATCCTGGTGGAGGTCTCCTTGCAGTCCAACCGTCAGGGTTGTAATCTGGCAGTCAGACCGATAGGAGTGTGGCGGTCCTAACACTACCGCAAGTTCAGTGGTCTAAAAACCGCCAAACTCATAATGAGGCCCTAAATCTGCATTTGCTCTCCTGCCTGCCAGTAATCAGCATTTGAAGAGGCATGAAAACTGCTCCTAGAGCAGAAAACAAAGGCCTGCATGTGGCGAGCTGTTGTTACCTTGACAGGTTGACCAAAGGAGGTGGGTCTAGGAACTGGTTTAACTTCAAAGAGGCCTCCTCTGTCAGCTTACAACTGGGCAGCGCCCTTCTTTTGTTGCATCAGCCAGTCAGGCTCCAAGCACAGTGGGCCTCTTATTGATGTTTTATTGTCAAACCCTGCTGGAGTGTCAAAACCTGTTTGACAGCCCTCTGGGGTTTACATATAAAACTGGGAGCACACTTGAAAGGAAAGGAAACAAGATGTCAAAACAACTCAATTGGTGCAGAGTATAAATATATTATGAAAACCTGGTAAGTAGCTTCTTTTGCATCTTCTGTTTCCTATTGCTTCAAAATTGCTTTTTTTGGTGCAGACTAGTGAGAAGCTACAGACTAATGCAGATTGCTGTTCTCTGATCGAAATGACAATAAAAATGATCCTGGTATTTGAATGTCAGTAAATAATTAATGCAAATGTTTATGAAGGTTTGTTGATATTCAAGAGATTTCCCCTCAAGCTGAAAATCCTGCCCTTGTTGGCCACAGTTCATCCATATATCCATTTCAAGTGCAATGATTTTGAACTGTGACAGTTGTAAATGTAATATTGGTGTTAGAAATGGGGTCTTTGGTTGACAGTCAGGTTATCCCCTGTCCAAGCAAGGACCCCCACTCTAGTCAGGGTAAAGGAGATTCACACATTCGCACGAGCATGCCAGCTTAACTCAGAAGCAATGTGTAAAGTATTTGCACCAGCACACATAGTAATACAGTTGAAACGTTACAAATGAACACCACACCAGTTTAGAATAATAAGTAATATTTATCTAATTCAAAGAAGACCAAAACGACAAAAATCCAACATACACAAGTTAAAACATGAATTTTCAAAAGAATATGGTTGTCATTATGATATTGGCGGTGAGTGATAAAGTGGTGGAAATACTGCCAACAGGCTGGTGGTAATCACCGCCAAATTAAGACCATGGCGGTGAGAACTCCCATAGACAGCAATTGTACCACACCATTTGCCAGGGTGTTAACACCACTGACCACAGTGGTAGCCATCAACAGCCAGGTAGAAGACAAAGCACTGCCCACCATATCATGACAGTGCAATCCGCCACGGTTTCTGGGGCAGGACCAACGCCATCAAAAGCCTGGCGGAAACACTGCATTGAAGACCAAAGACTCACCATCAGAGACACAGAGAAGAACAACGCCACCATGGGACCGGAACTGCAAGTCTTCCCAATGCTCTTCTACACCATGCTCCACCAGGAACACCAATGTTGACGAAGACGACAACAGTGAGTGCAGCCACCTAGCACACAAGTGAGGGAGGGAGGAAAAGGAGAATGACATACACATGCACAACACACACCAGACACACACACCCCATACACACAACCAGCTGCAGATGAAAAACAATGGCAAAGGACACATAAGGACTAGAGTTCGGAAGTACTGAAAATGTATTACCAAGGCAAAAGCCACCACATTAACCAGATATGTACAATTCTCCACAAAGGGCCAATGCCCAGTCCAAAGTACTAAGGGCTCACATGGCCACAGGGCACAGTGCAAGGCCCAACTCGTTTCCTGACAACATCCTCACATAACTGTGCAGGGGCATCATTATTGTAGTGGGCAGGCACTTCAGGGGGAAGGTGGTTGGGTGGCACCTCAGCTGAAGTTGGGAACTTGCCCACTGGCTCTGGAGGGGGCTCCATGTCCATTTCCCAATGCTGGGGAATGCAAGGTCACAGTCTCTGAGTTGGGGGACTTGCCCACTGCTTCTGGAGGGTGCTCCTTTTACAGCAGTCCCTGGAGGGTGGCCTACATGGCCACTGCTGGAGGTGAGGGCTGCATCGTTTCAGCTGGAGGTGAGGGCTCTGTGACCACTGGTGGTGGTACCCTGCCAGCCTCTGCTGGTGGTGAGGGCTGCTGTGTCTCAGCTGGGGAAGGTGCCTCCTGAGCAGCTTCCGTTAGAGGCGAGGGCTGCTGTGTCTCAATGTGGAAGGTGCCTCCTGGGAAGCCTCCATTGGAGGCGAGGGCTGCTGTGTCTCAGCTGTGGAAGGTGCCTTCTGGGCAGCCTCCGTTGGAGGCAAGGGCTGCTGTGTCTCAGCTGTGGAAGGTGCCTCCTGGACAGCCTCCATTGGAGGCAAAGCCTGATGCGTTGCAGCTAGAGGTGAGGGCTTCTTCACTTTCATTGCAGAGGTGAGGGCTTCTTACCTGTCCTGGCTGTTTGTGTGGGATCCTTCCCCTTCCCGGCTGTTTCAGAGGGATTCTTCCCCTTCCTGGCTGTTGGAGTGGGATCCTTCCCCTTCCTGTCTTTTGGAGTGGGATCCTTCCCCTTCCTGGCTGGTGGAGTGGGATCCTTCACAGTCTTGCCTCCATGACTAGAAGGTGCCTCCACTGTCCCCATGGACTGTTTGACTGAGGTGTTGGGCTGGGCTGGGTCATTGGGACCCTGCTCTTATGGGCAGGACGGGGGCGGGGAACGGAAGAAGTCAAGTTAGGCAAGGAAAAGTTTCTTAGGGTTGGTGGGCCGGGATGATGGAGGAGGTATGGGAGTGGAGGTTGAGGGAGTGGTTGCTGGAGGAGTACGTCTGCTAGACTTGGGTGCAGGTGCATGGGCCGTGTGCTGATGTGAGATGGATGGCTGTTGGGTGTCTGAGTGCCTGTGTTTGTGTTTGTGTTCTTTAGGAGGGGCGATAGACAGGGTGGGAGAGGGCACAGGGGACACTTGGGTGGATGTTGTGGAGGTGTCTGCAAGTGAGGTGTGTGCTGCTTGGTTGGTGATGCTGGTGGTGGATGTTGAAGCAGTGCATGCAGGTGTGAGTGTGGACGTGACTGTGAGGGAGGTGGAGGAGGAGGAGGAGGGGGAGACACTGGAGGCAGTGGATGTGGTTGTGTTTGCAACTGTCCTGTGTTTGCGTGAGTGCTTGTGAACTGGAGTGTGGTGGCTGTGTTTGACTGTGTCACTCTTGTGTGTTGTCTTGTGTGCATGCTCGTCTGTATGTGTGCATGGGATGGGTTGGGGTTGAGGAGAATGTGACTGGGAAGTGGTAGTTGAAGGGCGGATGGTAGGAACAGGGACAATGGCTGCCATCAGAGAGGAGGCCAGATCCTGAATCGATCTCTGTTGGTCCGCTAATCCACCATGAATGCCTTCCAGGAATGCACTGCATTACGGCATCTGGGATGCCAGCCTCTGGATGGCATGCACAATGGTTGACTGCCCTACAGAGATCGATCTCAGGAGGTCAGTGGCCTCCTACTCAGGGCAGCAGGGCTCACTGGGGCAGGGCCTGAGGTGCCTGCGGCGAAGGAGATGCCCACCCTCCTGGGTGAGCGGGCACGGGCAACTCACTGAGGGGCTACTGGGAGGGCGGTGCTGGTACGGGGGTGGTGGCTGTACCTGCAAGCTGGGCTCGTCACAGAGGTGTCCGCCAAATCCAGCTAGCTTCAATTGGAGGAGGTATCTGAGTCAGTGTTGTCATCTCCTATCTCCGCCATGGTGCTCCCCTCGCCCTCCATCCCACTGGTTCCCTCGGCGTCGGTGGACTCTGCCTCCTGGGTCCTGTGGGATGCAGCTCCCTCTGTCGCCGGTGCCCCTGCTCCTCCACCAGTTGATGCTAATGCACACATGGACAGGTTGACAGAAGGAAAAAGGGGGGGAGAGAGAAAGGGAACACTGGGTCAATTACTGCACCAACACCACAAGTTGGCAAACACAGCACCGTCACTTACAGGGATCAGGATTGAGCACTATGCATTGTACTGCCATTGATTAGGGTAGATGCCAAACACCTCCAACTGCACCCCTCCTGGGACCTACAAAGCCCTGACTGACATGGAATGCAAACAAGCTAGGTTACCTGGATTTGCCAGACACCCATTACACTTGAGCTGGATCACGCTGCAATGTCTGGCCTGACATTAGGGGGCACCCACCAACTCACACCCACACCCGGATCCCATGCCACCTACCAATTATTGTAGTAATGCCCACTGTACTCACCCCCTGGTGGCTGCTGTGATGCCCTCAAGCGCCCTACCAGCTCTGGGTAGGCCACCGCCAGTATGCAGGCTATCAGAGGGGTCAGGATCTGACAGGCATCCCTTCCTCATTGGGAGGGCATCCCCAGCTGGGCCTCCGCGGTCTTTCGGCCCAGTGTCTCAGGTCCTCCCAACGTTTCCTGCAGTGAGTGTTCCGCCTGCTGTAGACCCCCAGGGTCCACACGTCCTTGGACATGGCATACCGCAATCCTTTCTTTTTTAATGGACGCTGACCTAAAGAGGAAATGAAGACAAGAGGACACCATTACACATACAATCCAGCCTGTCACACATATGGCCCACCAATCCCATTTCCATCACCACTGGCACAAACATCGTCCGGCGCCCACCATGTACACTACCACCAGACATCCCCCCATAACTCGATGCTTGCACACACATGCCCATTCATCCTTCCCAAATGCATCATGCCCAGGGTGTACTCACTTGTTGGTCTGAAGGCCCATATAGAAGTCCATACTAGGGTAGGACCCCATCCACCAGTCGCTTCAACTCCTACTCCTAAGTGAAGGCAGGGGCCCTTTCCCCGGTGTTGGAAAATGGGTTATTGGTAGGACAGGTAGGTACCTACACCTAGCAACAAGCCACAAACCTCCACATAAGTACAGTTAGGTCTCAGTAAATTAATCCCAGCTCTACCCTTGGTAGCTTGGCATCGAGCGTCAAGGCTTAACTTAGGAGACAAAGTGTAAAGCATTCAAATATCACAAAACAGTAATTAAATAAAACACAGGAAACAGTTTAAAAATCCAAAACCAATTGATAAAAAGAGCTTATATTTTTATCTTTAAAATGACACAAAAACGATTAAAATCGGTTCAGGGGAACCGGAGATATGAATTTTTAAAGTATTATTATTTTCTAGCGCTTAGAAACAAAAAGCGCCAATCGGGTCATCTGGTTGCACCAGGACCGGGGCAAAGTCAAACTTTCAGGCCGACCGCGATGGAGCCCTGCTCGGCTACAAGTCGCGGGAGGCCTCGGTTAAAAAGTTACCTTCTGACCACGAAGTCAGGCCGGGTCGCGGTTGAGGCAAGCCGGCTAGAATTTCCGCGTCGGGTCGGTCACTTTATGGAGCTTTTTTTCAAAAATTCTCCAATCTTTTCCAAACTTCTGGGGCTTCACCCAGATGTTCTTTTAAGGTTCTTTTGGGGTCCACAGCTCACCCCAAGGGTCCAGAAGTTCTGTGATGGTCCTTGGGAAGTGCGGACTTCAACTCCCAGAATACACCTGGCGCAAACTCCTTTTTGGCCACTGGACAGTGGTCAGCTGGTCACTTTTTCAGGAGTTGGTGCAGGGGACTCTGGATAGCAATTTTTCACCTGTAGCAAACAGGGAGTCCCTCCTTGAACCAGTGGAAGCCAGGCAAAGTCCTTCTTGTGGTGAAGCCCAAGTGTGCAGCTGGTGCAGTCTTTCTGAGTGCAGGGTCCAGGTGCAGGCCAGGGGTCCAGCAGGGCAGTCCTTCTTCTCCTTATAGTTCCTTCTTCTTGAAATTTGGTGGGGATCTGAGGCCTGGGTGCAGGTCTGCCAGTTTTATCCTTGCTCCTGGGTGAAAAGCAGGGGGGCCCTGGTTCTCCAATCAGGGACAGGGTCGTCCCCCTCTGATGACCACTTCCTGGGAAGTGTGGCAAAAATCCATCCCAGAAGGCAACAGTCTCTAAAAATCCAAAATGGATGAATCTGATTTTTGGAGGAGAGATCTGGCTGAGCCCACCCACTGGTGTGGCTAAAAATCATAAACACACCCCTCTCCTGCCCTCTCCTAATCTAATCAAGGGGGCACCTAGCTGTCTGGGGTTGCAGGATGTGGGGGTGTTGCTGGGTGCTCCAGATGTCCTTCTCTGCCTTTGAAGACCAGTTTGGCAGCCCTCCCCCTTCCTGCCTCACCATCTGCTGAGGGGAGATTCTCTCCCCCAAGCACATTCCTTTGTGTGAAGCCAGGCCACTTCACACCTAATCAAGGCAGCCTGGCAGAAGCTGCTGCAGGCTGGCCAATCAGAGCACAGCAGCAAAAACAATGCAGAGCTGAAATTGGCAACTTTTTAGGTAAAGTCTAAACTTTTTACCTGCACTAGTTATATTAAATCCAACAACTGGAAGTTGTGGGATTTATTATAACAATCAATTTGATACCAAATTCTTGGTATGTAACATTTAAGGAGACTTTAAAATTTAAAATAAAGTCTGCCCATTCTAGCCTATGAAGGCCATTTACTTCAATGAGGGAAAAACGAATTTGGCTGTTTTTACCTCACCAGGGCTTATAAATCTATTTTTATAAAGTCCCTGCTTATAGTTACATGGCACCCAGCCCTAGGGGCACATAGGGCACACCTTAGGGGTGACTTATATGTAAAAATAAGGTAGTTTAAGACTTTGGAAGTACCTTTAATTCCAAAGTCGAATTTGCATATAACTTTAATTTAAAAGCAGCCAGCAAGGCAGGCTTGCTTTTAAAATGACACTGGGCACCTCAGCAATGCACGTAGGTGTGCACCACCTATGCTGTGGTCCCTAAACCTACATGCCCTACCATATACTAGGGACTTATAGGTAGGTTTACTTAGCCAATTATAATTAGCCTAATTTGCATATCCATTTTACACAGAGCACTGGCCCTGGGACTGGTAAGCAGTACCCAGGGCACAGCCAAGAGTCAGTAACCACCAGTACCTATCCAGAAAGAGTGGGGGTGATCAGGCAAAAAAAAAAGGACTTTCCTACACTGCCCCCCCCCAGATGAAAGGTGATGGGTACTAACCTACACCCTGGTAGTCCTCATCAGCTAAGTGGAAAAACCTGGAAAGGCCATCTGCATTGGCATGAGCAGTCCCAGGTCTGTGCTCCACTGTGAAGTCCATCCCCTGTAGGGAAATGGACCACCTTAACAGTTTTGGGTTCTCCCCCCTCATCTGCATCAACCATCTGAGAGGTCTGTGGTCAGTTTGTACATGGAAGTGAGTGCCAAACAAGTAAGGCCTCAACTTCTGCAGGGACCAAACCACAGCAAAGGCCTCCCTCTCAATGGCACTCCATTTTTTCTCTCTGGGGAGTAGTCGCCTGCTGATGAAGGCAACTGGGTGATCATGGCCCTCTTCATTAACTTGTGCTAACACTGCCCCAATCCCTTCCTCTGAAGCATCTGTTTGCACTACAAATTCCTTGCTATAGTCAGGGGCCAGTAACACTGGTGCTGAACACATAGCCTGTTTTAGGGTGTCAAAAGCTTTTTGACACTCTGGGGTCCAAATGACCTTCTTGGGCTGTTTCTTGGAGGTAAGCTCAGTTAGAGGGGCCACTATTGTCCCAAAATTTTGAACAAACCTCCTGTAATACCCAGTCAGGCCAAGAAAGGCCCTGACCTGAGTCTGGGTTTTTGGAGCCTCCCAATCCAGGATAGTCTGGATCTTGGGCTGGAGAGGTTGTACATGGCCTCCACCAACAAGGTGGCCCAGGTACACAACAGAACTTTGCCCTATCTGGCACTTGCTTGCCTTGATAGTCAGGCCTGCTTGAAGCAGGGCCTAAAGCACTTCCTTCAGGTGGACCAGGTGGTCCCTCCAGGTGGAACTAAATACAGCTCTATCATCCAGATAAGCTGCACTAAAAGATTCCAACCCAGATAGGACTCTATTCACCAACCGTTGGAAGGTGGCAGGAGCATTTTTCATCCCAAAGGGCATCACCTTGAACTGAAAGTGGCCCTCTGGTGTGGAAAATGCTGACCTCTCCTTAGCTCTTGGACTTAAGGCAATCTGCCAATATCCTGAGGTCAGATCAAATGTGCTCAGGAATTTGGCAGCCCCCAACCTGTCAATGAGCTCATCAGCTCTAGGTATGGGGTGAGCATCAGTCCTAGTGACTGCATTTAGACCTCTGTAGTCCACACAGAATCTTAATTCTTTCTTCCCACCTTGGGTATTAGCTTTGGGCACCAGTACCACTGGACTGGACCAAGGACTATCAGAGGTCTCAATTACCTTCAGGTCCAACATCTTAGCCACTTCAGCTTTGATGTTGGCCTTGACCTGGTCAGACAGCCTGTACAGCTTGTTCTTGACAGGCAAGCTGTCACCAGTGTCAATATCATGGACACACCAATTGGTGAGTCCAGGGGTCAGGAAGAACAGACTAGCAAACTGTCCCAAGACTTGCTTACAGTCTTGTTGTTGCTGATCTGTCAATTTGGGAGAGAGTACCACTCCCTCCACTGACCCATCTTTTTCCTTTGAGGACAGGAGGTCTGGCAGAGGTTCACCCTCCTCCTCCTTCCCTTCATCAGTGACCATCAGCATGGTCATGTCTGCCCTGTCCTGGTGGGGTTTCATCCTGTTTACATGTAGGATCCTGTGAGGATTCCTGGGGGTGCCAAGGTCCACCAAGTAGGTGACCTCACCTTTTTTCTCTAGGATTGGATAGGGCCCAGTCCATTTGGCCTGTAGTGCCCTAGGAGCCATGGGCTCCAAAACCCACACCAGCTGTCCTGGGTGATACTCAGGCATGGTAGCCTTTTGATCATGCCAGAGCTTCATGAGCTCCTGACTGGCCTCCAGGTTTCTGCTTGCCTTCTTCATATACTCAGCCATGCGAGACCGCAGGCCTAGTACATAATCCAGCACATTCTCCTTGGATTCCTTGAGAGGCTTTTCCCAAGACTCTCTCACCAAGCACAATGGGCCTCTTACAGGGTGCCCAAACAGTAACTCAAAGGGGCTGAATCCAACCCCCTTCTGTGGCACCTCCCTGTAGGCAAACAGCAGGCATGGGAGGAGGACATCCCATCTCCTCCTGAGTTTGTCAGACAAACCCATGATCATGCCCTTCAGGGTCTTATTGAATCTTTCCACCAGACCATTGGTCTGTGGATGGTAGGGTGTGCTGAACTTATAAGTAACACCACACTCCTCCCACATGGCTTTCAGATAGGCTGACATAAAGTTTGTGCCCCTATCTGAGACCACCTCCTTTGGGAATCCCACTCTGGTGAACACACCAAGTAGGGCCCTAGCCACTGTGGGAGCAGTGACTGTCCGGAGGGGTATTGCCTCAGGGTACCTGGTGGCATGGTCCACTACCACCACAATGTACCTGTTACCTGAAGCAGTTGGTGGGTCTAGGGGACCAACAATGTCAATCCCCACCCTCTCAAAGGGAGTCCCAACCACTGGCAGTGGAATTAAGGGAGCCTTTGGCTTGCCCCCTGTCTTGCCACTGGCTTGACAGGTGACACAGGAGCTGCAAAACTCCCTGACTTTTTCTGACATTTCGGGCCAAACAAAAATGGTTGACCAGCCTGCTCCAGGTCTTGGTCTGTCCCAAATGACCAGCTAAGGGGATATCATGGCTTAAGGTAAGGAGGAATTCTCTATACTTTTGGGGGACCACTACTCTCCTAGTAGCCCCTTCTTTAAGGGCCCTTGCCTCAGTGTAGAGAACTCCATCCTCCCAGTAAACCTTGTGGGTACCACTGGTATCCCCTTGTTCTTGCCTGGCAGCAGTCTGCCTCAGGCCCTCAAGAGTGGGACACTCTCTTTGTCCCTGGCACAAATCTTCTCTGGTGGGCCCACCTGCCCCTTGCAGTTCTGCCAAGTCAGGCAGAGTTTGCAGGGAAGGTGTCCCTCCCTCAGAGTTCAGATCCTCCCCCTCAGGGTTGGATTCTTCCTGACCCTCTGTACTTGTTGGGGCTGGCAAGCCAGACCCAGTGCCTTTTCTCTTTTTCTTGGAGGCTTGGCCCATTGTTCCAGGGTCCAAGTGTCCAGCATTCCCCTGTTGTGCCGCCTGTGACCTGGTCACAGCACACACCCATTCAGGGAGGTCCAGCATCTGTGCATGGACCCTTCTTTCCACTTCTGACCACTCAGATGCTTCAAGATCATTCCCCAGTAGACACTCTACTGGGAGGGCAGGAGCTACAGCTACTTTTTTAGGGCCAGTCACACCTCCCCATTCCAGACTCACCATAGCCATGGGATGGAGTTTGGTTCTGGTATCTGCATAAGTCACCTGGTGGAAGACACCAGGTAAGACCTGCTCTGGAGAAACCAGCTTTTCTGCGACCATTGTCACACTGGCTCCTGTATCTCTCAGAGCTTCCACTTCAGTCCCATTGACTTTAGGCCTCTGCCTATACCTCTCCATGATGGGAGGTAAGGTGGCCATAGTTGCAATGTCCACCCCACCCACAGATACTAAGGTGACCTCAGTGTACCCTGATTCCACCCCTGGGCCTACTTCCACCCCCAACCCTACACTAGCAATCCCCTGGGATTGCCCACCAGTGGGGGGCTTCTTGGTGCAGATAGCATCTCCTCTTTTATGTCCTGGCTGATGACAGTCAAAACACTTGCCGGCCTTAGCAAGCTCCTGAAACTTTCCTGCTTTAGCAGGATCATAATTCTTTCCCTGATACCCTTTCCCTTTAAAAGTGAATTGGCTCGGGGCTCCCCCTCCCTGAGAAGTTTTTGGGGACTCTTGTGAGGACTCTTTGGGTTTTTTGTCATCTTTCCCCTGGTTCTTCCCCTGAGAAGAACCATGTCCTCCCTTTTTCTGATCACCCCCTGGGGGTTTCTGGTTAACCCTAGTTCTTAACCAGTCATCTGCTGCCTCCCCCAGCTCTCTGGGGTTGGTCAACCTAGAGTCTACTAGATACTGGCGGAGCCTCTCTTGGACACAATTAGTTAGAAGGTGCTCCCTCATAATAAAATTGTACAGCCCCTCAAAGGTACTTACCCTGTTGCCCTGTATCCAGCCCTCCAGTGCTTTTACTGAAATGTCCACAAAGTCCACCCAGGACTGGGTGCTTGTCTTTTGGGTGTCCCTAAACTTAAGCCTATACTGCTCTGGGGTTAGACCAAACTTTTTAGTCAAGCAACTCTTCATACTGGGGTATGAGTCTGCATCCTCCCCACTCATGGTTAGGAGCCTATCCCTCCCAGAGTTGGGAACTAACTCCCAAAGGAGTGAACCCCAGTACTGAGGCTTGACTTTCCTCATCTGGAGGGCCCTCTCAAAGGCCCCCAGCCACTTATCTATGTCATCCCCCTCTACATAGGCAGGAACCACCCCTTTGGGTAATCTGGGGGCAAAACCCCCACCCAGGGACACCTCAGTTTCTTTCTCGCTGCCTCCATCTTTTTTTTCTTTGCTTGCCCACTTTTTCTTTTCTAGGGCAAGCTTATCTGCTTCCAAAGCTATGTAGGCTAGCTGGGCTTCCAGCTCTCTTTCCCTGATGGATGGGTTCTCTCCTCCTGAAAGGACCCCCTTCCTACCACTAGCTTTGGGTCTGCCCCTAGTGACTGTATCCACTGAGGACCGTTCCTCCTCTTCCTCACTTAGGCTCGGATGCCTTCCCTCCCCTGAGTGGTTAGAGTTAGCATCTTCCCCTTTTTCTTCCCCCTCTGAAACTTCCTCTGTCTCTACCTCTTGGGCCTCAGCCCATGCTGTCAGGGATTTAATCAGGATTTGCTTCCTGAGATCAAGGGTTGCAGGCAACCCTCTCTCAATACACAACCCCCTAAGCTGGACTACTGTCAGTGTGGGTAGGCTAGCCAGATCAAGCTCCATGGTTCCCTAGTTTTGTGTCAACAAAAACTTTTTGCAAAAATTGGAAACAAGAATTTAGAAAAATTACAAAAATTCAATAATTGAAATTAATCCAAATTAATAAAAAAAATTTAAATTAAAAATTAAAAACAATTTTTGCACTAGGACAATTTAAAGGATTTTTAATTTGTTTTATCTAAAACTGTAACGTGATATTGAACACAAGTACAGGATCCCGTCGCTGCTTCCAATTATGTTGGAAAATGGGTTATTGGTAGGGCAGGTAGGTACCTACACCTAGCAACAAGCCACAAACCTCCACATAAGTACAGTTAGGTCTCAGTAAATTAATCCCAGCTCTACCCTTGGTAGCTTGGCATCGAGCGTCAAGGCTTAACTTAGGAGACAAAGTGTAAAGCATTCAAATATCACAAAACAGTAATTAAATAAAACACAGGAAACAGTTAAAAAATCCAAAACCAATTGATAAAAATAGCGTATATTTTTATCTTTAAAATGACACAAAAACTATTAAAATCGGTTCAGGGGAACCGGAGATATGAATTTCTAAAGTATTATTATTTTCTAGCGCTTAGAAACAAAAAGTGCCAATCGGGTCATCTGGTTGCACCAGGACCGGGGCAAAGTCAAACTTTCAGGCCGACCGCGATGGAGCCCTGCTCGGCTACAAGTCGCGGGAGGCCTCGGTTAAAAAGTTACCTTCTGACTTAGTCTCTTTTTTGATGTTTTTCTTCCCCGGGACGAACCTGCCAGTTGGATCCGACCTCCTGGAGCCCTTGTCCGGATACGCGAAGTCGGTTTCCTCGGTGGTGATTTTTACCTTCGGACTTAGTCGTTTTTTCGAGATGAAAATCCTTCGACCGGGGTAAACCTGGATCTTGATCCGACGTCCGTGGAGCCCTTCTCGGATACGATGGCTGGAAGGTCCCGGTCAACTTTTTACGTTCGGACTTAGTCTCTTTTTTGGATGTTTTTCTTTACCGGGACGAACCACGAAGTCAGGCCGGGTCGCGGTTGAGGCAAGCCGGCTAGAATTTCCGCGTCGGGTTGGTCACTTAATGGAGCTTTTTTTTAAAAATTCTCCAATCTTTTCCAAACTTCTGGGGCTTCACCCAGATGTTCTTTTAAGGTTCTTTTGCTGTCCACAGCTCACCCCAAGGGTCCAGAAGTTCTGTGATGGTCCTTGGGAAGTGCGGACTTCAACTCCCAGAATACACCTGGCGCAAACTCCTTTTTGGCCACTGGACAGTGGTCAGCTGGTCACTTTTTCAGGAGTTGGTGCAGGGGACTCTGGATAGCAATTTTTCACCTGTAGCAAACAGGGAGTCCCTCCTTGAACCAGTGGAAGCCAGGCAAAGTCCTTCTTGTGGTGAAGCCCAAGTGTGCAGCTGGTGCAGTCTTTCTGAGTGCAGGGTCCAGGTGCAGGCCAGGGGTCCAGCAGGGCAGTCCTTCTTCTCCTTGTAGTTCCTTCTTCTTGAAATTTGGTGGGGATCTGAGGCCTGGGTGCAGGTCTGCCAGTTTTATCCTTGCTCCTGGGTGAAAAGCAGGGGGGCCCTGGTTCTCCAATCAGGGACAGGGTCGTCCCCCTGTGATGACCACTTCCTGGGAAGTGTGGCAAAAATCCATCCCAGAAGGCAACAGTCTCTAAAAATCCAAAATGGATGAATCTGATTTTTGGAGGAGAGATCTGGCTGAGCCCACCCACTGGTGTGGCTAAAAATCATAAACACACCCCTCTCCTGCCCTCTCCTAATCTAATCAAGGGGGCACCTAGCTGTCTGGGGTTGCAGGATGTGGGGGTGTTGCTGGGTGCTCCAGATGTCCTTCTCTGCCTTTGAAGACCAGTTTGGCAGCCCTCCCCCTTCCTGCCTCACCATCTGCTGAGGGGAGATTCTCTCCCCCAAGCACATTCCTTTGTGTGAAGCCAGGCCACTTCACACCTCATTAAAGTAGCCTGGCAGAAGCTGCTGCAGGCTGGCCAATCAGAGCACAGCAGCAAAAACAATGCAGAGCTGAAATTGGCAACTTTTTAGGTAAAGTCTAAACTTTTTACCTGCACTAGTTATATTAAATCCAACAACTGGAAGTTGTGGGATTTATTATAACAATCAATTTGATACCAAATTCTTGGTATGTAACATTTAAGGAGACTTTAAAATTTAAAATAAAGTCTGCCCATTCTAGCCTATGAAGGCCATTTACTTCAATGAGGGAAAAAGAATTTGGCTGTTTTTACCTCACCAGGGCTTATAAATCTATTTTTATAAAGTCCCTGCTTATAGTTACATGGCACCCAGCCCTAGGGGCACATAGGGCACACCTTAGGGGTGACTTATATGTAAAAATAAGGTAGTTTAAGACTTTGGAAGTACCTTTAATTCCAAAGTCGAATTTGCATATAACTTTAATTTAAAAGCAGCCAGCAAGGCAGGCTTGCTTTTAAAATGACACTGGGCACCTCAGCAATGCACCTAGGTGTGCACCACCTATGCTGTGGTCCCTAAACCTACATGCCCTACCATATACTAGGGACTTATAGGTAGGTTTACTTAGCCAATTATAATTAGCCTAATTTGCATATCCATTTTACACAGAGCACTGGCCCTATGACTGGTAAGCAGTACCCAGGGCACAGCCAAGAGTCAGTAACCACCAGTACCTATCCAGAAAGAGTGGGGGTGATCAGGCAAAAAAAAAAGGACTTTCCTACACCCGGTCACACGGGCCATGGTAGATTCCAGACACAGGTCACATCAGCACACACAGTGTAGGTGTTATCCTGTGGAAAGTCAGGAAACAAGTGATGATTTGGATAGAAAATGGCGGTCACGTACATGATTCCCATTGGCCACTGTACTCCATAGAGCCCCATATTAGCCAATGAGGAATTGCACAACGGTGCAAGACCGCCTTCTGCCACGACACCCAACGTCGGCGGATTTACTTCACTTTCACCTGTCCCAAGATACAGGACAGGTGGTCCTCATTTCATGGTGGTGGACAACGATCAGATAAACCATAACTGCGTCATTGCCTAAAATAGCACATACATTGCCATTCCCACTGTCCCATGACATTGATGCTGTATGTACACTGAGGAGGTGGTTCCATTGTTCACATTGTGACAGCCTACTCACTCTTTTGTCCCTTGGATACCTACCACTGTGGATGAATAGGAGGAGGAGATAAAGCCCCGTGTAGAGACTCCTTGTGAACTTGGCTGCGTTGGAGGACAGGCACATTAGACTCACCTATAGACTGGACAGGGCCACAATCACAGAGCTGTGAGCTCAATTGGAACCTAACCTGAAATCAGCCATCCGTCATCCCACTTAGATCCCCCACTCTTGTGCAAGTGCTATCAGTGCTCCATTTCCTCGCAACTTGTTCTTTTCAATAGACAGTGGACTTGGCGGCAGGAACGTCACAGCCAATGTTCTCAATCGCGCTGGCAAGGGTTCTGTCTGCCCTAGCGAAGCACATGTGCAGCTACTTTGTTTTCCCTCAGGTGGAAGATTTGGCCAATGTTAAGGCAGGATTCTATGCAATGGGGCATCTCCCCAATATTATTGGGGCGATTTACTGCACACATATTGCGTTTGCCCCGCCGCCAGAATGAACAGGTGTTGAGGAACCGAAAGAGTTTCCACTCAATTAATGTGCAAATGGTGTGCCTGGCGGACCAGTACATCTCTCACGTCACTGCCAAGTATCCTGGGTCGGTACATGATACCTTTGTCCTGAGGAATAGCAGCATCCCAAATGTGATGGGCCAACTGCAGAGGCACAGGATGTGGCTAATAGGTGAGACAGATTCCCCACCCAGGACTGTGTAAGGCTAAAGTTTGCGCCCTCCCTATTTCAAGGTGACTCTGGCTACCCAAACCTGTTGTGGCTCCTGACACTTGTGAGGGATGCAAGGACAGGGGCTGAGAACCGTTATAATGAGGCACATGGGCAAACCAGAAGAATAATTGAAAGGACTTTCCGCCTCCTGAAGACCAGGTTCAGGTGCCTCTATCTGACAGGTGGATCCCTGTGCTACTCACCCGGGAAGGTCTGCCAGATAGTAGTGGCATGCTATATGTTTTACAAACTGGCCCTCAGATGGCATGTGCTTTTTCTGCAGGAGGAGTAGACTGGAGATATCCCTGTGGCAGCAGTGGACCATGAGGACAGTGAGGATGAGGAGGCAGAGGATGAGGATGTGGACAACAGAATATCAGTTATACTTCAATACTTCCAATGACACACAGGTGAGACAGTGGAACTGATCATTGCTCTGAATATTGATTTCATCTGTGTGACTGTGGAATGATAGCATTCACTTCCTTTGCATCTAAACCTACTGTCACCTATGGCTTGTCATTCAACAGATGTTGGATGATATGACAACAGTGTCCTGATGTGATTACTACAGACAGTTACAGGTCATTAATTGTATGCTATCACAGTGTCCATGTCATTTGCACCAGATGTGACTATTCCCCTAAATGCACATTTTCAACACATAAAATACTATCAGCTAAGTTGTGTTAAGGGTGTTTATTGTAGTGCTATAAAATTGAGTGTAAAGGGCAATGGAATGGGGTGATGGTAGAGGAAAGTCTGAGGTATTGTTCCAGTCTGTTTGTAGCACAGGTGCAATATCCAAGGGGCCATAGGAAGAGAAGAAAAGGCAGTTCAAAGTGGACAAGGTGACAGGGTGGGACACAAGGGGGACAATCAGGAGAGTCTCATTTCCTGGTGGTGATATTGGTCTTGGCAAGTGTCTCTGGCTTCTGTCTGGGTCGCAGGGAACATTTGCGGGGTGGTTCACCTTCTGCAGGGGGAGGGGTGCTGTGGTCTGTGGGTCCTGTGATGGGGCCTCCTGGTGGGCTGGTCAATAGACTGGCTAGTGGTAGGGGCCCGCTTGTGTGCTGTCCATTCCCTCATGATGTTGGCCATGTCTGCAAGCACCCCTGCTATGGAGTCAAGGTGGTATTGAGACCCTGCAAGTCCTCCTTGATCTCCTGATGGTGTTCCTTCTGCAGCCACTTGTTCTCCTGCATGTTGTCAAGGATCTGGCCCATCGTGTCCTGGGATTGTTGGTAGGTACCCAGGATCTTGGTGAGTGCCTCCTGGAGAGTCGGTTCACTGGGCCTGTCCTCCCTCTGGCATAGAGCAGTCCTCCCAGTGTCACTGTTGCCCTGTGTCTGTGTCCCCTGAACGGTGTGCCCACTGCCACTGACCACAGGACCCTTATTGTCTTGGGTGTGAGGTGTGGACTGGGGTCCCTGTACAGGTGGGTACACTGCTGATTGATGTGTCCTGGGGACAGAGGTGTGAGGACTCTGGGTGGGTGCTGTGGTGCTGGATACTGATGGGGGAGGCTCTGTGGGGGACTGTGAGTGGGCTGGGGTGACTGACTGTCCAGTGGTCCCTGGTGGGCCAGGTTGTTGATCCAGATCCTGAAGTCCAGAGTTACTGTTATCACTGGGGGCATCTTCTGTTGGGGGACTGGTTTGCCGTGGCACCTCCTCTCTGCAGACTTTGGCTGGGGCACCTGCAGGGATGTAAGTGATGTATTATGCTTCATGCCTGTGACATATTGTACATCCCTAGCTTCCCTTCTATCGTTGCTGTTGCCCTTCCACCTTTGTTTTTGTATGTTGATGTTTTGTGGGATTGTTAGTTCCCTTATGCTGTGCAGGCTTTAGTGATGGGTGTCCATGCAGGGCTGGGAGGGCTATCCATGCATTGGTATAGCATGCAGGGCTGGGCACTGGGGTTAGTCATATGTGTAGGTACAGTGTGTGGGATGGAATGGAGTGATGGGATTGAGGGTGAGGGGGTGTGATGGCATGCATGTATGAGGGTTGATTAGTAATAAGTATTGACTCACCAATGTCCAGTCCTCTGGCTACTCCAGTGAGTCCCTCAGGATGGAGGATTGCCAAGACTTTCTACTCCCATGCTGTGAGCTGTGGGGGAGGAGGTGGAGGTCCACCGCCAGTCCTCTGTATGGTGAGCTGGTGCCTTGCTCCTATGTAACGTACCTACCCCTGTAGGTCATTCCACCTCTTCCTGATGTTGTCCCTTGTACGTGGATGTTGTCCCACAGCGTTCACCCTTTCCACGATTCTCCTCCATAGCTCCATCTTCCTGGCATTGGATAATTGCTGTACCTGTGTCCCAAACAGCTGTGGCTCTACCCTGACTATTTCCTCCATCATGACCCTCAACTCCTCATCAGTGAAACAGGGGTGCCTTTGTGGGGACATGGGTGTTGTGTGGTGTGTGTAAGTGTGTGGGTGTTGGGTACTGTGGTTGGGTGTGCGTAGTGGGGTGCATGAGGGATGTATGGGTGTATGTGGTGTGTGTATCTAGTTGTCGCAGAGGTCTTGGAGTCAGTCTGGTGGCAATGATTTGTATTCATAAAGGGTTGTGGGTGATGTGGGCGTGTATTTTATAGTGCTGTGGGTGTGTGGGTGTGGTGTGTGTATCAGTGTCAGGTGTGTGTTTTTAGTATTGGTCAATATTGTGCAGTTTAGTATTTGGGTGTCCATTCTGGGCGTGCCGGTGTGTACCGCCAATGGTTTACCGCCGTTGAATGTCCGCTGTGGTGATTCGTGGGTCATGATGTAGTGGGCGTTCTTTTGTTGACGTAACGGTATGGGTGTTGGTACCGCCACTTTACCATCGACCTTTGGTCTGGCGGAAATGTGCTTGTAGCAGTATTTTGTCAGATTGGTGTGTGTGTGTCATATTAAGGAGAACGGATATGTGCCACCACTGCAGTATGTTGCAGGCCGTCACTGTGGCGGTAAGCAGTATTTACCGCCAATGTCAAATGAGGACCTAAGAGTCATATTCCATAGAAAACAATGTAAATGATGATTTTGCACAAAGTACCTGGTTAGCGTAAAAAATAAACCTGCACTGGTGAGCGTGTGTCGGAAATGGCAGCGATGCTTAGATTCCTTCCTCGCAAGGGAGGTCATGCGTTGTTTCTTCTCTGGTCAGTTCGGTGATGCGTCATTTCTTCTCCCTCACAAAAAAGTGATGCGTCGATTTCAGGCCGGGTCACCTCGGATCTCCGCAGAGTCGGGTTGACTTTGACACCCTGGGATGATGTGTGAAAAATTCTGTTGAGCGATGTAAGAAAACCACGCTGCGTGGGGTTTATGATGGTATCAGCAGCTGTAAGCTGGTGTTGCATGTCTTTTCTCCAGCTGTGATGTGTCGATCTCCCAGTGGCGATACAGGTGGAGTGTTGATTTTAGCCATGAAGCCAGCGGCGCTGTCGTTTATCAGCCGCATTGCGGATGGTGCGTCAAAAATTTCCCTGCATGGCATTCAGTGCATGGATTTTCAGCTCTTGTCTGCCAACTTCACCTTTCAACGGACTGGATAGGACACCACTTGGCAGGGCAGGAGTCTCAGCAGAGAGTCCAGATGTGAGCAGAGGAAGTCTTTGATTGCTCTGAGACTTCAAAATAGGAGGCAAGCTCAGTTCAAGCCCTAGTAGATTCTTCACAAGCAGGAATATACTACAAAGTCCAGTCTTTGCCCCCTTTCACTGGCAGAAGCAGCAACTGCAGGATAGCTCAACAAAGGACAGTCAGAGGCAGGGGCAGCACCTCTCCTCAGCTCCTCAGCTCTTCTCCCTGGCAGAGGTTCCTCTTGGTTCCAGAAGTGATCTGATCTTCAGGGGTTTTGGGTCAAATACTTATACCCCTTTCTGCCTTTGAAGTAGGCATACTTCAAAGGAAAGTCTCTGTTGTTTACAAGATCCTGCCTTGCCCAGGCCAGGCCCCAGACACACACCAGGAGGGTGGTGACTGCATTGTGAGAGGTCAGGTATGAGTGACCACTATTCCCTCCACTCTAGCACAGATGGCTCATCAGGATATGCAGGCTACACCCCAGCTCCCTTTGTCTCACTGTCTAGAGGGGATTCACAAACAACCCAACTGTCAAACTGGCCCAGAAAGGGAATCCACAAACAGGCAGAGTCACAGAATGGCCTAAGCAAGAAAATGCCTACTTTCTAAAAGTGACATTTTCAAACTAACAATCTAAAAAACAACTTCACTACAAGATGTATCTTTAAATTGTGGGTTCAGAGACCCCAAACTCCCCATTTCCATCTGCTCTCAAAGGGAATCTGTTATTTAAAGGCAGCCCCTATGTTAACCTATGAGAGAGATAGGCCTTCCAACAGTGAAGACTGAATTTAGCAGTATTTCACTGTTAGGACAAGTACAGCACACCAGTACATGTCCCACCTTTAACATACGCTGCACCCTGCTCATGGGGATCCTAGGGCCTACCTTAGAGGTGCCTTACATGTATGAGGAGGGAAGGTTTAGGCCTGGCAAGTGGGTACACTTACCAAGTCAAATTGGCAGTCTAAAACTGCACACACAGACACTGCAGTGGCAGGTCTGAGCCATTTTTACTGAGCTACTAATGTGGGTGGCACAACCAGTGCTGCAGGTCCACTAGTGGCATCTGATGTACAGGCCCTGTGCATCTCTAGTGCACTTTCCTAGGGACTTGCTACCAAATCAAATATGCCAATCATGGATAAGACAATTTACACATATATTTTACATAGGAGCACTTGCATTTAACACTGGTTAGCAGTGGTAAAGTGCCCAGAGCATCAAAAACAGCAAAAACAAAGTCCAGCACACATCAACAACCTGTGAAGCAGAGGCAAAACGTTAGGGGAGACCACACCAAGGATGCCAAGTCTAACAATTGGGAAAACAGAAATGATTCTCAGAGGATACCATCTTCACAGCATCTGAAGCCTGGTGTTTTTATTTAAACAGTGTGATAGTTTTCTGTGTTAAGTACTTTCAGAGAATTTGTACCGGGGGAATAGCTGTATTGTGGTTACTTACCACTTCAACATAGTGTAGCAATGTGGCAGTATCACTTGGTATGACTGTGAAGTCTTACCATGTAATAGTAGCACATTACCCAGAAGTGGACCTCAGGTTCACACTGGTAAACCTTAGCTATGTCCTGACAGAATGGTAAAGAGCAGTCACGCTACTTAGAGGAACATGTGTAGACCATCTCACAACAACCACATGGACGATAAGCAAATTACACGAATCAAGAGAAATCTGACACCAATTTAGACAAATAAAGCAGATTTTAATCTTAATTTATACACCAAAATGAATTTTGTATTTTACATACAACCAACATGGTGATTTATTAAAGCAATGAAAAATAGAGTTTGAATAGTCAAACAACTACCATTGAAGGTAATGAGGAAAATCATAGTGTGCAATTGGTCACTTGTTGGGTGAGCTCTGGGGATTTCAATTGGAGTTAAGGTCTGGCGGACCCCTGGACAAAGCCTCAACAGTCAGTTTCTAGTTACCATGCCAAGGGAGACTGAATACAGAGGTGCTCTGACTGTCCTTAGTGCTGACGGGTTATGTGGGTGCTGTCAAAATTGCAGCACTTGACAAAAGCACACTTAGGGGTGGGCTCACACTCTATCATTGGAAAGTAGAGGCCTTTGAGTTCCCAGTACCTGGATTCCACAGCTGGAACTTCACCATCACGTCCAGCGGATCCGGGTGCAGGCGTGGCCTTTCAGTTGTCAATCACGGGGACTGGACATGCCAAAGATCTCAAAGTCGCCTCTTTCAAGATGCAGATTCTTAGGAGTGGGGTTGTTGCCAAGCTGGCGACAGACAAGGCTTGGCAACGGCAAAAGTAGCCCACCACTACTTTGTCGGCTGGATGTTATCTGGAAGGGGGTAGCAGCACAAAACTTGGCAAGAGCCTCACTGCCACTCCTGGGCTTCAGGTCACCTTTGGGATCAATCAAGAGGGGGTCGACGGGTTGCACTTCTTCTGCAGGTTGCATGTGACTGGTACCAACAGTCAGGGGAGTCTGCTTTAATTTCTGGCATCCACAGGAGTCCCTCTTGCTGGGAACAATTTGTTTTTACCACGAGCACATGTTGATCATAGAGTTCCAGTATATGATCTCCTCAGGGTACTTAAGTGTCCTCTCTTTGCATGGTGGTGGACTTCCAAGTCCTGTTGTCAGTGGCGGCATCTTCTTTGTGCCTCTTCTCAGATTCAAAGTCAGAACTGAGGTTCTGGTGCTAAGGGAGCCCCTTAAATTCTGGATTGGGGGGTGTTAAAGGTGTGAGGGACAGTAACCAATGGGCAACTGGTCCCTGTGGCTAGCCAGCCCCTGAAGTGACAACTTCCTAAGGGAGGACATCACTTTTCTACCCAGAACCCACTATTCCTAAGAGTTGCCGACATAGCAGAACCCTTCTCCGGCTGTACAGACCTCCTAGCCCACCCTAAAGGTGTGACTAGGCTTTGGGGGGTGAATGCCTCCTGAGTAGCTAATGTTCCCACCTATCAGCATGGTCAGGGTGGGACGAAGTGGAATATGACCATCAAAAAAAGGGAATTCGAAACACATAGGTTTTAGCCTGATTGACGGATTGACCCACAAATACCAGAATGCTTCAATAGCATAAATGGCATTTTAGTGATCATAAATAAGATCGTAAACAGATTACAAACTGAAGTGTTGCCATTTTGCACACAGCAAGGAACTCTTCAAGATAGAATTCATCTGATTAAGGGAAGGTTGACTCCTACCCTTTGCACATAGAAACTCAAATATCTCAGCCATAATACTTATTATTAAAACTCTGTCTGATTCAGTATCACTTAAGGCTGCCCCCTGTCTCTGTTACTTTTTGTAATTGCTATGGAGCCCCTAGTCTGTCAACTGACACAGAATCAGATGTACAAGGGGCTTTCTTTTATTCATAGACGTTGAATTGTCTCAAGGTATGCAGATGATGTCATGCTCTTTATAAAAAAGACCTGTGAAAAATTTGATGTAATTGCTTTGTGTAATCACCAAATTTGGTACGTATTCCGGTACAGTGATGAATTGGAGTAAATCAGAGATATACTCTCTGACATCATCCACTTGCAAAATTACATTGGACTACCCAATTATTTGGAAAGAGAAGTCGATTCCATACCTTGGCATCCAAAGTCATAGGCACAAAAAAGTAGTTCTCAGAGATGATTATGGTCAGCTGATGGCCAAATTTCACACACTGGTGGACAAGTTTATACATCTACGTTTATTGATTGCTGGCAGGGAGGATGGCGGTTATCAAAATAGTGGTTATGTCTAAATTACTTTATCTGTTCATAAATAAACTGATAGCTCTGACACAGGTTATTTTAAAATAGTCCTTTCAGATCTTACCAAACTGATAAGGGCCGGTAATCATGGACTGCTGAGATGCGATATTAGGACATTGCCTCTGCTAAGGGAGGATTGGCAGTTACAGACGCTGAATATTACTACTTATCAACTCAAGCCTTTTGCTATTTATTGGTATCTCCCCCCATCCACTTATACCATGCATGGTTGTTGAGACGGAGAGTGTGGACCTGGTCAAGCTCCGCACAGCTATCTCTTGTGTACTCCAAGTAAGGGTCTCTAAGCATACAAATTGTCAAACGACAAATATCAAAGTGTTCCTGTGCTGACAGCGATCGTCTGAGGGGAGGACCTTGGGGCTTTATGGGATGTTTGCAAATGGTCATATTGCTGTGTTTACCTGGAAACCAACTTGATGAATTATAAACAAAAGCTGGAAAGGGAAGTTCCCGCAACACAGGATGTGGCTATGGTCGGATTGTAGCCAAGGTACCTACAGTCGACGCCTTGTAGCAGTGCTGTTACTAACAGCGAGAAAAGAAATGGACCTCCACTGCATGAAAGACCCATGATCCTCGCAGGAACACTGACTTAGGAGCACCAATGTGTTGACCCTGTTTTATGCATGGGTAGAAATTACGCGTTTGAAGGTATATAGCGGTACTGATATTTATCGAATCTCTTAAATAACTCAACCATCATTCAATTTAGGAGTTCAAACCTGCCATAATTTAACAGGGGAAAACACACAGTATTTACTGTATCATGCGTATTTTGGTGTATAAAACACCAAAATCCGCATGTTATTACCCATAAACTTGTAAGAGGTGTTATTTATCAGCGGCGATAAACAACACCTGAACTCACAATAAGGTCCTGTCTGTGAGTTTTATGCACATATGTTTACGGAGATGTACCGATTAGATCTAGACCTAAAGAAGTATGCGAGTCTCAGCGGGTATACCCGGTAACGGAAAAATCTAACACGAATAAAATCAGTTCCTCATCCTCTTCAGTTAAAAAACAATTATGCCTAGCTATCTTCAAAGCTGCATTTGTTGCTTTTCTCAGATGTCATCTACTGCAATGTGATATGTTATCATTAATGTTGATATGATTAACTATATCTGTATGATGACCAGGTTTCAACCTAATAATAATTGAAAAATAGTTATGTGATTAACTCATCGGGAACTGGAAATGTCTTTACATGAATTTTGTTAAATTTGTGCTATGCTTCTTATGCCTCATCATTTAGGAAAATAATTTCGACGAAGTCGGGGGTTGTAGAAGGCACTTACCTTATGTCAGATCAAATTTCATGTACAAAAACAATTACTGTGAATGCGATGAGGTAACGGGATTTAAAGATCCCCCACAGTTCAAAATAATTGTACAGATTCCATGCCTGAGCTTTTTTTGTTCCACATTGATTGAGGAGGCCACATTAGTCAAAGTTGATATGATATTTGCCTAAACCATTGCTCTAAAACCTCACATACTCCAGAAGATCAATTGTTCACCTTCTTATTATTTGGCCCTAAGTATTGTTTGTTCAGCCATCGAAGAACCTGGTGGGCCAACTTAATCATTGTAACAGATATATTCAACAAAAAAGGATCACAATACTCTATGTCACAGATATTTTGACTGCAGGATACACATAGTTCCTTATTAAAGCATATCTTGTACATTAATATGATTTGTTTGCTCCAGAGAGTGAGCATATTAAAAATATCACTAGTTCCTGCTGCTTCTCGTTGTCTTTTATCGGAAAGCATAAGGAGAAGACTTAGAGTTGCATTGATTAACATCCACTATACACAGCAACAATAGAAATATATTCTCTGATGTGATGTTCCTCAACATGTCTTGAGTGACATAATATGCGAGTACATAATCAGTGCATTGCAGGGCATATGTTATAGTTAGCTCAGGTAACTATAACTGCTGAATTTCTACGGTTCTGTGTGTGTAAAATCAGAACCTAACTATAATGTCCCTATAATATTTGTTTTTTCAGTGAATTTCTACGTTTTTTTTCAATTCTGTTTCCTAGCAATAATGTCCCAGTAACCTTTGATATTTTCACTGATTTTCTACAGTTTTTAATGCTATTTCCTAACTATAACGTCCCTGTAACCTTTGTTTTTTTAGTGATTTTCACTGTTTTTTAATAACAATTGAACTTCAGTTTGACACAACTTTATAGATGCATTTTATTCACATATTCATTCCTATATATTTCAAAACAACTAAAAATTAAAAAATAATGTAAGGTAACTTGTAATCTTTCTATAAATGCAATGCACCAACAGATTTAATACAAACATATGCTGTTTCGTGGGTGTGCGTTAGTGTGTGAGTGGTTGTGTGGGTGTGTAAGTGTCACTGGGTGCATGAGTAAGTGTGTGAGTCGCTGCATGGCTCTGTGAGTAGGTGTGTGAGTGGTTTTGTGGGTCTGCGAGTGGGTGTGTGAATTGGTGTGTAAGTGGTTGTGCAAGTGGGTTTGTGAGTGTGTGTGTGTGTGTGTGAGTGGCTGTGTGGGTCTGTGAGTCGGCATGTGAGTGGTTTTGTCAGTCTATGAATGGGTGTGTGAGTAGTTGTATGGGTATGTGAGTGGAAGTGTGAGTGGCTGTGAGGATATGAAAGGGGTTGTGTGAGTGTGTGAGTGGGTGTATTTTTTAGGTGTATCTGAGGGTGAGTGAGTAGGTGTGTGAGTGGTTCTGTGGGTGGGAAAGTGGGTGTGTGAGTGTGTGACTGGGTCTGTTAGTGGTTTTGTGGGGCTGTGAGTGGGTGTTAGAGTGGCTGTATGGGTGTGTGAGTGGGTGTGTGAGTGGTTGTGTAGGTGTGTAAGTGGTTGTGTAAGTGAGTGGGTGTGTGAGTGGTTGTGTGTGTCTGAGTGGGTGTGTGAGTGGTTTTGTGAGTCTGTGAGTGGGCCTGTAAGTGGCTGCATGGGCATATAAGTGGGTGTGTGAGTGTGTGTGGGAGTGGCCGCACAGGTCCGTGAGTGGGTGTGTGAGTGGTTGTGTGGGTGTGTAAGTGTGTGGGGAATATGTGAGTGGGTGTGTGAATGCATGTGTGACTGGCTATGTGGGTCTGTGAGTGGTTGTCCGAGTGGGTGTGTGAGTATGTGAGTGGATGTGTGTGTGTGGTTTTTTGGGGCTGTGAGTGAGTGTGTGAGTGGCTGTATGGGTGTGTGAGTGGTTGTGGGGGGGTGTAAGTGGTTGAGTGAGTGTAGGTGAGTGAGTATCTGTGTGGGTCCATCAGTGGGTGGGTGAGTGGTTTCGTGGGTGCGTGAGTGGTTGTGTGGGTGTGTAAGTGTGTGTGAGGGAGTGTATGAGTAGATGTATGGGTCTGAGAGTCGCTGTATGTGTTTTTTTCATGTTCAGGGCACATAGGGGGTTGCGCTGAGCACCTCAGTTGATCCGCAAATCCTTGCATACTAAAAAAAAGTATTTTTGGACAATTTATTGCCCATGAGGGGTCCTTCACAGACTCTGCCATCAGTCACAGGGGGTCAGTTTACCTCTACCCTGAACTCTTTTTATCACTTTTAAATTTTAGTTTCCCCACGGGAACCGAGTCAGGTTGCAGCTAACCCATCACTTCATTGCTGTTGGCGCTGGGATAATAACTTCAAAACTACTGAACAGATTTATACCAAATTACAAAAGGAGATCTTTTGGACCAAGATCTAGCTTTCTGCCAAATTTGGTGTAATTCAGTTTAGCGGTCCGGCTCCAGTTGTATCTAAAATCCCTAAGGGAAATTTGTTTTGGGACCACCCCTTTTTCTCTGCCCCCACTTGATAGATCAACCCCAAACTTTCCAGACAGCAGCTGAAGAGACTGGCAAACTAGTTTCAAACATTTTGTGAAGATTTGTCAAACAACACTAAAGTTAGTAGGAAAACATAAAAAGCTGTTCCCATGGAAACTATTTGGAATCCCACACTGCCAGAGAATGAAACACATTCTGTGAAACGTGGCATTTGCAGTTTAAATCTACAGACAATATATTTAGTGAGGTCAACACAAATATTTAACCATAGTGTATTCAATTCAAACATTGCATAAACATAATATTTAACATACAGATTGATAAGGTAATTTTATGTGCCTTGAAGGCTTGGGAGATGCCTGTGACAGGTAAAGGATGCAGTGGAAAATGGAATAACTCTTTAAAAAAGTATTGCCGGTGTGCCCCTATGAGGCACTTAGTGCAGGCAGGGAGTACGGAGGTAAATTAACTGATGATTAAAAAAATCATTGCTGGTCTGTGTCTATGAGACACAAATGGTAGGCAAGGGAAAAATAAATAATCCTTATAAAACATTTTGCTGGTGTGTGCCTGTGGCCCATGAGTCAGCTATGGCAGAAAGGAGGTGCAGGGAAAATTGAATAATCCTTAAAAAATGATTGCTAAGGTACACCTTTGGCCTATAAGACACCCATGTCAGGCAGGGCTTGCAGGGGAAAATTGAATCATTCTTACAAAAATATTGCTGGTGTGTGTTTATGGTCTATAGTACATCAATGGCAGGTAAGGGGTTCAGGGGAATATGAAATAATCCTTAAAGAATTGTTGCTGGTGTGCATCTATGAGACACCTATCGCAGGCAGGGGATGCAGGGAAAAAAGGAATAATCTTAAAAAGATTATTGCTAGTGTCACCTATGAGACACCTATGGCAGACAGGGGGTGCAGGGGAATATGGAAAAATCCTTAAACATTATTGCTGGTGAGCACCTATGGCCTATAAGATACCTATGACAGGCAGGAGATGCAGGGGAAAATGGAATCATCCTTAAAAAAAATTTGCTGGTGTGCTCCAATGAAACACCTGTGGCACGCAGGGGGTTTGGGGAAAATTGAATAATCCTTAAAAAAATCATTGCTTATGCACGTCTATGGCCTATGAGACACCAATGACAGGCAGGGGAAAATGGAATAATTCTTACATACTTATTCCTGGTGTATGTCTATGGCCTATGAGACATCTATGGCAGTCAGGGGATGCAGAAAAACATGAAATAATTGAAAAAAAAAATTGCTGGTGTCTCCTTAGGGCCTACACGAAATCCCAGAGGCGGCAAGGAGGTGCAGGGGAAAATGGAAAAATGCATTCAAAAACACTGAACTACAATCATCCTCAAGCACATTAAACTTATATCAAGGGAAAAGAAAAAAAAATAACAAAAAGCAAAAAGGCAAAGGTCTCTTCTGTCAATATGTCTAGAAAATGGTTTGGAAAAGTATTTATAGTACACATGGGCTACACATAGCCTACAGAAAAAGTCAGCCGCCACATGTTCAGAACAACAAGCAAGAAGGTATCGCGTAGGCTCTCATTATTCTAATGAGACTACTGGATTTTGAGCAGCAGAATCGTCCACGATGTGGGAGACTGAGTCTAACCCACTGCTGGTGACACCTGTCGCTCTAAATCTGGGTTTTGCTCCGGCTAACTAGCAGTGCCTCATCTCTAACAAAGGATAGTGATGATTGGGCAGCCGAGCGCATGACATACTAGGCTTCTCAGGGAAGTCGTGGTCACTCAAGTCGCTTCCGTTTTTCTCATATATAATTCAGTCTCATTTATAAACAACAAACAGAGGCAGTATATGTTTCAATAATGAGTTTAATAAAATAACTGC
The DNA here is from genome assembly GCF_031143425.1 of Pleurodeles waltl. Classification (NCBI taxonomy): domain Eukaryota; kingdom Metazoa; phylum Chordata; class Amphibia; order Caudata; family Salamandridae; genus Pleurodeles; species Pleurodeles waltl. The sequence continues at coordinate 789,142,756 of NC_090442.1, read as the reverse complement.
ATCTTAGATAGCAAAATGTGAGCTGCAATAACCAGGACAACACAACATGACAGTATTAAAATTGTGTTGAGAAGAGTAAAGCATAAAAACAACGCTATCATATTGTCACTATAATTGATGGATTATTTCCTATCTAAGTTATACTGCGTGCACAGCATATTAAGCTCTAATTCTGCCTTTCAGGTTCCCCCGGGAGGGCATCAACCCTCATACCTGAGCAAAGGCCTGTGGTCTGCGTAAGCATCTGTAGCGAAGCATTCAGCAATCAGCATACAGTCGTGGTTCCCTGGCTGGAATCTCCCTCTAACGTGTAATGGGACAAGGAAGTGTTTTTATAATAACACAGCTGATGTTCCGAGAAAATGTCCCTACGTAAGGATGTGTATTTTCTATGAATGTTGGACACTAAAGTTCTACCACGTTCACCGGCAATGTATCGAACTGTAACCTTGAACGAAGCACAGAGTGATCAAGAATGTCTTGTTTGAGAACAGAGAGCTGAGCTAGGCAAAAACAGTAAGATAGAAGAAAATAAAATAAGACTGTATAAATGGTTATTGTAAAAATAGCAATGTGAAGACGATTAAAATATATCTAGGTCAACGTGCACAGCAGCCTAGTGTGTTAAAATAACGTGCATGGAGCTATGACTAAAATGGCTACACAACACCCTCCACTTGTCGTTTGAAAGTGGTTCAAAGCCAAAACTAAAATTGTATCGCTAAAAAGCTCATCCTAAGACATATATAAAAACAAAGTCAATTTGGACAAGTCAGAGGGACACACAAGCATCCAACGTTTCAATTTAAAATATGAGCATGTGACGTATAACCGAATTAGAAAGACAAGTCAATTTAGAAACGTTCGAAACTAGGTACGAGTCATGGAGAACTGGAGATCTTCCACTTCGGCAGATGTTAAAACTGGAAAGACCTCGCCAAAAAGGATTAAGGAGCAGGTGTGTTCCATAGCCCCAGTGTCAACCAAGGCGGCACACCGCGGAGTGCCCATTGATGAGTTGTGAACAACTTCCTCCAGGAAGGGTAACTCATAAGTAGCTTCATGCAGCAAACGCAACCTCAATGAGCATGTCCGGTAATGAACCCTCAGAGAGAACATCAACAGATCAGCGTGTACTACAGGGAAGAGCTGCTGTGAAAGGCAAACCTCCAGAGCATGTTCGAAAGGGCACCAGAGGCACCGAAACACGGGCTGCACACAATGCAAAACCGGTCTGAATGACAAGGACCACCCACACTCCAATTGCTCCAGGAGTGTTGTTCCAAAATACTGCATCATACGCTCACGACACAGCTGCGCTGATGAGAGCGCCGTCCTTTTTTCCTTGTTGTGGCGGGACAGCCATTGCACATAAACAACAGCAACAGCAAGATGCCAGCTAATAAAGCCAAAGTTATCGGAAATCCCCCAAAAATACTACCGAAAATTGAGTGGATAGCTGAAGGTATCAAACCGAATATGGAGGAGAAGGTGTGAATGAAACCAGAACCAGCAGCTTTGAAAAAATGTGTGATTCCAGTTGTGCTGGACGCATGAAATATTCGTCCTACAAGTTCACCAAAGAGTGTCTCGGAAAGTTTGTATTTAACAGGGACTGCATTTCTGCTAATGACCTTGCCACTTGAAGTGTGTTTGTCTTGCACGCAGATGTAAGGGCCACATGTTTTTGAAACAAAAAAGCCTTGAGTCTGCTTAACTTGTCAAAATTCACTTTGAAGTAGCAATGTGAGGCCAAATATCAGCTACCTCCTTAATTTTAGTGGGGGGGAAACAGTACGTTCCCGCAGCATGTAATGACCTTAGAGACCGAAACAACGTAAACTATTCCGGCCCGCATGCCACAACAGTCTTCACCATTGAGGAGGACGTAGCTGCCGTTTGAAAGCACCTGGAACATAGGTCTAATCAAGGGGACTGGAACTCCCTTCAGATAACAAGCCAAGTTCGCAGCAGAGGCGTTATACGGCCCATGCAAGGACAGCTGTTTACAACTCATCGAATGGCTGACTGAAGTCTTGCATTCACTACCGCTAAGAAAGACTTCTTTCATGCCCCTGAAGCATTGGTACGAGAAGGGAAGCTCCCACACCTCATGAATGTAACTATCTCCTAGCTTTTCATATCTGCCTACCCGAATTTGTTTTAAACAAGAGGTGAATTGTAGTGTTGAAATATGCAGATTAATAACCCCATGTATTAACCACTCAGCCAATGGTATTTCGGCCACAGTAAAAGGCAACTTTTCTAATTTCTCGATGTTAAGCATGAGAAACGTCGCTTCCTTCTTAGCCATTAGTTGTTGTTGTCACGTCAAATTAAAGGAAGAAAATATCTCCCTTGCACTGACATGCTGCCATGGAACGTGACTCACCATTAATGTTTGAAGAGTCCAACCCAACTGCATAATGGACCTGATCTGACTCTGTCCATGATGTAAAGAAGACATATCTGATTGTATGACGTCTATAGCAGAAGATACAATATTATTTATGGTACATATCCGGTCAGACAAGGTGTTAACCCCATTATCCACAACAGCTAATGCCTTTTTTAGATTTTCCTGATCTATTTGCCTTAACCGGGCAGCAGCATCTTGTTGGGAAAGTTTCCAAATTTCATTGTATACTGCATATAAGAAATGCTTCCTACTTGGTGTTCTGGGGCCTAACAAGAAATCTTGTAAATCAGTGGTATTAGTCTGAGATGTTCTCTAACCGCATCTAGTGAGGATGATTTTAACCATTGTTGGCATAAATTTCCCACACTATGGGAGTCATTACAACCCTGGCGGTCGGTGTTAAAGCGGCGGTAATACCGCAAACAGGCCAGCGGAGAAAAAAAGGGAATTATGACCGTGGCGGAAACCGCCAACAAAGACAGCCACTTTAACACACCGCCTGCCATGGCGGTACAGACAAGCAGCGCGGCGGTCACCGCCAACAGACAGGCGGAAGACAATGTACCGCCCATAGTATCACAACCCGCCAATCCGCCACCTTTTCCGGGGCGGATTCACCGTGGATAAAAACACGGCGGAAACGGTTTCTGCAATGTGAAAACGCTCACCTGAACACATCCCACGAGGAAGGAGGACACCATGGAGCCGGAATTACAAATCCTACCGGCGCTTCTCTTCCTACTCATCTACGACCACCAACGCCGGTGCCGGCGAAGACAACGGTGAGTACTGCACCTACGACATAGGGGAGGGGGAGGCAAAAGTCAGGGACACACACACGCAACACCCCCACCCCCACTCTCGCATATTACAACACACACACCAATGCATTTCCAAACATCACCGTAACAACCAACAACCCCCCCGGAAGAATGCAAAGACAAAACAAAGTCAGTTCAAACAGTGTAATGTATCAATATACATGTCTCAAATATATACAGATATATTATAATATAATTCAAAAGCATATACATTACGAGAAGTAGTGCAGATATGCACACATCAATGTCTGTGCACCACTAGTCCAAAAATGCATGGGCGAGGCCCAAACAAGATACCTGTCCACAAACGTAGAGAACACTGTCGGGGCATCAGAGAAAAATACAACAGGCACCTCAAGGGGAAGGTAAGGGGGGGGTACCCCAGCCGGATGAGTGCAAAGCCAGATCCACGATGGGGCTCCATGCCCATTGATGTATCCTGGGGAGTGCAAAGCCACAGTCTCTCAAGTCTCTACAGTGGGTGGGTTGCCCACTGGACCATCCTGGGGAGTGCAAAGCCACAGTCTCTCAAGTCTCTACAGTGGGTGGGTTGCCCACTGGACCATCCTGGGGAGTGCAAAGCCACAGTCTCTCAAGTCTCTTCAGTGGGTGGCTTGCCCACTGGACCATCCTGGAGAGTGCAAAGCCACAGTCTCTCAAGTAGATAACAGCCTCCACTGGTTCTGGAGGGGGACTGGTGCCCAGAGTGCTTCATCCTGTGAAGGACAGACAGAGTGGATGGATCTCTCCACTGGTTCTGGAGAGGGAATGGTGCCCAGACTGGATTAGTCTCCCCGTGACAGTTCCTGTCCCGTCACTGTCCCAGCTGCACATGGGATAACAATGCTTGATGTGGCGGTCTTTTCCTTCTTCAGTGGTGCATGCCCTGTTCAGCGGTGCTTGCCCTGTTCAGCGGTGCATGCCCTGTTCAGCGGTGCTTTGCCATGGCGGTCTCTGGACTGTTCAGCGGTGCTTTGCCATGGCGGTTCTGGTCTGTTCAGCGGTGCTTTGCCATGGCAGTTCTGGACTGTTCAGCAGTGCTTTGCCATGGCGGTTCTGGACTGTTCAGCGGGGCTTTGCCATGGCGGTCTCTGGACTGTTCAGCAGTGCTTTGCCATAGCGGTTCTGGACTGTTTAGCGGTGCTTTGCCAAGGCGGTTCTGGACTGTTTAGCGGTGCTTTGCCATAGCGGTTCTGGACTGTTCAGCAGTGCTTTGCCATGGCGGTTCTGGACTTTTCAGCGGTGCTTTGCCATGGCGGTTCTGGACTGTTCAGCAGGGCTTTGCCATGGCGGTCTCTGGACTGTTCAGCGGTGCTTTGCCATGGCTGTTCTGCACTGGGAATTGGTGTGTGGCATGACGTTCTCTGGACTGGGCATTGGTGTGTGGCATGACGTTCTCTGGACTGGGCATTGGTGTGTGGCATGACAGTCCCTCATTGCCCAGTGGGGCTGTGGCTGCCGGTGCCCTCCTGGGCAATGACTCTGGCGGTGGTCTCCTGACCAGTGACAATACTTGGGCCCTCCTGGGCACTGACTCCGGTGGTGGCGGTGGTCTCCTGACCAGTGACGATACTTGGGCCCTCCTGGGCACTGACTCCGGCGGTGGCGGTGGTCTCCTGACCAGTGGCAATACTTGGGCCCTCCTGGGCAATGACTCCGGCGGTGGTCTCCTGACCAGTGACGATACTTGGGCCCTCCTGGGCACTGACTCCGGCGGTGGCGGTGGTCTCCTGACCAGTGACGATACTTGGGCCCTCCTGGGCACTGACTCCGGCGGTGGCGGTGGTCTCATGAGCAGTGGCGATACTTGGGCCCTCCTGGGCAATGACTCTGGTGGTGGTCTCATGACCAGCGACAATACTTGGGCCCTCCTGGGCACTGACTCCGGCGGTGGCAGTGGTCTCATGACCAGTGACGATACTTGGGCCCTCCTGGGCAATGACTCTGGTGGTGGTCTCATGACCAGTGACGACGGTGCTGGCAGTGGCATCCCGGCCGACGCGAAGGATGCCGCCCTTCTCCGCCTTGATGCTCACACCAGGCTGTGCAGACTTCTTCTGGCCCTTCCCCACCTTTGGAGGAGTCACAGCTGACTCTGCAATCCCCCTGGGGCCCCTGTGAGTTGTTTTGCCTCCAGGAGTCTTCACACGGTCCCGTCGGCCACTTTCCAACTTCAGAGCCTTTACAGGGGGTGGACTGGCAGTGCCTTGGCTCCGTGTCACACTGCCTGTCCTGGTGGCCGGTGCACTCCACACACCTTGAACACGCACCACTGGTACTGGAGGCTTTTTGGCTGAGGCGCTACAATGGGACTGATGAATTGGAGAGGGGGTGTGGGGGCAAAAAGGTCAACTTTGCAGAGGGACAGTTTCTGATGAACACTGGGATGGGTAGCTGGAGGGGGTCTGGGAGTGGAGGAAGAGGAGGTGGTTGTAGGAGGTGTCACTTTAGGAGTTTTGGGTGCAGGTGCAGGTGCAGGTACTGGAGGCTGTCGTGAGGTGGATGGATGTTGGGTGTGTGGGTGCCCGCGTTTGTGTACTTTGGGAGGGGGTGTCACAGACACACTTGGAGAGGACACAGGGGACGTGTAAATGGGAGTGGAGGTGGTGATTGCAGGTGAGGGGGTGTGGTGCTGGGTGTTCTGGTGCGAGTCCTGGTGCCTGTAGATGTAGTGCATGCAGGTGAGAGTGTAGACGACACTGGGAGGGAGGAGGGAGACGATGAGGAGGGGAAAACAGTGGAGGCAGTGGATGTTGCTGTGTCTGTATGTGTGTGATGCTTGTGTGAGTGCCTGTGGGATGTGTGGTGTCTATGTTTGCCTGAGCTACGTTTGTGTGTTGAGGTGTGTGCATGCTGGTCTGATGGTGTGCTTGGGGTGGGCTGGGGTACAGGGGATTGGGTCTGGGTGGAGGAGGTTGGAGGGGGGAGGCTAGACACAGGGACAATGGCTGCCATCAGTGCTGAGGCCAGAGATTGCAGGGTTCACTGAAGGACAGCCTGACCAGAATGAATGCCCTCCAGGAATGCATTACCATGTTGCAACTCCCTTTCTACACCCTGGATGGCATTCACAATGGTAGACTGCCCAACAGTGAGTGACTGGGGCAGGGCCTGAGGTGCCTGGGGCGAAGGTGATGCCCACCCTCCTGGGTGAGCGGGCACGGGGCGAACGCTGAGGGGCTGCTGGGAGGGCGGTGCTGGTAGGGGAGGTGGCGGCTGTACCTGTAGAAGTGGGGCGCACAGATGGTGCCGCCACCACAAGGGAGCTCCCATAGGTGGACGAGTCCGTGTCGCTGGTTGGTGATCCGGTGGCCGACTTGAAGCTCCCCTCGCCCTCCGTCCCACTGGTGTCTTCTGAGTCCATGGTGTGGCCCTCCATGGCCATGTGGGATGCAGCTCCCTCGTGCTCCGGTGCCACTGTACCTCCGCCTGATGATGCTGATGCACAAAAGAACAGGGAGAGCACAAAAAGGGGGGGGGGGGAGACAGAAGAAAGACAGGTTGAGTGCATGGCATACCGCTACTGTTGGCGGACAATACAGACACTGCAGCCCCCTGCACTACGCCGTGCTCCTGGCCTCTACAGATGCAATTTCTGGGATCTGGCCTACATGGCTATGGTGGACATCTGCACACATGGATGCCACAGGGGCATGTATACCTGTACTTGGCACTCTATTGTGGTGGGGTAGAGTGCCACGTGGCCTGCATTACGGAGGGACCTAGCCTACGTATTTCTGCCTGGCCTAGGTACACCCACAGCCCTCCTCCCTCAGCCAGCCCCTCCACTGCGCGCCAAGTACCCAGAATGAGGTTGTACTCACCCCCTTGTGTCTGCTGTGATGCCCTCAAGCGCCCATCCAACTCCGGGTAGGCAACTGCCAGGATCCGGAACATCAGGGGGGTCATGGTGCGACGGGCACCCCTCCCACGTTGGGAGGCCATCCACAGCTGAGCCTCCGCCGTCTTCTTCCTCCAGCGGCGAATGTACCTCCCATCTTTTCCGGCAGTGGGTGCCCCGTCTCTGGTGGACCCCCATGGTCAGGACATCCTTGGCGATGGCACTCCAAATGTCCTTCTTCTGGTGGGCGCTGACCTACAAGACATGCACGAGAAGAAGAGAAGTCATTACCAACTGCGCCGTCGATGGGAGTGGCCCCCCTCCCTACCCTAGCCATGTGGCACATTCATTCACATGCATTAATGTTCCCTGAACTCTGCCCCCTTCCCTCTTGCAACCAGCCCTCTCCACCCAGGCCTAGCCCATACAACGTGCTACCTCTGTACTAACCTGTTGGTCTGGAGGACCGTAGAGTAGCGTGTACTGGGGGAGGACCCCATCCACGAGTTTCTCCAACTCCTGAGCAGTGAAGGCAGGGGCCCTTTCCCCAGACGCAGCAGCCATCGTCGCTTACAGACCGAGGTCACAGCAGCACTTGCAGTGTAGGTCCTCTCCTGTTGAAGATCAGGTATCTAGTGATTGAACAGATAGAAAATGGCGGTGACGTCAGCGGCGGTGACGTCCGCGGCGGTGCGTATCATCACCGGCGGCGCACTTGTTCATTGGCTCCTGGGACCCATAGGGTCCAATGTTAACCAATGCAGCATTGCGCCGCGGTCTACGACCGCCTACCGCGACGGTGTGCAACGGCAACGCAGTTACCCCACAATCCCATTGTCCCAGTTTAGAGGTCAGGCAGCCGCCATTTCAGGGGCCAACACGGCTTCATTTACTTCTGCATCACACATAGCTAGGCCTACACTCAACACACATACAGGAAGGGTTTTGTGTTTGGTGTCGTGTTCTGTGTAACTGTGGGTACATACCTGGAAAAAAGTTGACTCTGTGGTCGCTGTTGTCCTTCCTAGGCACCGTCATTTGGGACAATTGAGAAGATGGCGGAATCCTCAAGTGTACCGACCGCTGGTGGACCTGTTGACAATCGAGGAGCCACATTTAATCGTCACCTACAGGTTTGACCGTGCCACTATCCATGAACTATGTACCCAGTTGGAGCCAGACCTGATGTCACCAATCCGCCATCCCACTTGAATCCCCCCTGATGTGCAGGTGCTGTCAGTGCTCCATTTCCTTGCAAGTGGCTCTTTTCAGACAACAGTGGCCATGGCATCAGGGATGTCCCAGCCTATGTTTTCCAACGTGCTGTCCAGAGTGTTGTCTGCCCTGCTTAAACACGTAAGGAGATACATAATTTTCCCTGAGGTGGAAGATTTGGCTACAATGAAAGGTGACTTCTATGCCCTTGGACATATCCCCAACATCATAGGTGCTATTGATGGGACCCATGTAGCTCTGGTCCCTCCCCACAGGAGTGAACAGGTGTACAGGAACCGGAAGAGTTATCATTCCATGAATGTACAGATGGTATGTTTGGCAGACCAGTACATCTCTCAGGTAAATGCTATGTTTCCTGGCTCAGTGCATGACGCCTACATCCTGAGGAATAGCAGCATCCCTGATATGATGGGTCAACTCCAGAGGCACCATGTGTGGCTATTAGGAGACTCTGGTTACCCCAACCTGTCGTGGCTATTGACCCCAGTGAGGAATCCCAGGGCCAGGGCAGAGGAACGGTACAATGAGGCCCATGGGCGGACTAGGAGGGTAAACGAACGCACCTTCAGCCTCCTGAAGGCCAGGTTCAGGTGCCTCCATATGACAGGTGGTTCCCTATTCTACTCACCAAAGAAGGTGTGCCAGATCATCATCGCCTGCTCTATGCTTCACAATCTTGCATTGCAATGCCAGGTGCCTTTTCTGCAGGAGGATGGCCCAGATGACGGTGTTGTGGCAGCTGTGGAGCCTGTGGACAGTGATGAGGAGGTAGCTGAGGAAGAAGACAACGACAACAGGGAGTCAGTCATACAGCAATATTTCCAGTGACACACAGGTGAGAACATTTTCATTTTTACCATTACATTCACTCTCACACGTCTTCCTCTGTCATGTGTGTAATTTCATAGGATTATTTGGTAACTGAGTTGTTCCTTGCCATTACGGTTTCACAGTGTGCTTACCAACGTGTGTCATCTGCATGCATCCTTCAAGGACTTGTGATGTGTGACATAGGTATGTTGCCTTTACAACTAGAAACGCATTGTGACACTGTCATTGATAATACATTTTACCAAATCATAGACTGACTCCAGATTGTTTTGTGGTTCAAGGGTATTTATTTAAGTGCCCAAAAATGGAGGGGGGTTGTAAAATGGTGAAGGTGATGGTGGAGGAATGTCCATGGTAGAGTCCAGTCTATTAGTCTCACAGGTGCACTGCCCATATGGGCATAGGAAGTGGAGCTGGGGCAGTTTAAGTATGGACAGGGTAACAAAGTGGGACAGTGGGAGGACAATCAGGGTGGTCTCATTTCCTGGCTGGGGTCTTGCCATCTTGCTCTGTCCTGTTCCTGGATCTCAGGGACCGCTTGCGTGGTGGTTGTCCGTCTGCAGGGGGTGGGGTGCTGGTGTGGTGGTCCTCTGGTGGGGAGTCCTGTCTACTAGCGCCGGCGGAGGTGGTGGGCAGTTCATCGTCCATGCTAGTGTCAGGGGCCCCTTGGAGTGCCACGGTGTCCCTCAAGGTCTGCTGTATGTCCTTCAGCACCCCTACGATGGTGCCCAAGGCGGAGCTGATGGTCCTGAGCTCCTCCCTGAACTCTAAATACTGGTCCTTCTGCAGGCGCTGGGTCTCCTGAAACTTGACCAGGACCGTCACCATCGTCTCCTGGGAGTGGTGGTATGCTCCCATGATGGAGGAGAGGGACTCGTGGAGAGTGGGTTCCCTTGGCCTGTCCGCCCCCTGTCGCACAGCAGTCCTACCAGTTCCCCTGTGTTCCTGTGCCTCCGTCCCCTGGACCGTGTGTCAACTACCACTGCCCCCAGGTCCCTGTTGTTGTTGGGGTGGTGGGTTAACCTGAGTTCCCTGTAGTGGTGGACACACAGCTGATTGACCTGTCCTGGGTACGGAGATTTGGGCCCGCTGGGTGGGTGCTGTGCTGGTGTTACTAGAGGGTGGAAGGTCAGTGTTGGGCTGTGCCTGTGCAAGGGGAACTGACTGTCCCGAGGCCCACGATGGTCCAGGCTGGTCATCAGGATCCAGTAGGGCAGAGCTGCTATCGTCACTGTGGGCCTCTTCTGTGGGTGGAGTGGCGTTGTCTGGACCCTCCGGTGTGGTGACGGTCCTTCGTGATCCTGCAGGGGCATAAGAGCATGATTATTGCATGTGTGTGTGTCATGGTGTGCAATGGGTGGGTGTGCGTGTACCCCAGTGCAAGCATTCCTGTGTGGGGGCTTGTGTGATGATGGTTTGTTCAGTGAGCATGCTTTAGTGATGGGTGTCCATGCTTAGTTGTGTCATGCAGGGCTTGGTGTTGGGATGTGTGGTTTGTGTTCTTAGTACATTAGTGAGGAGTTTGGGTGATAGGGGAGGGGGTGAGGGTGGGGGTGTGTGATAGCATGCAGGTAGGGTGGGGGATATGATAGTTAAGATTTGACTTACCAGTGTACATTCCTCCACCGACTCCTCCGAGGCCCTCTGGATGAATGATGGTCAAGACTTGCTCCTCCCATGTTGTTAGTTGTGGGGGAGGAGGTGGGGATCCGCCGCCAGTCCGCTGAACCCCGATGTTGTGCCTGGAGACCGCTGAACGCACCTTCCCCCATAGGTCGTTCCACCTCTTCCTGATGTCCTCTCGATTTCTTGGATGCTGTCCCACAGCTTTGACCCTGTCCACGATTCTGCACCATAGCTCCATCTTCCTGGTTATGGATGTGTGCTGCACCTGTGAGCCAAATAGCTGTGGCTCTACCCGTAGGATTTCCTCCACCATGACCCGGAGCTCCTCCTCAGAAAAGCGGGGGTGTCTTTGGCGTGACATGGGGTACTGTGTGTGATGTGTGGGGCGGTGTCAGTGTTGATGTGTGTGGTGATGTGTAGTGGTGTGTGGTGTTTGTGCGTGGCTGTTGTGTGGGTGATGGTGTTGTGTGCCTCTGTGTGGTGGGATTGTCTATTCTGTGCTGTCTCTCTGGCCTTCGTGACTAATTTTTGGTCGTAGGTGTTTGTGGGTGATGTGGGTGATGTGGGTGTGTGTTTTATATAGTGTTGGGTGTGTGGGAGTGGTGTTTGTATGTGTATCAGGTGTGTGTATTTCAAATTGTCCAATGTGGAGGTGTTTTGGAGATGTGTGTGTATTTTGAGTGCGGCAGTGTGTACCGCCAATGGAATACCGCGGTTGAAAGACCGCCGCGTGGATTTGTGGGTCGTAATAGCATGGGCGTGTTTCTGTTGGCTTGGTGGTGGAGGTTTTGTTTTCGCCAGTTTAACACTGACCTTTGGTGTGGCGGACTTGTGTGGGTGTCTGTATTTCGGCGGATTCCGAGATGTGTGTCATAATAGCTGTGGCGGAATTCCGCGGCCGCAGCGGTGTATTGGCGGTCTTCTGCACGGCGGTAAGCGGCTTTTACCTCCAATGTTGTAATGACCCCCTATATGTTGTAATTATACCCGCATGTTCTGATGATATATAGCAAGGGTCTGGCCTACTCGTCCTACAACCCCCAGAGGAGTTAATAAAATGTTGATGACACCCATTGGTATCTTTTGGCCACAATAACCACCCGCCAGGACGTGTCAGTGATGCATTAAATGTACCATTTTGACCCATTCATCGAGCTGATTTTCAGTTGCATTTGTATATTTTTGCCATTTATAAAACTTTGCAGGGGCAGGTATACTGGGCATGTTTAGTTCCCTAATGTTAGCTAAGCCTAAACAACTTGTCTGTTGTACTGTTTCGTTTAACAAGATCATTTGTACAGGAATAAGGCATGCTCTAAACAAGGCTTCCTTTCCCTTAATTTGCCAATATCTTGTTCCCCACACACTTTTCAGATCAATTGATTTAAGCCAATATTCATAGCCTTCTATCGATAACCTGGAAACAAAGGATTCCGAATATATACATTTCGTATTGGTCATTAATATATGTATATCCATAGTAGGTGGTACTTTAAAATAATATGAGTCAGCATTTTTCGCATTGTGCCCAGAAAAATATGCAAACGTTTCAGAATATGTTTTGGAACTCCCCTGTGGCGGAGTCGGGCAATGTTCCCATTGCGTGCAATTAAAAAACAGTTCTGGGGCTGCTCGCTCTACCTATGAAATGGTGCCCATAATACTTATAGCAAAACATATCACCATAATTTTCTCTATATTGGTAAACATCTTCGTCCCCTAACACAGTATAGTATTGCAATTCAGTCATCATAGAATCAACTGTCTTCACATCCCAATCATCAGTAACAATGCCTGGTATTACTATATCATTCATTGATAATTTGAACACAAATGTTATTTGAATAACTTCCGTGGGACCATATATTTCCAGCAATACTTTGTCCCAAACAATCCCATCAGGAATTGGCACTGTTAAAATGTTCACAAAGGATAAGTCTCTTTGGACTTTATGTGATGAAAAATGTGGCTTTAAAACCTCCTCCACCAGTTCAACTGTTGTTCTTTCAGTAAGAAAGTGACTGTGTATTAATACGAAAAAGGTGATGACAAAACAAATCCAAAGTAGAAAGGCTAAGACAGTCAAAGAAAGCCATAGATAGTTCCATGGAAAGATAAAATGTGTTTCTTTAAGGCAGTTTGTTAGCTTAAATGTACTTGACAAGTCAGCTGCCGAAGAGGTAAATGAATCTAAGAAGTCCTCGTTGAAGTCAGCAAAATATCCAGAGGCAGTTTGTGCAAATGGCGGAGCTGTTGTCAGTGGTGGAGTTGGTGTTTCCTATGGTGGTACACTATAAATAGCACCATCCGTCTGTGTTGGAGTTGAGTTGACTTGGTCAAATGTTTCTAAATTAGTTGACGTTAGTGAAACTAATGCAAGATCATCTTCCACCCTCCCCAAGCTCAGAGAGGTGTTGGTGTTGGTATAAACAACTTGTAGGGGAACTTCTTTACCAGTAGTGAGAGGGATTCAGGAACTACTGGATGTTCCTCTTGGTCGGCTGTGCAGGATCGGCATCATGGTGTAGTTTGACATTGTCGATGGAGACAAAACGATTTTCTTTGGCACCTGCCAACCGTTTTAGAATTACAGTTCTGGTACCGTGTATCCCTGGTACTGGGACTGGTGCTCGATAAGAAGGGCCAAATTCCTTTTTCACTGCGACTTTCTCACTTACAAGATCCCCAACTCTGGGAATCCAGCCGGTAGATGGTACAGGCACATCCTTGATTCCTGTGGAGGCGGCACTGTTAGAAGAATTATCATCCCGGAACTGTTGCAATTCCTGTAAAACAGTGACATGTTCATCTATGTCAAAAGGTGTTTCTGCTGCCTCCACGCCAGGACCATCAAGATCCGGAATATGTATTTGAGTTCTGAACAGGCACTCAGATGAAGTACGACCCCCCAGGGACCTTCTAGGAAGATTATTTAGTGCTCTCTGAACTCCATATAGGTGATTAAGCCAACTACGACCCGTACCTACGACTCTGGCTGTTAAGGATTGCTTTAAATCCTGGTTTAATCGCTCCACAACACTATTTCCCTCGGGATGAAATGGAGACGAGTACTGGAGTTGGACCCCCAATGAAGCCATGGCGTCCCTGTATGCCCTTGAGGCGAAAGCAGTGCCCTGGTCTGAATGGAAAGCCGCGACTGCATATGTACTGATAAAGACACGCAAATCTTTAATAACAGTCCGAGCGTCAGCCGAGCGTTGTGGCCATACCCATAAAAATCTGCAGCATGAATCAACAGCGACTAGAATGTACTTGTATCAGGTGTTAAGGGACCACAGTGGTCCAAGTATACACATTGTAATGGTTTGTTGGAAATTAAGAGGGGTGTCTGTGGCGAGCGCTTGGCAGTGGAAACTTTAATTTGTTGACAAATGTCACAACAAAGAACATACTACTTGGTCTCTTTGTAGAGACCTGGCCACCGGTAACAGGCCTGCAAGATCAAAATTATAGCCGCCAAGCCAGCATGAGCATATGCTACCCCATCATGCGCTGCTTTAATCAATCCTGGTCTTAAGTCTTTGTTGGGGATGTCCCTCACGCCTACACTTGGTATTCTAACTTCAGTGTCCAGGCGATCCCCCATTCGATAGGTATATTTATTAGGAAATCTTTAGGATAGGGCTTACCATCAGCCGGAACTGTCACAGCAGCCCAAATGTCTGTGTCCGGTTTAGAACTCAAGCGAGTCACTGCAGCTACAGTGGCCACTGCCACTGCTAACTTTGCTGCTTCATCAGCCAATGTATTTCCAGCAACATGTATTCCAACACGCTGGTGTCCAAGTGTGTGTACAACATGGACATTTGGTTGCATCTCTTTCAGGTCTTCTACTTTCCCCCACAGTAGTCTGTGTTTAATGGTGTTGCCTTTGGAATCTCTGAACCCATTCTGGCTCCAGTAATGCAGGTATTCATTAAAAGACTGGACACAGTAGTACGAATCACAAACAATCAGCATAAGCTGTGTAGGATCCATGTGTTCCATTGCAATCAGCAGAGCTTTTAGTTCTGCCAATTGTGCTGTGCAATCCCCTAGGGTTTGCGTAAAGGTATGCAGAGGATAGAATTTATCGCCCTCCATGTAGCCACTTACGACTGCTCAAGCAGCAGAGTATTGCTGTTTAGTTGCAATTGCAGGTTGTGCTGAGTCATCGGTGTACATGACTCTATGATATTGTTCAGTAGGCAATGTATTTGCTGGAACTGGGTATTCTATTTCGTATTGTAAAAATTCTTGAGTTTGTAACTTCGGTGCAAAAATGTATTCTACATCAGTGGCTGTCAGAGACGTAGCCCATTGCACCCAACGTGGATGTAATGCTTTTGCGTTTGGAGCTCTAGCTTTTGTAACAGCCTCTAAGGCTGGGATCGGAGAAACAACAATAATGCTTTTTCCTTGGGCAAGAGGTCTTTCTTTAATGACAGCAATCTGCACAGCAGTGAGAATTTTCTCAGTGGGAGCAAAGCATTGTTCTGCCGCTGAGTATAAGTGTGATTTGTATGCAATCAGGACTCTCTTACCTTCATTAAATTTAAATGTCACATAGGTAAAACCAATGGCCCCAGCTATTACTCTGATGACCAAGTGTGTTTTGTTGTCTCGCGTGTGTAAGTGTTGTGCTGCAAACATATCTGTCTGCAACTCTCGAAGAATGTGTGTATGATTAATTGTCAAGAATTTACTTGAAAAATTGGGACGTATTAGATCATATAAAGGTTTTATGCGTGTAGCATAATCTGGAATGTAAGTTCTGCCAAAATTTAGGAAATCCAATGGTGATCGGAGTTTTTTAATTGTATTTGGTGGTTGTAACTGTGCGCATTTCTCTAAGAATTGTGGCGCTAGGCTCTTCCCTTCACTTGACAGCTCATATCCTAGGAACAGGAAGCTGAGGAAGGCTATTTTTGTTTTTTTTAAGTTGAATTTGTAGCCAATTTCAGCAAATCCGACAACAATGCGGGCTACCCATCTTAAATGTTTTAGTTATTCATCATCCGTAAGATAGATGTCATCTACATAGGATAATGCTTCAGGGTCAATCTCGTGCAAAATTGCTGTAACACGAGCTGCGAACAGTCCTGGGCTGTTCTTATACCCTTGAGATAAACAACAGATTTTTTACTGGGAGCCTAGTGCACTGAAGCTTGTTAAGTCTCTACTCTCAGGTGCTCTATTCTGGCAGAAAAAACATTTGAAATGTCCAGTGTTGTTTTATACTTTTTACGCACTATATTGCTCATCAGTGCTGTGCTATCCGAGTTTTGGATAGCATAAGTGCGTGTATGACTGTTTAAATGTCTGTAATCTAAAACTATTCTGTATGAATGGTCTGGCTTAGAAACGGTGAATAATGGGTTATTCATTGGCGAGACACAGGGTTCAATCACGCCCTGGTACTCTATTTGCGTGAGTATTTCTCTCACTGATGCATTTGCTTCATGTTTTATAGGATACTGCGGTGGTGGTTGAGGTTCACTTTTAATTGGAATTACATGGTAGGAGGATTCTTTATCCCATCCTACGTGATTTCTGTATAATGCGGGTGCTTGTGCTAAAGCTCATTCAATGGAATAGGACTCGGCGAGTTCCTCTGGAACCAGTGGCAAGAAGGAAGGCTTAATGAAATCTTCTCCATAGGGGCAGGTACGGACAAATTCCAGTGGCCAATCTTGTTTGGCCAGCAAAACATCATATATCTTTACTACGCGACCCCAAATGATTGCGTCTATTATGCGTTCAATGTCTCCTTCTAACTGTAACGTTACTTTATACACCCTATCAGGCACGGAGACATGCATGTCTGCAGTTTCTACTTGTATGAAGTCATCAGTTGCTTTCACCTCCAGATGCTCTAGAAGATTCCGTCAAACTATTGTGACCTCTGCCGCGCTGTCTAGCAATGCTAGAGCCCAATTCTTGTTCTTCAAGAGGACCCTCTTCCTGAGTGGCATGTCGGACTGCGACTGCTGACACTTTTTTCTTTTTGAATTGTGGTTTTTGTTGGGCGGGTTTCTCTTTGTTTTTAACAGAAACCTCCGAACAGCGTTGTGATTCCTGTCTCGGTTTCACGTACTCTGCCCTTCGCGCTGATTGCCCACCTCTCTAATTTTGTTTTTCCGATGAGTCCTGAAAAGGAACGAGATTGGCGTGTATCAGTATATTGATATCTATCAGGCATTTTTATGTTATCTCTATGTCTGAGATAATACCTATTCTGCGGGGTCTCCATACACAGAGATTCTCCCCTCTCTTTTTTAGGAGTTTGTTGCTTTTTATCCCAGCGTTTCTTATTACCCTCAGGTGCTTGCTTAGGGGAGTCTTTACTCGATTTACCCTGAAATTGTGTTTTTTGTGGTCTGGCCCCTAAACTATCTCGACCAATACTTGAATAGGTCTCTGCTATTATTTTAGGCGGGTCTCGTTCCTGATCCTGTTGTGGAACGTCACGGAGCCGCATGCGCACTGCAAGCGCCACCGCTTTCCCTTTAAGATTATTTAAAATGATTGAGGATACTGTGCAAAATTGCCCATCAATTGCATCCCTAAATCTAGGGCCGGGGCAGCCCCGTATTCATCTTGAATTTGTTTCAACACCTCTGGTAAATTGGCAAGTGTCGGTGTTACATGTGCGGTTGTATAGAGCGCGGCAAACACTGTGCCCCAGGTATTACAGTTATCTACTGTAGGGACCGTCCCAAAATGCAAGCACATTGTTAATATTCTATGTTTATCCTGAGGTCCCGTATGGGGAAATACTGCCTCCAGCGCATTAATTTTTTGTGCTAACCAAAACAGAGTTTCCTCTCATTTGGCTGGTACTTTACCCATAATCGAATGTACAGTCGTAGGATTTATACCTGGCGTTCCTGCATGTGGATGCGCTGGAGAAGCACATGCTGCGTTTTTATTCAATGTTTGCACCGCAAATTGTACTAATAGTCTATATATTGCTATTAGTTCATTATATAAACGACAAACCTCAGCTACTGCTAGATTTGCAACCGCAGGATGTGGTGTATAAGTGGCAAATAAAGGGCAGGTAGGACCGTCATTACTTAGCAGACCTTACTGGTAATATTGTGTGGGATAGGGTGCCATCAAGCTAATTAAATTATTATGTTCTTGATAAGATAGAGGTATCTCTAAACATGCGTGTGCTCTGTATTGTCGAGGCGCATTCGCAGGTGTATATTGATGAAATGTATTTGTGTTCCCATCAACTGTTGAAAATGTGACAGAAGAATAGAAAAGTTCTGTTCTATAAACTGCATGGGCATCCACCACAACTGTGACTGGACCCCCCGGGCCATTAGGCCATGTGCTAATAAATGTGCAGTTAGAGGTTGCCTCATATTAACCGCTATTTGTACCTGCTGTGGATTCGCCATTGTAGTGACACTATGAGTTCGGAGAAGGCACATCAAATAGGGCTTTCCTTTTAAAGTTCAAGCTTGAACAACCTCCAGCTGCAGTAGGATCACCTACGCAGCTGTGGTGGAAATCCTCAGTACCACGGACGTCTCCCATACGGTATTGTGGTGTCATTATGTAAATTGATACAGAGATACTCCGGAGGACCCAAAAATTAGAGCCTGACCAAACTTTGGCGGTGCCATGTCGCGTAGGCTCTCATTATTCTAATGAGACTACTGGATTTTGAGCAGCAGAATGGTCCACGGTGTGGGAGACTGAGTCAAACCCACTGTGGGTGACACCTGTTGCTCTAAATCCGGGTTTTGCTCCAACTAGCTAGCAGTGCCTCATCTCTATCAAAGGATAGTGATGATTGGGCAGCCGAGCGTATGACATACTAGGCTTCTCAGTGAAGTCGTGGTCACTCAGGTTGCTTCCGGTTCTCTCATATCTAATTCAGTCTCATTTATAACCGACACACAGAGGCAGTATATGTTTAAAAAATGAGTTTAATAAAACAACTGCATCTTAGATAGCAAAGTGTGAGCTGTAATAACCAGGACGACACAACATGACAGTCTTAAAATTGTGACGAGAAGAGTGAAGCATAAAAACAACCCTATCATATTGTCACTATGATCAATGGATTATTTCCTATCTAAGTTATAATGCGAGCACAGCATATTAAGCTCTAATTCTGCCTTTCAGGTTCCCCCGGGAGGACATCAACCCTCATACCTGAGCAAAGGCCTGTGGTCTGCGTTAGCATCTGTAGCAAAGCATTAAGCAATCAGCATACAGTTGTGGTTCCCTGGCTGGAATCTCCCTCTAACGTGTAATGGGACTAGGAAGTGTTTTTATAATAACACAGCTGATGTTCTGAGAAAATGTCCCTACGTTAGGATCTGTATTTTTTATGAATGTTGGAGGCTAAACTTCTACCACGTTCACCGGCAATGTACCAAACTGTAGCCTTGAATGAAGCACAGAGTGATCAAGAATGTCTTGTTTGAGAACAGAGAGCTGAGCTAGTAAGCTAGTAAGAGAACAGTAAGATAGAAGAAAATAAAACAAGACCGTATAAATGGTTTTTGTAAAAATAACAATGCAAAGCCGAATAAAATATATCTAGGTTAAAGTGCACAGCAGTCTAGTGTGTTAAAATAACGTGCATGGAGCTATGACTAAAATGGCTACACAACAAAGGCATGGACATCAAAGAACACACGCAGGCCTATGGCAAAAGCAAAGCACACTGGCTGCACAAAATGGCTGCCCTGCCACATGGCCACCAAGGGCAAAGGCTTGTTTTAAGGTATCATACCCAACTTGCAATTCTGTAGCACATTACCAATTTAAAATTTGGGTCTGTAACCTAATAATGATTCAGTTTTTTGAAGGGGTGTGTTTAGGGCATCCCTTACAAATACCAAATTGTAATGGGATGTACTAATGATTTGCAACAAACGTAGTTGCAAAACTTTCATACTTTATCACCAAAGCAAAGTTGGTGGTAACCCATTTGCAAATGAAAGGGGTCCCCTCTGAACCACTTTCCCTTTGAGAATGTTTAGAAAATATTTTTTAAGAGCAGGCCGTGGTCCCACGGACCAGTGCGTAATTTTAAAAAATAAAACTGAAACATTTCATTTTTTATTTTTAAACGCATCGCATATTCTAGTAAGGAAAATGGACTGTATTAAAAAAAAATTGCTTTACTTAAAAGCAATTGCAAACTTAGGGATCTGCTGACCCAGGGCAGGCTAACCATCCTTGTAATGGCAGAGAATCCTCATGGATCACACATTGTGACCTGCCACATTAATATTCATTAGGTAGTTTGAATTGCAACACACTACGAATTGGTAATTTGCAAAACGACCTATCAGTACATAGGTCACTTCACAAATTGCCACACTGATCACAAAAATACTACTCCCAAAGTGCGACCAGTATTTTGCAACTATTTGTATGACCATGTAGCCTTTATTTGCAAAATAAGCATACTTACTGTTCGAAATTAACAAAGCACATTGAGAGTGTCATGATTGTAATTTGCATGTTTGCTTGACCCAAAATTGAAGAGCTGCACATTTTCCATTTCACGAGCTGGGCTTTGTAATATAGGCTCACCCTCTGTCACAAAACACTGACACAGCTAAGGTAGGACTTTTTGATTTTACAAACTCAGAAGTACTGTGATTTATTCAGCTAGGTCATTAAGTGGTGTATCTATCTTCCACAGAATTTACTCATCGGCATCAGATCCTTAACCCCTCACATACGTCATGTCATAGTCTTGAAACCTATGTGTAGGAAAGTACCATATTGCCTGGCATGTTACCCCCATTTTTACATGTATGTCAGTTTGTTTTTGCCTGTCTCACTGGGATCCTCCTAGTCAGGACCCCAGTGCTCATAGTTTGTGGCCTGAATGTGTATACCTGTGTAGTGACTAACTGTGTCACTGAGGCTCTGCTAATCTGTACCTCAGTGCTTAATCTCTCTCTGCCTTTAGATTTGTCACTATAGGCTAGTGACCACTTTTACCAATTTCAGTTGGCACACTGGAACACCCTAATAATTCCCTAGTGTATGGTACCTAGGTACCCAGGGTATTGGGGTTCCAGAAGATCCCTATGGGCTGCAGCATTTCTTTTGCCACCCATAAGGAGCTCAAGCAAACCTTTACACAGGACTGTCACTGCAGCCTGAGTGAAATAACGCACACGTTATTTCACAGCCATTTTCACTGCACTTAAGTAACTTATAAGTCACTTATATGTCTAACGGTCACTTGCTGAAGGTTAGGTGCAAAGTTACTAAGTGTGAGGGCACCCTTGCACTAGCAAAGGTGCCCCCACATAGTTCAGTGCCATTTCCCCGGACTTTGTGAGTGCGGGGACACCATTACACGTGTGTACTACATGTAGGTTAATACCTATATGTAGCTTCACAATGGTAACTCCGAATATCGCCATGTAACATGTCTAAAATCTTGGAATTGTTCCCCATTCCAAATCTGGTATTGCGGAGCCAATTCCATGTATCCCCGGGGCTCCACTATGGACCCCGGGTACTGCCAAACCAGCTCTCTGGGGTATTCTCTGCAGGTACCACTGCTGCCACCCCACAGACAGGGTTCTGCCCTCCTGGGGTCTGGGCAGCCCAGTCCCAGGAAGGCAGACAAAGAATTTCCTCTGAGAGAGGGTGTTACACCCTCTCCCTTTGGAAATAGGTTTTAAAGGCTGGAGAAGGGTAGCCTCTCCCAGCCTCTGGAAATGCTTTGAAGGGCACAGATGGTACCCTCCTTACATAAGCCAGTCTACACCGGTTTAGGGAACCCCCAGTCCCTGCTGTGGAGTGAAACGGGACAAAGGAAAGGAGAGTGGCCACCCCCCTGTCCATCACCACCCCAGGGGTGGTGCCCAGAGCTCCTCCAGTGTGTTTCAGACCTCTGCCATCTTGGTTCCAGAGGTGTGGGGGCACTATGGAGGCCTCTGAGTGGCCAGTGCAAGTGCCAGCAGGTGATATCAGAGACCCCTCCTGATAGGTACTTACCTGGCTAGGTGGCCAATCCTCCTCTGAGGGCTATTTAAGGTCTCTCCAGTGGGCTTTTCCTCAGATAACGACTTGCAAGAATTCACCAGAGTTCCTCTGCACCTCTCTCTTTGTCTTCTGCCAAGGATCGACCACTGACTGCTCCAGGATGCCTGCAAAACTGCAACAAAGTAGCAAGAAGACTACCAGCGACATTGTAGAGCCTAATCCTGCCGGCTATCTCAACTGTCTCCTGGTGGTACATGCTCTTGGGGCTGCCTGCCTTCACCCTGCACTGGAAGCCACAAAGAAATCTCCAGTGGGTCGACTGAAACTTCCCCCTGCTTCAGCAGGCACCAAACTTCAGTGTCACCGGTACTCTGGGACCCCTCTCATCCTGATGAGCATGGCCCCTGGAACACAGGTGGTGGACCCAAGTGATCCAGACTGTCCAGTGGTCCAACTGTCCAAATTTGGAGGAGATAATTCCTTGCCTCCCTCGCCAGACAGTAATCCTGTGCACCACATGAACTGCAGCTACAAGGGCTTTTGTGCACATTTCCAAGAAATCCTGCATGCACAGCTGAGCCTAGGTCCCCAGCACTCTGCCCTGCAATGCTCAGCTCCCTGAGTTGATCTCCTGTGTCGTGGGACCTCCTTTTGCAGTGTTGAGATGACTGCCATGTACAGACTTCTTGAACCCGTGTTCAATGACTTCTGCAGGGGCTACCTTCTTCTGCGTGGGCTCTTTGCTTTACTGAGGGCCCCCTCTGTCTCCTCTCCCAAGTGGTGACATCCTGGTCCTCCCTGGGCCCAGGCAGCACCCTTTTTCTTTAACCTTGACTATTTCAGCTAGCAAGGCTTGTTTGTGGTATTTTGCCAAGAAAACAACTCTGCATTCTCCAGCACGTCGTGGGACATCATCTGCATAAAGGAGAAGCTCCTAGCACCTTTCTTTGTTGCAGAATCTTCAGCTTCTTCCGTTTGGAGGCAGCCATTTTGCACCTTCATCCGGCGTTTAGTGGGCTCCTGCCCCCCCTTGACACTTTCACGACTCTTGATCTTGGTCCCCTTCCTTTGCAGGTCCTCAGGTCCAGGAATCCCTCTTCAGTGCTTTGCAGTCTGTTGTGGTCTTTGCAAAATCCTCTATCACGACTTTAGTGTGTTTCTGGGGAAATAGTAGTACTTTACTCCGGCTTTCCAGGGTCTTGGGGTGGGGTATCTTGGACACCCTTAGTGTTTTCTTACACTCCCAGTGACCCCCTACACTAGCCTAGGGGTCCATTCGTGGTTCGCATTCCACTTTCTTAGTATATGGTTTGTGTTGCCCCTAGGCCTATTGCATCCTATTATATTCTACAGTGTTTGCACTACTTTCTGACTGTGTTACTTACTTGATTTGGTTTTCTGTGTATATTTTGTGTATTTTACTTACCTCCTAAGGGAGTATATCCTCTGAGATATTTTTGGCACATTGTCACTAAAATAAAGTACCTTTATTTTTAGTAACTCTGAGTATTGTCTTTCTTATGATATAGTACCTATATGGTATAAGTGGCATAGTAGGAGCTTTGCATGTCTCCTAGTACAGCCTAAGCTGCTCTGCTATAGCTACCTCTATCAGCCTAAGCTGCTAGAACACTACTACTCTATTATTAAGGGATAACTGGACCTGGCACAAGGTGTAAGAACCATTGGTACCCACTACAAGCCAGGCCAGCCTCCTACACTATGACAGTGAAGACTGTGCCATGGTGTGAGCAGTGTTCACTTCTGACATTCTGGTCCAGTCTAGGGGGCATATTTATACTCTGTTTGCACCAAATTTGTGTCAAAACATTTTACGCAAATTCAGCGCAACCCTAACACCATATTTATACTATGATGCCCGTCCCCGTGAACGTAAAAATTCCTCCTTGTGCGTCATTTTCTGGATGCGGGAAACCGCCTTGCGTTAATGACATGAAAGGTAGGCGTTCCCATCCAAAAAATGACTTTAAGGTCGGTGCGCCTTATTTATACTCCTGTGTCGCACAAGCGGGGGCGGGCCTTAAAAAATGGCGCACAGCCTGATGTGCGCTGTTTTTTAACGCCTGGGTCAGGGCAGGCGTTAAGGGGCCTGTGGGCTCACTTCCATGGGCTCTCACCATGGAAGCAGTCCAGAGGTACCCTTCCCTGTTCCCAGGGACACCCCCTGCCACCCTCGCCCACCCCTGGAGGACAACCATGGATGGGGGGACCCATCCCAGGTAAGTAGAGGTAAGTGCAATTTTTGTATTTTTTAAAGTGGCATGGGGGGCCTAACTTGGGCCCCCCTACATGCCTCTGTGCCCAATGGCCATGCCCAGGGGACAGAAATCCTCTGGGCATGGCCAATGGGCAAGGGGGCATGACTCCTGACTTTGCTAAGACAGGAGTCATTTCAATGGGGGTTGTGCATCAAAAAATGGCGCAAGTCCTGTTAGAGCCATGATTTTTTACTCTAACCTGATTTGCACCGTTTTTTGATGCACAACCCTCATTTTTCCCTATGCCGGCTGCCTGGTTAGAGTCATTTATTTTACTCTGACCAGCCCGCAGTGCCGGCTAACGTCAATCCATAAATATGGCACCCGCCTGGCGTGTTGGAAGGGTGTTAGCCGGCGGTAAATTTTTTGACGCACGTCAAAAAGTATAAATATGGGCCTTAGTATCTCGGTCTGACAGTAAGTGAAAGCATTCTAAGCTGAGCCAAGCACAACACTTCAAAGAGGATGCAATGTCATATTTAGGGCCTGATTTATACTTTTTTTGCGCCGCATTAGCATCATTTTTTTATGCAAAAGCAGCGTATACTTACAAAATACAGTTGTACAATTGTATTTTTTAAGTATACGCCGCTTTTGCGTCAAAAAATTACGCTAATGCGGCGCAAAAAAAGTATAAGTCAGGGTCTTAGTGAGCACAGCTGTGACAAATGCATTCGGTAACTCATTCTGTCCTGGTTTATAGAATCAATTGTATATTTCTCATAGTAATTTTTGGGCTAAAAATATTTGCATGGACACACTATGAGGGATGTTTACTTCTATGCATTCTCTGCCAGGGCGTTCTTATCAGGAGACACACAAGTTCTCACCTAAACTGTAATAATGGTTTTAGTGCCTGCGCCTTATCTATTTCATTGGTTGCTTTCTGAAAAATAGCCTTCCTCAGACACTTTACCCACCAGAAACACATTTGATGTCTTTCGGACATTTTAAATGTAGGGGGGAACTTCAATGTGCAACTAGTGCTGGGGGGTCCAGGGTTGCTCGGATTATCTCCAGTCCCTATATCTGGACACCTTGCTTGGGGAATTCATTTCACCCTTATTAGGTCAAGCGTGCAAGTGCTTTGACCTGTTATAAGAATTGTAAGCTTTTAACAACGCCTACCTCACGCCTATCACTTTCACTCGTTTGTGGGCTTGCCTTTTAAAAATCCCTTGATGTCATTGGTAATTGCTTTACGTATGTCCCACCTTGAGGTGTTGTTTTGTTACCGCTTTGCAGAATGAATCTATTACATGGATTATTGCATGATTGCGATATACTTCAGCATGGGGGAACTGTTTTTTTTCTTTTGTCTCTCCCCTCGTTGCTCCATGGCATCCATGGCCCTCACAGCGCTCACAGCTCCAACAGCGCAAACTCCATTGGCGGTATTGGAGTGCTGGTCACAATGCTCACACTGTTACCTAATCAGAGTCATTTCTTTTGGTTCTCCCTTTTGCGTTCCATAGCATTCCCAAAAACACTTATGATTGATAAATGTTTTACTAAAAAAGACAGAAATCCACAACGTGGCTTTCCCAGCACAGTTGGAGAGCAGATACGACAATATTCACTGCACTCAGGAAAAGTCACTGTATAATGCTTTGCAAGTATTTTTGCCCACAACTCAGCCTGTGGTGGTCCTAGGACAATTGGACCACCTCCAAAATGTTCAGCATGAAACACTCTTTTTGTATAGGTCATCTCTGGATCCCCACGTTAGGTTAGTGGGGACCCCAAAATAACCACTCCATCCATTCTGTCATATTTAAGCTCTCTTAGGGCTGAAACGTTTGTTTTACAGCTTGGAGTAGTTTGTATTCCCAGGGCCTTAGTATTGTAGTAGGCCTGCGGAACCTGAAAATGTGTAAGGCACTATGCCCTCTAGAGGCTAAATTTAGGGTTGCACTACACTACTTTGTACTATTCCATTTTCATGTGGTTATGTTCTCTATGGTCTAATTATATGGTTATATGAACATGCCACTTACAAATTATATTTTTATTGTGGTGTCCTCTAGGGGCTGTTCTGAGCATTACAGTCAACATACTACAATGTTTGCTGCACTCGGTTGTCCCATAATGCTTTGAAGGGCCTTCTTTTACAAAGCATTTTTGCTCATAACTCAGCCTGTGGTGGTTCTAGGACAATGGGACCACCTTCAAAACATTCACTACAGCCTGCCCCTTCTGTCTAGATCACCTCTGGGACCCCAGACTAGGTTAGTGGGGACCCCAAAATAATAACCCCTCCCTCCATTCAATGTCTTTTTAACCACATTCATGGCTGGAACTTTTGTTTTACAGCTGAGAGTAATTTGAGTTTTAGGGGTTTTGTTTATAATATCATTGCAGTAGGCTTACTATCTCTCAAAATGGGTAATGTTTTACATCTTCCAGAGGTTAAATATATGGTTACACTGCAATGTTTTCAGTCAGTTTATTTTCATGTGGTTATGCTCTCTAGAGGCTAACTATATAATAACATGACCATATTTCTTACAAATGCTATTTTCATTGTGGTGATCTCTAGAGACTGTTGTGAGCATTACAGTCTAATTCCAAAAGTTTTTTTCTGATAAAGAGTTTTATTGGGTTTATATGATGTTTGTATAGGTTTTATCAATCTCTTCTTATTGCAGTTATGACCATGATTCAGACCAACTTACCATCCTTATTACACTATGACTGTTTGAACACTCTTGATTTGTTTGGGTGACCCTTCTAGTTTAATTCTCTGGGTAGTGAAAGTGGTATTCTACTGGAATTAGCATGTCAGATTTAAATTAGAATGCTAAATGGCAACATTTTCATTTTTGGCTGCTGATAGAGGAAATCAGTAAATGGAAATGCTTTAGTTATATGCAGGGCCACTGGAATTATGTGGCAGGAAAAGACCAAAGTATGAGGCAGGGTCGACCAATTTATGTGGCAAGAAAAGTCCTGTTATGAACTTACAACGCCAATAGCTCTGACTCAAGCAAATGCGAGACCCATTGCATTGTAAATGCTTGTTTTTCACAGTATGTAAGTTAACTTTTTTTCTGCTATCAGCTTCACAATGCCCACCATGTACGCAAATAATCAGCTTTCTCCTTAAATTATGGCCATCGTTGAATCACAAGTTTTTACAATATTTCTTCTCAAGTTCTAAAATTATTGTGTTTTGTAATACAGCCACTTTTGAATTTCATGGGCACATAGGTGTTTTACCAAGTTTTCATCCCTAGATGTAGGTGCTAGCCTTGTGAGGTTTCCTGCATTTAATAGCTGGCGAGTAGTTCCAAGACGGCCATCACTGTGAGTCTTGTAAGAGTAATGCCTGGCCGAGAACAGTTCCCAAGTAAGCTCTTGTTTCCCTGACCCACTCTTTGCCCGCTCAAAGCACGCAGTGACCAGATGCTGCCGGTCTCACTGCTCTTTGACCCTCTCTATCACCCAAAGCATCAAGATTTGCTTTGGTGACTCTTTGTGATAGGGGTATCACAGATCCAATCAAGTGATTGGTAAATACTGATTAAGCTAGACTAGTGTCTACGGTGGGCACTAGCTGAGCAACGTTTCTGTAATGACAACACTTCATCCACTTCCTCCATTCAGGTGTGTTCAGCCTCGTTCTTAAGTGTTAAGTTCTACTTTTCTGTTACTCCTACAAAGTTCTGCCAGGGAGTTGAGACTCTGCCTTTCACCAAGTTTCCTCTTTGAATATTTGTTTGATAATGCTCTTTTCTTATTTCTAGTACCTGTGCTCTATTTCCTCTTTGAAAAAGAAAGGCTGGTCATGTCTCAAGTGTAGCCATATGCCGGTGGTGATCAATTCAAATACTCTCGGGGTTGGTGGTGTTGAAGAGAAATTTGAAGGCAGAAGTGACTCTAGCAGGAGGTAAGGAGGATTGAAGATTCCTCCTCCTTGTTTCTGACAGTGTTCTTTGTAAAATGTGCTTTTATAGGGATAAGTAATGAACCCTGCAATAGTCAGTTTTTTAAATGTTTTGGGACAAAATAAATTCTTAAGAACCTTGGATAAATTGTGTGTCCTTTTTTTCTTTTCAGATGCTGAAGTTGTTTTAGAAGTGAACAAAAAAAGCATACTTATGGACTTTTCCTTTAAAATGCTGCATTTTTACAATCCAACCGCAATGGATTTGTTGGACTCACCCGCAATGCTTACACTCTGTGTGTCTATTATGAGAAATTCAAAACACTATTTAGTATCAATTTGTGCCTCATTTACTATGTCAACAATAGTCAAAAGTTTACATAATAAGTGCAATTAACAATTTCCAACTATATTATATGTATTTGGGGGATGAAGGGTGTATTGTTGGGATAAGGGGTTGTTGCTCTCCTATTACGTCCAACACCAACTTCTGCCACCAGGCAAAAAAAGGCTTTAACTGTTTTTGACGATGATCTCTTTCTCCCTCCCGAGAGCCAGATTCCAAAAGTCTGTTGCAGTGCTTAATTTGAACTGGCGTTTGCAGGTGAAAACCTTTGGAACTACTTTTTGGGAACCAGCACCTATTTTCCACTTCGGCCCTGGACACAGATCATAAGAGAGAAAAACACAAAAGGGGAAGTGGAGGAAAAAGAGAAAGATGGAAAAACAGTGACAAAGGGAGAAAGCAGAGATGAAAAAGAAAGTGTGAGATAAATGGGCAGGGACTGACTGGTAGTGCATTAATGAAGCATGACACAGCATTAAGAGCACAGCTTTGGTATTCCGCACATCCCTATATTCGATGGAGCCAGACACTGCCTTTTGAGCAAAACACTGGGCTTGTCGCTTACTCTTTTGAGAAATTAAGAACTGTCTAGTTGACCTGTTTTCTCCAATTCCAGCTCTGTATTAGTCTTCAGTTTATTCCTGTGCAGTGGTGATTGAGGCCGCTGAGCTTTTACATCATGACTATGGCAATGCCATGTATTAGGGCTGCCAGATGAAACAATTATGGATTATGAAAAGAATATATATTACAAGGGTGTAGCATTTGGGATGTTACACTACTCTAGTGGATACATTTTCTGGCAAATAGATGGGTATTAGTGCTTTCAGCCTGGTATGGTGAGGTATCTGTCAGATTTCACCAGGAATTTTACATAAACACAAACAACAATGCGCATGCGCACACACACTACCTCTCGGTTTTATAAGTCTTTAAAAATGTTGATTATTTTGCAAATTATTGTTTTCTCTCATCCAGTACCCCTACCAATCAGCACTTGTCTCCCCTTCCACTGCCCCCTTAGCCACTCTCACGAGCCCTGCTTGTCGTATAATGTATTTTAATATTATATGCAGGTGCCTAAGCGGAGGAGCGTCGCCCAGTCTGCCAGCAGCTTCTAAACTTTGAAAAGAAAATTATATTAAACTATGTTTATTAGCGTTTTCTTGTAAAAGGGGCGGGGCCACTGGCGATGACAGGGAATGAGGAGGAGTGCACAGCACTCCCTCTCAGTGCACATGTATGTTTTGCCAGCTGTTTTGGGCTTGGCAATTACACATGCTCATGAGGCTCTCTCCAACCCCGCACTGTGTTGCCCGATTGAAGACAGCAGGCAGATACTCCCACTCTGCCTTGGAGTGCCCTGGCTTGTCGCTCTGACCAATTTGAACGCTGCTGCCAGCAGCATAACAGCAGTGTTTAGATTGGCCGCAGGCTTGGAGCCTGTGGCTGCAGTGAAGGCAAGAGGAGCTGTGCGGTGGTGGCGGCAGCGATGATTCAGGTAAGAGTTTTGTTTATTATTGCATTAATCCCCTACGCCACATTCCACCCCACCCCCTAAACGATGTGCAAGCCTCTCCTGATTATGTGACAGTATGATTGTTGGAAAATCTTTACCTCATACACCTCTACCCCTCACGGACCTCCTCCCTGTGGCACTCATCAAGCTACACCCTTGATAGATTATATGTGTCGGACTGGCCCATGGCTTCTGTAAAAAGAACACCTCTCAAATTAAATGCACCCTCTTCACTGGTTGCCTGTGAAGCAGAGGATTCCATTTAAGATTCTGCTTGGCTCATCAGTTGACTTTAACTAGAGTCACTCCTCTGCCTGACCTATAGCCAGCAAATCTGCTGACTAGACTTGTGTGGTCTACTTCACAGGTCCTGCGTTGATTCTGCACTTTATGGGGCATTTTTAAGAGCCCCTAGCACCACTGGAGCCTTACTTTTAGTGACGCTCCGGTGGCGCTATGCCCTGTGATGTCTTTACAAGGTGGTGTTAAGCCACTTTTTGTGGCTTAACGACGCCTCGTAAATATGGCCCCTTCCCACGCAGCCCTTTGGGTGGAAGAGGCATGCAATGGGTGCTGCTGTGGCTATGCCACAGCAACACCCATTGCATTTTGACCCTGCCTCAGATTTCCGAATTTTCGTAAACCTGGGGCAGCGCCAAAATCAGGCACAACGAGGAGGAATACTTTTATTCCTCATCTTTTTTTGCTTTTTTTAATGCGCATAGAAACAGCAAAATGCCAGACATAATTGTTTAAAATTCTTTTAAATATGGGCCTAAATGAGGGGAAATATTGGAAATATTATTGTGGCTTGGGCACCACGGACTGAGATTCCACCATCACTGCGTCCATGTCTAATCACGAACCTTTCAGAAGGGAGCTGAAGACTATTTTCTACTAACAATTACACTTCGGGTCTTGCTTTATTCTATTATTATTTTATGGATGCGCCTGGATAATGGTGCTGTTACGTAATCTGTGGAAAGTGCGCACTAAAAATACAAAAAGAAACAAAACTAGTGCCAAGTGCTAGGGATCTCGGTCAGGCAAGTGTGTGCTTGCAAAAATGTGTAGAATTTTTTTTACAAAATCAGCAGCTAGGGTACATTTTCCGTTGTACTTACCCTTGTATATGCGAGTAAGATAGTTGTAAGGACCTGTTTTTTTAAATGTTAAAGTTAAAATGTATAAATTTGCCGGATTAATTGTGTGTTCACCCTGAAAAAAATATGAGTTTATTCCTTTGGTGTTTGCTTTGTGATGAGTGATGCACTGCTGCCACCTGGTGGTTATAAGTGGACACTCTATTCATCGTTTGAAGTTTCAAAATCTAAAAAATAAAACCCACAATGCAAAAATAAAATACTTTGAGGCATATTTATACTATTTTTGCTCCTAATTTTCGTCATTTATTTTATGCAAATTCGGTGTAAATTTAACTCCATATTTATATTTTGACGCTAGACACGTCTATCATCAAAATATAGGAGTTTCCACCATTTTTTGGATGCGTGAACCTACCTTGCGTCAATGGGATGCAAGGTAGACGTTCCCATCCAAAAAATTGCCCTATCCCCTTAGCGCCTTATTTCTCCCCCGTGCAAAAATGACGCACAGGAGGGATGCAGCCCCAAATAATGGTGCTAAGCTTGCTTAGCGTCATTATTTAACACCTGAGTCAGACAAGGCGTTAGGGGACCTGTGAACCCATTTCCATGGTCAAACACCATGGAATGGGCCCACAAGTGCCCACCCCATGCTCCAGGAATACCCACACCAGAAGGACACCGCAGGATGGGGGACCCAATGCCAGGTAAGTAGGGTAAGTATAAGTAAGTATTAGGGGAATTGTTATCAAAGTGCCATTGGGGGCCATAACAAGGGGACCCCTGCATGGCACTGGGGGCAATGGCCATGCCCAGGGGACCCCGGTTCCCTGAGCTGGCCATTGGGGTGGTCTCTTTTCTCAGACAGACAGGAGTCATGTTTTAGGATGGTTGTGCACCTGGAAATGATGCAAGGGTGGTTAACGGCATTTTTTTTGCCACTAACTAGCCTAACGTAGTTTTTTTGGCGCACATCCTCCTCAGCCCATACCTCCACCCCCACCCAGCTAGAGGAATTTTTGATGACACTAGCTTAATCGTAGTGCAGGCTTGAGCCATTCCTTAAACATAGCACCCGGTTGGTGCTGTGGAATGGTGCAAGCCGGCCCTAATATTTTTGTCGCAAAACTGCGTCAGCAGAGTTTTGCGGCAAAATGTTTAAATAGGCTCTCTTGGATTTTTTTGTCATCAAATGGTATCCAGATTTTTTCAGTTTGTGTTTCTTCTCTTCAAAATATTTTTCTCAGACTTAAGAACTGTTTTCCCTTTGGTAAACTGAAATGTTGTGATTAAAGGCCAAACTGTGTACATTTATTTGTGTACATTTATTTAACATTTTATAAAAAGATGTAATGATTAAGAGACTGTATTAGTCTATAATATGGAATGAATGTATGTTGTTGAGAGAAGATATTTGGGGGCATATTTATACTCCGTTTGCGCCGAATTTGCGTCGTTTTTTTCGACGCAAATTCGACGCTAAACTAACGCCAACTAACGCCATATTTATACTATGGCGTTAGAGGCGAATAGCGCCAAAGTTCCCGGAATGTGCGTCATTTTTTAGCGTGAACCCCTTCCTTGCGTTAATGATATGCAAGGGAGGCGTTCCCGTCTAAAAAATGACTCCCAGGCCTTTACGTGGTATTTATACTCCCGGGCAAAAGAGACGCCCGGGAGTGGGCGTGGCTAAAAACGGCGCATTTGCGCCGCTTTTTAACGCCTGGGTCAGGCATGGCGTTAAGGGACAAGTGGGCTCAAAATGAGCCCACAGTGCCCTCCCCTGCCCCCAGGGACCCCCCCTGCCACCCTTGCCCACCCCAGGAGGACACCCAAGGCTGGAGGGACCCACCCCAGGGACATTCAGGTAAGTTCAGGTAAGTATTTTTTTTTTTTTTTTTATTAATTTTTTTTTGCATAGGGGGGCCTGATTTGTGCCCCCCTACATGCCACTATGCCCAATGACCATGCCCAGGGGACCGAAGTCCCCTGGGCATGGCCATTGGGCAAGGGGGCATGACTCCTATCTTTACAATGATAGGAGTCATGTTGATGGGGGATGGGCGTCGAAAATAAATGGCGCAAGTCGGGTTAAGACGATTTTTTCGACGTAACCTGACTTGCCCCATTTTAAGACGCCCATACGCCATTTTCCCCCTACGCCGGCGCTGTCTGGTCTACGTGGTTTTTTCCCACGCAAACCAGGCAGCGCCGGTCTGATTGCGCCGTCTAACGCCATTCCATAAATACGGCGCCCGCATGGCGCTTCAGAATGGCGTTAGACGGCGCAAAACTTTTTGACGCTAAACTGCGTTAGCGCAGTTTAGCGTCAAAAAGTATAAATATGGGCCTTGATTTCCCCATGTTCCTGCTGAAAAGTGTGCAATATTTTGGGTCCAAGATGAGGTACTGAGTGAAAGGGCAGTCAGTGAAGGGATTACTGGATAATTATATTGCCTGCAGACTAAAAGCTGGTTTACTTTAATTGCAACAGGTGGCATTTTTTTCCCGCTCAGAATGGTGCGGGCTGTGTTTAGAATCCTGCAATATTAAGAGAAGTCAATTTCTGGTACTAGTGGGTACCTGTAACATCAATACTTTGTGGGTATCACTACAATGAGTCCCACCTGTCTGTTGAAGACATTGTATACAATTCTCCACAAAGACAATCCTTGCTTGGGTGGCTTTCATGTCAATCTCAGTTGATGGTTCTTGCTTGTTGCTTTGCTCCCTTTCTATGTTTGAGCCACTGACAGGCATTTTTAGGTTGAGCGTGCAAGTGCCTTGACCTGTTGTAAGTATTGTGGCTTTTAATCATGCCCACCACACGCCCATCGCATTCACTAGTTCGTGGGCTTGCCTTCCAAAAATTCCTTTGTTATTATTGGTAAATGCTTTACGTTTGTCCCTCTTTGGGGATATTTTGTTACCGTCTTGTATACTGCCCCTATCACGTGGATAGTTGCATGGTTGCCGATATGTTTGACTGCAAGCAAAC
Source organism: Pleurodeles waltl (assembly GCF_031143425.1). NCBI lineage: Eukaryota > Metazoa > Chordata > Amphibia > Caudata > Salamandridae > Pleurodeles > Pleurodeles waltl. The sequence continues at coordinate 789,108,862 of NC_090442.1, read as the reverse complement.
TTCCTTTTTCTTTTCTGTCTCTCCTTCGCGCTCAAGCTCATGGTAGCCACGGCGCTTTGGATTGGCTCTCTTATGTTAAATATTTTACTTTTCATTTTCAATTTATGTGGCAAGAAAAGTCCAGTTAGGAATCTTAGAAGCTAATGACCCATGGTATTGCAAATACTTGTTTGGTTTTGCTTTCAGTACATTCACCATTTGACCTGCTCCGAATGCAGCAGTGCATCTAGGAAAACAGAGTCACATTTAAACAACACCACTTTGTTGCATTTGAGTGCCACCTTTTGGTCACAAGAAAAACTATAGCAGAAATGGGGAAGATAGAACATCAATCTAGCCATACAATGAAGACTACTATAAAAACATTTGGCAATACCGATCAGAGTTGCTGGTATGAAAAAGTAAGCACAACTGATTGGCATTTCCAAGGCTTGTTAAAAAACTGGTTCTTTATTAGTAAAAGATTACCCGTTAGTGCTTCATTTCAAGATGGATTGGGTGATTCTGGGTCCGGAGTTAGCCATTCCAGACAAAGGGCCTGATTACTGCATTCATTATCACACACAATTCCTTAGTTTCGGATTCTTTTCAGGGTTATTTTCCATGCACATTTTCTGCCTTCCTTTGGTATATGGAAATGCCAGTTTAATGAAGCCCACAGATAACAATATTAACTGGGGGTTGGTAAGCTGCCAACTGACACAACTAGTAAGAAAGATTTCAAAACAAACATTCTTAGATCCCTTAATAGAATATTATAACCACTATTAAAGGACGCTTTAACACCGATGCAGTACGCAAGACACAACACACACTTCCAAAGGAAACAATAATGACAAACCAACAAAACAGTAGTCAAAATATACACTAGAATTCCAAAAGCAACTACTAACATTGGGCAATGCAGAAATAATACATGAAAGGTAAACCTTTTTTGAAGAAAGGTTTATTCATTGTAGGATTAGATGTTCAAACACATCTCTCAACATCTCAAAGACAGATGTTTCTATCTATTCCTTTTGTTTCCACCAACACATTTAGTTCCGCAGGGGTCAACTCCTTAGCCTCTGTCACTCTTTCATTATTCCACCAAAAGTTAGGCTTGTGTGAAACAGCTGACCGGGATGTTTCACCACCACTATGTAGTCTCATTTCGTTGCCCAGCTCTACTTCATTTCCTTATCCCAGTTTAATACGTTGTATTGCACATTACTCTTCCTCAGCACCTATTGAACTCCTTTCCCCATCGCCCCCCTTCTGCACCCACGACAGTCGTCTGAACTATCTTTTGACAGGCAGCCACCCAGGCTCTATGAATGTCACACCCCTTCGTCCCATTAAAGCATCGAACTGTGGGCCATATTTATACTCCGTTTGCGCCGAAATTGCGTCGTTTTTTTTGACGCAATTTCGACGCAAAACTAACGCCAACTAACGCCATATTTATACTATGGCGTTAGAGGCGAATAGCGCCAAAGTTCCCGGAATGTGCGTCATTTTTTAGCGTGAACCCCTTCCTTGCGTTAATGATATGCAAGGGAGGCGTTCCCGTCTAAAAAATGACTCCCAGGCCTTTACGTGGTATTTATACTCCCGGGCAAAAGAGACGCCCGGGAGTTGGCGTGGCTAAAAACGGCGCATTTGCGCCACTTTTTAACGCCTGCTCAGGGCAGGCGTTAAGGGGCCTGTGGGCTCAAAATGAGCCCACAGGTGCCCTCCCATGCCCCCAGGGACCCCCCCTGCCACCCTTGCCCACCCCAGGAGGACCCCCAAGGATGGAGGGACCCACCCCAGGGACATTCAGGTAAGTTCAGGTAAGTATAATTTTTTATTTTTTATATTTTTTTATGGTGGCATAGGGGGGCCTTATTTGTGCCCCCCTACATGCCACTATGCCCAATGACCATGCCCAGGGGACAGAAGTCCCCTGGGCATGGCCATTGGGCAAGGGGGCATGACTCCTATCTTTACAATGATAGGAGTCATGTTGATGGGGGATGGGCGTCGTTAAAAAATGGCGCAAGTCGGGTTAAGACGATTTTTTCGACGTAACCTGACTTGCCCCATTTTAAGACGCCCATGCGCCATTTTCCCCCTACGCCGGCGCTGTCTGGTCTACGTGGTATTTTCCCACGCAAACCAGGCAGCGCCGGTCTGATTGCGCCGTCTAACGCCATTCCATAAATACGGCGCCCGCATGGCGCTTCAGAATGGCGTTAGATGGCGCAAAACTTTTTGACGCTAAACTGCGTTAGCGCAGTTTAGCGTCAAAAAGTATAAATATGGGCCTGTGTGCCTCTGGTAGCATAGTGTGGAGAATTACAACGTGTCCACAGCACTTCAAGGTGAATTAACTTGCCAGCTGCACACATATGTATCTCTACTAGTGTGGTCATCGAAAGCACTACTTGTCCAGTGCTTGATACCAGTTCTAGCTCACATACTTTTTCTGCACAAATTGAATACCATTTTCATAGATAATACACTTCGGAAATACTTATCTAGAACACCTCCTTAAAAAATGCAATCGCTGCTTTAGTATCTGGGACACTAGCAAACGTCACTTCAAACCACCCAGAAAAATAATTGATCAAAACAATGGCACACCACTACCCTTGAGGTCAAATTTTAAATAGCACGAGCTCCTGGGGTACCCAATGGATATAATAGACTCCTTATGGCACCACAACCCCCACCCCCCTGTCAGGAGAGTTACGTACATTACAAATGGACACCCCTTTCTTCAGCATCAGTATATCTCTCTCAATATTCTTTTTTACTCAGGGCCCATCCAAGATACCTCTTGTGTGCCAGAGTTATTAAATTTCACCTCTCTGAAAACGGAGGTACTAACTTCTCCACAAGTATGAAAAGGTTACTTCAAAAAAATAACACTGCTGACAAGTTAGCATATGCTCTCACCTTCCCTGTGATACATTTCTTCTTGGTCCATCACATCCTCATGCAATCTACACATTTCTTAAGAACACGATCCGCCTGTAGCCCCATCCGCCATACTTCCTTGATAACACTACTACCCCTTCTTCATGTACTCTCGCCACAAAACATTCTAAATCTTCAGCAGTCTCCTCATCCTTTAATTCCTCAACAACACTTAAATGCGATCTAAAGAATCAGCCTCTTTGTTCTTGCTATCTGTAATGTGCTCTATATCAAATTTGTATTCTATTCATTTTGTAGATAATATCGCTATTGACTAGGGTTGAATTAACATTCATACCTTCTAGTAATTATGTCAATGTTTTATGACCCTTGCTAAGTTAAATTTCTGCCCATACAAGCTTTTATGACATACTGCAGACAACAAACGTATTGCATTAATAGTGTCAAAAAATATTGAGAACACAAGTGTTCACTTTATATAGTGGTATATAAAGTACAAAAATATTCACTACAAAAATGTAGTGGACCAGTATATCGTCATTATACAGTCAAGAATATAGAATTTAAAACATTTAACATTATATTACTGTTAAGATATCTTGAAAAAATACATTTAAAATATACATACAAAATAAAAAACAACTAAATTCTATAATGTACAAAACATAAATACATAAATTTAAAATAAAATAAAAAATAACAAACATAACTTAAATACATAAAATGATTGAACACACATATTAAAATAAAAAAAGAATCACTATAAATATCAAAAGTACTAGATATTATAATATAATTATGATCGTAGTGGTATTCCCAACAGAATACAGCCAAAGCACCGCCGGCACCGCCACTGCGGTCAGACCGTCACGGACGACGGAAGGTACATGCAGGGTGATGTAGATCATGTTTCCATGGGACAGATTACGAGGTAGCAAACAGCCAAGGTTACCGCCGCAGTTGCACCACCACGGAAACCCAGGTGGAAACAAACTGCATCAAAGGAGACACTCACCTTCAGGAAGCCGTACTCGTCCGGAGCAGCCATGGAACCACAACTAGGAATCATCCCGCTGCTCCTGCTTGCCCAAAGACTTCGCAATCTTCACCGACGATGACGACAGCAATAGTAAGTACACACACTTACCTGTTACTGTTGTATATTGTCAATGATTGTACACTCACACAACATATCAACTGAAAGGGGGTGCGCATAACTTTACACTGACACGCACACTCACATACAGCCACACACACACATACACAGTACACACACTACAGCCACCATGCACACATGTCCAAAACACACACTTACGCACAGAAACACAGCACATGCCCAGTCACACACAGCACCACAACACGTCACAACAGCACCACAACCGCACCATTGCCAATACATTGGCAAGCACTCACAATAGAAACTTCCCAGGGACACATCATACGTACAACACAACGTACAACCAACAGGGAACGAACACACACAATCACACAACCATACAAATTACCAATCGACATACACATTACATGCAGCACATTGTATCTATCATACCATGCACTAAACATGCACACAGTCAAAGCACACAAAGACACACAACACAGCAACAAACACAAACACCACTCAATACCATGGCAACAACATCTTTCGAACAGACACATGCCCATCACACAACACACAGCTTATCATGGGAGACAAAAGCACTGCACACAACCTCACATACTGCCCAAATGATACATATACCACAAGCATCACACACACACATATACTGGCACAGTGAGTTTTGGCTTTTCTTGTGAGGTGTGGACTTCTTGATGCGGAGGGGCATGGGTACCTGCAGAGGGGTAGGGGAGGCCTAAGAGGTGAAGGGACAGACTTTTAAGGGTCTCACGGAGGGGGAGGACTATGGAAAAGTGCAAACTCTGAAAGGAAAGCTTTCTTACACACACGGGGAAGGTCACAGCAAAAGGGTATGGGTGTTTTGAGGGAGAGGGAGTGGTTGTCTGAGGTGCTGGTGTGGATGTCTTGGGTGCAGGTTTGTGGGACGTATGCTTGTGGATGGTTGGTGTCTGTTGGGTGGGTGAGTGAGGGGGTTTATGTGTTTTAGGATGAGGGGGTGGAGGTGCTGAGGGACGTCATAGTGGGTGACTGTCTGTTGGGGTGGTGACTGCAGGAATGGTGAATGTGCTGCATGTAGGAGAGTCAGTGGTTGTGGTGTCTGCAGGTGTGGTGACTGGGGTGGATGTCTGAGGGTCTGCTGTTGTGCTGTCTGTGGGGAGGATAGGTGTCATGGCTGGATCTGTGAATGTTGGTGTGGTGTCTGCAGGTGTGCTGTCTGTGATGCTTTTGGTTATTAGGGGTGTCAGGGCAGGTTGTGACTGTTGCTATGTGTACATCTGAATGTTGCTTGTGTGCATGCCAGTGGTGTGTCTTGTGGTGCTTATGTTTGTCTGATCTACCCTTGGATGTTGAGGTGGATGCATATATGTCTGTTTGTGTTCTTTGGCTGGGTCTGGGAAGATGGGTTTGGGACTGTGAAGAGGAAGGTGGAGGGGGGACGGTAGACAAAGGATGACTGGCTGTCATCAGTGTGGAGGCCAGAGCCTGAAAGGATCTCTGTAGGCCAGCTAGTGCACCGTAAATGCCCTCCAGAAATGCATTACTCGGTTGTATCTGAGTTACCAGTCCCTGCTTGCCATTCACAATGGTCGCCGACCCACAGAGATGGACCTCAGGAGGTCAATAGCCTCTTTCACTGAGGGTAGCAGGGTTAACAGGGGCTGGGGCAGAGATGCCTGTGGCAAAGGAGATGCCCATCCTTTTGTGTGAGCGGGCACAGACAACTGGGTGGGGAGCTGCAGTGAAGTCAATGGTAGAAATGGGGGGTGGACAGAGATGGAACTGGGGTTGTCCCAGATGGATCCGCCACCGAAAAGAGTGCCCACTGGAGGAGGATTCAGAAGATGATGACATGGATCCTGTCTCCCCTGTGGCAGTCCCCTTGCCCTCCAGGCCACTGGGTCCCTTGGTGTTGGTGTTATTATGACTGGAGGTCCCATGGCCAGCAGCTTCCCCACTCGGCTGTGCCCTATCTCCTTTGCCTGCCGATGCTGGAAAACTGAGAGAGAAGTAGGGTCATCACATTCTGTTCATACACTTACATCAACCTATACATATCGCGAACAATACATCTAGGTGTACTACATCACCAGGTAGAAGCAGGTTGGTGTCAACATCATGGCACAACAATATACAATCCACAACCCTATATCACAACTATGTCACACACCATATAAGCCACCTATCTCACAACAACAATACCATCCTATTAGTACAGCTATCACACTAACCATTCATCACAAGCTGACTTGGCAACATGATTTTGGTTCCCTACCCACAGTAACATTGTAAAATAACTCCCAAGCTATGGGAAATAGAGATAACAGTGATTTGCACATAATACAGACACCAAATCTACGCATAACTTAACAATGACCTGATGTCATGTTCTAGGAAAAGAACCTCATCAAATTCTAAACACAAGACAGCATGTTGCATACAAGCCAAAACATTTCATGTCAGTGTTTACAACCTTCACAAATCAAATTGCTCACATGCACCTACTCTATTTGACATATCCAAATTTGGAGTATGATAGAGTCTAAACCCATGACACCACACATGTACCAATAGTGTTGTAGAAAAGGATTATACAGACTTTGTGGGCATACTCATCTTAGTCATTCTCCACCTGAAAACAAAGTCATGTACACTTATAGGGGCCTACTTAGCCCACAGGATTTACCTACAGACAACCAGAGGTAGCATACCGACACCTTAAATACAATGTACACCTGTTATGTGCAAGAAGGTCACATACAGTACAACTAATCATGATGAGTGGCAACATCAATAGGCCATTAGTTAAGTGGCAACATCACTGTCCACACTTTAGACATGAGTAATCTTACTTCTGAATAGGAACATTTAAATGCCAGTAACCACTTTTGAGCGTACCATGATAGAGACATACACCTTGAGGCAAGCCAAATGACTGACTACACATACTATTCCACCAACATGTTATTGTGAACTACCACACCTGCAACACAATTAAGTCAGTACAAACAGTATGATTCCACACACAAAGCCTTCAAAACATATCCACAATAGCAAAAGTAAGTATGTTTAAATTGCATCACAATGTTGATATGTGGCCGAACCTAACAATGTACAAATGATGTTGGCAAAAACCTATGTAGATTGTACCTATTAATAAGATGTATTGGCCTACTTAGCATGCCCACAGCACATTGGATTAGGAAATTGCTGTGTAGCCACTTACCATCCAAAGAACATGTACATGGTACTAATATTCCGAGCTATGATATGGGTTGCAGTAGGAGTCTAGTTCTACCACCTTGGTTTCCAACATGCAGGCTGTCCATTCTAATGAAACATTACAGGTGCCAATGTATAGTCCTCACTTACCAATTGGGATACCTCCTAACAGGTCTTGATAAGTGTAGCAAGTGTAGCATGTGAAATGTCAGATTGGGATCACAGCCTCATAATAAGTTGACACTCATTTGAAACCTAGTAGATAGTAGGACTGTTTTAACTTGTCAGACTCTCTGTTGCACATAGAGATGGATCAAGGGGCATTGGAATGGAGAGAGGGCAAAGACTAGGACAACGTACCATCAGGATATTGGGAGTATGAACCTGTAGGTGGTAAGGATCAACCAGCAGGGTATACAGAGCAGTATAGTGGTACACATATGACACAGTCACATGTGCATCATCATATGCTTTTGTACAGAAAGGATAACATAGGTGAGTATATGTCAATACTATGTGTACACCTGTGTACCAATGTTGAAGACTGTACATCTAAGCGTTCCTAGGAGATCTTTTTCCTTTTGCACTTACCACATTGTCACAGCTTAGAGTCTTTCACATCATACACTGACCTGGCAGAGGAATCTTAATGAGTGTAGTCAGTACTTACCCCCTTGTGGCTGCAGTGCTGCCCTCTAATGCCCATTCAATTCAGGGTAGGCCACCACCAACATGTAGGCCATTGGGGGGTCAAGGTTAGACGGGCACCCCTTCCTCCTGGGAGGACATCCCCAACTGGGCCTCTCGGTCTTCCAGGCCCATCATCTCTGGCCCTCTACTGCTTCCTACAGTGGGTGCTCTGCTGGCTGTGGACCCCCAGGGTCCACACTTTCTTGGTGATGCCACATCAGATCCCCTTTTTCTGATGGGTGTTGATCTGCATGTTTAACACAGACAAGAGGATAAAGACATGTCCGCATGCCCCACCCCAAAACAAGTAGGGTGAAAACTTAACTTCCTCACAGTTCAAACTTTTTCAAATTACCATCTGCAGTCAGGCCATATATGAAGTGGAGTCAGGCATACGGTATGCATTACAAATACCAGGTGTTGGCTAGAAACATATGACCAGAACACAAGAATGTCCTTAAGATGGTTATCTCAACAACTATTTGTCACATCAACAATAATGTTAATACTGCAATGTATATTTGTGAATCAGGGTAGATACATCACACACTACTTACTATGTATCAGGGGTCATACTCTTTCTATGCACATTTGCACGTGTCCATCTACCCACACATAATAGCTCATTCCTTCATTCCTGAACATTTCATCTACATATTCATATACTCTACCTTTCACCCAATGGTATTGCATTGGACTCACCTGCTCCTCTGGTGCTCCATATAGCAGGTCATAAAGGGGTAGAACCTCCTCCTCCACAAGCTTGTCCAGCTCTTCTGGAGAGAAGGCAGTGGTCCTATCACTTGCAGGACATGGCATGATTGCTCCCTGAGGCAGTACACAGCAGCTCAGGTTGTGGAGGGTTTGCTGGCAGCAGTGTCAGGAGCCAAGTGAGGGATTTTGCAGAAGATGCGGTCATGCCCGCTACATATAGGACCGTCACCACTGGCAGACGTCACCATTGGCCCAAGTTCACCAAAGGCAGCAATGTGTTCCAATGGCAATGTCCACCACAATTGTAACCGCCTACCACTATGACGACATCAGCCGGCGGAGTCAGGTCACTTCCTGATGTCCAGTACAGTAGGTCAGGAAGCTGTTATTTTAGGGCTCATAGATGTGCGACAAAGTAATGAAAGGTGCGTTATTTACTAAAAACTCATAGCTATGATAACGTGTTAAGTGCTGGCTTTCTGTTTACAAGTATCAATGTGAATTTCATTATTAGAGGAAGTGAAAAAGAGGGACCATGAAACAGTGTTGTCACCATACTAATGACAATATGAACATAATATAGGTGCAACAAATACATGTGAACTAGGTTGATGTAACTTTTAATGTCAGTTACATGTGTCTCTATTCAAAGAACATGTGAGGGTTTAGGGGATCTGAATACAGAAAACTTTCATATTTTGCCTAGCTATGTGCTGAATCCCACATATTCACTGTTTTATTTGATATGATTTAGAAATATGTGTGACGTTAGTGTGATCTTACTTAAGATAAGAGTCAATCACATCTTTCTTGCGTTGTCCCACATAGTTACCTTGGCCTGAGGAGAGCAAGACAAACTCCAGTGTGTAGTCCACTAGCAGACCTGCTGACCATGCGGTAGCGACTTGTTATCCAAATATATCGCCTGGATAGGCATACAATTATGGATCTATGTTGTCAGTTGGAGCCAGATCAGATGCCTGCCATTCGCAATCCCAATAGCATACCTCCAATCGTTCAAGTCATGTCAGTGCTGCACTTCCTGGCCACTGGGTCGGTTGTTGTGTACTGTGTGTGGTAGTACATTTTGTGTTGTGTATCTCATACTGATGTGTGTATAGTGAAATGTGTATGGGTGCCTAATCTTGTTTTTTGTGTCCCTCAAAAATGTTGCTTCTCTGTGGCTGTCTGTGATGCTCTGGTTGCAAAGGATTGTGGGTTGTGTAGGGGTGATATATAGTGCAGTGTGTAGGTGTGTCATCTGTGTGAATGTGTGTCAGGTGTGCGCATTCAAACTGTCCAATGTGGTGTAGTGTTCTCACTGATGTGAGTTCAGACCACCATGGAATAAACCGCTCTTGTAATTTGTGGATCATAATATGATCGGATTATTTTTGTCAGGCTGGTGGTGGGCCCACCTCTTTTTCCGTCCCCCAGTGCTTTGGAATTTTGGCTGTTTTTTTTATGACTTAGCTGTGTGACTCTTAATACGGCAGTCAGATGACCGCGAACATGAAGGGCTTTTAGCAGCCGTCACCGCTGTGGTTTTACCATCAGACCCTAAACTCCTAATGAGGCCCAGAGTGTTCAAGCAGTCCGTTAAATCTTAACGTGAATTTTGCACTGTAAAAATTGCTTTTTTGCATTGATAAAGGCGTCTCCCCCCGAAAAGCGTCTGCTTTGAATAAACTGCAAATCTGATTCCCGTAAGCATCCCTTTCTGTTCCTGGTGGAATGTTTGGAGATAATTAGTAACGTGTGGCCATCACCGCAGCAGGGTGCACCCAGTAGGCAAAGAGTTCAGCAGAGTTTGATGGCAATTGTGGAAGAATGTAAGTACTTTGCCTGAACCACTGTAAGCCTGGAGCTTGTACCAATCTCAACGACACTAAGTGGTCATTACTAAATGTTATGCTTTTGATTACTATAATATGAGCATTTGGATTTGGGAGTGAGAAAAATGGCAATTCAACGGCTGACCGATGGGAAATGGAGTGGCATGCGATTTTATGCAAGCAGCTTTTTTGGTGAAAAAGGAGACATAATGACAGCAGGCATGCTCCACAATACAGTTGGTGTACTATAATACGATACAACATCAGGGCTATGAGGAGTTTCACACCTTGAATATCATTCAAACACGGAGGCATGGCAGTGTAACAGCTTGTGTACAGCAAATAGTCCACTTTTTATAGTTTTTAAATTGACATTTATAAGGCGTCTCTTGCTGAAACATGCCTGTTTTTAATAAATTGAAAATCTGATTCACGTGAGTGCTCCTTTCTGTTTCTGAAGGAATGTTTGGAGGTAATACAGGGAGTGCAGAATTATTAGGCAAGTTGTATTTTTGAGGATTAATTTTATTATTGAACAACAACCATGTTCTCAATGAACCCAAAAAACTCATTAATATCAAAGCTGAATATTTTTGGAAGTAGTTTTTAGTTTGTTTTTAGTTTTAGCTATGTTAGGGGGATATCTGTGTGTGCAGGTGACTATTACTGTGCATAATTATTAGGCAACTTAACAAAAAAAAAATATATACCCATTTCAATTATTTATTATTACCAGTGAAACCAATATAACATCTCAACATTCACAAATATGCATTTCTGACATTCAAAAACAAAACAAAAACAAATCAGTGACCAATATAGCCACCTTTCTTTGCAAGGACACTCAAAAGCCTGCCATCCATGGATTCTGTCAGTGTTTTGATCTGTTCACCATCAACATTGCGTGCAGCAGCAACCACAGCCTCCCAGACACTGTTCAGAGAGGTGTACTGTTTTCCCTCCTTGTAAATCTCACATTTGATGATGGACCACAGGTTCTCAATGGGGTTCAGATCAGGTGAACAATGAGGCCATGTCATTAGATTTCCTTCTTTTATACCCTTTCTTGCCAGCCACGCTGTGGAGTACTTGGACGCGTGTGATGGAGCATTGTCCTGCATGAAAATCATGTTTTTCTTGAAGGATGCAGACTTCTTCCTGTACCACTGCTTGAAGAAGGTGTCTTCCAGGAACTGGCAGTAGGACTGGGAGTTGAGCTCGACTCCATCCTCAACCCGAAAAGGCCCCACAAGCTCATCTTTGATGATACCAGCCCAAACCAGTACTCCACCTCCACCTTGCTGGCGTCTGAGTCGGACTGGAGCTCTCTGCCCTTTACCAATCCAGCCACGGGCCCATCCATCTGGCCCATCAAGACTCACTCTCATTTCATCAGTCCATAAAACCTTAGAAAAATCAGTCTTGAGATATTTATTGGCCCAGTCTTGACGTTTCAGCTTGTGTGTCTTGCTCAGTGGTGGTCGTCTTTCAGCCTTTCTTACCTTGGCCATGTCTCTGAGTATTGCACACCTTGTGCTTTTGGGCACTCCAGTGATGTTGCAGCTCTGAAATATGGCCAAACTGGTGGCAAGTGGCATCGTGGCAGCTGCACGCTTGACTTTTCTCAGTTCATGGGCAGTTATTTTGCGCCTTGGTTTTTCCACACGCTTCTTGCGACCCTGTTGACTATTTTGAATGAAACGCTTGATTGTTCAATGATCACGCTTCAGAAGCTTTGCAATTTTAAGAGTGCTGCATCCCTCTGCAAGATATCTCACTATTTTTGACTTTTCTGAGCCTGTCAAGTCCTTCTTTTGACCCATTTTGCCAAAGGAAAGGAAGTTGCCTAATAATTATGCACACCTGATATAGGGTGTTGATGTCATTAGACCACACCCCTTCTCATTACAGAGATGCACATCACCTAATATGCTTAATTGGTAGTAGGCTTTCGAGCCTATACAGCTTGGAGTAAGACAACATGCATAAAGAGGATGATGTGGTCAAAATACTCATTTGCCTAATAATTCTGCACTCCCTGTATTATCAAACAACCCAAACAAATAAATAATAAAAATATTACATCATTAAAATAAAGCAATAAGTTAATAAAAAATAATAAAAAATCAACAAACAGGGCTGTGTATTTGGCACTGAGGCACAGGACTCCAAATCCCATAATCATGTCACCAGCGGATAGAGGGGGCAACAGGGACAAAAAATGGCAGTAAGCCCCCACAGCGCAGGTCACTCAAAATAAAGCAAGCGCTCTGTTTCTTTGACACTGAGGTGCAGGGACTCCAACTCCCACAATTAACTGAGGAGAGAAGTGGGGCAACAGGAACAAAAGCAGCAGCATGCTCCCTTTCATTGCCTGGATGAGGCTGGGCAACCCATCTTGGACTGAGGTTTCAGCTGAGGTCCTTACCATGGTGTTCTACGTTCAAAGGCACTATTGTATACCTTATAGCTCCTTTGTTTGTTCAATGCTCGTTGCCTTTTTGTAAGTATATGAAGCTCATACAGCTCAACATACTTGTGGGCAGGGCAGCCACTTAAGCACTTTCTCAGTTTGGTGTTATAATGCTTTTTCCTTCAGGCCATTGCGTAGTATGTTTGTTCCTTGTCGGAAACTTGGGTACTTCTAGCTCATAAGGGTAAGAGAAATATACCCAGTATCAAAATTGCCACCAAATCAAAAAGCAGTACGTTGTTGGACTTGTTTTTGGCATGGGAAGTTGGGGTAATCTCCAAAGGGATTGACCTGGCTGAGAGATGTTTATCTTTGAATTCAACATCTAAAATATAAGCCAGATTGCCTGTAAAATTGCCTGGGGCTGGTGACTTTACCACCAAATTGCTACCTCAGCCTGAATAATTTCTTTCTGAGCAGTAATACCTTAGTGAGACCAAACACTAAGCCAAAGCAAAATAAGGGGCAAGCAAACTACAGGACAACCTGAAGTCCCAGTGAAGAGTCCTTGGGTGTTACAGATGAGTCTAGAAGGGAGGGGTGCCTTTGCATTAGCTGGGACCCCTTTTTTGGGAAACTCAAGGGTGTAATACAGCCTTGCATTAAGTCATTGTTGGAGTGATTAAGTGGCCTGGAAACAGAAGTCTTGAGACGGGTTACCCATTTTGAAATGTGCACAGCAATGGGTTTGACTGATGTTCCTTCCCCAGCAACACCTGCTTTACGCCATCAATCTCCTCATAAACTAGTTGTAAATTCCATCCATTTAATTGGGAATGGTGTAATGCATGCAGTACGGAATTCTACTAATACTATGTAGCAAAGGGCTCATGCAAAACATACATATGGAAAATGGATCCCAACACAAGCCAATCATGAGTCAATGCCACCTGGATATGAATTTAAGGCCAGAGGAAATCGGGAGTCTAGATCACTCACTTTATTCATAACCTTGAGTGATCTCCATACATGGTTGTTATGGTCAACATTCCAGCCCTGTTACCCTCTATTGTGTCAGCCTCTGCCAAACCAAACAAGCATTTACAATGCAACAGTTCTCACATTGGCGCTGTAAATGCATGATTGGACTTTTCTTGCCACATAAATTGGTCAACCCTGCTTCATAATTTGGTCCTTTCCTGCCACATAAGTCCAGTGGCCCTGCATATAACTAAAGCACTTCAATTTGTCTTCTTCCTCTATCTGCGCAACAAATGAAAATGTTGCCATTTAGCATCCTAATGTAAATCTGCCATGCTAATTCCAATTGAATACCACTTTCACCACCCCACCATCAGAGCTGCTGGCTGGCTAACATGATTCCTAAAAAGATTGTGACTCCTCATTTAAACGGAAAGAGTAGGCATCTTAGGGGCAAGGTAACATGCACTGGAGGAGCGTGAGGATTTAACAGTACTGAGGCCCGTATTTATACTCCGTTTGCGCCGAATTTGCGTCGTTTTTTTCGACGCAAATTCGGCGCAAAACTAACGCCATATTTATACTTTGGCGTTAGACGCATCTAGCGCCAAAGTATGAAGAAAGAGCGTCATTGTTTTGCGTGAACGCCTTCCTTGCGTCAATGAGATGCAAGGAAGGCGTTCCCGTCTAAAAAAATTACGGCGACGCAAATGCGTCGTATTTATACTCCCGGGCAAAAATCACGCCCGGGAGGTGGCGGGTCAAAAAAACCCACATTTGCGCCTGAATTTAACGCCTGGGTCAGGGTAGGCGTTAAGGGACCTGTGGGCTCAGAATGAGCCCACAGGTGCCCTCCCCTGCCCCCAGGGACCCCCCCTGCCACCCCTGCCCACCCCAGGAGGACACCCAAGGATGGAGGGACCCATCCCAGTGAAGTACAGGTAAGTTCAGGTAAGTATAATTTTTTTAATTTTTTTATTTTTTTTGTGGCATAGGGGGGCCTTATTTGTGCCCCCCTACATGCCACTATGCCCAATGACCATGCCCAGGGGACACAAGTCCCCTGGGCATGGCCATTGGGCAAGGGGGCATGACTCCTGTCTTTACTAAGACAGGAGTCATGTAAATGGCGTCTGGGCGTCGAAAAAATGGCGCAAATCGGGTTAAGACGATTTTTTAGCGTCAACCTGACTTGCGCCATTTTAAGACGGCCTAACGTCATTTTTTCCCAACGCCGGCGCTGCCTGGTCTACGTGGTTTTTTTCCACGCACACCAGGCAGCGCCGGTCTGATTGCGCCGTCTAACGCCATTCCATAAATACGGCGCCCGCATGGCGCTTCAGAATGGCGTTAGACGGCGCAAATTTTTTTGACGCTAAACTGCGTTAGCGCAGTTTAGCGTCAAAAAGTATAAATATGGGCCTGAGTTCGCCGCTTACTTGTCCGCACAATTCAGAGTCTCTGCACACAACCGTCTGCAGTACAAAAACGGCTCATTGCCGCGATATTTGATAACGCTCGAGGAAGGAAAACACTAGATCATAAGAAAAACATACGTGTACAGTCCACGCCGTACAACTACTCCTAGCACAAAACCACACAACACTGACAGCAAAGCAGAGGTGGGAAAAAAAACCTGGGCAACTGCGGAACGGCCCAGCCATCGCAATGGAAGATAGATTTGTCCAAATGTGTCCAAACAAATTCCCTCAAGAGCAATCTGCCCTTTACTGTAACTGATAAGGTGTCACGCGCAGCTAGAAAACCGCAGGAAACACAGCATTTACTTTGGACTTCTTAACACTGCTGCGTGCCAGAGAGATGGGATTTTTAATAAATACATACTCCTTTGTTTCAAAGAACTTTACAACGTTTAATATTTCAGCAAATAGGTGGAAAAGAAGAAAAGTGATCTGAAGGAACGGCGGCATTCCTAGTTGTAAGCTTGCAGTGCTGTTATCCTACCTAAAATGAACTACAAGCCCTTACAAGTCTAGCTTCTGTTTATAAAATGTCGGCCGGTGGAAATTGCTCCTTCTTGGAAATGTATATTCACTAACCAAACCTGTGTAAATGTCGTATTGCAAATTAGAGGAAGTGTACGGTGCTATGGAATGTTGCAGTGTTTTTTGTCTTGAACTGGTGAGAGAAAACACGTATTCGTTCTTCTCCGATTTATAAGAGAGGTCATGTTGTCAGTACCCATCACATTACCCTATTTTTGTTGCTGATGTAGCGTTTTTAAAAAAAACTGGATTTGCGTGTATGGCACTTAAGCCCATATTTATACTTTTTGAGTGAAGTATTTGCGTCATTTTTTGACGCAAAGCGGCTCAAACTTACACAATACCATTGTATTTTGTACGTTTGCGCCGTTTTTGCATCAGAAAGCGGCACAACTGCGGTGCAAAAGAGTGTAAATGAGCAAGTTCTGCCAAAGCAGGCCAAGTCCCTCCAGCCAATAGACATTTAGGCCCATATTTATACTTTTTTAGCGCCGCGTTTGCACCATTTTCTGACGCAGAAGTGGCACAATCTTATAAAATACAATTGTAGTTTGTAAGTTTGCACAGCTTTTGCATTAAAAAGCAGCACAAATGCGGTGCTATAAATGTGGGTCTTAAGGTGGTTCCTATAGGATAATGAGGTAGACAACCACAGCAGAAGGAAGGTGTTTGTTACGCACTGTCTCTGTGAAGCAATTCTTTTTATCTTAGCCTTTAACTAAATCCTGAAAGATAGCATAGCGTTTTCGACTAAGAGCCTTCCTGCCTTTCAATTTCATAATTAACAGCCCTGTTCACAGAAACAGTGCTGGAGTGAAGCTAAGGTCAGAGAAAGAATGCTCTGCGAATAAAAAGGTAAGCTTCACCAAACAGAACTGGAAACCAAGAAAAAAAGATCCCTCAAAGAACAAATAAACACAACTAAGCGTAATTATACAGTAGTTAGTTCCTGCTCCCAAAGAGAACAAGTATTTGCAATGCAATCGGTCTTGCATGTGCCCGAGTTAGAGCTATTGGAGTTGTAAATGCATAACTGGGCTTTCTTGCCAAATAAATTGGTCAAGCCTGCTACATAATTTGGTATTCACTGCCACATAATTCCAGTGGCCCTGCATATAACTAAACACTTCCATTTACCTTCTTCCTCTATCTGCAGCCAAAATGAAAATATAGCCATTATTTATTATATTGTAGTATCTTGGCTGTAATGCTCAGAACAGCCCCAGAGGCACTACAATAAAAATAGCATTAGGAAGGAACATGGTCATGTAACCATATAGGCAGCTCCTAGAGAGCATAAGCACATGAAAACAGAATAGCAGAACGTAACGCAGTGTAGACATATGTCTAGCTCCTAGAGGACACAGTGCATTACACGTTTTCAGGCCTACTAGAATAATATTACAAACAAGACCCTTAAACACAAACTACTCCCAGCGCACAGTCTAGGCTTGACCTAAAAAATGAAAAAACACAAGAGGAGGACCTGCCTTGCGAAGTAGCTGAGCATTTGAGAAGCATATTGCATACACCCATATGTGGTGTACCAGGCCTGAAGAGCTCTACAAAATGAGGATGGAAGTAGTGGAGAGTCCCTCCAACCATAGTAATGGTACCCACAATATTTCTAAGGAACATGATGTTCAAGAAATGCAACCAATAGACACATCAAGTGCCACATTGACTGTGGGTGGAAAATGCTAAGAAAATATGTTAGGGCTGGAAAATGCTTATGTTACAGTTACATTCACTCTAAACCTGTAACAATCAAATCAGGGTCAACATATTCCAGAGGCATTTTAAAGGAAATAGATTTCCATCCCAGAAAGCATCATGTCCGATAGGTGCTTTATTTGAAACTAACCCTTGGTCCCATCTCTAGTACGATCCATGTCCCACCCCTTTTAACTTTCAATGTGAAAACCTAGTGGAAAGCAAATGTACATTTGTGCAGCTTTGTGACAATGACTATGGTTGATCATATGACTTAATGTTTCTGTTTTTAGACTTTGAAGTTGGCATCAAGCTCAGATCAGCAATAACATTGTTATATTAGATGTTTGTGCTTTCCATCCCTTTAATTTTGGTTACACTACAGTACATGTTGAAGTTGCACTGGTATATTACAACATAAAAACACGAATTTGACCATCGTGCATCCACCAACACACTTCACACTGGCCACTCTATTAACCCACATTATTGCAACCTAGGACAACATACGGAGTAACATGCTACACATGCACCGACAGCATTCAGAAGTGAGAAGCATATCTGTGTCTAATTACATATACATACATAAAACCTAAAAACAATTCGTTTTTATTAAATATTTTAATAGAGCATAAGAGAAACATCCAACAACTTATGCACCTAATTAGTTACAAAATAGTATACATATGGCTATATCAGTAGTATATGTTTAGTAAGTGTTGAATTGGAGTTAGCTAGATTGCACGTTCATTTCTTGATCCCTCATTAGTCTTGTCAGTGTTCACTGTGGCTATAACACTTTCTGACCCCTTCATTTTCTCCCAGCTCCATCCCATCTCTCAGCCCCTGTGACCCAAACATAGTGCACTATTAATCTGGCAATGTCCTTGTGCATACATCAATGCAAAAAGATAAATACAGTTATCATCCGTGAGATACATATATATGTAGGCCTGGAACAAGGTGGAAAAAGTTCAGCATACTTATCCAACTAATCATCACAATATATTAAGACTTGCAGACACTCTTTGAATGTGGGTACACGCCCCATGCCCCATCTGCACGGTATTCATTGTTTGTATCCCGACAGGGCCATTAGGGGATGACTGTTAACTGCACTGAAACCAAGAGGGACAGGGCAGTCTCAACCTCCCTCCAATAAAATAGGATGAGGGAGACACCCCCACGCTGAATGTAATAAATAGGTGTGTTCTGCCCCACATCGCAAACAGATATTGTCCACTCGCAATCTGAATTTATGCAGGCTACCCGGTGTATAGTATAATATGTGTAAAAATTTAAAATGAATAATTCGTAATATGCTGCTTGAGGCAATTCTACTCGTGTAGTGAATCCTAGTTCGTTTTAATGGGATAAAAGGAGTTAGCTTAGCCTCTGGCTTGTAGACTCGTGCCCCTGTCACCTAGTGACTTTTAACCTACTTAGCTTGCTCTGTCTTAGCCCATTTAATTACTTATTTCTTCTAAGATGGCTGCCTTTTTTATAGTCAGGCCACTTGTTATGGGTAACATTATCAGTGTCACTGTGCCAAGGCGTCAAGATCAAGCACCAAAGACAAACAAACAGTAGGTGTTCACACTTAGGGATTTTCCCTCTCTATACTTTCGAGGGATTGTTGATATTAATTGCCGTCCCAAGCATGTCTGTTATCTATTGTTTAGGAACACACCTACGTCAGGGGACCTTGTAGATCTGTATAAATACATCACACTTTAGACAGATAATCAGAGGGATTCCGACCAAAGGGCATCGCCACCATCGCTGATACCGATGCTGCAGTCATCTTGACGCTGACCCAGTCTTCGTGTCCCTGCGGAGTCTGAGATAGAGACCTCATTCCAAGGTAACAAGGGTTGGGGGCTCCTCTCATGGGCATGGCATTGGCAGATTAGGTTTAACAAACCCAGCTCTCCTTTAGGTAGGAGGTTAGCCCTTTTCACATTAGGGTATTAGGGCATAATACATCTCATATATCTTTTTTATATATTGCAAGATGGTGGGGGTCTTTGTAATAATGACTCTCGTCTTCACAATACTATTTCTTTCTTTATTCATTATCCTAACATTGTAGCCCATGCAACTTATCGCAAATTGCAGTTATGTTAAATAAAAAGTATTGTAACTTTGCTGCATCTGTGTCATTGCCTGTGTTTGTATGAGACATAATATATCTGTGAGAAAAGGGTAATCTCCGTTTAACCACGACACTCCCTGAGATATCTTATTTTCGAGTCCATGCATAAACGGCTGCAATAAATCCCCTTTTACTATTGTGTTTCTGGTGAGGTGCTGCTAGTGAGCCGGTAAGGTTGGGACAACAGTTGCGACTTGTGGTAGGAAAGACATAGTCGCCTACAAACAAAAGTACTGTCTGTTTGTTGGCAGCAATACAGCCACTGGTCATCGGGCAACGGCACGTGCAATTCCCGATCCCAACCCTCCCTCGCCCTTGCCCTTGACCTTACTTCCGGCTGTTCATGCTGCCAATTGGTACAATACTGAGACTAGGGCACATATTTATACTTTTTTAGCGCTGCATTTGCGCCACTTTTTGACGCAAAAGCAGCGCAAACTTACAAAATACAATCATATTTTGTGGGTTTGTAGCACTTTTGCGTCAAAAAATGACGCAAATGCAGCGCTAAAAAAGTATAAATATGGGCCAGATGTCTTGGATTTTCCGATGTGAGCAGTAGGTGGAATGTGTTAACAATGGATGGTTCCTGAGGAAAACCTGGTGTGGCACTCCTAATGTCATGTTTAAGGCGAATAAATAGAAAGTTGTTTAGTGGTGTACACTGTAAGTTACATAAGAGCTTGTCGCAGCCTAAAAAATGACCATCTCCATATAGCTCTCCACAATGTCGCACACCAGCCCACGTCACTATGTTTTTGCATGCTGCCTCACATGCAACTGGGACTCCAATCTGGTCACGCAGAGGCATGGCTGGTGAGTACAGCAATTGTTTCCCTTCCCATGTAGCCAGTTTGCGCAAGTTTGCGCCATGCCACCTGCGTATAGGCTATAGTAGAATCCGAAGGTGCGATGGGGCCTGACCCAGGTCCCAGGTAAGATGAGGATGGGGTTGGATTCCTATACCCTGCTCGATGGCCAGATGGGGCATTCATAAGGGTAGTGTTAAGCATTTGTTATACACACACAGGCAATAAATAAGAACATACACTCAAAGACAACTCTAGGCCAATAGGTGTTTATATAGAAACATATTCTTTTCTTAATTTATTTTAGAACCACAAGATTCAGATTTTAGGTAAGTACAAAAATTGTAAGGTACTTCATACAGGTAAGTATGGAACTTTGAATTAGAACAGTAATGTACACGGTTTTGGCAAAAATGGCAATAAGCTTTTTTTTAAATTAGACACAGTGCAAAAATCAACAGTTCCTGGGGGAGGTAAGTAATAGTTTCTCAGGTAAGTAAAGCACTTACAAGATCAGTCTCCTGGGCATAGGCAGCCCACCCTTGGGGATTCAAGGCAACCCCAAACCCACAGCACCAGCAACACAGGGCCGGTCAGGTGCAGAGTTCAAAGGAGGGCCCAAATAACATAGACGCCTATGGAGAACAGGGGTGCTCCGGTTCCAGTCTGCTAGCAGGTAAGTACCTGTGTCCTCGGGGAGCAGACAAAGGGGGTTTTGTAGAGCACTGGGGTGGGTGGACACACAGACACACAAAATACACCCTCAGCAGCACAGGGACGGCCGGGTGCAGTGTGGAAAGTAGGCATCAGGTTTGTCGTTGAAAACAATGCAGGTATCCGGGGTCACTCTGGCAATGCAGGCAGGGCACAGTGGTGCTTTGCAGGCTAGCCACTGACTGGGCTATGATGAGGGAAGCCTGGTGGTCACTCCTGCACTGGTAGGTGGTTCCTCTTGGTCCTGGGGGCTGCAGGTGCAGTGCTTGGTCCAGGCGTCGGGTTCCTTTGTTACCAGGCAGTCGCATCAGGGGAAGCCTCTGGATCTTCTCTGCAGGCATCGCTGTGGGGGTGCAGGGAGGTCGACACAGGGTGTCCACATTGTTGGAGTCACCTGGGGGTCCTGTCTGTGGTGTTGATTCTCCTGAACTCAAGCCGGGAGTGACGGGTGCAGAGTGTGAAGACTCACGCTTCCGGAGTGAGGCGAGAGCCTCATTAAAGTTGGTTTCTTGTTGCTGTTTTTGAACGGAAGGTTACTGTTTTTTAACAGAAGAGCCACTGTTCTCAGAAGGCTTTTGGTCCTTTAGGTGCAGGGCAGTCTTCTGAGTCCTCAGAGGCCGCTGGTCCTGCTGGATGAGTCTGTGTGCAGGTTCTTTGAGTCTGGAGACAGGCCGGTAGGGCTGGGGCCAAGTCAGTTGTTATCTCCGTTGTTTCTGCTGGGCTTTCAGGTCAGCAGTCCTTCTTCTTTCTTCAGGTTGCCGGAATCTGATTTCCTGGGTTCAGGGTTGCCCCAAAATACCCAATTTAGGGGTGTGTTTAGGTCAGGGGGGCAGTAGCCAATGGCTACTGTCCTGAAGGGTGGCTACACCCTCTTTGTGCCTCCTCCCTGTGGGGAGGGGGGCACATCCCTATTCCTATTGGGGGAATCCTCCAAAACAAGATGGAGGATTTCTTAAGGCAGGGGTCACCTCAGCTCAGGACACCTTAGGGGCTATCCTGACTGGTGGGTGACTCCTCCTTATTTTTCTCATTATCTCCTCCGGATTTGCTGCCAAAAGTGGGGGCTGTGTCCCGAAGGGCGGGCATCTCCACTGTCTGGAATGCCCTGGGGTGTTGTAACACCAGGCTACAGCCTTTGAGGCTCACCACCAGGTGTTACAGTTCCTGCAGGGGGAGGTGAAAAGCACCTCCACCCTGTGCAGGCTTTGTTCCTGGCCACAGAGTGACAAAGGCACTCACCCCATGTGGCCAGAAACCCATCTGGATGTGGCAGGCTGGCAGGAACTGGTCAGCCTAACACTAGCATTTGGACTGGTATACAGGGGGCATCTCTAAGATGCCCTCTATGTGCATTTTTCAACAAATCCCACACTGGCATCAGTGTGGATTTATTGTGCTGAGAAGTGTGAGAACCAAACGTCCAAGATTTTAGTGTAGCCATTATGGAACTGTGGAGTTCGTATTTGACAGAGTCCCAGGCTACCCTGCTCTTACAATGTCTAAGATTTGGCTCCCCTGTGGTATAGTGCATCCTGCCTTCGGGCTGTAAGCCCTGCTAGAGGAGTGACTTACCTATGCCACAGGCAGTGGGTTGTGGGCATGGTACTCTGAGGGGAGTGCCATGTCGACTTAGTCATTTTCTCCCCACCAGCACACACAAGCTGTGAGGCAGTGTGCATGTGCTGAGTGAGGGGTCCCCAGGGTGGCATAATACATGCTGCAGCCCTTAGAGACCTTCCCTGGCCACAGGGCCCTTGGTACCAGGCTTACCATTTACATGGAACGTATCTGTGTGCCATGGCTCTGCCAATTGTGGGAACAAACAGTTTAGGGAAAAACACTGGTGCTGGGGCCTGGTTAGCAGGGTCCCAGCACACTTTCAATCATAATGAACATCAACAAAAGGCAAAAGGTTAGGGGGTAACCATGCCATGAGAGGCATTTTCCTACAGTATATTAATGAAATAAAGAACAGTTTCGTCAGAAGAGCCATTTACGAGAAATGCGGTGGAAAGTGAAAGGGGTAAGGAAATCGAGCGAGTCACACTGGAGGTGATGTTTTCCAGGGTCTTGCCATAATTAGCTCTCATAAGTTCATCTCTGCCTCGGTACACCTCAATACCTAGGTACCATACGCCCGAGTCGCACCATTGTAGGGAATAGTAGGGGGAAAACATTTGCATATTTGCCAACCACGGAAAGATACATGACCTCCCCCAATTAATTTGTATAACTGAGAGTCGACCGAATCTGATAAATTCCCGAAGTACTGCATTGAGACTAATTGCAGGATCTTGAAGATAGAGCGTGACATCATTGGCATAGAGTGAAATGAGAATGTGCCTGCTTGGTGTCCTGATCGCATAAGTACTGTCATGCTGGCATAGTTTTGCAGCCAGATGCTCCATCATGAGGGTGAAGAGCAGCGGCGATAAGGCACCCGCCTTGTCCCACGACTGACTGGAAACAGCGCAGACCACACGTTATTTACTAACACTGTTGTTGAGTGGTTCGTGTATAGGAGTGCCACCCAGGACATGAATCCAGATGGGCAGCCCATGCACCTTAATATAACCATCAGATAATTCCACTCAAGCGCATTAATTTACTTTGTCTAAAAAATAGATGCGGCTGAGAGGTCAGGGTCGATGGTCTGCAGCAGTGTAAAGAAAGTACGTAAATTATTTGAAGTGGCTCTGCCAGGGATGAATCCTGACTGATCCAGTCTTGTTAACAAACGTAAGTGATTGGCAAAGGACCTTCGCCAAGATCTTGACATCACAGTTTATTAGGGACAATGGCCTGTAGTATTCACATTTGGAGGCTAATTTGTTCTGTTTAAGTAGTGTCATAATCAAAGCTTCTCTCATGGAAGGAGGTAAGATTCCATCCAGTTTGGCCTCTGTATGTACCTTCTTTAAAAGAGGTACGAGGATGTCTGCCCAGTTCTTATAAAAGTCAAACGGAAGGCCGTCAATATCCACCACCAGAAACCTGCATTGCGAATCACTAAGCCAGCCCAACACAACCTCCTCTAATTAGCCATCCATATCTAATTGCATCTCCCCAGTTGAGGTGTAAAGGTGTTTGTAATAGTCTGTAAACACCTTGAGGATATCAGATGTATCCCGAAGGGGAATACCAGATTCATCCTGTATCTCGAGAATGGTGTTCAGCTGGCGCACTGAACAGATGGTGGTGGCTAGTGTAGGAAAGTACCATCTTCTTGGCATGTTACCCCTAATATTACCTGTATGTCAGTATGTTTTTGCCTGTCTCACTGGGATCCTGTTGGTTAGGACCCCAGTACTAATAGTTTGTGGCCTAATGTGTGTGTTGTCAGTAGTGCTTAACTGTGTCACTGAGGCTCTGCTAACCATAACCTCAGTGCTTATGCTCTCTCTGCTTTTAAATTTGTCACTATAGGCTAGTGACTTCATTTACCAATTCAATTGGCACACTTTGCCATGGCAGCCTGTGTGAAATAGTGCACACACTATTTCACAGCCATTTTCACTGCACTTAAGTAACTTATTAGTCACCATTATGTCTAAACTTCATTTACTGAAGGCTAGGTGCAAAGTTACTAAGTGTGAAGGGACCCTTGCACTAGCAAAGGTGCCCCCACGCAGTCCAGGGCCGATTCCCCGGACTTTGTGAGAGCGGGGACGCCATTACACACGTGCACTACATATAAGTCAATTACTATATGTAGCTTCACAATGGTAACCCCTAGTATGGCCATGTAAGATGTCTAAGATCATGGAATTGTCCCCCCCATTCCAAATCTGGTATTGGGGAGCCAATTCCATGCATCCTGGGGGCTCCAACATGGACCCTCAATACTGCCAAACCAGCTTTCTGAGGCTTGCACTGCAGCTACAGTTGCTTCCACCTCACAGACAGGGTTCTGGGGGCCTGAGCAGCTCAGTCCCAGGAAGGCAGAACAAAGCATTCCTTTGGGAGGTGGATGTTACACCCTATTCCTTTGGAAATAGGTGTTACAGGCTTGGGAGAGGTAGCCTCCGAGAGCCTCTGGAAAGGCTTTGAAGGGCACAGATGGTGCCCTCCTTGCAAAAGTCAGTCTACACCGGTTCAGGGACCCCCAGTCCCTGCTCTGACAAGAACTGGACAAAGGAAACGGGAGTGACCACTCCCCTGTCCATCACCACCCCAGGGGTGCTGCCCAGAGCTCCTCCAGTGTGTTCCAGATTTCAGCCATCTTGTTTTCCAAGGTGTGGGGACACTCTAGAGGCCTCTGAGTGGCCAGTGCCAGCAGGTGACGTCAGAGACCCCTCCTGATAGGTCCATAACCGATAAGGTGCCCAATCCCCCTCTCAGGGCTATTTAGGGTCTCTCCTGTGGGTTACTCTTCAGATTCTACTTGCTGGAATCCTCTGCAACTAATACTTCATCCTCTGACCTCGGATCAACCACAGACTGCTCTAGGAACCACTGTAACAGTAACAACGTATCCAGAAGGGCTACTTTTCCTCTGCAACTTCAGCTCCAGCCAGAAACTGCAGTTTCCATGGGGTTCACGCTCTGGGGATGCCCTGTCTTCACCCTGCACCAGAAGGACCAAAGAAATCTCCAGTGGAGTGACAGAGTCACTTCCCTGCTCCACCAGGCACCTTCTTAGATGACAACCGGTTCTCTTGGACTCCTTTCCTGGTGACAAGCATCATCCTTGGAACACAGGTCGTGGACCTCTTCAACACAGACTGTCCTAAGGTCCCACTGTCCAAGTTTGGAGAAGGTAAGAGTTTGCCTTCCCCGTTTGCAACAGTACCCCTGTGCTCCACGTCATCTTCGCCTCCTGAAGCCTCTGTGCACTATTTGCACAAATCCTTCATGCACAGACTGGCCTGGGTCCCCAGCACACTATCCTGCGACACTCAACTCGCTGAGTTGTTCTCCGGCGGCGTAGGACCTCCTTTTGTAGTGCTGCAACAACCGCAATTTGCACCATCTTTGTCTCTATGTCCTGGGACCTCTGTGGGTACTGCCTGGTCATCTGTGGGTTTCCTCCAGTGTTGGGAGCTCCCTCTGCCTCCTCAGTCCAAGTTGAGGCCCCCAGGTCCCTCCTGGGTCCATGCAGCGCCACTTTGATGTAATCCGCGACATTGCTTGAACCAGGGCTTGTTGGATGAATCCAGCGCCGAAACTCGTCTGCCTCCAACATCTCCACATGGGACATCCATTGCATCATGCAGGAACCCGGAACCATCTTCCCTTGGTGCTTTTCTGCAGTCTTCTTCCAACCGGAGACTCCTCTTTGGCACCTTCTTCTATGTTGGCAGGGGCTCCTGTCCTTCCTGGAATCTTCTGTGACTTCTGGACTTGATCACCTCTCTTTACAGGTCTTCAGGTCCAGGAATCCACCATCAGTTGTTTGCAGTCTTGCTTGGTTCTTGCAATAACTCTAATCATGACTTGTAGTGTGTCCTAAGGAAACTTGTAGTACTTTACTCCTACTTTCCTGGGCTCTGGGGTGGGGCAGTTTACTCACCTTTGTGGTTTTCTTATTCTCCCTGCGATTCTCTACACACTACACTTGTCTAAGGGGGAATTTGTGATTCGCATTCCACTTTCTTAGTATATGGTTTGTGTTGCCCCAGACCTATTTTCTCCTATTGCATTCAATAGCATTTCCTATTGTTTGCACTATCCTATGTCTAATTACTTACCTTATTTTGGTGTCTACTGTATATATTGTGTATTATTCTTACCTTCAGAAGGAGTATTGCCTCTAAGATATTGTTGACCTTGTGTCACTAAAATAAACTACTATTTTTGGTAACATTGAGTATTGTCTTTACTTGTGTATAAGTACTGTGTAACTACAGTGTTATTACAGGAGCTTTGCATGTCTCCTAGTTCAGCCTAAGCTGGCAGAACACTACTACATTTCACTAATAAGGATAACTGGACCTGGATTAAGGTGTAAGTACCCAAGGTACCCACTAGAAACCAAGCCAGCCTCCTACAGCTAGGGCATGGCAAGGCCGCTCTCCCTCACCGTAGGATCGTGCTGGTGCATATTTGCCACGAAAGAGGACTTGGAGAGTGTTGATTGGAATCTGCAGCCCACGTTTGTGGCGGAGATGGTTGACAGGTCATGTTTCAGGAATTTGGGGCCAGATGTAGGTATGTCCTGAATTGCGACTCGCAATTTGCGAATCACAATTCAGGATGCAGGATGGTGTCCCTGATACCATTTGCGACTCCCAAGGGGGTCGCAAAGGCCCACCTCATTAATATTATTGAGGTGGGTCGCAATTTGCGACCCCCTTGCGACTCGCAGCACTCACAGGGATGGTGGCCTGCTGGAGACAGCAGACCACCATGTCTGTGACTGCTTTTAAATAAATCAGTTTTTATTTTCTAATGCAGCCCGTTTTCCTTAAAGGAAAACAAGATGCATTACAAAATGAAAAAAAATGGACCACTGCCTGCTCTGAAAAAATGTTTTCCAGGCCATTCACAAAGGGTAGGGTGTCCCATGGGGACCCCTTTCCTTTTGCGAATGGGTTACCACCAGTGTGACACTGGTGGTAACTGCGATTGCTTTGCGACCGCGTTCGGAACAGCCCTTCCTATTTGCGAATCGCAGTCCCGTTTTGCGTGTCGGACAGGTTACCGACTCACAAAACGGGAATTGGGCATCACGGTGTGGGTTTTGCACGTCGCAAACAGCGAAATTCGCTGTCTTGGAATACACCTCTGCTTTTCGACATACAGCTACCTCACAGTGTGACCTTAAAGGCCTCCAAAATTGTGTAGACTTTTGGCACAGATAGTTATTTTTTTATTTGCCACCCTAAGTGGGAAGGGTATGCCCAGACGTGGGTCCCGTGCTCACTGTGACACTGCATTCAAGGTAGCCTAGCTGATGAAGGGTGATACCCTGAAACAGGTCCTAGGATGCTTGTTTCCAGTACAGTGAGGACCTGGCTCGACAGTTCTGGCTGGACTGTTCCCATAGGGAATAGGGTCAAAACTGATTTTCATATGACTGGGTCAAAACTGGGGTAGCGTGGTAAGCAAAAAAAAACGAGGGATAAAACCCAGATCTTTGTGACTGGGGAAAATATTTGCTTTGTTCAGCATTCCATCCATCATCTGTTCTTTTTGACTTTTGGCACAGAACCTCGATTAATATCAAGGAAATCTGTGATTTACCATCTCAATTTGTCTCGAAATGGGATGTTGAGGAGAAGGGTGGGAGAGAGATGCCACCCAACGAGGGGGGAAGCCGCCGCTGGCAGAGCGATCCGCAGCATGACAGGTGGGTGGTCTGAGTAAGTGTGGGCTATGTTGGCAACATCCCTCACCCAGACCATGATCGCACATGAGATAAGCCAGTAATCTAATCTTGACCAGCTAGAATGGACACTGGAGTAAAAGGTACCTTCTTTGCCACTTGTGTGAATCCAACGCTAACCGTCTATTATGTCATTTGCTGTCATTATGTTGCACGCATGTTTGGCGGCTGTCTTGTGGGGTGTAGCTGTATGAAATTGTTTATCTAAGGTGGCAGAGAGTGCAAGGTTGAAGTCTCTCCCCATTGTACATGTGTGGACCCAATATCTGCTTTGTGAGCCCATAAGGTGTCAAAAAAGGAGGGATCATCTGTTTCGGGGCCATCGGAAGTGACTACAGTAATCGATTGTTGTGCCAATCTGCCCCATATTACTGTGTATCTACACTGCGGGTCATTTCGAGCACCCTGGGGCACATACGGTATGTCTTTACAGACCAATACGGCGGTACCAAATAAATACGATGAGTAAGTAGCAAATTGTCAATATGAGGCAGAGCGAGTAGCAAATGATGCCTGTGCCCCAGGGGCAAAATGAGTCTCTTGGAGTTATGCCAGATGAGTATTGTGCCTTTCCAAATAGGGAAGAATATGCCTTTTCTTTAGCAGGTTGCCCAGCCCTCTCACTTTCCATGTGAGGCAGTTGAGGGTGGGGACGGAGATTGAGGGGCTGCCATCGGTTCTATGTGATATTATTCAGGGTTGGGGTTGATTTCCCAACAATAACGTGTATCACTTTTAGCATAGCCAAACCATAACTTTCATTTACAATCTGTGCATAGTAACATACAACATACAATGAACGCAAAAAACCCCAACCCTCTCCCTCCCAAACTGACATCCGAAACCTGTCAGGTATTGCCCTGTCAATGAAATTCCTAAATAACCAACTTAAGTTAAGTACACAAATTTCAACTGGTATAGGGGTATCCCCTGGTGAGGTCATCTAGTGAGCCAAGCGGGAGACCCTCCCTGTAGCGAGGGTGCTCGGGAAGACTAT
Source organism: Pleurodeles waltl (assembly GCF_031143425.1). Taxonomy (NCBI): domain Eukaryota; kingdom Metazoa; phylum Chordata; class Amphibia; order Caudata; family Salamandridae; genus Pleurodeles; species Pleurodeles waltl. The sequence continues at coordinate 789,079,268 of NC_090442.1, read as the reverse complement.
GTTTGTCCCAGGGAAAGAAGAAATGTTACCCATCTAAATCAGTTGAAAGCACAAAAGTAGAATGATACACCCATGTACTAAGGATTTTCAGTTTTCTTTTAATTTTAAACATCAGTTTGACAGATATCATATGGAGAAGACAGAATCACCAACCTGAAAGAGACTTTCAAGTCTTAATCAAGTGCAAATGAGAGGGGCTTCTCTTAAAACACTCAATCTTGGTCAGACATGGATGGAGAGGATTCAGGATGACTAGAGGTACAGGCCGAAGGTGAGTCCCACCATCCAAAACGGAGGTATTCCCCAAATTGCTGCGGGGTGATGAAAATATGGGCTTTGCCTCGCATGATGCAAAGCCTGGTGCAGTACAACATCGCAAAGGAAATGTCTGCCTGTTTTAGTTTCAGTTGTATTGCATTATACTTCCTGCGGGCTTCTTGCACCATGATTGTAAAGTCAGGATATATAGTTTGTTTCCTTCAAACTGCAGGTTGTATTGCTCTTGTGCCCTCCTCAAGGTAACATTTCTGTCTCTGTAGTTCACAAGGTGAGCTATTTTCAGGCAAAGGGGAGCACCTGTGCACCCGCTCCACTATCAACAGCTAAAAGAAGGAGTCTGTACCAAATAGGGTAGTGAGGAGGCATTCAATATAGTGCTTCATATGACCGGTGTCCGTGGATTCCATGATTCCCACTATTTGCAAATTGTTCCTTTTGGAGCGGGCTTCAAGGTCTTAATTTTTTGCTGCTATTATTTTAAAAACCTTTTTCCATTTGTAATAGTTATTCGCCTTTAGCATAAACAGTATGCTCTAGTGCGGAAATTCTTTGCTCAGCCTCAGTCAGTCTCTCATCTTGCGTTTCCAATCACATACTATCTATCTTGTTGTCAATAGAGGCTAGACTGCTTTGAATTTCCTGCAGGAGAGATTTCATATCTGTGGTACTCAGGGCATTTTCGGCATGCTGATGGTCCTGGAGTATCTGTTCCATATTGTCGCTTTGAAGTCTGGCTGATTTTCTGGCTTTAAATTGTAGTTTCATTTATTTTCCGTGAGCTTTCCCCATGATGCCTCTCCACCACAATAAATGATCTGAGGAAGCAGCTAGGGCAACCAAGCTGCGGATCCCTCCAGCAGCACTGACATTTGATCCATGGGGCCTGAGTCTGATATCCGCCCAGGGTTCAAGAGGGTTCCCTCAGCCCACACCGCCACCTGCTGTACCATTAATCACAGTGCGCGGTTCGTCAGTGGTGAAGGTCTGACAGCCCCCGCACAGCCACTGCAATTACTCAGTCTCCCTCCCCGCTCCTTACATCACCTAGGGCGGTATGTGTCTCATAGGACATAGGTCATTGCCACAGGAGGATTGATGGTCTCGTAGTAGATACTCGGAAGGAGAGGGGCCTTGGGCACTGCTTCCTTCATCTCCCCCTCATCACCGACCCGCTCAGAGTGTCTTCAGGCACGGTGCCCACTCTGCCAAGCGCTGTGGACGCCCGCCAGCTTCGCAGGCCACATCAGGGCCTCGTCTTACCTCGCTCTCTGGCCTGCCATGGTGGAGCGGCACCAGCACCGGGGCTATTCTAATGCGCCTCTTCTTCTGCCAGCACTGCGCATCCACCTCCGATGCCTCTGAGCCCTTCCCTCACCTGAGGGCTCGAGTCGACAGCCACGTGGCAGGCCTCACCTCCAACACCGTGTCTGCTGGCCCCGCTCCCATGCACACCTCAGCATCTCCCATGCAGCGCCTCCTGGGCCGCAGGAGCCCCCAGTCGACAAGCCAGCCAAAACGCAGCAGGCAAATTGTCTCATAATATACAAGCAGGTATTTCAGCTCAGATCATAGTCAATCAATCAATCAAATAAATGTCTTAAGCGCACTACTCACCCGGTAGGGTCTCAAGGTGCTGGGGGGGTTACTGCTCGAAGAGCCATGTTTTGAGGTGCTTTCTGAAGGTTAGGAGGTCCTGGGTCTTGCGTAGATTGGTGGGGAGGGAGTTCCAGGTTTTGGCGGCGAGGTGGGAGAAGGATCTGCTGCCGGAGGTGGTGCGTTGGATGCGGGGGACTGTAGCGAGGGCGAGGGCAGCAGAGCGGAGCTGTCGAGTTGGTTTGTGGAAGTTGATTCGTTCGTTGAGGTAGGCCGGTCCAGTGTCGTGGAGGGCTTTGTGAGTGTGGACAAGGATTTTGAAAATGATCCTTTTGTTGATGGGTAGCCAGTGTAGGGATCTGAGGTGGGCAGAGATGTGTTTGTAGCGAGAGAGGTTGAGGATGAGACGTGCGGCTGCATTCTGGATGCGCTGGAGTTTTCTCTGAAGCTTGGCTGTGGTCCCAGTGTAGAGGGCGTTGCAGTAGTCCAGTCTGCTGCTTATGAGGGCGTGGGTGACCGTTCTTCTTGTTTCTAAAGGAATCCATTTGAAAGTCTTGCGTGGCATAAGAAGGGTGTTGAAGCAGGAGGATGATATTGCGTTGATTTGCTGAGTCATGGAGAGAGATGAGTCCAGTATGATGCAGAGGTTGCGTGCGTGGGTGGTGGGTGGTGGGAGTTGAGGGTGGTCCAAGGGTGGTAGGCCACCAAGAGTCGTTCCATGCTGTCTTGTTGGGGCCGAAGATGATGATCTAGTTTTTTTTTTTTCTGAGTTCAATTTGAGGTGGCTTGCTGTCATCCAGTTAGCGATGGCGAGGAGTCCGGCGTGTAGGTTATTCTTGGCTGTAGATGGGTTCCTCATGAGGGAGATGATGAGCTGGGTGTCATCAGCGTATGAAATGATGGTGAGGCCGTGGGGGCGGATGATGTTGGCGAGTGGAGCCATGTAGATATTGAAGAGGGTGGGGCTGATGGAGGAAACTTGGAGGACCCCACAGATGGTCTTGGTGGCTGTAGACAGGAAAGGAGGGAGGCAAACTCTTTGGGTTCTTTTGGGGGAAAGAGGTAGGAGGTGAGCCAGTCCAGGGCTTTGTGGTGAATTCCAGCATCGAAGAGGCGTGTGCGAAGGGTTTGGTGCGATACGGTGTTGAAAGCTTCGGAGAGGTCTAGGAGGATGAGGGCGACGGTTTCGCCCTTGTCCAATCTGGTCCTGATGTCGTCTGTACAGGTGAAAAGGGCAGTCTTGGTGCTGTGGTTTTTGTGGAATCCAGACTGGGAGACGTTGAGTATGTTGTTGTCTTCTAGGAAGCGAGACAGTTGTATGTTTACTATCTTCTCTATGACCTTTGGGGGAAAGGGGAGTAGAGAGATAGGTCGGTAGTTTGTGAGGTCTTCAGGGTCTTCTTTGGGTTTTTTGAGAAGAGCGTTGACTTTGGCGTGTTTCCAAATATCTGGGAAGGTTGCGGTCTCGAAGGAGCTGTTGATGATGGCACGGAGCTGGGGAGTGATGATTTGGCTGGCCTTGTTGAAGATGTGGTGGGGGCAAGGGTCTGTTGGGGAGCCTGATTGGATGGAACTCATGGTTTTGCCGGTTTCTTCGTCGTTTGTGGGGGTCCAGGTGTTCAGTACGTTGTTGCATCAAGGAGCCGTGGTGTTGGTTGTGTCGGTGGTGGTGATGGTGGGTGAGGACGATGTGAAGCTGTTGTGTATGTCTGCGATCTTGCGGTGAAAGTAGTTGGAGAGGGAGTTGCAGAGGCCTTGGGAGTGTGGAGGGTCGATGGCGCAGGATTTGGGTTTGGTGTGTTCTTTGATGAGGGCAAAAGGTTCCTTGCTGTTGTGTGCGTTGTCGTCTATGCGTTCTTTGTAGAAGGATCATTTGGTGGTCCGGATGAGCTGGTGATGTTTGTGCATGGCTGATTTGAGGGCGGAGAAGTTGTTCACTGACGGTTCTTGGCGCCAGGCTTTCTAAATTTTTTGGCATTCTTGTTTGGAAGACTGAAGTTCTGCGTGAACCAGGGGGCTGTCTTGTTGGTGCGGGTGTTGTTGGTTATTTTGAGTGGGGCGAGGGAGTCTGTGCATGCTTCTAGCCATAGTGTGAGGTTGAGGGCGGAGGCGTTGGGGTCGTTGGTACTGTGAGGTGGAGCTTGTGCGAGGTTGGCGATCAGTTGTTCTTTGGAGATCTTGTTCCACTTGCGGTAGGGGGTAGGATGTTGTTGGTGGTGGGTGGTGGGCTTCAGGAAGGAGAAGTGGACGCAGTGGTGGTCAGTCCAGTGGAGTTCCGTGGTGTGAGTGAAGGCAATGTGGCTGCTGGAAGTGAAGATGGCATCTAGCGTGTGCCCGGCTGAGTGGGTGGGTGAGTTGACCAGTTGCTTGAGGCTGAGGTTTGCGAGGTTGTCCAGCAGGGCTGTGGAGTTGCAGTCGTGGGTGCTTTCCAGGTGAAAGTTAAGGTCACAGAGGAGTAGGTAGTCCGTGGAGGCGAGGGCGTGGGAGCTGAAAGTGTCGGTGATGGTGTCACAAAATGGGGGGCAGGGTCCTGGTGGTCTGTAGATGAGGGTTCCTCTTAGGGTGGTGTTGGTGTTGATGTGTACCTGAAAGTGTAGGTGCTCTGCGGTGTCTAGGGTGTTGTTGGTGTTGGTGGAAATCTTGATGGAATTTCTGTGTATTATGACTATTCCTCCTCCTGGTTTATTGATACGGTCTCTAAGGGTGAATTTGTATCCTTCTGGGATGGCTATGGTGATGTCGGGTTCCAATGAGGAGTTCATTCATGTTTAAGGGAGGAAGACGATGTTGGGAGAGTTTGTCGTGAGTAGGTCCCAAAGTTCGATGGCGTGCTTGTGGACTGAGCGGGTGTTAAGGAGGATGCAGTTAGGTGATTGGGGTGTTTGGTGTGAATATGACACTAAACCACTACTACCTAAACAATGACTACTGAAACAATGACTGCCCAAAACCGAAAAAAACCTATAAAACAAATTTTTTTACAACAAAGTCTAAACAACGAAAAAAAACATTAACTAAATTATTCCTAAACAATGACCACCTATTTAACGACTACGAATCCACTAAATCACAAATATTCCACTAAAACACTACTATGTAAACAACGACTACCTAAACAATGACTCCCCGAATAACTACTACCTAAACAACGACTACCCAAACAAAAATTACCTAAATAACGACTCCCCAAATAACTACTACCTAAACTACGACTACCCAAACAAAAATTACCTAAATAATGACTCCCCAAATAACTACTACCCAAACAAACTACTACCCAAACAACGAATACTTAAACAACAACTCCTAAAATAACTACTACCCAAACAAATGACTAGCCAAACAACGAATACCCAAACAAATACTACCCAACACCGAAAACGCCTAAACACCTAATACATTTAAAACGAACTCCAAACAACGAAAAATATGAATAATTAATATTACAACTAAACAACAACGATTAATAAATAAAATATTAAAACCACTACAGTACTACGTAAAAAATAAACGAAATCGAAAACAACAATATCTTTCCTACATACAAAAAACAAAACAACACAAAATTCAAAACCATATAAACACCGTTTTAAATCAAAATAAATAATACTTAAATAATTATAAAAAAGACAGAACACTAAAAAAAAACCTACATGAAACGATAGTCCTACAACAGTTTCTACATTACCCAGGAAGTAGTTCCTCTACTAAACAAACGAGAACGAACATAGAAAAAAAATACAAACTACAAAACAAATACACTCCACAATTATATATATCTAACATCACAAACAAATTCACAATAAAAAACACGTCCAAAACACATTCAATTTACAAATAAAACAATACTTACAAAAACACATATAAATACCAATGACCTCCATTTTCTACTCATTACTACACCAAACAACTTACAGAGAAGACGAACATATCACTACGGAAAGAAATTAAAATATAATGTATCCAACACCGCCATCTACTGAGATAACAAGGTAAAATAACCATAAATAAATATAAAGAAATTTACTAACCTATACCACAGCTAAAATAATATATAATTAATGTACCTTTTGTGCTATTTTGTTACAGGCATAAATATCAAGAAACTGACCAAAAAGATAAACACCACACCTTCACCATCAAAGGTAAACCATTACCATTATTCAAAAACAATTTCACTAAACCATAAACAATTGCATTAAAAAAACTGTTAAATAACGAATACCATAATACTAGAAAAATTAATTATAATATAATTAAAATGTATATATAAAATATTAGAACTACAAATTAGTTTTAAAAAAAAAAATCACCTAATATATTTTACCAAAAAAAAAATATTATTCACCAAATTTCAAAGCTGCTAAAAAAATTAATTCTAAATTAAAAAAACTAAATAATTAATAATACAAAATAATAAACTAAATAATACACTCTTTCTTCTTTGTTACAGACTCCAAGGAACCAAAAAAAACACCAGAAGACATAAAAAAGTGAAATAAATCAATTTAACAAAAATAACATCTGAAAAAAGAAAAAAAACTAAAAGTATAACATTTTCATTATAACATACAACCAGATTTTCTAATTAAATACAACTAAACAGACATTCTTATTCAAATACCGCTTAACTTGACACCAAACACACATAAACTCAGTAAAATGAAAAACACTTCACAAACACAGTACATATAGTATATAAAAAAAGTAACTATTACAACTCCACCAAACACGTACCTCCAAACAGCTGCTGGACAATAAACATAAATACATTTACCATTACAAATCCACCAAATACATACCTCACAACACATCCTTCACACCAAATACAACCAAAATAACTATAACAAATACACCAATTACTTACCTCAGACCAAATCAGAAATATTAAATCAGCACATTGCAAAATAACCATAGCTAAAACCCCACATCATCACATCATAGTATGTGCAGAACAATTACTGTAAATACATTTACTATTACAACTCCACCAAATACTAAACTCAAAGCAGTTGCTGCACACTATATAAAACTTAAATTATTATTCTAATTTCACAAACTACTTACCTCAAAAGATATTACAGACATTAACTACACTACAAATACATTTTTGCGAACACCCCACATACTTACATTACAATATCTGCTACACAATAACCAAAATAAAATTTACGGTTGTACGACGGAACACCGACTTCCAAAACAACTAGTGCCTTAACAACGACGTCAGAACACGACCTCGTTCTTACTACTAATGATTTTACCACGAATGCCTTAACAACGATATTTTGTTGTAAAGGCATTACTGATAAAAGCATTATTAATAGGCACTATTCATCCTACATCCCCCACCCCAAAACCTAAAACCCGCTGACCCCCCACCCCCTACCCAAAACCAAAAACACCCCACCGCCCAACCCCACCCCAAAACCTAAAACCCCCTAACCCCCCACCCCTCCCCAAAACCAAAAACGCCCCACCCCAAAACCTAAAACCCCCCTTACTCCCACCCCCTCCCCAAAACCAAAAACGCCCCACCCCCCAATCCCGCCCCAAAACCTAAAACCCCCTCACCCCTACCCCCTCCCCAAAACCAAAAACGCCCCACCCCCCAACCCTGCCCCAAAACCTAAAACCCCTCCCCAAAACCAAAAACGCTCCACCCCCCAACCCGCCCCAAAACCTAAAACCCCCTGACCCCCACCCCCTCCCCAAAACCAAAAACGCCCCACCCCCCCAACCTCGCCCCAAAACCTAAAACCACCTGACCCCCACCCCCTCCCCAAAACCAAAAACGCCCCACCCCCCAACCCCACCCCAAAACATAAAACCCCCTTACCCCCACCCCTTCTCCAAAACCAAAACGCCCCACCCCCCAACCCCAACCCCACCTCAAAACCTAAAACCCCCTAACCCCCCACCCCCTCCCCAAAACCAAAAACAACCCACCCCCCCAACCCCGCCCCAAAACATAAAACCCCCTGACCCCCACACCCTCCCCAAAACCAAAAACACCCCACCCCCCAACCCCACCCCAAAACCTAAAACCCCCTGACCCCCGACCCCCTCCCCAAAACCAAAAATGCCCCAACCCCCCAACCCCACCCCAAAACCTAAAACCCCCTGACCCCACACCCCCTCCCCAACACCGAAAACCCCCCACATAACTTAGTCGACCCCTTGTCACCTGCGTCATCCTCCTTCGCCAATTCCCTTCTTTGTACCTTAACCACGCATGTTAGTTGTTCAGAACATACGTAGTTAAGGCACAAAATAACAGAGTCGTGGTTAAAAAAAGCGTTGTTGCGCTTTCATTAACCACGACTTCGGAAATAAAACGTCGTAATAAATGATGTTTCCCAAAATTTACTATTACAACTCCACCACATACTTACGTCACAGCAGCTGCTACACAGTAAATAGCACTAAAATTACTATTCCAACTCCACCAACTACTTACCTCATATCACATTACAAATACTCAGAACATTACAAAATAACCAAAGCAACTTCACTAGATGCTTACATTAACATAGGTGCTGGAGAGTAACTATCAAATAATATACTATTACAACTCCACTAAGTACAATAGACCCACATATACAAATCTAAAAGCAAAAATTACTTACCTCAATAAATAAGACACAATCACCCAATGTAAAAGTTAACAAACCACCTACACCAAACACATACAAATAGGACACATTATACATTAATTAACTTACTATTTGGTAAACTAAATCCACCACAAATTAAATAATAAAAACTACAAACTTCTTTTACCCTATTTCTTTTATATTATTTACAGATATTTCACAAATGGCATCGCAAGGAGAAGCAAGTTACATAACCTCAAGAACCGGAAACCAGCTACTAAAGTATGAAGGTTATCTTTATTGCAGAGACAAGGTTGTCAACCTCAGGAGCCATTGGAGATGTGTACAATACTACTCTTCACATTGCAGAGGCAGAGCTGTAACTCTAGAAACCACCATTGTCAAGACAACAGATCACAACCACTCTGCCTCTGCAATAGAAATTGAGATAAGAGAAAACATAAAAAAAATAAAAAACATTGTACACACCTCCAATGACTCCTGCGGACAGGTTATAAGGGAGGTAGTACAAAATATTCCAGTACAGATTTCCGGTAGCATGCCTTCTGTACCAAACCTTAGGAGAATATTTCAACGAGGCGGTGTTCCGCCAGCATTCATGCGGAATACCGTCGGTGGACATGATACGCATAGACGACTGGTAGCCACGGTGTATGTTGGCGGCCGTCGCCGTGGCAGTAGGCGGTCAATACCGCCAATGTTGTAATGAGGGCCTAAATCTCAATTAAAGTCCTTAGAAAGACAATAATTCAAACTGGGGCTATCAGGACGTCTTGGCGGAGTTGTTCTCAACAGCCCGATGCCACTCACAAGGGAGTGCAAGCCATTCACGGAGTTGCATGGGCCTCATGTACAGTACTTTTGGAAAATGAGGAAACAAAGACGTATCACAGAGTCGGGGAGGTGAGGCGTTGCTGGAGCCGGTGTGGCATTGGTTCCTTCTTGCTATCGGGGAGGTGAGGTGTGTGTTCCTTACTGCAAAGCAGGGGAGATGAGGCATTGGTTCCTTATGGGTGCAGGGGAGGTGGTGCAGCGTCTGTGGCGAGGCACTGGTTCCATACAATCTGGCATGGTCGATGAATCCAGCAGGTCAAGATGCGAGATGTCGATTTTGCGGTGTCGCAATCATACCATGGTGCCACAGGTGCTGAGGAGGAGTCGGGTGTCAAGGACATCAGTGACATGGCACTCATGCTTTATGGGGACTTCAGAGGCGCTGTGACAGCATCAGGCCTGCGGCATTGGTCACAGTCGTTGCACTCAGTGGGGACCATGCCTACAGTGTAGGCAATGGCCCGGAGTCAGACAGTGGTGCCAGTTCCGAAGTTGCTCTGGAGTCGATGTACTTGGTTTCTTCTTCGTTGCAGCAGAACTCATTCCCAAGGGCCCAGGAACTGGATTTAGCACCACCAGGTGAGTTAGGCCTCTCAGCAAGAGAGCCCAGGTGCTGGAAGATGAAGTCTTTGATGTCCCTGAGACTTTGAACAGAAGGCAAGCTTAGCCCAAGCCTTTGGAGAACCTTTGGAAGCAGGATGTTGAAATCAAAGTCCAGTCCTTTCATTCCCAGGACAGACGCAGAAAGCAACATATCAGCACTGCAAAGGAACAAGCAGAGTGGCAGTCCCTCCTACAGCATCTAGCTCTTCTTCTTGGCAGAATGTCCTGAGGCCAGAAGGATTTTAAAGTTGTAGTCTCAGAGGCTCAATACTTATACTAATTTCTGCCTTTGAAGTAGGCAAACGTCAAAGGAAAGTCTTTGTAGTGCAAAAGACCCTGCTTTTCCTGCCCTAGTCTCAGACATGCCCCGGGGGTTGGAGACTGCTTTGTGTAAGCGCAGGCACAGTCTTATTTAGGTGCATGTGTCGGCTCCTCCCACCACTCTAGCCAGGATGCCCCATCAAGATATTCAGGGCACACCTCAGCTTCCTTTGTGTGACTGCCTGGCGGGAATTCACAAACAGCCTAACTATCATCCTGATCCAGATGTGTATTCCACAGCCAGACAGAAACACAGAATGATTAAGCAAGAAAATGCCCACTTTCCAAAAGGTGCATTTTTCACACTTACAATTTAAAAACCATCTTCACCAAAAGACTTATTTTTAAATTGTGAATTCTGAGACCCCAAACTCCACATCTCTATCTGCAACCAATGGGGTATTATATTTAAAAGATATTTCTAGGCAATCCCAATGTTAACCTATGGGAGGGATAGACCTTGCAATAGTGAAAACCGAATTCAGCTGGATTTCACCACCAGTGCATGTAAAACACACCATTATATGTCCTACCTTTTAAATACTCTGCACCCTGTCCATGGGGCAGCTCTGGGCCTACCTTAGGGGTGACTTACATGTAGTAAAAGGAAAGGTTTGGGCCTGGCAAATAGGTGCACTTGCCAGGTCGACCTGACAGTTAAAACTGGGTACACAGACACTGCAGTGGCAGGTCTGAGACATGTTTACACGGCTACTTGTGTGGATGGCACAATCAGTGCTGCAGGATCACTACTAGCATTTCTATTTACAGGACCGGGGCATACATAGTGCACATTACAAGGGATTTACTGGTAAATTAAATATGCAAATTATGGGCAAACCAATCGCCAATACCATTTAGACAGAGAGCACTTGCACTTTAGTACTGGTCAGAAGTGATAAAGTGCCCTGCGTCTTCAAGCCAGCAAAAACGAAAATTAGCACAGGATCAAAAACAGGCGGTCAGAAGCAAAAAAGACAGGTGAACCCCTGCTGAAAGGGCCATTTTCAACACAGGAAGAGTGCAAGCTCACTTCTTTGTGTCAAATTGCAGATAGTGCGATGACCCAAAAGTATATAGTGAAACGGGCATGGGAGAAACAATTGGGACACCCAGGCCCGTATTTATACTTTTTTTAGCGCCGCATTTGCGCCGCTTTTTGGCGCAAAACGGCGCAAACCTACAAAATACAATGGCATTTTGCAAGTTTGCGCCGTTTTTGCGTCAAAAAACGACGCAAATGCGGCGCAAAAAAAGTATAAATACGGGCCCCAATGTCTGATACCTATTGAAGTACTGCTGCACAAAAGTTAATGTGTCATTCAACTGCAGACATAAATTGGTACAGTGTAAATGTGTTTATTGACTGCATTTTACAGTAGAAAGCATGGCAACATTCTGCCTGGAGGGGGAGGGGGGAGTTGAGTTTAGAAAGTGTAGGGCTCCTAAATGTTGCCTTTTTTTCATGGCATGGCTATGCCCTTGGGTGCTGGAATTTTGGCATTAAATATTTGACTTGTTAGGGGCAATGACTGAGGGTGATTTCACTCTGTAGCCTATTATGGTTCTTCTAGAACGTACCTAAAAAAATGTGGGTCTACGGCGTGATTATTGTCCAAGAGGAGGGGGCAATGCACTGGATGGGCTCTAAACTGTCCAAATGCAAAATGTGGCTTCAGGATTTACTGTATTGTGAAGAATGGGTAAATGAATAGGCTAGTGCCACTCATTCAACTGCTCGTCCAAAAGACTTTTGAGATCCTTTGCGTTCCTATGTGCTGTGATAAGAACTAGATACTAACGTATAATATTTTTTCTAGGCTTGATTTAAATATGACTGCATGCTATTTAAAACTGTTGAAGTAGGCCGCGAATAATTTTGTGTTGACTGATTTAGATTGCTGCTGTAGAGATATCTCCATGAACAATGAAAAGTAAGACGTTGTAGCTGCGTTTTTTAAGTAGTAGTTGCTTCTCTCTGTGTCGCAAGTGTGTGAAGGTTTACATTAAACAATTTAAAAAAAATGAAAATGTGACAGCCACTGCAGAGTACTGGGTTGCAATGCTCATGTTTGCAGATTGCACCTGCCGTATGAAGTGAAGATATCCAGTTTTTTTAGTTAAAAATGTAAAAAATATTTAAACGTAGTAATTGATAGTTTTGGCAAAGGGGTGTCTTATAGAAACTAGTTCACGTATTTAGAATGGCATATGTGCCTAAATATACTGATATGAAAACCATGTTACTCCTTTTACAGCATGGGGAATCTGCAGATAGACACCGGTAAGGGGTGCAGCTAGTGCTGGAAATGGAAAAACGGAACTCAGAGATCCCCTAACCCGTCTGTGAAAGAGTTATAACTGGAGGGGTCATAAGCAGTGGTTTCATGTGGAGCGAAGCCAACGTCCGTTCACCTAAGCATTACTTTTGGCAAACTATGGGGGTCATGAAGTCCTGACAGGTAGGTTGTTGCCGTGCGTCCGCCTCCACTCCGGCCCCATTATGAGTTTCCCGCTGGTGCAGAAGGAAACGTCCTACAGCATTGTCGCCAGCTCATCACAAAACCAGCAGCAATACTGAATTGTGTAGGGTGCACCACAACCTGCCGCAATGTTCACTGTCTGCAAAGCAGACAGTGAACTTTGCGATGGAACTGGCCAGGGGAGCCCCTGAACTGCCCATGCCATCTACGGCTCTCTGGATGCATCTCCTTTCATAGAGTCACAAGTTCCCAATTAGTAACCCAGTGGTGGATACCACATGCCAGCTGTCTGTATTAGCCTGGAGTAATGTGTGGCAGTAGAGAGTGGTTCAAATCACTATTGAGCACCAAGTTATAGTCTCCGTTCCACTGCTGGGGAGTTCCAAAGGTCCTTATGAGGTGTGTGGATAAGGTGTTTAGGAACTGCACCTGTCTGATATTGGGCAGGTACAAATGAGCGATCAGTAATGGCATCCCGTCTAGTGCTCCCTCAATAATTGTGAATCTATGTCTGGGTCGATTGCCGTCTATGTAATCGTGAGGGAGACCCCGAGTGCCACCCAGATCAATGTACCTCTTGAGAAAGCTGAGAATACAGTGCCTCATAGTTGGCGTCTCCATTTCTCTAGCTTGCTTAACTCTGGGGACATCATGTGTGTCTCTTACAAACATAGTATGGGCCTGTTTTAGATCTTGGCACAGAGGAATTCTCTTTCATAAACGTGACAGACATCATGTCCATCGTATCATGATCCCATTATGTCCTGTGGAGATTGTAATACAGTGGACAGTATATCTGTCACAGTTGTGATGGAGTATTTCATCCGTCAACATCTAAATCAGGTCCTATATGTGTTTTCCTCAGACACAGAAATGGTACTTTGCAAGGGATCCCAATCCCCTGACATTCCAAGTGATGTCATTGTATCTGTTATGCATATTTAGGGGTTATTAAGGAAGAGTATCCATATGAGCATCCTGTGTGCGTGTCGGGTGAGGGATATGGCAGATAATGTGTGGAGAGTGCACTGCATGGAGTTGACTAGCATAATGACACAATATCAAAAAACAGGTGCTCCCTTCTGCCCCAGTTGAAGCAAAATCTGCTTCAACCATTTGGACTGAGATAAACAAAAGTTTCTGGAGTCCATATACACTTGGAGGTCTCCGGCTGGGCGAGGGCTGATCTCGAGGTCAAATTCAGTGATGCTATCACTCCACCATAGCTAGGATGAAAGCTGTGTCTCCACAAAATAGCCTATCAAGCGTAATTAGATGTCAATCAGTCGTGACCCCCCCCAGGGCACATTAAAATTGAAGGTGTCTCCAATCTCAGCTTCATGAATTATTCCATAGGTATCAGATTTAGTTGTCCACCAACCTGGGGGTGTTGAGGGGGCCCCTCATCAGTGACACCTGTCTTCCGAATGATGTCTACGAGCCGCTCTCAGCAACCTCTGAATTCCTGGTACCTGACTGGACCCTTGGCTCTCTCCACGTGTGAATATCAGAGACCAGTGATGCCCTCTTCCCCGGCACTGGGTCCTTCATTGGGGCCCCTGAGAGTAGCAGTGCTCTACGTCATTGAGGCCTTCGCCTCTGTGCGGTGTCAGTATTGGCCTTCCCGATAGGGCACAGCCACTACAAGCACCGCTGAACAGGGCACCGCCGCCAAAAGCACCGCTGAACAGGGCACTGCCACCACAAGCACCGTTGAAACGGGGCACCGCCGCCTCAAGCACCACTGCCAAGGACACCGCTGCCTGAAGCACCACTGCCAAGGACACCGCTGCCTCAAGCACCGCCGACCCATGAGCTCCAAGGGCACTGACGTAACTGAGTCCGTCAAGAGCAGGATGAAGCACTCTGGGCACCATGCCCCCTCCAGAACCAGTGGAGACTGTCATCCACTACCTCTGCCCTTAGCAGGATGAAGCTCTCTGGGCACAATGCCCCCCCCAGAACCAGTGGAGATTCACATCCACTACCTCTGTCCTTAGCAGGATGAAGCACTCTGGGCACAATGCCCCCTCCAGAACCAGTGGAGATTCACATCCACTACCTCTGTCTTTGGCAGGATGAAGCACTCTGGGCACAATGCCCCCTCCAGAACCAGTGGAGACTGTCATCCACTACCTCTGTCCTTGGCAGGATGAAGCACTCTGGGCACAATGCCCCCTCCAGAACCAGTGGAGACTGTCATCCACTACCTCTGTCCTTAGCAGGATGAAACACTCTGGGCACAATGCCCCCTCCAGAACCAGTGGAGACTGTTATCCACTTGAGAGACTGTGGCTTTGCACTCCCCAGGATGGAACAGTGGGCAACCCACCCACTGTATAGACTTGAGAGACTGTGGCTTTGCACTCCCCAGGATGGAACAGTGGGCAACCCACCCACTGCCGCCTCAAGCACCACTGCCAAGGACACCGCTGCCTGAAGCACCACTGCCAAGGACACCGCTGCCTCAAGCACCGCCGACCCATGAGCTCCAAGGGCACTGACGTAACTGAGTCCGTCACGAGCAGGATGAAGCACTCTGGGCACCATGCCCCCTCCAGAACCAGTGGAGACTGTCATCCACTACCTCTGCCCTTAGCAGGATGAAGCTCTCTGGGCACAATGCCCCCCCCAGAACCAGTGGAGATTCACATCCACTACCTCTGTCCTTAGCAGGATGAAGCACTCTGGGCACAATGCCCCCTCCAGAACCAGTGGAGATTCACATCCACTACCTCTGTCCTTGGCAGGATGAAGCACTCTGGGCACAATGCCCCCTCCAGAACCAGTGGAGACTGTCATCCACTACCTCTGTCCTTGGCAGGATGAAGCACTCTGGGCACAATGCCCCCTCCAGAACCAGTGGAGACTGTCATCCACTACCTCTGTCCTTAGCAGGATGAAACACTCTGGGCACAATGCCCCCTCCAGAACCAGTGGAGACTGTTATCCACTTGAGAGACTGTGGCTTTGCACTCCCCAGGATGGAACAGTGGGCAACCCACCCACTGTAGAGACTTGAGAGACTGTGGCTTTGCACTCCCCAGGATGGAACAGTGGGGGTTGGGGGGTGTAACTGTAATGTATCATGCTGTATTGGTGTGTGTGTTGTAGTGGGTGAGGGTGGGGGTGGGGGTGTTGCGTGTTGCGTGTGTGTTTCCCTGTTTTTTCCCTCCCCCCTCCCCTGTGTCATAGGTGCAGTACTCACTGTTGTCTTCTCCACCGGCGTTCGTGCTCCTGGTAAAGGAGCAAGAAGATAAGGGCTGGCAGGATCTGCAGCTCTGGTTCCATGGCGTCCGAGTTCCTCGTGGGGTGTGTAGAGGTGAGCGTTTTCCCTTCGAAATCCTGTTTCCGCCGTGTTTTTGTCCGTGTTGAATCCGCCCCAGAAAAGTTGGCGGATTGGTAGGTTGTGATACAGTGGGCGGTACTTTGTCTTCCACCTGTCTGTTGGCGGTGACCGCCACGCTGTTTGCTTGTACCGCCGTGGCAGTCGCAGTTTTAAAGTGGCTGTCTTTGTTGGCGGTTTCCGCCACGGTCGTAATTCCAATTTGTTTACGCCGGCCTGTTGGCGTTCTTACCTCTGCTTTAACACCGTCCGCCAGGGTTGTAATGACCACCTAAGTCTTTTTGGCCCTGAGACTTCAGGAAACAGGAGGCAAGCTCCATCCTAGCCCTTGGAGAGCACTTCTCAGCAGAGCCAGAAGTCAGCAAGGCAGCAGGGCAACACCAAAGCAGCAGTCCTTTGCAGCATAGCAGTCCAGGTGAGTCCTTTTGGGCAGCCAGGTTCCAGGTTCTGGTTCAGAGTTTCTTTCCCAGGAAGTGTCTGAGTTGGTAGGGTCAGGGACCCAGTTTCTATACCCAAATGTGCCTTCAAAGTGGGGGGAGACTTCAAAGAGTGGCTTAGAAGTACACAAGTCCCCTTTCAGTACAATCCTGTCTGCCAGGGTCCCAGTAGGGTGTTTGGCAGTCCATTGTGTGAGGACAAGCCACTGTCCTTTGAAATGTAAGTGTCAGTCCCTCCACCCTTCCAACCTAGGAAGACCCATTCAGTATGCAGATGTGTGCAGGTGTGACTGAGCATTCTGTGTTTGTGGCTGTCTGGGTGAAATGCACAAGGGAGTTGTCAAGCAACCCAGCCCAGATGTGGATTGCAAGGCACAGAAGGATTTAAGTGCAGAGAAATGCTCACTTTCTAAAGGTAGCATTTCTGAAATAGTAATGTAAAATCCAACTTCACCAGTCAGCAGTATTTTGTATTACCATTCTGGCCATACTAAATATGACCTGTTTACCCCTTTATAAACTGAATCTACCACTCAAACAGTTTATGAGGGTAGCCTTAGTGTTAGCCTATGAAAGGAGCAGGCCTCACAGCAGTGGAAAATGAATTTAGGAGTTTTTCACTACCAGGACATTTAAAACACACAGATATATGTTCTGCCTTTACACACACAGCAACCTGCCCTCTGGGTTACCTAGGGCAGTGGTTCCCAACCTGTGGTCCGGGAACCCATAGGGGTCCGTGAAGCCTCCTCAGGGGGTCCGCGGCTGCTTAGAAAATTAAATAATATTAATAGATTTAATCCCCAGCTTTCACTAATGTTTAAGTAGGGGGGTCCCCGGTTTCCAATAATGATTCAGTGGGGGTCCCGAGTTCCAGTAATGATAAAGTGGGGGTCCACAGAAGTCAAAAGGTTGGGAACCACTGACCTAGGGCCTACCTTAGGGGTGACTTATGTGTAAAAAAAAGAGAAGTTTAAGGCTTGGCAAGTACTTTTAAATGCCAAGTCAGAGTCTTGCAATGGCAGGCCTGAGACATGGTTAAGGGGCTACGTATGTGGGTAGCACAACCAGTGCTCCAGGCCCACTAGTAGCATTCAATCTACAGGCCCTGGGCACATGTAGTGCACTTTACTAGGGACTTACCAGTAGATCAAAAATGCCAATTCGGTATGAACCAATGTTACCATAATTTAAGGGAGAGGGCATTTACACTTTAGCACTGGTTAGCAGTGGTAATGTGCACAGAGTCATAAAACCAGCAAAAACAGTGTCAAAAAGTGGAGGGAGGGATGCAAAATGTTGGGGATAACCACCCTAAGACTGTCAGGTCTAACAGGGCTGGTTTAACATTTTTGCTGATTTTGGTTTCCACACTGGCACTGAGCATAAAACATCACAGTGGTCTAGTGCACTTGCACTAGAGCCAATTGCATGTAGAACACAAGTTTGGTTTTTATGTAAGACAGATCACTGGGTTAATGATCTGGTAGATAAACGTTTGTGTTCTCTTGAGGGCACAGGCTAAAATCCTGGTAAAAAAGCTCAGAGTAATACACCTTTGCCAATGAGCACCATGTAATCTCCAAGGCATACATTTGATATCTTGCAGGTTTTAACTTCATCTTTCAATATTTTTAAGGTTGCTAAAATGGGTTCCATTGGGTACACTAAAGACTTAGGCCCTCATTACGAGTGTGGCGGTCTCAAGACTGCCACACTCGCAATGGTGTTTGGATCTCCAACAGACAGGGTGGTCCGACTGGCCCATTATGATTGCGGCCGAGCTGCCATGGTAAAACCGCCGACACTGCCAGGCTGCAACCAGCCTGCAGCCTGGTGGTCCCGGCGGTTGAAATCCGAAAGGGCAGCCCTGCAAGCAGTAAATACCGTCATGGAAAGGCTGGCAGAATGGGGGCATCAGGGGGGGTCCCATGCACAGCCCCATCCCGCATTTCACTGCACGAATAATGGGCAGTGAAAAGTGTGACGGGTGCTATCGCACCCAACACACCACAACATTGCAGCAAGCCATTGAAAAGAAAAGATGTTGAAGTTTGATTTAACATACAAGTGAGGCACCATTTCTATCGGTACACTTGAAGGAATGCTAGGTGAAAGGAAGTTTGTGGCTTCATTCAGATTCCAGAACTTTCCATCACAGAAATGTGAGAAAAATGAGTTTTTTTGGACAAAGTGTGAGATGTGGAAGGCATTCTGTGTACCAGAACCTGGTGAGAGCCACACTAGTCACTCCATCTTGGATTCTTCTGTGTGTCTAATTTTCAAAAATGTACAGCTTTGCTAGGTTTCCCTTGGTGCCAGCTGAGCTAGGGCCCAAAATCCACAGCTAGGCACATTGTAAATAAAGGGTCAGTTTTCAGTGGAAAAATGTGATGTGTCCACCTTGTGTTTTGGGCTGTTTCCTGTCAGGGGCACCAGGCCTACGCACACAACAGAGGTATTATTGAGAGACTTAGAGGAACACAGAATAGTAGCGCAAGTGTTATAATTGTCTTTCTCTTCATTTGTGCCTTCCAAATGTAAGACAGTGTGTAAAAAGAAGTCATTTTGAGAAATGCCCTCTAATTCACATGCTAGTATTGGTACCCACAAATTCAGAAGTGTGCAAATAACCACTGCTTCTAAACTCCATATCTTGTGCATATTTTGGAAACACATATGTTTCCTTGATACCTATTTTTCACTCTTTATACCTGGTACACAATGAAAAACCATTGCAAGGTTTAGCTGTTATTGGCTCTCGGTACCTCGGTTTATTGGTGAACCTATAAGCCCTATATATCCCCGCAACCAGAGGGTTCAGCAGATGTAACGGTATATTATTTTCCCAAATCTGCCATACTCAGAAGAGGTTACGGATGAGAAGGTAGACACAAATGGCTGTTTTTTCAAATCAATTTCAATATTTTTTCATTTCAACTGTAACTTTCTATAGGAAAACAATGAGGGATCTACACAAATGACCCCTGGCTGAATTCAGAAATTTGTCTACTTTTCAGAAAAGTATAGGTTTCCGGGATCCACCATTGGTTTTGCACCCATTTCTACCACTAACTGGAAGGAGGTTGAAAGCACAAAAAATAGTAAAAATGACCTATGTACCAGTAAAATGCCAAAGCTGTGTTGAAAAATTTGGTTTTCTGACTCAAGTCCAGGGGCAGCTCCTCCATTACGGTGGAGGAGTGTCGACCCCTGCCAGCAGCGACAGTTGCAAATCATTTACCAAAAAACTATAATAAACAGCACTCCCCCTCAGTGCGCATGTATGTTTGTCCGGCTGTGTCGGGCCGGCCAAAAACACATGCGCAGTAGGCTCTCTCCAGCCCAGCAACACGGTTGCCGGGCTGGAGAAAGCCTGCACAGGCTCCCAGTCTGCCTGGGAGTGCCCTTGCTGGGCACTCCCACCCAATTGGCCGCAGGGCAGGCTGTGAGCCTTTGTCTGCAGCCAGCAGAGGACCAGGTGGAGCGCAGCGGCATAATGAGGGAGGTAAGTGTTATTTATTTTTATTTTTAACTTAATTTTTATTTACCTCCTCCCCCTCCCCCATGCGCCGCCCCTTCTGCTTGTTGCGAGCCACTACTGCTCAAGTCTGCCTGTTCCTGAAAGCTGGGAAGATGGTGAATTTTAGCATCGCAAACCCTTCATTTATGCCATATGCAGGGTAAAAAACAGACGCTTTCTTCTGCAGTTCTTTTTTCCCATTTTTTCCCCCTCAAAAAACAAATTTAGCTGTATTCTGGCTAATTTCTCAGTCCCATTCAGGGGAATCCACAAGCCCTGGGTACCTTTAGAATCCCGAGGATGTTGGACAAAATATGCATATTTAGCATGGATACTGTAGGTGGACAAAAAGTTACAGAGGCCTAAGCGCGAGCTACACCAAATAGCCAAAAAAGGCGTAGCACCGGGGAGGAAAAAGGCCTAGCCGCGAAGGGGTTGAACAGCCAAAAATGAAATGCTGATTATCTGCCATCATAACATACCAATATACCCGATTTAGGCAGATTGCCTCTGCTTCAATATGTCAGTGGGGAAAATACATTTTTTTTTTTAAAAGCCCACATGCCTACTCTAAAATGTTAAAATGTTGGCATGTTTGCAGTGAGCCCCGCCCACCTGTCAGTTAAACAAAGAGTTTAACCCCCGATTGTGAATTAATATCTTGTTTTTATAACGTGCTTCAGACTGAAAATATTACAGATGTAAGGATTATTAAGGTATGGGTTCTTTGCTCACTGACATCGAACGTCCGCCTTAATTGCAGGGATTGGAATTCCTTACTGCAGATTCCCCCACCCTGCCGCTGCTTTAATTACCATTATAATCAGTGCTTTAAATGGAAAAAAAGAAGTGCTTGTTTCTGAGAAGTGCTGGTACTCTCCAATTAAAAGTATTACGTTTATCTTGAGAAGTGCAGGTACACTCCCTCTCGAAGTAAAAAAGTGCCACTACTCAGTACCGCCCCATTTGAAGAACTGATTATAATTGCTGTTGCCTGTTCAGTCTAGCCCTCTAAGTTCATCAGATGTAATAAACTCAACGCGATCAACTCTCTCTCTCTCTCTCTCTCTCTCTCTCTCTCTCTCTCTCTCTCTCTCTCTCTCTCTCTCTCTCTCTCTCTCTCTCTCTCTCTCTATATATATATATATATATATATATATATATATATATATATATATATATATACACCTGGGTTACAGCGATGATTGGTTCATAAAAGTGTGCCAGTGAAGCTATATTTCCGATGCAGTATGCGCAGAGACATCACCAGTACTGACGGAAAACCTTCCAAGCGAATGCTTCCTCTGTCGCGGGGCTATTATGGTCGATGTGCTGAAACCTGCCGGGTCTACAGGGGCCGACCACAGGGTGTCTCATCTTCTCCTGTTCATGTAGTCGCAACCCCTTGGAGCTGCATGTGGCACGCGGGTATTATGCTTTAAAGTAGCGGACGTTTCTTAATTGGATGTTCTTTTGCTGCTTGGCTGTTAATGTTTTTTTGCTTTCCAAACTGGTCCTTTAGGTAAAATGTTATGAACTTGGCGCTATGTTTAATTACTGGTTTAGAGAAAGGCCTGGAGGACAATAAATTAAGGTAAAATGTTCTCCCCGCCAAACAAAGGTCATCTGATAGCTTTGAAGATTGAGAAGGGACTGAACGTGCAGTTTTGGGCTTCAATATAGCAACATTCATGTGGGTTCAACGAAACTGTAGTATTCACAGTTTAGCCTGACCTGAAAAAGGGGACAAGAAGGAGCTGAGGTTATACTGCTCACCATCTGGTTTGCACTGAGGGACTGTTTCGGGGCTTCTCCAGAGACTTGGACATTTGACATCCAAATCACAGTTTTTACTGTATTTTCATGTTTTTTCTTTATGAAATCCACGCACTTCCACGGTGCTTTTTTTGGGGCATTAACATGTCACTTATCACCAGCAGTGTAACTCGTTTGCTCCTTACTGGCTGTGATTGCTAAAGGGCAGTTTTGGCAGTGTTTTTTATCCGAACCCACCAGTGCTGGCATTGGAAAAAACTTTACTCCAGGAACCCATACATAGGAGGTCAAGGTGTGGCAACAAAAACGGGGCGGAGTCATGAAAAGCCGCCTGATAGTGAGCATATATATATGTAAAAAAAAAAAAAAAAATATATATATATATATATATATATATATATATATATATAAAACCTAGTCCGGTCGCCACTAGGTAGTTATAGTTAGAACCTAGTTTCCTTAGACGGAGCGTTTTTTGTTTTGCCTATAACTTTGGCGCTGCTTGATGAATCTTCACGAAATTTTCAAAACGTATACTTTGGTCAGTGCAGCTGCTGTATGAAAAGTTTCAGGGTGATCTGTCAAGCACGGGCTGAGAAAAAGGGAGCGGTCCCAAAACATGTTTTCCTCTTTAATTTTTCCATAGGTCCATTAGACACGCGTACAGCCCAGACCACTGACTTGCTATGCTGCGCAGATCACACTTTTGGTGTTTTTGCAGAAATCCATTCAGTAGTCTTGGAGAAATTTAAGGCCAGAAAATATAAATATATAGGGATGCTGATTCTCCACGGATCCAACTATCTCCGTGCTGATATGTGATTGGCTGGCAAAACTTCTTCAAAGGAGTGTTGGCAGCGATCTTGGGACTCAGGTTCAGCTGAGTACCTGAAAACAAAGTGAAAAAAGGGCCACGGTAGAGTCATCCTGACCCTTAGCTCTAGTGCTGGGTTCCCTGAGGGACCCCGCCAGAGCTTAAAAGCATTAAAAGAAAAATCAGAAAGATACGCAGATATTTCCATTAGTTTATTAAAAAAGGGGGGATCTCCTGCCCTTTTCTTTTAATTAGCCCCCGGGTGGGCCAGGTACCAGGGAGGGGCACACAAAGCCCAGGTCCTAGGGCTTCTTTTAGCCCCGGGGCCGCCACCTACCCCAGGTGATGATTGAAATAGGTGCAGGGGGCCTTGCAGCCCCTGCACGCCGGGGACTGCCACCTCCCCGGGGCTATGTACAGTGGAAGGGGGTCACGTGGACCCCCTCAAGGAGCCACTGATGGCCCTGAGCTGGCTTGCACTATGTCGAGGGGTGCCCACCCCGGACATAGCTGTTTGCTGTGACTTGGTAGCAGCTTTGAAACTGCCGCCAAGTCACAACAAACACTGTGCTTCAATGATGTGAGAGCTGTAAATCAGCTCTCCCTTCATCGGAACTCAGGTTTCCTCCGTCTCCATGCCCGTGGAGATGCAGGCAGGCAGACAGATGAAACTGCTCTTACAGAGAGGGAGCTGCTGTAGCAGCTGCTCTCGCCATGCACTGCTAATTACCCCCGATATTTAAACACTCATGACAACTTCCATAACATCATTAAAAGTATAAATGACATTTTACCACTCCAATTAGTTACCTTAGGGCACGAGTTATAGTTACTTGAAATAACTGTAACTGCTTAATTTCAACGGTTTTTTACGAGTATATTCAAATCTTAGCTATAACATCCCTGTAACCTTTGTGGTTTTTTTAGTGAATTTCAGTTTTTTTAAATTATATTTCCTAACTATAATGTCCCTGTAACCTTTGTTTTTTTCAGTGACTATATATATTTATATATATACATATGTATATTTATATATATATATATATATATATATATATATATATATATCCATCAGCACGATCATGCTGCACTAGAGGAGATTCAATAACAAAATGTAATGATCATAAGAGCATACAAAGCCACCTCTGATGCTTTTCAACTGAAAAACTCTTGATCACAGTAAATTAATGCATTTTGTATGTCATCTATTTATACTGCCCCATTCCTAGCCATTAGGAAGCATTCTGGGACATGTAGTCATACTCATTAAAAAAATAAAAGTATTATGTACAAACACCTCATTTACCCAGTGTAACATCATCTATATAGGAGGACATTCCAATACCCTCTCACCTGCGTCACTTTGTCATTATCATATTGAGCAGTACTTTTCACACATAGCGGAACTATGTTGGCAGTTAAAACTGCTGTGTCAAACACATCACATCTCTCATTCAAACATTTCTCAATGTTTCTACAAAACTATCGTAAAGGGTATCTAACACCTTATCACTATACTGAACTCATTAGTTAATGTGACAATGGTTAATTCATTTCAGTGACTCTGCATTGCAACATTTAGAAGTGACAATAGGCATTGTGGGATTTGTAGTTGGTTGTTTCACTCCACCACCACAAACCCATCCAAATCTGTGATTTAAACAATGCACTAATGTCTTTGCTAAAGATCACTGGCAATGTAGTATTGTATACTTTTTCATTTTATCCTAGAACCATATATCTTATTGGGTCATCAAACAATGAGCATTGCAGGTCCCGTAACTTATATGTTCCCTTAACACATTCTCATTGGATGCCAAACAATGTAATCTCCATGCAAGCTCTATTCATTTTATTGGATAAATATGTATGTTGCTATGATCAAGGGTATGGTACCCCTATCTATTTGTATCACTCCAACAAGGAGATGTGTCTGTAACTCTGACCACATACTAATACTCGTGTACATTATCACTAGGAAATTACCTTCACATTGAAAATCCCTATGACATCCCTGTCTGGCATGTCAAAATGATATTTTGTTGATATACTATTCATTCCTATAGGGGAGTGCTGTACCCATATCACTTATAAGGGGATATGTGTGTGCACCTTTTGGACCTGGCACTTTTTGCAGGGTCATCCCCAAACTTTTTGCCTCCTTCCTCCTATGTTTTTTGGCCAGTTTTTGATGGCTTTAGGACTCTGGCCACCTTATCACTGCTAACCACTGCTAAAGTGGTGCACATGCTCTCTAAATTGTATCGGTGATTGGTTTATCCCTGATTGGCATATTTGATTTACTGGTAAGTCCCTAGCAAAGTGCAATAGAGGTGCCCAGAGCCTGTAAATCAAATGCTACTAGCGGGCCTGCAGCACTGATTGTGCCACCCACATGAGTAGCCCTGTAAACATGTCTCAGACCTGCCACTGCAATGTCTGTGTGCACAGTTTTGAATTGCCAATTCTACCTTGCAAGTGTACCCACTTGCCAGGCCCAAACCTTCCCTTTTTTGTACAAGTAACACACCCCTAAGGTAGGCCCTTGGAAGTCCCAATTGCAGGGCGCGATATATGCTAAAGTTAGGACCTGTACTGATGTGTTTTACATGTCTTGATAGTGAAATACTGCCAAAATCGGTTTTCACTGTTGCAAGGTGTATCTCTCTCATAGGTTACCATGGGGACTGCCTTAAAGTATCTTTTAAGTGCAGTTTCCCATTGGAAGCAGATAGAGAAATGCAGATGGGGTCTCTAAACTCACAATTTAAAAATACACTTTTTGGTAAAGTTGGTGTTTAGATTGTCGGTTTGAAAATGCCACTTTTAGAAAGTGGGCATTTTCCTGCTTAGCCTTTCTGTGCCTCTTCCTGCTTGTGGAATCTGCTCCTGGCTTAGACTGACAGTTGGGCTGTTTGTGAATTCCCTCTAGACAGTGACACAAAGGGAGCTGGGGTGTAGCCTGCATATCCTGATGCGTCTCCTAGGCTAGAGTGGGGAGGGAGGAGCTGACACTCACACCTGAAAGGGCAGTGCCTGTCCTCACACAATGCAATCTCCAACCCCCTGGTGTGTGTCTGGGGCCAGGCCTGGGCAAGGCAGGATCTTGTGAACAACAGAGACTTACCTTTGGGGTTTGCCTACTTTAAGGGCAGAAAGGGGTTTAAGTAGGGGTCCCAAAACCCCAGATTTTTAGATTACTTCTGGATCAAGAGAAACCTCTGCCAAGAACAAGAGCTGAAGACCTGAAGGAAGAGTACTGCCCCTTTGCCTGTGAGTGTGCTTTGATGGGTTGTCCTGAAGTTGCTCCTTCTGCCCCTAAGATAACAAAAACTGGACTTTGCTTTGTTTTCCTGCTTGTGAACTGTCTCCAAGTCTCAGAGCCATCAAAGACTTCCTCTTCAAGCACCTTGTCGCGCTTGCTGAGACTCCTACCCTGCCAAGTGGTGTTCACCACCGTGTGCAGGAATTTTGCACGTATCGCCGCTGGGTGTCTAAACCACAGTGAACCTGCATAGACCCGAGGTTGCCCTTCTGGAAATTGACACATTGTTCTTCTGCGGGTGAGAAAAAAGACACATTGCCTACTGGACCAGCAAAGAAACGATGCACGGCCTCACTTGTGACTAAGTAATCAACACATTGCTGACTTTTCCGATTCACACTCGCCCTTGGAGCTTTATTTTTTACGAGAACCAGGTACTTTGTGTAAAACAATGAATCAATTGATTGCTATGGATTAAGACTCCTTTTTCTTACAAAATATCATAACTTTGCTTATGTATGTGGGATTTTTGTTGTTTTGGTCTTGTTTGATTTACATACATATTAGCTATTGTTCTAAACTTGTGTTGTGTCCCTTTTTTAGTGTTTTCACTGTCTTACTGTGTGTGTTGGTACAAATACTTTACACACTGCCTTTGACATAAGTCTGACTGCTTGTGCCAAACTACCAAGGGGGTGAGCAAGGGTTGTCATAGGAGTGTAACTCCCTTACCCTGGCTAGAGTGAGGGTCCCTGCTTGGGTAGAGTGCAAACTGACTGCCAACCAGAGACCCCATTTCTAACAGCACCTGTCTTCAAGGGTATAATACCTATGTCTGCCCTTCACACCTAATCAGGAAGATGTATATGCAAGTCTGACCACGGCACTTATGTTCAGTTTCATATACTATAGGTGGGTGCCATATGTATATCAAACATTTAGAGATATGTATGTGTGCAACTCTCTTCAAGGGTATATTCCCCCTGTCTGTCCTTCACACCTAATCAGGAAGATGTATATGCAAGTCTGACCATGGCTTTTGTCTTAAATTTCATATACACTTTCGCTAGAGAATTGGTGTCTACTTCCACCCATTATATCTATTGCCTCAATATCTTCATAAGTGGCAATATATTCAGCCAATGTTATTATTCCTCAATCACAATCACCTAAATCGAATGTGTATTACGTACATATGGATTTTTTTGAGCCATCAAATTCATAATTTCCGGGGTATACAAGATGACCATCTATGTACAACAATCTTATCTAACAAACTGATTCAGAATTCTCTTTTGCGCTATAGATGACTGTACAGTTCTTCATCCCCATTTAGTCCATTCAGTATTTTTGTTTTAAGCTGTTTAATGAAATCTGACTACAAGAGTCTCAATTTTAACAATCTATCACCACCCCTGTCATGTTTATTCACACAAGCAATACCATAGTGCCGTATATGCAGCCAGTCTGCTCCCTTGTGAATCTGGAGGGGTTTAGTCATGGCATATTTCATGTCTTGCTTTTGTTCGTCTCTCACTTGTTCAAGTATACGTTTCTGGAGTGAACATATTGTGCTCCCCACGTACCTAAGTCCACTGAGACATTCAATAATGTAGACCACATACGACGTGTCACATTATCCTCTCCTTTTTAAAGATCTTATTACCTTTAAAATCTCTGAATTCTCTAGTATCGGTGCCTATACGACATGCCTTCCATTTATTGCAGCAAACGAAACCTTTGTTCAATTCTTGCAGCCAAATTAACAGTTTCATTAACTCAAAATGGCTCTTGACCAAATGATCTTCTAGTGAGGGTGCTTTTCTATACGTGATGTCAGGTCTTGCGCCCAATAGTCTGCCAATATCTGCATCTTTCTTAATTATACTCCAATACTTATTCAAAATGTTTAGGATGAAATGATTTTCTTTATTGTATGTAAAAATGTATCTTATAGTGGTCTGTTCTTTCCCCTCTTTGGAACTACGTTTGGGTTTGTTGACAAGTCTTTGAGCAGGTGTCAAAGATCTTGCCCGCTCTTCCTCTTGTTTAATGTCCCTGTACTTGTATCCTCTCTTCAGGAATCTCTGTGTAGTTTCTTTAAACTTAGCTTCCATTTCATTCATATTTGAACAATTTCTCCTCCTCCTAATGAACTCACCATATGGAATGCTTTTCTTGAGTGACCTGGAATGAAAACTCGAGCAGTGTAAGAATCTATTTGTCACTGTTTTTTTTGCGATGGAGTCTCATCTGTATTTTGATTCTCCTTAATGTAGACTGTAACATCTAGGAATTCATCCAGACTCTAGCTCATATTATATGTAAACTGTAAGCCCAAGTTACTATAGTGACTAATAGATATCCATCTTACCACCCTATGATTTCCAATAATCTAAAAAAACTCACCTGCGTCTTTTATGTATGAATTTAAGGTGACCACCTTGTGTTATAGAAAATGATCCACATAGATAGACATGTTTTCATATAATGACCCACAGCTGGATATAATGGGTCTGCCAAGGGGCTTGGTCAGTGTTTTGTGCACCTTAGGTAAAAAATATATCATCATTCAATAAAGCCTCAGAATGCCATCCTTTAAGTTTGTTTTGCAAATCTAGAGTCAACTCATTGAGAGGATTGTCAGTCAATTTGCAATAATTAGAAGTCACAGTCGGTTGATGGAGTGCCTCTGCTAAATAGTCAAATTTTTCCAAAATAATTATATTTCCTTCTTTGTCTGCTGGTTTGATTTCCAGCCTCTGATTGTCCTTCCTAAGTGCTTCACTTTCACCAACACTGAAATTTTCCATTCAATTATTATGGGCCTCATTATGAGTTTCGCCGGCGGCCCCTGTGCGGCCTGAACCCCGCCATCCCTATTATGATTTCACCACAGGGCCTTAACATTGCAGCCGGCTCCTAATGGAGCCAGCTGCAATGTGGCGGTGCGGCGAGTGCAGCAGCACCAGTCGCGCATTCCACTGCCTGTAATTCGGGCAGTGGAATTTGCGATGTGGCTGTGCATGTGGGCCCCTGCACAGCCCATGCCAAGTGCATTAGCATTGCAAGGGCCCCCAGGGGACCTCCCGATTCCCCCATTCCGCCAGCCTTTCCATGGTGGTGTAAACCTCCATGGACATGCTGGCAGATGGGGACTCGTAGTCCCCAGGGCAGCACGGCTTGCAGCGCTACGCTTGCAGATTACAACTGTAGGGACCGCCAGGCTGCAGGCTGGCAGCAGCCTGGCTGTGTCGGCGGTTGGACTGTGGTGGCCCAGCTACTGTCATAATGTTGCGGTCAGACCGCTACTTTGGTGTTGGTCCGACCGTGACCCTGGTGGTCTGGTGACTGCCAGGGTCATAATGAGACCCTATGATTAACATTCCCCACCTTTTCCAAATCTGCCATGACAGGTTCATGAAATATATATTTTTTTTTTCCAGGGGTCAGGTTGGGACAGAATTTAGATCTCGGTTTGAATTTAGTGTGCCTATAGACATCTGTGTTAATATCAAGTTCCTCTAATATTTGTGTCTCTGTTAACTCATCCCCTTGTAAATTGTACATGAGGTAAAATGCATCCTTCAAATCCAATTTTTGTTCAATTATTACCTCTGAGTGTGGTTTCGGTTCGATTTTGGAAAAAAACTTTGCAAATATTAACTTACAGACATACTTATACAGGGCTATTCTCATTTCCACATAATCAAAATGTTTTTCTGGGCAGAATGTGAGGCCTTTTTTAAGCAAACTCAGTTTTTATTCTGTGAGCTTGTGACTGGATACATTTATTATAAGATTATCATCCTCTTTCTCAATAGATGGTAGTGCCAGTATTTCTTTTGTCTGTTTGTAGCGGGTAACCTCTTATCTTTTCTGGACCCCCTTCTCGTCGTTCTCCATTTCTTCCTTCTGGTGTCTTTCCTCTTCCACAGCCCCGTTCTCATCCCCCCCCTCTGCCTCTTTGTGTTATCTGGTCCATGTTTAGTAGCTTCATCTAAAAAAGTAGTTTTCCTTACTCAGATGATGTTCCCTCACCTTCACTGAGATCTGTATCCGATCCACTGTTTATCGTGTCTATTGACTCTTCAAATGTAATCTGCCTTGTATGTAACTGCTGCTTGAGAAAACCAAATCTTTTAGCAAAAGTTATAATCCTGCCCTTGGTGTAGTCCTCTTTTTCCCTCATGAACTTCCTGTGTTTGCGTTCCTCAACTTGCTTTTCATGTTTATCTAAGTTTGCTTCCATAGCTTGTTTCAATTTCTTACTTTCTTCCTCCTGTTTTAATGATTGAATTTTGGCCCCTAAATATCTTACATTTCTCTTTATTTCCTCAATGTCCTGTTTAGCATATTTGATCATTTACACCATGTGCTTAGAGCATTCAGTGCTGTTTACCCCACCCCCTTCCTCTAACATCTCAGGGCTGGTGTCTGTATGATTTGTTAAAGTAAATATTCTGAAACCTCTTGTAAATATTGGAGAGTTGATCATTTTGAGTCATATTCACGTGGAGAGGTCCATCCCAGATGCTGGCACCAGCTGTGGAGTGCACTGCACTGCGAGAGGACCACGTTGTGTGTGTTATGGGTGTGTGTGTATATATATATATATATATATATATATATATATATACATACATATATATATTATTCTGCTACAATAAATTGGCAACAAGGATAAACGTCACAGTAAATCTGTTCTAGGTTAATTTGTTGCAAAGGCTGCATTTTAAAATATTGTTTGGAGTTAAGGCATCTGCTGCAGTGAGCTTTGTGTGCCCAGTAACTCTCTTTGAATAATAATAATGGTAAGATAACTCTTATAGTTAATGCACTTGCTGCAGGTTTTTGTGTTAATTTCTAGACACAGTTTAGATTAATAATGTAGCATGAAGGGTTAATGTGTCTCCTCCAAAGCACATTGAGTAACATGCAGTTAACAGATTTTTATTTTATTTTATGTAGATAGGTAAGTAGGTTACTGCTTTTAACATAGAGATAATTTTATTACTTGTAGCTCATACACTGCAATTCTTCTAATATACCAAGGGAGCAATGAAAAGGCATCAATGGGCCTGTATGCAAACTGCAATACAGGGTTCGGAAACGTATTGTTTTTTTCTCAAACTGTTGTTATTATAAGGCTGCTGAAACAGTTTCTTTGGGTATTAGTGCAGCCAACACCAAGCACGGTGTTACGTTTTAAATCCCGATTTTGTGTTTCTCCCAGCCTTGCACTCCTAACATATAATCCCTGCTACTAAAGATGATATGTGATTCCTACACCTTAAAACCCTCATTATCTTATTTAACATCCCGCACACAGATTTACATACTTGTCAGTATATAATGTGAATGATGTAAAGCCCTGTGATACCCTACATTGGGATGAGTAGCTCTGTAAAAGAGTTAAATACAAAAAATTGTAATCACTTATCAGTGAAAATTATTTTACCAACCGATAGATGTGACATTGTTATAGTGCATACATATGTTTTATATACTGTCATTGAACAAAGCTAAAAGCTTGCCTGCAAATTGAAGTTTCTTTTATGTACTTGTCAAGCGATAACAAGTTACCTCCTAGCTCAGTGTAGGAGTTGGTCCTTTCTCCATTGTCATCCCCAGATATTTTGTCTTCATTCTTCCTGTTTTTTGCTGAATTTGTTTTTGTTGGCCACAGGACTCTTTTCACTTTACCAAAGCTAACCAGTGCTAAAGTGCTTGTGGTCTCTCTTATAAACTTCTTACATTGGCTTATATTAAATTGGCATTTTGTATTTACTTATAAGTCCCTAGTAAAGTAATAGTACATGTGCCCTGGGCCTGTAAATGAAATACTGCTAGTGGATCTGCAACACTGATTGTTCCACACATTATGTCTCAGGTCTGACATTGCAACCGGTGTGTGCGTTTTAAGTGATTTGTCCCATTACGTTACATGGAAGTTGAGACAGCCACCTACAGGGTGATGAATTTCCCCCATCACATAGTCATGACTTTGCTGGAGACTTTTGTATTGCTTTACTGCTGACTGAGCCAAAATACACACACTGAGAGGAGTTGAAAAGATTCTCTCGAATGCACCTCTTAATCTGAAGAAAACATTTATTATATCTTTTTGCAAGGCTCATGAAGGAAGGCCTGTATAACCAAAAGTGTACCTTTAAAATGTGCAACAAGGAAGTAAGACCATGTACACAGAATCTTCAATCTATAAACAGCAAATATATACATGCAAAGATGCAAACACCTATATTGATATATGTATATATATATATATATATATATATATATATATATATATATATATATTCATACACAATGCAAAGCAAATAATTAATAAAAATGCATCATCGTAGGGCCTGTCTAGTGCTTTATCTTTCTCCTGCCAGCAATTCGTTGACCCCGGTTCGACCGCAACGAGAAAGAGTGATAACCCTCACAGGAAATATTTCAGACATTCGACGTCTAAATCCTGATTGAGGTCTCTGAATTTCCCACTGTTGACCTGGATCTCTTATATACCTTAAACGAGGAAGGAGCTTTCTGGAAAAAACCCTCCCGCTCGGTAAGAAGTATTAAAAAATGCTGGCTATTTTAGGTGAGCTTTGAAAGAAACATGTTGGAACTTGGCCAAAATCCCGAGGTGTCTTTCCCAAAACTAAGCCGTTCCCTGCTGTACCATAAACATCAGTCTAGTACATCCTTATCTTGCTGACTCCTCCATATTATGTCGTAGCCCTTTGGTGAGAAAAGAACACTCAGAATAGAAAACATTTTGCATAACATGTTTTGTACAGAAAACTTCTCACACTTTTAACGTGGCAGCTAAGGCTAAGCTGGATACAAAATGGCTAAGGCTAAGGCTAAGCTGAATACAAAATGGAGTCTGTAACTGTTGACCACTAATGTGATTTGGACAGCTAAGCCAAGTGCATAGTGGTGCGACACAAAGTCAGTGGTCAAAACACAAATATCACTACATTCTGCCCTTTGACCACTGACTCGTGTAGCCTGTAGGTTTAAAATCAACTTTTTTCGTTCTAAACATTGCAAGCAAATTAGGAATACATTGTACACATCAATATAATGATTTAATAAGAGCTAATACCACAAAAAGTCCACCCAAACCTTTGCGTAATTGTCCAAAATCAGGTAACCACTGAAACAACCAGGCCCACCATCCCTGATCCATATCCTGTTTTACCCCTTTCACTAATGTATATGGTGTATCAATGTGGGTCTGGATAGATTGAGAGTGGTCAGAAAGGTTTAAACAACACATGCCTTCAAAGTCATTGCAACCATGATTATGTTTTAGCAAAAGGTAGTCTATAGCAGCCCTGTTTTGTAATGCAGCTTTTTTAGTACCACGCAGATCACCTAAAAATTCAGATAAAGCAATAGAAGTACGGTTAATATTTTTAACTATTAGACAAGCTAACTTGTTTATCACCGTAGTATTGTATACATCTAAACCAGGCACGCCTACAATGGAAAGACTTAAGCTTACGTACTCTGATTGGGATAATAATTGAATATCTGAATCACAATTTTCATCTATTTGTATAGTGTCTCTAGGATAA
This sequence comes from Pleurodeles waltl, assembly GCF_031143425.1. Classification (NCBI taxonomy): domain Eukaryota; kingdom Metazoa; phylum Chordata; class Amphibia; order Caudata; family Salamandridae; genus Pleurodeles; species Pleurodeles waltl. Next base: position 789,045,782 of record NC_090442.1, on the reverse strand, counting down.
CAAATATGTATAGAGTTAGATGGAAACATTATAAGTCCCAAGCGTGTGAAAGTACACGGCCCGCCTGTTATGTTAGCTGTAATGTAGCTAAAATTAAGGTTTCCACACGACAACAGCCAGCAAACTGACAACTTGACATGTTTAATGTGACTGGCAGCAGTCACTAGATGATGACAAGCCATGTGATTCGTCATGTTTTTACAATGTCTGTCTGTTCGATAAAAGCACAAAACTCCTTGTTCCCATGGTATGTTTTGGAAAAGTTGATGTTTTCTTTCCTAGGCGCAATCAAATGCATTTTCCAACTTCACGAAAATTGCAGGACATGTAGTAACACACGTCACCGGTAGTAATGTTGTATGTAATTATCTGAGTGAGATTGTCCCACTTCTCATTGATTGTTTCCTGACAGTCCCTGCAATACTCATAGGGACTGAAGTGGGTTTCCACGTCATGTTCATGCACATCTTTATCCTGGTTAGTGGTATTGAAAATTTCTAACAAAATGCTTGTTGGTGTTGGTATGGCGATCAAACACGCTGATAAAACATCCACAGTGCTTTTCATGGCGCATGCAGAAGTAGGATCTGTTGAGCACGGTCTGCACCAAATTAATCCAAATGTTGTCATTTAGATGCAGTAAAGGTGTTGCACGACGTGGTAGATCAATCAAGTTGAGGTTGGGGGTGTTAAGTCTTTCCCGACCCTACACGCACATGCCTAAATGGAGACCACACGGCACACTCACGGCAAAGACAAGCTGTAGTATGATCTGTAAAAGAAACAAGTATGATAATTCTCGCAAATAACATTTATCAGCTGGAATATGCTCCCATTTTTCCTTTCCTGGTTTCATGAGTAGCAGGGCATTATCGGGGCCCTTTGCTATAATTTCTGCAGGTTCTGGAGGGCCATTTGGGGATCCCACCCACACTTTAGCACCAGGGTTTTTGACAGTTGAACCAAAACCTCCCTCCCCATGTACAGTAAAAAGGGCTGGGGCAGTTCCCTTCCTCACAAATCCTCCGTACACTGGAATCATGACAAGGTGGGCAATTCTGTCTCCGATTTGTATGACTAAATCAGCTTTGATTTCTCCTTGGTAATCTGCATCAATCACCTCCCCCCCCTAAAATCTGGATACCTTTGAGGGCCAACCCAGATCTACGAGCAAGCAATCCAAAATGCTCTGGGGGAATCTGTACCCCAACACCTGTTTCACACAGATCTATGTCTCGTGGTTTCAGTCTGTAAGCTTGTAAAGCATGTGTGTCAAGACCTGCAGATTCGGGTGTGGCTCTGTAAGGAGCTAAAGCTCTAGGTTTTATTTCCCAGTACATGATGTTATTGGTGGTCAAATGTGGTTGTATTTGCACAGCTAGAGTTAGCATTCTCATTAGGGGCGTTTCAGCATTTGTTAATGGTCTGCTATTCAGAATCTGGAGGGCTTCATTTAAATGCTCTCTCCAGTTTTTCAAAGTTCCATCAGACAATTTTCGCAGATGGGCTTTCAGTAAGCCTTTCATTCTCCCAATCAGTCCTGAGGCTTGTGAATAATCAGGGATATGATATATCCACTCAATATTGTGCTGCGAGCAGTAGTCCTGCACCAGTTTGCCTTTGAAGTGTGACCCATTGTCACTCTGGATCTCGAGTGGTACTCCATAGTATAACATTAACAAGTCCAAAGTTCTGATAGTATTGTGCTGAGTAGCACGTTTGCAAGGGACAGCAATCAGGTACCCAGAGTAAGTATCCACTACGGTGCAGGCGTATTGACACCCGCGACTAATCGGTAGTGGTCCAATGTAATCAATTTGCCATATCTGTCCTGGTAACTTTCCTCTCTTCAATTGACCTTTGACTGTTTGCGGGACAGATCTGTGTTGTATGTGCTGACAAATAGGACATTGCTAAATCACAGTTTTTAACAAATCTATGGGAATGTGCACCCCTCTAATCTCTGTCCACCTGTAAGTGGCTTTTTCTCCCATGTGTCTACATTTTTGGTGCGCCCATTTAGCCATCCCCACCAAGTCAGAATTCAGAGTTGCTACTTCTGCCTCTGAAATTTTGGCTTTGTCGTCTGCGAGGGAATTGAACCAGTGTTCTAGTGAGTCAATGGGACAATGAGCATCCACGTGATATACAGTAATGGTGCTTTGTCCTAACATTTCCTACATTTCCTGCCACAACTCTTTGCCCCACACCTCCTTTGAGTGGATAAACCGATTATGTGCATGCCATGTGGGAAGCCAAGTGGCTAGCCCACTGGCAGTGGACCAAGAATCAGTGTAAATATGACAAGTCCCAGGCAGCTCTTGCTTCAGGGCCTGATACACAGGGTACCCTTCTGCATATTGGCTACTTTTTCCTTCTCCTGTGGTGGTCAACAACTTTTTGGTAACTGGATTGTATGACACTGCTTTCCAATGTCTTTTGGTACCCATGTATTTGGATGAAACATCAGTAAACCATACATGCTTTCTATCCTTAGGTGACAAGGATTCAAATGGTGCACCCCATCTCACTGGTGACTCTTTTACCTGTGGTACCTCCTGCATCCTCTCCTCATCCTGTACAGGGGCTTTTGACACCTGTTCATGTAGAGCTGCAGTGCCTGCAGGTCCTACACAAGCCCTGTCTTGTATGTACTATTTCCAGTGTATGATACTAGCCTCCTGTGCATGTCCTATACAGTAAGATTTAGGTGAACTCATTACCCACTGTATGGTTGGTATTTCAGGTCTCAGAATTACATAATGACCTAGTGTTATTTGCTTACTATCCACTAGAGCCCAAAACAGGCCAAAGCTGTTTTTCAAAAGGAGTATAGCGCTCCCCAGAGTCAGTTAGTTTTCTAGTCCAAAACCCCAGGGGGCACCCTTGTCCTTCCTTGTTTTTGCCACAGCCTCCGATTTGCATATTGTCCCTGAACAGTTTCATGTAACTCAGTGTCTCCCTCCTGCACTGGCCACTAGCCTGTTGAATTGCTTCCTTTGCCAAATCAAAAGCACACTGCTGCTCTTTACCCCATTGAAACCCATGTTTCTTCCTTGTCACTTTGTACAGAGGGGCCAAGATCTGACTCAAATGAGGGATGTGCTGTCTCGAAAAACCAAACAATCCAATAAATCTCTGTGTCTCCTGTTTAGTGCGGGGTGTGGCAAACTCAAGAATCATTTGCTTTGCTTGCGGTAACACCTCTCTGTGTCCCTGATTCCACTGAATGCCTATAAACTTCACATTTTGAGATGGTCCTTCTGTCTTATCTGTGTTAATCATCCACCCTTTGCTCTGCAAGAGTTCCACCACTCTCTCCAACTGAATCTGCATCTGTTTTTCTGTCTCTCCCTGAAGCATCACATCATCAATGTAATGGGTCAAATGCTCACCTAGAATGGCAGATACTTTATCCAGGTGCTTTGCCACCAGCCGGTGGCACGTAGTGGGACTTTGTATGTACCTTTGAGGCAAAGATAACATTCAGAACTATCTCCCGCAGTGGGAAAAAAAGAATTGTTCTTGACATTTGGGCGCCAAGGGTATAGAGAAGAATGCATTGCCAATATCGACGGTGGCATACCATGTCCCTGTCTGTTTCTGCATTTGTTCAATCAAAGTGATGGTGTCCGGGACCGCAGCTTTCAAAGGGGGTTTATGTTTATTCATCTCACTGTAATCAACTGTGATTCTGTACCACCCACCAGGTTGTTTAACCGGCCACAGGGGATTGTTTCATTCAGTAGTAGTTAGAGCTATTACACCAGCCTCAATCATGTCTTTTGTAGTTTCACTTATTTCATCATGCCCTCCAGGAATGCAGTACTGTTCCAAATGAATTACTTTAGTTGCCAGGTGCACCTTCAATGGGGGAATTCTTAAACAGCCCTCTCTCATGGCTGCCACTGAAATGTATCTTTTTGTTCCAAACTGATAACAACCATCATCCGGATACAAAGTAATTCCTTTCAAAATGTCAATGCCCAGTATGTATTCCAAAAGAGGCACAATCAGCACAGTATATTTTCTTTTTCCTGCTCTCCCTATTTTCATTTGTTCTGTGGTTTACACAGTGGGGGTCTACCTTCCCCCCAACCCTATGATGGTGTAATGCGGTCCGTTAAACTTCGTAGGGTTTCCGTAAATCAAAGAGGCCTCCGCCCCGGTGTCAACTAAGGCTTGAACATTTTGCACATTTTTGTGTTTCCAATGTATTTCTAAATCAGCATGAGGTCTATTATCTTGACGAGCCCAACTTTGTACCGGAGCTTAGCCAGTTTCCTAGTCTGATTTACACCTGTCAACTTTTGCCCAACTGAGGTCTGACTATATACTTTCATATTTGCGAGCAGGCTTGCCCCGTCCCTGTTCTCAAAAGTTAACCAGTCACCTTCCAGGTTTTCCTCTTTCTCTCATGAGGAAACATTTCTCTCCCTTTCTTTCCCTTCCCCTGATAACTGTGACTGGTTCTGCGTTTCACACTTGTTATCATACTTGTTTACCTTTTTGCTGCCTTCCTTTTGATCCAAACCTCTTTTACTGTACATTTCCCAGAGGCTTTTGGTATCCATCCCATAATCTGTTCTTTCTTGACACCATCTTTTAGTAGTGCCGTAAACATGTCTTTCCTGAACACTCGGTTGTTATCCGTGCAACCCTCAGACCTTGAAGATCTCTCGGGTTTACTCCAAATTCCTAATTCACCTAACTCTCTGACCGCCTCTAGTACATCTTTCAAAGCCTGCCCTGTTTGATTAATTAATAAAGTCATAATTACTTGCTTATAGGCAGGTGGAGCAAGACAAAATATTTTGTTTCTTATTGGCACAATAAGCGGTCCATCTAACAATTAGTGTGCATTGCCCAAGAAAATGTCAGATTTAATTGCCTCCTCCTTAATTCTTTGCACTGCATCTCGTAAGGTATACCAGGGTTTTACATTGGGAGGCCACTCTGAATCAGTGGGGTACATAAGATTACATCCATCAACAACTATTTGTAACAAAGTGGTCTGGTGTTGTCCTTGAAAACCCCTAGATTGATCCTGTATTACTGGGTCAGAAATTAGAGTACAGAACTTGCAAGAGTCCACAATATCGAACATTACACCAGAAGCGCCGGTTTCAAACAACCTCACGACCAAAGCAGTAGGGACTCCCCTGTTCTCTGTGTAAAGCGATCCATTATATCATTTATTTCTTGCTGAGTGTAATCTTCTAGAGCATATAGTGCAACTCCTGCTGGATCTTGTGGTGTGTGTTTCAATTTTCATCTAAATATTGGCTGTGTACATACTACATTTTGCTTTTCGAAGTTCCCCTGTTCCCCACCTTTTTTACTCTCCTCATCACTAGAGTTTGACGGATCACTGCTGGTCCAAACACCACTATCCCAAGACGAATCTGGGAACAAGTCCAAACCAGCATCAGCAATGACTAAATGAACCCTTTTCTGATTTATCCTTCCTCTACGTTTACGATATTTGTTTTGAGCTACTTTGATTGCAGCACGTTCTGCGATGGTTTGATACGTGTCAGCCTTATCTTGCAATAATTTATTCTGACAAGATAACATGGTGACACTATTCTTTGAATCCACAAGCTGCTTTTCCAAATGTTCATTCATCCTTTCTAACTGTTTACATTTTTCATGCATTTTTCTGTAGGCAGACAAAAGTATCCACCCCTGGCTGCCAAGAACTGAAAGATCATTCCCTTCGATCGGTATTTTTCTTAAGCAAGACAAAACGTCTGCTGGATCTGCTTCATTCAAACATTCATCCCAACTCTCCGATAAGCCAGTCAAATGTGCAAATTAATTAGCTAATACATCGTAGAGTGCCCTGCACCATCCAGGAATTTGAAAAACACTCTGTTCACACACATTTTTTAGAAGCAGATTTTTTGTTTCCTAGTGACCATATTTTCACTTTTAAATGTACACTTTCAAACCAATTACCCTTCCTTCTGCCCACATAAGCTAAAGTATTTTGCTTTACTGCTGACTGAGCCAAAATACACACACTGAGAGGAGTCGAAAAGATTCTCTGGAATGCACCTCTTAATCTGAAGAAGACATTTATTATATTTTTTTGCAAGGCTCGTGAAGGAAGTCCTTTATAGCCAAAAGTGTACCTTTAAAATGTGCAACAATGAAGTTAGACCATGTACAAAGAATCTTCAATCTATAAACAGCAAATATATACATGAAAGGATGCAAACACCTATATTGATATATGTACATATATTCATACACATTGTAAAGCACATAATTAATAAAAATGCATCACCGCAGGGCCTGTCTGATGCTTCATCTTTCTCCTGCCAGCAAGTCGTTGACTCCAGTTCGACCGCAACAGGAAAGAGAGATCTCTACCCTCAAGGAGCTTTCTGGAAAAACCCCTCCCGCTCAGTAAAAAGTATAAAAAAATGCTGGCTATTTTAGGTGAGCTTTGGAAGAAACAAATCGTAACTTGGCCAAAATTCCATAGTGTCTTTCCCAAAACTAAACCGTTCCCTGATGTACAATAAACATCAGTCTAGTACATCCTTATCTTGCTAACTGACTCCTCCAAGTTATCTCGTAGCCCTTCGGTGAGAAAAGAACACGCAGAATAGAAAACACATTGCATAACCTGTTTTGTACGGAAAACTACTCGCACTTTTAACGTGGCAGTGAAGCTAAGGCTAAGCTGAATACAAAATGGAGTCCGTAACTGGTGGCCACTAATGTGACGGTGGACAGCTAAGCCAAGTGCAAAGTGGGCGACACAAAGTCAGTGGTCAAAACACAAACATCGCTACAACTGTGCTGTTCCATTTTTCTGCTGTGACTGGACATTTTCCAAAGGAGGGACTCCACATTCATGTTCCCTTCCTTGAATGGTCTCATTCATTGTCTTTGCCTGAAATGCTGAACCAAACACTCTGTTGTTTCCAAATAATTTGTCCCTTGGTAGGCTTAACAGCACCAACAGCTTTTTCTTCTCAGCTTATTTATTTCACCATCTATTTCGAAGTTGACTTCCGAAAAACCTTCCCTCCCATGAAAGCAATCTTCATTAGTAGACTCTTTTGGGCAGCATCAGCCTTCCAAGATCTGGGCCTTCTAGCTGCTATAGAAAACCCACTGAGGCATCCGAAGAATAATCAGGGATGTCTGATAAAAGGCACCCTGAAGACAGACTGAAGTTCATGTAGTTAAAATGATTGCTAAGGCACTCGAAGAATCATAAAGATGTCTGCAAATGGGCACCTATCCACTGTTAGGCTGGTGCCCTCTTGTAAGATTATTGTGCCTTGAGTAGCCAGATATGCCACTAAGGAATCGGGCTTAATGATGAAAGGGAATTCATCTGCAAAAATCTGAAACAGATGTGTCTTTGACAAGAAACAAGTTCTTGTTAATTTTTTTAATTTGGAGTCCTTAAGCTTTTTTAACAACAGAATGCAATGACAGTGTTTGTTTACTTTTTGATATTGAAAAAGTAATCCTCATTCTACTCTGTGTTGGCTTGTTCTGGGAAAGACTTAGGGCCTCATTACAAGTTTGGCGTCTTTTGGCAAGACCGCAGTCGTGGCGGCTGCCAAAAGACCAACGTGTTGGAGGTGATCCGACCGGCGTATTAAGAGTCACACAGCTAACTCTGCCAAAATATAGCCAAATTTCTGAAACCACCAGGACATTGGAAGACAGAAAAAGGCTGTCCCACCACCATCATCGCCAGCCCGCCAAAAAACCTCATATCACATTACGATCCACAAATCACAAGAGTAGTTCTTCCATGGTGAAAAACCATTGGTGGTGCAAACCGCGGGATCTGAAGTCACATCAGTCAAACACCACACCACATCGGATAGTTTGAATACCCCAATCCTAACACACAATTACACACCGACACACCTGCAAACAGCAATATATCACACGCCTTCACATCCCACAATCCTTCGCAACCAGAACGTAACACACAAGTCAAAAATAAAAATAATACCAAAGCCCACAATAGGCACCCCTGCACATTTCACACACCACTCATCCCACGCCTGCACTACACACAATTTAGTACCCCACACTATACCCAACAACCACCACTCACTCACATCACAGCACCCACAACTCATCACACATTTTTCCCCCCATTTTTTACTACCTCACCGTCTCATCCACTACTACCAAATCCCTACAAAAACATCCACATTTCACTGATGATGAGTTGAGGGTCATGGTGAACGAAATTATCAGAGTAGAGCCATACCTTTTTAGAGTACAGGTCCAGCAGACATCAATAGCCAGGAAAATAGAAGTGTGGAAAAGAATAGTCAACAGGGTGAATTCTGTAGGCAGTTACCAACGCACAAGGTAGGACATCAGGAAGAGGTGGAGGGAAGGTACATTCAATGGCCGCCATGCACCAGCTGATTGTCAGCAAGACTGGCGGTGGACCTCCACCTCCTCCCCTTACATTCACTGCTTGCTGAGGGCCTGACGGGAATACCTGGGGGAGTGAAGTCTGGTAAGACACTACACCATTCATGTCACCAAAAAGATTTGTCTTGCATGTTCACTGATCACCTTTCATTACCTACCATAGTGTCCAAACAACCCACCACCCCTGTGTTCAAATGTTTAAAAACCCATATGAACTAAATTCACCTGGGCCCACAGTCTCTGTGTATGGCATGTGAAGTACAGGGACTGACAGCACTACAACTCCCAGCAGGCACTGTTCCACCTGGAAGAAAACCAAAACAGTGTACTATATGTGAAATTGCCTTGCATGTTAAACTAACAATCAATGTAAGCCATCCTGAATGTGCCACTATTTAACAGTCCATGGCAATGACAGCAATGCGATGGCGCACCACCAGCACTATCACAAGCAAAACAGAGCCACAGCTGTGTTCCCTACTAAACTGGTCTTTGAGATAACCTTCCAAACAATGTCATTTACTTACCTGGGGGGGACTACATGAGAAACTTGATGTATTTGCAGTACACCTATACAGAGGCCTAGGCCACATGGTAATTCCTAAACTGTTGGCCAGCTCTGTCATCATTGTGCATTGTCCAGCTGTTAGTTGAATCTATGATGCCATACACCTTACTAGAAGATAAATGTCCATTGTCATGTCTTTACATAAGATAAGATATGAGGGAATCAACAGTCAGCTAACCACCAGCATTCTCCAAGAGCTTGGAACAGGGTGTATGCAATTGCAAATCTCTCTGTCCCTCATTGCTCTAATCCAGATTTGGAAGCCGCTGTCATTGTCATATCAGGGGATCATGTAAAGGCAATATGTGCATGTCACATAGAATGTCTAGTGGTCAAAGTTAAACATCACATGTTGCATTATTTAAAATAACTGTGTGTTCCACTTCTTCAGCAGGTAACCTTGCCATTGTCACCATGGAGAAGACACCAGACACTGACATTACTCCTCTGGATGAAGGCCCAGTGAGGAAAACACACCTGGATGTTTGGACACTGAGGACCAAGCTGGCCTATCAGGGACACCTGGTCAGTCAACAAGTGTCAGCCTCACCCTGCCCACATCAACTCCTCACAGTCCTGTTGCATCCACATCACAGGCAACCATTTGCCCCAAACCTTTGTCCAAAGGACACTGTCTTCCATCGTGTGCCCCCCAATACAGGTCCCTGAGTCTGCTCTTGTCACCCCTGACAGTGATGGGCCTGCTACCAGTGGGAGTGGGCCCACTGTGCCAGGGGCACAGGCATGTGAGGGGAAGGTGCGTGGGAGGGATGGTGTGGGCCAGAGGTTGGGGGCTCCATGGGACACAACTGGCCAGAATACTATCTCCCAAATCTTGGGAGCCTACCAACATTCCCAAGGCATTATTGACCAGGTACTGACCATGATGGGGGAGATCCAACAGCTGCAGAGGGACAACCACCAAGAAGTTACACAGCAAAGTCATGGCAAAATGCCAACCTGGCTTCAATTGCTGGGGTGCTGAGAGATATTAATACCACCCTGACTAGGTTTTGTACTTAACATCAGACCTCTCCCACTAGCAACAAAACATCAGGCCCTTCTACATCCGTAGCAGCTAGTGGAATGGAGGTCCTGCAAGGGGAAAGCAATGCTTCAGGCATCCCACTCTCTGTAGCTGTAGAACGTCTCTGCCAATGTGGGCGTCCACCCAGACATCCAGAAGGAGCAGATGCCAAGACCAAAACTACTGTCAGGAAGTGAACCTCTACTGATTGCTTCCCAGTGTGTGGCACAGATACACCCTGTTGGCTGTTCTGAAACCTATCTCGATTTTCCTATGTTACAAGGATACTGTACTTGTGTTTCCAAATGGTATAGAAGCTACCTTGATGATTTAATATACCATGACTGAACCCTTCACTGTTTTCTTTGTGCTATTTTTGTTTCTAATCACTCATTTTGCTGTGCACTCCCCAATAAACACCACTGAACCACAGATCATGTGTTAGTGTGATTTATCAACCATACAAGGGAGTGCAGAATTATTAGGCAAGTTGTATTTTTGAGGATTAATTTTATTATTGAACAACAACCATGTTCTCAATGAACCCAAAAAACTAATTAATATCAAAGCAGAATATTTTCGGAAGTAGTTTTTAGTTTGTTTTTAGTTTTAGCTATGTTAGGGGGATATCTGTGTGTGCAGGTGACTATTACTGTGCATAATTATTAGGCAACTTAACAAAAAACAAATATATACCCATTTCAATTATTTATTATTACCAGTGAAACCAATATAACATCTCAACATTCACAAATATACATTTCTGACATTCAAAAACAAAACAAAAACAAATCAGTGACCAATATAGCCACCTTTCTTTGCAAGGACACTCAAAAGCCTGCCATCCATGGATTCTGTCAGTGTTTTGATCTGTTCACCATCAACATTGCGTGCAGCAGCAACCACAGCCTCCCAGACACTGTTCAGAGAGGTGTACTGTTTTCCCTCCTTGTAAATCTCACATTTGATGATGGACCACAGGTTCTCAATGGGGTTCAGATCAGGTGAACAAGGAGGCCATGTCATTAGATTACCTTCTTTTATACCCTTTCTTGCCAGCCACGCTGTGGAGTACTTGGACGCGTGTGATGGAGCATTGTCCTGCATGAAAATCATGTTTTTCTTGAAGGATGCAGACTTCTTCCTGTACCACTGCTTGAAGAAGGTGTCTACCAGGAACTGGCAGTAGGACTGGGAGTTGAGCTTGACTCCATCCTCAACCCGAAAAGGCCCCACAAGCTCATCTTTGATGATACCAGCCCAAACCAGTACTCCATCTCCACCTTGCTGGCGTCTGAGTCGGACTGGAGCTCTCTGCCCTTTACCAATCCAGCCACAGGCCCATCCATCTGGCCCATCAAGACTCACTCTCATTTCATCAGTCCATAAAACCTTAGAAAATCAGTCTTGAGATATTTCTTGGCCCAGTCTTGACGTTTCAGCTTGTGTGTCTTGTTCAGTGGTGGTCGTCTTTCAGCCTTTCTTACCTTGGCCATGTTTCTGAGTATTGCACACCTTGTGCTTTTGGGCACTCCAGTGATGTTGCAGCTCTGAAATATGGCCAAACTGGTGGCAAGTGGCATCGTGGCAGCTGCACACTTGACTTTTCTCAGTTCATGGGCAGTTATTTTGCGCCTTGGTTTTTCCACACGCTTCTTGCGACCCTGTTGACTATTTTGAATGAAACGCTTGATTGTTCGATGATCACGCTTCAGAAGCTTTGCAATTTTAAGAGTGCTGCATCCCTCTGCAAGATATCTCACTATTTTTGACTTTTCTGAACCTGTCAAGTCCTTCTTTTGACCCATTTTGCCAAAGGAAAGGAAGTTGCCTAATAATTATGCACACCTGATATAGGGTGTTGATGTCATTAGACCACACCCCTTCTCATTACAGAGATGCACATCACCTAATATGCTTAATTGGTAGTAGGCTTTCGAGCCTATACAGCTTGGAGTAAGACAACATGCATAAAGAGGATGATGTGGTCAAAATACTCATTTGCCTAATAATTCTGCACTCCCTGTATACAACAGTCGTATAACAACTCTCATACTAAAATATTTCTCTCTAGTGTAAAACAGACAGAGATCAGTACTAATGTCCCCAGTCATGGAGCCTTCCACTTACCATGGTCAGGTATCAGGCTTGCCATTCACCTATGTCAGTCTTCAGACACATGCACATTGGTCTACAAAGTGGAAACACACTGACAGTTGCACGCAAGTTAGTTTTCATTTATCACAAACCATTATGATGTTAGAGGGTCTTGATACCACATTATGGCATGTGTCAGAGACAAATGAAGACACATATGGCACCATTGGCCCCACCTCCAATACCAAACAGGTCTTTGGTGTGGAAAAGGACACTACCATACCAATGTCCTGAGCGTCTGGGCATAGAACTCACACACCACAAATCACATGACAGACAGTACCTGGTTTAATCCATGTTCACTTCACGTCAGTCTGCAAATCCCATCTGCCTTTGACACAGTCTGATATTGCCTAATGAGGATGAGCCAAACAGTCAATCTGTAATTGAGAATCATAAGGTATACTTCACATTGATACATGTACATTACACAGCCAATTCATATGTACAAATGTGACTTTGATTGTTCATCGTGATAACATTAGACTATGTTAATAATATGTCTGTACACAACTCCATGTACCAATCTACATGGATATTAGAGTAATGGGCTTTGTAGCCAATTCCCGAGCCATCTGATGGTCAAAATAAGATCCTTATCTGGCATTCTTAACCTCACCAATACCCCAATTAATCACTTTAATTACTTCACATCACATACTTAAGTCATGTGAAGCACTGATTGATGATATCAGTCCTGATGTCTCCAGCTTCATCCTTATCATGCTCATCCTCACTTGGCAAATCTGCATTTCCTCCCACAGGATCTGCTGACTCCCCCTCATCTGGTATGAATGGTATCTGACGTCTCAGGGCGAAGTTGTGGAGCACGCAGCAACCAACAATAATTTGACAAGCGTTGTTGAATGAGTTCCTCCAGATTTATCAATGGTGTGAAATCTTGCCTTCAGGAGCCCAAAAGCCTGCTCCACAACATGCCTTATCCCTCCCTGGGCCTTATTGAAGGCAACTTTCCCTGGCGTGGTTGGGTACCTCACTGGTGTCAAGAACCAAGGACGGTTTGGGTTGCCAGAGTCCTTTGTAAGGAATAGTTACAACAAGCCAAACTTTAATGTTGCACATCCACATTTCTGGTAGGAGATAAAAGTTACAGACGCACATGACATATATGACTCACCAACCAGCCAGGCCCTCTCTGTGTATTGTTGTGCCATTAGCAGTGGGATATTGCTGTTCTGCATGATGAAGGAATCGTGGACTCACCCAGGATACTTTGCACAAACTTGTGATATGTAGAGGTCAGTCAAACAGACCACTTGGACATTGATGGAGTGTAAGTTTTTCCTGTTCCTATACACTTGTTCATTGGCATTTGGGGGGATCAAAGGCTACATGGGTGCCATCTATGACTCCAATCACATGTGGAATGTGTCCCAAAGCATAAAAATCAACCTTTACATGTGTCAAATATTCATGTTGTGGAAATCGGATGTAGCTGTCCAGGTGTTTCAACAATGCAGCCACTACAGCCTTCAAGACTAGACTGAACATAGGCTGAGACATCCCTGCAGTTGGGGCCAATGTATTTTCGAAGGACCCAGTGGCCAGGAAGTGTAGCACTGACATGACTTGTACAATGGGAAGTATGCTATTGGGATTACGAATGGCAGGCATCAGATCTGGCTCCAACTGACGACAGAGATCTATGATTGTCTGACTTTCCCGGCAGTATATTTGTATGATATGTCGCTCCTCAATGGTCTGCAGGTCTGCTAGTTGACGGTACACTGAAGGTTGTCTTGCTCTTCTCATGCCAGGGTAACTATGTGGACCAACACCAGAATGTATGTGTATGGCTCAATCTCTACATCATAAGTATGTTCACACCAACTTCACAGATAAAGCTACATTCTTTCTCATGAAACAGCGAAAGAGTTGTACACAGCACATAACTAGGCAACATTTGGCTAATAACTGCATTCAGATCCCCTGACCCCTAGCATGTTCTTTAAATGGAGACACATGCCACTGACAGTAAAAGTCACATCAACTTACTTAGCAAGTTTGACATATTTGGTACACATATACTATTTTTAGATTGTCATTACTCTGCTGACAATACTATTTCATGTACATAACTAAGGATACATCAATAATATCCTCTACATATTACATGCACATTCCTACATGTTTGCATAAAGCCAGCAGTTAACACAATGTCATAAATACGTTTCATTGTCAGTGACATGCCTTTCATAACCTTAACGTCCATATATGAGCTTTAAAATGGCTGCCGCCTGACCTATTGTACTGGACATCAGGAAGTGACCTAACTCCGCCAGCAGATGTCGTCATGGCATTAGGCAGACACAACCGTGGTGGACATTGCCTTTGGAACACTTTGCTGCCTTTGGTGGACCTGGGCCAATGATGACATCCGCCAGTGGTGACGGTCTCTTACGTGGTGGACATGACCTCCATTTCTTCATCCCTGACAAGACCTCCATGACCTGAGCTACTCTGTACTGTCTCTGGGAGCAATCATACCATATCCTGCAGGTGATAGGGCCCCTGCCTTCTCAGCTGATGAGCTGGACAATCTTGTGGAGGAGGTCCTACCCCTGTATTGTCAGCTCTATGGTGCACCAGGGGAGCAGATGAGTGCAATGCAATACAAATGTTTGAAATGTTGAGTGTATGATGATGTTCAGGAAATGTGTTTGAATGATAGATCGGGATCATATGTGTGGTTAGGTGGATGTGTGCACATCTGCTTAGATAAATTTTGAGTATGTGATGTATGTACCCTGAACCAGCTACAAACTGGATAACTTGAAAATTGAAGGTGGTGTAAAAAAAATACTTGAACACATATAACATGTTTTAAGACATGCTTGTGGTCTGGCCATATGTTTCTATCCGACACCTGGTGCTAGATAAGCATGTTGTATGCCTGAACCAGACCTCACACATGGCCTGACTGCAGATTGCCATTCCACATAGATGGGGATGTTGGAGGAAGTGTGTGTATGGCTGCTTGTACTAAGTTTTGTTTTACCCTTCTTGTTTTGATATGGTGCATGTGGACATGACTTTCTCCTCTTGTCTGTGTCATCCATGGAGGTCAACGCCCATCAGAAGAAGGGAACTTGTTGTGTCATCACCAAGAAAGTGCAGACCCTGGGGGTCCACAACCGGTGGAGCACCCTTTGTAGGAAGCGGTGGAAGGACCTGAGATGCTGGGCCCGAAGGACCGCAGAGACCCAGCTGGGGATGTCCTCCCACGGAGAAAGGGGTGCCCATTGGACCTTGATCCTGTATATTGGGGGTGTCCTACCCCGAGTTGGATGGGCGTTTGAGGGCAGCACAGCAGCCACAAGACGGTAAGTACTGACTTAACACATTTTCATTCCTTTACCAGGTCAGTGTATTGAGTGATAGAATCTAAGCTTTGACAATGTGGTAAGTGCAAAGGGTCAAAGTTCTCCAAGGAACACATAGATGTACAGTCTTCAACATAGTTATACAGGTGTGCACATTCCAATGTGTATAGGGACATATTGCTCTCATATGTTATCCTCTCTGTGCAGAAAATATGATGATACACATGTGACTGTGTCATATGTGTACCACTGTATAGCTGTTCATACCCTACTGGTTGTTCCTTCCCACCTACAGATCCATACTATCAATAATATGATAGTAAGTTGTCCAGGTCTTTGCCCTCTGTCCATTCCATTATCACTTGATCCTTCTCTATGCGCAACATAGAGTCTGACAATTTAAAGTCATTCCTACTTTTCAAAAGGTTTCTGATGAGTGACAGCATCATGTGAGGCTGTGATGTCCATCTGACATTTCATATGCCATACTTGCTAAACTTACTCAGAGCTGTTAGAGGGCGAACCCTTTTGGTAAGTGAGGGCTGTACAATGCCCTCTGTAATGTGTCATCAGAGTGGACATCCTGCATGTAGGTAACCATAAAGGTATTGCCTGTCTCCTATTGGACACATACATTGATGTCAGAGCTATGAATGTTAGTACCATCTTCATATTTTGTAGGTGGTAAGTGGCTACACAGCTAATTCCATAACCATTGAGTAGTATACATGATAAATCGCCCCCAACATCTTCTTAACAGTTACAATCTTAACTGTTTATTCCAACATCATGTGTACATTGTAAGGTTCTGTCATAAATGAACATTGTAATGTGTCTTACACATGCTTTCTATTGCTATTTTGGATATGTTTTAATGCTTTTTGTATGGAAACCTATTGTTTGCACTGACTCCCATTGTGGTGCAGGTGTGGTAGTTCACATGCACATGTGGGTGGAATGGTATGTATAGTCAGTCAATTGGCTTGCATCAAGGTATATGTGTCTCATGGTAGCATCAGGTGGGCTTTGTGTCACTGATATTTTTCTAAACAAATGTAAGACTACTCATGTCTGATTTGTGGATAGTGATGTTACCACTCATCCTAATACTTTGAACTGTATATGGTCTTCATGTACATGGCAGGTGTCCATGGTATTTCAAGAGTAGTTATGCTACCTGTGGTTGTCTGTGTGTACATGGTCTTGGCTAAATATGATCTAATAAGTGTGCAAAGCTTTGTTTACAGGTGGACAATGACTACAATGATTAGGTCCACATAGTATGTATCATCCTTTCCTACTTCACTATTGGTACATGTGTTGGTGACATGTTTAGACTCTAGCATACTCCAAAATTGGATATGCCAAATAGAATAGTTGCATGTTTGCAAATTTCAATTGTGAAAGTTGTGAACTCTGTGACATGAAATGGTTTTGGCTTGTATTCAACATGCTGTCTTGAGTATAGCATATCATGAGGTTCCTTTCCTGGTACATGACATCTGGTCAAATTGTAAGGGTGTAGATTTTGAGTATGTGATATATGGAAATCAATGTTACCTCTATTTCCCTTAGCTTGGTTGTTGGTTGACTATGTTGCTGTGGATAGGGACCCAGTTGTTGTCAAGTCAGCTTGATATGGAATGGTTAGTGTCATTGCTCCACAGATATGATGGCATTGTAGGTGTGAGATAGGTGGCTTAGCTGGTGTGTGACATTATTTTTATATAGGGATGTAGATTGTATATTTTTGTTACAGGATGTTGGCATTAACATGGTTCTACCAGGGGGTGTAGTACTACTAGATATAATGTTAAAGATTTAAAGATATGTAGTGTGATGTTAGTATAATAAAAGAATGTGATGACCATATCTCTCTTTCTGTTTTCCAGCATCAGCAAGCGAAGGAGATGGGGCACAGCCAAGTGGGGAAGCTGCTGGCCACGGGACCTCAAGACATCATACCACCAACTCTGAGGGACCCAGTGGCCCAGAGGGTGAGGGGAGTGCCATGGGGGGGACAGGATCCACCTCATCATTCTCGGAATCCTCCTCCGGTGGACACTCCCTGCTGGTGGTGGACCTATCTGGGACCACTCCAGCACCATCTCTGTCCGCCACCCCCCTTTCTATCACTGCCCTCCCTGTAGGTCCACACCCAGTTGGCCATGCCCGCTTACCCAAGATGATGGGTGTCTCCTTTGCCACTGACACCTCTGTCCCAGCCCCTGTTCGCCCTGCTGCTCTCAGTGAGGAGGCTATTGACCTTCTGAGGTCAATCTCTGTGGGTCAGTCTACCATCGTGAATGCCATGCAGGGACTGGCAACTCAGATACAACAGAGTAATGCATTCCTGGAGGGCATTCACAGTGCACTGTCTGACCCACAGAGATCCTTTCAGGCTATGGCCTCCACACTGACGGCAGACAGTCAATTCCTTTCCCTCCTTCCCTGATCCAGCCAAATCACACAAACCAACAGCCATGCATCCACTTCAACATCCAAGGGTAGCACAGACAAACCAAAGCACCATAGGACACAGCACCGGCCTCTACACAAGCAACATTCAGATGCACACACAGCAACAGTCACAACCTGCCCTGACAACCCCACCACCCCCAGAATCACAGACAGAACACCGGATACATCTGCAGACACCACACCAACATTCACAGATTCAGCCACTACACCTATCCTACCCACAGACAGCACCCCATCAGCCCCTCAGACATCCACCCATCACCACAACCACAGACACCACAACCACTGACACTCCTATGTACAGCACATCTACCATACCTGCAGTCATCAGCCCAACAGACAGCCACGCACCTACCATGGCATCACCTACAACCTCCAATCTCCCTCAACCCAAAACACATAAACGCCCTCACTCACCCACCCAACAGAAACCCACCACACACATGCATACCTCCCACAAACACGCACCCAAGACATCTGCACCAACATCTCATACAACCACTACTCTCTCTTCACACACAAACCCTTTTGCTATGACCGCCCCCTTGTGTGTAAAAAATCTTTCCTTTCTGAGTTTTCCCTTTTCCCAACTCCTCTCCCCTGTGAAACCTCTAAAAGTGCTGTTTCCCTCCCCAAGGCCTCCCCTACTCCTCCTGCAAGTACCTATGCCCTCCGCCACCAAGAGGTCTACCCCTCCCAAGAAGACCCAACCCTCCCCAAGCCTAAACCTAAACCCCACCAACTCAAATCCAAAACCACTCCCTCCCCAGCCTAAGCTTAAACCCCCCTCCACTACCACCTCCAGATCATCCCTAGGTGCCTGCCTGCCCCCTTGATGCCCCTACCTTTAGAGGTTACATGGCAGTCAGGAGTCAATTTAGGGGCCCCAATATGTGCCTTTGGTGCACAATCCATGGACTGCGGACTGGTCTATGGTTCTTGACTTAAATCTAATTTCGTGAAAAATAAATTCAGACCAACCACTTGCTGGTTTCCTGGTTACATCTTTGTCCTGCATTTCCTTTCCTAGGTTAGAGTTGTCCCTGGCTGACATTAGTTGTGTGTGAGTATTTGTTTCTCTGTGGTGCTTGTGCTTCCTGTTTTGTGTGGGCAGTATGTGAGGGTGTTTGCAGTGCTTTTCTCCCCCACGGATAGGGTGTGTATTGTGTGATGGGCATTTGTATGTAGCAGACATGTTGCCATGGTATTGTGTAGTGTTTGTGTTGACATGTGTTAATTGTTTTGGTGTGTGGCTTTGTGTGCTTCGACTATGTGCGTGTATTGTGCATGTTATGATAGGTAGGATATGGTGTGTGAGTCGTGATGTATGTGTTGATTGGTAAGTGGTATGATTGTATAATTGTGTGTGTTCGCTCCCTGTTGGTTGTGCCTTGCGTGGTGTGTGTGATGTGTACTTGGGTGGTGTCTATTGTGAGTGCTTGACAATGTGTTTATGATTGTGCAGTTGTGGTGTTGGTGTGACTTGGTGTGTTCTATGGTATTTTGTGATACTGGGCTATGCTGTGTTTCTGTGCATAAGTGTGTGTTTTTGATTTGTGGTGTGTGGTGGCTGTAATGTGTATGTTGTGTATGTGCAGGTGTCTGTGTGGCTGTATGTGAATGCGCATGTCAGTGTACAATAAAGTGTGAGTGTAGCCCTCGTCCCTATGGTATGTTATGTAAGTGTACAACATTTAACAATATACAACTGTAACAGGTGTGTGCGTGTACATACTGTTGCTGTCATTGGTGAAGATTCCATAGTCTTTCAGCAAGCACGAGCAGTGGGTGTAGTTGTAGCTCCAGGTCGGCTCTGGACTAGTATGGCTCCTGGAGGTGAGTGTCTCCTTTTTTGCAGTTTGTTTCTGCCTGGGTTTCCATGGTGATGTGACTGTGGCAGAAATCTTGGAGGTGTGCAGCCTCGTAATATGTCCGGTGGAATCATGGTCTCTGCCGGCCTGCTGGTGCCTTCAGTCGTCTGTGGGAGTCTGACCACAGTGGCGGTACCGGCTGTGCTTTGGCTGTATTCCATGAGGAATACAGCCAAAGTCATAATTTAGTGGTCTTCTTCACCAGCCTGTTGGCAGTATAACCGCCAACATGGCGGTCATGGGACTGCCAAACTTGTAATGACCCCAATAATGTCTCTAAAATATTGGAGTACTTCTCCTAAGTCAGGCCCCTGAACAAATCTACCTTTCACATCTTCCTTTCAATGTACACAAATGTTGATTTACTAATTTCTATTGCATTTCAACAAATAACAAAAAATCTGAAAAATGCTCTTAATGTATCTTTTCATTCATAGTGGTATGGTGTTTGTTACAATCATAGTCTAGACAGAGCAAACACTATCCCAATGTCCCTTACTATCAAAAGAAACAATCTTTGGTCACCTATAACAATTTTCTTAGATTCCTCTGCTTTAATCATTACATTACATCAACCCTTAACTGAAGAACTATCTAAACCCTTTAAATTCACTACTTCTTTAACTGATTTTTATAAAAGTGGTAATAAGTCATGTAGCTGCTCTCTTGTGAAATATAATCTACAATGTTGTGCTTTTGACATTTTTAGATCAAATTTCTCTTTCAATATTCTCTTTTTTTCTCTTCTTTCTTGTATTCATACATAAGTAAAGATATTATACTATTCAATAATTTCTCAGTTGTAAATTGTTGATTTATCATATTGTGGACTATTTTTACTATTTACTCTTTCTGTTCAATGAACCTTACCTTTAAACTGAAAAAGCCAGACCCCTGAATGAATCCATCTCTCACATCCTACTGATCTTCCATCACAGGTAACAGCATCCATGATCTCTTGAGAGATGGGGGATTATCCCTTCGATTATAGGCACCAGGCACTGCCATTAGAATAATTTCCTGAATGACCAACATCAAGGGTCTCTCCAAAGCCATTGGCCTCTGAATTGTCCTCCATATTTTGAGCCTTTTGGGAACTTTTCTTACGCTGATTCTCCATTTTAGCAGGCAAACAGTAAAACCCTGTCTCTACTGCTCAAAGCAAAATGAAAAATGGGACCTGCAGTCTTCTTACAGTTCCCAGGCAACAATCTGTCATGAATCACCAGGCATTCACACGTTATCTAACAAGTTTAAAGAGCGGGTTTGCCTGTGTATTTTTGGTCACCTCTGGTGCACTGAAGACAGACTTACGTTCATGTAGGTAATATAATAATTCTGCACTGGTCAGCTAAAGAAGGACTAAATAGACCAGTTTCATTGGTCTGCTTGAGAAAGCCCTCAGATTAGAAAATTCTCTTGATCTGCTACACCAGGACCTATGAGCAACTGCTGCTGAATCCATTTACCAAACTCACTTGTCAGCCTCTAAATCAAGACGCTTATTCTTGTTGGCTGTGGTCTAGCAACTTGACATAACTAATAAAAAGAAAAATATTTTCTTACCTGGAAGTGGGATGGGCTGAATTTCTCTTTATGACAATGCTGAGGAAACAGGATGTCAGTTTTGCTGGAGGAATGGGAAGCTGGTGTGAAAGAACTTTTGCTTGGAGATGTTCTGTTAGTAGGAGCTAGCGCTTATTAAACTAATGAATGGGTTAAAGAAGACGTATGAGGAGGTGATGTGTGTCTGTATGTACTCTCTTTGTAGTGAAGGATTGTCATAACATTGGTCACAATGTTTAAATAGAGACTCCCCTGAAAATTGCAGAAAAATAAATGAGGAAGAATTTGTTGGTCAAAACAAGGTCACAATGCCTTTACGAAAAAATCAACCTGGACATTTCTTTTAAAAATATTATTATGATTAAAAAAAAATGAAACCCTCTAATGCTGTAAGTCCTGAAAACCAGAGCAGCAGCATCGTTCAGTCTCAGTGGGAGGCTTATTGCAGGGGCCCTTTAGTGCCTGGGTTGTCCACCCCTTTTCTAGCTAGTTTAATGACTTGTGTCTTTTACAACCTTGCACATTTCCTTCACGTTTATTCATATTTTTAGCAAACCTGCTTTTAGTAATTGTATTATCTATTTGATCAGATCATCGGTGGCAGAAACACCTTTTGACAAAAAAAAAATTCACTGCCTTGCAGAAAGTACAACAGTTTTGAGATAAACATTCCACCACACAGGCCGCCACTTTGGGAATGAGGGATTCAACAACATCCACAGGCTGGATTCCAAAATTTGAGGATCTAGTTCAAGAAAAGATACCTGTAAAGAAGGAGTTTGGTCTATCCTACTGGGTGCTGGTGCCAGTTCTTGGAATACAAGGTGCAAGAACTGCTATTCTACCGCCACTGCCTGGCTCCAAAGACAACCACTTTGCCTCCATTGATCACATAAAGTGGCATTCCACTGATCACATAAAGTGGCATCATGTGATCAATTTTGCATAGTAGACTGCGAGGATTCCTGGGTAGTTCCCTTGCCTCTCTCACTACCAGTGACAACCAATACAGGAGATACCTCTACAAGCACTAAACATTAAACAATGCAGAGACTGTGCCACTGATGTTGAGGAGGTTTGAGAATGAACTTTTGGTGATTCTTGTAACCACTACAAGCACAAGAGATGTCCAAAATATTGATCTGGAATTTACTAATGCAACACAAATTGATGGGATTCCCTACGACGAACCTCCTTTGGATATATCTACTAGTTCACTTTCACCTGTGCTGGCTCCAGTTTTCGCTTAGACTGCTTCTGGATATTTTGCCAACATAGATGATTTTTTTTCAACTTTTTCAGCATTGACTATTGCATCAGCACATGGTATACATAAGCTTTTTAACTGGCTTAAACACACTCTGTTGAATTGTCCATGGTACTACCTGTGGATTATGTTGGCTTTGCTTGCTTTCCTTCTTTGGACTGGATTTGTTATTGGCTTCTTTTTGCTTATACATGGGCATTACTTTCCTGAACGCTCTGCTGTTCAACTGGTGGCTGAGGTTCTCAAGACTTATTTATCTTCCAACAAAGTGCAAAGAGACTTGTCCCTTGTGAACATTTATGCTATTCCAGTTCCCGGCTGGATTGTTTGGGATAAAGTTCCATGTGACATATTTGGCCATACTGAAATGATCAGATACCATTTTTTTATTTTTATTTCCATGCATGGCATTATTACACCTGGGGGTGCTTCTGATGTCTGGGATGTTAATTCCATGCTTTCTGAGCTTCAATATTACACAGTGTTTGAAACTGAGAATATGTACATGAACACCGCAAATTATGGAGAAATGTTCTATTACCATTATTATTATGGATATCATTATTTACATAGAGCTGGTACTCCAAGATTAGTTTTTCATTTCATACAATACGAACATTGTTTGATTCCACCAGTGGGGATTTCCAAAACATACGTAGAAAAGTTCACCTATTTTTACTGGGCATGATGCTACAAATCCTGAGTCATATTATTTCAAATTACTCACAGAAAAAGCAAGGAAAACATCGCTAAACAACACTAAAATAATTTATTGGGATTTATTTGTTTCCCAGTTGGCCTTATAAGGCTATGATTATTGGAAAGAGACAGTTGATTCAAAAATGGTTTGGGGAACGAAAGATAGCCAAAAACTAGCTGTGGAAGCTTTATTTAAAGCATGTTTCATCCCCTTACAATTTATTATCTTGAACACCACTATCCAGCAAACAACTTGCCTTGGGTTAGCAAAAGTAAAAGAAATGAATGTGCCCAGTACTCCCTCAATAACTACATTTGGCATTTGGTAAAAGGTTGTGAGTTTTTCAGAAGGGCAGCTCAGTGGTATGATTCGGAACTGTATGTTTAATGCATCACTTTCAGGTTCCAATGGTTATTGTGGCTAGTGGACACAAATGGTTGTCATATGTGTTTTATTAGCTTCACACAGGGTTTTTAGTGCAAGCAAACCGGACCCTTGTTGTGTCACCTTATATCATTCAGGTTATAGCGCGAGTAAAAGATGTCAGCAATGGTTGCAACACTCCATGTTAAGAGCTGTAAAATAACCTCTCTCACTCCAATTCGAAGATGTAGACTGTTAAGATTTCTTGTTTGGTCCCAGAAAACCACTCTCAAAGAGATTTCTATATGCAATATATAACAAAATATGAAAGGTTTAACAAAGGGAAGATGCTGCTGGTTTAAAGCAAATGGATTAAAAGAACTTAGAAAAAGCTTTATCCATAACAGTATGAACACTCTGTGCACTCATATCTACACATTAAACAATATTGCGTCTTCTGCATTTGACATTATTCAAAATGACATGTCATTTTTACAACATGGGCAGAGTCAGCTTAGGTCATTATACAATTGAGTTGGAGGGCCACGTGCCTTAGATGTACATGAACTCTAAAGAGTTATTTGCCACATTTAACCTTACACAAAAACAGTTAATGCTAAAAAGGAAGCTAGTTACACCATGCTTAGTATCAAGCAGCTAGAAATGTTGCCTTTTACAGTAGCTGGAACATCATGATCAGTATGGTTAATAGATACGGTGATATCCTTGCCGATAGCCACATTTCAGTTCACTTTCTGCTTGAAACATTTTCCTATTTACAGATTTAAACTTTTAGGAGAGAGTTATTTTCATGAGTTATGGGAGTTGCCTTTAGATTTCAAAAACACAAATGGGGTAAAGAAGGTTTTTCTTAGCAGAAGTGAATGTGAGACTTCTGTAAGCCATTCAGTGATTTGTAAACAGGTGGTGTTGCACGGCACCGCTAATTTAGCCTACTATTTAAAGGGTATTCCCATCTCTGTGATCCGCCCAGTATTTCAGTTACTCTGGAATGGAAGTTCCTTGATGCTTAGAGAGCAAGGCCATTGTGGGATGAGAGCAGGTGTCCCATATGTGATTTATGTTTCTCAAATAGTGACCAGATGTGAACATTTATTTTTTCCTCCCACTCAAGAGATAAAAATAGCAAATTTGTGGCCTCACATTGCTACTTCTAATGTCAATTTTGGCAAGCTGAGCAGACTATAGGAGTTACTGGTTCAAAAATATGTGGTGCTCAAATCTGCCTGTGAAACTTATGGCCTGTGAGTGGCACAGACCCTTTTGAATACAAACTTCCCTAAACACTTTAGTGAATTGATGAGTTGCATTTTCAACACATGTTATACCATATGGATTGTACGCTTTTTTAAGGTTGTTGGTTCTGGATTTGTAAGTACATTCCAGACTGTCTTTGGAACAATACCTTCAGCCATTCACTCACTGTTTTTGAGTGTTTTTGGAGGTTTCCTGATTCTCTTGGCATTGATTGGCAGTATCTTGCTGTTGCTATTTTTGATTTGCAGTGGCCACACCATCTCAACCATGAGAAGTGATGGAGCTCCCACCAGCCCAACTGTGTAGTGAACGCACAATGCAGTATTTTGGAGTTGTACTGTTGAGAGACCTTCATAAGGACTGGTCATTTCGATTGGCATTCTGCTGTGTTCAGCCAGTCTTCTGTTGCTTATGGCTCCCTTTTGAGAACTCTATGGATGTGTGTCTTGTTCAGCAACAAGTGCTCTCTATGGATATGAATCATATGATGTTCCCAATGAGGGTTCATTCCTGGAGTTGTCCTACGAGATTGCAGTTGCTCATAATCGACCAAAGTGAGGTCTCTCTTGGATTCCATCTCCACTGATGTGTTTGATGTGTTTGATGACCTCATGCAGGATTCTGATGACTTAATTTGCCAGTGTTTTTCCAAAAGAACTGTTTGTCCAATAAATTTGTTCATATCTCTCTGGATTGTTCTGCTTGTATACTTGGACATTTTTATATTTTTTTGTACCCTCGTATGGTCTTCATAGATATTTTGTAGGTTTTATATTGGGTTTTATGTAGCTTGTTCCTCTTTAATGGGATACAAGAATCTGCACTCCTAATCTATCAGGGGGAGGATTTTGTAGGGGCCTTTCATGCCTGGGTTAGACACCCCTATTCTAGCTTGTGTCTTTTACACTCACACACATTTCCTTCATATTTCTTCATATTTTAGCCAGCCTGTCATTGTTTTATATATTTTATCAGTTGCCTTTTCCAGGAAGGCCGAGTTCATGGAACACATTTTATCAGCCTTTGTACAACATGTAATTTGTACCCTTGTCCAAGGCTGCAATGTATGGTACATGATATGCTAACTTATATTACTAGCCCAGGAGCCAGTTTCTATCATTGAGACACATCATGACATCTAGCCTGTTCTCCAAAGACTGAATCGGCTATGATGGTCCTGGGGCGCGTATCACATGACAGACAACTTTGCTGATCCTGGCACTGACTCTTCAGCTTTCCGAAAGGATTGCCAGCCAGACAACAGACAGACCCCTGCTATTTTATTTAGGTATGGGATTGGAGCTGATCCCTTAGGTCGGCCCAGGCAGAAGGGTTAAAAGCAGTATGCTCTCAGATCTAGACAGACAGCTTGGTAGGAATCTCTAGAATCCCTAGGCTTTCTAGAATCATACAAAATGATGGGTTTGTTTTTTCTCTTTACTTTGTTTGTAATGATGATTACCATGTTATGTTTCATCTGCCTTATTATCCCAGCACATGCTTTTTACACTAGGATGAAGGTGCTTCAATAAGTGCATTGAAATCCAGTTTGCATCTTGTGTCCTGCCTTGGCATGCATGAGTAACTGAGGGAAAGGGGTATAATCTGCTTCCACGACTTACCTGCTGAGTCAGAGTGTCAGGTTTAGTTTGCCACAAATCACCACTCTCCTGATAAGGTTTGGTGAGGCACTGTGAGCTAGCCAGGAGTTAGCTACAAAGTGGTGTGGGGTTGACTCAGTCTCCCACACTCGGTGGTGTTGCTGCCCTAAGCACGCAGTCTTATTACCGAAATAGGAACCACATGAAAGGTTTGGATATTTCATGTCCTTTTTTAGTAGAGGTAGGTGAACCACTGAAAGCTGAAGCTAGGCTCGAGCCAGAGGCTGGCTCAGCTCTAAGTCTTCTTTGAACCTTAATGCCAAAAATAACCAAACTGAGCTTTCATAGAGGTAATGTAGCGAAGTGGCTACAGCAGTTAATCATGTAACATAGGTATTCAAGTTCAAATATCAGCCTCTGCTCAGCATCCTGTGAATCCCAGCAAACCGCTTTGTGCCGGAAAAATGTGTAACATGTACAATGGGCCTGATTTAGAGCTCTCTCGACAGGTTACTCCGTCACAACGGTGACAGATATCCCATCCACTGAAGTCTAAATCCCATCATGTTCTATGGGATTTAGATTTCGTCAGACGGGATATCTGTCACCGTTTTGACGGAGTAACCCGTCCGCCGAGTTCTAAATCAGGTTCTATGTCTCTATGTCTTTTGTGAAGCGCTCCTATGTCCTAGGGCAAGTTAGCCTTATTGTAAAACTTATAAAAATAAAGTGTGGATTCTGCCTGTAACCCACACTCCAGTCTTAACCTCCATTAATTAATGATAAGCCCTTAAACTTTGATGTCAGAAAGAGATAGCCAGCTAGTGGCTAAATTTTATAGGTTGAAACTGGAAAATATGGGATCTGTCCTGGCCTCTCTGTTTGACCAAAGTGTGTGGTTCCAGGCAACTACTTAATTTCCCCAAGCTTTCCTTTTGTCCATTATCACATATTAAAGCACCTTTAAATACATGAGTTCAGAATGTGCATTGTACAAAAATCTCTCTTGTGTTTGATTTAGTAGTCAAAAATGTTGCCCCATCTATCATAAGAATGAAGGCCACATATAGATACACATGACAGCTGATTTGCCTGTTACTTCATTAATAGCATTGTCATCTGGACAGGACAGCTTCTCAGTTAATGTTTAAAACCTCATGTTTGCTGAATGCTGGCAATGCAGTGATATTATCTGATGTCTTAAGGTGAAACACTTCTGCTTGTTAAAGAAATACACTTTTTGAATTTGGAATACACCTTATCATAGTCTTAACATGGAATTTATTATGTGATTTACATGTCAAATATTTTCATGGCCAAGCTCCTGAATGGGCTCTTAGAGCCGGAGCCCACAGTTGGCTTTGCTCTGGCTCAGCTATCTTTAATTTGTTGGCTCCAATTTTTAGGCAATGCTAATGACAGATATAATTTTTTTAGATGGAATAGCAATAATAGTGTTTATATTTCTTGAAGTATTTATAAGTGCAACAGCTTTTCCCTTTCCCAACTCTCTCTTTAAATCCTGGGTATTGGCAACGGCGCCCAGGGTTAGGCATTTAAATTAGCATACACATTAATTATGGTTGCTTGCTCTTTGCTGTAAGCCTCCTTGTTTGCTCCATGGAAAATTAATTCCTACAGGCCCCATTAGCAGCCCTCGATATAAATGATTGCTATTTGCTTAACTTGCAGCCCTCCTTTGACACTTCTGACCACTCATCCGCTCCTTTGTTCTTGTGACCCTCCTCCCAGCTGTTGGCATTTAACTACCAGACTGAGAGGGCAAGAAGGGTCTTTACAGCCAAAGCCAATTAGGAAAGAGCTGTGTGTTGTTTCAGTATTTTTAAGTTTCTTTTCATAAATAGAAAGGAAAATATACTTTTCTACCTGTATTTATACGTACAAATCCTAGACAGAAAGCCAAGAAGCCTATTTAAAACCTCACAATATTCCAAAAACTACAACTATACTGCCTGGACCGCAGTTATGCCACTTCCTTCATCAATTAGAATAGCAAGATCAAAATATTATGAAAGGGGATTTTAAGAGAGCAGGGTGCTCACCAATACTTTCGTTTAAAATATCCTATGGACGGTGCTATCCAAGGGTGTTCCCCAAAACACCCTTCAATTGGAAAGCCCTAAGGCTGTCCCTAAATAAATTGTTCAATTGAAGCACTCAAGCCCTTAAAAAATAGAGTCGATACATATCAAAACCAAAAAGTCCATTAATCAATTTGAGAAATTCTTCTTCTTCTTTAATCTTTCTTTTTAGCAACCACAGCCAAGCCAACACGTGTTTCGTCTGGGTACATCTCTCCACATAGACTTCATCAAGGCTTCTCTCAGCTCAGCAGAGACATATTTAATAGTATGGTGGACACAGTACTGTGGGAGAGGAAATACACTACCCATGAAAAAGCTATACATATACAAACACTGGGGCGAAACTCAATAACCAGAAGACAAATGAGGCATATTTGCTAGGACAGATGAACTCTTACAAGGAGACAGGAAATACGCAGACTCTGGGACAGTGAAGACTCTGGGATATTTAGCCTCTTGGACCGGCACACCCTGCTGTTGGAATGGAAACTGTCATATAGTGAACGAAGACACCAGGACAGTGACCACGCTGATAGCACAAACATTGGCAGAGAGTGACACTAGTGCCTGGCCATGAAGACTTTCACTCTATGTCAGATACCAGGATGTGGGAATATATTAACACTGGAAGAGAGAACACATTCCTGCAATAGTGAATATGGAGATCTTAGGGTGAGGGGCCGAAACATGCTGTTGGGTTTTTACCAACACACTGTGGTAAAATTGGATGTGGAAAGACTTACATGTAGTACTGAGAGCCTTACATCGAGGTTGGGAGTACATTACACTTGGTATTAGGAGTGCATATACACTGAAAAGTTGCTGGTATCCAAACTTGCAGCAGTCTGACATGGGAAAACATGTGTCTCTGGGACATAGAGTAATGTGCTAGTGGATAAGACTGACTTAAATACATACACATGATAACAAGGAAATCTCTCACTGTTCATGAGATTCATAGGTAAGGGGCAAGAAAACAATTAATATTGAAATATATTAACAGTGGGTCCAGAAAAGCATGGATATGTTTAACTGAAAAAGATTTACATGTGTGGTTACATTGAAGGCTTTGTCATGGCTTTCAGGTCAATTAGACTTTAATGAAGGTAGATATTTGCAGTTGAAGGCAGATACCCTTTCCTACAACCATGCTATTCCTCTGACCCACCCCCCAAAAAATAAGCAGAGTGTGCCATTAGAAATGACAAAAGTGCAGTTGTTATGCAGGTGTATTTCATATTTTTCACGTTTACCAGTTTTTAACTTGCATTATGCCAACTCCTACTATGCTATTAAGCATATGCATAATACACAACATGCTGTGTTAGAACATTCACAATTGCTTTAATTGCCAGGTAGTTCAGTGCCAGTTGACATCATGACCAATGTACTTATTACACATTCTAGTTAGCAAATTCTAGTTTCTTTTATGTCTAGTTAGCATAGTCTCAGCAACCTATCTCTTTTGTTGTTTTCTTACATTATTTTCCCTCCTCTTTTTAACCTCTTTCTTTTAAATTTGTTTCTCCTTCTGTCCCGCATTAGTGTCTTCCCCTTTCCTAACTGGGACATGCTAGTCACAGAAGACCGACTACTGTGACCTGATTTTGTTTCCAGTGTTTCATTTTTTTCTTAACTAATTGTGCTCTGAGTAAAATTTTAGTTGATTTATTTTTTCTTTTAATCAATTTACCGGGAATTGGATTCCTAATTCCTAATCCCAAGGGGTAACATTTGTCGATCCATAATTTATTTAATATACTTAAACTAGAGAGATTCATGAAAAGTTAAGTAAACCCTTGGCCAATATATACTGTACAAAATAGTATTGTTTAAATTCTGACCTTAATCAGAATGGCAGAGATCCATTTCTTTATATACGTCCTTAAAGTCTAGAACTGTTTGGCTCAGTTGTTTGGGCGATACCTGCGGACTGACAAATCTACACAGCTGACAACCAAATCCATTATCAAATACACAACCAACCAGAAAACACAAGTAATAGTGGTAAATGCCTGAATTATGTGCTCCTTTAGATGAAGGAGAGTTTCTTAATTCAGAATACAATTAAAACTGCCATGCTACGTATGAAAGTAACTAAATGCCTATTTTGTCTGGCCTACAAGCCTTAGAACATCTCTTTCAATCTCTATGAAAGTAAGGAACCAAAGGTATCAACTTCCAGCCCTTCCAAACCCGGATATGGCTTAGCATTCATACTGGATCTGGTAATAGCTTAAGACTTTACACAGATTGATGACAGCAACTTAATTTAAACCAAGTGTCAGGGCTGTAACGCAGGCCCCTGCAGCCCATGAGGTGCTCACGACCCCCAAGGGGGGGAATAATCCTTCAAGGGGGCTCATTAAGCCTATTGTGAAGGAATATCTGTTTGAGACACAGGGGCACCTCATCACATTCTGCAGGGGGCCTCTTCATTTTGTGTGACACCATTGCTGGGTGACTCAAAAACCTTCTTGCAACAAGGCAATGAAACCAGGCAGCCAGAGTGTTCCTTTATCTCCAGAAGTGCAGCGGCATGTCAGGTCTTGTGAACACTGTATTGAATCTGCCTGGACCTCAATCTCAAATTCATGGTGGGCTACACCATCTTCAAAGTATGCTTGGATAAATGCCCAGCGTATTACTGCATTTGGCACCTCGCTGTGCACCAGCCAGTAATCTCTGATTAGTATCAACCCATCTGGTCAACATATGATAATTCAAGAGGATGAAACGTTGTGTAGTTAAGGACCGCCTTAACTAAATCACAAGAGGTTCAGGAAACCTTTGAAAAACAAAGAAACTTTTTCTTCTTATCTTCAGCTAAGCTAAATTTTTATCAAATAGGCTGTGCTTGAAGGAAAGTTAAGTAAACATCCAAACTTTGGTTCTTTAATAAAAAAAGACCAAATATCCTTCTCGTAAGAAAATTGTTGTAATGTGCTCCCAATGCTCCAATAGGGAAGAACACAAGCATAGGATAGGTTGTAATGTTCTAGGTGCTGTCCATATTGTCAATAATTGTTGAATGTTGAGAGAGCCTTCACACCAGGGTTCTAACCATTTGTTCTGTTTGTGATAGCTAAGAGGCAGTAATGACATCTACATATTATACAATATAGACTTCTACTCATTATGCATATTGTGTTCATAACAGGTAGCCTTAGTTTGAAAATAATACTTTTACAAAATCAAAATTCAGGATTTAAGTCACAGCATTATGCAGGGCTTAAAGTACTCACCCACACACCCTGCCTGATGTGGACCGCAATGGGCAGTAATGATTGGTTGGGTGATCTATTATCCCATAAAGTGGACATCACAATTGGGTGTTCTGTGTGATTATGAGGAACTGACACTCGTACTAATAAACAGCGAAGAAAGTCCCCTAAGTGCTTGGAATTCCATCTGTATAATAAGTACCTCCAGATAACTTTGCTCTTGTGTTGTCCTCAAACCAGTCTAACTGATTTATATGTGATCTGTTACAGGGTTTAAGACCTCTGTGAAAATACAGCCCAGTTGCTTTTATGCAAAACAAAGACCACCAGGATTAGCATTCTTTTCTTAAAACCAGCATGGGACCCGCCCCATTCAACAATCCACTACACCCACATTTTCAATACATTCCATTTATATCTACAGAAATACTTTCTTTGTATCTTCCTTAAATAACAGATCTTATACTTAGCCTCATTCCACTTTAGATGATCAACAATTGAACACAGCTGCCAAACAACACTACTTTCAAGAATGCAAACATTATCAATTGGTGCAGTTCTAAAAACACTAAGGCCCTCATTGTGAGTTGCCCAGAAACATATTACTGAAATTTTCTATTGATAATGCTCCAATGGGCAATTACAAGTTGAAGCAGGAGTGTTATAGTCACAGGAGGAAAA
This sequence comes from Pleurodeles waltl, assembly GCF_031143425.1. Lineage (NCBI taxonomy): Eukaryota > Metazoa > Chordata > Amphibia > Caudata > Salamandridae > Pleurodeles > Pleurodeles waltl. The sequence goes on along the minus strand of NC_090442.1, from coordinate 789,013,119 downwards.
TGTAACCTCGGTCAGTATTTAACAGACATTGAAACACCAGGTATGTTACTTCTAGATCAGGCCTCAAAAAATCATAAAAATGTTGCCAGATCTGCAGGTCTAGTGACGTAAATAATCTACTCGACCTAAAGTTCCTGAGCCATAAACCTGTTTCAAATGACGTAATCGTAGACAAATATTTTAATTCACTTAGCCACCATTTTTTTCATCATCACATATGATAGCACCTTCAAATATGTTAGTGCAGAATATCTGCTGTACAAAAAAAACCTTGTTTAATAGACTAAGGCCCTTATTACAAACTTGGCGGGCGGCAGAGGCCGCCTGCCAAGCTTGAACCGCCTATGCGGCCACAAACCTGCCAGCTGCATCACAACATCCCCACCGGCCCAGCGGGGATGTGGGACGTAACATTGCAGCTGGCTCCTAATGGAGCCAGCGGCAATGTGACGGTGAGGCGAGTGCAGCAGCACCCATCACGCTTTCCACTGTCTGCAAAGCAGACAGTGGGAAGCGCGATTGGGCTGTGCCTGGGGGCCCCTGCACTGACCATGCCAAGCGCATGGGCAGTGCAGGGGCCCCTAGGGGCCCCGCGAGTTCCCTTACCGCCAGCCAATTCCATGGCGGTGTCTACTGCCATGGACAGGCTGGCGGTAAGGGGAGTTAAAATCCCCAGAGCAGCGCTGCAAGCAGCGCTGCCCTGGCAGATTCCGACCTCTGGGACATCCATGGCGGTAAACCGCTGTGTGTTCATAATATGGCATTTCTCACCGCCAGCCTGTTGGCAGTACAAACGCCAGGGTTGAAATGAGGCCCTAAATGTTTGCTCCATATATAATACAAATATACCTATATATAGGATACACATGACCCCTGATTTGCCCCTTCGTCAGGGACACTGGAATTATGAGATTATGGTGCAGCAGATATTGTTGCATAGTTATAGATTTGCTGCATTTTTGTCACATGATCCATGATCTGTTGCATAATCTGCAGACTTTAACGGAAAAATGTGTTCCTAGTTTAAATAGTTCAAAAGTTACTAAATATGACATGACACGTGTTGGTGCGCAATGAAAGGCCCTTTACAAAGCTGGACCGGTCATCTTTCTGTAGCTTGTAGCTAGCTATATTGGGGTGTTAAATTGATACTAATGAGGTGTACCCAAAGCCCAGAGAGAGTTACCAAGTTTTAAAATGACAAATTACTGAAATAATATTATTGTGAAAAGAGCCACATTATGCTGCATAATTTGTCATTTCTTTCTGCATAATTTACTTAACCCTGCCGCATATTTTGGACCCTCTCTTACTGTATAATTCCAGTGACCCTGCTCTTAGTTCATTAAGAGCATTGTCAGCGGGATGGGCAAGAATGTTTCTCTAATCATGGTTCAAAACTAGCAGTTTTAATGAATATGTAACTAAAGCATGAAGTGGTAGCATACTGTCATTTCCATTCAGCACATCTTGCATTGCAATAGCCACAATGTCCCACAGACCACTGTCTACTCTTGAAAAAATGAAAAGAAAACTCATTTTTTCTTTTTTAAACGCACAGCATTTTCCTTTAAGGAAAATGGGCTGCACTGAAAAAAAAACCAATTGCTTTATTTAACAGAAATCACAGACATGGTGGTCTGCTGAGCCCAGCAGGCCACCAACCCTATGATTCTAGCCATTCACAATGGGTCGCAAATTGAGACCTACCTCATGAATATTAATGAGGTAGGTTGATATCCGAGCCATTGAGAATCGCTAAATGAAACTCCTGGAGTTTCATACATTCAAATAGCGATTAACTAATTGCGATTCACAGAAAATCACAATTAGGTAATCGCTATTCAGATAAACAATACATCTGGCCCAAAATCTATACCATATCTATTCTATTCTTAATATGTTTGCATACTTTCCAATTCTATGGTGATACTTTGACTGATATGGTGGAGTTGGACAGTTTTTGTAATGTACACCCAAAATAGTCCCGCTCTTTTCGCATCCAGCTCTAGCAACTACCTCTAGAGTAAATATGGAGGCTACAATACATCTGAATGTCTTCCTATTGCTGTCATTGTTTACCTCTAGGTCTGTTACTGCATTGCAGAACTCTGCAGTCAGTGTCCTTTTAAACCACCTAACTTGAAGGTCAACGTCTGTATCAGGCACTCCAAGGGCCAAAGTGATCCCTAAAGCTACATCATCTCTGCCATTAAAAAAATTTGAATAGGTACCGTTTGACAAGAAGAAGAACCTTGGTTCTGCATATAGTGAGCCTATTCCTTGATAATTTACTGACATATATGCATTACTTGTTGTTATATTATCTATAGTTGTTCTTAGTTCAGACCGCTTATGTAACGTTCCTGAAAAATTGTACATCAAGTATGTGGTATCCATTGTTACTATTGGATAAAAAGTTAGATAATCCTCTGCTTTCTTGGTTACTCTTGTCAGCCCACTATATACCCACTATATACCCCTGTTAAAGTCACATTTTTTTATATAAATATATAGAATTGCAATATCTATCATGTTCACAGGCTGGATATCCCTGTCCCTGTGGTACATGGTTGTAAAGACAGGGACCAGTATAGGCAAAACCAAATTCACCTTCTATTTTTGAAATTTGGGGGTTGAACACATGTTCAGTTTACTGTAGAAATGTGGTGGGTAGTCCACAGTGCCTTTGTTGAATGGATGGGACAGCAGGCCATTCTGTCCTTGAATAAACACTCTTGTGCTATTTGAAAGATTATTTGTCTTTCCTCCTGGGATGCTACACTGCAAGAGCAGAGCTGCTGGCACCATTAGCACCATTAGCACCATTAAGGACATTTCTTTCATCTGTTTCAGAAGGCTGTGAGAGGCCACTAGTATGTTGCAGCTCTGAGTCCGATAGAAAATCTGTTGTTGGTTGGGTACAGAAGATGGGCTTATCATTTCCTAGGGCAGAAGTTGTAGTAAGGCTATTCTTCCTTGAGAGGCTATGGAAGGGTCAGCGAAGGCTCCTCCTGTTCAGCGTCATTGTTGCTGGTATTACTGGGTGGTACTGGAGGTGGCGCCCTCTTCACATGTGAGACATGAATCCAGTTCTTGTAGTCGGTGCACGTTACTCCAGTGGTCATTGTCAAAAGAACCCTTACTGGGCCTTTCTACTGTTGCTGCAGGCAGTTTTTCACAGGAAGTTCTTCACCATTACCCACTCCCCCAGCCACAGGTCATGTCAAGTACCTTGTTAGGGCTCAGGTAGTGCGATCTTCCCCTGTGCATGGAAGGCAGAGACTGTGTTCATCGCTGTATGTAATAGTCTATCAACAAACAGTGACATCTGTTGGTAATGTCATTGGTAGCACCTCCAGCTTGCCATTGGCCTGCTTGTGACAGTTTCATTGGGACTCAGTCTTGTGATGGACTCAGGGGTCATGTGCATCCTTATTAGGGCGATTTTGTTATTTAAATCCACGTTTCATATCTCAATGGCACCTGCGGATTGGGGGTGGTATACACAGGGATGTGGAATTTAAAAAAATATCTACTTGTCCTTGGGACAGGTTGTTTCATAAATCTCCCTGTCCTGCAAAAAATCCCCTTGTCCTTTTCGCGCCATGTAATACAGTGATAAATTATGGCAGCAATCTCTTTATTTAAGAACTCTGATAATAGCCTCTCTGGTTATGCCCGGGCTCATACTATAGTAGTGTTAGAATTCTAGCAGTTCGCACATTCTGCCACCTTTCCACAGATCTACATACTGGGGCTGGTGATAGCGTTAAGCAATAATTCCAGGGTTTAAAATGCACCTACTAACCTGCATGTTTTAGGAGTTTTCACCAGCTCTTCTCCAATCTTTTCCTATACTGAGAAAGGTTGTAAATTTACTCCTGACAGGAGCAGAAATAACATTTTTTCTGTGGTTGGGAAAATAGTGGTTGGAGGGAAAGTGAACTTGTAAACACTCAACACATTTTCGCATGAGCAAATCTACACATGCATATTTGCTCGTGCTAAAATGCAGCTCCCAAATATTTTCGGGGAGTACGATTTCCTGGCCTACTTCTGTAAATTAATTGGGATTTTATGAAAGAAATCTGTACTAATTCAAAGGCATATATCATGGGTGCACTTTTGTGATTTTATTTAAGGATTGGGCACCTAATTAAGTCTTGAGTTAACCAAGACCTATCTAAAGACTGCCTTCACCATGAGTGACAGCATTCTGTTCGTTCACAAGAAGCATATCAGCACACAAAGGGGGTCATTCTGACCTGGGCGGTAAAAGGCGCTTACTGCCGGTCAGAAGACCGCCATAACACCGCCGTAGTCGCGGTTAACCGCCACGGTCATTCTGACCCGCCACCTGAAAACCTCCAAAAACCCGACATCCACAAAAGTCCGCCACAGCAAAGGTCAGCGAAAAAATGGCGATGACCAAACCTCCACCGCCACGCCAACAGAAATACGCCCATGCCATTACGACCCACGAATCCACGCGGCGGTCTTACAACCGTGGTATTCCATTGGCGGTACACACCGCCGCGCTCAAAATACACACACCCTTACAAAACACAACCACATTGGACAATTTGAAATACACACACCTGAGACACATATACACACCACTCCCACACACCCAATACAATATAAAACACACACCCACATCACCCACAAACCCCTACGACCACAATTGCGAATCAAGGACAGAGAGAGACAGTACTGCTTAGAGTAGACCATCACACAGAGGCAAATCACAACATCACCCACACAATTACCACGCACAAAACACCATACACCACCACACACATTACACTCCACAACACATACAACTTCCCTCACCTCATCCACACCACCCCATGGCACCCCAAAGACACCCCAGGTTCTCTGACGCAGAACTCAGGGTCATGGTGGAGGAAATAGTACGTGTAGAGCCCCAGCTATTCGGGGCACAGGGGCAGCACACCACAATTGCTAGGAAGATGGAGCTATGGCAGAGGATAGTCGACAGGGTCAACGCGGTGGGACAGCATCCACGCAATCGGGAGGACATCAGGAAGCGATGGAACGACCTACGGGGGAAGGTGCGTTCCATGGTATCAAGGCACAACATTGCGGTGCAGAAGACTGGCGGCGGACCCCCACCTACTCCCCCAGAATTTACAGCATGGGAGGAGGAAGTCTTGCACATCCTGCATCCTGAGGGCCTCGCAGGAGTATCTGGAGGAATGGACTCTGGTAAGTCAATTCTTAACTACTACTTCCCACCCCCACCCCACCTGCATGCCAGCACATACCCCCACCCCATCACACCAACTCCTTGCAAATGTCCCACCATCACAACCCACCCATCCCAACACCAAGCCCTGCATGCGACCACAAAGCATGGACACCCATCACCAAAGCATGCCCACTGCACACACACATCACCCCCACAAGCCACCCTCACAAAAGCCACCACAAGGGAATGCCTGCACTTGGGTACACGGACCCCCACCCATCACACGAAATGCCACACACAGAAGCAATAACCATACCCTTATACCCCTGCAGGACCCGAACGCCACCACACCGCCACAGAGGGTACAGAGATGTCCATCCCACCCCCAGAAGAGGCCCCCAGCGATGACAGCAGCTCTGTCTCCCTGGACCCAGATGACCAGCCCGGCCCATCGGGGACCTCTGGACAGTCGGTTCCCCACACACAGCCACAGGCTACAGCAGACCTAACCCCCTCTGGGAACACCAGCACAGCTCCCACCCAGCGGGCCCATGCCTCAGTCTCCAGGACACGTCAATCAGCGGTGTGTCCGCCACTACAGGGCACCCAGGTTGACCCACCACCCCAACAACAACAGGAACCTGGGGGCAGTGGTAGTGGGCACACCATCCAGCGGACAGAGGCCCAGGAACACAGGGGAACTGGGAGGGCTGCTGTGCGACGGGGGGGGGACAGGCCCAGGGAACCCACTCTCCAAGAGGCCCTCACCACCATCATGGGAGCATACCACCACTCCCAGGAGACGATGGCGACGGTACTGGCCAGGTTCCAGGAGATCCAGGCACAGCAGGAGGAATGGTACATGGGGTTCAGAGAGGAACTGAGGAACATTGGTTCCGCAATGGGGACCATAGTCCTGGCCCTTAACCAGATAGTCACCACATTGCGGGACCATGTGGCACCCCAAAGGGCCCCTGTCACTAGCCTGGACCAGGAACAGCCTACCACCTCCGCCGGCGCTAGTGGACAGGAGGCCCCCACACAACGACAGGCCACCAGAACCCCACCTCCTGCTGAAGAACAATCACCCCGCAAGCGGAACCTGAGATCTCACAAGAAGACAGAGTAGGATTGCAAGACCCCCGCCAGCATAAGATACCCCCTGATGTCTTCCCACTGTCCCACATTGTCACCCTGTCCAACCTTAAACTGCCCCTGCTCCATCCTTCCACAGGCATATGGACAATGCACCTGTGAAACTGAGAACTGGACTCTGCCATGGACATTACTCCACCCCACCCATCACCGTTTTACAATCCTGTACCTATATGTAGCACTTGAAATAAATCACTTATTACACTTACAATAACAGGAGTCTGCTTGTATTTTTCACAAATGTATTACACATAACGGTGCAATAATGTTCAGTTACATTGTGATGACAACATACCAATGTCAATAAGCTTTAGTCCATGGGCAAACAAAGCAGAAGTCACGCAGTGGGTCATACAGCTCTGAAAAGGGAAGGGAAAGTCACAACTCAGTTAAAAGGAACTGGGGGAAACACAGACAGTAGAGACACAGGAGGCCTTAAGTAAATGTGAAATGGCGTGGGTGATTCTGAAAATATTGTTGTATGACTGTATCCCTGTTGTCCGTGTCGTCCCCGTCATCTTCCTCCTCTTCACTCTCCACAGGCTCCACAGCTGCTACAACACCACCATCTGGACCATCCTCCTGCACAAAAGGCACCTGGCGTCGCAAAGCAAGATTGTGAAGCATACAGCAGGCCACAATGATATGGCACACCTTCTTTGGTGAGTACATTAGGGATCCACCTGTCATATGCAGGCACCTAAACCTGGCCTTCAGGAGGCCGAAGGTCCGCTCGATCACCCTCCTAATACGCCCATGGGCCTCATTGTACCTTTCCTCTGCCCTGGTCCTGGGATTCCTCACTGGGGTCAGTAGCCACGACAGGTTGGGGTAACCAGAGTCACCTAATAACCACACACGGTGTCTCTGTAGCTGTTCCATCACATAAGGGATGCTGCTATTTCGCATAACATACGCGTCATGCACTGACCCAGGGAACTTGGCATTTACATGGGAGATGTACTGGTCAGCCAAACAGACCACCTGGACATTCATCGAATGAAAACTTTTTCTGTTTCTGTACACCTGCTCACTTCCTTTGGGGGGAACCAAAGGCACATGGGTCCCATCAATGGCACCAATGATGTTGGGGATATGTCCAAGGGCATAGAAATCACCCTTCACTGTAGCCAATTCATCCACCTCAGGGAAAACTATGTAGCTCCGCATGTATTTCATCAGGGCAGACAACACTCTGGCCAAAACCTTAGAAAACATTGGCTGAGACATCCCTGATGACATGGCCACTGTTGTCTGAAAAGACCCACTTGACAAAAAATGGAGTACTGACAGAACCTGCACCAGAGGGGGAATCCCTGTGGGTTGGCGGATGGGTGACATCAGGTCTGGCTCCAGCTGGGCACACAGTTCATGTATAGTGGCTCGGTCAAGTCTGTATCTAAGTATAATATGTCGTTCTTCCATTGTCGACAGGTCCACCAGCGGTCGGTACACAGGAGGATTAATCCTTCTCCTCGCAAGTCCCAGCAGACGGTGCCTAGGAAGGACAACATGGAACACAGAGTCAAGCAAACCACAGGTTCGTTCACACAGCTTGCACAGTAAAAGATTCGCAATGCATAGAAAGGCTTGTATGAGTGGCAATGCACGGCCTAGGCCTGTGTGACGCAGTTGAAATTATGCCATGTGGGCCCTTGAAATGGCGGCTGCCTGACCTGTGAAGTGTGACAGTGGGATGTGAGGTCAATGCGCTGGCGTGGCACACCGTGGCGGTAGGCGGTCGAAGACCGCGGTGCTAAGCCGCATTGGTTAACATTGAAGCCTATGGGTCTCAGGAGCCAATGACGATGTGCGCCGGCGGTCGCGATACGCACCGCCGCGCTACGCACCGCCGCGGGCGTGACCGCCATTTTCTATCTGATTAATCACTCGAGACCTGATCATCCACAGGAGAGGACCTATACTGCAAGTGCTGCTGTGACCTCAGTCTGGGAGATACAATGGCTGCTGCGACTGGGGAAATGGCCCCTGCCTTCACTTCCGAAGAATTGGAGAAACTTGTTGATGGGGTCCTCCCCCAGTATTCGCTACTCTACGGTCCTCCAGACCAACAGGGTAGTACACAGGGTGCACGTTGAATGGGCTATGCCTGTGTTGAGTGGGGTGTATGTAAGATGGTGGGGAGGGGAGCGAATGAGGAGTGCAACGCACGAAAGATGAGAGCATGTGCCACATGGCAAGGTTGGGGAGGGGGGGTCACTCACATCGACCATGCAGAAAAGTGATGATATTTCCTTTCCCACCCTGTACATGTCACATAGGTCAGCGCCCATCAGAAGATCGAAATTTGGCATGCCATCGCCAAGGACGTCCGGGCCCTGGGGGTCCACAACAGACGGGGCACCCACTGCCGAAAGAGGTGGGAGGACATCCGCCGCGGGACCAGAAAGACCGCCGAGTCTCTGCTGGGGATGGCCTCCCAACATAGGAGGGGTGCCAGCAGCCAATTGATGTCCCGGATCCTGGCGGTGGCCTACCCCGATTTGGATGGGCGCGTGAGGACATCACAGCAGACACAAGGGGGTGAGTATCTGCACATTCTGCTATCTTTGCACGCAGTGGAGGTGTCTGGGTTGGGGAGGAGGGCTGTGGGTAACTCTAGGCCAGGGCGCTTTCTGTAGGCTAGTCCCCTCCGTTAGGCATGGCCCTGTGCCCCCGCCCCCCACCTCTGTAGGGTGCCAAGTACAGCTATCCATGGTCCTGCATCACCCATGTGTGCATTTGTCGACCATAGACCTGTAGGCCTAGTCACAACAACTGAGTAGTGTACCCCGATTGCGCGGCGTAGTGCTGGGGGCTTCTGTGTCTGTCCTCTCCGACAACGGTGTTGCCAATGCATGCACTCAAACTGTCTTTATTTCTCCCCCCCCCATTTTCTTTGTCTTCCTGTTCATGTGTGCATTAGCATCATCAGGCGGAGGAGAAGTGGCATCGGCGCACGAGGGAGCTGCATCTCACATGGCCCCGGAGGGCCATGCAACCGACTCCGAGTTCACCAGTGAGACGGAGGGCGAGGGGAGCTCCACAACGGGGACCCGTGGAGACGTCAGCGACACCGACACGTCCTCGGAAGGGAGCTCCCTTGCGGTGGCGGCAACATCCGTGCCCACCGCCACAACAGGTACAGCCGCCACCCAGCGCACCAGCCCCGCCCTCTCAGCAGCCCCTCAGCCTTCACTCCATGCCCGCTCGCCCAGGAAGGTGGGCATCTCCTTCGCCCCAGGCACCTCAGGCCCTGCCCCAGTTACCCTTACTGCCCTCAGTGAGGAGGTCATTGACCTCCTGAGGACCATCATTGTTGGGCAGTCTACCCTTTTGAATGCCATCCAGGGTGTAGAAAGGGAGGTGCATCGGAGCAATGCATACCTGGAGGGCATCCATTCGGGTCAGGCTGCCCATCAGCGATCGTTCAACGCTCTGGCCTCAGCACTGACTGCAGCCATTGTCCCTGTCTCCAGCCTCCCTCTTCTAACTGCCTCCACCCAGTCCCAGTCTCCTGTTCCTCAGCCTATCCCATCCACACCATCAGACCAGCCTGCACACACCTCAACGCCCAAGGGCAGCTCATCCAGACATAAGCACCACAGATCCCACAAGCATTCACCCAAGCAACATCCAGATGCAGACATGGCAACAGTCACTACCACCTCTGTGTCCCCCTCCTCCTCGTCTCCCTCCTCCCTCCCTGTCACGTCTCCACTCACACCTGCATGCACACCACCATCAGCCAGTACTTCCATCACCAGCACACCCTCCAGTACAGTCCGCACACGTGCAGTCACCACCCCCACTGCCATTTACACGTCCCCTGTGTCCTCTCCCAGTGTGTCTGTCACCCCCTCTTCCAAAACACACAAACGCAGGCAGCCACCCACCCAACAGCCATCCACCTCACGACAGCCTCCGTCACAGGCACCTGCACCCAAAGACAGCACAATTGACTCTCCTACAACCACATCCTCTTCCTCCACTCCCATACCCACTGCACCTACCCTTCCCATTGCTCCTAAAAAACTTTTCCTCTCCAACATGAACCTCTTTGCATCACCTGACCCACCCCCTCCATCTGGTAAGAGTCCAAAGAGCACCTCAGCCACCACCAGCCCTGCATCTAGTATGACCATTGTGCAGGGCTATTGGAGTCCACCAGCTCCTAGGGCAGGGACATCGGCCAGCAGCAAGGGGACAGCCAGCCCACGCCCTGGGAAGAGGACAAAAGAAACTAAGGGCCGGCGCGAGAAGCCTGAGACGGCTGCCACCAAGGACAGTAGCCTTGCCCCGTCACCTGCCACATCATCAAAGGGAGGCAAGGGCCAGAGAGCTTCAGCGAAGGAGGGCAAGGGCAGCAGGGCGGAGAAGTCATGCAGCAGGCGAGCTGACCAGGAGGGCCCCACCAGCCCAATTCCGGGTGTGACGGACGACACCCACGGGCCCAAGACTCCATCACAGGAGGGCCCCGCAACCGCAAGGTCGGAGGGTGACTAAACGGGGAGTCTTGGCTAGGTCTGGCTCCCTAGAAAGACAGGACAAGCACCGCTGAACAGGCCCCGCCAAGACAGGCACCGCTGAACAGGGCCCCGCCAAGACAGGCACTGCTAAACAGGGCCCCGCCAAGACAGGCACAGCTGAACAGGGCCCCGCCGTAAGGCACCGCTGAACAGGGCCCCGCCGTAAGAAGCACCGCTGAACAGGGCCTCGCCGTGAGAAGCACTGCTGAACAGGGCCCCGCCGTGAGAAGCACTGCTGAACAGGGCCCTGCCGTGAGAAGCACCGCTGAACAGGGCCCCGCCAAGACAGGCACCGCTGAACAGGGCCCCGCTGTGAGAAGCACCGCTGAACAGGGCCCCGCCGTGAGAAGCACCGCTGAACAGGGCCCCGCCAAGACAGGCACCGCTGAACAGGGCCCCGCCAAGACAGGCACCGCTGAACAGGGCCCCGCCAAGACAGGCACCGCTGAACAGGGCCCTGCCGTGAGAAGCACCGCTGAACAGGGCCCCGCCGATAGAGAAGCACCGCTGAACAGGGCCCCGCCGTGAGAAGCACCGCTGAACAGGGCCCCGCCAAGACAGGCACCGCTGAACAGGGCCCCGCCGTGAGAAGCACCGCTGAACAGGGCCCGCCGTGAGAAGCACCGCTGAACAGGGCCCCGCCGTGAGAAGCACCGCTGAACAGGGCACCGCCAAGACAGGCACCGCTGAACAGGGCCCCGCCGTGAGAAGCACCGCTGAACAGGGCCCCGCCGTGAGAAGCACCGCTGAACAGGGCCCGCCAAGACAGGCACCGCTGAACAGGGCCCTTCCTGTCAAGCACCGCTCCGCTGGGCACCGCCGTCTCAAGCACCGCTCCGCTGGGCCCTTCCTGTCAAGCACCGCTCCGCTGGGCCCTTCCTGTCAAGCACCGCTCCGCTGGGCCCTTCATCTCAAGCACCGCTCCGCTGGGCCCTTCCTGTCAAGCACCGCTCCGCTGGGCCCTTCATCTCAAGCACCGCTCCGCTGGGCCCTTCCTGTCAAGCACCGCTCCGCTGGGCACTTCATCTCAAGCACCGCTCCGCTGGGCACCGCCGTCTCAAGCACCGCTCCGCTGGGCCCTTCCTGTCAAGCACCGCTCCGCTGGGCCCTTCATCTCAAGCACCGCTCCGCTGGGCCCTTCATCTCAAGCACCGCTCCGCTGGGCACCGCCGTCTCAAGCACCGCTGGCCCATTGACAGTGCCGGTTCTGTGTCGAGCAGGTGTTCACGAAGCACTCTGGGCACCATGCCTCCTCCTATACCAGTGGAGTCTGTTATCCATCTGATGGACTGTGGCTTTGCATTCCCCAGGATGGTACAGTGGGCAACCCACCCACTGTAGAGACTTGTGAGACTGTGGCTTTGCACTCCCCAGGATGGTACAGTGGGCAACCCACCCGCTGTAGAGACTTGTGAGACTGTGGCTTTGCACTCCCCAGGATGGTACAGTGGGCAACCCACCCACTGTAGAGACTTGTGAGACTGTGGCTTTGCACTCCCCAGGATGGTACAGTGGGCATGGAGGCCCCTCGTGGATCTGGCGTCGTGGACTCATGTGGCTGAGGTGCCCCCCCTTCCCTTCCCCCTGAGGTGCCTGTAGTTTTATCATCTGATGCCCCTGCAGTGTTCTCTCCAATGGTATCTGGTCTCCTGTGTGGGCTTTGCCCATGTGTTTTACACATTGGCCCACGGACTATGTAAATTTAACTGACTGTGCAGGACTTATTGCCTATGTTTCAAATTTACACTATGTTCATTCGTTATTTTGTATATTTCATATTGCATATTTACCACGACTTAGATGAACCTATTTTATAAATAAATTTTAAGGATCATTTTAATTGTCTTTGCATTATTCCGGGGGGTTTGGGGGTGTCGCTCTGACTTGTTGCTCTGCATTGGTGTGTAGGGATTGGGGGTGGGTGGGGGGGTGGGTGTGTCGCGTATGTGTGTGCCCGTAACCTTTCCTCCTCCCCCCTCCCCTGTGTTGTGGGTGCAGTACTCACCGTTGTCGTCTGCGCCGGCGTTCGTACTCGTGGTAGATGAGCAGGTAGACAATAGCTGGTAGGATGTTTAATTCGGGTTCCATGCTGTCCTCCTTCCTCGTGGAGTGTGTATAGGTGAGCGTTTTCCCGTTCGTAGTCTGTTTCCGCCTTGTTTTTATCGGCGGGGCTCCCGCCCCGGAAAAGGTGGCGGATTGGTGAGTTGTGATAGGGTGGGCGGTACATTGTCTGCCGCCTGCCTGTTGCCGGTGACCGCCGCGCTGTTTGTCTGTCCCGCCGTGGCGGTCGGAGTGTTAAAGTGGCGGGCTGTGTTGGCGGTTCCCGCCAAGGTCAGAATTCCATTTTTTTTACCGCCTGCCTGTTGGCGGGTTGGCCACCGCTTTATCACCGACCGCCAGGGTCAGAATGACCCCCAAAGTGTTTTTGTTCAGTGCCAGAGACTACTGTGGAAGTGCGTACATTTGGAGACCAAAAAATATTGTTGCTTTTTGCCAATGTGTGTTATAATGGTGAGCACCTGGCATCTCCCTAATCAATAAAGTTTTACAAAAAACTTGCCAAAACAAGGCATGTATTGATAAAACCAAAAGGCTTCCCACCAGTGTCATACCTATTGGCTTTGCCAATGATTGTTTATTTTCATGTTTCCTATAATCTGTTGAAGCTGGTTGCACCGATTATTCCATTGTGAATAGTTTTGGAAATACTAGCATGCATCTAGAATTTCATATTAGTTAAGCAAAACATTTATTTTTAGTAGCATTTTTTGTGAACATTTAATTTGGTAGCAAAGACTCATCAATGTTGCTTTCAAGCTTTTGCAGATATTTGCATGTAATAAGAGAACATTCAAGGAGCATTATACGTAGCCTCATAATGTTAGACACATTGGAACTTCTGGGTCACCCCCAGAGCTTTTGTGACCCACTTCATTGTCTTATTCAGCAAATGGACCCCATTGTCACTGGGCAGTAAATTAGGCAGGCCAAATCGTGGTAACAGTTCCTTCAGTGGACATTTGGCAGTGGTGAGGGCATCATTCTTTTTCATGGGCTACCCTTTTATGCACTTGCTGAAAAGGCAGACCACTGTAAGGATGTATTGGTATTTATTGGAAGAAGGCATCTCAACAAATTCCATCTGGAGATGCTCAAACGGTATTTCAGCAGGTGCAAAATGTCCGGAAGGGATGGGGTGCCTTTAGCCACATTGTTTTGCACACAGGTCATACAGTTCTTGCACACTTGTTCATTTACCTTCCTCAGTTTACCATTCTTCAAGTGTTTACTCGCTGTGTTTACAATTGCATGCTATCGCACATGGGCAGGCCTGTGTACCATCAATACTATAGGACGCAGCACTGCGTCAGGAAGCATGTATTGCATGCCCTGTCCATTCTTCCAACAGCCATTCAATAAAATGTCAGTCTGGTGCCATATGGCCCACTCTTCCTCTGTAGCCTGTTGTTGGAGTTCCTCAAGGCCTTTCTCAGTGAAATCTAGCCTCTCAGTTTCATTGTTCTGTGATACATAGGTCAAATTAAATTGCCCTTGAGCAGTCTCTTCAGCAGTCATATCAACAAATGCATTACCTTTTCCCACAAAATCTCGTACCTTCTTGTGGGCACTACAGTTCACAATGGCTAATTTCTTTGGGAGGGCTAGAGCATTTAATAATCTGGTAATCTGTCTTCCATGTTGTATTTTTGTACGTTTGGACCTTGTTCTGCACAAAATGCCCCAAAGTTGTGAGATATCATAAATGCATATTGACTATCGATATAAATACCGACTGATAAGTCCTGCACTCAGTTCACAAGCCCTGGTCAGTATTATAAAGTCTGCCACTTTGGTAGACATTTCTGTCAATTTACATGTTTCTACCACAGTGTGCAATGTTGTTACAGCATAATCATCCATTGTTGAACTATTTTTTAACTTAAAACATGAACCATCTACCCAAGGGTCTCCATCTCTTTCCCTCAGTGGGGTATCTTGTTGATCTATACGCCCCTCTGTCTGTTCTTGTTTGGCCAATACACAGTCATGGACTGACTCAATATCGGAGTCATTATGATAAATAGGTAATAAAGTAGAAGGGTTGGTAATGTTACATCCATGTATTTTCTTTCACATGAGGACTGAATAGGCACAATTCATATTATGTTAGCCTTGCATTGGTCAAGTGCTCTGTCTGTGTTTCAATCAATAATACATCTACAGAGTGTGGCACATTTAAATGTGTGGTGTGTCCATCCCAATATAAGTGGTTTGTTTTGTTTCAAAGTGGAGGCTGCAACAGCAACAGATCTAAGACAGTTGGAGAAGCCCCTTGACTGCATCCATCATCAATGAAAAATAGATATAGGGTATTTTCTTATCTCCTTGATTTTGTGTTAGTACTGTTAAGCTCTAGCTAGTTTGCCCACAGAGACACAACAGTGACTTACCTGGGCGTCCAAGCCCGGGTCAAGAAGTTCACGTGACCAGTACTGAGACAGACTGGGTGAAAGGATATTGTGTGAGAGAGAGAGAGAAAGAGGGAGATGAAAGTTTCCTGCTGATCGTTGGATGGCAATCGTAGCAAGTAAGGTTTAGCTCTTATAATCCTTAGCTCTTCCTGTAATAAACTGTGTCTTCTTAATATCTATTTTAACCATGGAGTGTATTAACAGCTACTCTCTTGTCATATAGAAGGAACATAGCTACCTGTGTTGATCCCCTTTCTCACTTGTGGTGCTCCCTCACCCCCTATAGCCTCTAAGACAGTTGGATGGTCCTGCAAAGAAAGGTAGTGTCACCCGCTGTGTCCACCTATAATGTATCAACCTCACCCCGCCCATGTGCCCGTCACCTACCTAAGGCTTGGTTGATAGAACTTTCCAATGGCATCCACTGGAGGGCTTAGTTAGTAGGTTGGACAACAATTTATATGACAAACATAGCACAATACTACAGCATTAACATCAGGGACAATGGACAAAAACAAGTTACTTGACAATGCCTGGGTGTTAGCGCCACAACATAATTAGATCAAACACTTATATGTATTTGGTTAGTACTGTTTTAGAGTTAACACATACTAGTAACATAGTAAGATTAGATTTTAAATTTTAAACACGCATTTACATCTTTTACTAGCAAATAACAGAGGTATGTGCGTTTCATTAGCAGATTTTACATATTGTGTTTAGTGGCATAACTCTGCCATTCAATGGTTAACTATGGATCTCCATTCCTAAAATCACTCTTTTAACAAGAAATGCGCACAAGCACCTCAGAGAAATATCAACACACACAAGAGAATACAGATCAACAAATAATGCGGACGGGAATAGTATTTAGTCAGAAATGGTGCTTCCAAAGGACAAGGAACAATTGCTACCAAGATATTCATCAGGATAAGTATGAGCGTTCATAGTTTGTGTGCGCTGCACGTTTCCACCTTTACTGGAGTCTTGTGTTGACTTTTTGTTTTTTAGGGACGCGTAGTGGCGGTGAATAAGAAGACTGGAATTGCTCTGTGATGAGGAGCTGAAGACAGGAGGTCCGGACGGGATGCTGCCAGAAGAATCTCTTTTACAGCAAGTGGATATTCCAGGACGGCGCATTTTAAATACCAGTTAGCTACGCCCTCTGAAACGGTGAAAAGCAGTCTGCTTGTCCCTTTCCCCCATGTCCTTCCGGAATCAGCTTAGTGTTCCACGTTATAGCAGGTGATCCTCAAACCACATCAAGTGCAAGTCTGCACGGCAAGTATCCTCAATAAGCATTGTACAATGCAACAAATGTCCTCACATAAGCAAAAATTGTACAATACAAATACAAGAACCCTTCTCTACTAACAATATGGGGCATTGTAAGGATTTCCTGAACCATCCTTCAGCATAGCAAACAGAGTACTGTGAGAGGAGACCATCTCATGGGCACAAGGTCAATCTTCTGTAGGTCCGCAGGCTCGACAAGAACTCCCAATGCACATCTATTGCGTTTGTGCACAAATAAGTGAAGATCTTTAGCATAGTCTGGCATTCCTAAAGGCGGGGCGTTCACAAAGCTTGTTTAATTTGCACAAAATTGTAATGCATTTGTCTGTCCATGGCAAGGGATGTGGGGTATCTTTCAATGTAAGGGTCAACAGGTGTTTAGAAAGAAGAGAGAAGTCGGGAATCCATTGCCTACAGTATCCAGCCATGCCTGATAAAGCTTGCACTTCTTGCTGTGTGATTGGCCGTGGTAAACTTTGTATTACTTTGATACTTTTAGGGTCAAATCTCTTTTTCCCTTTGACAGGAGGTGTCCTAAATACAGTGTTCAATTTGAGCTGATGGTTTCCGGTGCAGGACACCTAATTTTCAGGGCCGGCACTTACTTTTCTGCTTCAGACATTTACTGTGAGTAAAAGACACATATGGGAAAGATGGAACAAAGAAAGACGGAAAAGTGCCAGAAAGGGAGAAAGCGGCAAGAGCGAGCTGAAGGGGGAGGGGGTGGCTGTAAATGGATTAGAGAGGTCTGAGATGGCTTCAGGAGCTGCCTTACTATTCCCTGCACGCACATTTAATTTCAGCAGCTGGTGTCTCAGTGGAAAGCTTTGGGAACCAGCACGTTTT
The DNA here is from genome assembly GCF_031143425.1 of Pleurodeles waltl. NCBI lineage: Eukaryota > Metazoa > Chordata > Amphibia > Caudata > Salamandridae > Pleurodeles > Pleurodeles waltl. The sequence continues at coordinate 788,995,606 of NC_090442.1, read as the reverse complement.
TATTTACAAATTAAGCAGTGCCTAAATAGGCAATCTCCTGTTGTGCAAATTGCAGATTAGTGCGAGATACCTTATGTCCATTGTGTGCTAAAAAATGTAAAAGTGCAATGGTGTCTTGTTCACATGCTTGTTCCTCTGTACCTATAGTTAATATATCATTTATGTACTGTATTTAAACAGAATTTGGGGATAATTGTAGCCTGTCTAACTCTGTTTTCAAAGCTTGGGAGTAAATGGAAGGACTCTCCGTGTAGCCTTGAAAATTTTTTGGGAAACAATATGGTCTATTCCCAAAATGGAAGGAAACTAAATATTGGGAATCTTCATGTAAAGGTATAGAGGAAAATGCATTCTTCAGATCAATAACAGAAATGTAGGTGGCATTGGCAGAGATACTGACAAGCACTGTAGAAATATTAGGCAGGACGGGGCATTCAGGTTGTACAATTTTGTTAATTTTTCACAGGTCAATAACAAAACATGTTTTCTCTTGAGCTGACCCTTCCCCCTTTTTCAATACCAGTAGTATAGGACTATTACATGGTGAACCTGGAATCTCTATCGTAATCCCTTTTGTTATTAGGTCAGCAATTACTTATTGTAGTCCTTCTTTGGATATCCTATATTGCAATACTCTGGGTAAGACAGTGCCTTCTTTTAGGGTAATAGTTACAGGAGGAGTGTTCATGTGGCCCACATCATTGTCATCCTTTGCCCACACATTTTCATTTATAGTGTCCACGAGATAATCAGAGAGGGTAGTGGCAATAAGAAATGATCCACTGTGAAACGGTGTGTTATCTGAACAATCCAAAAATAGTCCATCTGATGACAGCATACATCTTTGTCAACAAGTCTATCCCTAACTAGTTTAGGGGACATTTATTGGTGAGTGTTTATCTGTGATGAGACTAGTAGAGTAAGTCATGGGGGCATAAATTGGACTCTTAACTGGTGCATTGTGAATCCTACAGATGTATTGTATCTAACTGAGAGGGATTCTTTTGGGACTGTTTGTTTGGAAATGGAGGAGTTGGTGGCTCCAGTGTCTACCAGAAATTTCACTTTTTCTCCACCTACTGTTGTCTTAACATAGGAAGCCTTTGAGTCTGTCGGAATGGCCACCATTTCCTTGCCCCCCTCTTGGGCTTCCCTATTCCCCAAAATCATAGTCTGGCAAGGGAACTGTCAAAATGTGCTTATTGTCAAAATAGTTTCCCTGATCCTCGAAATAATCATTGGAAAAGTCCATCTTTAGACACTGTTGGTATGTCCTAGACTGCCTGTTAGTATTATTATATTGTGTTCCTCTGCCTAATGAACATCCCCTCGGGCACGTCTGCCTCCATTAGTGGTTTGCCAGAGAAGACATTCCTGTACCCAGTGATCTAGTGCCTTGGAATGATGGCATCCATTATCTATTTGCCCCCTTGCAGGTGACTAGGAGGGGCCGGGTGGACCCTGCCACCTCCTCTGTATCCCTTCTGTTGACTTCTACCCCTTCTACTCTTCTGTAATTGTTGTAACAATACTTTACTTTTTAGTTCATTGTTGGACCTGGCCCATTTGCAGGGTCATACCCAAACCTTTTGCCTCCTTCCTCCTATTTTTTTCTGACCTGTTTTTGTTGGTTTTAGGACTCTGGGCACTTTACCACTGCTAACTAGTGCTAAAGTGTATATGCTCTCTGTCTAAACTGTATTGGTAATTGTTTTATTCATGATTGCCATATTTGATGAATTAGTAAGTCCCTAGTTAAATTACCCGAGGTGCCCAGGGACTGTAAATCAAATGCTACTAGTAGGCCTGCAGCACTGACTGTGCCATCCACATGAGTAGCCCTGTAAACATGTCTCAGACCTGCCACTGCAGTGTCTGTGTGTGCATTTTTAACTGCCAGTTCAACCTGGCAATTGTGCCCACTTACCAGGCCCAAACCTCCCTTTTGCTGCATGTTAGTCACCCCTAAGGCAGGTCCATGGACTGGGCGCAGTGTATTTAAAAGGTAGGACATGTACTGGTGTGTTTTACATGTCCTGATAGTGAAATACTGCACAATTCATTTTTCACTACTGCAAGGCCTATCTCTCACATGGATTAGCATGGGGATTGCCTTTAAGTACCTTTTTAAGTTTCTCCAGTGGGAGCAGATAGGGATATAGAGTTTGGGGGCTCTGAACTCACAATTTGAAAATACATCTTTTGCCAAAGTTGGTTTTTAGATTGTAAGTTTGAAAATGCCACTTTTAGAAAGTTGGCATTTTCTTGCTTAACCATTCTGTGCCTCTGCCTGGCTACTGAATACACGTCTGGGTCAGACTAACAGTTGGGCTGTGAGAAAACAGGGCTGATTGCAGAGGCCCCTAAGTTTTTGCACCCATTTTTCACTTTTTGCTGATGTTTTCCTGACTCTGATTGTGCACTGGGTACTGCTAACCAGTCCCAGGGCCTGTGCTCTGTAAAAAATAAGTATGCAAATTAGGCTACTTATAATTGGCTATGTCAACCTACCTATAAGTCCCTAGTATATGGTAGAGCATGTAGGTTTAGGGACCCCAGCATCGGTAGGTAGGTACCCTAGGTAGGTGCCCAGGGTAATTTTAAAGGCAGGTCTGCCTCGCTGGCTGCTTTAAATGAAAGTTAAATTCAAATTCGACTTTGAAATAAAAATTATTCCAAAGTCTTAAACTACCTTATTTTCACACGTCACCCCTGATGTGTGCTCTATGTGCCCCTACATTTGGGTGCCATGTAACTATAAGCAGGGACCTTATAAAAATAGTTTTATAAGCCCTAATGAAGTAAATTATCCAAATTTGTTTTTCCCTCACTATAGTGAATGGGTAGACTTTATTTTAATTAAGTCCCCTTACATGTCAAATACCTCAAGTTTGGTATCAAATTAATTGTTATAATAAATCCCACAACTTACAATTGTTGGATTTAATATAACTAGTTCAGGTAAAGAGTTTTAAACTCTCCCAAAAAAGTTGCCAACTTCAGCTCTGTAGTGCCATTCTCTGATTGGCCAGCCTCTGGCAGCCTGGCCAGGCTGCCTTGATGAGGTGTGAAGTGACCTGGGCTGAACACAAATGATGTGCCTGGGAGAGGAGAATTACCTCAGCAGATGGGGAAGCAGGAATGGGGAGGACAGCCAAACTGGTCTTCAAAGGCAGGGAAGGACATTTGGAGCAGCCCAGCACCTCCCTCTTATCTTGCAACCCCGATAATTACATGCTGTTAGACTTTTCATCCTTGCTGTGGTCTCCCTTAACTTTTTGCCTCTGTTTCCCAGGTTGTTGATGTGTGCTGGACTATGATTTTGCTGTTTTTGTTACTTTGGGCACTTTACCACTGCTAACCAGTGCTAACGTGCAACTGCTCCTTTACAAAATGTGTATGTAATTGGCTTATCCATGATTGGCATATTTGATTAATTAGTAAGTCCATAGTACAGTGCACTAGAGGTGCCCAGGGCCTGTAAATCAAATGCTACTAGTGGCCTGCAGCACTGGTTGTGCCACCCAAATAAGTAGCTCTATAATCATGTCCCAGACCTGCCACTGCAGTGTCTGTGCAGTTTTAACTGTAAATTCGAGTTGGCAAGTGTACCCACTTGCCAGGCCTAAACCTTACCTTTTCTTACATGTAAGGCACCCCTAAGGTAGCCCCAAGGGCAGGGTGCAGTGTATTGTTAAGGTAGGACATATAGTAATGGGTTTTATATGTCCTAACAGTGAAATATTGCTAAATTCGTTTCTCACTGTTGCAAGGCCTGTCCCTCTCATAGGTTAACATGGGGGCTACCTTTCAATATGATTAAAGTGTAGATTCCCTTTGGGAGCGGATATACATGTGGAGTTTGGGGTCTCTCAGCTCACAATTTAAAAATACATCTTTTAGTAAAGATTATTTTAAGATTGTGTGATTGAAAATGCCACTTTTAGAAAGTAAGCATTTTCTTGCTTATACCAATTCTGTGACTCTGCCTGTCTGTGGATTCCCTGTCTGGGTCAGTTTGATAGTTGGGCTGGTTGCACCTCACACTAGACAGTGACACAAATGGAGCTGGGGTGTAGTCTGCATTTCCTGATGAGCCATCTGTACTAGGATGGAGGGGAGGAGTGCTCACTCACACCTGAAAGGACTGTGCCTGCCCTCACATTGTGCAGTCTCCAACCCCCTGGTGAGTGTCTGGGGCCTGGCCTGGGCAAGGCAGGATTTCACATTCAAGAGAGACTTTGCTTTGAAGTATGCCTACTTCAAAGGAGAAATTGGGTATAAGAAGGGCACCCAAAACCACAGACTTTAGAACACTTCTGGAAACCAAGAGGAACCTCTGCCTGGAGAAGAGCTGAAGAGCTGAGGAAGAAGACCTGCCCTGCCTGTGACTGTGCTTTGTGGAGCTATCTTGCAGTTGCTGCTTCTGCCAGAGTAAGAGGGCAAAGACTGGACTTTGTGTGCCTTCCATCTTGTGAAGGTCTCCAAGGGATTGATTTAGAGCTTGTCTCCTGTTGTTTAAAGTCTCTGGGACAGCAAAGACTTCCCTCTGCTAGCACCTGGAGTCTCTGGAGAGACACCTACTCTGCCCTCTGGTGCCCATCCAGTTCCTGGGACCCTGAAAGGAGAAGCTGGCAGCCTAAGAGGAAGAAATCCACGCACAGAATGCCGTGCGGGGAAAAGATTGACGCAACTATGATCTGCAGCAGAAAGTTCTATGCGCCACAGGCTTCGCAGCTGAAAATCAATGCTCACCTGCAGCGCGACCGAAGAATCGATGCATGGAGCTGGCAAAATGACCCACAGCATCGCTGATGGAGGCTGGGAGATCGCAACACGCGATATGCGATTTTTGGATCATTGTGCGGCTGGGTTTCCAACGCAAACACCGTTGGGTGTGTAAAAACAACGCAAGGCCTGCCCGGAACCGAGAGTGCTGACCGGATTGAAGCATCGCTCTCCTACGGAGAGAAGAAATGACGCCCCAGACCCGACAAAAGGAGAAACCACGCAAGGTCTCGCTCGTGAGTGAAATAGATGCATCGCAAGCCCTTTTTGACGCACACTCGCCCATGCGGGATAATTTTTGACACACCCAAGGTACATTTTCACTCTAACAGCGTTAGTGTGTGTTTAAAACTACATGAAGATTCTTTTTGCATTTTCATTGATAACTTGACTTGTGTATTGCGAATTTTTGTCGTTTTGGTCTTGTTTTGTTTAGATAAATATTTTCTATTTTTCTAAACCTGTGTTGTGTCATTTTGTAGTGATCTCATTAAGTTACTGTGTGTGTTGGTACAAATACTTTATACCTAGCACTCTGAAGTTAAGCCTACTGCTTGTGCCAAGGTACCAAGGGGTTAAGCAGGGGTTAGCTGAGGGTGATTCTCTTTTACCCTGACTAGAGTGAGGGTCCTTGCTTGGGCAGGGGGTAACCTGACTGCCAACCAAAGACCCCATTACAACAGGTGCCCTCTTGATTAGATTAGGAGAGGGCAGGAGAGGGGTGTGTTTAGGATTTTTAGCCACACAAGTGGGTGGACTCAGCCAGATGTAACCTCCAGAAATCTGTTTCAGGTGGGCGTGGTCTGGCCACGGAGCGCAATGGCCGCCTGATTTCTGCGCTCCGTGAGACGGCTGGATCAGGCCGTGGGCGGGGGCGCTACAGGGGCGCGAATATCTCCCCCTGGGGGTGCAGTGTCAATTTGAAGGTGCCGGGCGGGCAGATCTGCCACCAGGGAGAGTCGCGGAGCAGGGGCTCCGGAGAAATCAGCGCAGGGGCACGGTAGCCCAAGAGGGGAGAGCCGAGACCCGACGTCATTGAGGGCAGCAGCAAGGCTCGGGAGCGGCAGTGATATCCCTGAGCCCTTTCTTCGCTGAACCCCTACTGGAGTGCCCTCTCCCCCCTCTCCTCCCTCTCCCCCCCCCCCCTCCGGAATGCAACTTTCTTCCACTGCTGGAGCACGGGCAATGCAACGGCTCCTGAGGGGACTGAATTACTCACCGGTCAAACCACGGCGAGGCTGAGAATCCTTTAAGCTTATTCCCCCTTTTATCCCCCAACCATCTCCTGTCCACGCAAAGTGGGACCAGCTGCAGTCTCGGGAGGGGGCCTCTGATACTTCTAGTCCCCCCCCACCCTACGCTGTCATCACCAAGCCCCTCGACAAAAGCCAGAGATGCCAGGCGGATGGTCATCCCACAAGAACACGGGCAAGCCGGCAAGGCAGTTACTTTTCTCTGAGGCCTTACTCCAGGCGAAGGGGGCCCCTCCACAGACGGCAACACAGCCCTCTACCACACATCAAGAGATGGCGAACCCAGCCCAGGAGCCCACAATGGACCGTATCCTTCAGGAAATTTCAGCAGTTGGCCGTAGATTGGAGGGGATGGATAACGCAATGGTTTCAATGGCAGCGGAAACTAAATCCATCCGTACGGAAATCGCAAGCTTTCAGACACGCGTCCTGGGATTGGAAAAGCGGGTGTCGAAAGTAGAGGCCCACGCTTCTTCTTTCCAGGACAGAGAACAGGAACTCCTCTTTAGACGGACTAGGAAGACAGGAGCCGAAAAGACAACCTTCGCTTCATAGGATTTCCTGAAAACATTGAGGGGGAGGACCTTCACAAATTCCTACGAGACACTGTGCCTAGGTTGACCGGCACTATCTTCGACCCACCCTCGGAGTTCCAAAGAGCCCATAGACTGGACCCCGGAGAACCGGTACGGACGCTCGCCCGACCGATCATATCCTGTCTTCTTTGCCATACACAGGCCTGCCAACTTCTACAGAAAGCACGTACTGAAGGCCCTTACCAGCTAGACGGACACAATTCGAATATCAGAAGATTTTTCCCCAAGAAACCAATGACCGGTGTAGGGCATTCCTGGCCCTCCGTCCACGACTATGCCAGCTGGAAGTGAAATATGGCCTGTTTGACCTGACGAGAATGTGGATAACTAAAAACGGCACTTCCAAAGACTTCTACGACCTGGAAGACTTGCGTTCTTTCTTGGATGGTTTGTCCCTCACAGACTCTTCCACCTCGATTCCACACCGAGACATGATGACTACAGATCAGAACACTCCCTCTCAAGACCTTGCCCCAGGAGGGTCAGGGTCAGGGTCTGGCCATCAATCTGCTCTTCCCTGCCCCAGCGGACGAGACCTGGAGAGACTCCTTCGCAGTCACGACAACAGGGGACAGGTACTGCATGCGGTGGCACTCCATACGCAAGTGGCGGATAGAGACAAATCCCGTTCCCCTTTAAAACCTCTAGCGGAGACCACCTGAACCTGCCCTACCCTCTGGGATAGTTGGAACTGAGAACATTGCGACCATGGCCCCTCCTTGGCCTTGAAGCAGCCGACCCTCTACTGACCCGTCAACTGGCTGAGTACAGCTCTTTTCATTCTTATATAATGTTAGATGTTTTTCTTTTTATAATATCCTTGTTAATTTTTGTCAAGCAAAGTTTCCTTATATTCACCAAATGAGGGTCAAGCAGAATAGACTGGTGTAATCTGGTGAAAACTGCTCACGCCATGTTAGGTTCAACGACATGTGAGACAACCCATACTCCTTAAGCCTTATGGCCCTGCAATGGTATTAATTGTATAGCTGTTAATATAGTGAAGATTGCAGTGCAGATTCATTATTTCCCATGGTTATGTCTCAGTTTTTTACAGTTCCTGTGCTGTTCTCTATATCTTCTCTCCCTTTAAATTTAGGCATAGTCACTTGTGTCTCGCTCCGCCACCCCCTCTGACCCCCCACCCACCCCTCAGTGGGCCTATCTTTCGGCGGTGCGACACTGCGTTGTCTCCCCCCCCCTCGTTAGGGTACATCAAATCAAACTATATTTTATTGCGACACATTCCTCCCGGGGGAACCCGCCGCCGGTATTATGGGAAGCTGGTATCAAAGGACAATGTGGCCCTGCGCTGCACCCCCGCCCCTGGCCGCGGTCCGGCCGGCCTTGCCTCGCGCTAGGACTAGTATAGACCCGCAGATTAAAGCTAAGGTTTTCTGGTGCTTAAGTTTGCTCCATTCTCCTCCTCCTTCCTCACCCTTCCTTCCTTCTTTCTTTCTTATTTTTATCTTCCCTTCTATTTTTTTTCCTTTCTCTATTTCCTATTCCCTATCTTTTCTCCTCTCTTCCTTCCCCTCCACACCCTTCCTCTACATCCTTACCTCCTGCTTTCCGTTCGTTCCACCGCCTCCCTTCCCCGGTGTCTCTCCCTATTTAGCCCTCCTCTCCTTCTACTACCCCCCTCCATACCTCATCGACCCACTCGTACTCCACTTAGTCCTAAATTCTACAGCATCTCGCACCTTCCCTACCTCGGCCCTTGCCCTCCTACTCCTTCTCTTTATACCTCTCGCTCTACCGCCCTTCATAGCTTTCTCCCATGACTGGACGTATGCATACCTCGCCTGCCCCGCTACGGGTTGTCTCTTGGAACGTCAATGGTCTTACCCACTTCATTTAACAGAAGAAAATACTTTTGTACCTTAACACCATGGACATAGCCCTCCTCCAGGAAACCCACCTGACTAAACTCAAATCTGATAAACTACGAAGGGACTGGGTAGGGACTACGCTATCCAGCTGTAGCACCCCCCTGCTGGAGGATCAGAACACAGTGCCAAGGAAATGTGGGACTACAATATTACTGCGAAGAAGCCTGCCTTTCACAGTTACCAAAACATGGGCCGATCCGGAGGGACGATACGTATTTGCCACACTAAAGCTGGGAGGCGCTTCGCTATGAGTGGGATCTGTCTATGCATCAATAGGTCCCAAGAGACAATTTTTCTTCTGCATCAACCGTCTCTTAACAGAGATCGGAGCAGCCTGGTACATCATTGGTGGGGACTGGAACCTTACCCGAGATGCCGTACTAGACAGGACAGGGCCTTTGGACGCTATCAATAATGGAGAAAGGGCCTTGCAGTCCGACGTAATGCATGACAACGTTCTGGTGGAACCGTGGAGGCTGACGCACCCGAGTGATAGAGAGTATACCTTCTTATCCCAGTCCACGGCACCCAGTCCCGTCTGGACTGTTTTCTTGTTTCGCACAACCTCGTAACACAAATGCAGGATTCTCGCATACTGAGTGGGGGCCTGCCAGACCACTCCCCGATCTTATTAGCCCTTCAGTTGGGCATAGTGTCCCCAGGCCGCAAACCGTGGCGCTTCGCTACCCAACGCTACCGAACCCCTCAGGGGAATGCACAGCTGCAAGCACACACATCCACATATATCCGGGACAATCTTGGGTCAGTGACATCCAAAAGGATACTCTGGGCCGCGGCCAAAGCAACAATACGGGGACAGATGATGTGTGATGCGCACTGGCAAATAAAGATAGGGTTGAGCGACAAACAACCTTAGAGGCTGATATTGCACGCCTGATGCAGGGCTATACAACCCACCCCTCCCTTTCAACCCGCAGGGACCTAGAGAGGGCCCGTATGGCTCTGAACGAACTCTTTACCTCTCAGGCGGAATATGCGCTGCAGCGCCTACAGGGATGCCATTATGAGCAAGGGGAGAAGGCCGGCCGCCTCCTGGCCACACATTTTCGTCAAAGAGCGTCGGCCCTTGCCAAACCGGCTATCAGGGCTCAGTCGGGAGAGATCCTCACGCACCCGCAGAACACAGTGGACGAATTTGCAACCTTCTATCGCCGTCTTTATACCTCAGACTCACAGTCCTCCCATGCCCAAATAGAGGCTTTTCTCAGCACTGTCAACTTCACCCTCCCTCTCTGATGAAGGTCGAGAACTGTTAGGGGGGGGACATCACCCACCAAGAAATTCTACAGGTTGTCTCTGGTCTCCCGTACCACAAATCACCAGGTGAAGACGGATTACCAGCGGAATTCTATAAATGAGCAGGGAAGGAGACGCTTGATGTTTTGCACGGGTCGCTGGACGAAGCCTGTCAGACTAACTCGCTGGGCGCGATATCCAACTCCGCCGTCTTTGCTGTTATACCAAAACCAGGCTGGGACCCTCTGCTCTGTGGCAGCTACCGGCCAATATCCCTCTTGAACGGTGATATTAAAATATTGGCCAGCGTCTTAGCGGCCCGTTTGCGCAGGGTCATTCCGTCCCTTATACATCAGTCGCAGGTCGGCTTTGTGCCGGGCCGTAGCTCGTGGAATCACCTTTGTACATTGTGCCATACCCTCTGGGGAGTCCGGAATATGCCTAAGGATGCCTTGGCGCTGCCCCTCGATGCCGAAAAAGCTTTTGACCGAATAGAATGGCCATACATTTTCGCAACATTAACAAAATTTAGTCTGGGCGACCAATTTATTTCCAAAGTACGTCTCCTGTATGACCAACCCACTGCACGGGTCAACCGTGGAGGTTTCCTCTCAGACCCTTTTCCTTTCGGCAGAGGAATGAGGCAAGGCTGCCCGCTCTCCCCCCTTTTGTTTCTACTGGCACTTGAGCCGTTAGCGACTGTGATTCACGTTTCCCCCGGGATAGCGGGCATCCCACTGCTGTGCGACGTCACCTCTAAACTCTACCTGTATGCCAACGACATCCTGCTTACTTTAACTGACCTAGATCGGTCACTGCCTGACATTATGGCAATTATAGAGGATTTTGCTCCCCTCTCGGGATATTGGGTAAACTGGGATAAGAGCGAAGCCCTTCCTCTGTCGCGAGAGACGACAAAATCAGCAATTCTGGGCTTACCCTGGACCCCGAAACATCCTAAATATCTGGGGATCCTTGACAACCGTGGCCTGGAACGCATGACGGAGGACAAACTAGACCCTCTCATGGCCCATTTGAGACTCAACTTTGATAAATGGGCACAGCTTGGCCTCTCCATGTGCGGCAGGCTGCAGGCGGTGCGCATGGTCACAGTCCTGCGTTTCACATACGTAATGGGTCTTCTCCCTCTTCAGATACCCCTATCCATGTTGAGGTCGGTGGACGCCGCCATCAGGGCCTTTGTATCAGGAATTACACGCCCCCGTTTAGCATCGGCCAAGCTCAAAGCACGCAGGTCACACAGCGGAATGGGACTCCCTTCGGTGGAACACTACGCCCTAGCCCTCCATTTATCACTACTGGCTGCCACTCTGAATAGTCCTGCAGAATCACCTCAATGGGTGTCAGTGTAGAGGGAGTTGCTCTCCCATAGGGGAGGCCTTAATGGACTGTACCCCAGGACCACTGTCCCCCACGACGACCCGAATCCGATCCTGAAGGCGATGGGTGTAGCATGGCAGAGGGCCCATCGTCTTTTAGGAGTTCACCCCTCCCTCCACGCCCAGGCTCCCCTATGGCATAACGATAGTATACGCGTGGGGGGTGTGGCCCTGAATTGGCTGCATTGGAGAGACGCCGGTATAACTAGCCTAAACCAGATATTGGAGATCAACAGGCTCAAACCCTTCACTAGTCTGGTGGAGGAATTCCGTCTCCACCTCACGCAGAAGTGGAAATATTTACAACTCCAGAATTATATGCGTCAAAATCCTGACCCTATTCAATGGGGACTGCAACCCTCACCCATAATAGCCTACCTGAAGACGGGGGAAACACAAGAGCGTCATGGCTGGCCTGTACGAAGTCCTTGTCAGCCACCTATTCTCTCGGCCTGTCTTGGATAAGCTACATCTGCAATGGCAAACCCGTCTCCAGCTGACTTTTGAGGAGGAGGACTGGGCAGACATAGTGGAAGCGTTGGACAGAGGGACTCGCGAGGCTCGCCTAAAGTTCTGCCTTTTCAAGATTCTACATGATTGGTACTGGAGCCCGATGAAGTTACATAGGGCCGGCCTCCTTCCGCATGCGTCGTGCTGGTGTTGTACGGAACCGCGTTGTGATCTGCTTCACGTGCTCGGCAGCTGCACATCGGTGCAGCCCTTATGGAAGGCGGTGGAGCATGCCCTGGCAGACTCTATGCTGCTCCCAACCCTCTTGCCCCCTTTGTTGCTCATGCTACACGACATGACCCCTTTCCCGGCCTTATCACAACCACGAAAAAGACTTCTACACACAGCCCTGGCAACTGCGAAAATATGCATCCTGCGACACTGGAGATCTGCAACGCTACCCATGCCCGAGGAATTGGCTGTGGTTATTTTTAGCATTGCCGCTCAAGAGAGAGTCATCTCTTCAGGATCAGGCTGCCATCTTTGCTCAGATATGGGCTCCCTTCCTCCCCGATGTCTTATCGACATCATAGTCAGTACTGCTGCTCACCAACCGACCCCATGCACATACCTTCTGCTCCCCTTCCTTCTTCTCCCACCCACATCCCCCGCTCCCTACTGTCCTATTTTCTATCATCTCATACCTCCCCTCCTTCTTTGTTTTCATAGCCCTGGGATCACTACACCTGATTAGATCTCATACCCCCTCCCTCGCTCCCCCTCTATTCCTTCCCTCCTGTCTACCTATCTCTTCCTTGCTGCCCCTTCTACCCCCTCTCTCTCCCGTCTCTGACACCAGGATCCCCCCCTTCCGCTCACCCAGTCCTTCTTTTTTCTTTTTCTTTTCCTTCTCTCTCTCTTTTCCCTCTTCTTCCCCTCTCTGCTTCTTTCCTCTCATCTCTCTCCCTTCTCTTTCTTCTCTTTTCCTCTCTCCCTCCTCCTTTCTCCCTTCTCCTTGTTTCTTTTTTTTGTATTGTCTCTTATATTCTCTTCCCCTTCTCCCTTCTCTTCGTACCCCTTGTCTAACACTATAAGACATAGACATGCCACTCTCATACCATCCTTACCACCGCACCCCTTGCTATTGCATTACTCGATTAATAGGGAACAGCCTCTATTATTCCCACTTAAGCAGCCTCGGATAGCCCCTGCTACTCCGCTACTACCAGAAGAATCACACCTATGACTGATGCAAGTCTATTTCCCTACTCCACTCATACCAGGGAGAAGACGATAAACGGAGATGCTAGATTCACAAGGGACGGACAAACTCCAGAAAATTGTCCTAACCCGACAGTTGATTTTCTCTACCCCCTCTCCCCCCCCTTCAGCAGATACTTGGAAGGTCTATATTCCCTGTCCACCCCAACCCCCTCTCACTTCACTTCCCCTCCCCCCCATCCTACCACTCCCCACCCCCCCTTAGTACAGGTTAGTAACCTCTGATCTGTTGACTTCTGACGATTGCCTCTGATGTCATTATTGTTATTACTGTTATTAGGAGTATCATTTTTGCTATCACCATTATCGCTATTATTCACTACCCTTCCTTGTTGGTCTCTCCTGTTATCTCTCTATCTCTATTTTTCCCTTTCCTTTTTTCTTTTTTCTTCTTCTCCCTTCTTCCCCCCCAAAAAAATGCTAGGACCCACAATCATAGATACGTGTGCCATGTATCTATAGATGTATCTTAGATGACACCATTGTGCTCCCCCTAGAACATGTTATTCACGAATCATTGTCTTATATTTAACCCACGTGGACTAACCATTCTTCTCAACTTGTAAGGTTGTATTGTGTCACATTGTATTGGTTTGGCATGTTATCTGCTGTTAAATGCAATAAAAAACTACAACACAAAAATCTGTTTCAGCCATGATGGATTTTTGAAGAATGTTGCTCCTTGGGATTGTTTTTTGCCACTCATCCCAGGAATTGGTCATCAATGGGGGAAGGACCCTGCATCTGATTGGAGAACCAGGACCCCCCTGTTTTCCACCCAGGATCAAGGATAAATATTGCTGAGCTGCACCAACACCTCAGATCCCTACCAGATTCCTACAAGGAAGAACATCAGGAGAAGGACTACCCTGCTGGACCCCTGACCTGCACCTGAACACTGCACTCTGAAGGAATGCACTAGCTGCACACTAGGGGGCATATTTATACTCCGTCTGTGCCGAATGTGCGTCAAGAATTTTGACGCACATCCAGCGCACATCTTGCCCCATATTTAAACTTTGATGCCCGCGGACGTCAAAATTCCACTGTGTGCGTAATTTTTGGGATGCTGCAACTCGCCTTACATTATTTATATGAAAGGTAGGCATTCCCGTCCAAAAAATGACTTAAACGGCCGTGCGTCGTATTTATGCTTTCGGGCAAAAATTACGCACGACCGGGAGGCAGAGCCGGGAAATGACACACAGCCCGATTTGCGTCAAAATTTAACGCCTGGGTCAGGGCAGGCGTTAAAATGGGGCAAACACACCTGTATTTAATCAGAACACACAGAAGCAACAGCAGAGCAGCAGAGCAGCAAAAGGGAGACATGGAGGTGCTTCTTATCCAGCGTGCATGCAGACCCAGAGCCCAGCAGCAACAACAGCAGCTAACACAACACCAGCAGGGACCCCAAAGGCAGCGCAGAAGGCAGGAGAGGATATTCCGCCCCAGAGCAACCCTTCATGGCCTCAGGGAACATGACATCATCCAGAGGTACAGGTTGAACTGGCAGGCCATTCAGCAGCTGCTGTGAAACATAGAGCCACAGTTGGCACCCACCTTGCTGACACCCGGCACCATCCCAACAGAAACCAAGCTGCTTGCCGTACTTCACATGCTCTCAAGTGGCTCTTTTCAAACAACTTGTGCCATGGTTGCCGGAAATATCACAGCTATCATTCTCTGCCTTTTTGCCCAAAGTACTGGATGCCATCATTGGACTCACACCCCACCACATCTGCTTCCCTAATACACTGAAGAAGCAGCAGGAAACAAAACAGGGGTTCTACCTCATTAGTGGCTTCCCACACGTCCTTGGCGCAATCGACTGCACAGATGTATGCCTTGTGCTACCTGCTGCAACTGAACACCTCTACCGCAACAGGAAGCACACACATTCCATCAATGTGCAAGCCATTGTCGATCACCAAGGATGGTTCACCAACATCGTGGCCAAATATCCTGGGAGTGTCCATGACTCATTCATCTTCCGTCATGCACCATCAATGAACACTTCCAGGATGGACGGTATGGCAATGGACTACTTGTTGGTAAGTACAAAAACCTACTTATATACACACTGCACAGCAACCCTCTAGGACACACAACACATACACCACAACATCAACATGTGGACAGGAACACACTGAGGTTGTCACACCGCTAGCCATGTTTCTTAGGTCACCATTGAACCTGTCACACACCTGAAATTACTGTACTGCCTAATGTTAAGACGTCAATGATCACAACGTTTGGAGTGGTTTCCCTAAATGTCATCTCGCAAATTGTAAGCGTCTCAATAATGTTTACATTAATCCATTGCATAAGTCTAAAGGTATGGGATGTCCAGGGTACATAGATGCTAACATGTTACCACCACTGTCAATTTTAACCTGTGTATGGAACTATCATCTCACCCCCAGTGAAGACACAGGGACACCAGTATCACATTTCACAATGCTAGGGAGGGGACACTGTACTGCAAATCCCAAAACATACTGCTGACAACCAGTCAACAGCCAAACACTCATTCAGCCAAAGAAACAACCTAATGCAGATGGTACATCCTACTAGCCTAGGATGCGACATAATAACACAAAAGAGTCGCAGACAACACAAGACAACTATTGCCATGAGAGGTGATTTCAATGGGGCTAGCTACATCAACATGATCCCATTCATTTTCTCTTGCAGCTGATCAGGGGTATGGCATCCAGCCATGGATAATGACACCTATTGGCAACCCGAGTACTGCAGCAGAGCGTGCCTACAATGACGCACATAGGAGGACACGCACCATAGTCAAGAGGACCTTCGGCATCCTCAAATCGAGGTTCCGGTGCCTCGACATCACTGGTCGTAGCCTCCTATATTCCCCGGAAATGGTCTGTAAGATCATCCTAACATGTGATATTCTGCACAACATTTGCATAAAAAGGAACATTCCCCTCCTGGAATCCGAGCCACACATGCCTGAAGAGGAGGAAGAGGATGATGGTGGCCTGCAACATGAGGGGGAACAACAAAACATGGCCGCTGGTTTACGTAGGTGGCAACATATCGTGAACAATTTCTTTTAAATATAATCACCATCACCACTTTATTAACTAATTGAAATAAACACCTATAATAATGACCATATCATTGTTTGGCTATTCATTTTTGCACACCTTTATCTCTAACCAGCAGATTAAGAGTGTTGCCTCATGGAGCATTGCTGATATACTGAATAGGACACTGAAAATCCCAGAGAAAATCTGATGATTACCATACAACGGTCACATACACACACACAGTAAATTACATATATCCTGTACATTTCACCTTTGAAAGGCAATAGCAGAGGACCACACCTATTTCACACATACATGTTGAAAACATGGTTCATCGCAGTATATGGCTCACAACTAAGACACCATCACTCAATAAGGGGAAAACAAGCCTCATACATGAGGCAGTCGATGTGCTTTTGCATCAGTAACAGAAACGTATGACCAGACCCTTGATAGCAGTAAGTCCAACTGCATCCAATCTTTGCAAGGACTATCTGTGACCAGAGTTCCATAAAAGCAGAACATAGACAGCACAAGTGCCACACATATGAGCAGCATTACGCACATGACATTCCATGTACATGTCAGCCCATTTCCTAACTCCTGACACACCCATGCACCTGGTCACAACCCACCTGTCTGAAGAGGTACCTGGAATAGTAAGATGTGTACTCTGATATTCCCTCCTCAACACACACAGACAAACAATAGTAATCCTGTGTGCTACACCCTTTCCTATGGTATACCATTGTCATAGAACATCTGACTGCATGGACGTCAGGTCAATTAATACACTGGCTTCTAGTTTTTAAGCCCTGTTGGCACCTGTAGATTGCTTCCCGTATAAAAATGTCTGTTGGCCATTAGAATGCAAATCTCACCTAAAGGACTTGTAAGAAATTGATGCAGCCCACACCTGTGATCACCTCCATGCACACCACCCATTTCAACAAGCACTGGCCCTGCTGATGCCTGGAACAGCAGAGGAGTTGTCATTTTGTCAAGTACACCGTTAAGCATTGCTACTAATTAAGCCGTGTAACACAGCCCTTGGGTTCATTTGTCACCTTCAAAAACACAGGACATACACAGTTTTACATGTCAACTGTCTAGTTCGTCCTCCAAACAGTCTTAGTCAGACCACTGATTATGTAACTTGTTAAATTGCTGGATCCGGATTCACCCTGCATCCTGTCAGCCTGACTGGCATCTGTCTGTGCGTCACCCTAAAGTTTCCCTGTGGCTACATGTGTACCACACTTGCGTTAGCAAACCTCTCATTCCTCAGAGGGTATTTGGGCATGTGCTTCATCAATGCATACCCAAATACATTGTATAGCATCATCTGCCTTTTAATTGTACCATATTTGTTAAATCCCCTGTGAATACCAAAATTCATGGCCCATCCCTTGTCTGGGTCTCATTTATGCATGAATGACAAAGTGTGACAGTGTCCCAGGGCCGTATGCAGGGATTGGGTACAGGCCTTCAGCAGAACCAGCAACCTCTGATAATGTCCATGAAAAATCCACACATGTCAGGACCCTGACAGTTCACACACAGAATTACATTGCTC
This sequence comes from Pleurodeles waltl, assembly GCF_031143425.1. Taxonomy (NCBI): domain Eukaryota; kingdom Metazoa; phylum Chordata; class Amphibia; order Caudata; family Salamandridae; genus Pleurodeles; species Pleurodeles waltl. The sequence continues at coordinate 788,978,057 of NC_090442.1, read as the reverse complement.
ACAACATTTTGATGGGCCGTGTGTGGTGAATAGCTGCAAGAAAAATCAGCATAGAGGCTATGATGTTCCCAGATGCAGCGGGAATTGCAGATGCTAACCTGTGTACAAATGTTGAAATGACACCTGCCGGAACATGACACCTGAGACATTATCTCACTCAGCACACCAAGGTTGCCATGTTGACTGTCTCATTACACGTCTTCAGTGACAGGGTGGGACCATCCCCATGTAGGTTCTTATGTCCACATCCACTTTACTCACATTGATCAACAAAGGATACTCAGTAGATACTGAAATAGCTGCCACGGACTCATGATGAGACCTGGACCTAACTGTGACAAATTACACCACAAAAAATATACAGGCTCAACATTGGACGACACACATGAACAAGACACCTCTGTGCAATTGATCACTGGACAAATGTGGACATGTGCTGCCTCGTCTGCTGGTCCACCACAGCCACTGGAGAGTTGTGACACAGTTATATGACCTCAACTGTGGCGTCATATTACATTTGTGTTTCACCTTTGGCTGTCTGGGCCAACTACATGGTACCCACTTCCTCTATGCATGTGTCTGACTCACTGTGGGATTCACCAACAAGTGCCTAGGAAGCTGTTACCACATTCATACAGGCATATGTTCAAGAATGCATCATGTGATGCACACACACTTGGTCAACAAATACATTAGTTGCCACTGCACACACATTGAGCCATAGGCATTGAGGTATTGTAGATATGTGCGTCACATTGCTATCCTCTCCTGATGACAAACATGCCCAAATTGTGCAATACATATATGTAAGCCACACATATGGCCATCTAGTGCGTCAGCCAACTGTCAAAATACTGTTAAGGAAGTAGCGGGTCATGGTCCACTGCAGTATGATGTCTCACATGTGAACATACACCATCAACACCATAGTGGGTGCCATTAGCCTATCTCTGATGTGTCCCAAATGTAACATAACATAAAAACAGAAAAAATGCCCAAAACCAGTTCATGTACTGAAAATTTGACGTTGCTAGTGCTATGCGTCATTTTTTTCCCAGAAATACTGTTTGTGCATCATCATTTTTGACGCACAGGAGTGAAAATTAGGCCGCATCCAAATAATTGTACAGACTATTTACTATATTTTGGATGCAGACTAATTTTCACTACTGTGCGTCGAAAAAATATGACGCACAAACTGTATGCGTGAAAAAATAAGACGCATTAACGTGAAAAACGGCTGACATTTTATGCAGGAAGTGATGTAATAGGATATGTTGTTTACAGATCATGTACAGTGGGTGTGCTTTCACAATCAGTTTGCAGTCTGTGAATCTTCTAGACTGTGTGGCTGTTTACTGAGTGATGTCCAGTGATTTTGTGCTTTTGTATCCTGTGTGCTGTCTCAATTGCCAATTTGTGAAATAATTATTGTATGTGTATAGTGTCCTACTGTGTGTTGTTTAAATTTGTCCAGTTTACTAGTGTTGTTGTTGTTTGTGGGAGTCTGTTGTGTGTAGTGCTAGTTTGGGGATAGTTGGGCTCTTTTAGTGGTTAAATTTACTTTTCATCTGTTTTTGTACCTCTACTTTCCCCCTTTTCCCCTTCTATTTCTTTAACCCCTATTTCCCTTCTCATTTGCACGATGTCTGGTAGGTCACGTCTTGGCAGGATGGGTGAAGAAGAGTTGGGGGGCTTCATATGACTTGTGTGCCATTTCTTACCACTGATGATAGAGGCAGGGGGCAGGGTGATACAGGGGTATCACACTGAGGCACGCAGAATCCGGTGGGGAAAGGTGCTGCATCACCTGCAGCGTGTGTATGCCAGCCAGAGGAGTGACCACCAGCTGAAGCACCAGTGGGCAGACCTCATCACCAGGGAGCAGGATCTCTTGGACCACCTGGGAATCGTGATTGGTGGCACTGTTGGTGAGTACTAATCATGTAAATGTGCATGATTAAATGCTCTGTAGTGACATCAGATGATTTGTACAATATCTGCCAGCTAACTTGCTGACTGTGTAATGCTGTGGAAACATATAGGGTACTTGATACACTATAGGAAGGATCAGAATTGCTAGCTGTCAGGTAGCATGTGCTCTGCAAACTTACAGGATACTTTTCTGTTAAGTAAATTGGTGCTGCCTTTGTGTCAGACAACCAAACAAAATAGGAGCCAATCATGTCTATATAGTCCACATTTGCCAGAGAAGTAAAGATGTACTAAAATATTGGCTAACTTTGTTGACGCAATAGCTAGACTGACTTTGGAAACACTACATGATGCAGAAAATGAGTGCTGGCTTCACGTCAATTGATGATAGCAAAGTGGCCCAGACATATGACTCATGTGAGTCTGGTGAATGTGGAAGGAAAGTGTTCACGGAAGTTCTATGAATGTTAGGGATTATTGTGGTCCTTCATCTTTTTGGATACATATCAGTTCTGGATTAGAAAATATCGGTAAAGGGTGTAAGGTGCCCTCAGCTAACATCTTAGACTGGTATTTGGAGAGAGTTGTGCCACATTCCAATTAGGGATGGCAGTCCAAAGATATGCACATGGCTTCACATCTCCATGGTTGTTGCAAATCACCATTGCAGGGCCACATCAAATGAAGAAACTGTAACAACAGGAGGGCTTACAAAAGTCCCTGCCCCTCTGTTCATTGTACCTATGTGTATGAAATGTGTCATGGCCACATAGGCTTTTTGACTGGTAATGCAGTCCTCAACTAACCAGGCTTTGGATGTCTCTCTTGGATGCACATGATGAGACAATTACACTCCATTATTTTTTCTGATCACTAATGACGGGGCATGTTTGCCACCACATGATAGTTAGGGCCACTGCATGTGTGCAGATATGTGTGTAACTGTCACAGGAGACCCATGCTATGTACATTTTGGCCATGATATATCAGATGCAGTATCATCATGTCATAATGGCTGTCATTTCCTTATTCAGCCTACACATTGTATGTGTCTTTGAAATTGTTGGTCAGTGCACAGATTTTGAGCACATTTCTTCCTTCCATGCCTTACAGGTGGACCGGCACCCTACACTGTGGGAGAGGTGGCTACATTTGAGGACCCCGACCACTCCAGTAAGTGTTGATATGTCTGTTATGTGTTGTGTTTGCTGGTTATGTGTGATGGACTCGTGTGTGTTGAACGCATAGCAGGGTGTGATGCGTTGGCCAATCATTTGTCTTGTTCCATGACTGGGATTTCAGTTTCTCAAATGTTTTGAGTTGGCCAATGTGTATCCTATTGAATTATCTAGGGATTGTAGGTCATTACTGCAGGCCCCACAATGAGTACTGGGGTGAGTCATGTGGATGACACTTGTATCAACAAGAGTCGCAATGGAAGTCAGCACAGATTTAGTCAGTTTGTCAGACCCACATTCTTCCAGATTGGTACAGCAAATTGCTTTCCAACAGACTTCTGCTTCCCTATTTACCAAGGTACTTATTAAACTGTAAGTAGAACTTCCTAGCAGCATGTACTTCCACATGTTATGCTACATGTATGTGGAACTTCTGTGCAATGGCCTAGGTGTGCAAGCTAATCATGATCATGGGTGTTCTTGCAAATCTGTGTCTGGTGTAAGTCATGACTTACTGGAAGTATATGTTGTGTACCAAGCTCTCCATTTCCTGGCATGTGTGGCGCTATGATTGGTCAGGGGTTTGTAGACTCCTAATTGTTGATAGACCTTACCTGTGGTGTGTGTGTAGAGCCAAACATGTGAGGAGTTTTCTATACACTCCTCGGTGTCAATGTTGTTTGGAATTGTTAGTTGTTTCTCCACCCCCCAGCCTCAAACACAGGCATGGGTTTGTGAATAGGGTACCTAGGACTGATGCTACCAGTATGTTACACATACACGTGAATAAGTGACTGTTTGGTCGGAACCTAGTATACACACTCAGGTATGGCACATGGGTACTATACTGGCAAGTCCTGTTACAACTTGCAGATCATGTGGCTTTAGTTTTGCATTCCGTACACTGGCATTAGTAGCCCAGGTATTGGCAGAGGATATGCAGCATGATTATTAGCTGATAACTGCCAGAAATCAGATGGCAAGTCAATGCCAGTTCTTACCCATCTTGTAGGTTGTGGATGTGCTATGTGTAATGTGACCTTTGTAGGCTGGCCTGCCATGTACTTACTCAGGGACATTCAATGATCTGTATGGTGATATGAGCTGTTACAAGTACAGTAGATGTATTGTCTGATTGACTTCTTGTGCCATTTCACACAATACAGTTCCTAATGTAAATTATTAGCATTTGTTTTCACAGCTGCAAACTTGACTCCCGACCAGGTCCGTGAGTTCCAGCGGCGGGCCATGAGATACCAGCACATCCTGTTGGTAGAGTCGGGGTTCAGGAGGATCGCCAGTCGATACCGTCATGAACGGGCCTCCGGGGCATGGAGGGCCTTCCCACAGGGTGGCCCTACTTTGCCCACCACAGCCACCACCAGCACAACCACCACTTCAACCCAGGTGGCCCCACCCACAGCTGGGACTGTTGTCCCTGCGTCTGCCGTACTTCCAGGCCCCAGCATTACAACAGGTGCAGGACAGCCCACTGGCCTTGGCTCCACACGCGCACAGACCTCCTCCGCCGGTACCCAGACTGTCCCAGCTCCATCAGTTGACCCTGCAGCATTCCACAAAATGAAACGGAAGATGGACTGTGTCTTGCGGAACATAAGCAATCTGAGCCGAGATGTTCGCCACATTAACAGGCGTGGAAAGTCCATAAAGAGGACCCTTGGGAGGGCCAACCTCTAGACTGTTGTGACAATGGACATGATTACCTCCCCTCCCTCATCTTTCCTTGTTCTCATACTTAGTGGGCTTAGGGGGCTTATTGTTAGGTTAGTATAGTGTGTTAGTTTAGTTAGTGTTAGTGGGTGGGGGTCCGGATTCTTTCTATTTTTATTTATTACGTGTGTGGGTGGGTGGGTGTGGTGCTATGTTGGGGTTCTTGTGTGTTTAATATAAAAATATATATATATATTTGTTTAGGATAGTATAGTATGTGTTTAGGTTAGTATGTGTTGTCCTCCTTGTGTCCCGTCTCATAAGGGGGGTTGATGTTTAGAATGTTTCGTTCCATGTGATAAGTAAGTTTAGCTTAGGTTAGTTAGGGACAGTTGTGGGTAATGAGTAGTCAGGGTAGATGAGGGTAGGTTAGACTTTTCCCTCAGTTTCCTCTTCTGTGATTACCATTAAATAAATATATAGCTAACCCTTTACAGTATGTGTTAAATGCTACTTGATCATGGCCTTGGAATTAGTGTACATGAATGTTGTTCTGTTACATTTGTGTCCTATGCTACAAACAAATCCCAACTGAGCTGTAAGATTGGCCGCTACCCCAGGGCTACGTTGCAAAGTTTCTACTATTCGTTGCAACCACCAATCACAGTTAATATGGATGCCAACATGTTTCTGTCGATAAGTATGTTTTCTACGTCACAAACAGTGCTTCCAGACTTGGTATTGGGGGAACAGTTTTAGGTCTGACTGCAGTGTGATGTTCAAGGACACCCTTATAAGATGAGTTCTCATAAGTACTCTTGTATTCTTGTCTTCATGACTCACATTGATCATTTGTGACACAGTTCAGCATGATTACCTATTTGGATGTAAACTCAGACAGTGTTTGCTTAGATTTGTGTGCACTGTTATATGTGTCAGGATTGTATGGTGACAACATTTTGCTGCCACTATTTCATGACTTAGATATCCCTGGAGGAAGCATTATTCTGTCCAACACAGCATGATGGTGTATGGTTTCTCAATTCATCAGATATTTCCCTCAGAAAGGACAGAGTAGGATGCATTCATGGCCACTGTGCAGATTTATCTGACTACATAATATCAGGACAGTTGTATTGACAAGCTACGTAATTTGACAGTAAGCACATTTCAGTTATCTACTGCACAGTTGATATGTCACATTACCCAGAGACAGATTTGTTGTGCAAGTGCTATTTATTGAAAAGTGCTGTAGTGCTATATGTACATTGTTCATGATCGTGAGTCCATTATAGTGACATCTTACATTGTGATCCTACACAAGGGGTTAAGGAAATGCTTTTGACATGCTGGGGTGATGTTTCAGACAGTGCAGAGGGACAGGATTTGCCAATGAGTAAGAGAGAGACAATCACTGGGCAGGCTGACAAGATTTACAGTGGTAAGCAGAACAGTCATTAAGTAATGTTGTTGTAAGACTGGCATGTTACAAAGCGCAGGACCTTGGTAATAGTTGGCCATGTGGCAGGGACTAGTGCTTCCGTGTACTTTTCAGTGTGAATGTGATCTGTTCCATGTCTCCTTCTTCTGATGTGTGTGTTGCCTCCTCTGTCCTTGTTGGTGGTGGTTGTGAAGGGGCAACACACACCTCAGTGTTAGAAGACGTGGAGTCAGATATTCTGGTCGCTGCTACCTGTGAAGGTCTTAAGGGCAGTACTGCTGCAAGGAGGATCTGCTGATTCTTAAGAATAGCAGCCACATCACGATGGTAGGCAGCCAGGTCGGCCCTGAGGGGTTCAATGTTGCATTTGTGCACGCGTTGACAGGATTGCTCTTGTAGGTGTTGGGTCAACTGTATTACAGCTGTGCTGATTTCCTTCAGGCTTTTTTGCTGTTCCTGCAAGATAGATGTTAGCGCTTGCATAGTTGCTGCCTGATCTGCAGATGACATCATGCACGAGCGCACCCCCTCAAGGATGGCTGCCATAGTTTGCATCCCTACCCGCTCCTCCTTGGCCAGCTCCCGCTGTACTCCGACTACAGTTCTCTCAAAGCTGGTGCCTGTGTCGTCTGAGTCCTCAGCTGTATTGGAGCTGGCAGGTCTTACAATTGGGGTGGTGGGTGGGTCCTCTGTGATGGCTGCTTGTTCTATGCTCCTCCTTGTGACTGAATGTGGGGTCTGGAGGGTTCCAAGGACCTCTTGGATGGTCTCCTGGGGAATGTTTGTCAGCTCGTCATCCCTGTCATCAGGGTATTCTGGGACAGGCATATCCGCAGGAGATCCATCTTCCTCTGCAATGAAACAGGGTACAATTAGTGTCACTGTGTTGTGGCATTAGTAATGTGACATGCCTGCCTTGTGATGAATTCACATTGTGATCTTGTTTCGTGTTCATTGATCCAGTCTTTCAGATGGGCATTCTCCCAGGCCTATGGCCCACCTGCATGTCACATGTATAGTATTAAGTTACTGGACTTCTCTGCATCATCTCCTCTAGTATAGTTTTAGGCCAAATAGTGATTTGCCACCTTCTTGTCCTACTCAACACTCTGTCTACATCCATTCTCATGGTGAGGCCTTTCACTGGCTGTGGGTGTTCTGATGGCACTGGCCGCACACTGAACAATCTGGACCTGCCCCAGTCTCTGATCTTTCACATCCAATTTAAATGTAGTTGACATGTAGCATATCCTATGCATAGCAATGTTATGGCACGATATGGATGCTGGCATTGGTAATGTGTACAGCTGTTGTTGGGAATGTGAGGTACATTGGATTGCCCTGATAATCGTGTCAGTGTCCTATTTCCTCCTCTGACTGTGCAGGTGTATTTCAGTGACCAGTTAGATGTGTCCTCCCCCTCAATGCTGCTGTCTGAGCAGTATGACATTTGGGATGTTACATTGTGACCCAGGCACAGGATGGACCCTGACATATGCAGCATGGGTATGTCCTTAGTGCTGTGTAGCTCCTTTTGTTGTTGACATTGGCTGATGTTTGCAACAACTATGGGCATTGACATTTGACAGTACTGGGTCATTTGTCTTTTTTCAGGGGATTACTGGAGCTGTCATCCTCAACCCTCTAATTTAGGTGTGTTTGATCCATGGGGAGGTTACTGCCATTGCCTACTTGAGCTGCATACTGAACGGAGGTGGTAGTGGCAACTGTTGTCGCAGTTACATTCCAGTTGTCGGTATGGCTAGAGGTTGTTAATAGGGCCCTAGTTAATGTAGGGGGTATGGTGGTTGATGTGTGCCGGGATGTCAGTTTGACGTTGTTCCCTTCCCTCCTGGCATGGCTTTCCCTTTGCTCCATCGTTGGCATGGCAGCATGCCCCCATGGGAGCTTCTGTCTGTGCAGGCCATGCCCCCATGCTATCCGCCTTTACCCATGCCACTCCATGTATATGATGACTTCCATGCATTTTGTGGTCAGTATCCCCCCCGTTGCAGTTGGCATTAGTGCATTTTAATTCCCCATGCAATTTACCCTGCATGTGCGTTGTCTCCTGGTAGTCTGCGCTGTCCTGTCCTTGAATCCCTGTGACGATCTCCTCAGGGATGATGGCTGTGACCATCTCCTCCATATGGTCCAGGGCCTCCTGGTGTGCTGGACTCCAGTCTGCAGTGCTGCCTTCCTGGCCATCTTTTCCTTGGTCCTGCGCTTGCAGTCATGCCAGCGTTTCTTGCACTCGATGACTGTTCTGCGTACTTCTGCCACACTGTTGATCTTGTCGACAATTTGTTGCCATATAGCCTCTCTCCTACTAATTGGCAATTTTGAGGTGACAAACAGTTGGTGCTGGTGTTCCGTCACCTCTCTAACCAGAATTTCCTGTTCCTCTGCGCTGAAGCAACACTTTCTTTTCTTCTTAAAAGTGTCCTAGTTCTTGTGTGGGTCCTTCTGGCTGGTTCCTGGTCTGTTGTCATCTTCCTGGGGTCTGTAGAGGCATCTGGGATCCATTTTGGCTCTCCTCTGCTGAAATGACAGTGTTCACAGGTTTATTTGACGCTATTGTGTCAAAAAACACTGCATATCCGGTTTGCGGGGTCGTAAATCGACCCACAGTCATTTCCGCAGCTTTAATGTCGTTTTGCTTTACGACTTGACGCTGCGGTGTGCGTAAAAAAACGTACTCACACCTGTGGTTTGCACCACCGTGCGTCAAAATATAAATTTGATGCCTGCACGGCGCACCAAGATGGCGTTAACCTGCGGTATTATTTTTGACGCAAAACTGCACCAGCGCAGTTTTGCGTCAAAAAGTATAAATATGGCCCTACGGCTTCACCACAAAAAGGACTTTGTCTGGCTTCAACTGGTTCAAGGAGTTACTCCCTGTTTGCTACAGGTGAAAAATAGCTAACCAGAGTCCCCTGGATCAAATCCTGAAGAAACTGACCAGCTGACCACTGTCCAGTGGCCGTTTTGGAGTTCAAGCCAGGTGCTTTCTGGGAGTTGTAGTCCGCAACCTCAAGGAGCAACTCAGAGCTTCTGGAACTTTGGGGGGAGCTGTGGACTCTAAAAGAACCTTAAAAGACCCCTGGAAGAAGATCCAAAAGTTTGGAGAACATTGGAGAACTATTTGGGAAACGCTCCATAGAAGGACCGACTTATGAGGCAACTCTAGCTAGCTTGCCTCAACTGTGACCTGGCCTGACTTGCAAAGTTTGTCCAGCTGAAAAAAGTCTCTGAAAAAGTGACTAAGTCCGAACGTTTAAAGTTCTTCAGGACATTCTGAGCAGTGTAGTCGAAAAGGGCTCCTGGGACGTCGAATCAAGATTCAGGTTCGTCGCGGTTGAAGCATTTTCATCTTGAAAAATCATCTAAATCCGAATGGAGAAATCTTCACCAAGGGGTCCCGCTACGCGTAACCGAGAAGGGGCTTCAGAGAGGTGGGATCGGACTGGTGACTTCGTCCCGCTGAAGAAAATCTTCAAGAAAACATTTGACTGAGGCCTCGCGCTTGCTGTAGCCGAGCAGGGCTCCATCATGATCGGTCTTAAACTTTGACTTTGCCCCAGTCAAGGTGCGACCAGTTTGCCGCTTTTTGTTTGTAGGCGCTAAAAAACACTAAGGCCCTCTTTATGACCTTGGGGTTGGGTGATGAAGTGGCGGTAATACCGCCAACAGGCTGGCAGTAAGTACCGTCAAATATGACCATCACAGTGATATCTCCCATAGACAGCCAATGTACCACACCAACCACCAGGGCGGAAACTTCAACCACCACGACTGCAGCTGCCAACAGCCAGGCGGAAGACAAAGTACTGCAACCACCTTTTCCGGGGCTGTACTAACCCCAACAAAAGCATGATGGAAACAGAGCTCAGAAGTGAAAGGACTCACCATCGGAGACACATGGAAGAACGACGCCACCATGGAACCCGAAATGCAAGTTTTCCCGAAGATCTTCTATGTTATGAGCCACCAACGAAGATGACAACAGTGAGTACAGCCGCCTAGCACACAAGGGAGGGTGGGGGGAAAACAACAGTGACACACGCAGGCACAACACACACCATACACACAACCAGCTGCACAAGAAAAACATTTTGTCCCCAAAAATCGGCAGAATAATGCAAGGACAACAGGAATTGACTAAAGTGATTGTAATCAGATCAACATCAAAATTAATAATTTGATTTGGCAATGAAACAGACATGTACACAAAGGGACACTGCCCAGTCCAAAGTTCAAAGGGCCCACATGGCCACAGGGCACAGTCTAAGACCCAACTCGAATCCTGAGCACATCCAGATAGAACACTGCAGGGGCATCAGTTTGCAAATAGGCAGGCACCTCAGGGAGAGAGGGGGCACCTTAGCCGGATGCGGGAACAAGCCCACTGGTTCTGGAGGGAGAAACATGCCCATTGCTTTGTCCTCAGGAGTGCAAGGCCACAGTCTCTGGAGTAAGTGACTTGCCCACTGGTTCAGGAGGGGGCAACATGCCCATTGCTTTATCCTGGGGGGTGCAAGGCTACAGTCTCTGGAGTGGATGACTTTCCCACTGGGTCTGGAGGGGGCAACTTGCCCATTGCTTTGTCCTGGGGAGTGCAAAGCCACAGTCTCTGGAGTGGGTGACTTGTCCACTGGTTCTGGAGGAGGCAACATGCCCATTGCTTTGTCCTGGGGAGTGCAAGGCCACAGTCTCTCAGGTGGGTGTATTTCCTACTGGTTCTGGAGGGGGCAGCCTACACAGTAGCCCCTGGAGGGTGGACTACATGGCGTCTGGCGGCGTTGATGGCTGCATGGTGGTGGTGGTTGGAGGAGGTTCCTGGGCAGTCCCTGCACTCACTGATGGCTGCATGGTGGTGGTGGTTGGGGGAGGCTCCTGTGCAGCCCCTGCACTCACTGATGGCTGCATGGTGGTGGTGGTTGGAGGAGGCTCTTGGGCAGCCCCTGCACTCACTGATGGATGCACATCCACAGCTGGTGGTGGGGGCCCGTGACAGCTGGTGGTGGTGGCGGTGTTAGCTTGACACATTCCACTGGCGTAGAGTGCCTCGTCTCCTCATGTTCATGGGTCGGAGATCCCTTACCCTTCCTGGCAGGGGTGGATGGGCTCTTCCCCTATCTGTCTGGTGGTGCAGGCTCCTTCCCCTACTTCACAGCTGGTGCAGGCTCCTTCCTCTTCTTCACAACTGGTGTAGGCTCCTCCCTCTTCCTCACAGCTGGTGTAGACTTCTTCCCCTTCCTCACAGCTTGTGTAGGCTCCTTCCCCTTCATCATAGCTGGTGTAGGCTCCTTCCTCTTCCTCACAGCTGGTGCAGGACTCTTCCCTTTCATCCCTAGTGGTGCTGGCCCCTTCCCCTTCAGTGCCGTAGGTCTTGTATCCCTACCACCATGAGTAGGTGATGCAACCACTGTCCCCGTGGACTGTTTGGATGGGGTGCTAGGCTATGTCCTTGGTACCCTTCCCATATGTGCAGGACGGGGGAGGGGGAGGGAGGAGGTCAATTTGGGAAAGGAAAAGCTTTTTAGGTATGTTAGGGTGGGAGGAGGGAGGAGTAATTGGAGTGGAGGATGAGGGAGTGGTTGTTGGAGGTGTATGTCTGCTGGCTTTGGGTGCAGGTGCATGGGCTATATGCTGATGTGAGGTGGATCGCTGTTGGGTGTCTGAGTGCTTGCGTTTGTGTACTTTAGGAGGGGGGACAGACACAGTGGGAGAGGACACAGGGGACGCGTGCATGGCTGTTGTGGAGGTGTCTGCCAGTGAGGTGTGTGTTCTGCTTGGTGTAGTGATGCTGGGAGTGGATGTTGATGTACTGCATGCAGGTGTGAGTGTTGACATAACTGGGAGGGAGGAGGAGGGGGAGACAGTGGAGGCTGTAGATGTTGTTGTGTCTGCAACAGTATGGTGTTTGTGTGAGTGCCTGTGGGATGAGGTGTGGTGCTTGTGTTTGCCTGTGCCACTCTTGTGTGTTGCCTTGTGTGCATGCTTGTCTGTTTGTGTGCGTGGAATGGTTTGAGGTTGAGGAGAATGGGACTGGGAAGTGGGAGTTGGAGAGGGGACGGTGGAAACAGGGACAATGGCTGCCACCAGAGAGGAGGCCAGAGCCTGAATCAATCTCTGTTGGGCCGCCAATCCACCGTAAATGCCCCGCAGGAATGCATTGCATTGCTGCATCTGGGATGCCAGCCCATGGATGGCATTCACAATGGTTGACTGCCCTACAGAGATGGATCTCAGGAGGTCATAGCCTCCTCACTCAGGGCAGCAGGGCTCACTGGGGCAGGGCCTGAGGTGCCTGGGCTAAGGAGATGCCTGCCCTCCTGGGTATGCAGGCACGGGCAACTCACTGAGGGGCTACTCGTAGGGTGGTGCTCGTATAGGGGTGGCGGCTGTACCTGCAGCTGGGGTTGTCACAGAGGTGTCCGCCACCACCAGGGAGTTCCCATCGGAGGAGGTATCAGAGTCTGTGTTGTCCCCTCCAGTCTCCACCGTGGTGCTCCCCTCGCCTTCCGTCCCACTGGTTCCCTCGGCATCTATGGACTCTGCCTCCAGGGTCCTATGGGATGCAGCTCCCTCTGTCGCCGGTGCCTCTGCTCCTCCGCTAGATGATAATGCACATGAGGACAGGATGACAAAACAAGAAAGGGGGGAGAGAGACAAAGGATACACTGGGTCAATGACTGCACCAACATCACCGTTGGCGTACACAGCACCCTCACACACAGGGAACAGTTCTACGCAATATGCTTTGCACTACCAGTGAAATGGCTAGTCACCAAGGCATGAGGAGGAGCACACACCGCCAACTGCATCACACCTGGGACCCACGCAGCCCTGCCTAGAAGTGAATCCTAACAAGCTGGATTACCTGTATTTGCCATGCAACCATTACCCTTCAGAGGACCTATGCTGCTATGTCTGGCCTGGTCTTAGGGACACCCACTAACACACAACTACCACCCGGGTACAACCCCACCAGCCATAAGCTGTAATTATACCCACTGTACTCACTCCCTTGTGGCTGCTGTGATGCCCTGAAGTGCCCATGCAGCTCAGGTTAGGCCACTGCCAGTATGCAGGCCATCAGGGGGGTCAGGGTCCGACAGGCACCCATTTCTCGTTGGGAGGCCATCCCCAGCTGGTCCTCCGCTGTCTTCCGTGCCTAGCATCTCAGGCCCTCCCACTGTTTGTGACAGTGGGTGCTCCGTCTGCCATAGACCCCCAGGGTCCGCATATCCTTGCCAATGGCATGCCATAATCCCTTCTTTTGATGGGCGCTGACCTGCAGAGGTAATACATACAGCAGAACTCCATTAAATGAACAGTCCAGCCTGTCACACACATGGCCCACCATACCCGATCCCATCACCTTTGCAACACACATAGTCCAGCTCACAACATGTACACCGGCAAGAGAAAATCCCCCCACCCACCCTTACATGATACCTTCACATACATCACCATGCATTCATGCCACAAGCATTGTGCCCATAGTGTACTCACCTGTTGGTCTATACAGCAGTCCGTACTGGGGTAGGACCCCATCCACCAGTCGCTCCAACTCATCAGAAGTGAAGGCTGGGGCCCTTTCCCTGGTCACACAGGCCATGGAAGGTTCCAGACACAGGTCACAGCAGCACATGCAGTGTAGGTACTATCCTGTGGAAGGTCAGGAAACAAGTGATGATTGAGAAATAAAATGGCAGTCACGTCCACGGCGGTGTATACTCAGTGGAATTACCTCACTTCCACCTGTCCCTACACACAGGACAGGCGGTCACAATTTCCGATAATTGCTGCGTCACAGGATAAATAGGCACATACTTTTAAATTCCACTGTCAGAAAACATGTTTGCACAATGTGGACTGCTGTTGTGGTATAGTTGTTCCAATTGTGACAGCCTACTCACTCTTGTGTCCCTTAGATATCTACTGCTGCGGATCAATAGGAGATGGAGACATACCCCCATGTACAGACCCCTGGTGGACTTAGCTACACTGGAGGTCAGGCATATAATACTGACCTATAGACTGGACAGGGCCCCAATCACAGAGCTGTGTGCCCAGTTGGAGCCTGACCTGACATCAGATATCCGTCATCCCATTGGAATCACCCCTCTTGTGCAGGTTCTATCGGTGCTCCATTTCCTGGCAACTGGTTATTTCCAACTGACAGTGGGCTTGGCAGCAGGAATGTCACAGCTAGAGTTCTCAATCGTGCTGGCAAGAGTCTTATCTGCCCAGGTAAAACGCAAATGCAGCTACATTGCTTTCCCCCAGGTGGAAGATTTGGCCACTGTGAAGGCCGGATTTTATGCAATGGGACCTAACCCCAATATAATTGGGGCAATTGACGGTACACATATTGCGTTTGTCCCCGACTGGCAGAATGAACAGGTGAACAGGAATCGTAAGAGTTTCCACTGCATGAATGTGCAGATGGTGTGCCTGGCGGACCAGTGCATCTCCCAAGTCAGTGCTAAGTATCCTGGGTCGGTGCATGATGCCTTTGTCCTGAGGAATAGCAGCATCCCAAATGTGACAGCCCAACTACAGAGGCACAGGGTGTAGCTTATAGGTGAGCAGTGGTCCCCACCCAGTGTATGTTGATGTATGCCAAATAGGATAGTGTGTGGCTAAATGTTGTCCCTCAATAATTGCAGGTGACTCTGGTTATCCAAACCTATCGTGGCTGCTGACCCCTGTGAGGTATGCCTGGACAAGGGCTGAAGAACGTTATAATGAGGCACATGGGCGAACCAGAAGGATAAATAAAAGAACCTTCGGCCTCCTGAAGGCCAGGTTCAGGTGCCTCCATCTGACAGGTGGATCCCTGTGCTACTCACCTGAGAAGGTCTGCCAGATAGTAGTGGCATGCTGCATGTTGCACAACCTGGCACTCAGATGCCATGCACCTTTTCTGCAGAAGGAGGTGTTACGTACTGCGCTGGACTTCTCACCTCTGGATACCGGGTTGGCGAATACACCAAGGGGGTCATTACAACCTCGGCGGTCTTTTAACAAGACCGCTGAGGGACCGCCGTGCGGAAGACCGCCAGTAGTGGCGGTTTGCCGCTCAGCGTATTATGACCGTTGGCTGCCCTCCGTCGTTTTTCTGACGGAGAGCCAACAAAAGCCATACTTGCGGGCGGCGGGGAAGTGGAGGTTGCTCCACCTCCACCACCACGCCCACAGAACACCGCCCAGCTAATCACGTCCTGTGATTCTGCGCGGCGGTGTTCTGTTGGCGGTGTGGTGTCGGTGGAGCTGCCCCCATGGCTCCCGTCCCCTCCCGGCGGCTCGACGGAACAGGTAAGTCGATCGTCTGTTAGGGGAGGGGGGTGGGGGGTGTTGTGTGTTGTGTGGGTGCATGGGGGTGTGCGTCTGTGTATGTAGGGGTGTGTGTGAGTGCGTGTATGCTTGCGGGGGTGTTGCGTGTTTTGGAAATGAGTGCGTGTATGTCTGTAGGTATGTCTGTATGGATGTGTGCGTGAATGTTTGAATGTGGGTGTATGTGTCTGACTGTGTGTGGATGTTGGCATGTATGTCGGTGTGTGTGCGTGTATGTGTGTTGGTGGTGCCTGCGTGCATGTCGGGTGTGAATGTGTAAGGTAATGTCAGGGGTTGGGGTGGGGAGGGGGGCCCTGCCACCTTTGGGGGGTGGCAGGGGTGGTGGGGGGTGTAGGGGAGGGAGTCGGGGTGGGGGTGGGGGTGGGCGAGACCCCTATCAGTACCAGGGAAGGAATTCCCTGGCACTGATAGTGCTTACCACCATGGATTTCATGGCGGTTCCTACCGCTGGAAATCCACGGCGGTAAGCCGGGTCAAAATACCGGCGGCGGTATTGTGACGGACACCGGGCTGGAGACCCAGGTCTCCAGCCCAGCGGGCAGAACGGAGAAGCATCGGATGACCATGGCGGTAACCGCCATGGTCATAATAAACAAAAAAAGACCGCCAGCCTGTTGGCGGTCTTACCGCCGCTTTAACACCGTCCGCCAGGGTTGGAATGACCCCCCAAGTCTTCTACAGGTTCTGGATGCTCCCATATAAGGGCGACCCCTTCTAGTAGCCACGGTGCCCCTTGACAGGCCATGCCAAAGCAGACCGTACCCTCCAGAAGGAGTCCCAGAGGGGAACAAACCCCAACACTGGGGAAAAAACCTCAAACAGTAACTCCTGAAGAAAAACAAGAAAAAACAGGACTTGACAACAGGAAATAAAAATAGGCAAATATCCCAAGGCAAAAAGCAGGAACAAACAACAGGCAAAAATCCCCCAAGGCAAAAAGCAGGAACAAAGAACAGGCAAAAATCTCCCAAGGCAAAAAGCAGGAACAAAGAAAAGGAGCGAACAGCACAACCAGAAGGAAGTGTTTGCAACGCAAGGGGGAACAAGACTGACTGACTTATATACTGAGAAAAGGGAAGTGACATCACAGGAAAAGGAAAGAACACCATCTTGAATTGGGAAGAGCCCATAGACCAGTATAGGAAAAAGAAAGTAGTATAAAAGAAAAACAGAGCATGCTGTGACAAAAACACGAAGAAGACAAGATGGACACAAAATGGACAGAGAGAGGCATAAAGACCAGACAAACCCACCACCAACAACAAAAAGAAGAAAAAAGGGCTACATGTAAGTGTAGCGCGACCGGTCGCGAAATATATGCTTCCCAGAATGTGTAGTCAAAAAACGCGGGGAACAGCGCTCCGAGTATCGGTAGCGCGTTCTATCCACGAGCACAGAAGTCCTCGTTACAGGAGGAGACTGGATTGCGGCGTCTGAGTGCGGCGTTACAGGAGGAGACTGGAGATGCCCCTGTGACAGCAGTGGACCCTGGAGGCAGAGGATCAGGATGTGGACAACAGAACATTAGTTATCCGTCAGTACTTCCAATGACACACAGATGAGACAGTGAAACTTCACATTTCTGTTGGTGTGTTCTGTGTGGCATTGGCATGCTGGCATTACCCACTTCTTTCCTCTACTTACTTTAACATATGGATTGTCATTTTACAGATGTTGGTGATATGACAACAGTGTTGTGATGTGATCACAACAGCCTGCAACAGGTCATTTATTCTATGCTCTCACTATGTACTGTTCATTTGCAATGGATGTAGCTGTTTCAATTAATATAAATTTCCAATACATGAAATACTAGTAGTCGAAGTTTGTCCAAGGGTGTTTATTGTAGTACTAAGATATTGAGGGGAAAGTGCAATGGAATGGGGTGATGATGGAGGAAAGTCCCGGGTATTGTTCCAGTCTGTTTGTAGCACAGGTGCAGGGTCCTAGGGGGCCATAGGAAGGGGAGCAAAAGCAGTTCAAGGTGGACAAGGTGACTGAGTGGGACACAAGGGGGACAATCAGGAGAGTCTAATTTCCTGGCGGTGGTCTTGGCAAGTGTCTCTGTCTTCTGTCTGGGTCGCAGGGACCGTTTGTGGGGTGGTTCACCTTCTGCAGTGGGAGGGGTGATAGTGGCCTGTGGGTCCTGTGGCGGGGCCTCCTGGTCACTAACGGCAGCGGAAGTGGAGGGCTTTTCAGTTGACCGGCGATTGGTAGGGGCCCGCTGGTGTGATGTTGCCTCCCTCATGATGTTGGCCATATCTGCCAGCACCCCCGCTATGGAGATCAGGGAGTTGTTAATGGCCTGCAAGTCCTCCCTGATGCCCTGATACTGTCCCTCCTGCAGCCACCTGTTCTCCTTCACTTTGTTAAGGATCTGACCCATCGTGTCCTGGGAATGTCGGTAGGCTCCCAGGATCTCTGAGAGTGCCTCCTGGAAAGTTGGTTCCATTGTCCTGTCCTCCCCGGCACACAGCAGTCCTCCCAGTGTCCCTGTTGTCCTGTGCCTCTGTCCCCTGAACCGTGTGCCCACTGCCACTGACCCCATGTCCCTGATTGTCTTGTGAGCGAGGTGTGGACTGGGGTCCCTGTACAAGTGGGCACACTGATGATTGACGTGTCCTGGGGACAGAGGTGTGGGTACGGTGGGTGGGTGCTGTGGTGTTGGTTCCTGATGGGGGAGGCTTTGTGGTGGTCTGTGATTGGGCTTGGGTGTCCGACTGTCCAGTGGACCCTGATGGGCCAGGTAGGTCTTCCAGATACTGAAGTCCAGCGTTGCTGTCATCACTGGGGGCCTCTTCTGTTTTGGGACTGGATAGTGGTGGCACCACCTCTCCATTGACATTGGCTGGAGTACCTGTGGAGATGTAAATGATGTATTATGCTTCAAGTATATGACATTTGTACTTCCCTAGCTTCCACTCTATTGTTGGTCTTACCCTGCCAGCTTTTGCTTGTGTTTGGTGATGTATTGTGGGATTGTTAATTTCCCTATGCTGTGCATGCTTTGGCAATAGGTGTCCATGCAGGTCTAGGAGGGGTGTCCATGCACTGATATTGCATGCAGGGCTTGGCATTGTGTTTAGTCATATGTGTAGGTGCAGAGTGTGGGATGGTGTGGAGTGATGGGAGTGAGGGTGAGGGGGTGTGATGGCATGCAGGTATGGGGGTGATGGTTAGTAAATGTTAACTTACCAGTGTCCAGTCCTCCGGCTACTTCAGTGAGTCCCTTAGGATGCAGTATTGCCAAGACTTCCTCCTACAATGCTGTGAACTGTGGGGGAGGAGGTGGGGGTCCACCGCCAGTCCTCTGGATGGTGAACTGGTGTCTTGCTGCTATGGAACATACGTTCCCCAGTAGGTCGTTCCACCTCTTCCTGATGTCGTCCTTTGTTCTTGGGTGCTGTCCCACGGCATTGACCCTGTCCAACAATTCTCCGCCATACCTCCATTTTCCTTGCAATGGATATCTGCTGCACCTGTGCTCCCTGACAATTTCCTCCATCATGACCCTTAACTCCTCCTCAGTGAAACAGGGGTGCCTTTGTGGTGCCATGGGTGTTATATGATGTGTGTTGGTGAGGGTGTGTTGGGTGATGTGGTTGGGTGTCTGATGTGGAGTGCGTGAGGGGTGTATGGGTGTAAGCGGTGTGTGTGTCTAGTTGCCTCTGTGCTCTTTTTCTCAGTCTCCTGGTGGCAATTGTTGTTTGTAAAGGGTTGTGGGTACTGTGGGTGTGTGTTTTATAGTGGTGTGGGTGTGGTGTATGTATGTGTGTCAGGTGTGCGTTTTTAGTATTGGCCGATGTGGTGTTGTTTTGTATGTGGGTGTCCATTCTGAGCACGGAGGTATGTACCGCCTATGGTTTACCGCCGTTGAATGTCCGCCATGGTGATTCGTGGGTCATAATGTGGTGGGTGTTGTTTTGTTGGTGTAACGGTATGGGTTTTGGGACTGCCACTTTTGCACTGACCTTTGGTCTGGCGGATTTGTGTATGTGGCTGAATTCTGTCAGATTGGTGTGTGTGTGTCATAATATGGTGAACGGATATCCGCCACCGCGGCGGTAAGTTGGCGGCCGTCAGCGTGGCGGTAAGTGGGATTTACCACCAATGTCATAATAAGGGCCTAATTCTTTAAAAAATCATATCTCCGGTTCCCATCATCCGATTCGATTCATTTTGGTGTCATTCCTTTTTGTGTTCTATTTTTTTTTATTATTTTCACATAGTTAAACAGGTGTACAAAAGCAAACAAAGCCGACCCCTTCAGGGCTTGCGCGACACATACAGTCTGTGATCCATCGTATACACACATGTCAAATTAGGAAACAATTTAAACCAATATTAATATTTGCGATATATAACCATTATTGCCAGTATATTGATCTCATAACAATAGATAGTTAGAGTACAATAGATCAAGGAGGTTCTCACACCTTATCTTATTATGATATAACTGTGGGTGTAGGGTATATCCGTTCCGGGGTACAACTATATGGCAGCAGAGTTATACTAGTGGTAGGATTCAGTAGTAGTCTGATGATCTCTCACTATCCTATTCCGTGTCTCCAAGAGGGAGGGGTCAGATTATTGCTTTTTGTTTCTACCCCTAGGGATAACCCTTCCCTAAATAAGCCGGGGGAGCAGGATAGGGTAATTTAAAAAAGGGGGTTATAGGGGCTTGGCCAGTGATGATGCGGGGAGAATAATTCCGAGTGATCTCTGTTTAGGGAATAATGGCTGAGGGTTAGGGGAATTTTCCTATCATGATATGGGGGAGGATGATGTTCTCCTCTTGACATGGAAGGGGAGGTTTGAGGGTGGGACTCGAGTTAGGGATCTAGGGATATGAAACGTAGGAGTATCAGAGATCCCTAGAGGTAATAGTGCAAGTAACAAGAACAGGTAATTTGCAACACTATTTAGATCAACGATGAGATAATCAGGTGCAGGGGACGAGAATTATCCTATGGATAGGGGATGTTCGGATCAGAAAGGTAGTGTTGGTATAGGTGATAACGATAGTAGCCCTAGAGAGGAGATAATGATAATAATAATAATAATAATAATAATAATAATAATAATAATAATAATAATAATGATGACCGAGGGGTGAAAGCCAAGATCATAGGAAAAGGGTAGAGGTGGTAAAGCTGGAGTCACAGGGTAGGCAGAGCGATGTTAATACGAAGAAGGGGGGATGGGAAATAATAGGTTAATGACGATGTGGATGTAGAGATAGGGGATACAGGGAGTGGTGGGGTTAGGGAAATGAAACATTTATGCTAGGTTGTGAGTGGGCATTCAATAGAATATCGTTGTTGGAGCAAATCAAGGGGGAAGGAAGAGGGACATAATGTAGAAGGGGGCAATGTTGAATGAGTTTATGGAGTAGAGGTGAGGCTTTGCTTGGGTAGTTTAATTTTGGGCTCTCGTGGGGAAAGCTTAATTCGTCAATTTGGAGAGAAAGGGTAACCGGGTTTGTAAGACTACGTCAGTTTTATCCTGTAAATCAAATATGAGTCACTCATGGGAGGCCGCAAGATACATTGCAATGATCCATTCTTCATGGGAAGGGACGGCTGTTGCACGCCAATGTCTGAGGATGCATAATTTTGCCATAGCCAATGCGGTGTGTAGTAGGTGGCCTTGGGGTCGGGAGAGATGATGTAACTCCCCAGTATCATGCAATAGTAAAAGGGATGGGGTGAGGAGTAATGGTAGGGGTAGCACTTCCCTAAGAGTGTTTCCTACTGCCCGCCAAAAGGGTTGTATAGCTGAACAATCATGTAAAATATGGGTTAGGTCACAGTGGGTGTGGGAGCATCTCCAGCAGGACGCAATGGGGTAAGAGTCTCACTGCGCATAGTTTCTTCGGGGGTCCAATACCAATCATGCACAGTCTGAAAAAGACAAAATTTTAGGCGGGCCTCACGAGCTCCTCGGTCCCTGGCCTCAATCAGGTCAGCCCAGTCCTCTAAGTCATAGTCATTCTGTAGGCGAGCCTGCCATTTAATCTTAAGGGAGTTAAGGAGGGGTAGTGAAAAAAGGTGCAGGTTCAGTACTGCCTGTAGTCCAGATACAGCCCCCTTCAATTGGCCACACGTTTCTAGATATTGGAGTATCGGGAAGTGTACAAGTCGTCGGAGAAGGCGCCCTAGCCGTTGTACTAGACAGTGTCGTAGTTGTAGATAACGCCACGAGAAATGTTCAGGGAGATCGAATTTGTCTCTGAGTTCCCCGAACGTCTTCCAGGTGTCTCAGGAAATAAGCTAGTCTATCCGCATGATACCTTTTAGGTACCAGTACTTCCAGTAAATAGTCTTCCCCCCTATTTGAAACCCTTTATTGCCCCATAAGGGGGCTCTATCATGTAGATGTGGGTCTATTTTCAAGGAGCGATGTGCCTGTCGCCAAGCTTTCCTCATGGCTCCAATTATGGGGTTGGTGGATCGTTGATCCGTCAGGCCTGTATTGTATATAATCTGGAGTCCGTGTGGAGCGTCCGCAAGCGTTCTTTCCACTCCACCTAAAGTGGTGGGTCTCGTGCGTTTGGGAGTAGGAAGATCAGCTGTGAGAGATGTAATGCGGAGGCGTAATGTTCAACTGAGGGTAGGTTTAAACCTCCGAATTCACGCCGGGCTAGTAATGTGGATCTAGGTAATCGTGGGCATATGGATCCCCATGTGATAGCACGGATACAATGGTCAATCTCTCGGAGTAGAGCTAGTGGTATATGTAGGTGGAGCATACCCAGGACATAGAGAAACTTGGGAGGGTTACCAGTCGCACCGCTTGCACTCTGCCCCACATGGAAAATCCCAGCTGTTTCCTCTTCTCGAAGTCTTGCTTCATATTGTTAATTAAGGGGTCTAAATTATCTGTCACTATTTTTTCTAGACCTCTATTTATGTCAATGCCCAGGTAACGAAGACATGAATGTTTCCATTTGACCAGTAAGCCTTGTAAGGAGGTGCTGACAGTTCTAGGGGATAGAGGTAGTGCTTCGCTTTTATCCCAGTTCAGCCGGTAGCCAGAGAGATGTTAAAATTCCGTTAATATCTGCTTAAGTGTTGGGAGGGAATTGGGTAGGTCCGTGAGGGTGAGCAAAATATAATCTGCCTAGAGGTAGATGGTAGATCACCCGCCTGGGATTGAAATTCCTGAGATAAGGTTGGAGCTCCGGATTACCCCTGCTAGGGGCTCTACGGCCAGCAGGAATAGTAGAGGGGATAACGGGCAGCCCTGTTGAATTCCTCTGTGGATCGGGAAGGTGTCCAAAAGAAACCCTCCACAGTTTACCTGGGCTGTCGGAGAGTCATAGAGTAATCGTACTCTATTGATGAAATTATTCCCCAAACCAAAACGTTTTAGGACTTCGAAGAGATATCACCATTCTATTCAGTCAAATGCTTTCTCAGCATCTAATGAAAGGGCAAGAGCTTCTTCCCGCAAATCTCGCGCTGTCCAAATGGTGTGGAATAATGTACAGAGATGGTTCCTTGATGAGTGACCCGGTACCAAGCCTACTTGAGTGTGGTGAATTCAGGAAGGAATTACTTTTTTGAGTCGTGTCGCTAATATCCCCGCTAATATTTTGATGTCTCCGTTGAGTAGAGAGATGGGGCGGTACCACAGAGAAGAGGGTCCTTCCCTGGTTTGGGTAAAACTGTGATGGAGGCCTTATTGAAAAGAGGGTGTAGGGATCCCATGCGGTCGGCCCCCTGGAATGCCTCGTATAAGGTTTCCACAGTGTCAACTCCGGACCATTTATAGAATTCAGACATAAACCCGTCCTCTCCTGGTGCTTTATGATATGATAAGTTGGCTATCGCCTGTTGAATTTCAACTTTACTGATATCACCCTCTAATAGCGCTCTACCTTCAGCCGTGAGACAAGGTATATGTGCTCTCTGTAGAAAGGCATATAAACGGTCAGGGGCCTCTACTGTTTCTGGGGTGTATATTGGGCTTGATAATAGCGGCCAAATTCATTTGCAATTGCCTGCGGATGTGTGAGAAGTACGTTGTCTCGGTTGTTTATTGCTGGTATAGCTGGTGTGGCTTCTCTTTGATGTAGTTGAGCGGCAAGTGGGCGAATCGCTTTCTCACCATGTTCGTAGTGGCGGTCCTTTAGCTTCTGTATTGCATATTCCGCCCGTGAGGTGTAGAGTGAGTTGAGCTCCATTTTAGCTTGTTCGTAGTGGCGGTGGTTAAGTGAGGTAGGGGCTCGAGTGTATTCCCTGGTCGCGTGGGCTATATTTCTTCTAGTTTGGTCTGTTGGTCTCTCCTTTGAGCATTGGAGATGGCAGCTTCTCTCATTAGCTGGCCTCAAATAGTTGCCTTCGCCGCTGCCCATAGAAGTTGGGGTGAGGATACTGAGCCCTTATTGTCCTTAAGGTATGTGGCTAGATGAGTTTTGAGTTGTTCCTTTCCTTTCGGGGGTTCGGTATCTGGAGTTGGGAGACGCCAGGGCTTACGGCCGGGCGTGATCATCCCTAGTTCCAATGTTATTAAGACCGGGGAGTGACCAGACAGTGCGGCCGTGAGGATGTCCGACAGTCGTATCGATTGCACCATCCACTGATTGATCAGGAAATAGTCTAGCTGTGATTGGGTCCCATGGACCGAGGAGAGAAAGGTATATTTGCGGTTAGAAGGGTGTGATAGATGCCAACAGTCTAACAGGCCATGATCAGAAAGGATATCATGTAGAAGAGCTTAATCTGCATTGTTGTCTGTATCGAGACCGCTTGATCGATCAAGAATGGCATCTTGTACAATGTTCCAGTCTCCTCCCAATATATATTGTGAGGCGCCAATCTGTGTTAATAGATGATTGAGAGAGATGTAGAAGGTGCATTTAGAGTCTGTGGGAGCATATATGGAACCTATGCAAAGTGTGGAGAGGCCTACCCTGAGTTTGGTGAGGATGTAACGTCCTTCCGGGTCATGCCATGTTTTGAGCAGCCGAAACTGTAGTGAGCGACGAATGAGAATTGCTACCCCACATCTCCTCCCAGTGCCCTGTGTTCCGTCATGTGTGGATGGCCGTCCACTAAATAGCACTTTGCCCACACAATCTCTACGGAGTTTTTCGGATTCTACTGAGGAGAGGTGTGTTTCTTGCAATAGGACAATATCAGTATGTTTAGAGCGGAGATAGGATAATACCTTCTGTCGTTTGACATAGTGGGTCATACCATGTACATTCCAGGATAGGGTTGTGAGTGGAGTTGTCGTTCCCATGAGGATCTTGGAGATGGGATCTAGTCTATGGTGTGTATCTGTTTTTTGTATTTGGCAATGAAAGAAGAAGGGGAAGAAATAGGGAGAAGGGATGTCAGATGTAGAAAAGCCCCACCTGAACGTGTAGTGAGGGTGATGCTGTGAAGAGTAAAAAGTGTAGTGGATATTGAACCCTTGGTCACTGAGAGGAATAAATAAAGTAGATAAAAGAAGAATATAGAAGAATATTAAATAGGGTGCAGTGAGGGATATAGGAAGGTGTAAGGGAGGGAGAACTAGCCTCTAGATGGTCGGGAAGTGGCTGGTGACCGAAATTGATATATGGGTGAAAGGGAGGGTATGAAGCTCTGAAAATAAAGAGCCAGGATGAGTGATAGTGGCAGGAGAGGTAGGAAAGAGAACAGTAGCGAGAAATAACCCACTACCGAAAGTTCTATTAAACTGCGGGTTTGAACCTGTAGGGTCCGTGCGCCGAAAGGATATTGTTATGGTGTGGGAATACAATGGGGGATTGATGGTTCTTAAATAGCCTTGAAGGTCCGTCAGGCAGCCTCCTTGCTCTATGTGTTTTGTGTCATGGGGGTGATGGGGTGCTGGGAATTATAGATATGAGGGTTGAGACTTGGAGAAACGGAGATGGTAAATCGTTCGATACCTCTTATATCTATGAGTATATGTAGTTCATGGTGTGTGTATTGCTAGGTGTTGAAAAGTACCAGAAATTTTGGTGGATAGTGTTGCAGTCTGTGGCAGTGCCCAGATAGAAATTCAGAGGGTATAGACCCAATGCTGGTAAATACGGGATGGGGATAGCGTTATTTTTGTCTCTATCTGAGGAGGGTATTGCCTAATATATCTGTGTTAGCGGTTGATATTTGTGTCCTCGCTGGTCTATTCTTCATGAGGTGGCCGTGGGGTTTTGTCTGGGGGTGTGTTTCAGGAGAACCGATAGGTCTAGCAGGAACATAATGGGGTTGTGGGGGTTTGTTGTGCTAGAACCCTGCATACTCTTCCCATCTATCGCATGTGAAGGGGATGTTTCACTAAAATGGAGCCGTCCTTCCCTGCACCTAGTTTGTAAAATAACCTTGAGGGGTGAGTGCGGAATGTACTCCTCATGGGAGAGGGGTACTTTCAACCTTGTAACGAATATATCAAGATGACCCGATCGTAGAAAAATAAAGAATACAATATGTAACACCATATTAACATGGCATTTACAACCCCTGAAATTGCCACTATTTATCTGGGAAAAAGTCATAATTGTAGTCCTTAGCTGGTATGGTAGTAGCATTGCTAATAAACATCGACCGTTATGGATCTTTTACATACAGAAGGATGGGGTAGGACCCAGATTCCACCCAGATCCCCCCCACCAAAAAGACAGTCCTCGATTAGATTAATGGGGTTTGCCACTTAGCTGTCCGAAGATGAGTGGACCTGGCAACGGGTATAGATCCGGCATTCCTCTGGGACTCTGGATGCTCAATGTCCTGGATGATCGTCCAATGACGGTTTCAGGGGGGAGCGGGATTTGCTCTGCCCATGTCTTGGGTGTGGTCAATTACTGCCTGCAGTATATGTTCACGGCTGTCTTGTGATTTATGGGGGCGTTCATACATTATGCCTCTCTTTTGTGAGGAAGGGCGCTGGGGTTGGGATCGCAAGGTTGTGGTAGTATGGGTGTTCCCAGTCTGGAAGGGGTCAGGGTCCACGTGTCCATGGGGTGTGAAACAAGGTCATTCAGAAAGGAGCTGAGGTCTTCCGGCTCTGTAAAGTCCTTGGATTTGCCATGGTAAGTGATCCACATACGCACTGGTTCAAAAAGGCCATATTTAGTGTCTAGGTTCCTGAGTTGTGGCCGAAGAGCCAGGAATGCCTTTGGTTTTTCATTTGTCAGTCTGGAGAAATCCGCAGCTACTCTTATCTCGTGACCGTCCAGGGAGACCGGGCCCATGTGTTTTAGCTGCGGAAAGGACTTGGCGAGCTTGCTCATGGCGTAGGAAGCATGCTATGATAGGCCGTGGTTTGTCGGAGGTGGCTTTATGGGGTGGGCCAATCCTGTGTACTCTCTGGAACTCTGGTGGTGGTGAGAACTCTATGCCAAAGAGGTCAGGCAGGAGTGATTTGAGGAAGGTCTTGATATCAGATCCCTCAATGTGATCCGGAACGCCAAAGAAGCATACATTGTCCCGGCAACTCCGATCTTCCAGATTGGTATCCTTTGCTCGGAGGGATCGTAGCTCAGTCTCCTGATCGGGTAATGTCGCTACTTGGTCTTCCACAGCTGTGAGTTGTTGGTCTAAGGCGTTCCCTGTCTCCCGGAAGCCGGCGATGTCTGCTGAGATGGCGGAGGAGGCTACAGTTAAGTCTGTTATCTTTAGGTCCATTGCCTAGAGACGACGTCCCACTGAGGCGATCTCCTGTAATATACGATCTGTAGCTTCCAGTGCAGGTGGGTCTGCTAGTGAAGATGTGGGGCAGGGCGCTGCCGCTTGTGCCGCCATGGTTTTTGGTTGTGCAACAGCCTCCGAGAACAGTAGTTGTCAGGAATGTTTGCCTGAAGACTTTCCGTTTGGCATTTCCCTCAGAGTGTGAGGGTCTCCAGAGGGGGGTACCTAGTGTATGTGCGCGTGGTGGATCCGAGTTGCGCCGCTCACAGTCCTTCTGTCTATTGGTCCAGGTATTGAAACCGCAATAGTTGCAGAGGGCTAGTCTCCGTAAGCGATGGTTGAATAAAGGGTAGATTGACACGTAGTATGGGACAGTTGAGGAGCTATGCGGACTACGGATGGCGTTCTAGCTTTTCCTTTCAGGCTATCCGGGTGGCGATAGGCCTCGATTCCTGCATCATCTAGTATTTTGCGCTCTATGCCTAGATCTGCCTCCGGGTCCCTTTCAGGTGTTGAGGCTATTAGGAAGGAGGTAACATCCGCAGTGGGGGGTCCCATGGGTTGGGCCTGAGTACCTACTACATCCAGTAGGATGCTATTGCAGGAGAATGCAGGGTCTTGCCCCACTGTATTCGTGTTGTCCCGCCGTGGTGGTCGATCTCACTACCTCAGCGAGGGGCCCTTTATGTGGATCTCTGAACAGGGTAGTAGTTTCAAGAAGGAGGATGCCATTTATGTTTGCAATATCCTCTTGGTTTCCTGCCAGGGATGTGCATAGAAATATTTCTGCTCTTTAGGGCATATGTGTTATGGGACCAAAGTTCAGAGTTCCTCAATCAAGTAAGCCCTTCAATATTTGCTGTCTATTCTGGGGGCCTTCTGGTGCTGTGTTTCATGCTGATATCACTGTTGTGTCAGAGCTTGATGTTAGGCCAGAGCAATATGTAATTTGCAGCGCTGCCCGTGGGGAACGGGGTGAGGGGGGGAGGGAGAGAAGAGGAGCTCCAGCCCCCCTATTTCTTACTTGTGTGCCCCTCGGTGTCCGGCCCCGTTCTTTTGTTGTTTGCCCCACAGTCGAGGAGCGGCAGCGTCACAAATCCCTTTTCGTCGCAGCTCCTAAGGTCGGATGTGCTGCTCACTCTAGGCCGTGGCTCGGCATGCGTCTACAGGTCTTACACGGTTCGGCGCTCGGCGCTGTTGCGGCAGCTGCGCCCCGCTGCAAATCCCAGTTGCCTCTCCGGTCCGCGTCTCCTGCGGTACCGGGAGGTTGTAGAGGAGGCTGTCTGAGGAGGACGTTGCTCCCGCTGAGGCTGAAATCCGGCCCGGCGCGCGGACCTCCGTCCTCAGGCGGCCATTCTCCTTGGCAGCCAAACCACGCATCCCGTTTTGATGTCATTTTAAAGATAAAAATATACTCTATTTTTTACAAATTGGTGTTGGATTTTTATTGTGTGTTGTGTTTTACTTATTTTCTGTTTTGTGATTTTTAAATGCTTTACACATTTGTCTCCTACGTTAAGCCTTGCCACCCTTTGCCAAGCTACCAACGGGTTGAGATGGGTTTAATTTATTGAGACCTAACTGGACCTAAGTGGAGGTTAGTGGCCTATTGCTAAGTGTGTGTACTTACCTGCCCTTACCAATAATACACTTTCCAAGATGGGCTGTTTGTGAATTCATTCTAGACAGAAACACAAAGGGAGCTGAGGTGTGTCCTGCATATCCTAACAAGCCTATCTGGGCTTGGGTGGGAAGGTCATCTGCATTTGGAAGGGATGAGTCTGTCCCCTCACAATACACTATCCAACCCCCTAGTGTGTGTCTGGGGCAGGGCAAAGAAGAGGCAGGGTCTTGTGCACTACAAAAACTTTCCTTCAAAGGCAGAAATGAGTATAAGTATTGAACTGCTGACCCCACAAGTTTAGATTACTTCTGCATCAAGAAGAACATCTGCCAAGGAGAAGAGTTTGATGCTTGAGGAAGACCTGCCACTCTGCCTGTTGCTTTGCTATGCTGGTCTGCTGCTGCATCTGCCTTAAGAGGGAAAGGAATGGACTTTGCTTTATGAAATTCTGCTTGTGAAGATTGTGCAAGGGCTGGGACCGAGCTTGCCCCCTATTCTGAAGTCTCAGGGCCATCAAAGACTTCATCTGCCAGCACCTGGGCTCTCTTGGTGAGACCTCTACTCTTCCAAGTGGTGCCACATCCAGTACATAGGACCTTAGAAGCAGAAGCTGGTAAAACCTGAGAGAAAATCGACACAGCTGTAGCTGAAAAAGCAATGCAGCACTAGTAAAATTGACGTATCACAAGCTCAGTGCAGGTTCATCGCTGCTGTGTGTCTGGATTTTCCATGCATCGTCCCTGGGTGTCAAGATCTTCATCATCACCGCTGGTACCCAAGGATGCTTGACCGGAAATTGGCGCATCCCTTTCCTGTGAGGAAAGAATCAACACACTGCTTACCGGTGGAGAAAGAATCTTTCACGGGCTCAAATGCAAGTACTGAATTGATGCATCTCTTGCTTTTCTGATGCAAACTCGCCCCTGCGGCTTTATTTTTGTCCTCAAACAATGCATCCATTGATTGTCATAGATTAAGACTCTTTTTACTCTAACATTTTATATCTTGTGTATGTTGGTTTTTTGTAATTTTGGTCTTGTTTGATTTAGGTAAATATTAGTTATTTATCTAAACTGGTGTGGAGTAATTTTGTCGTGTTTTCACCATGTTACTGTGTGTGTTTGTTCAAATACTTTACACATTGCCTCTGAGATACTCTGACTGCTTGTGCCAAGCTACCAAGGGAGTGAGCAGGGGTTATCTTAGGTGTGTAACTACCTTACCCTAACTAGAGTGAGGGTCCCTACTTGGGCAGGGTGTAAACTGACTGCCAATTAGAGACCCCATTTCTAACATTCTTTTTTTTTCTTATCTTTGTTTACCTCTTCCTGCTTTAATCTATCCTCACAATATTGTGCTATAGCCAGCACTACTGTCAAGGGTTTGACCGTCCATGTAGTCTCATAAGTATAAATGCAGTTTCTTATTTACTCCAGCAATCTATTAACTAAACAGTTAACTAATGCTTGTTGTGACCTTGTTTGTAAAGTATCCATGCCGGTGAAAGCAGAAAATATAAGTTGTGACATCGAAAAGAATACTGACACTGTCTCATCTTTGGTCTGCATACAACGATTTAATTCTGCCAATTTATTTTCTGTTGGGGAATTATTTGTTGCAGTCATTGTATTAGTCTTTTGGGTGGAACTGTTATTTTGTCTGGTACCTTCCCTGTCTCTAATTGCACATTTCTAAGTTGTTCTAACTCTTCCCATTTTATTTCTGGGTCATTGCTGTCTTGTCATCTCAATTTATGCCATATATCTGGTGGCAACATGCATGAGAACATCTGTTCTATGTCTTTTAATGTCAGTTGGCCTATTCTTAATATTTATTCCGTCCTAGATTACCATTCTTCATCATTTTGCCTAATACCAGGGTAATCCATGGAGAACATTATAAGTTCTGCCTTTGTCCATGGGACATGAACGTGATACAAAGGCTTTGTAGCATCAAATCCTGGCACCTTCCTCAAGGGGGCAAAATGGGACGTGAAAGTATTATTAACAGGAAGTCGGCAGGTAATGGGTTTGTCTTTAATAATTTTATTTGTCAACCATTGTGTCCGGGCAAGGTCAAATTCTACAAACCACCATTGGGCAATCAGTAATTTTCTCTTTTCTTTTTGTTGAAAAATATTTATCCATTCAACATAGGTATGTAGTTCCTTGTAATTTGAACAAACAGGGAAACAGGCAGTTGGGTCCTTAGCATCCTGTGTTTCTTTGGCAATATCCTTATAAAGCCCCCACATCTCAGTCAAGAGAGTTTTATTTGCTTGGTGTTGCATATGATAAGACAATCCTTCTGGGAAATTCATGTTACTGTTAGTATGACATATTATTCTCTGCAAAAATCTATTACTTCATTTTCATCTGTGATAGATAATGTTTTTGGAATTGTTAACTGGCTTGTTTTAACTGTATTACTTGTTGTTCCTTCTCTGTTCATTTGGTCACTTATCCTATTATCCTTATCACTCAGTATATGAACCTGGTGTTTTTCTATCCCGCCCGTTCGTTCGTATTGGGCTGGTCTACTTCCTCTCTCCAACAGTCCCATTATCGCTACATCTTCGTCTACCGGTGGGGAAGTGGCACTAAGGAACATTTTTTCACACATCAAAATAATTATCCTATTTCATTCTTCAAAATTTTCCTTCTTTTTCAGATCATTATAGTCTCTCAACTTCCTCTTATCAGTCTTCCAACATTCCTTTATCTGTCTCTGTCTACCATATTTTTTCCACTTATTTAATACATCAAATTGTAACAACCTAATTTTCTTTCTGCTCAGTTCACACAGGCCTTCACACAAATTTGTCAATTTATCAAAGTCAATGGTCCCGTCTACTGGAAACTGCAACGTTGCATCCTTTTTTGTGTATTTATTCCATTGATATAAAAACAGATATGTTTCCATTTCCTCTTTTATCATCATTTCCCATGAAGGAGTGTCCCTTCTTGGACATGGTTAGGCCTATACCTTTAGGTGCACAGGGTTAGGGTTATACCTTTAGATGCACAAGTATCCATTATGTCACTATTCAAAGTATCACTATGGTAGAAAATGACTTGGTATAACAATGATACTGCTAAACAGTTTTCTAGCCAGTGAAACAACTATTCATATTACATTTTACCTTTAAAAAATGTCATCATGACATTCATTCAGCATACATACTGGCCATCATACATCTTCCCAAGTTGCAACAACTGTGTGTCTCAGGTTCTAAAGGATCCAGCCCAGTCAATCTCGTGCCTCAGGATACCGGGGATTACCTCAGACTGCAGTCGCGGGAATTGCAATCCCCTCTTCTGATATGTACTTCTGAGTCAGTCGCCTATCCAGCCAGTCCTTCAACTGCAGCTGTTGTAATCCATCTGGATGGACTGGATGGATCCTGAATAAGCCCCCAGTTCGTGAACGCACAAATCAGGTACTGTCAATAAAGGAGACTAATAAACAGTCACAGTCATGGAGACAGTTTATTTTGCAAGTTCAAATGGGAGAGTGTGAGGCTAGGCACTTCATGGAACACGTCTGCTGAATGCAATCAGCGCACAAATATTTATACAGAGTGGTTTCCATTACATTTTATGGAACAAGCTGGATCATCTAGTAGTGCAAGCAAGCAACCACAATAAATTCCACAGTTATTGCCTACACACATATTCTAGGTAAAATAAACCTACATTCAATATTCCTTCATTATACCAGGCAACACACAATAAATCTATAAATAGTGTGATGCAGATCTTGTCATCGTACACTGTTGTGCCCATCATCCACCTATGATTCAATAATACCCAATAATGCATTATTTTAGTAATTAGTATGTTTCTTTGTTAGTGCTATTTTTTTAATAACGAGATGACTCAGTATTAATTGAGACCTTGGTTAATGGCACCCTTTGCTCCAACCTTCAACAAATGCAGAAAAAGCATATAGCCTAGAACGTAAAAAGAGAAGAAACAATGTAGAGAGTATCTTTGGCTTGATAAGGGCATGTTTCAGATATTTGCTAAGGAGCGGTGGTTCTTTGCAATATGTACCTGAAAACATCTGTAAGATAACTATGGCTTGCTGTCATCTGCATCAAATCTGCCAAAAAAGAATAAATGATGATGTTTCAGATTTAAAGGGTGGTGAGAAAGATGATGTAAATGAATATGGGCAACATTGTCTTGATGCTAATGCAGCAAAAATTAGGGATAGCATTATATTAAATTACTTTTGATTGTTAAGTTTGAGAAATTGGGTTGTTGGTTGACTGGGGTGTGAACCCTGGCCAAGCTAAAGCTACAGTCTTTGGCAAGGTGAACCACAAAGTGTCCCTAATTTAACCTGTGCTTACCGATGGGTAGATTGGCACAAAAAGCAGTCAGGCATAGAGGCAATGTGTGAAGCATTTATGCCGCACTCAAACAGTAATAAACTGAAAACTCAACACAAGAATAATCCCACACAAATGTAGATAAATAGAGTACATTTTAATAAATTATTTGATACCAAAGCAACAAAAATCCAATCAGTAGAACTGAAGTTAAGAATTTTTTAAGTTTTAAATGAAAACTAGCGGCTAAATGATCAAAGCGCCACCGCAGTATCTAGTCGCATGAGACCAGGTCAAAGTAAAAAAATATCGCTGACTGCGATGGATAGGTGGGATACAAAAAGTAGATTGGGAGAGTCAGCACTTACCTACGAACTTAGAAGAAAGTTCTGAGAAGGCAAATTTCAGCCAATCAAGGATGCAGGTGGTGTCCAAGGAAAGAATGTTGTTGCCTGAGAGCTGCCAGGGAAGTTGTGAAGATTTCTACATTCAAACTCAATCTCTTTTTAGGAAGTCGAAGATCTCCAGTGGGACAAGGCAGGAAGCTGTCACTGAAAAGAGTTACAGGAGGTCAGATACCCCTTTGACGAAGAACCGCTGAACTGGATTTGCTGCAGCGGAGAAGAATGTAGCAGGAGTAGCCCATAGTCAGAGATAGATTGACAGGTTGATACTGGTCTTCTCTTGATTCTCAAAGCAATAAAGCAATTTTTAAGCCAACAGTCCTACGTTTTGGATTTTGGCTATCTGGGCACCACAACCAAGGGTCCAGGACTGGAAAGGCACCAGGGTTAGGACTCACTCAGGCTTGGTCCAGATGCGGGTTCATGATGGCGGAAGCCTGTTATGCCCCTTTGGCTTTGAACAGGAGATTAAGATTTTAGTCCTTGGAGTAGGCCTCTAAGAGTTCAAGGCAGACTCAAGGCAGCAAAGCAGTCCTGTGTTGTACACAGCAGGCCACAGCAGATGGCAGTCTTCTGAGAGTCCTTCTGCACGTCCTCAAAGTGAACTGAAGAGTGAGTCTGAAAGCCATATTTCTATACCTGGTACCTTCTTTGAAATTAGGAGAAGGTTCCAGAGGTTTCTCTTAGAAGGGCTGGGAATATCCTGACTCTCCTGCCCTAGCTCCAAGTTGGCTGCATGAGCAGTGCAGTGGTTACTTGCCCTTTGTGTGAAGGCAAAGCAGAGCCCATTCAGTTGCAAATGGGGCTGCGCCCAGCTCTGCCCCCCATCGCCCCAGCCTATGGCCCATTCAGGCACATCTAATCTCTTTGTTATGTGACTGTCTGAGAGGCATTCACAAAGTCTAACAGCAAGTTACACTCAGTCATGTGACTTAACACAGGCTGCAGGTACCAAAATTCTAAGGGCAGGAAATGCCAACTTTCTATATGTGACATTTTAAAAATCATAATTTAAAATCCAACTGAGCCATTGAAGCAGAGTTTTAATTACAACTTAATGGATACCAGACATGAAATGCTTTACTGTTCTCAGTCAAAGGTTAGCACTTATTGAATGTAATAAGACAACCTAATGTTAACCTATGTGTTAGAAATGGGGGCTTTGGTTGGCAGTCAGGTTACCCTCTGTCCAAGCAAGAACCCTCACTCTAGTCAGGGTAAGTCACACCCAATCCAAATTATCCTGTGCCCACCCTCTGGTAGCTTGGCACGACCAGTCAGGCTTAACTTAGAAGGCAATGTGTAAAGTATTTGTGCAATAAATCATACAATAACACAATATAGCACAACACAAATACACCACACAGTGTTTAGAAAAATATATAATATTTATCTGGATAATTGCAGGTCAAAACGAATAAAGATACAATGTTAAAGTGTAGAGATATCACTGAAAAGTGATATAAAGTGTCTTAAGTCTTTAAAAAGCAAACAAAGTCTCTTTCAAGCACAAAGTACCTGGTTTAAAGTGGAACATCTCCGCCAAGGGCCGCAGAAGAAGAGATACGTGGAAAAGTGGTGTGTGCTTCGATTTCTCCCCTGCACACATGGACTTGCGTCGTTATTTTTCAGGCGGGGAAGTCGTGCG
Organism: Pleurodeles waltl; assembly: GCF_031143425.1. Classification (NCBI taxonomy): domain Eukaryota; kingdom Metazoa; phylum Chordata; class Amphibia; order Caudata; family Salamandridae; genus Pleurodeles; species Pleurodeles waltl. The sequence continues at coordinate 788,942,806 of NC_090442.1, read as the reverse complement.
TCGTTTTCCAGCAGGCGGACAGTCTCTTTCTGTGGTTCGCAGAATTACCAGATGTCCTGGGGTCTGTGCGTGGATTCTTCGGCTTGTTTTCCGGCTGCACATCGTTCCGGGAGGCTGTGCGTGGAATTCTCGTTCTCATGGCAGGCGTCGCATCGATTTCCCCTCTGGAAGTCGGGCAGCGTTGTTCTTGCGAGGCTGTGCGTCAAAGTTCCGGTTACCCCGAAGGTGTCGCGTCGATCAGCGTCGGTGTGCAGCGATTTTCTCGCCGCGGAGCAAGCTGTGCGTCGACATTTTCGGCGCACAAAGAGTCCAAATGAAAAAGAGAAGTCTTTTTGGTCCTGAGACTTCAGGGAACAGGAGGCAAGCTCTATCCAAGCCCTTGGAGAACACTTTTACAGCCAGACCAGAGTTCAGCAAGGCAGCAGGCAAACAGCAAGGCAGCAGTCCTTTGTAGAAAGCAGACAGGTGAGTCCTTTGAGAAGACAGGCTGTTCTTCTTGGCAGGATGTAGGTTCTGGTTCAGGTTTCTTCTCCAGCAAGTGTCTGAGGTGGTAGGGCAGAGGCCCTGTTTTATAACCATATGTGCCTTTGAAGTGGGGGAGACTTCAAAGAGTGGTTAAGAAGTGCACCAGGTCCCCTTTCAGTTCAATCCTGTCTGCCAGGGTCCCAGTAGGGGGTGTGGTAGTCCTTTGTGTGAGAGCAAGCCCTCCACCCTCCCAGCCCAGGAAGATCCATTCAAAATGCAGATGTATGCAAGTGAGGCTGAGTTCCCTGTGTTTGGGGTGTGTCTGAGTGAATGCACAATGAGCTGTCAACTAAACCCAGCCAGACGTGGATTGTAAGGCACAGAAAGATTTAGTGCAAAGAAATGCTCACTTTCTAAAAGTGGCATTTCTAGAATAGTAATATTAAATCCAACTTCACCAGTCAGCAGGATTTTGTATTACCATTCTGGCCACACTAAATATGACCTTCCTACTCCTTTCAGATCAGCAGCTACCACTTCAATAATGTATGAGGGCAGCCCCAATGTTAGGCTATGAAGGGATCACACCTCACAGTAGTGTAAAAACTAATTTAGGAGTTTTACACTACCATGACATGTAAACTACACAGGTACATGTACTGCCTTTCACCCACATAGCACCCTGCTCTAGGGGTTACCTAGGGCATGCATTAGAGGTGACTTATATGTAGAGAAAGGGGAGGTTTAGGCTTGGCAAGTACTTTTAAATGCCAAGTCGATGTGCCAGTGAAACTGCACACACAGGCCTTGCAATGGCAGGCCTGGGACAAGGTAAAGGGACTACTTAAGTGGGTGGCACACCCAGTGCTGCAAGCCCACTAGTAGCATTTAATCTACAGGCCCTAGGCACATATACTGCACATTGCTAGGGACTTATAATAAATTAAAAGGTCCAATCAGGTGTGATCCAAGGTTATCATGTTTAAAGGGAGAGAGCATATGCACTTTAGCACTGGTTAGCGGTAGTAGAGTGCGCAGAGTCTAAAAGCTAGCAAAAATGAGGTCAGAAAAAGAGAAGGAGGAAGGCAAAAAGTCTGGGGATAACCCTGCAGAAGGGCCATTTCCAACATATCCCCCTTCCAGCCTAAAGCCAGGGTAGACTAATCAACACTCTGATGGACTTCCCTGCTTAAGGTGATAGAACATGGACAATGGCCCGCTACTGCAGGGGCACTTGCCAGTTCTACGCCTTTCTGAACTCAGTGAGGCTTCTTTGTCTATACTCTCTGGGGCCACTGAACTGGCACATGGGGAACTTTTCTCATCACCTGAGGACCCCATCTGAAAAGCTCCTAACTTTAATTTGCTTACAGAAGCATCCCAGTATGCAGACAGTACCACCATGGCCAACAAAGTGATGTGGCCCATTCCATTCCTTGGGTCTGACTTCTGTCCCCAACCCAGGGAAAACTCTTCCCACAAGGACAGAAACCAACAGATGCCACTAACAGCTGTCAGTGTCATGAGCCAGGCCCCAGACCATCCACTGCTAAGTGGAGACCCTGAGGGGGGCCGTTGGATGAGCTTCTCCTCCAGCTGGGGGGCTGGTAGGGAGCTCTCAAGGGGCTCCTGAAGCATCCCAGAATGGAGGGCAGTAGCCCCAGGGGTCTTGCACCCCTTCTCCATTCTCACCAGGTCAGGGGCTGAACAGAGGACAGGGGTGAGTCCTTCCTCACCGCGCCTCCCCATCTGGGCTCACATACCCTCCTCTGGGGAGTGGTACTGTCAGACATCTGAACTGTCAGGACACCCTTAGGGGTCAACCCTCTCTGCTCTCCTGACACTAAGGGAAACTCATTCCCCAGAATGCAGTCAATGGGTAGCTGGGGACTAACTATGACCCGCCTCTGTGTCACCTCCCCACCCCACTCTAGGGACACCCGGACCATTGGGCGGAAGAAATCTTCCCCAATGGCTGGAGTCACTCTACACACCTGTCCGGTGTACTGCTCTGGTGACACTAGTCTCTCCACAATCATGGTAAGACTAGCCCCTGTGTCTCTCAGAGTGGTGACTGGGACCCCATTCACTCCCACCTGGTGGAAGTGACGACTCCCACCCTCAGGGATCACCAGTTTACCCTCTGAGTCCACCTCCCAACTAAAGTAGATGAAGGCATTGTCCACGACCTGCCCCTTGGGACTACTTTCCCCTAAGGCCACATGGTCCAGCCCTGTAGAGGTCCCAATACTGGGTGAGTTCTTTGGACAGACAGAGTCCCCCTTTCTGTGTCCTAACTGGGAACACTCAAAGCAGCGGGGTTGGGGATGGGATGCTTTGGGCCACTGCTCACCAGAACCACCACCCTGTTTCTCAGATGGAGCATGGGAACCCTTTCCTCCCCCCTTACTCTGGGACTCGTCTGGGTCATCTCTAATCTCCCCCTCACTCTGAAGGGGGGAACCAGAACCACCCTTCTTGGGGTTACTCCCAGATACCTTTTTGGACACTCTGGTGCTAGCCCAGAGGTCCCCCTCCTCAGCAAGCTTCCTGGGATCAGTCAGCTTACTGTCTACTAGGTGCTGGCGCAACTCTGTAAAACAAATACTGAGCATATGCTCTCTCAGAATCAAATTATATAATCCTGTGTAATCATCTACTTTGCAGCCCCGCACCCATCCCTTCAGTACCTTACTGGAAAAGTCAAAGAAATCTACCCATGTTTGTGTGGATAGCTTGGTGCTGTCCCTGAACCTCTGATGGTATTTCTCAGGGGTCAGCCCAAACTTGGCAAGTAAAATGGCTTTCTGAAGTGGGTATGTGTTTTGATCCTTTATGTCCTAGGTGAGAAATGTGTCCCTCCCCAAAGGCAGCACATAACCCCACATAGCTGTAAAACATTGCCCTTCAGGAACCTCATGAGCCCTTAGTGCAACTTCATAGGCAGCTAACCATTTTCTGTCATCTCCCACCACAAAACTGGGCACCACATTTTTGGGTATGCAAACCTTCTTTTCTCCAGCAGGTCCTGTCTGTATGCTGCCACCATTACTGCTGGATTCAGACTGTCTCGCCTTGATCTCCAGCTCCTTGAGACTCAGTTCATGAGCCAACAATAGTTTATTTTCAGCCAAAGCTCTTTCAGCTTCCTTGGCTTCTCTCTCTGCCCTTCTTTCCTCCTGTTGAGCCTCAATTTTCAGTTTTGCCATTTGCAATTGGAACTCCCTTTCTTCTCTCCTTTCCTCTGCGGTCAGGCTTTGCACAGGGACACTGCTCCCTGGTCTGGAAGGGGGCACAATTGCAGTGGTTATATCATCCACTGATAGCCATAAATCCTCTGAGGGGCCATTTTCTGGCTCCTCTTCCTCATCATCCTCCTCTAAATGGGCTTCTGCCCAGGCCCTCAGCACCACTTGAAAGTCCTCCTTTTTGGAGGCCCCCTGGGTGGGTACTCTCATAACCCTGCAGAACCCTCTTAGCTGTTTGACAGTAAATGTATCCAACAGGGCTAGGTCAAAGTCTCCTACTTGAGACCCAGCCAGAGACATGTTGAGTGAGGATTTAGTTTTTGAAAATTGTCAGGAAAAACGAATTTGCAAAAAAGAGATAAAAATCAAGTTGACCTTCAACTGTGGGCAGGTAGTGAAATACTTAGCAACTGTATGTCACTGCACAAATACAAGTCCTATCCCACCGCTGCCACCAATGTTAGAAATGGGGTTTTTGGTTGGCAGTCAGGTTACCCTCTGTCCAAGCAAGAACCCTCACTCTAGTCAGGGTAAGTCACACACAATCCAAATTATCCTGTGCCCACCCTCTGGTAGCTTGGCACGAGCAGTCAGGCTTAACTTAGAAGGCAACGTGTAAAGTATTTGTGCAATAAATCATACAATAACACAATATAGCACCACAAAAATACACAACACAGTGTTTAGAAAAATATATAATATTTATCTGGATAATTGCAGGTCAGAACGAATAAAGATACAATGTGAAATTGTAGAGATATCACTGAAAAGTGATATAAAGTGTCTTAAGTCTTTAAAAAGCAAACAAAGTCTCTTTCAAGCACAAAGTACCTGGTTGAAGTGGAAAATCTCCGCCAACGGCCGCAGAAGAGATACGTGGAAAAATGGTGTGTGCTTCGATTTCTCCCCTGCACACACGGACTTGCGTCGTTATTTTTCACGCAGGGAAGTCGTGCGTCGTTTTCCGGTGCGCGGACAGTCTCTTTCTGTGGTTCGCAGGATTACCAGATGTCCTGGGGTCTGTGCGTGGATTCTTCGGCTTGTTTTCCGGCTGTGCGTCGTTCCGGGAGGCCTTCTGTGGAATTCTCGTTCTCACAGCAGGCGTCGCGACGATTTCCCCTCTGGAAGTCGGGCGGCGTTGTCCTTGCGAGGCCGTGCGTCGAAGTTCCGGTCTCCCCGAAGGTGTTGCGTCGATCAGCGTCGGTGTGCGGTGATTTTCTCGCCGCAGAGCAAGCTGTGCATCAAAATTTTCAGCGCACGAAGAGTCCAAATGGAAAAGAGAAGTCTTTTTGGTCCTGAGACTTCAGGGAACAGGAGGCAAGCTCTATCCAAGCCCTTGGAGAGCACTTTTACAGCCAGTCCAGAGTTCAGCAAGGCAGCAGGCAAACAGCAAGGCAGCAGTCCTTTGTAGAAAGCAGACAGGTGAGTCCTTTGAGCAGCCAGGCAGTTCTTCTTGGCAGGATGTAGGTTCTGGTTCAGGTTTCTTCTCCAGCAAGTGTCTGAGGTGGTAGGGCAGAGGCCCTGTTTTATACCCAAATGTGCCTTTGAAGTGGGGGAGACTTCAAAGAGTGGTTAAGAAGTGCACCAGGTCCCCTTTCAGTTCAATCCTGTCTGCCAGGGTCCCAGTAGTGGGTGTGGCAGTCCTTTGTGTGAGAGCAGGCCCTCCACCCTCCCAGCCCAGGAAGACCCATTCAAAATGCAGATGTATGCAAGTGAGGCTGAGTACCCTGTGTTTGGGGTGTGTCTGATTGAATGCACAAGGAGCTGTCAACTAAACCCAGCCAGACGTGGATTGTAAGGCACAGAAAGATTTAAGTGCAAAGAAATGCTCACTTTCTAAAAGTGGCATTTCTAGAATAGTAATATTAAATCCAGCTTCACCAGTCAGCAGGATTTTGTATTACCATTCTGGCCATAATCCAGCAAACGGAAGAAAAAATCGCGGCATACAGAACCATGTAAACAGCGCAAGGTTCTTACATTCTAACCCGGGGATGTCGTACATCCCAGATCCACTTCCTGGGTTCCCCCATTAGAGACAGCGGATTACATTGCTTCCCATATCTGCCAAGGCTTTGACAAAGATGTATGTGCACGGCTGCGGTCGGAACGTCCCAGACCAGACCTACCTGATAAGGTGACAGACACCCCAGAGGCAGACCCCGCCATCGGTACCTACCTAAAAAGTTCACCAAGGACCCTAAGAAGGATTTAGACCGGGCTTGGAAATCATGCCAGGACAAGTTTTTGGACATATCGGGTTCATTAACAAAGATTTTGGAGATGGCTTTCCACTCCAAAGACGTTTTGGTGGGGTAGGTCCAGCGTGCCATTTTCCAGCTGGGCAATGTGAACGGCGCTATTTCTAGCGAACTATCTTGATGAAATTAGCTGATTTAGCTTCCTCAGAGGCTGGCCCTTCAGCCCAAGGTATCTTCTTTGCAACGCCTTTTTTGAAGGAGCTATCTAAGTTTGTTGCAACATATTCCAACCTGGACTAAGCCCAAGGATCTATCAAAAAAGTACTTTGCCCACTTTTTAACAGTCCGGACGCTTCAAGGAGTGAGTGTTCGGCTGCAGATATCAACAAGGCCCACATAGAGAATACTGTTACAGAGGTAGAGATGGCTATCAGGAGCAGTCTGCCACCTTCTACCCTTCCAGAACCCGCTACAACAGAGGCCTTTTCAGAAAAGGGCGAGTTAGGGGCAACCAGAGCTCCTTCCAAGAGACTAATACCACAGGTAAGAATTCTGCATTTATCAAAGGTTTCTTTGGGGGGAAGAACGCAACTGTTTATCCACAACTGGTGCAAAATTTCACAAGACCCATTGGTTTTAGAGACAATACAAGGTTCCAAACTGGAATTTTATGAGACGCCAGTACAAGCTCTATCCCCTCACACACAGTATTTTTACCAACTCAAGCAGAGCTTCATAGATGCAGAGATTCATTCTCTGTCAGAGAAAGAGGCCAAAAAGAAGTCTTTTATATACCTGCGAGGGTTTCTCAGCTCTATCTTTCTGTTCGAAAAGAAATGAGGGGGATCAAGATTGGTTCTCAATCTTCGAAATTTCAATTATTGGATACTCTACCATAATTTAAAGATGGAGGGTATCCTTGTTTTAAGGGATATCCTCCAAAAGGGAGACTGGATGGTGCGTCTAGACCTGAAGGATGCTTATTTGACCATCACTATTTTTACTCCTGCACCGCTGTTTCCATCAGTTTCTTTGGAACAACGTGTGCTGCGACTACAAAGTCCTTCCCTTTGATCTTTCTTCCACACCTTGGTGCTTCATAAAGGGTAAGAAACTGGTAGTAGATCTCTGAGGTCCCAAGGGGTTCGTCTCATCATATACCTGGATGACATTATTATCATCTCCCAGTGCCCGCAGACGATCTTAACTCATCTAGAATGGACTATTGTTCTTCATGGACTTTATTGTCAAGGACCAGAAATCGGTCCTGACCCCGACCCAGAACCTAGAATTTCTGGGGTTCCAGATAGACTCTCTCTCTTCCCAGCTGAGGATTCCACCGCGCAAGTTGAATAGTATCAAGAAAGAATTGAGGTCAGTTTTGACATCTACTTCATTGAGGTCCATAGCCTGGGTATTAGGCCTGCTAGCATCATCTGTACAGGCAATTTTTCCAGGACCCCTTCATTATCGGGCTCTTCAACACCTGAAAATTCAGCCTCTGAGCAAGCGTCTTTCTTAATCCCAAAAGATCTCCATGTCAGAAGAGGCCAAATCGGAGATCTCCTGGTGGCTGGATCACACAAACGCTTGAAATGTCAGAGCCATTTTTGGTACCTCCCCAGAGATAATAATAGAGGCGGATGCCAGTTAGTGGGGCTTGGGAGCCCACTGCGGTCAGACCTCCACAGGAGGTCGATGGTCCTTGATGAAACTGGACCTCCTCATCAACTGCCTGGATGTGTTGGCACGTTTGTTTGCAATTCGGAGTTTCTCGCAGGGAAAGAGAATTGCTGCATTTTACTCACTTGGACATTTCAGCAGTACATTATGTGAACAAGCTGGGCGGGACCAGGTCCAAGAGGGTCTCAAAGATAGCCAAGGATTTTGGGCATTTTTGTCTGCAGAATCGCATTTCAGTGACAGCGGAATATCTTCCAGGTCAATGCAAAGTATAGCCGATTGGCACTCTCGTCACCTCCGAGATTTCAGCGATTTGAGGCTTCACTAACAAGCTTTCCGCACACTGATTCACAGATGGGGTCCATGCAGTGTACACCTCTTTGCTTCTCACCTGAACCATCAACTTCCAGTATTTTTCAGTTAGTGTCCGGAACCAGAAGCCCAGGCAACGGCTGAGTTTCTCCAGGTTTGGAGCCCATTTCGGAATTATGCATTTCTCCCTTTTAGGATGATTCCCAGAGTGTTAGCTCAAATGAGACGTCAGAGAGCGGAGATCATTTTAGTGACCCCACTGTGGAGAGCTTAACCTTGGTTCCCAAACATGTTGGAACTCCTGTGTGCCCTCTACCGGTCTTTCTTCCATGGCATTCAAACCTTTTGTCACATCTGGGGGGCCTTCCACCTCCGTTGATACAGACAAGTCAACTCTTTTTAGTGGCCTGGCTGGTTTCGGGGAAAGATGGAATAACCAAGGCCTTTCGAAAGACGCTCAGAAGTTCATTAGTCTTGCTTGGTCAGCAGGTACTCATAAGAGATACGCCTCTGCATGGAGAAGTTGGTGTGATTGGTGCAATTCACTGAGTGCAGATCCCATTAGAGCAGATTGCCATTTGATTGTGAATTTTCTTTCCTCATTAGCTGCGGCCGGAATGGCATACCTGTCTGTGAACAACTTTCAATCAGCCATTTCAGTCGACCAATCCTTTACAGATGGGACTCAGGTAGGTCAATTACCCATTGTTTGCAAGTTACTTAGGGTTATTCGGATGTTCAAACCCCCTCAACCAAAATATTATTTTTAATGGGATGTGAACATAGTCCTCAGGTTCTTACATTCTTGGCCAAGTAATAAATATCTATCGTGGAAACAGTTGTCAGCCAAATTGACCATGTTGCCCTGTCTTATCTACCTCAAAAGAGTTTCTGATGTGAAGGCTTTAGACCAGATAGGCAATTTTCTCCGGAAGGAGTTTCTTTTCTAATATCTAGGAGGACAAAGGGCAATTCCAGAATGGTATCATATCCAGCTTTCCCAGGTAATACTAAGTTATGTTTTGTTCAATGTATGAAGGCATATGATATTGATATGCAGGGTCAATTATTGATTGCATTACAAAAAATGTTTCGTCCAGTAACTACAGCTACGCTGGCTAGATGGGTGAAATAGTATCTTAATGAAGCAGGTATAGATACTTTAGTTTTTGGAGCGCATTCTGCAAGGGGTGCTATGGCTTCCAAATCATTTGCTTTAGGGTCTCGTTCAGAAGACATCTTGAAAGCGGTGATTGGTGCTCTGAGTCTATGTTTAAGAGTTTTTTACTATATACCAATTCTAACTGTGGCCTCAATTGTGATGGATCAGCTTTAAACTAGCATACTTGGAGCCTCTGGTCCTGACATAGAGTAAAAAAAATTCTAGCATTTGCAACAAAGAATTTTCAATTCTATAAGGGACACGGAGGTAAGGATTATCCCACCCAGTCAGTTTACATAAGACAGAATAACTATTTTGTCTCTTACTTTGATATTTCAGTGTTATGCATTATTTTCCTGCATTCTGATGCTACAAACGGTTCCCTCCCTTTGTGTAGAAGTATATTATTGCTCAATGATTCTACTCACAGTGAGTAGAACGTGAAGATTACGGGTTTTGTTTTCTTGTTTCCTTTTAGGACAGGAGGATAAATGATCTAGGATACGTCCCGGATGTCTAGACACTGTTGGAGTGTTTGGAGCAATGATTGTCACTTAGCAGGAACAGTCGGCGGACAGTTATTCCGGTTTTGGATGACTTCAGGTCTCTTGGGAAGTGGTTTTTGGTCCCTGAATGTTATTGCTTCCGATTGTAAAGAAAGAGGAAGTATCAAGTTGGCAAGAGTATTTATATGACCCATCTCTATAGTTATCCTGTGACTGTTTACTTTTACTATTGGCTGCTGAAATATAAAAGCATAGAAAGAGAAGCATAATCCTCATTTCCGTGTCCTTAATAGAATTGAAAAGTCTTTGTCGCAAATGCTAGATAACTTTTCACTCTTCTCTTCAGGTCGCTAAATCGTTTTTGCAATCTTCTAATGTGTGGGAACTGCATTCTCTTTCTGTGATGTTTTGTCATAATTGGGCCGTCACATTTCCATTGGTATTCATTAATTGACAATGAGTCTTGGCAGGGTTTTTGCCCGCCTCTTCGGCCGGAACCTGCAACTCCCTTTCAGAAAATGTCAATTTGTACTGTATCTTAGATGCCGTTGTTATAACACAAACACCTAAATGTAGCTGGATGTCTAATATACTTGGTGGATGGAGATGGGTGGTAATCCTCAAATTGTACACGGAATGTAAGCATCACAATGTCTTTCACACAGTTTTCTGATTATCAGTCTGCACATGTGTTAAGGAGGCTGCCTCTGTTTATAAGAGAAGTGACGTGTTTGGCACATTACAATGATGTATTTCTATTATTCCTGTGTCCTTTTTTTGCACATGCTTAGTAGTTCTGGATGCTGTTTCCCCGGGTTTGATTTTTACAGATGCAATAGTCAATAGTGCATGCACAAATAGTTCCCTGACGTAAACTTCGGGTGTGATTTTTCCACACCTGATATTACTACTGCGTTTATCAAGTGATAAATTCGGGTTTCGGTAATCAAATACCATGGGATCGGCAAAAAACTCATTCTGAGCACCTCGCAAGCGATTACCAACCAGTATCGACTTTTCCGGACACATATTTACCACCCGAAATTAGCGCATAATTTAGAATAAAGGGCAGAGAAAGTTTTTAACACCCGTTGTTTTAACAAAACAGTCTTGACAAGAGGGAGTCTAAAATTAGTGATTCATGGTAAACATGCTGGGGATTTCTTTTTATTCCCCTGGTTCATACCAATGCATGGTTGATACAATCATTGTTAAAACTATGCCAGTCATAATAATCTCAGTCCTGCTCAAACTGCAACATATTCTGTATTACAGCTCACCTTATTTCTACAGCACCTGAAAGCACCTCCTCTATCCCCTGCTTAACTTGAAAAAAAATGGCAAATGCATTCACCTTTAACTCTCATGCAGTCAGTTTAAAGGTTAATTGGGTGATTTAATGGATTAAAGAGGTTTTATGGTGCATGGGCCATTTTAGAATTTAGTACCCCACAGATTGTAAATGGGGGTCGATTATGCTATCGTAGAATCAATGTAGTAAGGTGCCCAGGAACTAGCTGAGCTTAGTCACCAGCGTACACCCTTTCTCAAAAAGTACATTTCAACTGGCATGTCCTTCTCCATGCTAAAATATAATTGAAAAGATAAAAGTAAAGTACCCAAGTCAAAAAGGAAGATCATCCTTGAGTCATTCTGAAGTCATCTGATGACTTCAGCAGGGCTATTCCTGTAATTATCTGGGGAAGCCATCCAAAACCATCCTGAAGTATTTGTATAGGGTGAAATATTTAAATTAGATGACTCTAGAGTCTTCAGAGAAACTACTCCAGGATTGATTCCTGATTACGTGGTTGTTGTGTCACTGCATGAGGTACTGAGAATGGAAACCCAGAGTTGCTCGGGTATAGTAATGTGCAATGCTGAGAAGCCAGGAGTAATGTTTTGGCGAAAGTACTAATTGTGGAATGATTGTTTTGTTTCAGGTTCCACCGCCCGTGGATGATGCCCAATTCTTCTCTGAGAAGCAGTTTAAACTTTTTGAAAAAGATAAGAAGGGATGTTACATAAAAACGACAGGGTCAAGCGATGAAACATTTATGTCACTTGGTTACATTTTACTTTCTTCTTTCTTACCAGACTATATATTGATTTCTAGCCTATATTATGCATAGTGGCTGTATATATCCAGCATGGTCCAACAAATCATTTATGTTGAGTGGTGTGAGAAAGGAAAAGCTCAAGCCAGGATCCTTGATATGTAGCCACCAAACTATTCATGTTCCCCAATTCGGTGGTTGTTAATTTGTGTTCCACAGACCTTTGAGACCCTACAAAGCCAACTTGGTGGGTCTGTGACTGCTTAGAAAATAAATTATATTTATATATAGGTAGTATTATTTGTAAATAGTTCCTATGTGTTTTTGTTTCCAGCCTTGAAAAAGTCCGTGAGGACGAAACACGTGTTGGCTGATCTTGATTTCATACATGTCTATTCTACTATGTAGACTTAATTATTATGGAGATGTCATTCGACTACTCAACACAAAGGATTAAACAGTTCTAATGAAAATTTAATTATCTCGGACTTATTCATTTGGAGTGCCCTGGTTGCTAGTTTTTCCTGCATTTTGTATTTTACAGCACATGACATAGGCGGTTTCTTCTCCGCCTTTGTTTGTGTGCATTTTTAAACCCTTGGTGGTTGGGTTTCTTGCACCAGGCTGGCACCCACCATAGCACTGAAATTTAAAAATATATTACCTAAAACCTCTGGGTCACAGAGGTGCGACGAGTAGCATCAACCACCTTGTTCTCAGGAACATTTATTCTTGACTTCGTTTAAGGTGTATCCGGCTTTTGCCACTGTCTTGCTTAATCTGTACCGTCTAGGCTAATTTGACATTGCTGTATCGGATTATTTGCATTTTATTGCGTAATTTGCACGGTTATAGATACTTCAATACTGAGGTACTTGACTTTGAGCACTTTATTGCATGATTTGCACTTTCAATCACCTTTGCACTGATGCACTTAATTCTGGACAATTTATTGCGTGATTTGTGCTATTTTAGTTATTCTGGTATCAATGCACCCATTCCTCCGCACTTTACTCCCTGATTGCACTTTCTGGAGCACTTTTGTGCACATGTATTTAATTGTTGGTACAAATATATTGATTTGCAATTCCAGGAAAAAGAGTTGAATTGGGATGCATTGAATAATATATGACATATAGAGATACCGATTTAAGACAGATGTGCTTTGAATGATCAGAGATGCATACACCTGTTGAATAGAGTTCTCACTTTTAATCATCATGTCCCATAGCACGGGCAGGGAATTGTATATAGCATCTATATTTGTATTTTAATTAGCACACTAACACTTTAGTTTGCTTTGTTGACACTAGCATTTTATTTCATGTTTGCATTAGTACCTTCGGATATACATAGATACAAGGGTGTTGTAATATGACCTCTTAACCTAATTGACTTGGACTGTAATATGTAGCAATATTTTGATGGACATTAAAGTTTTCCATTACAATAAAAAATTGTCTGATGTTTCGAATTGGACCAGGAGTTGTTTGTCCTTGCACCGCTGTGTAACTGGTCTGGGGAATGGCTGAGAAGAGATCTGTTTGTTCTGAATATATATATATATATATATATATATATATATATATATATATATATATATATAATCACTACTATTAGGTAGTTATAATTAGGTCTGTTTTTCCATAGATGGAGTGGTTTTTGGTTTTCTGATAACTTTAGCCCAGTTTGATGAATCTTCACAAAACTTTCCACAAAAAAGTTCATCTACCTCAGCTTTTTTCAGGAAACCTTCAGGGTGATTTCTCAGGTGAGGGCCTAGAAAAAAGGGGGGTCCCAAAACGTAAAATCCCCAAGCATTTTCTATGGACTTCTTTAGACATGACTACAGCAAAAACTGCTTAACAGAATTATACCAAATTCAGCAGGATGCTAGATGTTGGTCCTTAAATTGTGCTTGTTGGGATCTGATGTAAATTCGTTTAGTAGTTTTTGAACAAATAAGGGTAAAAATAATTGTATATTTTGGCAGGTGGGCTCGCAAGAGTCTACGCAAAATCAAAATCTGAACCCTGTGATTGGTCAAAAGACCTATTTTTCTTGTTCTTCTTCACACCTTTTAGTAAAGTTTCAGTAAGCTCCGTTCAAGGACTGTGCTCCCTGCTAAACCCCCTCTTTCTAATAACCGATGAGCATACTAGGATATGGGAAGAGACTATACCCTACTCACAACTTTTACAAAGCCAATAGGCATAAATAGTTCATATAATCCCCAGTAATACTCCTTCCTACAGTAGAAAGAGTGCATACTACCGTAAATTCATAGATAACCTAATCCTTTCTACTGTTCACAATCCCGCAAGAGCCTAACTAGTTTATATTTTTTGGGGAAAATAGGAATTCACCATCTTATCATTGTAGTACTTATGTCTTACACTCTTCCTTTCAAAAACAATGACCACAAAAATAATTCATACGAATGGAGAACATTCAGAACTTATCTACCACTTTTTACTATTCACTATCTCACCTGAATCCCATAAAAATGAGTTAAAAAAGCTATATTTAATTACTTTACAGTATTTATCCCCTAGACACCTCCTCTCTAAACATAGGGGAACAGCATGCCTTTCTGCTGCCCCTTATATAGCTTTTTTATTTTATTTCCACAACACCTCTAATTTTTTGCAGTAAACAGTAATGGCTGCTATTTCATTTCTAACATTTCAGGACCCAGCCAATCAGAGCACCCATTCTCACAAGAGTATCAAGAGCGTGAAGTCTCACGGGAAAAGTCTCTCGATCAGTCACAGGCCTCCATTTTAAAATTTGCATTCCAATTGGACTCTTGTGAGGCCAACCGTCCAAATATACAATAATTTCTCAAAAACTACTTAACAAATGTATATCTAAGAGCACAATCTGTGAATCAAGATCTAGCTTCCTGCTGAAATTGGTGTATTTCCGTTCAGCTGTTTTTGTTGTAGCCATGTCTAAACAAGTCTATGGAAAACACATGGGGATTTTATGTTTTGGGACCCCCCTTTTTCCTCAGCCACCACTCAACAGATTACCCCGAAACTTTCCATGAAGTAGCTGAGGTGGATAAGCTTTTCTTTTTAAAGTCTCATGAAAATGGGTCTAAAGTTATTAGCAAACCAATGAATGATCTGTCTGTGGTAAAGCAGACCTACCTATAGGTACCGAGTGGGAATCTCAAGTAGGGGATATATATCTAAGTAAATTACGTAGTGGTGATCACCATTAGGTAGTTATAGTTAAGACTATGGGGGTCATTACAACCCTGGCAGTACAAGACCGCCAGGGCTGTAATGATGGAAGCACCGCCAACAGGCTGTCGGTGATTCACAGGTCATTACGACCGCAGTGGAAGCGCCGCGGTCGCACCGCCGGGGCTGGCGGTTTCCCGCCACAATGACCCCGGCGGTAGTAATCCGCCAGGGCAGCGCTGCTAGCAGCGCTGCCCAGGGGATTACGAGTCCCCCTACCGCCAGCCTTTTCCTGGCGGTTTGAACCGATAGGAAAAGGCTGGCGGTATGAGGAGTCGCGGGGCACCTGGGGGCCCCTGCACTGCCCATGCCACTGGCATGGGCACTGCAGGGGCCCCCTGACAGGCCCCGTACAGCTTTTTACTGTCTGCATAGCAGACAGTGAAAAGCGCGATGGGTGCAACTGCACCCGTCACACGGCAGCAACTCCGCCGGCTCCATTTGGAGCCGGCTCCTGTGTTACGGCCAAGATCCCCGCTGGGTCGGCAGGTGGACACTAGGTTTCCACCCGCCGGCCCAGGGGGATCTCCAAATGGCCGCGGCGGGGGTGCTGCCGCATTGGCGGCCACCCGGCGGTCCAGGTCGTAATGAGGGCCTATGTTTCCATAGAAAAAGCATTTTTTGATTTGCCCATATCTTTGGCACTGTTTAATGAATATTCACGAAATTGTCCAAAATAAGTGTTGCAGTTATTCTTGTTCCGCACAGACAGTTTCGGGATGATCTGTGAAGCAGGGCTGAGAAAAAGGGGGGTAAAAAAACATTGCATTTCCCATGTTAATTCCCATAGGATTATTTAGACACATCTACAGCCTGACTCACTGGACGAAATTACACCAAATTTGGCAGGAAGCTAGCTATGGGTGCGCAGGTAAAGCTTTTGCTTATTTGGAGCACATCTGCTCAGTAGTTTTTGAGAAATTTAGGGAAATTCAAATCTGTATATTTGTGACTGCGAAGTATTCACTAACAAAGAAGAGCATGTGCAGGGACATGCATATCTCTGATTGTCTGCCAACACTTCAGGAAGTGTTGTCAGCCACCTTGGAACTCGGCTGAGCAGAGACCCAGAAAAAAAGTAAAAATGAAATAAAAGGGGCCAGGGCAGGACACCAACAGATAAAAAAAGATTTTTTTTAAGTATGTTTTTGCCACAAGTTTGCAATATTTGTGGGAATTTTTACTAAAAAAAAAAGCGTGGGCTCCTGCACTTGTTTTTTATAGGGGCCGGGTGAGCCAGGTCCTGGGGCATTACAAATTTAGTGTGAGGTGCCTATCTCTTCCCCACACAGTTCTGGGGACCACACTTCCCCGGAGCTTTCATTTTTTTACATGCAGGGGGCCTTGGGGACTGTCACCTCCCTAGGGCTTTCCTTAGTGACTATGAGGGGGCCCGCGGCGGCACAGCCCCCCTCTCCCTCAAAAAATGTCATGTTAATGCCATGCCCTGGGGGTTAAGATCCCTGGTGCCGAGATTGGCCTGGGGGCGAGGGGCAGCAACTCCCCTCCCCCCAAAAAAATTCAATATTTACGCTGGCCCCAGGGGATGGAGTCCTCGGGCCGATATCAGCCTGAGCAGGAAGGGGGGCCATGCAGGGTTGGATTGTTATAGGGCTTGGCCACAGGGCCTGCGGCCAACCCCCACTGTGCATGGGGTTGGGTGGTTGTAAGGGTTGGCCTCAGGGACTGAATGCAGGTAACGTCCCTGTAACCTTTGTTTTTTTCAGTGAATATATATGTATATACATTGTCCCAAATTCTTTGTTATATTTACACAAAGGCTCTGACGCTTTGCTTATTGCTCAGAAGGTTTTTATTCCATGTCTGCTGTCAAATGCGTTTCGGTCGCCACCGCAACCTTGATCGCTGACAAAAGGGGATAGGTCTCATTACCCTTTAATACATACACGTAACATGTAATGCACAAATTGAAGCTGTAAACAGACTTAAAGTGACTTTGTGCCAATAAATATCCATTATTACAAAAAGAAAACATATGTATCCATTCATACATATGTAACATCTTACTCCTCTGTAATCTCATGTTTTATTCAAAATAACTGAAGTCAAGGAATTAAAACATACTGAGTGGTTGGAATTGCCTTTGGTTGACAATCATGCCTAAGTGGGCCAAATATTCTGTATATATTCTTTGTATAGCTACAAAATTGCAGTAGATGATCATATTACATATTCCCAATGGTGTAAAAGGAGCTATCAATATATTTATCTACTCAAACACATTCCTATAACAAATTCATATATTCTCAGTCACTTTTAACTATTACCCAGCTGGTGCACCTAAGCAGAACACCTTTACTAAAGACAAAATTCCAAAAGTGGTATAACTAAAAAATGTAAAAATACAGTTACTGATAATAAATAGCCTTTATCTAAACTATCCCTCCTGAGGTCCCGTACACATTCAAACAGTTTATTATAAATGTGTGTGAAGATCTTCTTCACTAATCAAACCACAAGGGCTCTTCGTATTAAGTTCTATTATATACCTTGATCCTGTTCTTCTAAGGGCCCTTTCCCTGTTGCTTCCTCTTATACTGACAGGCAGGGACTCAATCACATAGTATATTAGTCCCTCAGCATCCCTCTGAGGAAAAATGTCAAAGTGTCGGGCTACTGGGTATGTCTGGTCCTTATTCCTGATGGCACGTAGATGTTGGAGTATTCTCTTGTGCACAGGCAATATAGTGCGGTCTATGTACATTAGATTATATGGACAATGCAGTACATATATTGCAAAATTAGTTTTATAATGAAATGCTCCCTTCATTTTATATTTCTTGTGTATCAGCCCAGAGCTATACTTTGAAGTGTTCCTTCCATAAATGCAAGCTTTACGCTTTCCATGTCTCATAAAACCTGGACATTGACTAATCCAGGTCTGTTTGTCCTTTTTGACAGTCGCAGGGCTATTTTTTATCAGAGCATCTCTCATTGACTTTGCCTTCTTGAAAGTTATTCCTGGACTACGTGGAAGCAAATTACCTATGACTGGGTTGCTCTTGATTAAGTGTAAGTGTTTGTTTAGAATGGAGTGTATTGCCCCTTCCTGCTTATTAAAGTTGGTCACAAATCAATAACTAGAATCAAATCTATTCTGTTTCTTCTTATTTTGGACAAACAAGATTTTATCTCGTGATTTTTCTTTCACCTTGTGAACTGCTTCATTGATACAACTATCACTATAACCCCTTTCCAAAAATCTCAAGGATAACTCTTGCATAGCCTGCTCTTCCTCTACATACTCATTGCAGTTGTGTCTCACCCTTAGAGTTTCTCCAATGGAATGCTGTAGATCAAGTTTTCTGGATGAAAACTTGTGGCATGTAAAAGTGTGTTACCTGCAGTAGGTTTTGTAAACAATTTTGTGTGCAATTTATTGCATCTTACATATACCTTTAAATTTAGAAATTGAACCTTGGTAGCATTAATTGTGCTTGGGAATTTTTAATTAAGAGTGTTCTCAGAGATCTTACTAAGAACATTTTCTGCACTCTCTCGTGTACCTTTCCATATTATAAAAATATCATCAATGTACCTACTCCAATGAACAATAGTATCCTCCCATGCAGAGTGGAATTCATTTCGGATTACCTGCTCTTCCCACCAGCCCATGTGTGAATTTACATAGCTGGGGGCGAAGCAGGAACCCATGGCTGTCTCCCTGATTTGATGGAAGTGTTCTTTATTAAACAAAAACGTGTTGCTCTCTAAACATCGTTTGATCATATTCAGAAGCATCTGAGCATGTTTTCATAAATTCACAGGTCTACTACTCAAAAAATGCTTCACTGCCTGTAACCTATCAGTATGTTTGATGATGGCATGCAAAGTGGTTATATCAATTGTCATAAGCAGAAAGTCCTTCTCCCATGATACAGCATACATTTTAAAAAACATTTCTGTTGTGTCTTGTATATATCAATCACAGATATTTATAGAGCGCACTACTTACCCGTTAGGGTTCCAAGGCGCTGGGAGGATTGCTACTACTCGAAGAGCCAGGTCTTGAGTAGTCTTCTGAAGGCAAGTAGGTCTTGGGTCTGTCGGAGGTAGGTAGGGAGCGTGTTCCAGGTCTTGGCGGCGAGGTTGGTGAAGGATCTGCCGCCGGAGGTGGTTCGTTGGATGCGGGGGGCGTTGGCGAGGGCGAGGCTCGCGGAGCGCAGTTGGCGGGTCAGAGTGTAGAAGTTGAGTTTGTCGTTGAGGTAGGAGGGGCCGGCGTTGTAAAGTGCCTTGTGTGCGTGGGTGAGGAGTTTGAAGGTGACCCTTTTGTTGACAGGGAGCCAGTGGAGTCCTCTGAGGTGAGGGGTGATGTGGCTGTGGCGGGGTGCGTTGGTGATGAGTCGGGCTGAGGCGTTTTGGATGCTTTGGAGGCATTGTAGGTGTTTCGCTGGGATTCCTGCATAGAGTGCGTTGCCATAGTCCAGTCTGCTGCTGACGAGGGCGTGGGTTACTGTCTTCCTGGTGTCGGTCGGGATCCACTTGTAGATCCTGCGGAGGGTGCGGAGGGTGTTGTAGCAGGAGGAGGTGACCGTGTTGACTTGTCTGTCCATGGAGAGTGCGGAGTTGAGGATGAATCCCAAGTTGCGGGCGTGGTCGGTGGGCGTCGGGGGGTTCCGAGGGAGGTGGACCACCATGAGTCATTGCAGGCGGAGGGGGAGGTCCCGAGGATGAGGATTTCTGTCTTGTCGGTGTTGAGCTTCAGGTGGCTATCTCTCATCCAGTCGGCGACTGCCTTCATACCCTCGTGGAGGTTGGCTTTGGCGGTGGCAGGGTCGTTGGTGAGGGAGAGGATGAGCTGGGTGTCGTCGGCGTAGGTGATGATGTTGAGGTTGAAACGGCGGGCCACTTGTGTGAGGGGGGCCATGTAAATGTTGAACAGCATTGGACTCAGGGAGGAGCCCTGGTGGACGCCGCAGATGATGTTGTTGGCTTCTGAGCGGAAGGGTGGGAGGCGGACGGTCTGTGTTCTGCCAGAGAGGAAGGATGAGGTCCAGGCTAGGGCTTTTTCCTGGATTCCGGCTTCTTGGAGGCGTGACAGTAGGGTGTGGTGGCAGACTATATGATGGTAACAATCTCACGTAGTCAGCCACAAAATGGTCCACATACTTTGAAGTATTCTCAAAAGTGCTCCCTATAGCTGAAATAATGAGACATCCTGGAGGATTAGCTTTTATCCTTGTGTACCATAGGTAT
This sequence comes from Pleurodeles waltl, assembly GCF_031143425.1. Taxonomy (NCBI): domain Eukaryota; kingdom Metazoa; phylum Chordata; class Amphibia; order Caudata; family Salamandridae; genus Pleurodeles; species Pleurodeles waltl. The sequence continues at coordinate 788,922,704 of NC_090442.1, read as the reverse complement.
CAAATAAAAAACTGGAGTACGTGGGTAACAAATACTGAAAAACTGATATTCCTAATTCGTAAGCAAACTTTGCTCATGCCAAATAGACAGTTCTAAATTGTATTCAAGATGGATTTTTTTTATCTCTTCCTTGTTAGACCATCTATGACAGCTCTCATTCTTGAGTCGCTTATATGCCTCCTCCATGTATTTATCTTTAGACCAAAGTACCAAGTTTCCTCCCTTATCTGCATTCTGAACAATAGAATTAGGGTGCTCTTGCAGTTTCCCAATCAGTGATTTGTAATCACGTAACTCATTTGTCAAACCCCGTTGTTAGTACACTGCACGTGTAGATTTTTTAAATCTTGGACCACTACATCATTGAAAATATCTATTGCATCTTTTGGCATATTTGGAATAAACTTAGATTTATCTTTAAAATTTATAGGTGCTGCACCATCTATCTCAATATTCAAAGCTGAGCTCACAGCCTCTACAGGTAATTGTTCTTCAATGCCTAACGTCTCATTCTCTAATTCCTGGACAGTTATTAGAAGGTTGAGGTTTGCAACTTTATATTGTTGTTCAACATCTAATAGTTTATCTTTTCTCCCCTATTCACCTTAGGTTGCATTGCAAAAAACGTTTTCAATGTAATTGCTCTCGTGAATTGGACAAAATCACTTTTAGTTTGTGTGTAAATCATACTTTCAACTGGGCAGAATGATAAACCCAACTTCAAAATATTTTCCTCTTTTTCACTCAAACGTTTATCTGTGGGGTTAATAATAGCATTTGTGTAATTCTTTATAGTTGCCTTTATTTGTGGCCTCCCTTTTGGAATTGTTTCCTTTTCTGTGCCTTTTTCCTGAGCATCTCCACCTTCTCTTCCTCTGCCTCTTCCTCTGATTGGTTTTTCTGCAAATAGTTGTCTGAACCGCAAACTGAAGCCCTGTTCTCTGCATAAAAAATCAAATTCTTTCACCACTGAGGGAACAGGGGGGTCAGGTCTGGCTGGCTCCTCTATATCTGTATCTACCTCGGAGCTCAGTATGCTCTAATTTTCAAATTGCACTATTACCTCGGGTACTTTTTTTCTTTCACTCTTCCTAAACTGGTTACATTTTCTTGCAGATGTAGAAATCTGTCCACATTCATAATTTGTTTTATCTCTCTGAAATTTCGGTGCTTTTCTATTCACAATAGACTGCTCATATTTTTGTAATTTAATTTTTAATACTGCGCTCCCTTCCTCCAGCCTGCCGGACCCTAAGGGACCCAGGCCTGGGAGTCCACAAGGGGCCAAGCAAGGCTTCCCCTGTAAGTTTGGGTTCAGGGGCCATGGTGGACCCCAGGGGTGGGGGGGAGCCCCTGTCCTGGGCTTCGCCCTCCGGCCCACCAGGTGGCAGGTCACCCAGAACAGGGTCTGAGGAGGACTCCCATGCATGGCTGTGTTCAGAGAGCTCTGACAGGGCCCCTGCCGGGCCCTAGGACGGGCACTCCCTTCCTCCAGCCTGCCGTACCCTGAGGGGCCCAGGCCTGGGAGTCCACAGGGCCTGGGGAGGCTTCCCCTGCCAGTTGGGGTAAGGGGCCCCAGCCTTACCCCTAGCGGGCCCTGGCGCAGGCATTCCCTTCCTCCAGCCTGCCGTACCCCATTGGGCCCAGGCCTAGGAGTCCACTGGGCCAAGCAAGGCTTCCCCTGTCAGTTTGGGTTCAGGGGCCCCATCCGGGACCCCTGGGGGAGGGGCGCTCTCTTCCTCCAGCTTTCCGTACTCCGAGGGGCCCGGGCCTGGGAGTCCGCCAGGCCTGGGGAGATTTCCCCTTCCAGTTAGAGTTCAGGTCTTTGTCCTCTGGACCCCAAGGCCAGGGCTCCTAGGGAGCATTTACGCCCTTGTGGCCTGGCTATCTGGTCGTTCTGACAACTCGGGTCATCTGGTTGCGTTCCATGCGTGTATATGGCATGTCCAGATGGGCAGGTCGGAGGTCCGTCAAGGCCCACCTCTGAGCCCTGTGCCTGAGGGCCAGCAGGGGCTCTAGGAACCCAGGCCACAGAGCCTCAGTCTCCTGTAAGGGAAAACACAGGTTCCTTATGTGAATGCACAGTGCAGCAAGATGGCGGTTCTCTGAACCCGGCCATCTGGTCATGCTTCATGCATTTCTATGACACGTCGAGATGGCTGGGCTGCCCTGTGGTGGGAGTCCGGGTTCCGGTCTTTGTCTTCGGGCCCCCCCCAAGGCCAGGGCTCCTGCAGAGCCTTACTGCCTCATGGCCTGGCTATCTGGTCGCTGTGATAACTCGGGTCATCTGGTCATACTCCATGCATTTCTGTGGCATTTCCAGATGGCCAGGCTGCCCCGGAAGTCCCAATGAGGGCTCATTCGCTTCCTCAAGCCCAGCCAGGGCTCCATGAGGTCAGGTGCGTTCTCCCTGATGGTCCCCTCCGTCCCTCGGTGCGCACAGAGTACAAGAAAGGGGGTAGCCTTACTCCGGATTACTAGAAACAAGGTATGCCAGACACCCTTGTGGTCAAGTGGTTCTCAACCGGGTGCTGCCAGGGCCCGGGCTGGTCTGCCCTGTGACCCGGGTGTGCATCCACCTTGCAGCCCTGCCTGATGAGTCTCTCCTCCGAACCTGGCTTCCCAGAGCACAAACTGACATCCCCATTCAATGTGGCCCCCCTCCCTACCCACTGGGAAAGAGGGTTCATCCAGCATTGTACTCTGATTGATTGGGCAAATTTTGTCTGTTTGGTGATGGACTGCTTGGCCAGCTTTGGCTTTTGTTTCATGCAAAGAGCTTTCACCCCACCAGGGAGCATCTGACTTGAGGGACTGCTGTTCGCAGAGCGAAGGCCAAGCAACCTGGCAGCTTGTGCCCCTCCAGCGTCTGACCAGAGTGGAAGGGGTTGGGTGGTGCCAGGTCCTGCAAGCTGCCTGGCAGTCCAGGCACCTGTGTGGTATCATCCTCCTCCACCCAGCACATTTCCGCAGCAGCTCGGAATAACCATTCCTTGGGGTGCCTCTGCAGCCCAGGCTGGCAGCCACCACTGTCTCTTGCTCAGGCTGTACTATGAGTATAACATAGTTTACTCTCCATTAACATAGCAAACATAGGAATGGAAATCTTAAATTCAAATATACAACATACAATATATTTCAATTTAGATATTTATTATAGCTAATTAAACATTCAGTTCGCACATAATATAATCAACATAGAATCAACCAAAAAAATATATAATACAACCCCCTACCCTAAATGAAACATACATATATGAAAACATAAATAACATAACAGTAAATACGCAAAAATAAACAAATAACACAGAACCAACAAAATCACAAAATAGTATACATACAAAATTACAACCGCCTCATACATGAGAGGATATTTAAACAGCACAATAAAGTTACTGCTTTGATGCTACAATTATGCGTTGTAGTTTGGATTATATAAAATTCAACATAACAGCCAATTCTAGGTTATCATTTCCTGATTCAAATTCTCGTGTTACAGGCCTGATGGTAGCCAATCTTGGTCAGGGCTTCAAATTTGCCAATTTCAAACACTTCATGCCAATGTTCAAGACATGCCAATTTACAAGCCTTGCTCAGGCTGTGCCTCGGCCTGGCTGTCTCTCTCCAGTGGAAATGGCTGATGCCTGCCGGTGCCTGTGTGACCGCCCTGTCCTTCCTAGCAAGCCCCAGGCAGGGGCTTCTTTCCAGCAGGCTTGCGCCTGTGGGGTGTGAAGGTTGGTCCAAGACAGGCATTCAGCCCCCCGTTGGGCAGGTGCGGCTACCTGGTTGATCCTGCCAGTAGCATATGCTTGTCTCAAAGAATAAGCCATGCACGTATAAATACATACGGCCGGTACAGTGAAACTGCAAATGGCTCGTTAAATCAATTATGGTTCCTTTGATCGCTTCACCTGTTACTTGGATAACTGTGATAATCCTAGAGCTAATAAATGTCAATGAACGCTGACCTCCCATGATGCGTTCATTTATCAGACCAAGACCAATCCGGGCGTACCTTGCCACTTTGGTGACTCTAGTTAACTTTGGGCCATTTGCACGTCCCCGTGACAGCGATGATATATTTGGATGTCTGCCCTATAAACTTTTGATGGTACTTTCTGTTCCTACCATAGTGACGGGTAACGGGGACTCAGGGTTCAATTCCGGAGACGGAGCCTGAGAAACTGCTCCCACATCCAAGGAAGGCAGCAGGCTTGTAAATTATCCACTCCCGTCTCGGGGAGATAGTGACGAAAAATATCAATACAGGACTCTTTTAAGGCCCTGTAATTGTAATGACTACACTCTAAATCCTTTAACGAGGATCCATTGGAGGGCAAGTCTGGTGCAAGCAGCTGTGGTAATTCCAGCTCCAATAGGGTATGTTAAAGTTGCTGCAGCTAGAAAGCTCGTAGTTGGATCTTGGGCTCAAGCTGGCGGTCTGCTATGAGGTGAGTTACCGCCTGTCCCAGCCCCTTACTTTGAAAAAATTAGTGTGTTCAAAGCAGGCCCGTTGCCTGAATACTTCAGATTGGAATAATGGAATAGGACTCCGGTTTTATTTTGTTGGTTTTTGGAACTGGGACCATGATTAAAATCCTGGGGGCATTCGTATTGTGCCGCCAGAGGTGAAATTCTTGCACTGGCGCAAGACAAACCAAAGCGAAAGCATTTTCCAAGAACGTTTTCATAAATCAAGAACGAAAGTCGAAGGTTCGAAGACGATCAGATACCATCGTAGTTCCAACCATAAAGGATTCCGACTAGTGATCCAGTCGTGTTATTCTCTTGACCCGCCAAGCAGCTTCTGGGAAGCCAAAGTCTCTGGTTCCTGGGGGAGTATGGTTGCAAAGCTGAAACTTAAAGGAATTGATGGAAGGCACCACCAGGGCACAGAAAGGATTGACAGATTGATAGCTCTTTCTTGAATCTGTGGGTGGTGGTGCACAGCCGTTCTAAGTTGGTGGAGCGATTTGTCTGGATAATTCTGATAGTGAGCGAGACTCCTCCATGCTAACTAGTTACGTGACCCCCAGCGGTCGGCGTCCAACTTCTTAGAGAGACAAGTGGCTTTCAGCCACACATGATCGAGCAATAACAGGTCTGTGATGTCCTTAGATGTCCGGGCTGCACGTGCGCTACACTGAACGGATCAGCATGTGTCCACCCTTTGCCGACAGGTGCAGGTAACCCGCTGAACCCCGTTCGTGATAGGGATTGGAGATTGCAATTATTTGCCATGAACAAGGAATTCCCAGTAAGTGTGGGTCATAAGTTTGCCCTTTGTACACACTGCTCGTCTCTTCTTCTGATTGGATGGTTTAGTGAGGTCCTTGGATCGGCCCTGACGGTGTCGGCAACAGCCCTGGTGGAGCACCAAGAAGATGATCAAACTTGACTATCTAGAGGAAGTAAAAATCGTAACAATATTTCCGTAGGTGAACCTTTGGAAGGACCATTAACGGCGGATCGGCCAGAGAGACCGATGGCGCCAGCCTGAAGCCCTTCACCACCTCCAAGAATGCAACACCCATAGGCACAGGGCCTGGCCCTCCCCTTGTGCTTCCTGGCTGATGGAGCAGTCCGCGGCCACTGGGGTGCTTATGGGAGGACAGGGCGTGGGGTGGGCTCTTCCGCCTGGGAGGACTTGACCCTCTTTCTGGGAGTGGCAAGACGGAAAGTCCCTCCTGAGATGGAACCCACGCTCACCCAGCATGTCCCTGGGAGGGAAACCGAATTCAAGTGCCTCCCTGGGCTGGGACCACCCCCTGAAAGCCCTGCTGCCTGGGCTCTCCTGTGCCTGATTCTCGGGCTTCGAGTGACTGAAGAGTGGCCCTTCAGGGGTAGCTGAGAAGCCTGGACGAGGAGGAGCTGGGGCTGTGAGGGAACCCTGTCTCCTCTCAGTACAGGTGTGCTGGAGCGGGGCTCTTCCCTTCTGGCGCCTCTGACCAGGGCAGTGGGAATGGGCTATCCCCCATCCCACTGGCATAGCTCAGGGCTGCTGCCTTAAACCGGTGACTCTCAACATGCAGGGGTCGAGATCTGGTGGCGGATAGCTGGTGTGCAGGTGGGGCGACCCTCCCTTGTTGCCAGGTACCTGGCTTGCCCTGGTACCGTGTGGCTGGGGTAAGGTTTTGAAGACTCAGGTGTTCCTTCCTGGTCCTCTGGGAGGGACCAGCGGTGTTGGGTTTGCCTGGCCCCTGTGCAGCTCTGGGAGCCCCGCTTCCCGTGGGGAGGCTCCTGGGCCGAGCGCCTGGTGCTGTTCTTTGAATCGTGGAGATTGACTCCCAGAGGGGAAGCCTGATGGGGTGCCCGGCCATCTTGCTGTGTGCTTGGTGAATGGGTGGTGCTGCCTTCCTCCCACCTCTGCTGCACACGCAGAACACTGATCATTGACACTACGAACGCACCTTGAGGCCCTCGGTTTCTTACCGGGGCTACGCCTGTCTGAAGGTTGCTTGATTGTCCATAACGTTGGGGCTTTCCCAGGGCACGCTGGGGCTGTCGTAGGGTAGCTCTACTCCCTTTGTCCCCGCCTCCAAGGTCAGACCCCCTGATTGCCTGCAGCAGGATCCCACCCTTGGTCCTGTCATGGAGGTATGCTGCCGGTGCGCCTAGCCTTGCCACCCCGCCTTGGCAGAGTGTGGGCAGGGGACCGGTCTACCCTGGGTACTTCCTGGGGTGCCTGGCTGCATGTTGCTTGTGATTGTCTGTGGTGTTCCAAGGCTGCCTATGCACACAGCCTTGGATGCACACCTCTGTGGCTGGTTCCCCGGGGGTGGGGTGGGCCAACTGCTGGCCTCGGGCTTCAATCCAGGAAAAAGGGTGTCTTGCCATGTCCCCCCCTGTCCCCTGGCTTTGGCATCTGACTACGACCTCAGATCAGGTGAATGTAAGCAGATGCAGACAGCAGGGGGCCGCCTCCATTGCCCTTCCTGCACGCATGTTCATTGGGCACCCCGTGCTAAATCATTTGTAAATGAACTGATTCCAGTTCAGGGTTTCTTCAGCTGCGATCTTTTGAAAGTCATCCTGAGCCAAGCTTTTATCTCTGTCTGTAGGTGCCCGTGTCCCCCCCCACCACACCTATGGGGGTGGTGATCCTTCTCCTGCCAGGCCTGTGGGGAGAGGGGGGCTGCGGGTCGGTGTGAGGCTGCCTCCACCACATGCCACCCAGCACGGTGGTCTCCCCCTCCCACCCTGCGCCACTGGGTGCAGAGATGGGGGCCACAATTCCTTGCAAGTCAGCAGGGCGACTAGATGGTCAGGATGGGAATCCCTGGTCCGCACAAGTCACCTGGAGGCAAGCTGCCCTGGGAAGGAGCCTTTCTGACTGCACGGCCACTCTTGTCTTTGCCATGGTGACTGCCATGGTGACTGCCATGGTGCCTGGGTCACTCTGGCCGCTGGGTCATCCTAAGCCATCTGGTCACTGAGTCATCCAGGGCCATCTGATCACTGGACTAGCCTACCAGATGTCCCACCGGATGAGCGTCCACAGTAGTGTCCAGCCCTGCATGAAGGCCTCTGGCCATTTCCAGCACCTGTTTTAGTGATATTTTCATCATTTTGAGTTTTTCTGGTTCAAGGGGGCAAAGTCACTCCTCCTAACCAGGGCTATGGGACTCCACGTCAGGTAACATTCCAGGTTTTTCCCTTGAATAGAAGTGAACAAAACAAACACGCCACATGGTCCAAAAGGTATACAAACTCCTTCCCAATGTCAGTTCTGAGTCTTCATTTCCACTCCAGCCTCCCAGCACCTGTTTTAATGATATTTTTGTCATTTTTTGTTTTTCTGGTTCAAGTGGACAAAGTCACTCCTTCTACTCAGGGCTATGGAGCTCCAAGTCGGGTAAGATTTCAGATTTTTCCCTTAGATGGAAGTGAACAAAAAGAAAACCACCCCACATGGTCCAAAAGGTATACAAACTCCTCCCAATGTCAGTTCTGAGCCTTCAGTGCCTCTGGCTCCTTTCTAGGCTCCCACACATTTTAGTGATATTTTCATCATTTTGAGTTTTTCTGGTTCAAGGGGGCAAAGTCACTTCTTTTACCCAGAGCTATGGACCTCCAAGTCGGGTAAGATTTCAGGTTTTTCCCTTAGATGGAAGTGACCAAAATAAAAACACCCCACATGGTCCAAAAGGTATAAAAACTCCTTCCCAATGTCCGTTCTGAAGCTTCAGTGCCTCTGGCCCCTTTCTAGCCTCCCAGCACCAGTATTAGTGATATTTTCATCATTTTGAGTTTTTCTGGTTCCTGGGGTCAAAGTCACTCCTTCTATCCAGGGCTATGGAGTTCTAAGTCGGGTAAGATTTCAGGTTTTTCCTTTAGATGGAAGTAAACAAAAAAAAATGCCACACGGTCCAAAAGGTATACAAACTCATTCCTAATGTCAGATCTGAGCCTTCAGTGCCTATGGCCCCTTTCTAGGCTCCCAGTACCAGTTTTAGTGATATTTTTGTCAGTTTGAGTTTTACTGGTTCAAGGGGGCAAAGTCACTCCTTCGACCCAGGGCTATGGGGCTCCACGTCAGGTAACATTCCAGGTTTTTCCCTTTGGATCGAAGTGAACAAAACAAACACGCCACATGGCCCAAAAGGTATACAAACTCCTTCCCAATGTCAGTTCTGAGTCTTCAGTTCCTCTCCAGCCTCCCAACACCTGTTTTAGTGATATTTTCGTCATTTTGAGTTTTTCTGGTTCAAGGGGACAAAGTCACTCCTTCTACTCAGGGCTATGGAGCTCCAAGTCGGGTAAGATTTCAGGTTTTTCCCTTAGATCGAAGTGACCAAAATAAAACCACCCCACATGGTCCAAAAGGTATACAAACTCCTTCCCAATGTCAGTGCTGAACCTTCAGTGCCTCTGGCCCCTTTCTAGCCTCCCAGCACCAGTATTAGTGATATTTTCATAATTTGGGGTTTTTCTGGTTCCTGGGGGCAAAGTCACTCCTTCTACCCAGGGCTATGGAGCTCTAAGTCGGGTAAGATCTCAGGTTTTTCCTTTAGATGGAAGTAAACAAAAAAACACGCCACATGGTCCAAAAGGTATACACACTCATTCCTAATGTCAGATCTGAGTCTTCAGTGCCTCTGGCCCCTTTCTAGGCTCCCAGTACCAGTTTAGTGATATTTTCATCATTTTCAGTTTTTCTGGTTCAAATGGGCAAGGTCACTCCTTCCCAGGACTATGGAGCTCCATGTCAGGTAAGATTTCAGGTTTTTGCCTTAGATGGAGGGGAACAAAAAAAACACTCCACATGGTCAAAAAGGTATACACACTTCTTCCCAGTGTCAGTTCTGAGCCTTCAGCGCCTCTGGTCCCTTTCTAGCCTCTCAGCACCAGTTTTAGTGATATTTTCGACATTTTGAGTGTTTCAGGTTCAAGGGGGCAAATTCACTCCTTCTACCAAGGGTTATGGAGCTCAGAGTATGGTACGATATCCGTTTTTTTCCCTTGAATGGAGGTGAACAAGAAAAAAAAAACACACACACACTTCAAGTAGTCCAAAAGGTACACAAACTCCTTCTCACTGTCAGTTCTGAGTCTTTAGTGCCTCTGGCTGGGTCTGCCCTGGCTGGGTCTAGAAGCTATGACTGGGCCTGGCTGGGTGGGGAAGCTATGACCGGGCACCGGTTGGGAGTTCCAGCTGGCTGTGGGTGGAAGCCCCAGTCCAGTCTGACAATCCGCAAATATAAATGAACCATTTACAAGTGTTTCTAAGTAAGTAAACCTTGTGTGATCCACACAAAACACACCACATCTTAGTCCCTTAGTGACTAGTTTCCAAAAAGATGTGACGGCAAGGTGTTCGCTGAGGAGAGAGTATGCATAGATGGTAAAAAGGAAAGATAAACACCAAAACATTATTGCACACCACCCACTAGTCCATCTCAGGCGTACTGGTTGGATCTGGCATAAGGGTAAGTAAATGGTTAAAAAAATACTTTATTCACCAATGACTATGAAATAAAATTCCCAAATATCATTGATAAATCAACTACTTACAAGTGATTTTAGGTAAGTAAACCTTGTGGGAGCCACGTAAAACACACCACATATTATTTCCTGCTCTGATGACGTGGACCCGCTGTGCGTATGTCAACATCATCAAATTGCCAATAACGTTTTGTCCACATAAGCTACCCATGCCAAATTTGAGTCCTTTTTTTCCAACATTCTAGGGATTCTAGAGGTACCCAGAGTTTGTGGCTTCTCCTGGAGGAGACCCAGAAATTAGCCAAATTACAGGTAAGGTTTCATTTTCTTTTAAAAAATTGGAAAAAAGGGCTGCAGAAGAAAGCATGTGTTTTTTTCCCTGAAAATGGCATCAACAAAGGGTTTGTGGTGCTAAAATCAAAATCTTCCCAGCTTTCAAGAACAGGCAGCCTTGAACCAGAAACCCAAATTGTTCAACACAATTTTGACATTTTACTAGGACATACCCAATTTTTACTATTTTTTTGTGCTTTCAGCCTCCTTCCAGTTAGTGACAGAAATGGGTGTGACACCAATGCTGTATCCTGGACAGCTAAACATTTATGAAAAGTAGACAACATTCTGAACACAGCACGGGGTCATTTGTGTACCTCCTTCAAGGTTTTCCTACAGAATGTAACAGATAAAATAAAAAATATTGAAATTCAGGTGAAAAAAGAGCCATTTCTGTCCACGTTTACTTCTATAACTTTCTCCAGCTATGGTAGATTTTTTACAGCAATACAACGTTGTGCCTGCTGAACTCTTCTGGGTTCGGGGATATTTCGGGCTTTTGGATTCATCAAGAACCCCAGGTACCCAGAGTCAATAAATGAGGTGCACCTTGCAATGGGTTTTCATTGTATACCGTGTATCCAGCAACTCATTTGGTGAAATATAAAGAGTGAAAAATTGCTATCAAGGAAACCTTTGTATTTCCAAAATGAGCACAAGATAAGGTGGTGGTAAGCAGTGGTTATTCCGGGGTCCCCATACCAGCATGTGAATTACAGGGCATTTCTCAAATAGACTTGTTTTTTACCCACTGCCTTACGTTTGGAAGGAGAAAATGTAGAGAAAGACAAGGGGCAATGAATCTTGTTCTTCTGTTCAGTGTTTCCCCAAGTCTCCCAATAAAAATTGTACCTCACATGTGTGGGTAGGCCTAGAACCTGCTACAGGAAATGCAGCATGGACACATCAGATTTTTACTTTGAAATCTGACATGTTTTTTGGAAAGTGCCTTGCTGTGGATTTGAGCCTCTAGCTCAGCGGGCACCTATGGAAACCTCCCAAACGTGTGCGTTTTTGAAAACTAGACACCTAGGTGAATTCAGAATGGGGTGACTTGTGGGGCTCTCGCCAGGTTCTGTTACCCAGAATCCTTTGCGAACCTCAAAATTTGGCAAAAAAAAACACTGTTTCCTAACATTTTGGTGATAGAAATTTCTGGAATCTGAGAGGAACCACAAACTTCCTTCCACCCAGAATTTCCCCAAGTCTCCTGATAAAAATGGTACCCCACTTGTTTTGGTAGGCCTAGTGCCCGCGACAGGAGACGCCCCAAAACGCAGCATGGACACATCAAATTTTTACATTGACAAGTGACGTGTTTTTTGGAAAGTGCCTAGCTGTGGTTTTTGGTCTCTAGCTCAGCTGGCCCCTAAGAAAACATACCAAACCTGTGCATTTTTTTAAACTAGACACCTAGGAGAACCCAGGATGGCGTACCTGTGGCGCTCTCACCAGATTCTGTTTCCCAGAATCCATTGCAAACCTCAAAATTTGGCAAAAAAAAAAACACTTTTTCCTCACATTTCGGTGATGGAAATTTCTGGAATCTGAGAGGAGACACAAATGTCCATCCAAACAGCATTCCCCCAAGTCTCCTGATAAAAATGGTACCTCACTTGTGTGGGTAGGCCTAGCGCTTGCAACAGAAATTGCCCCAAAACACAACATGGACACATCACATTTTCCCGAAGAAAACTGAGCTGTTTTTTGCAAAGTGCCTAGCTGTGGATTTTGGCCTCTAGCTCATCCGCACTTAAAAAAAACTAGTACACCTGGACATTTCTTAAAACTAGATACCTAGGGGAACACAGGATGGGGCAACTTATGGTGCTCTCACCAGGTGCTGTCACCCAGAATCCATAGCAAACCTGAACATTTGGCAAAAAAAAAACCTTTTCCTCACATTTCAGTGCTGTTAAGTTCTGGAATATGAGGGGAGCCTCAAACTTCCTTCTACCTAACATTCCCCCACATCTCCCGATAAAAATGGTATCTCACTTGTGTGGAAATTCTCCAAAACACTACTTGGACACATCAAAATCATCAATTACAAATTACTTGTTTTTGCAAGGGGGGCACCTGCGTTTTTGGTCCTGTGCTCAGGTAGGGAAACCTATCAAACCCAGACATTTCTGAAAACTAGACACCCGAGGGAGTCCAGGGAGGTGTGACTTCCATGGATCCCCCAGTGTTTGCTTACACTGAATCCTCAGCAAACCTCAAATTAAGCTTAAAAAAACACATTTTCCCAACATTTCTGTATGGGATCACCGCACCTGCACAAATTTCCTAGCACCCAATGTTCCCCTCAGTCTACCAATAAAAATGATACCTCACTTGTGTAGGTGGGCCAAGTGCCTGTGACAGTGAAGAGTCCAAAATATGTCAAAATTGAGGGGGAACCAAAGCGGGTCCAAAAGGGCTGTGTGAAAAAAAAAGTTTTTAGGCTGACTAGTGGGGCAGAATTTTTATCTGTATAGATGCAACAATGCTGGGTAATAGGAATTTTGTGGATTTCTGCAGATTCCGGAAGGTTTCATCACAAAAATATGGGGAAAATGTGTGATTTCAAGCAAAGTTAGAGGTTTGCAGGGCATTGTGGGTAAGAAAATGGTGCTGGTGCATGTGAAGCACACCACCCTGGACTCACCCAGGTGCTCAGTTTTCAGATGTGTCTAGGTCTCGTAGATTTTTCCACATGGCAGTGTCCCAAAGTCCAAAAAGTGCAGCCCTCACCATTCCAAGTGAGACGATTCCCTGGCATCTAGTAGGCTTTCTGCTCCCCCCCCGGGGAGTGGATCGGGGGTAATTGCTCCATCTGTCCACCGGTGGGCAGAACAACTTTGCCCCTATTTATTTGGGGTGCGGTTATGGCCATACCACACCCTCTTTTGTAAAACAAAAATCTTCCCTGGTGTCTATGGGCTTTCTGCCCCCCCTTGGGGCAGATGGGCCTTACAAAAATAGGCCAATCTGCCCCCAAAGGGGACAGAAATGGCCAATAGTAATGTGCCCCCATGGGGAGCGACCCTTGTCCAAGGGGCTTCCCCCCCAAACAAAAGAAACACGCACACCAATCCCTGATGTCTAGTGGTTTCTGCCCCCCTTGGGGGCAGATTGGCCTAATAGTACTAGGCCAATCTGCCCCCAAGGTGGGCAGAAATGGCCTAAAATAAAATTGCCCGCCTTGGGAGCAACCCTTGCCTAAGGGGTAGCTCCCCATCTGTAAAAGTACAAAAAAAAAAAATCCCTGGTGCCTAGTGGTTTCTGCCCCCATGGGTGCTAATCAGCCTAATTAAATATAGGCCGATCTGGGGACAGAAATGGCCTAAAATACTTTGGCCCCCTGGGGAGTGACCCTTGCCCAAGGGTCCCTCCCCTCATGTCAATAAACAAATACAGAAAAATCCCTGGTGTCTAGTGGTTTCTGCCCCCCTTAGGGGCAGATTGGCCGAACAAAAATTGGCTGATCTACCCCCAAGAGAAATGGCCTAAAATAAATTTGCCCCACTTGGGGAACAACCCTTGCCTAAGGGGTTGCTCACCTTGCATGAAATTGGTGTTTAAATAAAAAAAAAATCCCTGGTGTCCTAATAAAAACAGGCCAATCTGCCCCAGGAGGGGCAGAAATGGCCTCAAATAAATTTGGCCCCCAAGTGGGCGACTCTTGCCTAAGGGGTCAGTCCCCTCCTGTAAAAAAACAAAAACAATTATCCCTGGTGTCTATGTTTTCTGCTCCCCGTGGGGGCAGATCGGCCTGATTAAAATAGGACAATCTGCCCCAAGGGAGGCAGAAATGGCCTAAAAATATTTTGGCCCCCTGGGGAGAGACCCTTGCCTAAGGGGCCACTCCCCTCCAGTAAAAATAAAAAGTACACTTTTCATGGTGTCTAGAGGTTTCTGCCCCCCTTGAGGGTGGATGGGCCTAATTACTATATAGGCTGGTCTGCCCTCATGGGGGGCAAAAATGGCCTAAAACATAATTTCCCCCATGGGTAGCGACCCTTGCCCAAGGAGCTGCTCCCCTCATATCCATTTCATCAAAAAAATAAAGTCCCTGGTGTCTAGTGGTTATTTCTGAAGCCCGATCGCTATGCGATCAGGCTGCAGAAATGCTCAGAGAGACATGACAGGAAAGGAAAAGCCTTTCCTTTCCTGCCTCTCTGATCTCCCCCACCCCCTGATCGTAAGAGAAATGCTTTCATTTCTCTCCAGCGCAATGGGGGCCACCTCTCATGAGGTCAGCACATGCTTGTGCGCTGATGTTATCAGATGTCACTGGGGGGGGGGGGTCAGGGTGGAAGGGGAGGCGATTCCCCTTCCATCACTGCCCAGACGAGGAGGTGTGGGAGACCCACAGGGGAATCGCTAGCGCTTCACCCGTGGGCTCATTGCAGGACGAGCTGGTTACGCCTTTGGCACACAAGCGCCATGGCTGAGGACGTAACCAGCTCGTCTGCGGCACCCAAGGGGTGAAAGGTTGGAAGGCTTGTAATGTAACATAAATCCTGATAATGATGATAACAGTGCTATTTTGGAAACCGGCAAATAATGTCAGGAGACACCACCAGAAACATAGCATGCTCTACTGATGATCATGAAGAAAAATAGATGTATTTGAGCTATATTACACAGATAAATCACTTATTGTGATAGTGTTGTGCCTGCAAAATGACATCATAATGTTCTTATAGGGAGAAAACATCAAGATTTCAACACCATTAAACTTTACATCACTGGTCCCGTATCTGCTACTCCATGACTAAAAGGGCCCCCACTTCTTGAGTGTTCACACGACAGAGGGCAAAGCATGGTATGCGTTACATCATTCCGCCATCCCTGCTGACACTAATCAGTGAGGACACGCTCTACCGACATCAGGGCACATAATGAGCCAATCTCCAGGCTTGGATCACCTCTCTAACTGGAGCTGAGCTCCGAGGCTCGAAGACAACGGAGAGCTCTGCCACCCCTCCTCCACCTGGCTCAGCTTTGTGGCAAAGGAGGACATCTGGCAGGGGCCCTAATCCACTTTCAACTCCCTCAGCCTGGCTTTGTCCTTCACCAGCTGAGGCTGTTTGGGCCTGCACCTCCATGGCCCGCTCGAGCTGCCTGATGCTGGCTTGACCCCTCTATCCACAACTTTGGCCTGGTCTGCTTGGCACTCTGTCTCCCCCCTCCAGGCCTACATTACAGAGCCACAGCTTGTCAGTTACAGCTTCTGTGCCTCTACCCTTGATCTTGTTATTCGACCAGTCCATATACACCTGAAGTTAAGCCCTTTTCAGATAGCCCAGTACTGCCCTGCAGTTCCCCCCTCCCTTTCTGTATCTCACCTCTGGCGTGATGCCATCGGGTAAATTCTCTCACCAACTGCTTTTTACAGAGGTTGTGGAGGAAGGCAAGGCAACCTCTGAGACACCGCAAGAAGCACCCTTCCACTCCCCTCCCAATCGTCTTCTCCCCTCCTGAAATTACTGCGACATGCATATGTCGGGGACACAATTGTGTTGGACATAAATGGGGACATACTGGTACAAAGCACATATCACACACATACACAGATGTCATTTTGGTGCATTGGGTAGTGTGTAGTACAGGGAGACATATATGACTAAGGTACAGTGTGTGTGTGACTTACCTCTCTTCCTTAGCCACAGCCATTGTGCAATGTCAATTGGGCCCTGTGATGACCTCCCTCTGTCAGCAATCCACCACCAGTGCATTGCCTGCAGGACTGTAACATATAAATATAGTCGGCAGTAACCCACCAGCCTGTCTGCTCGTAAGAGCATCCCGTTGTGGCGGTCAGCAGCTCAGCCACAATACATCTGAATATGGCGGTCAGAAAACACCGTCTACTTGACAGCAAACTTGGGACTTCTGCTGCGGCAGATTGGCATAAATACCATCAAGATCTAAATCAGGCACAAAGTCAGGATATAAAACCCAACACAGTGATTGTGATTTTCTGTACTGATAAGACTATTACCTTGCAAAGGAATTCTTCTTTACAATCGTAGAATAACAACAAATTGGAAAAAAACAAAGGATCAAATCCCATGACTTGCGGTTTGCATGCAGCTCCTTGATGCTGGCACATTGAGCACTGTGCTATATTAGATTGCTTGCAGCTGGATGTAACTAAATTATTTTCGTGTCAAAGTAGTAGACCACTTAGCTATCTAAATAAAAAATCAATCTGTGATCTACATGTAACTTGATACGCTTTGCAGTAGGTACATTACCTGTCAATGTTACTTTGAATCAAAACTGACTAGCCAAAATACAGAACTCTTCTAAAACTGTGTTAACCACTACAGTTATTGTACTGCTATTATAATCCCCTCATAATTGCTCGGCACACCATGATTTCTGCAGCAGGTGTTGGGCCCTGTCGGATATTTTAAAATGCAGCCTCTTTGTAACCAATTAAATAATCTAAAACAGATTTACTTTCACATATGTCCTTGTTGCCAATTTCTATACAGCAGATTAAAGAAAAATGTATACATTGACTGTCAGACTGCTTTTCAAGCCCCACCCCTTGAGACTCCACACCCTTCCTCTGCTTCACCTTGACCCCAATTTATGGGTTCCCTGGGAAATATGTTTCCAATGGCAGCACTGTCACAAGTATGGCCAGTCCTTGGGGCCAGCTAATGAGGGATGCTGCTCTAACGAACGAAACTCAGAGCACAATGGCAGGTGTCCCTGTACTTGACGTTCTCCTCCACACCTAGACGTACACAAAAAGACCATCCCCTGAGAAGAGACGCATGCTGGAAAAAAGTCATGATAGAGCTTTGCTCCCTCTATACTTCCCAGGTGGAATACATGCTCCATAAATTGAAAGCCTCCCACTATGAACAAAAGTAGAAAACAGGGAGGCTCCTGACTACCCAGCTCAGACAACAAGAGGCCAGGTTAGCCATCCCATCCATCAAAGACGAAACGGGGAGTATGACCAACTCCCCACTGAATACTTCTAATGCCTTTGGAGACCTACTATGCAAAACCCTACAGCTTTGAGTCTGACGATAGCGAGGGCAGAGTGAATACCTTTGTTGATAATCTGACTCTACCACACTTTAATGCTGAAGGCTGAGCGCTCCTGGAGGGAGATATTTCTAAGTAGGAAATCACGCAGGCCATCACACAACTCCTATACAACAAGACACCAGGTGAGGACTAGTAGAGGAGGTTTTCTGAGAGAATTTGACCAGTGGCTTAAGGAAGAGACCGTGGACTAGCTTCTCGTGTCTTTCCAGGAAGCAGATAGCATCTATAACACACATGTCTGATAAAGCTGTGATCACTGTCCTTCCAAAACCGGGTCCGGGCTCTCTGCTGTATAGTAATTACCATTAAATCTCTCTCTTCAATTCTGATGCCAAGATACTTGCCAGTATCTCAGCGGCCCCCTTCACCTGAGTTATCCCAACCCTGATTCACCATTCCCAGGTAGGGTTTGTTATGGGACGGTTGTCCCCTGACCACCTTCGGTCTCTCGCCCAACTTTTATGATTGTCAAAGAACTCACAGGAGGCATCCCAGGCACTTTCTCTGAATGCCAAAAAGATGTTTGACCACATTCAACATAGCTATATGTTTTTCACCTTGCACGGTTTGGACTAGGAGAGGACTCCATTGAAAAAATGTGATGGCTTTAATGTGAACCTACGGCACATCTAAACTGTTGGAGCTTCTTATCGGCTCCATCCCCTATCCACAGACGCACTCATCAGTTTGCCCCCTCTTGCTGTTACTGTTCCTTCTAGCAATGGTGCTTCAGGTGGCGGACATTCGAAGCTCCCCAAATTATGGGTATTTGCACCCCAGTGGGATCATCCAAACTTTTTCTATAGGAGGACGATATCTTGCTTACACTCACCAATTTTGTTAGCTCCCTTGTGGCCCTCATGTCACTTAATACAGATTCTTCAGACTACAAAATCAATTGGAATAAGAGCATGGCCTTACCCATGTTGTGTGTCACAAATGGAACGGCTATACCCATTCCGATGGCTAAAATATCTGGGCATCCTTGCACTCAGGGTTGGGAATGAGGTGCCTTCTGTAACCTTTATCCACTCATGGCTGAAAACACCATGGACTGTGCAAAGTGGAACCATCTTAATATATCAAAGTGGAGACACTTGTAATCGGTGAAAATGGTAGTCTCTCCCCATTTCATCTATGTTCTAGGCATGTTACTCTTCCTAGTTTGTGCCTCTGTCCTTCGCTCCTTTGAAAAAGGCATATGATCCTTTGTGTGGGACACACAGCAATCTCGCCAGAAACCCTCCAAATTGATCGCCAACCGGGGGTGCAGGGTCTGTATAGAACACTACTATATGGCCCTACAACTTGCCCAACTGTCCTCCATGAGGCCTAGGAGAACTGAGCTCCCCATTCTGGGTGAAATCGGAATCCAAAACTGCCTACTGCGACCCCAGCCTGGACCACCATTGCCAATAAAGTACCCTCTCAACATCGACCTCCAACTCCATCATTCAAACATTGTGAAGACCTGGAACCAAGCCCACAAACTCCTGCAGTGTTACACATGGCTCTACCCCCAAGGCCCCCTCTGGAACAACTCTACTATCCAGGTGAATGGCAGACTGTCTTCTTGGGAACGTGGCAAACTGTTGGTATCACGATCCTGGACATTTTCTTTTCCTCTGGTGAGATGAAAACGTTTGAGGCCTTCCAAGAGGAATTTCAGCAACCCAGCCCCAAAGATAAAGCTACATGCAGCTATGCCATTGCTGTCATCACGTTTGGGGCCCTGCCGTGGAATCTCCTTGCCTCCCCCATCACAAGCGCTGGGGATCCTACAAGAGGGTCATGTCTGGCTTACACAAACTTATTTTCTGCATTTGCAGACACTCCTGAATTTACTACGTATTAAATGGCAGAGAAGACTCCAAGTGGAGTGCAAAGATCAAGGTTGGCCGACGTTGATAGAGGAAGTTGACAGGGGGACAAGCAAAACCATGATGATATTTGTTGCTTTAAAATGATCCAGGACTGATACTGGACTGTACAGAAATTGGCGGCCTCAGGCCTTCTCCACCAGTCTCAGTGTTGGTGCCTAGCTAACCGTGATTGCGACTCTACACACATCCTTTTGGTTTAGCTGGACATGCTCCATCTGTGATCCCAAATCAGCTCCACCCTCAGTCGTTTCCCATAATTGCCCCGCACATTCCCCCAAACACTGATCATGTTACAGAATACAGGCTGGACTCACGAGTCGCACACATAGATTACTGACAACTGCATTAACTACAGCCAAGCTCTGCATTTTTCGATACTGGAGATCGACCACGGTTGGCCACTTGCGAGAGTGGCTGACTGAGATGTTCAAGGTGGTGTCATATGAACAGATCATATGTCAACTACAAGATCGCTTTTCACTGCCATATGTGTTTCTTCCCTGGGAGCGGATGGCACCGCTCCTTAATGTTCCTTAGACCCAGTGTCACGTGCAACCAACCCTCTCCCACTCTGCCCTTCTCTCACAGTCACCATGGGACTGCAACCACTCTCCTTCCCTGCATACCCCCCTCTTTCTGGGAAGCCTTCTTCCCTCCCCACCTATCCTCCACAAACGCATACACTTTTGGTCCATCTCCCTTTTAGCCCTGGTCACCCTTCCAATATTCATTCCACCCTTTGCTATCAGCAGAATGGACTGGGTTTTGTTCTGTCAGCTGTGCACACAGGTGGGACCGGCAATTTATTACTCCTGACTCATAATTTTCGATTTATGATTTTGATTTATGTCTCATGTATAGTACACATTTTTCAACCGTCTTTAGTCAGTCGCATGTTTTCATTCAGACCATCATTGGCACTGCCAACTTACACAAGCAGCTCCATCAGTAGGTGGAGTCTCACCACCTCTCAGATTGTGTTAGTTCTTTCCACCATTTCAGAGCGTCAACACCATGGTTCAGCTCCATAAAGTGTTGGACTAGGAGCGCATTCACTTTCTTGGCCCTAATGACAGACTTGTGTTAAGCATAATGCACATCAATTAGTTTCCCAAACATATGCTAGAGCACATGAATAGGGAAAGAGATGCATCATTTTGGTGGGTAGACAGTTGGGATAAGCGGAAGACTTATGCACTACGTCTTTGTCCAGTGACTCTTTTCCCTGACTTGTCAGAACATAGATAATGCAGTTGCCTGAGTTACAGTTGTCAGTAATTGGCCAAAGCCCTAAAGAGAGGTGATTTTCAAAGGTCTGTAAAGTCTTTGATAAATATGTTCACCTCATAGAGGGAAAAGAAAATTTCACTCTTGACCTCCTTTGTCAGTTCCACACTGCCTCTCTCACCTTTAGCCGAGGCCTTTGAACTAAAACAGAATTAGACAATAGCTCAAATTTCCTGTCCTAGACGACTCCTAATTCTACCCCTCTCAATGTCAACCCTGTGGTGATTGAGTCTTGGATACTGCAGTTTAACTCTGCCTGGGAGAGCAGAGTCTTTGCCTGCTTTGTTCATCCAGGAACTCTGCTCCTGTGCCACACAGGTATATTGTAGGAAAAATTGGACTACGCCTTACTGCTTTATGAGTAGTTGCTATGTCCTGGGCTAGCCTCACTGTTCCCTGATCACTTGGCCAAATTCTGCTGACCCTTCGAATTGTGAAGATACAACCCACAATCTGCCTTTATTAGCATTAAAAGATGCAAATACACTGAGCCCTGTCAGCCAGGAAAACTCAAACTACCCCTTACCACATTGAATATAATTTTACTCCTAACTTTTAGCAGTTATAGTAATTCAATTTCTCATTTATGCTTTAGGCTGGGACATTTTTATTAAAAACGTCATGCTCTGTTGTACCTAGTAAATACATATTGGGGGTCATTACAACCCTGGCGGAAGGCGGAGAACCGGCGGTAAGACCGCCAACAGGCTGGCGGTCTTACTCTGTGGAATTATGGCCATGGCGGTTACCGCCATGGTCATCCGCCGGTTCTCTGTTCTGCCCGCCAGGGCGGAGACGACTGCCGGGCTGGAGACCTGGGTCACTATACTGTATTTGGATCCGGCTTACCGCCGTGAATTTCCAGCGGTTTGAACCGCCATGAAATCCATGGCGGTAAGCACTATCAGTGCCAGGGAATTCCTCCCCACCCGACCCCCAATATCACTTCACCCATACCCACACGACACACACGCAGGCACCACCTACATACTTACACGCACACACGCTGACATACATGCCTACATCCACACACACAGTCATACACGCACACCCACATTCAATCATACATGCACACATCCATACAGACATACCCACAGACATACACTCACTCATTCCCATACACACAACACCCCTACAGGCATACATGCACTCACACACCCCCTCTACATACACACACCCCCATGCACCCACACAACACCCAACATCCCCCCACCCCCCTCCCCTCACGGACAATCGACTTACCTGGTACGACGATCCTCCGGGAGGGGACGGGAGCCATGGGGGCAGCTCCGTCGACACCACACCGCCAACAGAACACCGCCACAGAGAATCACAGGACGTGATTCGCTGGGCGGTGTTCTGTTGGCGTGGCGGTGGAGCAACCTCCACTTCCCCGCCTCCCGCCAGTATGGCTGTTGGCGGCTCTCCGTCCGTAAAAGGACGGAGAGCTGCCAACGGTCATAATACGCCGAGTGGCAAACCGCCACCAATGGCGGTCTTCCGCACGGCGGTCTTCAAAAAAGACCGCCGAGGTCAAAATGACCTCCATAATAATTTACTGACCAAACCAAAGAATCCTTCTTGAGAAGAACCCAAGGGGTCAGGCTGCCACCTACCAAGACATTGATAAGTGAAGTCCCATAGGGATCGTCCCTAAGCCTCACCTTTTTCAACATATACATGACATGCTGGTCAACGTCATCCCATCAGAAGACATCACCATCATCTCCTACAGTAAAGACATCTAACTGATCCTCTTCCTGATGGACAAAACAACCATCACCAGGATCAACTTCACCAACTGCATGATCGTGGTAGCAGACTGGATGCAAACCAACAGCCTGCAGCTCAACTCTGACAAAAAAGATGTGCTGGTTATCGGCAACAAGATCTCCCCATCGGACTCCACCTGGTGGCCGTTGGACCTAGGACCAACAACCACGGACGAAGCAAGACATCTAGGGATCCTTCTAGACAACAAGTTCAATTTGATGGTTCAAGTGAACGCAGTGTATGGCTCCTGCTTTCACATACTACGCATGCTATGAAAGATCTTCAGATAGTTGCCTCAGAACAACAAATGGACTGTCACACAAGCACTCATCATCAGCAGGCTGGACTACGGCAACCCTCTCTACGCTGGAATTTCCAAACAAGTCCTATACAGACTTTAGACCATCAAGAACACCACTGCAAGACTCATACTCAACCTCCCATGCAGCCCCCTCAACACACTCCACCTCAAAAAACTTCATTGGCTCCCCATCCATGAGCCTGTTGTGAACCCCCAGCCCCGGGGACCTCCACCTCCCTGGGACAAATTCAGATGTTCGAGGGGGGGTGCACAGCTCTCCTCAAGGAGTCAATATTGGCACTGGGTACCACCACCACCCCCCCCCGGGTCAGCTCCTGCTATATCCCCGGGTGCCCACCCCCGGGACATAGCTGTTTGCTCTGACTACTCCCCCCCCCAAAAATTAATATGGCCCTGTGGCCGATATCGGGTCAGCGAAGCAGGGCTGCATGGCCCCCTTCCTCCATTTATTGAAATCTGGGCCCTGGGGGTGGGGCCCCCGGGCTGAGATTGTCCATGGGAGGAGAGCAGTGCAGCCCCCCAGTGAATTGTAGTGGGCCCCAGGAGATGGGGTCCCTGGGGCCAAAATCTGTTGGGGGAGAGGGGCTGCGCGAGCCCAACTCCCCACAGTGGCCATTCACCCAATGACCCAACCAGTAGAAAGTGCTTCCTCTTACACCCACTCTCACACCCACATAGACCCTCTCACACCTACTCTCACACCCAGAGATACAGGCACTATGGCCAGTCCCCCCCCCAGCACAGCCAAATGCTGTTTGCAGCGTGTGTTGGGTGGCTAGGAGGGGCTGGCCACAGGGACTGGGCAGAGGCCAGGCCCTTCAGCCACCCCTAGCTGGGCACAGCCAAAGGCTGTGTACGGCATGGGGTTGGTTGGTTATAGGGAGTTAGCTGAAGGGCCTCACCGTAGGCCTTTGGCCATGAGTAGTGGTAGTTGGATTAACATATAGTAATGACAATTATTTTACGTTAAAAAAAACAAAGATGTTCACTGAAAAACCAAAGGTAACAGGGATGTTATAGATAGGAAAGAGAATAAAAAAATGTTCCTCCTTAGGGGGCCCCCAGTTCCCAAGAACTGAAGGCTAGTTTTGGCCAGCACACACAGTAGTACATTACTGCTCCCGCTAGGGGAGTAACAGCAGAGCTGGTACCATTGAGAAGGAGCAAAGAACATGGATGATGGCACCCGCATATCTGAAGGATGGTGTGCTCTGAGTTAGTGGGGTCATATGGTCCATGGAGCTCCCACCATGGCCCTTCACACATATGGACGCATCTGGGTGTCCAGATTGGGCTTGGAGCACCCCTAGAAAAAAAACACATGTGGAGCCAGGCTGTATTTCAAAAGAATATTGCAAATAATCTTGGTCCTCGAGGAGAAAGTAGCCCTTACAGGCCTAAAAAATCATGAAATTGTTACTAGACCTTCAGGTCGAGTAACTTGAATAATCTACTCCACCTAACTATAATGTACTTGAACCGTAAACGAGTCTCAAATTGTGTGATGGTCGGCAAATATTTTATTTTTCAGAGTCGCCTTTTCCTTCATTCTCACATATGAGTACACCTTCAAATATGTGAGTTCAGCATTTCTGCTATACAAAAAAACAATTTTGTTTGGTTAAATAGACTAAGGCCCAGATTTACAAGCGGCCTGCGCCACCGATGTGTCACTTTTTTGGACACATTGACGGCTCAGGTTGCTGACTTATATCTACAAGGCCACGTAAAGCCACTTTGCCTGGCTTTACATTGTCTTGTAGATATGGAGTAAGGCAACGCAGCACAAGTGCTGCATTGCCTTTTGTTTAAGTCTGGGAGGCGTTTTGCAACTTCCATGGATTTTGATGCAATACGTCAAAACCCTACGCCACTCCAGGGGTGGCGTAAAAGTGAAGCAACAAGGAGATATATCTTTATTTCTCCCCGTTTTTTCCTCTTTCTGTGTGCTGCATTATGCAGCACACGTAGAAAGAGGAAAACTCCTCCTGGGATTGTTTTTGTGCTAGAAGGTGCCCCTTCCTGCACAAAAAAAATCATCTCTGCACCCTTGCACCATGCACCCTGGCACCATGCCCTGGCGCATAGCTGCCATTTGTGCACCAGTGCACTTAAATCTTTCTGTCCCTTACAATCCACGTCTGGCTGGGTTTAGTTGACAGCTCCCTTGTGCATTCACTCAGACACACCCCAGACGCAGGATACACAACCTCACTTGCAAACATCTGCATTTTAAATGGGTCTTCCTGGGCTAGGAGGGTGGAGGACCTGAGACGTACATTTCAAAGGACAGTAGCCTGCCCTCACACAAAGGACTGCCACACCCCCTACGGGGACCCTGGCAAACAGTATTGAACTGAAAGGGGACCTGGTGCACTTTTAAGCCACTCTTTGAAGTCTCCCCCACTTCAAAGGCACATTTGGGTACTTAAACAGGGCCTCTGCCCCTACCAACTCAGACACTTCCTGGAGAACAAACTGGAACCAGAACCTACATCCTGCCAAGAAGAGCTGCCTGGATGTCCAAATGACTCACCTGTCTGCTTTTTGTGAAGGACTGCTGCCTTGCTGTTGCCCTGCTGCCTTGCTGCTCTCTGGCTGTGGTGAAGAAGTGCTCTCCAAGGGGTTGGATAGAGCTTGCCTCCTGTTCCCTGAAGTCTCAGGACCAAAAAGACTTTGGGGGTCATTCTGACCCCGGCGGTCTTAGACCGCCGGGGCCAGGGTCGGCGGGAGCACCGCCGACAGGCCGGCGGTGCCCCGCAGGGCATTCTGACCGCGGCGGTAAAGCCGCGGTCAGACCAGCAACACTGGCGGTCTCCCGCCAGTGTACCGCCGCCCCTTTGAATCCTCCAAGGCGGCGCAGCTAGCTGCGCCGCCGAGGGGATTCCGACCCCCCCTACCGCCATCTAGTTGCCGGCGGTCTGCCCGCCGAGAACCGGATGTCGGTAGGGGGGGTCGCGGGCCCCTGGGGGCCCCTGCAGTGCCCATGCCACTGGCATGGGCACTGCAGGGGCCCCCGTAAGAGGGCCCCTACGAGTATTTCACTGTCTGCTTAGCAGACAGTGAAATACGCGACGGGTGCAACAGCACCCGTCGCACCTTCCAACTCCGCCGTCTCGATTACGAGCCGGCATCCTCGTGGGAAGGGAGTTTTTCCCTGGGCTGGCGGGCGGTCTTTTGGCGACCGCCCGCCAGCCCAGGGAAAAACTTAGAATACCCTCTGCGGTCTTTCGACCGCGGAGCGGTATTTCGGAGGGGGGAACTCTGGCGGGCGGCCTCCGCCGCCCGCCAGAGTTAGAATGACCCCCTTCATCTCTACAAGAAGGACTCCTTGTGCGGTGAAATTCGACGCACAGCCTGCCAGAAAAAAATGCACAACCTGCACCGCGGTGAAATTCGACGCACAGCCTGCCAGAAAGAATACACAGCCTGCACTGTGGTGAAAATTTCACCGCACGTTGAAGCAGAACGATGCAGCCTGACTTCACATCGAGAAGATCGACGCAGCGCCAGGGTAGCAACTGGAAATTCGATGCACAGCCCACCGGATCGACACACAGCCGAGCCGGAATGATGCAGTCTGACTTCCAGAGAGGAATCGACGCAGCGCCTGACGTGCAGTAGAAAATTTGACACAACACTGGCCGAATCGACGCAGCTCCTGTAACTTCATCCTGTCAGCACAGGAAATCCATGCATCGTCCCCGGGGCATCCGAAAACCCCGCAACTCGAAGAGGATCCTCGACCGAGCGCCGGAAATTGATGCACAGCTGTCCCTGCGTGAAAACTGAACAACGCATCGACGTGTGCGGCTCGAGAAATCAACACACACCCCCTTTGTTTCCACGCATCTCCTCCTCTGCGATTCTTTGCAGAGATTTTGCACGCGAACCAGGTACTTTGTGCTTGAAAGAGACTTTGGGGGTCATTCTAACCCTGGCAGTAAAAACCAGCAGGGCGAATGACCGCGGTAGCACCGCCAACAGGCTGGCGGTGCACCGCTGGGCATTCTGACCGCGGCGGTTCAGCCGCGGCCAGAAACGGAAAGTCGGCGGTGTACCGCCGACTTTCCGCTGCCCTTGAGAATCCTCCATGGCGGCGGAGCACGCTCCGCCGCCATGGGGATTCTGACACCCCCTACCGCCATCCTGATCCTGGCGGGTCTCCCGCCAGGAACAGGATGGCGGTAGGGGGTGCCGCGGGGCCCCTGGGGGCCCCTGCAGTGCCCATGCCAATGGCATGGGCACTGCAGGGGCCCCCGTAAGAGGGCCCCAAAAGGAATTTCAGTGTCTGCCTAGCAGACACTGAAATTTGCGACGGGTGCTACTGCACCCGTCGCACTCCAGCAACTCCGCCGGCTCCATTCGGAGCCGGCTTCATCGTTGCTGGGTCTTTCCCGCTCTGCTGGCGGGCGGCCTTTTGGCGGTCGCCCGCCAGCACAGCGGGAAAGGCAGAATGGCCGCCGCGGTCTTGTGACCGCGGTGCGGTCATTTGGCTGTAACCGCATGGCGGGCGGCAACCGCCGCCCGCCGCGGTTAGAATCACCGCCTTTGTTTGCTTTTCAAAAGACTTAAGACACTTTGGTGGTCATTCTAACCCTGGCGGTAAAAACCACCAGGGCGAATGACCGCAGTAGCACCCCCAACAGGCTGGCGGTGCACCGCTGGGCATTCTGACCGCGGCGGTTCAGCCGCGGCCAGAAACGGAAAGTCGGCGGTGTACCGCCGACTTCCCCCTGCCCTTGAGAATCCTCCATGGCGGCGGAGCGTGCCGCGGGGCCCCCGTAAGAGGGCCCCACAAAGAATTTCAGTGTCTGCTTTGTAGACACTGAAATTCGCGACGGGTGCAACTGCACCCGTCGCACCTTCCCACTCCGCCGGCTCCATTCTGAGCCGGCGTCCTCGTGGGAAGGGTGTTTCCCCCTGGGCTGGCGGGCGGACTTTCGGCGGTCGCCCGCCAGCCCAGTGGGAAACCCAGAATGACCGCCGCGGTCTTTTGACCGCGGTACGGTCTTCTGGCGGTTCCCGCTTGGCGGGCGGCTACCGCCGCCCGCCAAGCTTAGAATCACCCCCTTTATATCACTTTCTTTATATCACTTTCACAGTGATATATCAAAAGATGGCTTGCAGCACTGCCCTGCGCCAAAACATTGTAAATCTGGCACTAAAGGTTTGCTCCAGGTATAATAAGAATCTAGCCGACATATAGGATACACATGATCCATGACTTACCTTATGTGCTACTAGCATTGCCTTCAGGGCAGAAGTATTTCCCAGTTTATGTTGAAACACTCACTTTCAATAAATATTTTACTAAAGCAAGATGTGGTAGTACCCTGTCATTTACAGACAGTAAATTTCCAAGAAATGTCTACAAACCTTCCCACCAACTTGCAGCATTACTGATAAAAGTATGTGTATTAATAATCTGTGAAAACTGGGTTTCATGAAAAATATTGATCATTTGCACATCACCAGGTAAAGTGTTCCTGTAAGAAGTTGGCTCTGTATATACTATCTCAAAGTAAGAGATAGTGTGCACAGAGTCCAAGGGTTCCTCTTAAAGGTAAGATAGTGGCAACATTTGATAATTCTAAAGCTCTATGTTGTGGTAGTGTGGTCGAGCAGTAGGCTTATCAGAGGGTAGTGTTAAGCATTTGTTGTACACACACAGGCAATAAATTATGAACACACAAAGACAACTCCAGGCCAATACTTTTTATATAGAAAAATATATTTTCTTAATTTATTTTTAGAACCATAAGTTCAAGATTTGAAGTAAATGCATAAAATGCAAGGTACTCCACACAGGTAAGTTGGGAATTTTGAATTAAAGCAGTAACATACACAGTTTTAGTAAAAATGGCAATAAGCTACTTTAAAAGTGGACACAGTGCAAAAATCAACAGTTCCTGGGGGAGGTGAGCAATGGTTAGTTTGTCAAGGAAGTAAGACACTTACAAGTCTAAGTTCCTGGGCATAGGCAGCCCACCGTTGGGGGTTCAAGGTAACCCCAAAGTTACCACACCAGCAGCACAGGGCCAGTCAGGTGCAGAGGTCAAAGAGGAGCCGAAAACACAGATGCGCCTATGAAGAACAGGGGTGCTCCAGTTCCGGTCTGCCAGCACGTAAGTACCCGTGTCCTCGGAAGGCAGACCAGGGGGGTTTTGTAGAGCACTGGGGGGGACACAAGTAGTCATACAAAACACACCCTCAGCGGCACAGGGGCGGCCCGGTGCAGTGTGCAAAGCAGGCATCTGGTATTGTATTAGAATCAATGGAGGGACCCAGAGGTCACTCTAGCGGTGCAGGCAATGGCACAGGGGGGCTTCTCGGGCCAGCCACCATCTGGGCTAGGCAGAGGGTCGCCTGAGGCTCACTCCTGCACTGAGGTTAGGTTCCTTCTGGTCCTGGGGGATGCGGGTGCAGTGCTGGGTCCAGGCGTCGGGTTCCTTGTTACAGGCAGTCGCGGTCAGGGGGAGCCTCTGTATTCTCTCTGCTTGCGTCCCTGTGGTGGTCCAGGGGGTCGTCTCGACCTACTGACGAGGTCGCAGTTGCCTGGGAGTCCTCCCTGTGGTGTTGGTTCTCTGGAGCTCGAGCCAGGGGCATCGGGTGAAGTCTCACGCTTTCGGTGGGAAGAGTGAGGTCTTTAAAAGTTGCAAGACAGTTGCAAAATTGTTGCTGGATTTGAACAGAGTCGCTGTTCACGGGAGTTTCTTGGTCCTTTGGTTCAGGGCAGTCCTCTGAGCCTTCAGAGGTCGCTGGTCCCTGTCGGATGCGTCGCTGTCGCAGTTTTCTTTGAGTCAGGAGGCAGGCCGGTAGGGCTGGGGCCAAAGCAGTTGTCGTCTCCGTCGTCTCTGCAGGGCTTTCAGGTCAGCAGTCCTTCTTCTTGTTGTAGGTTGCAGGAATCTGATTTCCTGGGTTCTGGGGTGCCCCTAAATACTAAATTTAGAGGTGTGTTTAGGTCTGGGGGAAGTAGCCAATGACTACTGTCCTGGAGGGTGGCTACACCCTCTTTATGCCTCCTTCCTGAGGGGAGGTGGGCACATTCCTAATCCTATTGGGGGAATCCTCCAATCTCAAGATGGAGGATTTCTAAAGGCAGGGGCACCTCAGCTCAGGGCACTTAGGGGCTGTCCTGACTGGTGGGTGACTGCTCCTTGTTTTTCTCATTATCTCCTCCAGCCTTGTCGCCAAAAGTGGGGGCAGTGGCCCGAGGGGCGGGCATCTCCACTAGCTGGGATGCCCTGGGGCGTTGTAACAAAAGGGGTGAGCCTTTGAGGCTCACCGCCAGGTGTTACAGTTCCTGCAGCGGGAGGTGAGAAGCACCTCCACCCAGTACAGGCTTTGTTCCAGGCCACAGAGTGACAAAAGCACTCTCCCCATGTGGCCAGCAACTCGTCTGGTTGTGGCAGGCTGGCAGAAACTGGTCAGCCTAACACTAGGAGTCGGACTGGTAATCAGGGGGCATCTCTAAGATGCTATCTGAGTGCATTTTACAATAAATCCCACACTGGCATCAGTGTGCTTTTATTGTGCTGAGAAGTTTGATACCAAATCATCCGGTAGCCTATTAAAAAGTCAAGCAGGTCCACCACCATGCAAAAGGCCAGTGACTGTCACATTGGCACTTGTTAGAGGTGTAACTGCAATGGAAAAAAAGAGGTATGGGGTGGTTAAGCATGTTTGCTGTGTTTTGGAGGGCTCTGTGCAGAGAACTAGCAATTCACTTTATGCACTTCAAAGACTCAAGGACTTGTCTTCTTTACTTCCACTATTTTCTTGCCTTCTTTACTTCCACTACTTTTTATGTAGTGATTTTGGGTTGTGCAGTTGTGCAGTTTCCATGTTATGAGGAGGAGAATTTGCTGTATGCAGAATGTATAGGATATGATTGTTTATTGGTGCAGGACAGTAGCTTGTTTATGTCATGAGAATAAGAGGCATATGTTGGGCTATTGAGTGAGCAGAAGATAATGTTACTTATTTGTATGTGAGGTTTATGGGAAGTAGAAAGAAATAAAGTGTGGAAGCAATCTAGGCACTTTCCTGGCAAATGGTGAAAGGATGTACAGAGGTGCATAGTCCGTAGCCTGGGTCTGTGTGCAGAACGCAATCTGCTTAAAAAATAGTTGTAACAAAGATTTTATTTTTATGATATAACACATAATTTGCATTGCCTTCAAATTATTTATCTTCCATTGAGAAGCTATTTAAAATCATTCTGTTGCTAGGAAGGAATTTTAGCCATCTTTTTTATTAGGATCTTGAATCTACAGAATGTCACCTGTGCCACAAATAATTCTTTGGTCCCTTCTTTAAATGTAATCATACTATGGACATACATGTTCCAGTTATTTGACTTATGACTACTTCATTGGGCTTACTGCAACCATATCAGATGTTTTAACAACTGCTGTTCGGAATTTCTCATGCTGTAAAGATTTTTAAACAATGTACTTGCCACTGTTGGGGGCAGACTGTTTATTTACAACACTAATCTTATCTAGGCCTGTGTCATATATCTTGCAACACAACAACTAGAGCAGACGTATCGTATTCAACACATACAGAATGTTCTTACCAAGGAATGATAACTTACTGCAGCATTTTATAGGGCATACTGGCTGGAGAGTAAGTGAGTTCCAAAGTGGAGCTACTGATTACCTTACTACTGCAGTCAGTATTGAAAACAATACAACATTAAAAATCTGATTATATTGTATTGCAGTGTCAAACACATCTAATAAAAACAGTCATTTATTAATTAAAGTGTCTCATTTTATTTAACAGAGTCAAGACCCAGTCTTGAAGGAAGTCAGACAGATCATGAAGACCAGGTTAAAAGGTTGGTACTACAGGAAAAAGTGGAAGGAGAATCCAAAGAGAACAGTTTTGAGAATTTAACACCAAAAACCTCCTTTGAAAACTGTCAGAGGCAAGAAAGCCCTTTGGGAGTATGCCTATGTCAACCCACTAAAGTGGAAAGTGATGTTGGTAATGCAGGTAAAATCATTGAACAAAATGAAGAACATGTGGACAACAAGACAGACATACATAATGAATGTGTTCCGAAATTGAGTGAGAACTCAAATCAAATGACCCATCCAGAAACACAGAGGGAAGAAGAATTGCTTATAAGTAGAGAATGTAGAGAGAGCTTTAACCAGTCTATTTCTGTAATTGATCATCAGCAGATACATACAGGACAGCAGAACACACACACATACTCAATGTGGGAGCACTTTCAATTGGATAGCAGGCTGTTAAGCCATCAATGATTACACTCTAGAGAAAAGGCATGTACATGTAGAGAGTGTTGTAAAAGCTTCAGTGGGTCTTCATCATGTTTAACAAGACATATGAGAATATATACAGGAGAGAAGCCCTATAAATGCAGTCACTGTTACAGGAGTTTTAGTGACTCCTCCACTTTAATAAAGCACCAGAGAATACATACTGCAGAAAAACCTGTTGTGACTGTGGCAAAAGCATTTGCCGATAATCAAATTTGATTACCAACCAGCGAATAAACACAGGTGGAACAACCATATACATGTGATGTGTGTGGAAAAAGTTTTAATCGGTCCGCAAACCTAGTTGTACATAGAAAAAATTAATTCATACATGTAATGAGTGTGGAAAATGTTTCAGCGGTTCATCATACCTGGTCACTCACCTACGAATACACATGGTAAATAAATTATACAAATGTTGTGAATATGGAATGAGTTTCAACTAATTAAGCCACTTGATAGCATATCAGAAAATACATAGTGGGGATAAGCCCTACACATGTCATAAATGTGAGAAAAGCTTTAGTGAACTAGCAAATCTGATTGCTCATCAATGAATACATGTTGTAGGAAAGTTCTATAGTTGTTGTCAGTGTGCAAGGAGTTTCAGTGACTCATCAGCTCTGGCTGCTCATCAGTTATTATACATAGAAAAGAAAGAGAAACCACATAAATGTAATGAATGTCGGAAGAGTTTCAGCTGGTCATCAAATTTGATCACACCCAAAAGAAAAATACATAAAGTTGTGAAACCTTTTACCTGTTCTATTTGTGGACAAAGTTTAAGTCAGTCTGCAACTCTTATTACCCATCAATGAATACACACTGGTGAGAAGCCATATATGTGTACTGAAAGCAGTCGGAGTTTTCAACAGTCTACCAACCTCACCAAGCATCAACGGGCACATACTGGAGAAAAACCTTATTTGTGTTCTGAATGTGGGAAGACTTTTAGTGATTTCTCTACTCTCATCCCACACCAGCGAACACACACAGGAAAGAAGTCTTATGCTTGTAGTTCTTGTTGGAAGTGTTTTAGCCGGTCATTAAACTTTTTCTCACAGTAGCAAATACATACAGGGGATAGACCATATACGTGTGATGATTGTAGGAAAAACTTTGGATACTCACCAGCCCTGAGAAAACACCAGCGAATACACACAGAATGTAAAATGTATTCCTTAAGGCCTGATCTCCATATTTGCTGCATATAAAGTGGGTGTAAGTTAATACACATCTGTTATGGGACAATGGCTTGTAAGTATCAAATCCTTCATGGTGTAAGGCAATGTACATAACTTTGTTTCCTTATGATAGGCTTTACTTGATGTGGCTGTTTCCTGGTCTTTGGAACAGTTAAATAATTGTTATAACTTTGAAAATGTATCTTTTCACACTTTCACCAAACTATGAATATCCCACTTAAATACCAACACCCGTCCATTTGTATAGTTTCTAATCAGTAGCAATAAAGAATTCATCAATCACGTTTTAGTGTTGCATGATTTCACTTAGTGATCAACAAACATTCCTGAAAGAACATGTCTGATTTATCTTGGGTAAGTAATCTAATTGCTATCTTTATGTCCTGCCTCTAATGTTATTATCTTTTAGCCATACTCAGTTTGAAAAGCTTTCGCGCTATCCACAGATGGTCTTTGCTGAATGCACTAAAAGATGGAATGAAATTGTATAATAGTGAAAACATGATCACAAATAGTTTCAGTTGTCCTGGCCAAAGTCAGTCAACAATAAGCCACACCTGTTGTGGTTGAATGATAAAGGTATAGCTAAAAATTCCTGCATTCAGCTAAAAACTCTGAGATGTAACTGGAAATAATATTCATCCCTGACATGTAATAGAGAAAACTGTTTTATGAGAAGGACTAACAGAAATAAACACTATAAACAGGCCAGTTAGAGTTTAAGGTGGTCATTACGACCTCAGCGGTCCTTTTCAAAGACTGCAGAGGAACCGCTGTGCTGAAGACCAACAGTGCAGTCGGTTTTCCGCTCGGCGAATCATGACTGCTGGCAGCCCTCTGTCCTTTTTCGGATGGAGAGCCGCCAGCAGCCATACTGGCGGTCGGCAGGGAAGTGGAGGTTGCTCCACCTCCACCGCCCCGTCATCAGAACACCAACCACCGAATCACATTTTCCGCGATTCGGTGTGGCGGTGTTCTGGTGACAGGGTGCTGGCGGTGGAGCAGCCCCCATTGATCCCGTCCCCTTCCGGAGGATCAATGGACAAGGTAAATTGATTGTCCATTAGGGGAAGGGGGTGGGGTGGTGTTGTGTGTTGTGTGCATGCATGGGGGTGTGCATGTGAGTATGTAGAGGGGGTGTGTGAGTGCGTGTATGCATGTGGGGGTGTTGTGTGTTTGCAAATGTGAGCGTGTCTGTCTGTTTGTATGTCTGTGGGTATGTGTGCGTGTATGTCTGTATGTATGTGTGCGTGTATGACTCTGTGTGTGTATGTTGGTATGTATGTTGGTATGTGTGTGGGTATGTGTATTGGTGGTGTCTGCATGCGTGTAGGGTGGGGGTGTGTTGCAATGTTGGGGGTAGGGGTGGGGAAGGGGGTCCTGCCACCTTTGGGGGGTGGCAGGGTGGTGGGGGGAGAACTCAGGGGTTGGTTAGACCCCTATCAGTGCCAGGGAATGAATTCCCTGGCACTGATAGTGCTTTCCGCCATGGATTTCATGGCGGTTCCCAACCTCACGAAATCCATGCCGGTCAGCAGGGTCGTGATACCGCCGGCGGTCTTGTGACGGCCGCCGGGCTGGAGACTGAAGTCTCCAACCCAGCGGTCGTCTCCGCCCTGGCGGTAGGAATGGAGAAGTACCGGATGACCATGGCGGTAACCGCCATGGTCATAATTCAAAAAAATTTCTGCCAGCCTGTTGGCGGTAATACCGCCACTTCTCCACCAACTGCCAGGGTCATAATGAGGGCCTAAATGTGTGTCAAAAAAAACAGATCACTGGAGCTATACAATGACCATAATTATTACATGGCACTGTTTTTTAAGCTAGAGGTAAATTAAGAGAGAATAATAATGCAATTGGTACAGTTGAAGGTATTGACCATGATAGAAGGAAATTGGTTCTGAATAAAGTACAGAAGTGTGTGGTCACAAAGAATTGTTTTAAAAGGCAAGTAAGCAAAGACATCAAGTTCCCATTACTTAAGCATCAATTACTGTTACAAAACTTATTCTTAATAAGACCATATTTTTACAAGAGTAGAATTAAAGTAGGTTATACAGGAAAAAGAATTAAAGGAATTGCATGAGAATCCATTAGACACCATCAGAATCTGAGGGGCTGAAGAACCCACCCAGCAAGAAGTACATGGCTCCCAGAAATAAAATGAGTCGAATTATTGCACTAAAAATAAAAAAATGTGTGACCGTGGTCAAATATAAAAAGCAGTATGCTAGGATGACAGGAAGCCTGAATAATAATCATCCTTTCCTTAGAAAAATACTGAATAATTTGTCATTTAAAACGGTGGAGCTCAAGTTGTGCAATTTTAGTGGAAAAATGTTCCAAGAGCTAATAATGTGGTGAGTTACCTGCATACAAAGCCTACCTGGATGCACAAGGATAGTTGTTTGACATGTTCCTGCTCAGGTTAAAAATAGCATTGGAGGTGGCTCAGTCAATTTAGCATGGAACTCACAGGTCATGCCTTAAGAAGTGGCTTTTGTTTACACTTCTGTGTCACATGAAGAAACAATGACTTTGCCAAGAAATTTTAGTCAGAATGTAGCATCATCTCTCCTTCCAGTTAAAAAATATCATCAGTTAGAATGCTAATGGTGTTTACTGAAAACAGTTTCATACGCTATAGCTGCTGAATCAGCTTTAACACTAGATCAAAGAACCATAGGAGACATGGCTGTGTGGAGCAATAATTTGATGCCAAGATAATATTTTCATTAACCGCTTCAGTGTGGGCATTGGCCACTGGCTGACACCCGCACTACCACCCTGGTGCGGGTCACGACCAGCGGCCAACACCATGGAGGGGGGTTGAAAAATGATTTTTTATTTATTTAAACAGAACGTTGGAGACAGGGAAGATCTTCCATGTCTACCCCTGGTCCCTCATCCGCCACTTTGTGATGTCAGCATGCTGCAAGGCGCGCTAACGTCACTATCTGTTTCCCCACAGGAGCAGTAAACTGACGTTCAGGAAGGCCTTGTTTGAAAGGGGAGCCCCCTTGAGGGCCAGGAAACCCCACTAGACACCAGGGATTTCAGTTGGGGAGGTTGCCCCCCTCGGAAAATGGGCTGGGCCCCCCCACGGGGCATGGGTTTAAAAAATATATTTTTTACATCAATTTTAAAAAAAATGAAATTGAGCAGGACGACCCCCTGTGGGGGCATACATTTTTTTAATAGTTGTATGGTTTCCCTGGGGGCCACTATGGCCCCCAAGGAAACCATAAAGCTATAAAAAAAAAATATATATATATATATATATATATATAGATCTATATATAGACATACCTATGTAGATATATCTATCTATCTATCTATCTATCTATCTATCTATCTATCTATCTATCTATCTATATATATATATATATATAGATATATATATCTGTGTGTATATATATAGATCTCTATATATAGATCCATATATATATATATATATATATATATATATATATATATATATATATATATGTATAGAGAGAGAGAGAGAGATATATAGATATAGATATAGATATGGAGATCACTTTTGTCAACGCGTGTGTGGTTTCCCTGGAGGCTGCGATCGTACCCCAGGAAAACCATACACCCACATATAAAAGTGATCTCTCTCTCTGTATATAGGTGTGTATATATATATATATATATATATATATATATATATTCGCCACCAGCAATGCACATACTTCAACTGACGCGTTTCAACTGTAGCTTTTAGGCAGCAATAAAAAAGTCAAATAAGTCTTGTGATTATGTTTCTGCTACAAAAGGATCTGACTTTTGTCTAGTGGCAGTTTTGATGCCATAAAGTAGCGTAGAAGGTTTATATGCCTACTGCAAAGATCAAATCTGTACTTTATGTAAATAGCTGAGTAGATTAGTAAAGTCAGCCATTGGGGGTGTGGCTAGGCCTGCCAGCAAGACGGGCGCCACAATGTGAGGCTCTGCTGTGCACCGGGCTGAATTTGGCTATTTATCCTATTTGGAGCGGCGCCTGTAGCTGTATAATGCGCCCTGAGGCCCCTGGAGGATCGGAGGGCCCCCGGAGATGTTGATTGCTGTGCTTCTCCACGGCCAGCTGCTGCTGGATGCCCCGGGTCTTCCCGCTTGCCGGCAGGTCGGGTGGGGCGGAGCTGCTGTCATCGAGGCAAGCGGAGATAGGGGGAGTGCGTTCCTTCCCCACTCAAGACCGATCGGCCGGCATATCGGACCGTGGCCTCTCCCGTGGTGCTGGTGCCCCTGGGCTCCCGCAGCTCGGGCCTGCTGTGATGTGGGACTAGAGTGCTTGTGCTTGTGGCCGGAGGATGGTGGAGCTGGTGCCCCTCTAGACCGGTGCTGACCCAGCGTGAGGGGCGTGTATTGCCAGCTGGACGCCCGTGGGGTCCCTGTGGACTGTGGGGAGCGGCGGGTGAGCTGCCCCCTGGGCCCGGGGGCCCGGAGAACTCCTGGCTGTGTGGTGGCGGGCCTGGCCCTGGTCACTGAGGGAGGTGCTGCCAGCTGATTTGGGCCCAGAAGGCCGCCTGCTGCGTTGAAGAGTGGCTGGGGCGGACTCCTATCTACTCACCCTGCATTGTTGGCCCCCTGCAGAGATAGTGGCCGCAGAATGCGGTGTCGGACGGGCTACTCCCACGTCTTGGAGGCTGCCGCATTTCTGGACTTGCTTGCGCTGACAGCGGCTGTGTGCTGCTGTGAGGACTGGGCGCTGCCCGTATGGGGGGCCCTGCGGGATTGCAGTGGACCTGGAGACTCAGTGAGCTGAACCTCCTTATCCTGAAGGCATCCAGACTTGGATTTGTTGTGCTGATCTCCTGCTCGCTGCCATCGAATCGGTGGATGGGAGTTTACGTCTCACTCCCGCTTTGCTGTGGTTTGAGCATGGGTAAGACAGAGCAGAAACAGGCTAAACTTACCTTCGAAGCTGGGAAAAAGAGAGGTGGTGCTCCTGCCCCCCTGCTCAGAGAGGAGCCTCTTGAGGATGGTACACCGGACACCTCGGTCAGGGCCATGTTTCTTGACCTTAAAAGCAGCCTTGCAGGTATCGATGCTAAGCTCGATCACCTGACTGTGCAGCTGGACCGAATTAAGGCCAGGGTGGATGATCACGACTTTCGGTTCAATCATCTGGAAACGCGAACCTCGGAGCTGGAAGTCCAGTGAAATGGAGAATCGGAGCAGTTGCTCCATATGGAACGCGTGCTGGAGGTCAAACGCAATAAGAATGAAGATTTGGAGGCCAGGTCGCGCCGCAATAACATCCGCATACTAGGCCTTCTGGGGTCCACAGATATGGGCAGAATGGAAGACTTTGTAGAGGGTATGCTTGCGGAGCTTTTTCCTGCTGAACTTTCCTGGATGATGGTGGTGGAGCGGGCTCATAGGTCATTTGGGCCCAGACCCCCTCCTGGAACTCCCCCACATCCCATCATTGCCTGTTTGCTAAACTACCGGGATAGAGATGCTGTTTTACAGCTGGCCAGGGAGCAGAGACTGTGATCTACAAGAATGCTGAATTTAACTTTTTTCCAGACCACACTCCTAGTGTGCAGGCTGTACGCATAGCGTTTTTACCAGTTAAACGCACCATGAGCCAGACTGACGCCACATTTTCACTTATTTACCATGCAAAGATGAGGGTGCAGCACCGGGGTAAATTGCTTTTCTTCACAGATCCAAAGCTTGCCGCTAGGTTCGCCAAAACGGTGCCTAGGAGAGTGACGGAGGCGGTTCCGGACGGCCCTGGGACTGAGAGTGCAGCTTTAAGCGACAATGACTAAATGAGCAAGGGTGCTACTGACTGCGATTTCTTCTTGCTGAGTGGTGGGTGTCCCAGTTTTACATGGTCCCACCCCTTGCGCCGCTCTACTGCTTATTGTCTTGTTGACCCTCGCCCTCCTCCCCCTGTCCTGT
Organism: Pleurodeles waltl; assembly: GCF_031143425.1. NCBI lineage: Eukaryota > Metazoa > Chordata > Amphibia > Caudata > Salamandridae > Pleurodeles > Pleurodeles waltl. The sequence goes on along the minus strand of NC_090442.1, from coordinate 788,883,673 downwards.
TTGGGATAGCAGGACGGATGGCTTAGCCCTCGCCCCTTGGATGAGTCCTGGATGCATGATGTTTGTTAATAAAAGGGTTAATGTTGTACTGGGGGGTGGGTTATCTGCTTTGACCCAGTTGGGGGGTCTGCATGAGTGAGGGGTTGTGTACGTTCTTGTTTTGGGTCCATTTTCATCTTCTGTCTTTCTCCCTTTTCATTTCCTCTTCCCATGATGCTGGATGGCAGGACAGGGTGCTGTGGATGCGCTACGGTTTCGTAAGGCCTGTGGGAATGGCGCCGGGAGGTGTGACCTTGATCAGTTGTCTCACTTGGAATGTACGAGGCTTGAATGATGGGCGTAAGGTGCGGCTTATATCAGCGTACGTTAAGCGTCAGGAAATAGATATATGCATGTTGCAGGAAACTCATTTGGTGGCAGATATGCTGCACCGGCTAAAGGCTGGGTGGATCGGCGAGTGCCATTGTGCGGCGTTCTCGCGCTATGCTCGGGTGGTGGCGATTTTGCTCCATAAGGAACTGCAGTGGCGCACTCAGAAAATTATTGCAGATCCTAATGGCTACTATGTCCTAATGTAGACTAGTGTTGGTATACGGCCCGAACACGGACGACCCTGACTTTCGTGAGGTGTGGCGTTTGGTTGAGTCGCTTGGCAGCCTGTGCAGTGATCTGGGCGGGGATTTCAACGTGGTTTTAGATTCAGCTGCGGACCTCGAAAGCCTGGCCAGGATGCAGCACGTTTCTGCTGCTAGGGCTCTGTCGTCAGTTATGGCCGAAGGTGCATTGGTGGATATATGGAGGGCTAGACACGCGGCTGCTAGTGAGGTTATGTGTGTTAACTACGCCCACAACAGTTGGTCCCGCATAGATCGATGGTTGGGTTCAAGAGATGTGGAGCTCTGGACGCAGTCGGTGGAACACTTTGCCTGAACCTTGTCGAATCACTCGCCGGTTAAGTTAGTACTGGCGGTGCCTGGAGGGCCTGGGCTGACGAGGCTGTGGCGCTTACTGCATGGGGCACTGAGGAACACTACATTCCAGGAGGAGGTCCGTGAGGCCATTACTCATTATTTTGAGGAGAACCTTGGGTCCGTGAGTTCGGCGGGCACTCTGTGGGAGGCCTTTAAAGTAGTGATCTGAGGTGTGTGTTTCGCGAAACAGCATGGCGTGTTAAAGGTGCTGCGGTGGGACCTGGCAGACTTGAAAGAGCAGATTTTGGCGTGCCTGGTGGTGGACTGGTCTGGTGCCATGTTGGCGTCGCTCTATCGTGGTATGAGGAGGCCTCGCTTCGAGAGATTTGTTTCTTGGGGAAATGTGCTAGTGCGAGGCAATACGGTGAGTGTGAGAGGGCCGGGCGCACTTTGGCTCACATGTTGCGCAGGCCCTGGGCTAACAATTACATTACTGAGATAGACAGTGCTGAGTGTGAGCGGGTGGTGGGGACGGAAGGCGTTATGCAGGTTTTTACTTAATTTCTTGAGGACCTCTATGCCAAGCCCATTGGTCTGGAGGTGAGAGCGGCTCAGGATTACTTTTCTGAGATCTCCTTGCTTTGGTTTGACGTGGCACGCAGGTCTTATTTTGATACCCCGTTTTGTGTTGAGGAGGTGCATGCGTCGATTCACGGTGTGCCCGGAGATAAGTCCCCTAGCCTGGATGGATTGACTCCAGCGTTTTATAAAGAGTACGCTGATATATTGGCTCCTCACCTTTTGGAGGTCTATGCGGTGCTATGGAGACTGGTGTTCTCCCTCCCTCTCTTCGTGAGGCTTTGATAGTTACAATTCTCAAGCCAGGCAAGGATCCGCATTGCTGTGACTCGTACCGCCCGCTCTCTATGATTAACATTGACAATAAAATCCTGGCTAAGATGATCGCCGCGTGGGTACAGCCGTTGCTTCCGAAGTTAATCTTACCGGATCAGTCAGGTTTTGTGCCTGGAAGGTCTACGTCTCACAATCTGCGTACGTTCCTTGCGGCCACTAGCATGATTGATGCCGAGGATGATGCAGCAGCGGTGTTCTTGGACGCTACTAAGGCCTTCGATTCGCTGGTGTGGGAGTATATGTTCGCTCTGCTTGCAAGAATGGGCATGAGTGCGCGCTTCGTGCAACTGATCCAGCTGTTGTACTCCGTACCTGCTGCAAGACTACGGTTGAATGGCAGTGTTTCTGGCCCATTCCAGGTGGCTCGAGGGACTTGTCATTGATGCCCTCTTTCCCCGCTGCTGTTTGCAGTTGCGATGGAGCCTCTTGCGGCATATTTGAGACAACATCACAACATGAGGGGCCTACCTTTCCGACAGCGGCCCATCTTGGTTTCCTTGTACGCAGACGATATTGCATTATATGTTTGTGAGCCGTGGAACAATCTAGACGTGCTCCTGGACGAGATAGTTCACTTTGGTTCCTTTTCTGGTATCTCGATAAACTGGTCTAGGTCAGTGGTGATGCCCCTCACTGGGAAGAAGGTGGCATTCTCCTCCCAGTATCCTTTTGGATGGGCGGATGGCCCGGTGCGCTATCTGGGTATCTGGCTTAGTTGTGAAGTGGAAACGCTTTGGCGAGCCAACTATGGCAAGGCTATTGCGTGGTTGGAGGATAAAGTTGAGATATGGCGTTCACTGCCTCTTTCGCTTATTGGGCGAACTGTGAGTTTCCTGCGTCGCCTTCAGTCTGCCAAGATAGGACTGGTTTGGGCTGGTGGGCAGGACAGGATATCCTGGGAGAAGCTAACGCTGCCCCAGGTTTGGATTTACATTATTATTCTGCTCAGTCCCATCTTGCTTATTACTGGCTCCACCCTATCCGGTATTTACTGCATCCTGCTTCCGAAAGTGATGTGGTATGGCCTGACGGCCTGTCTAGAGTCCTTGGGGATCTTCCTCTGTACAGGGTGTGCAGTATGGATACAGTGCATTGCACGATTAGGGCTTGGACCACTTTGTTGCGCCGGTCGGGCGCAGACGTGCTCTTTGCTCCCTCGATGTCAGTGCTAGATGTTGCAGACGAAAGAATGTTTCGGGATGTGATTCCGGCCTCTCCGAGCTGGGAGACTAGTTTGAGGACGGGCGGTTGATATCCCCGGAGGCTGCGCTAGAGAGTGGGCTGGACACTGCGCTGCATAGCCTACATGTATTGCGCGTTTGTGCGATGTTGCATGTGCGCTTCCCTGGCCTTCCGGAGACTCCGCTGGTGTTTCAGGCTCTAGAGGTGCTGTGTCTGGCGCAGTCGCCACGAAAGCTCATTACTAAATTATGTACCTGTTTGCAGGATCAGCAGAGCGGAGCTGCACTGGCTGTGAGAGCTCGCTGGGATGTTGATGTGGGTGAGCCTATATCGGAGGAGGTATGGCGGAAGTGTTGCACGCATATGAGAGCTCTATCACCCAATTATAGACTACGGCTTATACACTTTAAGTTTCTGCATTGCTTGTATTATACCCTGAGAGGCTTACATGCCATGGGCTTGCACGTGGATGCGAATTGTGAGAGGTGTCGAGCTCTGGATGCTGATCTTCTGCACCTTGTTGTGGGGGGTGTTCACTCTTACTGGGTGGAGGTGATTCGTATGATTGAGGAGGTGATTCGTATGATTTTTGGAGCTTCCCTTCTCCCCCAAACTTGCGCTGCTGGGTTGTGTCGAATTGGTACCGCCGGCTCACAGGAGGTTGGTTGGCCTACTGTTGTTGCTGGCGAAGCGCAGGGTTGCGATCTGCTGGGGTCGGGCTGGGCACCCCGCAGCTCGGATTGGCTGCGTGATGCTTCATTCTGTCATGAACAATTGCTGATTTTCTGGGAGCTGGTCCCTGGGGGTTCCCGGCCGAGGCATATATGGGGTCCGCTGCATTCTTTTTTGGAATCTCTGCAGTGAGACTTTTGGAGGCATCGGCTGGCTGCATCTCTGGCGTTTTTGATCACTGTCGCCCCGTTTTTCGGGTTATGGCTGCTCAGTGTGGTCTATTGCTGTCCTGCCTCCTTTCCCTTTTCCCAGTGTGATCTTTTTCCTTTTCTATCAGTTGATTATGGATGTGTTTAGTCCTACGAACGCCTGCTCCTGCTTGCTTGTCCCTGGACTTTGACTTTACCACATTTAATGAGCATGGGGCCAAGGTATCGCGTGGGGGCTTGTCGAAGTGACATGAAACGGAACCCTATTGTGCTTATCGCAGAAATTTCGGAATGTGGCCGAGGCCTATTGGCAACTGATCTGGGACTGTGTAATGTGTTAATTACGCTTTTCCTGTTCGATGGGCTGCTTTGTTATTTGCCATCTCTATTCTGATGAATATCAATAAACTTATAAATAAATAAAAAGGTCAGCCATTACCTGCTCTACAATACCAATCAAATGTATGTGCGGGGGCTATGGAGTGATGAAGGGCACTTTTGCTGGGTGGTAGTGGGGGAATCCGAGGATGAGGTAATGGGAGTGGGAGCACCAGTAATGATTGTTGGACTGGGCGCTAGAGGGGCTAAAGACTTTGATGATTGGTATGTGACAAGGTGAAGTAATAGTGAGACTTTTTTGAGTGTCTTGAAAGAACGTGCTGATTGAAGGAAGAAGCGAAGGTAAGGTGACCTCTACTGTTGCACGTATCACACACACACACACACACCAGCAATTTTGTGACTGTCTACATAGGCTAGTGTTTTAGAGCAACTGTTTAGCCAGTAGATGAGATAGCATCTCATTGGATGACTGCTGCTCAAGCCCTCACTCGGGTTATAGAGAACAGCTCTGTCATAGGATCAGAGACTGAGACAGCACATACTGAGACAGCATCTGAGGGATAGGAAAATGGCACAGACTCTAGGAGTGATTTTTTTGTTGAAGGAGTCCCTTTCGATAACTCCTCTTCCATTGATTATGAGGGGGGTGATGAGGACAGTCCTGCTGTACCTTCGTAAGCACAGTCTGTGCAGCGGGACAATAGCGGGTTAGCCCAACCCAGAGAGCAGGTGCATGCGGCGGCAAGCACAGAGAGAGTGCTCTCTTGGGAGCTTTCCAATTTAGTCCAGCCCCAAATTCCACCACCCAAATCGTATTGTGGGGACATCAAAAGTATCTATCACAAAAAAACTGGTTTTGTAAGGCAGGCACTTGCGTTTTTGGTCCTGGGCTTGGCGGCCATATAAGGAAACCTACCAAACCCAGACGTTCCTGGATACTAGACATCCGGGGGAGTCCACAGAGGTGTGACTTGTGTTGATTCCCCAAAGTTGTCTTACCCAGAATACCATTCAAAAGTGTAATGTTGAATAAAAACTCATTTTTTCTTGCATTTCTGTAACACAAACTACAGGAATATGTTGGGATCCACAAAATTCCTACCACCCAGTGTTTCCCCACCTGTCCTGATAAAAACGCTACCCCACTTGAGTGCCTGTATCTTGTGTCTCCGTCAGGAATGGATCACCCCAGGGTCAACACTTGCCCTCATGTAAGGACCAACATTGACCGTTGTGTGATCTATTCCTGTCGCTGGCACTAGGCCTACCCACACAAGTGAGGTACCATTGTTATTGGGAGACTTAGGGGAATGCTGGGTGGAAGGAAATTTGAGGCTTCTCTCAGATTACAAAACTTTCTATCACCGAAATGTGAGGGAAAAGTGTTTTTTTGCCAAAAATTGAGGTTTGCAAAGGATTCTGGGTAATGGAACCTGTTCACAGCACCACAATTTACCCCATCCTTGGTTCCCCTAGGTGTCTAGTTTTAAAAAATGCACAGGTGTGGTAGGTTTTCCTAGGTACCGGCTGAGCTAGAGACCAAAATCCACTGCTAGGTACTTTCCAAAAAACACATCAGTTTTCAATGTAAAAATTTGATGTGTCCATTTAGCATTTTGGGGCATTTACAGTTGCGGGCACTAGGCCTACCCACAAAAGTAGGGTACCATTTTTATCAGGAGACTTGGGAGAATGCTGGATGGAAGGAAATGTGTGACGCCTCTCTAATTCCAGAACTATGTGGCACCAAAATCTGAGGGAAAAGTGTATTTTTGCCAAATTCTGATGTTTGCAAAGGATTCTGGGTAACAGAACTTGATGTGAGCCCCACAAGTCACCCCATTTTGAATTGCCCTAGATGTCTAGTTTATAGAAATCTATAGGTTTGTTAGGTTTGCCTAGGTGCCGGCTGAGCTAGAGACCAAAATGCACAGTTAGGCACTTTGCAAAAACACATCGGTTTTCATTGGAAAAATGTGATGTGTCCACATTGTGTTTTGGGGCATTTCCTGTCACAGACACTAGGCTTACCCACACAAGTGAGGAACCATTTTTATTGGGAGACTTGGGGGAATGCTGGGTGGAAGGAAGTTTGCGGCTCCTCTCAGATTTCAGAACTTTGCAGCACCGAAATCTGAGGTAAAAGTGATTTCAAAGGATTCTGGGTAACAGAACCTGGTGAGAGCCCTACAAGTCACCCCATCCTGGATTCCCCTAGGTGTCTAGTTTTCAAACATGCACAGGTTTGGTAGGTTACCCTAGGCACCAGCTGAGCTAGAGGCCAAAATCCACAGCTAGGCACTTTAAAAAAAACACGTGAGATTTCAATGTAAAAATGAGCTGTGTCCATGTTGCGTTTCCTGTTGCGGGCATTAGGCCTACCCACGCAAGTGAGGTACCATTCTTATCGGGAGACTTGGGCGAGCACAGAATAGCAGAACAAGTGTTATTGCTCCTTGTCTTTCTCTATATTTTTTCCTTCCAAATGTAAGGCACTGTATAAAAAAGAAGTCTATTTGAGAAATGCCCTGTAATTCACATGCTAGTATGGGCACCCCAGAATTCATAGATGTGCAAATAACCACTGCTTCTCAACACCTTATTTTGTGTCCGTTTTGGAAATACAAAAGTTTCCTTGATACATAGTTTTCACTCTTTATATTTCACCAAATTAATTGCTGTGTACCGGGATACAATGAAAACACATTTCGAGGTGCAGCCCCTTTATTGGCTCTGGGCACCTAGGATTCTTGATGACCCTACAAGCCCTATATATCCTCGCAACCAGAAGATTCCAGCAGACATAACAATATATTGCTTTCAAAAATCTGCCACAGCTGAAAAGATTTATAGAAGAAAACGTGGACAGAAATGGCTCTTTTTTTACCTCCATTACAATATTGTTTTTATTTTAGCTGTTAATTTCTGTAGGAAAACCTTGTAGGATCTACACAAATAACCCCTTGCTGAATTCAGAATGTTGTCTATTTTACAGAAATGTTTAGCTGTTCGGGGTCCAGCATTGGTTTCATATCCATTTCTGTTGCTAACTGGAAGGAGGCTAAAAGCACAAAAAATAGTACAAATGGGGTATGTCCCAGTAAAATGCCAAAATTGTGTTGAAAAATGTGGTTTTTGGATTCAAGTCTGCCTTTTCTTGAAAGCTGGGAAGATGGTGATGTCAGCACCGCAAACCCTTTGTTGATGCCATTTTCAGGGGAAAAAACACATGCTTTCTTCTGCAGCCCTTTTACCCATTTTTATGAAAAAAAACAAAATTTTAGCTGTATTTTGGCTAATTTCTTGGTCTCTTCCAGGGGAACCCACAAACTCTGGATGCTTTTAGAATCCCTAGGATGTTGGAAAAAAAGGACACAAATTTGGTGTGGATAGCTTGTGTAGACAAAAAGTTATGGAAGCCTAAGCGCGAACTACCCCAAATAGCCAAAAAAGGGCTCAGCACGAGGTTGGGGGGAGGCCCAGCAGCTAAGGGGTTAAATGCATCCTATACCATATATCAGATCCTGTATCATCCTGTTGAGAATTGTGCATCACAACTAAAATACCTGAAGTAATGCACTAGTCTTTTATTTAAAAAAAAAATCAAACCAGCAAAAGGCCTTTTATTTGTAGGCTGCAATTGTTTACCCACCTAGTCATAAGAGACAACAATATTGTTTCTGAAGTTAAGGGTTCTTTGTGATGTGGCACATGCTGTGTCTCTGGCAAGATCCATCCTTGAGACCCAAGTCTCAGAATGCGTAATTCTAGAAAAAAAGTTCTAAAAACTATTTTTTTATCATTTTATTGCATTTATTTGTATATGAAAAACATATATAATAAATAAAGGTCTACCAGGAAGCCCTGAAGAAGCTAACAACTAAATATTGTTTGGATCCCCTTGTACAAAGTAAGCATAATGATTAATGGTTACATTAACCAGTAGTATAATTAAAATAACCCACAAACAGCATAGCAAATAACCTTACACTGAATGGTGAAAAGAAAGGAGGAAAACAAGCAGATACGTTGCTAGTGCTAATGTGTTTTACAGTGATTTACTGAGTAGACATCCAATAGATTAAAAATCAAAGCATTTGATTGGCAGTCTTTACCTAGGAATTACCCCTGATTTCACTGAAAATTTAAAATGTGCTCTCTGTAAGATTGAATTTCTACATTCTTTCAAAGCTGACAAGCATGAGCATGTGTTGAATCCAGTCTTCGTGTTTGAAGATAAGTCGACTACACCAGTCATGCAAGGGAATTTAATTGTCATTCCCCTTGACAGCAGATTGGCATCTGTGTCTATGAATGACGTAATTCTTAGGCAATCTGTTATCTAACACCTGGGAGGGATATCAAATCTGGCCCACAATCACAATGTTGTCTTGCAACATCTCAATGTAGGGCATTCTAGCAAAATGTCCAGATAGTATATTTTATGATGTGCACCTTAAACATTTAGCCGACTCCAGCCAGCCTACATAAGTCATTGAAAAGGGTGTATAGTAGCAGTACCTTACAGGTTTTTGCTTTAAGGACCCTTACTTTAAAATTGAACTCATCATAATTACCATAGGTAACACAGTTCCTTAAGCTATTGTTTGATTTATCTATACAAATGCCTAGTGTGCAGGAAAGCATGACGTTTGAAAGATATGTCCTTATAACTATTCCAGGATCTCTTCAGATTTATGAATTCAAATTAATTTGTTCAAGGACTAACTCTGTTCTTTTTAAGCTTCAAAATCATTTGTAACATGAGTGAGTCCTTGATGAAACTGTTTGCACAGCTAAATCAAATATATCAACTCTCCTCTACATTCAGTTGGAGAAAATCAGCTGATTATTGCAGGAGTATAATAATCTTATCCCGAGGATCCCCAAATTTGTACTTGTTGCATTGCTTACTACCATTAGTTACTAGTACTCTTTTAAGTATCTCATTCCAAAAAACATATGTAAGGATTCATCAATAGCATTCACCAAATGTATTTTTTTGAACCAAGGATTCATTAGGTGTTTTTGGCTTCTTTCTGCCATATTTTTCCCAAAGTCATGTCATTCAACAAGCAATGAAGTGTTCCATAGTAGATATAAACATTTAGGAAGCACACACCTCTCTTACTGGACTTCTGAAGTGTTTGAAACAATCAAGTGTGCTTATCCTTTCAACTCAGAGAACATCTTGAAAATACTTTACCTTCTTCAATAACAGAAGTCTGAAATTTTAGGGCAATGACATAAAGCAGTCTTGGTGACATCATGATCTTCGTTGCATAGTCCTTGTAATTGTATATATTCTTCCCTGAGATCATTTTTGTTTTCTGTTTCCACCGATTTGTTTCAGAATTTGCTGCCTTGGATATAAACTGATTGATGGTACAGGAAACATATTTAGGGTTCTGAAGAAATCTTCATCCCCTCACAGTTTACATACCCTCTCTCTACATTAAAAAATGGAACCTAATGCTGATCAATCGTCTTCAGTACTGTTCATTGTAAACAATGAACGTATACCTCAATTGACGTCCATTACACAGATGAGAACTGAACTCCAACTACTGACTTGTATATGTGCATTCTCATTTGAGTCATTTAGCTGTACTTACAAATCCTATGTAACTTCATGATATGTGGTTCTGCCTCACGTGAAGATTGATCATCATTTGACGGTAATTGAAACACTGTGTTACTTCTGCCTAGATGGCAGCAGCAACCTGCACCTACTTTTAAAAACGAATGTCAGACTTCAGTCTTTCTAGACAGGTTTTGTCCTTTTGGATCTGGCAAATGATGCTGTTCTGTTAAAAGAACCCATGCATTCAGATAAAAAAGGTAGGAGACATGTTCTTTTTGAACAAAATCATAAGCGTTCAATCAAATTGCAAGAGGCATAGGAGCATTTAAGTAAATTGTTGATTGTTCAAGAATATTGTGGGATTTGTTAAGTTTCTTCAGATTAAGATACCCTCTATATTGTGTACTTTTCAGCAGATACATGTTCATTGGTGCTACATAATTAAGTATGTTGATTAGCATGTGGCAATGACTGCAACTTAATCGCATAGCTATTTTGAAATCCTAAAAAAAGAGCAAACCACATATTTTATATTGAATATAATTATGGATATTTAAGAAGGAATTATTGTATTACATTCAGAAATCTGTTCAAAGGCCTAGCTTGATTTGCGTCCAACCCTCTGTGTGCCAAGTAAAAAGACATTGATTTATCTGGACAGATGTCAGATTCTGACAGCATTTTCCTTGTTCAGGCTCCATAGGTCAGGTGGAATTGTGTTTTTTAAGAATGACCATTACTAGAAGCAATGTCAACTCTAAGCAATAAATGCTTTTGCATTTGGCCATGGTCCTCATTTTAATTTAGCACCTTCTAGAATGTTTGCATTATTTTAGTCTACCTAGGTTAGTTATCCATTGCTCCTCTAATGCTCCAAGTATGGCTCTTCTGTTCACTACAATTGATTGCCATTCTGCACCACTAGTGTGGTTTCCTAGATCTTTCTATGTAGTATTTCTACACACATCTGTAATTTGTTAAGGCACATTATACTGCTCTACATTTTGTCTTTCAGCCTTTTTAAGTGTTTGATCTTGTCTAGTAGGAAATGCACTTCTGGAAATTCAGGAGCATACTTAGAACCTAACTAAATACTTTTGCTTCGTCATACGAATTCCATAGAAATATTTTGTACAGAATTGGAGACAATGTTATCACTCAAATGAAAAATGCTAATGATGAAGCGGAGAAATCTAAATTTGAAGGTAGGTATCACCTGAGTATCATCTAACCTACAAAAATGCAAACACGACTCTCTGGCCAATATATAGTTATGTGCTGGAAAATGGACACAGAATATATGAGGATGATTTTCATATCCCTGCACGAAAAGTGCTTGGTGTTTACATTATATTTTATCAAAAACAAGCATGCTAGTTTTTGCTGAAAAAGTGGTTGCTTTACAAATGAAATTGAACAATATTGAATAGAGGACTGTTTAAAACGCTGCTGTCAGAATGGTGTTGTCATTAGCTATTTAACAGAAGGCATGTTGTGGACTGGGGTTATTTCTTTCAATATTTATTCCTAAAATTTGTAAGTGCCCACCAAGCTGTGAAACAATATTAGTATTCTAAAGTAGGAAGGGTCCGCAGTATAGAACTGTTATGCTGCAGGACAGCATAGATAACTGAACCTGTAGACAGAGCTGAACAGATGTGTTTTCAATTCTCTTGTTGTCACTCATGTTGTCTGTTCCATTCAGAGCAGAGGTTGGATACAAATTAAGGATAAAGTCTTGGGTGCAGAGGGACTGCCTGTTAAACCACATTTTGCAGTAAACACTCTAGAAAGAGAGAGAGACCTGCAGGTCGGTATTTTATTCGAATCAATCATTGGTTGGGATCCAGCAGAGAGACATATTTGCCTTTGTAATGTGATTTGAGTGTTTAAAACCAAAGAACAATCACACTGTAAAGAGCTTGGCCTTTTGGTGTTCAGAGAACGTTTGTGTGGAAATTCAAATGTACATCCTTAAAGAATCGTACTGATGCAGCATATCACCATCTGCACATGGGTTGACAGTTGGTGCAAGTGGACTAAAGAGAAAGTGAGCTAAAGATGCATTGCATGAATAAGGTGATTTTCATGACAACATTGAGTAGAAGTTCCAAAGAGAGGTCAAAGAGCACTCCCAGAGGTCAAAAAGCCTAGTGGTGGCAGCCATCTCAATCAGGTGGATCTTTGGCCCTAGACTGAGGCGCATCCAGTTGGACAGCTTCCATATTTGGAAATACATGAAGTTGTCTCCGATTTCATGGTGTTATCCAGACAATTTGAAGTGAATTTATGTATCTTCCACTTATGATAGGTGGACTAGACTATATGATTTTAGGGAAAGATGGGAGTTAGATTGCAATGTAAAATAGTTGTTTCATTTGTTTTTGTTGTCTTTACAAAGTGCACTAGATATGTATATTGACTGATATGTCCTCTTCTGTGCTTCACTCTTGGGTCTGGGGTGTTGGGCTGTGATCTGGAATTGAATCGTTGGCTGAACTGCAATATAATTAAGAATAATTTTCTTTTTCTTTCTCTTTAGTGCTTTCATGGGGCAACCTCATAATTAGGTTCAAAGTGATCAAACCCCAGAAAGAGTAGAGCTGTTATGCCTAAAAGAATATCCTTAGTCTTTTTAGGTTTGTCATTTTACCATTGATAGGCTAGTGGACGAGATGACTTAGAATAGTTTCATTAAATTGTTATTCACAATATCATTGGCTCTAAATTAATTGGTGTACAGGGGCTCAGTTCTGTTACGGCTTTCTTTTCAGCCTATGATTTGTCGGCACCTCATACTTATCCAGTTCAGGAACATTATTTGCTGGACTCAGACAGACCACATTTTGTAATGTGATCCAAATAGAGAGCATCTTTTATCCTACATATCCCAAATGATAGTTTCTCATTTTTCATTACAGAGAGGTTGGGACCCTGAGAATATTGGTAAGTATGTGTATGAGCTGATGGAGCATTTCAGGTATGCTCTAAATGAGGTCAACAAATCTTTTCACCCTAAGCAGGAGGTAGGAGCGGTTAAAGTTAAAATCACAATCAGTCAACATCTAATTTACAGTACTACCAACGTTGGCCACACAATGAAAACCCAAATCGGAAGTAAAGATAAAGGGTTTTATTTCAGATTAATACTCAGGTTAATGTAAACATTTCCCAAAAACAAATTATAAAGATACAGTATCACCATAAGGTGACCAAACATTGGAAGACTCTAAGGTGGTCATTATGAACATGGCGGTCTGGACCGCCACGCCGGGGGTGGCAGTCATTATCGCCAACGGCATGGCAGTCCGGACCACCATATTCTGAACACAGAGCAGCCAGTTCACTACCACCCACCGCCAGGCCAGAATCGACTGCCGGGCCTACTGTAGGCACATTCGACCCAGCGGTGGAGACCGGACCGGTGGTGGGATTATGATTCCATTTCCACCAGGGATTTCCTGGCGGGATACCCCACCAGGGAATCAGGTAATCTCTGGCAGAAAGCATACGGGTGACAGGAATACTCATTCCTGTCACCTGTATATGACACGCCAGGCCACCCACCCTTGCCACTACACCCACCCAACGCCCCAATCCCCTAGATCCACCTCACCCACGAATCCCGAAAACCGACCCCCCAACCCTCCACCCCCAAAACCCCATGTAGGCCCCCCAGCTCGACCCTCACCATCCCCCACCCCTACATACAGGTCCCCCCAAACCCCAACGCCCAACATCCTCATGCACCCATTCACCTACATGCACACATGCATACATACACTCAGACACATCCCCCCACACATACACTCACGCACACCCCCATGCACTTGCACACTCACACACACACAAACCTCTCTCCTTCCCTCTCGGACAGCACTTACCCCTTCTGTTGCACTGCTCCGGGAGAGAACAGGCTCCCTGGATGCTGCTCTGCCGCCATCGACGCCTCTCCATACACCACCACACCTATGAATGCATCATCCTAGGCGTGGCGGTGTCTGCACTGACGTGGCGGTAAGGGTGGAGCAGCATTCACCCCCGCCACCAACCGTCAGCATGGCACCTGGAGGCCTCCAGGTGTCATTATTTGGCGGGATGCCGAACGCCGCCACTGGCGGTCTTCCGTTGACTGCCAGCACGGTTGGTGGTGGGGCATCCCACCATGATCATAATCCTAAATTTGAGCAACATTAGACAAACTAAACACTCACTTAATGGAATGCAAAACAATAAAAGCTAAATCTGGTGCTCTGAAAATAAACGCTTACCAACTCTATTCAAACTTTTAGCAATTTAGGAATCATCTAAATTAGCTAGCTCTGCAATGAGGAATCCTTCAAAGATTACGTTACTTATTGGCATGTGCTGGGCTACAAAATATGGGGACAAAAGGTAACAAGCATTTCCAATGCAATGGGTCTCATATTTGCTCGTGTTTAGCTATTACTGTTGTAAATTCCTAACTGGACTTTTCTTGCCACATAAATTGAAAATGAAAAGTAAAACGTTTGACAGAAGCAGACCGATTCAAAGTGCCACGGCCGCCATGAGCACAAGAGTTATTGGCTCCCTGCTTGAATGTCTAGAAAGGATCGCGGCTGGGATGAAAGGCAAACAGAAGCCAGGCGAGGGGCTATCACACGCCGTAACCGAAGGAAGCGTGATGTATTGTGATGGCCAACAGAAATGTTCACTTAGTTAAAATGCCTGGCGAGGGAACTCAGCACACAAAGAAGGGAGATTTCACAAAATGCACCAATAAAAATTAAGCATTTAAGACACAAAAAGAATGAATAGCAAGAGTAGGCATTGTGGAAAGCCCACAGAGAGATTACAACAGACTAGAGCGCTTACGCGCTCAATCCTAACAAGCATGCAGATGCTCTTAAACAAAGATGGCAGGGTCACAAAGCCATTTGTACTTGAAAGTTCAACATAACACATTCAAGGAGCTTGATTTACGTGTGAAATTCACAAAAGGTGAACTGCACTCGTAAATCCATCTACACATGTGTAATGTTCTGACAGAATGGTTTTTAGGCATGAGTGAATCCTATTCCAGGGCCTGAGAATGGAATTCCGAGGTGGGGATACTACTGGAAAGTTTGTAAATACCCACAATGTCTGAAGTTTGAGGGCATTCAAGAACATTTTCCCAGGAAATGTGTAAATTCACTCATGTCAAGTTCCAGAGAGCCACTCGGGACAGGACACCTTTAAAACTGATAGATGGATGGGCAGAGGCTTCTCTGCAGAGGTGGAGTAAAAGCGTAGAGGAAAACATTTACCATGGAGAAAAAGAAAATGAAAAATGTTTTTCTTCACAAACACGAGGCCATTTTCCAATTCCCAATTGTGCACAATATTCCATTATTCATGCAGAAAGCTCTTCACGTGGTCCTAATTGGCATTCACAAAACGCTCAAAGAGTACTCCTTAAACGTGTGGCTGTTGCAGGTTTCTAGGAGTTTTGAATTCTTGCTATTTGAAAATATGCATCCATGCAAGGTCATGATACAGAGTGCAGATTTAACATCATCTTTCAAAATCAGAGCTCTAGTCACTAAGTGTAAAACCCAGCGAGATCGCACTGTGTAGGAAAGAAAAACTAGTCCAGAAACCATGCAGAAAACAATGGACCTCGTATGTTTTCAGTAGTTGGCCGGTGCACTCGAGGAGGGCTAAACACTGGAAAAGGCATGATGGATGCATGCCTTTCACTAAAGAAATCAAGTGAATTTTAAAACGCAAGCCCACAAACCAATGAAAGTGATGGGCGTGGTTAAAAGCCCACAGAGAAATTACAAAAGGCTAGAGCGTTTGAGCGCTCAACCCTAAAAGGAAACAAAGGACAAAAATAAATTGGAAGAATTGAATCTGGGGCAAAATTAAGCTAACTAAGGCTGGCAAAAAGTAAGTAAAAAGGGAAGATATCAGCATCTCAGAACCAAAGTCAAGGGTCTTCTCATGTGTCAAAGAAAATCTAAGTCTTCTCAGCAAGCATTTGGAAAGTGCGGGGCAAGAGCAAAGAGGTTTGCACTTCTCAAAGTCCAAGGGGTCTCTCCTACTACAGCTAACTGAAAACAATAAACTAGTCCAAGGTGAATGATGATTTGTTCATTGATAACGCCATATGGATCAAAAGATTTTAATTGACTAATCAAGGCACATCATATGACAGACATCTGCAGCATCCAGGCAATTTCCCAGCACGGTCATAGGAAGGTATCCATCTTTGCTCTTCTGTGCGACTTTGCAGAAATTATGTTCTCTGTGTACTGTCCTCTGGGTTACTTTCTCAGGCCCTCTGTGAATAAGACAATAGCACATTGATTTCCAAACTAGCATTTCATGTTTAAGGCAATCCAAATGTTAACCTAGGGGAGAGATAGGCCTTGCAGTAGTGAAAAACGAATTCAAGAGTTTTTAACAACCTGGACGTGTAAAACTTATAAGTACATGTCCAACATGTCCAACATGTTAAACACACTGCACCCTGCCCTTGAGGCTGTATAGGGCCTACCTTAATGGTGAGTTTTATGTATTAAAAAGAAAGGTTTAGGCCTGGCAAGCGGTTTAACTTGCCAGGTTGACATGACAGTTTAAAACCGCATCCACAGACTCTGCAATGGCAGGCATGAGTCATGTTTAAAGGCTACTGAAGTGGGTTCCACAATCAGTGCTGCAGCCCCACCAGTAGAATTTAATTTACAAGCCTGGGGCACAGGTAGTGCACTTTACCAGGGACTTACAGATATATCAAATATGCCAATTGTGATTAAGCCAGTGGTACCATGTTTTAAGCAGTGAGCACCTGTACCTTAGCAGTGGTAAAGGGCCCAGAGTGCTAAAGCCAGGAATAATAAAGTCAGGAAACAGGAGGTCAGAAGGCAAAAGTTCAGGGGAGACCATTCCAAGGATGCCAGGTCTAGCAAATTGTAACGAAGAACCCTCTGTAATGGTAAAGTCAGATTTTAACTCACAATTTTGAAAATTCCACTTTTAGAAACTTGGCATTTTCCTGCCTTAGCCATTTTGTGCCTGCACCCTGTCTCTGGGTCACATGAATAGGTATAGGTAACAGTTTATCTCTGCATATTCCTTCTAGACAGCTGCACACAACAGAGAGCGTCGGTGGGTCTGGATGGGCCTCCGCACAGCCCCACTTGCAACTGAATAGGTTGTGTCCTGTGTCACACAAATGCTGCATACCCCCAGTAGTTAGTCTGGAGCCTGGACAGGGGAGGCAGGAAACATGTGTACTTCAAAGGAAGTCCTCTTGAAGCTTCTCCCACAACAAAGAAGGCACCAGGTATAAATATTGGATCTCAGACACCAACTGTTCAGGTCGCTTCTGGACATGTGGACTCTTCCAGGAAGAAGAGCTGTTCAGCTGTGAGGTCTGTCCTGCTTTGCTGCCCAAGGACTGCTGTTGCTGCACCAGGACTCTTCTGATGTTCGCTGACCTGCTGAAAATGACCTGCCTGTGTACCCCAGGACTCCAGGATCTCCAAGGGTAAGTCAGATGCACTCCTGTTCTCAAGCCACAGGAACACAACAAGCTTCTCTGCACCACTCATCTTTGGCACAGGACCCCTTGTCCTCTTGACAGCTCTGCAAGCCTGATCAGGCATGACGCATGTCAATGCCTAAAACCAGCCCAGCTTGGTGCAGTGCAAAGCATCTCGATGCAAGTTCTTGCAAGCCTCAGTAGCTTCACCAGCATCGACCCGTGCAACGCACCCCGACCTCAGTGCCCATGCATTGCTACACAATTCTTCACAAGCCCTAGTAGCTTCCTCCACGATGACGCAGGACCTTGCGTCTCAAGCTCCTGTTGATGGTCACTGACTTCACTGCATGATGCATCTTGGCGCAGGACCTCACATTGGGAGCCCTACGTCAACAGTTTGTTGGCTAGGGCCAGCGCAACTCAATGCAAGGACTTTGCAACTCCCTGCAACCAGAATTTTAGTTATTTTTGTTCAGTGCGCCTAACTGGGTGCCAAGAGCTGGCAGCGCTCCATCGTGGTTGGCTTGAACTTGTGACTTTGCCACAGTCTGGCACAACCAGATAACCACAGTTGCCACTTTGTGCTTTTAAAACTGCATATCTTTGGTTCTACTAATTTGAGTTATGTTGTTTTGGTCTTGTTTCATTTATTAAAATGTATTGAATTAATTAATAGTCCTTATTCTATCAAATAAATAGATCATAAAAGAGTCACACACAATACAAAGTATAAAAACATTATCCGTAAAAAACGACCAAAGCCCCCCCAAAAAACAAATCATCACATCTTGTTATCATAAAAAATTTAAACTGCATCTTTTTGAGCCAGGCCACCGCTCTTGTCAGGAAATGGCCCACTGAGCAGAATACATCATAATCGTTTAACTGGCGAAGGAAGAGCAAGGCGGCCCTACAGTTGGTGAAGTTTTGTTTTTGTAACAGCGGTATCAAGTACAATTTTTTAAAGGGCTCATAATACTTACAAAAAAACACAAAGTGCAACAGCGTTTGTGGTGAGTGCTCATCCCAGGGGACAGGTGCAAATAACACTAGAGGAAAACTGTCTTTGGGGCAAGGACAGCATCCAATGAAGAGACCCCATTCTAAAGCGGGTTAAGAGCATTCGCTCAAACGCATTATGGACAAACAGAAAATAGGGCGCTGGGTCGGGGACATTTGAGTCATACAATAATCCTTAACAGTTGCCTTACCCACTTTGTTTGTCTCTCAGGCTACCCGTCTAAGCCCAAGAAAGCGGGTTGAGGCAGGTTAATTCGGGGTTTGCTTGTGACCACACCTTGACAAGGATTGTGGTAGCCGCTTGAGTGGGATTTCAACTCCCTCAAACAGCAACTACATTTTTACACTCACATTAAACAAACTATGGCCCTCGGGTGTAATGTGCAGGTATACAGTGGTTTCTATTAGTAGTTAGCACAATCTGAATAGTTTGACACCACGGTCACAGTACAGAGATTCTTCCTCCAGTGTCACCAGCTGGCAGTAGAGTGGCTAGGAGATGAGGAACCTATGTTTTTTAGATTACCTCAAGTAGTGGTTTAGCCCTGATCGAACTCTAGACATACAAAATATTTCATCCACTATATTGACTACTATTATATCTTCAAGGTAAGTAGGTGGGGCCCTTAAAATACTAAATATACCTACCTAGATTTTTGAAGGAAGTTATTCTCTTTTCGATATATTGTGACATTAGGTTCCAGGAGGTTGCCACTCTTCTTTTTTTGGCCTGCCAGTGTGATGCAAGTTGGATAGCTGTGTCATAGATATAGGTGAAACTTATAGGTCAGCTCAGGGTTCGACTAAAGAGGGACTGTTCAGAGTTATGAACATATAAATAACAAACTCCAAGGTTCTGCATTTTTCTCCTATCCAACTCAACCTCTCTCCCTGCTTCTGAAAGCAGAAAAGCTGCAGAGCCAAGGTCTGTTGATATTTTCCTTGCTCTTCTTCTACCCATGACAGCGAATGGGCTATAACTTTATCTGTGAGCCACCATGTATCGCACCTCATGTTAGAGATGACAATAAAATGTAATTTTTTATGTATTCTGTAAACACTGCAAAAACACAGTCATCAGCAAAATTCAGTGGTACCGAATGTATAAAAACTAATAACCAATGATCTGCTGAAGATGAACCAACCCATTCTCTTAAAAAAATAAACAGTGAAAACAGTAAACTGTAACTATATTAATGATAACAAGGCTGTGGGTTCTCGGCATACAAACACTGAAAAATACAAACTAGAAACTACAGTGATAAGAATTACAGGGGATAAAACGTCTGAGACTTTCGGATGAGGGCAAAGATGGCTAGAACAACCAATTCTGTATGGTAAATGCTACTGCTCCATTAAATAGTCCAGGTCTGAATGACTTTCCCCATACTTAATACTCTTTGGAATCCTAGTTTTCCCCTCACTCTCACGTTTCTTTCTCAGATAAACACGATCCCTCTGTACCTATTTTAGATTAAGATGTGAAATACACTGACCGTGGAAAAAATAATTTCCCCAAAACCAATAAGTCTGGTTTTTGATGTGGTAACACGTGGCGGAACTAATGACTTTGCCGATCGAAGCTGGTGCAAGTATGGCTGGCCATCTTTAAATGGTTTTGGCATTCTTTATCATCGATTTACAGTTCCAGGATGGCCGATGTGTTTAGTACCAACATCTCTGCCATTTTGATTCAATAAAATATGGCTAAACCGCTCAAAAATGCCACCCTGTCTTTCAATAGTTTTGGAATACATTATCATCAGTTTTCCGTTCCAAGATAGCCAATATCTTTAGAAGGAAAGTGGTTATGTTGTGGGTCCATTTTAGTTTGCCTGGGTACAGGAGTTTAGCTTAGCTTTGGCTTGCAGGCCTGTGCCCTTTTACCTAGAAAACATGCTCTGTTTTTATTATTCGTTCTTATTCATGTTAGCACTGCTTGCATTTTAGAAGAAATGTATTTATTTTATAATCAGTTGCCATTTCGTTAAAGAGTAACAGTAATGTATGTATTAGATTGTCATCATGTTCTTTTGCTTTATGTTGACAAAGAACAGAATGTGAACATGTCAGGCATTTTGTTATGATATTCCCAATTCAGGTTTGCACACACAATCTAACGTTTAGGTAGATACACACGTCAGGATGTCTGCACGAACAATAACGTGTGCCTTATAAAAACACCTTGTAAGACTAAGGCCATTAGAGGGGCTTCCACCAAGGATATTCCATCTATACTGCACGTCACTTTGCAGCAGACCTCAACTTTTGCTTTTCTACGAAGCCTGTTTTGGAGAATGGAGGCCAACTTTGTCCTAAGGTAACAGGTGTTGGGGCGCTTCTCATGGACATGGCATGGGCAGATTAGGTTTGTCACTCCTTGCTCTCTTTAGCGTACAAAATATTCTTTAGGGAAGAAATTGCACATTCATGTTTTTTGCAGTATGTTGGGGTTGTTCATATTAACATTGCTTATTTTCACAAATCTGATTTTGTTATCCTAATCTTTGCAGGTCATGCATTTTATCGTAGATTTCAGTCTTCTCTATAAATGTAATGAAAACTATCCTGCATCTTCTTTCTTGTCTGTGTGTGTAAGAGACTTATTGCTAACAAGAGAAAAGGGTAAGAGTTGTTGCACCACGATTTCCCTAAGAGGCTAGTCTGCCAGAAATCACCTTTACTATTTGGGTTTTGGTGAGGTGCTGCTAGAGAGCCAGAAGGACTGAGCCAACAGCTGCCACCTGGGGTAGGAGTGACTCCGTCGCCTACAAGCAGAGGTGCCGCCGCCCCAATCCAGCAGTCTTGTAGAGATACGAGAGTCTTTACGACAGTTACCACTTTGAAACAGTAAACCAGTGATGAATAATGTCTCAATCATTCAATGATGGGTGCTCACTTTTTTAATGCTTTTGGCATAATTGTTCTTTGGTGTACTAGCCCAAGATGGCCCACATCTTTAAAAGCAACATGTTAACCAATATCAAATAGTAAACCAATAACCATGTACAACTACATTATTCAAAGATTGCCGCCTGGTAGTAGTGAGCAGCTGCTGTGCCCTCACCTTACTTTGCATTACTTTGTAGATGTATGTGCACTTGTGCAGAGGCAAAATACCATCACTCACAGCAAGGAGAACCAATGGGTGAAATGGCCTGGCCATTGCTCCTTGCTGTAATAGGCAGAAGCACGGTGTGAAAGGCAAGTTAACAAAGAAACAAATGAAGACCACTGATTCAGAGCTTCTTTTCATGTATTGTTTTTTTTAAATATTAGTTTGGAGAGAGCTACATCTAATATGTTTGGGGTCTGGTCTCCTTCATTAAAGTTGTTAACAGGTGCCAAATCAACACAGGCTCAAGAGGTTTTGCAGCTTTCAGATATCATAGACAGGTTCTCGAGTCCTTACTTCTGCATGTTCTGGTGGTTATATCGCGAGTCAAGGATTTGTTACAGTAAGTCCCTGCATGTTGCTGTTCTGCATTTTCTTTTCTGCTCTCGTATGTACGATGATTTTCTTTTCTGAATTTTCGAGTCCCGTTTCATTTGTTTATGTGATGCAACGGGCAACATCATGTCCTTAGCTCAGTTGCTCATTCGTTGTTTTAATGCTTTATTTGTGGGAACATGTATTGTAACCACCGACACTTTATACAAATGTCTGAAAAATATGTAGTACATGAAAGGATATGGCTGGACTTGAGGGCTTTGCATCAAGCACAATGATTGTAATGGTCATTAAAAAAACTATTAGAGACTCTTAAACACTTATTTTTAACTATCAAATAAGGGCTCTTTTCAAAAGAAAACACAGCGTGGTTTGGAGTGGAATTGGCTGACAAGGTCAAGGGTCCTGAGAAAAATCTAATTCATTGAAAAAGTAATGTCCAGAGGCAAATTTGCAAAATATGGGTGTCTTATTGGGAGAACAATACATTTCCATCCATTCATGAATTCAGAGATAAGAAATGAAGAGGTGAAGGTTTCACTTCACAGAAGTGGAGGATGGGCTAACAGAGCACATATTTGACACGTTTCAGTATTGATGATAAAATGAAGGTAATGGGGACGCAAACAAAATCGACAAAATACACTGCAGTGAGGTACATCCCAATGTATTTATTAAATTATTTGGAAAAAGGCTGCTGTAGAAACCAATTGTAAAAGAAAAGTTAGCATGACCAGATGTGCAAGTCAATATTTTAACAATCATGAGCGAAGCCAATTAGTCTAACTTTCCCAAGGCTGGTATTAGCTGTGCCAGTGCTTCTGCTGGACAAGCACTGGCGGAGCCAAACTCGTTGGGTGACCTTCTTGGAATTCTACTTTTGTATTGATGCTAGATGGTCCTCATATTGTGTCTAAAAATAACGTAGTAGGTGTCTTGGGATTCTGTTTTTTGCATTATTTATTATAGAATTCCAAGATGACCATGAAGTTGTGTCAAGTGCAATGTAAACACCATCTGATGGCTGCCTCACAGCTTTTGCTTTGCCTGTGCTTGCTTGCACCACAGTAATGCAAGCATAGACAAAAGCCAATAGTGGGGCAAGGGGGTGGTGGGCAGAGCCATCATGGGTGAAAAAGCCTGGGAAGAAATGGGGAAGACATAGTGAGAGGGGGCTAGGAATGAGACAGGAGGGCAATTGAGCAGTGGGGAGCTCTCACACGCTTGGGAGAGAGAACAAAAGTCTATGTTGTGGGGAAAGAGAGAAAGAGCTATCTTTTTTGCGATGAGTGGTAAGTGGAATGGTCTCCGCCATAGACTTCTAAATGTCAAGAGCTAAAGGAACACATACCTGATATCAGCAGTGGAAGGATGTAACTCATCCAATCAAAAAACATAGTAAAGAAGCAAAGCCTCAGGAGCTAGACAACTACAATAATAGGGAGGAGAGCTATTGAATCAGGGAATTTAAATGGGCAAAAACACCACCCAGTCATGAATGAGGTTCTGACCCAAAGCACACTCTTAGTTTGTTAATGTACTGGATAAACTGCGGTCTGCAACAGACAGCTATAGCTTAAGGGTATTAGAGAAATTAGAGAAAGGTTAGCCTGAGGCCATGGGCCAGATGTACAAAGCATTCTGTGAATCTGGTTGGTTGTGATGGAAAAATGCTTTTTTAAATGTACAAAATGCAAAATGTGATTTGGTAACTTGTTAACAAATCACATTTTGCATTTGAGATTTGGTAGGGGTGTGTTTAGGCCATCCCTTCCAATTACCGAATCGGTATTGTTGGACCTGGCCCTTTTACAGGGTCATTCCCCAGACTTTTTGCCTGTTGCCTCCTTATTTTTCTGACTTTTGTTAGCTGACGTTATGACTCTGAGCACTTTTTCACTGCTAACCAGTGTTAAAGTGCATGTGCTCTCCCTTGTAAAATTGGTATGATTGGCTTATACCTAATTGACATATTTAATTTACCTATAAGTCCCTTGTAAAGTGGTATCCCTATACCCAGGACCTGTAAATTAAAGCAACGCTGCTTGCGCCACCCACTGAAGTAGCCTTTCAAACCTGTCTCAGGCCTGCTAGCGCAGGGCCTGTTTGCGCAGTTTTCTGCCACAGGGACCTGGCATCTAAATTTACTTGCCAGGCCCAGAACTCCCCTTTTACTACATGTAAGTCATCCCTAAGGTACACCCTAGCTAGCCCTATGGGCAGGGTGCCATGTATGTAGAAGGCAGGACATGTGCCAGATTGCGTGGCCTGTCCTGGTAGTGAAAAAGAGTCTAACTTGGTTTCCCACTGCTGTAAGTGCTGCCTTCTTATAGGATTGCATTAGAAATGCCCTGCCTTATGTGTAAGGAGTATTGTCTGATTTAGGAGGGGTAGCGTAGGCATGTTTGGTATGGTTTTAATAGTGATGAGAAAGGCTGCTTACTGGTGTAGGTGTATTTTTCATTACTATTACAGAAATGCCACTTCTAGAAAGTGCACATTTATCTGTGCTTATGACTCTGGTGTTTTTGCAGCTTGCCCCCAATCCACGTCTCAGCAGACTGACAGTTGGGGCTTTGTGCATACTTTTCAGACAGCCTGTACACAGGGAGGGTGGAGGTGTCACAGAGGTGCATCTACATATTGCATAGTCTTCCTGGGCGGAGAGAAGGGAGAGGCGGGGCACAGCTGCATTTGTAAAGGCTGTGCCATGGCCTCCCACAATAGGGTCGTTTACCCCCCACTGATGTTTGGAGCCTGTGCTGGAGGAGAGAAGGGGGACTCCCAGAACCAGTTCTAACTGGTTGGAACCCCCTCTCCTCCACATTGTAAAAAAACACTGTAAACTTAGTATAAGTACAGGGGAATTTTTCCCACAATTTAGACATTCTTGGTCCTCCAGAAAACTTACCTGAAACTGGACACGGGACACTGCTGAATGGACTCACCAGGAACCACCTTGGATTGCTGCTGCTGTGCTGACCTGTGACCTGCCTGGTCACTAGGAGGAACTGCCACCATCTGCATCCCTTGTGCTGGCCTGTCCTTGGGGCCTGGTAGCCCTGTGCGACCCTCCCTTCTGTCTCCAGTGGCAGGGTGCTGTGGCACCAGACCCCTGTAGCTTTTCACTGCACGAGGAGTGCTGCCTCTATATATTACTAGCGCTTGGAGAGCGCTCTTCTGTGCCCCCTTTCGCTTCTGGGTGCATTTCCATGCTGAAAATTACCTCCGCCACCCGGGCTAAGGGTGTGGTCCTAGCGCTTTGAAAAGCACCCCTCGATCGCCAAAATCATCGCCGTGGCCCGGGCTGGACCAAAGTGCCATCGTGCTTTGGAAAGCGCTCCTGTGCCGATAAAAATCACCGCCGCGACCCGGGAGACTGCCTGTCTGCAGCATGCCGGAGTCGCCCTTCTCCCAGGACCCCCGGGGCATCATTAGTTCAAGTTAAGGAGCGAGCTTGCTCCTACCGTGCCCCCGAAGCAAAGCTCACTCAAAGAGGCACCCCAGGGGCTCACGCAGGCACCTACCTTGATGCCTGCACACCACCGTGGCCCGGGCGGGCCTATCTGGAAGTAGAGCGGGAAAAGGAAACCTCGTCGGAGGTTCCTCGCCCCTCCAGGCCCCTTGCTGTGCTGCTAAACAGGCAGGGGGATTGGAAGCCTTATCAAAGGTCCCCCCCCCGCCCTTGGGACTCTTTCCTTTTTGGCCCTCGCAGGGGCTGATACCAGTTCCTCAAAGGGCAGACGGGGTGGAAGCCCTTGTTGATTTTCTGCCATTGTTGTGCCCCCCCCCCCCTTTTGGGGAAGAGCCAGTGGAGGCCCAGGGGGCCCCCAGAAATCGTGGGCCTCCGGAGAGGCCCGTCATAAAGTCAGAGGAGGTGCAGGTCACCCCCCTTCTCTCCCAAATCAACTAAGTGGACCCCTAGGGAGCGCACGGAACGCCGGGGGCCCCATTTGGATCTTCTAGGCACTAGGAGTGCCTTTGCTTCATAAAACCAGCTCCTTTTGGGGATATATTTGCTCTCTGAGCTTAGTATGGACCTTGAGGGTGCTTTATGTTACCTACCTACTTTTATGATGCTACATATGTGTGCTGATGTTCCTTTTATTGGCATGACATGCTGATATGTATTTTTTGACTTGTGATAACATTTTATAATGTTCCTTTTAATGACATATAGGATATTTTTATGACAAGTGCGTACATTATTTACTGTGATTCCTGACTACTGCTTATGTTGAGGAATCCTGAGTACTTACTTGTTCTAATGTGACAACTGCTTATTCCTGCAGAATATTAGTAACTTGTGTAACATTCTGACAACTGCTAAGGTAGCAGGGTATTACTGACGTGTAATGTTGGTTTAATTAGGTTTTGTGCAATACAGTTTATTTTTACATAGCTCAGTGTTGTGTTTACTTTGTGGTGTACATCTTGTGTGTGCTGTGCAAACGCTTTACACATTGCCTCTGTGTTAGTCCTGATTGCTCGTGCCAAGCTACCAAGGGGGTGAGCAGGGGTTATCTTGGACGTTTAACTCCCTTGCCCTGACTAGAGTGGGTGGGTTCTGCCTGGCTTGGGTGCATACCCTAGCCAACCAGAAACCCCATTTCTAACCAGGTATGGTATGTATTGTTTTGCAATCAAATTACGGGCACGAAACAGTAATACTTCACCACCAGTTTAAAACTGGTGGTAACCCATTCGCAAAGGAGAAAGGGTCCCCATGAGTCCCCTTCCCATTTGAGAATGTGAATAAAAATATTGTTTAAGAGCAGACAGTGGTCCCACGGGCCACTAACTACTCTCATAAAATGAAACCTCAAGGTTTCATTTTTTCTTTCTAAACAACGCATCCTGTTTTCCTTTATGCAAAATGGTCTTTTTTTTAAAAGATTGCTTTGTTAACAGCAATCACAGGCATGGTGATCTGCTGACCTCAGCAGCCCACCATCACTGTGATGGCTGCAAATCCTAATGTGTTGCAAACTGCTTCCTACCTCGTTAATATTCTTGAGGTAGGTCTATTTGCAACCCACAAGGAATCCCTAAATGAAACTTAATGAGTTTTATACATTAGGAATACCAATTTCCTAATTACCATTTGGAGAGAATCACAACTAGAAAATTGGTATTCCTAATGTTTGTACATCTGGCTCTAAGTTCCTTAATTCCCTACTGGAAACAGGAGAAACTCGAAGGTGCCCCTTCTGAATTCCATGCTAAATGTCGCATCATCTGCAAAGACTGCCCATAACCCATTCAGAGATTGGTGCAACTTATGCATGGGCACAGTAACTTCCTTCGGCAAAGTCCTCTAAATATCACCAAGAGGTATAAGAGGTATTTATGTGAGGAAGCAGACCAGAGTGGGGAAGTGTTCACTTTTATTGATCACTTAAACCAAAACATTATGCTATTCCCCATTCCAAACTGTGAAGCTCATAGTGCTGTGGTAAAACAACCCAACACTACTTTGCAACTATGCAATAACAGAGTTTCCCAGCAGCTGTTTTTACTGGATTATTTGTTCAGCCTCATTTAGCATCTTACCCCCTCAACTGTGGGTTGAGGGGCTGGGATGCTGAATGAGAACCAATGTATACGCACACTCTGGGAGGGGGAATTAATTCCTCTATCAGGGAAGAATCCAACCTCCTAATTAAAAAACAAATACTTCTGAAAACAGAACTTTATAGATGGCTTAACGTAAGCCTGTGGTTTCCAACCTGTAGTCCAGGGACCCCTGGGGGTCCGCAAAGCCTCCTAAGAGGGGTCCACGACTGCTTAGAAAATTAAACAATATTAACCAATTAGATCCCCCGCTTTCAGTAATGACTGAGTGGGGGGTGGTCCTCAGATTCGAATAATGATTCAGCGTGGTCCCCACCTTCCAGTAATGGTAAAGCAGCGGTCCACAGAAGTCAAAAGGTCGGGAACCACTGATCTAAGCTCAGTCATTAAAGTTAGCAAGTTCAGAAAAACAAATATGTATCGTACTCCTCCATTTATCTAATTACCCTCATCTAGATCAACTTCATATGCTGTTCTAGTTGTTACTGATCTTGTTTCCTGCACTCCAAAGTAATTGCAAAGTATCGCTAAAGCACTTTATTAAACTTCACAAGTAAATAACCAAATTAAAATATAGCTGGTGTGTTCGTTAGTATTGTGTTTATTTTTTATTTTTGTGCAACATTAATAAAAAAAAAGTTGCCTGAAGCTCAAGTCTGCATTACAAGCATGTAAAGCGTTTCCTGTAGCACAATATGATACTGTTAAACAGCTGGATATGGTTGTGACACACAGAGCTCTTGGACACTGTAAAAAAAAATCTCTACCATGAAGTCTTTATTGATTTTTACAATTTGTAAAAACAACCTATACAACATGATTTATGCATATAAGTATTTAAGAAATCAATGAAGGGGGAAATCCGAAAACTAAGGTTTCTAATATTTGTGACCCAATGGGATGAGATATTTCTTTTTATCCTCTGAGAATATTTTATCTTGTCAAAAAGTATCACTGAGTCAGCAGGAAATGTTATTCCATAAAGACTTTAGGTCCTATATATCGAAAAAAGCAAAGGGAATCAAATTTTTTAAGTATATTACAGTCCCTTAAGATTTACTGCACCATATTGAAGCAATTTTCAATCAGGTAATTAACTATGGAGGTTTGATATCGTTTTTCATGGTTGTGTCACACTCATGTCTGCAAATGGAAACGACAGTTTCAAAAACTCATTCAGCCCACATCCCAAATGGAGGTGAAACCCCAATATAGGGCCTGATTTAGATATTGTCGGGTGGGTTACTACGTCACAACGGTGACGGAAATCCCGTCTGCTGAAATCTAAATCCCATAGATTTAAGAAGACGGGATATCCGACACTGTTGTGACAGAGTAACCCATCTGCCCGTATCTAAATCAGGCCCATAAGCACTGGATTTTAATTGAGATGTGCTGTATCACTGCATCCAGTTTTTCGACGAGTCATTTCAGCACCTCAAACATGGTTGAATTTGTCACTGAAAAAGGGACTAGATTACTGGAATCTTTTGCAGTAAAGTTGATTTCCGATTTCCATATTGCATAGGGATGTTACAATATTATTGTGGTTTACATAGTTTTGTACAGATCCCTACGATGTTGGTAATGGAGGGCATCAAAATACCAGATTCGAATTCCCAATAAATTTAGAATGAAGGATTTTGAAGTAATGATGGAAATGATGGAGCCGCGGCTGCAGAGGCAACAGAAAATTGAAATGTTCGAGCTAAACTTTTTGATTATCTCATCTACTAAGATTCCATTTCATAGCTTTTAGCCTCTGTGTGCTTTTACAGAAGGGCACTGTTGCAATATGTGTGCCCATTTTGGGTACTGGCAACGCTCCTCCTAGAGTCTTAACCCGTATCCCACTGATGATGCCAAATCCATCTTGTGTTGCTTGTGTTCCAATGAAAAGTAAGTGCGGCCTGACAGTTTGGCTGAAGTTCACATGGTTGTTCCTGTTAACGCGTCCCTTTATTTCAATTTGATACACATCAGGACTCGTTTTAGGCCGATGAATCTTTTGACCCAGTGGTGAGACACCATAGAACGAGATAACTGTTCAATATGTCAAGCAATATATCAATGACGTTATCAACATATATCACCACAATATACTTTACTTTGCATAAAGACATTTATTAAACTGTTGGCGCAACCATGACCTTTCAGCCATGAATAACCACACCTTTATTGGAGTAGTAGAGTAGAGTAAGGAGGAGAAGTGAAAAGGGGCTGTCTATGGATGAAGATGGTTTTGTCTAAGTCTCAAATCACCAAACAGAGTGACAGAGTTTCTGGATACAATCGATATCATTCCCTCCCTAATTCTAACAACTGTTCTGTGTCATGAGTTTTTATCCCTTTTTCACAATACATTCCCCCAAAATTCTATTGGATATTCGCTATACCCCATTATCTTTAGCCTATCAAATTATACATTAGGTAATCCAAATTGTCACCCCACGATAATTTATAACGCTTTGATTGGTCTTCATAATTGACGTCTTCGTAGGTGGCACATCCGGAGGATGTCATTTCCTTGGCATGTTCTTCAGGTCAAAAGTTCTCTTTTCCATGGTTAAATGTCCTTGAATATTTCTACATTTGTTGCAAAACGTATAAAACTTATACTAAGGCAGCTAGCATGCGGATGGGAACAGGGCAAATCTTGCAAAATAAAACAAAGGAAAAGAACACATGCTGGGTCATGGCCTTTTACGAGTCAGCACACTGGAAAACAGAAAAATATGCTTTAATTTGAGAACTACACGGCTAAAACTTCAACTCACGCTAACTTAAGGCCTATGGGTTCTAATACAAATGCAATCTTCATAGGTGTTAACATATTCAATTAATCATAATGCAAGCAATTATTTCTTACAGTCGACATTAGTTTATGTGCACAATAGTAACTTCACACTTATAATCATGTTGAGAATACATTTAAGCAAATAATATTTTATGATTGTTTTTTATATGCAGCATTGTTAGGTATTTATATAAGCATTTCACATCTAATATATGTAATATTTAAGCTACGCTCTCTCATTCCCATCTGTGATATCACAGAGAGGCTAAAATTGTGGAGTTGCTCAAGCATGGCCTTCCATCATTTTTTTGGTGCATTGTGAGAATCCAACACAATTGTTATGCTTGTGGAAATAATTGCATAGCAACTTCTGGAGACAGATTGTCCTGGAATACATTTCAGTATTTTCACTACGCAATTGTGGCACATGAAATATAAATATAAATATAAATATAAATATGTCAATGGCTAACCTAAAGTTTTCTTACTTAGTAAAGGTGGTAAATGGATTAAACAGAGAGCTGAGCAGAGGCATCATACAGGGGCATATCTAGCGATTAAATTGTCAATCCCTATAATACTGTTTGCCTTATAAATATTGTGGATTGCTTCTTAATGAGTGTATGTATGTCCGTGCATGCATGATCGCTTTAGCTGTGTCTAAATTGAATATCTGGTGATTTATTTCCCTTTATCGGTGAAAACATACTTATCTTTAATGTCTAAATAAACAATCAAGCCTTCAATAGAGGGTCATTGGAGGTCAACGTTTGTACATAACACTTTAAATGATGTAGCCAGGGTTAAGAGGTTATGTGATGTCACTTCTACACAACTGGAGAGGGCATGGAAACTATACCTGAATATCAAATTCATTGTATCAGCTACAAAAGATCTGATGTATAAATGCGGCCGTGTTGCAGTGTTATGTGATTTTTTTCTAGCTATTTACTTTTTCTGCCTCTTTCTTATTTGTAATGATGCTTTCTTATTAAAGCCACTAAAGCACTATCTTCATATTTACATTACTTGACACCCCATTACTGTGTTTTCAGCAATAACAATTTTATTATTCTTAACAATCTTTTACTGCATTGTGCCTTTCCTTTTTAAATAGTGAATAGCATTTAGACTTATCTATTACATACTTTCTCTGAGAACAATGATACTTGCTTCATCTCCTTTGAGTATTTGTGGTCAATGTTCTTTGTAATGGGGCTGAGAGCTGATGCTTTATTGGATGAGGCTGATACACCTGGTGGGGGTTCCTAGAGTGAAGGTCTTAAAACGTATCTTTTTTAAAGTATTTCTCTTTAAGAGTGGTGTGAAACACAACCCTCTGTGGTCCTGAGCATGCCCCACACCACTACTGAGTGTTGTTGGTCATTAAGGCATCTGTAGACGGCCTCCTTTTATAAAGGATGCATGGTATTTCTCTGAAACAGAGTGTCTCAGAGCAGATAAGGGGCGTTCCTAGATGCACATTATGCATACGTGCAACATCAAGCGTGTCTGACAGGTGATGGTTGTATGATGGAACCATCCATACCGGAACAACACATGCCTTAACAACGAGGTCGGAACCTCGACTGCATTGTTTCCACACATTCCTTTACCACGCTACCTTTACAATGAATTTAATTGTAAAAGATTAGTAAAGGCATGTGTGGAAATGGCATGCGAAACAGCATGTGTGGTTCTTTAATGCAACCCACCCACCTGCCCTGAGGCCCAAAACTAGCCCCACTCCTAATACATAATCTATCCCAACCCCCCACCCCACCCCTAAAACCTAAGGTACCCTGACCCCCCCACTCACCCAGAACCCTAAAGAAAAACTACACAGACCCCCTACCTCTGCCCCATAAAACTAAACTACCCTGACACTCCCACCCGCCCTGAGCCCTAAAAAAAACCTACCCAGACCTCCCTACCCCTGCCCCTAAAAACTAAACTACCCAACACCCCCACCCACCCTAAGCCATAAATCAACCCGACCGCTAAAACATACCCATCAACCCTGCCCCAACCCCACTTACTACTCAGCGTCCTGTCCCGATCCTTCCTCCTCTTCTCTCCTCCTGCCCCTCCGTAAACCTTCCCCCAACCCTTTAGAAATAAACTACCCCACAGCAAGCCCTAAATAAAAAAAATACCCAACCTCTCTCACTTCCGCCCCTAAAAAAGAAAAGCCCAATCCCCCCACCCTAAGCCAAAAACAAAAATACCCAAAGCCCCCCAACCCCTCTCCTTAAAAAAAGTGCCCACCCCAATCCAAATCCCATCCCTTAAGCCACCCCTCACCACTGCCCTAGCCCCATTTACCTCATTGTGTCCTAGATGTCCTCTCCTGAACAACGAATGGCTTTTTCTGTGCCTTAACCACGCATAGGTGTAGTTTAGCACATGTGTGGTTAAGGCACGGAAAAAGCCATGCTTTGTTCCGGCAAGCGTGGTTATACTTGCGTTGGAAATGTCCGCGTTGTTTACAACGGGTGGTTAAGGAAGTTTCCCACAGGTGATCATTTGGTGATAGCTGTAAGGTAGGCACTCTGTATTGCCCTCTTAGACGTAGATAGAACCGGTGCTCTGCACTTTTCCTTTCTGAGTTACAAGGACGAGTACGCTTAAACTGTGACCATATCATACACTTTCCTGTATTGTATGTCAAAATACTGTCCAGTTTCTCTGGTAAGGGTGCTCCAATACTGAGTGTCATGCAGCAGGCGAACACGCATGGTTTCCTTCATTTTCAGTTTTGCTACCACTGTCACAGACAGCAGTGCATGCAATGACATGTAGAGGTGGCTTTTGGTCAGCCCTTTGCTCATAATTAAATGACTGTTTTGTGTATCTCAGTTCCCTGTTCATTGTCGGATGGATCTCCGTCCTATTCCTGTGATTGTTCTTCCACTGGAGCATTCGTCCGTACGCTCGCTTTTGACTGGCTGAGCTGTCCTCTTCTTTTGGTGCATCTTTTCTCTTGTAGCACTCAATGAAAGGGAATGCCCCGCTCTTCCATTGGCTCTTTCCCAACATCTCCTCTCCATTATCACACCTGCCACCCACCTTCCCTCTGAGTGACCAACACCAATCACTGCAGCAGCTTGAAATCACGCTCACTGTCTCCATTACAGTCCCCTACTTGGAATCTCTCTCCGATCCTCCCCACTTTCTTCCTTCTCCTGGTGCCCCTCTTTCCTGTTGCCTATCTCCTACTCCATACTAGCTGTCGCTTTTGGCTGTGCCTACGCAAATGTTTAAAGTGTGCCATACTTTTTAATACTTTCCAGATGGCTGATGTGTTGCATCACACCATGTTGCATCATGCAGCTTGGCATCTATCATGAAAGTATAAATAAATAGACTTTTAAGGTTGCTTGGTTCACGCTTTTGGCTTTGCAAATGCCAGCGCGGCGACCAAAAGACATTGGCATTGTATGACCGATTGACTTTGCCAATGCTTCTTCCATATTGGGGCCAACGTTAAATAAAATATATGAGGATTTGCAGAAAAGGAAATTAAGGAAGGGCTGTCATGACCGGCACTCATTAATTTAAAAATATCTTCATAGAATGTTTGCAGGCAGATCAATTTAACAAAGTTATGGCCCTTTTACCTTTAATAGTATTTATTGCGTTAATCTACTCGTGATTTTGCACTTTATTCACTTATTAAATAGCGTTGTTAATTATGAGGATTATTGTTTGTATTGAATGCATCTTTTGAAATGTGTTCTTTTACAGTCATGTTTTACAATATTTATGGTAAGCCTTAATGAACTTTTCTCTGTTTCTGAGTGGAACCATTGTTGTTTTTGCTGTACTGAAAAATGGGGGTTGTGGGTAATACTGATACAGAAAACATATTTAATTTTTTACTAACTTGGTTATGGTTTGACTTCTGTGCATGTGTATTAGGGACTGGTATCGTTAAATTATTACCAGTTTCATGTAATCCATAAAAACATAAATAATAGGCACAGTATTTACCACTTTACACCAACTATCCGTTTTCTCTGGACCTCTTGACTTCACTATTCAAGAAAAAAGAGATAAAGAAATTATGATGAGATTGATGAGGTGTACAGCGGAACAAAACAACCATCTAATAAATGATTTCTGCCTAAGGAAATAGATAATGGTAAACATTCAAAATGCTCCATTTGCATATACCACTCCAGTAAGATAAAAGTCCTAAACAACGCGTCGTCAACAACGCGGATGTTTCCCACACAAGCGAAACAATGCTTGCCTGAACAGCGACTGCCTTTTTCTCTGCCTTAACGACGCATGTGCCAAACTACACTTATGCATGGTTAAGGCAGAGGAAAAGGCTGAGAGCAGTCTAGTGGATCCAGAGAGGACGCTGTGAGATAAGTGGGGCTGGGGCAGGGTTGGGGGGATGTTTTTAGGGATGGGGTGGATTAAGGGCTGAGGGTGGGTTAGGGTATTGGTGTAGTTTGGTTTTTAGGGACGAGGTGGGGTTGGTTGGGGATTTGTTTTGTTAGGCTTCGGGGGTCAAAGTAGTTTACTTATTAGTGGTGGGGGAAGGTATTAAGGCTCAGAATGGGTGGGGGGTGTTGAGGTAGTTTATTTTTTAGGGACGGGTGGGGATGGTTGGGGTAGTATTTTTAAGGGCTTTCGGGGTATTTTAGTTATTGGGGTGGGGAAGATTTTAGAGCTCAGAGCGGGTGAGGGGTGTCGGGGTAGTTTTGTTTTTAGGGGCAAGGGTGCGGGGGTTGGGGTAGTTTTTCTGTGCTTAGGGTGGTTGGGGGTCGAGGTAGTTTAGTTATTAGGGGTGGGGGAAGGTTTTAGGGCTCAGGGCGGGTGGGGTGTCTGGGTAGTTTACTTATTAGGACTGGGGGTAATCTTAGGCCTCAGTGTGTGTGGGAAGGATGGGGTTCTTTTTGTTCTTTTTTAGGTTAAGAGGGGGGTTGTATGACACAACCATGCATGCCGTTTCCACATATGCCTTTACTAAACATGCCTTTACTACAGCATGTGTGGTAGAGGCATGCTTGGAAAAGCTGCAGTTGTAGTTCTGACTGCGTAGTTAAAGGATGCGTGGTTCCAGCATGCATGGTTGTGTCATAAAACCCTACAGTAGAGTGCTGGTTGCAATGGGATCTGCTCAGTTGATGGGGACATGTGGTACACTATATGAAGAGAGATCTTTGAGACCGTTTCTCTTGCTGCAGTATCATTCACAAAGGCACTGGAAGTAGGGGAGTAGGGATGTTTCATGATCCTTAGAATTGTTGCGTGGTCTTTCATTATCCTAATGAGACGGCTGGATTTGGGAGGCAGCATCACCTGAATTGTGGGAAACTGAGTCCAATCCCACACCACATGACAGCTGTCAGCCTAATGTGTTTCTGGCCATCTAGCAGCACCTCATCTCTGACCAAGAGCAGGGATGATCTGTGGCAACCAGGTGCATGACAAGATGACTTCTCAGGGAAATCGTGATAAATCAGATCTCATCCTTTTCTCTCAGTTACATTAGTCTTACACATGTAAAGACAAACAGAGGGACAAAATGGTTCAGTAAGATTTATTGAATCAGCTGCATCTTAGATAAAATTGCATGAAATAATTCAAATGATGAAACATAATATAAGCAAAATGATGACATGAAAAGTTACAGCACAGCATGATAAGCCCTAATCCGCCCTTCAGGATTCCCCCCAGAGAAGACATCATCCCCCATACCTGAGCAAGGAAGCATGTTGTCTAGCGAGACACCATTCCCATGTAGACCAGGGAAACAGTAGTCACAGCAAGCAGCTGTAGCATGGTCAGTAACCATGTGGTTGTGGTCATCTGGCTGGTAGCTCCCTCTAGCGTGCATGGGACAGAGAAGTGTTTTTATAATAAACAGCTGATGTTCTGAGAAAATGTCCCCACGTAAGGATGTGTATGTTTCTGTGAACATTGGAGACGCAATGTACCACTTGTGCTGGCAACCCTATTGCACTAAAGCCTTGAGGAAAGCACAAAGTGAAAAGAATGTCTTGCTAAGAAGCACAATGCTTTCCTACGTGAAAGAACAGCTAGATAAAGAAAATAAAACAACACCACGCTCTTCACCAAAAGTGTCTCAAATTACTATAACCATTCTTGAGAGAAAGGTTAGGATGTCATTGTTTCAGTACTGACATTGAGAGAGAAATTGGTTTGAAACCATTTAATTACGAGAGGTTAATTGCAGATGGATCCATGCCCTAAACATCCCTTGGTTAAGATATGTGAAAGATACCTTTATGAAATTGAGTAGGATGGGTATCTTTCTTAATTCAGGGGGCATTGTAAAAGGGGACTTGCAGTAGATCAAAGACTCCTTCAGAGGGCTGTTATCCTTATACAGGGAGGAGGTGGAGCTGGCCAAGCCCTCCGTTTGTCATCACATTACGATAACTACAACTTGGGAGATTGAACCTTATTTAATGATGGTGAAAAACAATAGGGATAGAGGATTGTTGACTTGCTTTAGGTTAATTTTATTACATCCGACCTTAGCTTTACCTCATAGATGTTATGATTGTAAACTGTTGGGTCCCTGTACATGTGATAATAAGTCACCCCAGGGTACTTTGCACATTATGCTGTGCTGTAAATTTTATCATGCCCCCAGTATTCTTTTTATAGACCCATTGCTTGTTTTAGACAAGTTAGACCAGCACTTTTATACTTGCAAATGTTGTTAGGTTATTGGGTAATTGTTAATGTGTGTACTTTTTTAAAAGCTGCTTTGATTATTTGGAGAACTTTGGAATAAGCTTTTTACTAATAATTGTCTTTAGTTCTGTATTTTTTATTTTTATATTTATTGTGTTTGTTTCTGTTGTTGTCTTTTGTGGTTTCAAAATGCAACCAAATAAAGAAAGAAATTATTATGAATATTGACATTGAGGTCTCTGTTTTGCAAAGAAGTGTTCACTGAGCTAATGTGATTTTCAAAGTGAGTGTTTCAAAAGAAGTAAAACATTGAAAAGGTTTTTAGAAAAAAAACAATGGAGAAACAGAAATACAAGCATTGGAATGTTGGAGCAAAATGTTATACCAGCCTTTTTAGACCAGAGCCACTTCACTGTCTTCAAAGGAGCTCCCAGCATTCTAATGTTATAGTGCTACGTGATCGATCATAGTCAGGAAGAGTGGACTTAATTTTCAATCAGTTCCTTGTTTGAACACCTGTAACTCTCAAAGGGATGCACAGAATAAACAGGCACAAAGGTATTTACTTTCCAAGTTTATCTGCAAATGTCTTCATCAAACAGACAGTAGCACGGATGAAAAGGTATGTGCATTTATAGTGTGATTTACTTTTAGGTGATAGAAACTGTTTACAAGAGTGGTTCTTTTTTGGGAAAATGTATTGGATGTCACAGAAAGTATAGCCAAAGAACAAGATTTATTTGAAGTAAAAGGACAGATTATCTGATGTTTAAGTTTGATTAAAGGTATAAAATGTGGTAGCACTTGAAAACATGGGTGTCAAGCATATATTTTGCAAAAACATAGACTCCTAAATGTAGACTACAAAAATCTCAAAATACAAAAATGCTGACTTCTACCTAATCCCACTACTGAGTTATTGTTCCCAAATATGTTAGAACGTAGACTAGTAAATTAACCCAACCCTGCTATATACTTATATTTATATAGTTGTGTGTGAAATTGACTCTTGGTATACACAAAGTGAGTTCTTATGTTACATATTATATCATCTATATTATTATGTACTAAATATAGGTGTGCATATATATAAATTCACTACAAAACCAAAGGTTACAGGGACGTTATACGTAGGTTTTGAATTTACACACACAAAACCATAGAAAATTAGCTCTCCATGTTCTGCTGTGCCGCAATGCCATTCCGTTTGCCCTGTGTGGTGTATTTTGCTGCTGCAACCCCTGATGTTTGCCCTGTAAGGTCAGTGTGGTGTCCTTACCCATGTCCCTTCTGCCCTCAGTTATCCGAGTCCATGTTTCTACTCCATTCCTCCTGCACTCCATGATCCAATGTACCACACTTGCCAACATTTTGAACTTGGTAAGAGGGCGATTTTGAAAAAACCACCCTGGGAATTACTTTTCTCCATTGAGTGACATTGAAACAGAGGAGATTATAGGGAGGAGATAGATAAAATAAAGCCCTTTTGAGCTTAAAAACATCAGGAGTCTCCTGCCTGAATCGGGTCTGTTGGCATGTATGGTTGTACTGCTGCTGTCTCTTATTTCTGCTCTCAATGGTCTGTTATATTGCACAGCCTCTCTTGCCTGTCCTGCAGAGTTTGTTTATTGCCCCCACCCTCCATGGTCTGTTGTTGTTCCACCCTGCCCAACATGGTCAACTCGTTGACTCTACACTTTTCTCCCTGCCCTCAATTATTCGAGTCCGTGCCCCTGACCTCTGCCTCCCTGCAATATTCTAATGAACAACTAACATTCTATATGTAATCAAAACTGTAATACCTAAGCATTTCCTTAAGAGATTATAAAAATGAGAGGGTCTTATTCTCATATAAATTATAGTTAGTGCTCTAAAAAACTAAAATGAGGACATATTTTCTGAGTTCTCAAATAGCGACAAAGCAAACACTATTTGCTATCTTAATGTTTTTTTTTTTTATCCAGGTGATCACTTGATCATGTGTTGTTTAGGGAAGAGGACGTGGTGTTACGGCCAGAGCTGCAGACTTTGCAACTGGAGAAGCAGGTTTGAGTTTTGGTGTCAGCTTGACATCTTTCCTGATTGGTTAGCCTCTGACAGCCTGAGCCAGACTGCCTTAATGAAGGAAGCATATGGGGGGGGGCGGAGAACTGCTATAGCAGAAGGCAGGGAAGGATGGGGGAAGAGTAGCCAAACTGGTCTTCAAAGGAGAGAAAGTCACTTGGGACCGAAACTGGACCTACCCTATTTCCTGCACCCACAGGCAGCTAGGAGCCCCACTGATTAGAGTAGGAGAGGGGCTGGAGGAGGTGTGATAGGAAAACCGGACCACAGCAGTTGGTAGGCTCAGCCAGATGTAAACTTCAAGGTGAGATTTCCTCCATTTTGGATTTTTAAAGAATATTGCTTTGTGGGATTAATTTTTGCAACACTTCACAGGAAGTGGTCTCCCCAGAGGGTATTAGCCTGCACCCCATTCGACAGGAGCATCCCCTGCTTTCCACCCCCAGGAGCAAGGAGAAATATGGCAGAGCTGCCCCACAATTCAGATCCTTGCTTGAAGAAGATACTGGAGAAGAAGGACTACCCTGCTGGATCCCTGGACTGCACTAGGATACTGCACTCACAAGGACTGCACCAGCTGCAACTTTGGGCTTCATCAAGAAAAGGACCTTGCCTTGCTTCTGCAACTCCAGGAGTTGACTCCCTATAAGCTGCAGGTACAAAGGAGTTGCCCAGAGTCCTCTGAATTAAGTCCTGCAAG
This sequence comes from Pleurodeles waltl, assembly GCF_031143425.1. Taxonomy (NCBI): domain Eukaryota; kingdom Metazoa; phylum Chordata; class Amphibia; order Caudata; family Salamandridae; genus Pleurodeles; species Pleurodeles waltl. Next base: position 788,844,055 of record NC_090442.1, on the reverse strand, counting down.
AGGAACCCAGCTGACATGCGTCCAGTGGCCATTTGGGGATTCTGACCAGGCGCATTCTGGGAATTGTAGTTCCAACTCCCAAAGAGCAACCCAGAGCTTCTGGAACCTTGGATCTAGTTTGTGGACACTTCAAGAATCCAAAAAGAGCCCTGGAAGAAGATTCAGAAGTTTGGAGAAGATTGGAACAACTGTTGTAAAAGGCTCCATAAGTTAAAGAGGTGCATTGTGGGAGTTGTAGTCTCAGCACTCGCAAACCAGAGCCTCTGAACCCCTGGCTGGTGTTGTAGACCACTTTCCTGAAGCAAAAAAGACTTCTGAAAGTAATTGTAACAGTGTTACATCGTGTGTGGCCTGAACTCTGGACTTTATCCCTGTCCAGTGCGACCTTTTTTAAGCGTTGGAGCGCTATTGGTGTTGGAATTTTATTGTGTGTTGTGTTTTACTTATTTACTGTTTTTTTTATATTAAATGTTTTCCACACCTGTCTCCTAGTTTAAGCCTACCTGCTTGTGGGCTAAGCTACTAAAGGTTGAGCAAGGATTAATTTACTGACACCTTGATGGACCTACTGGGGGTTTATGGCCTATTGCTAAGTGTAGGTACCTACCTGCCTTTACCAATAATCCACTTTCCAACACATATATTGTCACACATGTGTTTTTTTACTAAAACAACACAGTTTAAAGTGACTTTATAGTTATAGTTAGGTGAAATTTTCAGTGACAACATGACATTTTAAACTCCATAAAAATTATTGAAATTCGCCAAAGTTATCTCTAGTACTTAAAACATGTCTCCTAAAGTAGTTATTACTAATTCTCCCACCATTCACACACTGCAATGTTTAATAATAGTGATTGTTATAAAAAATGTTTAATAATTTAAAACCTCTATTATTCTTTTGTATCACATAGTGTTTAATATTGCATTTTGTGGGCTGAAAAATGTTAAAAGAAAGACTCAGAGACAAGACCAACAACCAATATGTCTGAGTCTTTCTTTTTAAATTTTTCAGAAAAGTGCTTTACAAATTTGGTAAGGTCTCCTGGTATAACAGTTCTGATGGCCCTGGAGACTTACAGTTTTTTTATTGTTGCTGGGGGGCTGCTACAATCCTTTCAGCCCCCCACAGCATTAAAAAAGGCTTGGTGGTGTCCTTCCTTATTCTTGGGGCATCACCCAGCTCAAACACATATAAACGAAAAAGCCCTTGCTTGGCATTTTGGGATGCTCCTTGAAAGAGCAGTGACCCCATCCTCCTGGGGCCTTTTTTTTTTATATGGGGAGAGGGAGAGTGCTCCCCCTCCCCAGTCCAATAGTGGCCACAGGAACTCCATTCTCTAGGGCTATGGGTGGGTGCCATGATGCCCCTCCGGGCACCAAAGAATATATCTTTTAGTGCTGTAAGTGGAGCATCAAGAGCCTCCCGCAGCCCGCCCGCTCTCTGCATACAACCAGCCTGGGTATATTTGGCACCAGCTTTGCTCCTGCCAGGCACCAGGTAGGAGCAGCTGTTTTTTTAATGTTCCTTATTCTTGAGGCATCACCCAGCTCAAACACATAAACGAAAAAGCCCTTACTTGGCATTTGGGATGCTCCTTGAAAGAGCAGTGACCCCATCCTCCTGGGGCCTTTCTTTTTTTAATATGGGGAGAGGGAGAGTGGTCCCCCTCCCCAGTCCAATAGTGGCCCCAGGGACTCCATTCTCCAGGGCCATAGGTTGGTGTCATGATGCCCCTCCGGGCACCAAAGAATATATCTTTTAGTGCTGTAAGTGGAGCATCAAGAGCCCCCCGCAGCCCGGCCTCTTCCTGCATACAACCAGCCTGGGTATATCTGGCACCAGCTTTGCTCCTGCCAGGCACCAGGTAGGAGCAGCTGTTTTTTTAATGTTCCCGAAAGCAGGAGCAATCTGAATTCCCCTGCCCGTAAGAGCGTGGGTAGGGAAACACATGTCTACTGCCACCCATCTGAAGCATTTTTAAATCAACTACCAGGTCGGAGCAGACATCTCTTCCTTGCCTGTGCTCCAGTGGATAGGGAAACCGTGTCCTGGGAGAGTGGGGGAGCTCCCTGAAGCACCATACTGGAGCCAGCCTCAGGGATGGGAGTCCCAGCATTTCGAGGCTCTCAGATGGGTGCCATGTGCCCCCTTCCCTATAATTAAATGTCAGCCCTGGAGGAAGGGATCCCAATGCCTTCGCTCTGTGCCCCTGCCTTTTAATTATTAATCAGCCCCAGGGGATGAGGTCCCTGGGGTCATGGGATTGGCTAAAGGGGAAGGGTCTACCTCTTTAAATTGGACTGAGCCCTAGGGCATGGGATCCCTGGGGCCCAATAGTGAGTTGGGGAGGGGGTCCCACTTACGCCCTATCTCCAAAAATGGAGCACCAGGCCCTGGTCCTGGCAAAATTATTAAATTTAAAAATGCCAACTGGCACTTTTTTATGTAGCTGGATCACAGTATAGACAAACACATTGTGACCCCCTTCCCCCAAAGGGCTAGAGGGGATCCTTTAAAAGATTTTATGTTCTCAAACTCAGGCCTGGGAACTAAGACCCGTGTCCTGTAATAGCTATGTTGAACATTGTTCTTATATTGTGGCTAACCAATCAGAGCCCTCCCAGGGGTGGTTCTAGTGCTGCATTTTATGTGGCCTGTAGATGTATAAAAAACATGCAAGGTCCTTTTGTGGTTGTTCTTATGATCGTATTTTTTGGGCTGGAAATGTTTAAAACAAAGATTCATTCTTTTAGTTTTTTAGTTTTTTTTTTAAACAAAACAACAATGTGTCTTTGCCTTTTTACTTTTTTCACCCAGAAAATGTAATAATTAAATCTACCTAAAAAGAGACACAGGCATGTTCTTTATATAACTGTAATAAACATTGTTTAGTAATCATTAGTAATAAATATTGCATTGTGTGAATTATTGAAATATCCATTTGATTAAAAGTACTGGAGATTTTTGGGGCAAGGCGATAGATCTGCTTTTTATATATTGATATGTTCACCCTTGATAAAGCCAATAGACTCACTTTTTATATTTTGGTGCCGCAGAAAGCCAAGCTGCGCCCAGGAGGTTGGGTGCCTGTGGGGGTTAGCTGACTGCAGGGGGGTGGCTGCCCACAGGAGGTTGAATTCAGGGCCTGGCCAGACCATGCAGCCAACCCTCAGCAAGGCTGTGTGACATATGGTAACAAAATATCATCTTACATTCAAAAACCCTAAAATATGACTGAAAAAAACAAAAGTTAATGTGATGTTATGATATGCTAGGTATTCGAAAATGGCAGTTAAAACATGCCATTTTAAACATACAAAACCAATGAAATTCACCAGTTATAGTTATCTCTGGTAAGAATAACTCATGCCGTAAGGCAACTATAAATAGCGACCCCACCATGCACAGTTTTCTTATCAACAATTTCATTGCAAATGTTGCGGTGATATGATCAATGATGTCATAGAAGATGCCATTAGTGAGGTAATATATGGAGTAATTAGCAGTGCATGGCAAGGACAGGAGTTAGGGCTCAAGCTATAAATACTGGTGAATAATATATATAATATCCCCCCTGGACAGTGCGATGGAGATTAAAAATGTATATCAGTTAAAAGTTGTCTGGCAAATGCAGAAGAGCAGTAGCACTACAGAATCACAACTCAGAGATAATGTGAGTTCTCCTAATGTAGGGAGGGGGCAATACATACTGGATGATCTAGCATGACCTCTCCCCATCACATTGTGATTCCATGTAGGATAACCTTGAGAGGAAATGGAGAGACTTACCAGTCTGAGATTCATTTCTAAGTTCGTCAGCTAGCTGCATTTGATTCATTTTCTTCAAGACATCAATGGCAACTTCCAGTGCTTTGCTTGGAGTGTAATGATGGACCATTTTGTCTGCAAGTTTGAAACAGTCAAGGCCTTCCGTTGTCCCTCTTGGAAGCTTGTGGGGATCATCGCTTAGGTGCATCTTAAAATGGTCTAAATCTCGTGTTTTCAGATTCGCAAGTTTGTTATAGATAAGATCTCGGACCTCCATCTACAGGTCTTGATATAGCCACTAATCTGTATAAGAGAAATACAGAGAGACAGAAGGTGGATTACATCTTTGCAAGTGCACTTTATTTTCAGTCAACAGAAAATTGAAACCATCATTTTCAAGCTTCCTTTTTGCCGCTCGCTATCCTTGTGGTTGAATGAGAGAATAGTATTTCTGTCCATTCTTTCTATGAGGAAGAGAACACATATCTCCTTTATCTCTATACTGGATACACTTGAATTCATATTTTAAACTAGTGTCTACCATGAGATCAGTGATTACACACATATGGCACAAAATGAATGCATCAATTGTGCCCTTGGAATCACATCTAGTCATTTGTCAATCTCTGTCATTCTTGGTCGCAAAGCTTGTGGCAAATATTAACAATGCTCACCTACACGCGGAGTGGACTTTTCATGCAGACCACTCCTGTGTTAAGAGAACTTTTCTCCTCTCTCTTCAGCTAGAGACCATAGTGTAGCATAGTCCTTTGCAGAACACCAAAATATCCCGTTCTAACTCCTTTTTTAATAGCTACGGGGTCAGCCAACTCACCCCCCTGACCACATCTAATTTGAGCGAAAGTATTTTCATGCAGTTGGGCAATGAGTTTCAGGAGACCAGATGGCACTCCCATGTTTGATAATGTTGACCACAGTAAGTTCCTGGGGATCAAATCAAATGCGGCTCTGAGATCTATAAAGACCACATAGAGATTACCCCTCCCCAGGTCAACATTCTTCCATTTTATTGACAGGAATCTTAGGGCTTGGTCAACTGTACTCACTGCAGGTCTAAATCCCGCTTGTAGGTCAGAGAGAGCTTCAGACTCCATAATCCATTCATCAAGATGGAGCAGGAGATGTTTAGCATAGATATTTTGGGAGTTATCAAGAAGAGAAATCGGGCGATAATTGGCGGGGTGTTGGGATTTCCTTTTTTGAAAATGGGTACTATTTCAGCCCCTTTCCAAGTAGGTGGAGCGGGAGCCCCCGCTGCAATTGCATTGCAGATAAGGTTGAGATATGGTTCCCATATGTCGGTCTTGACTTGTATAGATCACCTGGAATCTTATCTGGGCCAGGGGCCTTTCCCCATTTCAATGAATCTATTGCTGCTCTTGTTTCGGTTAGAGAGAATATAATCGGGGTGGTCTCTTGGGTTATTGAGGCATCAGGGGCCCACAGAGATGACTCAGACGGCCCTTCGTATAGTTGCCCAAAGTGCTCTACCCATGTTGCTGAGAGAATTGAGGAGCCAGGTGCGGCAGGGGAATCACTGCAGTCGTCAGCTATTAGTTTCCAAAACCTAGATGTATTGTTGGATTTAGCAGTCTCCAGAATGGTAACCCATCTGGCCTCTTCCCAGCTTCGGCGTGCCTTAGAACATTCCTTCTTATAAATCTTCCTGGCTATTCTTAACAGCTCAGCATGGCCTTCTTTTATTGCTTTCAGGAGAGATAGTTGTGCTTCCCTGCAAAAATTGTTGTACCAGGGAGCACAATGCTTTTTATCTGGGTTGTTGGAAATCTTTTTTGTAAAAAGATGCTTTAAAGATTGAGACAATTCAGTGTGAGCTACTAAGAGTCTGTCACCCTCCCCGTCCTCATTAAGCCAAATCATACACTCCATTTGGTTGGCAAGCAGATTGTATATAGATGTCAGGTGTTTAGGGGAAGAAATAACAGATTCCCATTTTAGGTTGCGTCTGTTGTTTGTTAGGGCCAGCTGAGGGGCATGGGTCTTAGAGTAGGGCACTTTAAACGAAGGGAAGAGTCCTCTAATTGATAAAATCAGCTGGTCATGATCACTCTCAACCTGCTCTTGCACCCTCATATCGAACATGTGGCTCCACAGTCGGATGTCAAGAAGTATATAATCAATACGACTACTGTGCCCTCCGCGCCTAAAGGTAGCTTGCAAATTTGCATCCGAGCGCGAGCGACCGTTGCAGGCTCGGAGGCCATGTCCTAGTGTGATATCAGCCAGTAAGCGCGCAGATTTGTTCAGTCTTGGTCTTTTGTTGGAGACTAGCTGAGGGATGCCCCAATAGGCATCCTCTTCTTTACATATCCCTTGGACTAAGGGGTTGGGTTTGAATGTGACATTAAAGTCCCCTCCAATCAAGACAAAACAGGAGGAATTATTTTTAAGAAAACTATCCAGAATGGACAGGACATCAGAATCAGGGTGGAAACTTGCATTCCTATTATAGATATTAATTAATAGTAAAGGTCTCTCTTCGGAAATCATTATTAATAAGACTAGCAAATCAGGGCAACCCATATCTATTTCTTCTATCTTGCACTTAAGAGAACTATTTAACCATACAAGCAGCCCTCCCGATGGTCTCCCAGAAGATGACTTGCGAGCTGGAACCCAATAGCTTTTAAAGCCTCGTCTATATTTGGGTTCCAATGCCCACGTTTCTTGGAAAAGGCAAATCAGGTGATCATCGATAAAGTTGCCCCATCCTGGGCTTTGTAGTTTACTTTCCAACCCTGCTATATTCCAGCTGAGTACCTTATCGAGATCCTCTATTTTTGTGGACCCTACTTCATTCTGGGGATCTTTCCATACAGGGGGGGGTACTGCTAGGAACCATACAATTTCCCTCAGGTATATTAGGACCAGTAGCTTTCTCACCCTGTGCCTTATTCACCTCGCTGGATGTTACCCCAGCTATATTTATATTTGGTAAATTGACCATGCGGGTGGACCCCAGAATACAAGGAACGATTGACAGGCTCGGGGTACATTCCTCGCTTGCTTGGCACATGGTGCTTGTGGGTGGTCCCTGATTAACAAAGTCTGCCAAGGTCAAAGGGACAACAGAGTTAGAGATGGTGAGGACAATAAGGTGAGTGTCCTCAGCTTCACAATTACACAGAGCCACTTCCGAAAGGTCATTTCCTAGTCAGTCTGTCTCAGAAAGAGATGACGAAGGGCATCTAGGGCCGAGTGCAGGGATAGACTGTGTATGGATAGCGGGGGGAGCCCCATATAACGGCGGCGATTGTCTACTCCAAGATGGCATAGAGGGAGGATAAAACACTTGTAACCTGCAAAGAGAAGCTTTACCAATTATAGGATAAGGTCTATTAGCATTTAAAGAAAGCCGTTGGACAAGGTCAGGAGAGTTGAAGTTGATAACAATGCAGTCCCCTGAACCGATCTTCGCTAGGGAAACCACCCACCCTACCCTTCTCACCATCAACATTGAGGGTATCATGGGAAAAGCAAACCCCGCATTCGCATGCAGCCAATGAATGACCTTGTTTTTAAGTTGGGTGAAAGATTCAGTGGAGTGAGGTTTGAGTTCAGGTACATTCGATATAATGAGAACAAATGGGCATGATTCTGGTGGTAAATGAAGCACTTTTGGATCTAACGAACCACTGATCTTGCCCCTCTTCTGGGGTTCTAATTGAGGGTGCTCCCAAGTGGGGTTACCTTCTCCCAGATTAGTTACTGGGTTATTCCATGGGGCGGTTCCTTTTGAAAGGGAAACTGAGACCATATGGGGCTTATTCATTAAGATACTAGCTGCTTTGATGGAGCTGGGCCAATCTTGGTTTAAAGAGGAAAGAGGAATCTTGGGTATTTGGCCGGTGGGTCTGTTGGCAATAATAAGGTCATGATTGGGGGGGGGTGGGATTGAATTTCTACGGGTGGAGCAGTTATTGGTAACTGGGTATTAATAAGACTTTCCAGTTTGTCCTCAATTGTTTGAAGGCGGGTTAAAATAGGAAGGAATAGTTTTGATAGCTCATCTCTTATGAGATCCCTGGTATATTCATTTGCCTGACGGTCATTGGTATTGTGTGAGGGGATTAAAGTCGCATCCTTATTAGAAGGGTGAGCCAAATTAGAGGGGCTCAAAGTCCTGGATCGTTTGTTTTTAATACGGGGTTCCCTTCGTTTCCTTTTTCCTTTGGTATTAGGATCTACTGAGGTAAAGGGGCCTTCATTTGAGGGACTCCGATCCAACAGAATTGGCGCGGCACGGTGGTGATTATGTTTGGAGTTTCATCCAGAAACTCCTGGGGGATTTTAGAGGGAGAGGGGAAAGGGGTAGTCAGTACCGACTGTAATTCTGTTCACAGGGGGGGCTGTGGGGCAGAGCTATCATGAGCTAGGCTATTAGTTGAAGAAGGGGGGACAGCTAAGCGTCGCTGCACTAACTCTATTTCTTTTTCAAGTTCCCCAACAGCCTTTTGCAGAAATCCATCTAGGGTTTTATTAGAATGCTGTTTTCCTTCCAACCCCCCCCCCCCACGTCGTCGGCCCATTTTCCTTGGAACCAGGGGCCTCTAGTGAGCCCCCAGCTAATAGGGGTGTTTAGGCCTTTGGAACCCACCCTCTGTCACTATAAATACAAGAGAAAAAAGGGAGAAAAAGTACAACGCAGTTTATAAGCTTCTCAGACCCTACTGTTCGTGAGTCCCAGAAACAAGTCCAAGATCAAAAACCCAAAGTATATGGCCTGGCCCAACCACTTTTCGGGCGCTGACGGGCGCAGGACGGATAGTGAGTTTTAGGCTCCTGCCCTTAAAAGAAGAAGGGTGCCACCTCCTTCCGCCCTCCAGGGAGAGAGATTCAATAGGCAGTTATATGATAAACTATAAAATAGTATAATAAATTCACTAAATACACTGAAAACCTGCGAGTATCTGGCTTGGGTTGATGGTTTTCCATGTGCTTGTTGGGACCTGAGGCTCTGTGGAAAGGCTGCCCACGCACAGAGCAAAGGAACTTAGATTCTCCTTCAGACAGCCATGGACAAGTTAGCTGCCTGGTCCAGACGTCTTTGAGTGGATGTCAGGGGGGTGGCCCTGCCCTGCCTCTTCCTGGCAGTGACGGGCAAGGGTCACAGATTTTGTATCAATCCTACTGTATCTTAGGTATAATAAGCTAAACTCAACACCAGAAAAAGGGCTAATTTTAGTTTCAAAGACGGCTGACACTCTTATACCTTCTCTGAATGAAGTTATTATTCAGTATTTGTACTATTCTCATCTCCTATGACGGAAGGCTGTTAAGTTCCCAGTGAGTGAAGGCAGAAAACTTCTCTGGTTTGCCCTCAATAAAAGATGGTTAAGCAATGCTACATGGCCATTCTTATCTCAGGCCTAATACAAAGTTCCTCTCTCGCTGTCAACACCCTGATTCTAACACGCATAATGTAATGCAACTATTGTTAATTCATTTAGAATGAACAATTAGCAAAAAGGTGCCTGATGTCCTTTCAATTACTTTCATTCTGTGAACCTGTGACGTTTGAACGATAATAATAAGAGAAATGACGCTTATCAGATCTCATGAGACCTTGTTCACAGCTCACCAGTAATTATTTCAGAATGCAACGCTGCTTAAATTTTATGAATATATTTGAGCATACTTGATTACCACACTGCAAAGAAAAGTGGCATTCTATATTTGTCACTTGTATCTAAATGATTAAGATTAACATAAGTAGTCTACAAAGGGGAATAGTTAAAAAAGATAGCCATGATAATTATAACCGTTCCACTAGGCCTTTCTTGTAGACTCCACTTCCCTTCGAGTCTGACCCATTTCTCCTTCTGTTTTCTCACCCTGAACCCAAAGGAGCTTGCACAGGGATCAGAATTTACACGGTGTGTGATAATTGTCAGGCACTCACATTTTCTCTGATCAATTCTGGCAGATCAAACCTGCTGAAATGTATAAGAGAAAAAGGCCTCGAATAAAGGAAAAGCATGGAGAGGTCAGTGTATTAAATACCGATTCTGCAAGGTATGCCTCATTTCCAAGTTGCAAACTCAGAATAGGATGTTATTACTTCCACACTCAATAAATACCCTGGGCCTAAATAGAGGAAGAATAGTATACCTTGAATTATGGGATTACTACCTGTTGGTTCATTGATAATCATCAGTGTGTTTCCATTGATCTTTATCATATAGTAGCCCTCCGTGCTACCCGCTCATGACCTAAACCAAGCTATGGATATATGCTATAGATCACAACATGGAGTATGGTTGTTTTTAAGGTTTATCACTAACCATATGTGAACATTGTCCTAAACCCAGAATTACAATATTACAATGTTCCTCTTTCTTTTATAACTGGAATGGTCACACAATAATAGCTCCGGGGGGAGAAATGCACATTTTGCTAACTAGAAGTGGAGGAAAAACATAATTTTGTTAAAGATACAGAGGCAAATATGCCTGATTTCCTTGCCGCTTAGTTCACAGTAGCCATAGACTTCAAAGCAAGCTACAATTCTGCTCATGCACCTATCATTGCAGGAAAAGGAAATAATAATTAAGACCCTACTTAGTTCATAGGTAGAGGCTCTTCTCATTATCCAGCCTCTTTTATTGACACTGAAAAGTTTATAGTCCGTTGAATGAAATGAAAAATCTAAATAATAAGTGCAATCATAAAAAAAATGGACAGCTTTGAGTCTCACCTAGTTCCTTGATCCTTCAGGATCCATAGAGTGATCCTTGTATCCCATTACTACAGCGGCTTGAACCATTGATTGCACTAGAGGCTTTTGATGTGGATGACACAATGACCAATAAAAAGAATAAGAGATATGAGACTACCACACATGGGTGAGATTCTAAGTAAGTAATGGGATAATGTTCACATCTGTGTCATTAATAAAATAAGAATTTTCCTTCATTACCTACTTAGGAATATCTGCATTTTATTACAAGACCAGAGATGAGTATTATGCATGTAAGGACCCTAATTCACTCAGTAATCCTGAGAATGTTCACCAACTAACTCCAGCCCTAAAGGCTTTGAAATGCATTGCTCCCTTAGAAGAATGAACCCCAAAAGAACGTAAATCAACACTTCCTTATTCCTTATTCTTTCAACTAACCTGCTTAAAATGGAAGAGGAAACTGAGGCACATTGGTCTGCAGAAAGATATTAACATTTCAGTAGAGTATGTTCTCAAGCCTACTGTTTTTTCAACTGTTTAATACAATGCACCAAATACAATTTAGGACGTAAAGGCGAGGAAGGGTACTGCACTGTAGTAGAAGCATTCTTAGAAAGTCTTGAGATTGTGAAATGTACACATTAGGGAGAAAAATGCATCATAGTAGCATGAAGAGATCTGATGTCAGATACTCTTTTGAGTAATGCTGGACATAAAAGCATTGTCAGCTTAGTAGATGACATTTTTAAAGATGAAACATTATTGCCAGGCCATGACTAAAATTGTTGAAGAACTAAATCCACATCTGACAAAAGTTGAGTAGCATGGTTTTAGAGGGCTATAGTATTGAATCCCCTAAGTGATATGCATACTACTGAATATTTCCCTACAAGCTTATTACTTACCTTCTCATGACCCTTAAAGATAGCAGACCAATAACCTATGTTCTGTCTAAGGTGTGCTATCAGCTGACCATCTAGACTCTCTCCCAGCGCCGCACAGACAGAAGCTGGGAGGGCATACATACACAAAGGAATGGCATGTGCATATAACTTTCAGACTTGATTGGAAACAAACCAGGTTTCTATGATGCCTTGGGCTCACTGTGATGCACTGAGCAAGCCCCATACTGTAAAAACGATTTGTGCCAAGTGACTATGAGGGGAAACGTTTATTTAAATCGAAGGGGGAGAAGGTGTGTTAGCTCCAGCACTGATGTGTAATGATTTCTGATGCTAATAAGGATAAGTATGGCAGAGAAGGAAGATGCCATAAACTAGCGGGGAGCACAGGTATAGTCTTTTTGTGCAACATGTTGATATTCCAAAGGTAATGGTTAGTTTGCCCCTTCATCACTGTAAAAGATATGTTTAAAATGTTTAGGGAGCAACAGCAGCCTATCAAATAGCTTGCTTTTATAACCTCTCATACTATACTTCTGCCTTTTCTAAGCGTTGTAAACAACAAGTGTAATTGTTATGGTAAAAACATAATCAGCCTCAGCAGTAAGGAAGGCTGAGACGTAATTGCTGAGATTTAAACTCATGGCCTGCAGCTCATTGCATGTCTTAATAGCTAGCTCTTAATGCATGTAGCTATCCTCCTCACGCTACTTCCTGAATGAACTTGAAACACAAAGCCCTCTGCTGCACACTGGTGTCCTGTCATACCATCACATTTGAGAAACAACAGTTAAACACTTAAAGGTGTGCTGGAGCATATTACACTAAAAAACTGTTGTAAACAAGGTCAACAACCTTTTCGCACATCTGGAAGTAAGAGATAGTTAGCATTCACAGGACTTCAAAACACCTCTCAATTTACAGTATGACCAGTGTGATCACACAAGGGAAACTAGGGCCCTCATTATGACTTCAGCGGTTCCCTGAGAAGACCGCCAAAGTCCTGCCAGACCGAAGACCGCCAGTAGTGGTGGTCTTCCGACAACCATATTATGACTGCTGGCGCCTCTCTGCCATAATTTGGGCAGTGAGCTTCCAGCAGCCATACTGGAGGTTGCTCCACCGTCACCGCCACGTCATCACAACACCACCCACCGAATTACATGACAGTATTCGGCGTGGCAGTGTTGTGGTGATGGGGCGCTGGCGGCGGAGCAGGCCCCATGGAACCCGTTCCCTCCCGGACATTCACTGAGTCAGGTAAGGTGATCGTCCGACAGGGGAGGGGGTGGGTGGGTGTTGTGTGGTGTGTGCTTGAATGGGGGTGTGACTGTGTATGTATGGAGGGGGTGTGTGAGTGTGTTTATGAATGCAGGGGTGTATTGCGTATGTGGGTGTACATGTGTGCATATGTGTCTGCATATATGTGTGGTGTGTGCATGTGTGAGTGGCGGGGTGGGGGACAATTCTCAAAAACACACTATAAAGATACAAGACCACCATACAGTTGTAGGAGGCTGGCCTGGTTTGTAGTGGGTACCAAGGGGTACTTACACTCTGCACCAGGTCCAGATATCCCTTATTAGTGTAGAAGAGGTGTCTAGCAGCTTTGGCTGATAGAAAAGGGTAGCTTAGCAGAGCAGCTTAGGCTGAACTAGGAGACATGCAAAGCTCCCACTATACCACTTGTGTCATATGCACAATATCATAAGAAAACACAATACACACATATACTAAAAATAAAGGTACTTTATTTTTATGACAATATGCCAAAAGTATCTCAGTGAGTACCCTCAGTATGAGGATAGAAAATATACACAAGATATATGTACACAATACCAAAACTATGCAGTAATAGCAATAGAAAGCAATGCAAGCAATGTACAGTCACAATAGATTGCAATGAGAGCACATAGGTATAGGGGCAACACAAACCATATACTCTAGAAGTTGAATGCGAACCACGAATGGACCCCAAACCTATGTGAGCTTGTAGAGGGTCGCTGGGACTGTAAGACAACAGTGAGGGTTAGAAAAATAGCCCACCCCAAGACCCTGAAAAGTGGGTGCAAAGTGCACCTAAGTTCCCCAAAGAGCACAGAAGTCGTGATAGGGGAATTCCGCAAGGAAGACCAACACCAGCAATGCAACAACAATGGATTTCCTGACAAGAGAACCTGTGGAACAAGGGGACCAAGTCCAAGAGTCACACTCAAGTCGGGAGTGGGCAGATGCCCAGGAAATGCCAGCAAAAACAACAAGTGATGGACGGAATGCTGAACATTGTCAAACACTCACCACCAGTCATAGATCAGGGTTTAATCCATTGTTCTTTTGCTCACCATGCCACCCCAGTTTGGACCCAGCCATATGCAAATCAGTCTTGACCCTGTTCCTCATGGGAACAGTTCAGACCGAATTGCCAAGCCAGGTCCTCACTGGACCGGAAACAAGTATCCTGGGACCGGTTTCGGGGTTTCACCCCTCATCAGCCAGGCTAGCTTGAATCCACTGGCATGGGAAGCACGGGACCCACGTCTGGGCATACCCTTCCCACTTAGGGCGACAAAGCAAAAACAACAAGGGATGGACGGAATGCTGAACATTGACACTCACCCCCAGTCATAGATCTGGGTTTAATCCATCGTTCTTTTGCTCACCATGCCACCCTAGTTTGGACCCAGCCATATGCAAATCAGTCTTGACCCTGTTCCTCATGGGAACAGTCCAGACCAAACTGCCAAGCCAGGTCCTCACTGGACCGGAAACAAGCATCCTGGGACCGGTTTCGGGGTTTCAACCCTCATCAGCCAGGCTAGCTTGAATCCAGTGGCATGGGAAGCATGGGACCCATGTCTGGGCATACCATTCCCACTTGGGGCGACAAAGCAAAAACAACAAGTGATGGACGGAATGCTGAACATTGTCAAACACTCACCCCCAGTCATAGATCTGGGTTTAATCTATCGTTCTTTTGCTCACCATGCCACCCCAGTTTGGACCTAGCCATATGCAAATCAGTCTTGACCCTGTTCCTCATGGGAACAGTACAGACCGAACTGCCAAGCCAGGTCCTCACTGGACCGGAAACAAGCATCCTGGGACCGGTTTCGGGGTTTCACCCCTCATCAGCCAGGCTAGCTTGAATCCAGTGGCATGGGAAGCACGGGACCCACGTCTGGGTATACCCTTCCCACTTAGGGCAACAAAGCAAAAACAACAAGTGATGGACGGAATGCTGAACATTGTCAAACACTCACCCCCAGTCATAGATCTGGGTTTAATCCATCGTTCTTTTGCTCACCATGCCACCCCAGTTTGGACCCAGCCATATGCAAATCAGTCTTGACCCTGTTCCTCATGGGAACAGTCCAGACCGAACTGCCAAGCCAGGTCCTCACTGGCCCGGAAACAAGCATCCTGGGACCGGTTTCGGGGTTTCACCTCTCATCAGCCAGGCTAGCTTGAGTCCAGGGGCATGGGAAGCACGGGACCCACGTCTGGGCATACCCTTCCCACTTAGGGCGACAAAGCAAAAACAACAAGTGATGGACGGAATGCTGAACATTGTCAAACACTCACCCCCAGTCATAGATCTGGGTTTAATCCATCGTTCTTTTGCTCACCATGCCACCCCAGTTTGGACCCAGCCATATGCAAATCAGTCTTGACCCTGTTCCTCATGGGAACAGTCCAGACCGAACTGCCAAGCCAGGTCCTCGCTGGACCGGAAACAAGCATCCTGGGACAAGCATCCAGGAAATGCCAGCTGTGGGTGCAAAGATGCTGCCACCGGATGGTAGAAGCTGTGGATTCTGCAAGAACGAAGAGGACTAGGAACTTCCCCTTTGGAGGATGGATGTCCCACGTCGTGAAGAAGCTTACAGAGGTGTTTCCGTGCAGAAAGCCTGCAAGCAAGCCTTGCTACCTGCAAGGGTCGCGGTTAGGGTTTTTGGATGCTGCTGTGGCCCAGGAGGGACAAGGATGTCGCCAATTGCGTGAGGAGACAGAGGGGGCGTCCAGCAGGACAAAGAGCCCACTCAGAAGCAAACAGCACCCGCAGAAGTGCTGGAAAAGGCACTACTAAGAAGAGTGAACCAGATTCACCGAAGTCACAAAAGAAGGTCCCACGACGCCGGAAGTCAACTCAGGACGTCGTGCACTGCAGGTTAGATGGTCGGGGACCCAGGCTTGGCTGTGCACAAAGGAAATCCTGGAAGAGTGCACAGGAGCCGGAGCAGCTGCAAATCACGCGGTACCCAGCAATGCAGTCTAGTGTGGGGAGGCAAGGACTTACCTCCACCAAACTTGGACTGAAGAGTCAATGGACTGTGAGAGTCACTTGGACAGAGTTGCTAAGTTCCAGGGGCCACGCTCGTCGTGCTGAGAGGGGACCCAGAGGACCGGTGATGCAGTCTTTTGGTGCCTGCGGTTGCAGGGGGAAGATTCCGTCGACCCACAGGAGATTTCTTTGGAGCTTCTAGTGCAGAGAGGAGGCAGACTACCCCCACAGCATGCACCACCAGGAAAATAGTCGAGAAGGCGGCCGGATCAGCGATACAAGGTTGCAGTAGTCATCTTTGCTACTTTGTTGCAGTTTTGCAGGCGTCCAGAGCAGTCAGCGGTCGATTCCTTGGCAGAAGGTGAAGAGAGAGATGCAGAGGAACTCTGATGAGCTCTTGCATTCGTTATCTAAAGAAGTCCCCAAATCAGAGACCCTAAAAAGCCAGAAAAGGAGGGTTGGCTACTTAGGAAGGAGGATAGGCTAGCAACACAGGTAAGAGCCTATCAGAAGGAGTCTCTGACGTCACCTGCTGGCACTGACCACTCAGAGCATTCCAGTGTGCCAGCAGCATCTCTGTTTCCAAGATGGCAGAGGTCTGGAGCACACTGGAGGAGCTCTGGGCACCTCCCAGGGGAGGTGCAGGTCAGGGGAGTGGTCACTCCCCTTTCCTTTGTCCAGTTTCGCACCAGAGCAGGGATGGGGGATCCCTGAACCGGTGTAGACTGGCTTATGCAGAGATGGGCACCATCTGTGCCCATCAAAGCATTTCCAGAGGCTGGGGGAGGCTACTCCTCCCCAGCCCTGACACCTTTTTCCAAAGGTAGAGGGTGTAACACCCTCTCTCTGAGGAAGTCCTTTGTTCTGCCTTCCTGGGCCAAGCCTGGCTGGACCCCAAGAGGGCAGAAACCTGTCTGAGGGGTTGGCAGCAGTAGCACCAGTGAAACCCCGGGAAAGGTAGTTTGGTAGTACCCGGGTCTGTGCTAGAGACTCGGGGGATCATGGAATTGTCTCCCCAATGCCAGAATGGCATTGGGGTGACAATTCCATGATCTTAGACATGTTACATGGCCATATTCGGAGTTACCATTGTGACGCTATACATAGGTAGGTACCTATGTATAGTGCACACGTGTAATGGTGTCCCCGCACTCACAAAGTCTGGGGAATTTGCCCTGATCATTGTGGGGGCACCTTGGCTAGTGTAACACCCTCTCTCTGAGGAAGTCCTTTGTTCTGCCTTCCTGGGCCAAGCCTGGCTGGACCCCAGGAGGGTAGAAACCTGTCTGAGGGGTTGGCAGCAGCTGCAGTGAAACCCCGGAGAAGGTAGTTTGGCAGTACCTAGGTCTGTGCTAGAGACTCGGGGGATCATGGCATTGGGGAGACAATTCCATGATCCCCCGAGTCTCTAGCACAGACCTAGGTACAATTCCATGATCTTAGACATGTTACATGGCCATGTTCGGAGTTACCATTGTGACGCTATACATAGGTAGTGACCAATGTATAGTGCACGCGTGTAATGGTGTCCCCGCACTCACAAAGTCTGGGGAATTTGCCCTGAACAATGTGGGGGCACCTTGGCTAGTGCCAGGGTGCCCACACACTAAGTAACTTAGCACCCAACCTTTACCAGGTTAAGGTTAGACATATAGGTGACTTATAAGTTACTTAAGTGCAGTGGTAAATGGCTGTGAAATAACGTGGACGTTATTTCACTCAGGCTGCAATGGCAGGCCTGTGTAAGAATTGTCAGAGCTCCCTATGGGTGGCAAAAGAAATGCTGCAGCCCATGGGGATCTCCTGGAACCCCAATACCCTGGGTACCTCAGTACCATATACTAGGGAATTATAAGGGTGTTCCAGTATGCCAATGTGAATTGGTGAAATTGGTCACTAGCCTGTTAGTGACACTTTGTAAAGAGAGAACATAACCACTGAGGTTCTGGTTAGCAGAGCCTCAGTGAGACAGTTAGGCATCACACAGGGAACACATACATATAGGCCACAAACTTATGAACACTGGGGTCCTGACTAGCAGGGTCCCAGTGACACATAACAAACATACTGAAAACATAGGGTTTTCACTATGAGCACTGGGCCCTGGCTGGCAGGATCCCAGTGAGACAGTGAAAACACCCTGACATACACTCACAAACAGGCCAAAAGTGGGGTAACAAGGCTAGAAAGAGGCTACTTTCTCACAACGGTGACCTAAACGTTGAAAGAAACATAGCTTTATCAACATTAAGCATACTAAACACTTAATGCAGGCAACACAGAACGAAAGCCATACAACTTGGTGATTGCTGAATACATGCAACTCTATTCAACATGGAAACAGATTATATGCATCAGGTTAGTTATTCATTAGGAAATCCCTACCGAAATGTCACTAGCTGACATGTGCTGTGCAATTAAATGTGAGGATAAAAACTAAAAAGCAAAAATAGGACAAACAAAATTTGGAAGATTAACTTCTGGGCCAAATGAAAACTAACTAGAACTGGTAAAAAGGAAGTAAAATATGGAAAGTGTCAACATTTGCAGCTCTGTTTATAGTCTTCTCAAGGGGTCAGAAAAATCCTAAATCTAATCAGCACAGAGGATGGTTTAAGGAAAAACTAATAGCATTCAAGTATATGCCTAAGAAAATAATTCATGCAGAAAAGTCACTAGCAATAGTGACAAAGGGCAGGAGATTCAGCAGAGTCTTTGGTCATCAGCATAAGGGAAAAATGACAAAGATGGTAATTTCGACCCTGGCAGTCCTAAGACCACCAGGGCCACGGTGGCGGTCTCACCCCCGATGGGCCGGCAGTGAAGAGCGGCACATTCCGAGTGTGGCGTTTGGCCTCTGTCAAACCGCCACATCCCTGCTGGTACCGCCAGGGAGGTAGGAAAGCCGGACTGGAGGACAGCACCTCCGGGCCGGCTGTCCACTGAAGACTACCAGCGGTATTAGGAGTCACCTGTCCGGCAGGGTTTCCGCGACGGTAGCCCCTCCACGAAAACCCTGCCGGAAATGCTGCCAGCAACAGGAAATTATTTTCCAGTCACCGGCAGATGACTGCCCCCAACCCCCCTTTCAACACAGCACCCCCATCCCCACATACACGCACCCCCACCCCGCATATGTGCATTCACCAACATGCATACGTACATGCATTCACCAACACGCATACATACACTCATTCACCAACATGCATACATACACGCATTCAACAACACGCATACATACATGCATTCACTCACACCTACAGACACGCATTCACACAAACATACCAACATGCACTCACTTCAACAATCACACACACATACACACATGCATACACACATGCATTCACACATGCATGCACAACACCCTCCCATTCCCCTGCCCTGTCAGATGATCGACTTACCTTATTAGGCGAGGAGGTCATCCTCAAGGGAACAGGCACTTTCACAGCCGGCAGCACCCTGCCATCAGGACACTGCCACGCCGTATTACTGCTCATAATACGGTGGGTGGAGTCCTTGTGGCATGGTGGTGACAGCTTTGGAACTGCTTCAGCACTCTTAATATGGCGGTCAGAAGTCCATCACCACTGGCGGTTTTCTGGCACCCACAGCTTTGGCAGTCTGTGTAAAAGACCACTGAAGTCAGAATGACCACCTAAGTGTCCATGGGGTAGGGACAATGCTTGAAGGACTAAAACAGGGTAAAAAGAAAGGCTTGCTCCAGGGTCTGGAAAAGACTGCTGAAAGTTCATATGGGAACAGTAAGTTAAAAGCCATAAATTGTTCTGCATCATTGACAAGGTCTCAATTTTGGATCATACAATTCCATTATCCAATCAGGGGACATCACATGTTGGACATCTGCAACAGCCACAAACTTTCATAGCACTTCGCAACAATTGTAAATAGCATGTCCTAAGTTTCTCCATTCTCCTTAGCCAAGAACAACTTCTCATGCTCACTAGACATAAAACAATAGGGCACTACTATGCGATGGGAACAACATTTCTGAAACATAAACTAACACTTCATGTGAATGCAACCTGAAAAAAACATGTTAGCAAGTGAAAGGGTATCTTCTCAAGAATTCTGCAAAGTGATAGTCCTAAGAAATTACAATGGCTAAACTAAGCAATAGAAATAAATAGCATATTTTATTAACCAATTTAAATAATTTACCCTCAAATTCATTAACTTATCATTAATAAACCATATTTGAGATTCATGTTACAATGCATTTAGAAAGGAAATTAACTTTAAAATCACAGTCGTCAGTATTCCGTAGAACTGCATTGAGCCACAATACGTAGGAGGCACTTTAGGGTTAACAATAAAATCTTAATATCGTTTCAATGCGAACTGTTAATTAACATGATAAGGAAACAGAAAATCTCAAAAAAAAAAATGTATAATGATACTTTAAGAGCTTTACTACCAGGCTTTTATTCGCTAACCTACAGTGCATGCACATCAAAATAGGTTTTCAGTACAGCACTTTACACATAAACTGTTAAGCATTATTAGTGCACTTAAATGAATATATGGGCATGTTTAAATCTATAGTGTGACAAAAGATAGCAGCCATGTAACTGCTGCACCAGGTGCATTTGAGTTCTCAGCTAAGCAACTGGAAATTGCGTTGAGCTGAGATTACAAATCCTGTATGAGATGGTGTCACAGGAAGAGTCTCCCTCTTCTATTGGGAAGAACAGAGCGGCTCCCTATTTAGGTCACCCCATCTCTCACGGGCTTTATACAGATAACCTAACATAGCAACCTTTTTTTAACTTTTATACTAATTAAGCATTTGAATGAGAGCATACTCAGTGCTGCAACATGCATGAAATGTTAATTTGGGAACCCACAAATTGAAGGAAAGGCATAAAGACAGAAAGGGTGAAGTCATGAAGGGTGGAGTCAGAGTGGGTTAACTCAGAGCTACCTCACATATGGGCCACTAGTACATATTAAAACTCTGCTCCTTCCGCAGGAAAATAATACTTGTTTTATTTTAAATAGCTCTTAATTCCCCATTCCTGTCGCCGGCACACACCCCCACAAGTCCACACACATGCACACATCCACCCATGCATGACCACACTCTTACAAACATGCACCCCACTCACCCACGCACTTTCTACATACATCCCCATTCACTCGGAGACACTCACTGAAACATGCATTCACGCACTTACACACACTCAGGCACACACATGCAAATGCACACACATGCACACGAACACCCCCATTCACGCGCACACACGCACACAGACATTCACATTCAATTGCATACATGCATGCATTCATAGCCTCCTCCACATACACGCACACATTCACCACCCCCTCCGCACACTCATACTCATACTACACCCCACTCTGCATACTCGCACTCATACTACACCCCCTCTGCTTACTCGTGCTCATATTACACCCACCTCCCCCTTCGCATACTCACACTCATACTCCACCCCTTCACCTCCACCTAATCGCACTCATAATACACCCCTCTCCCCCTCTGCATACTCGCACTCATACTACACCCCCCTCCGCATACTCGCACTCATACTACACCAGCCTCCGCATACTTGCACTCAACTACACCCCCCTCTGCATACTCACACTCACGCACTGACACACGCAGACGCCCCCTGCATTCAAACTACCACATATGCACTCACACACGCAAACACACACACAGACTCCCCCGTCGGACGATCACTTAACTTTTCCGTCATAGAGGTCATCCGGGGGGGCAATGGGTCCTGGTGGTTTTGCACCGCCAGCACCACCACACCAGTAAGACTCTGCCAAGCCGTATTACAGCTCGTAATATGGCAGGCAGAGTCTTGCTGGCGTGGCAGTGCTGGTGATGCAACCACCTCTTCAACTCAGTTGACCAGGCCGATGGAGTCAAACTTCTGCCCATAAATGGGCAGAAGTCCACGGACAACTCCAAATATGGTAGTCAGCATACCCCCAGGACTGGCGGTATGTTGGCTGCAGTGGCTTCGGCAGTACCGTACCTTAAAAAGACCACTGAAGTCATAATGCGCACCTCAATCTGTTTCTAGGCTACAGAGTAGCAAGAAGAGACCAGATCATGAGCTAAGCATCTACTTATGGATTAAGGAGAGTCTAATTTGGTGTTTCATTTCCCTGCTGGGATAGGCGGTATGATGGGAGTTGTAGTTTGTTATGAATTCTATGGCTACTGTGAAATAGACAACACAAAAATACTACATCATAAAGCCTCTAGGTGTGGCTATAAATGGTACAATGCAATCCATGTCTTGGACTTGATGAGTTATGTATAACATGCATGAGCATCTGAGTTTGGGCTTAGTGAACTGTTTAAACCTGTGGTTACTCCCTGAGATGAGATACTGGCCTGGAATTTGTTTATAATATTTTGTTTATGATAATATGAGGAGGTCGTAAGTTTCAATATGTTGGCAACAATATAATAGCTCCACTTGGGCCTGATTTCTTACTTAAAGCACAGAAAGTATTATGTGAGTGTATATAAGTAATGCTTTCTACATGGGACAATAATATATAGTAATGGATAAGCTGAGACAGTGGTTGCTTATGGGAGTAAATGCCTATAGGAGCTATGATTTATGATGTAAACCTAAGTCACTGCCATGCCACATAGCAGTCAAATCTTTACATATGCCATTGTATTTCTCCCTTGTGGTGCCTGAACTCACAATGTTATTTTTATTATGAGTTTTGATTTAATATTAATCTACTCATGCACATGCAGGTAGTGGTATGGTAGATGTAATCAACAAACTACTGATATGTTATATTAGGTTTTTTATGTCTATGCTGATGTGTGCACTTTAAATGTGACATAACAGTATGACGCTCCTTTGTGTAGTCAAGGCTGCCTTAGCCTCAGAAATGCATTACAGCGGAGTTTCATTAAAATAAAGTGGAGCTGCAAATAACTTTGGAGTGTCAGCAGCATTTTTCCAAACAGAAGGAGGAGAGGTCTATGTGTATATGTTATATCCATGTGCGCCTGTGAGTGGAACAATACATGAAGGATGGTGTGCTGCACAATGCATGTATGTTATGTGCATGTGCTGGGTGTAGTTGTGATTGTGAAGGGTACAATACATAAAGGATGTAGTGTTGTACAGTCCATGTATGTTGTATGCATGTGCTGGGTGTATGTGTGCCTGTGAATGAGACAATACATGGCAGACATTGGGTTCCATTTTAGAGATGCTAGGTTGCATGGTGAAACATGAGGAGAGGTGGCAGAGGAATCCCCCAGTCAAATCTGTATATTGCTGCATTTATGTAAGCTGGGTGGGACGCAATGGAGAAGGGAGAGCCAGGTTCCCCAGTACACTTAAACAGGTGTTTTTTGATTCAGAGAGAGGTCACAAGAAAGGGGCCTAGGCACATCTCAGTAAGGAGCTGGGGCTTCTAGGACATTCAAGAAGAGTAGGGTTGAGACCCTAAGCCGTATCTTTTGATACACATATCACTGTGGCTGACATCCAGGTGTGAACTTATGGTTGCTCACATGGCTTGTGTTGTGGGGCTATCAGACATGGATTTGTTCCTGCTGTAGCAGACTGCTTTCAGGAGGAAAACAGAGCAGAGGAGTGCCCCCCAACATAAACCTCAAAGACTTAGGGCCTTATTTAGAGTTTGGCTTTTGGGTTAATCCATCACTCCATCACAAACATGACAGATATCCTGTCTGCTCTATTATGAATCTAATAGGATATAGTGGGATCGTAATACGGCAGATACGATGTCTGTCATCTTTGTGATGGAGTAACCCCATCTGCCAAACTCTAAATCAGGCCCTCAAACTCTAAATCACATTTGGTGTGTGGAAATAGATTATAAGAAGGGAGCATGAGACCCCAAAAATTCTCAACAATGAAGCAGTCAGGCTGTGCGAGGAGAAGCTCTACACGAGCGCTGCCTGTGACCAGCTTTGGGGGGCCAAGGCCTGCTAGTCTCTCTGCTGAGTGAGTGGAAATCATCAGGGGAATCCAAGACCATGTGCCCTGGCGGCTGGAGCACCAGCACCTACCTGCTTGCCAAAACCAGTGTGCCTTGTAAGGAACAGGAGAGCTTTGGAGGGAGCGAGGTCTACTGGGGAATCCTGGAGAATGGATCCTCTTAGTGAGGTGTGAGTAGATGGCTGTTGCATCGATAGGGTCATTGTACGATTGCGGAGAAAGTCAGCACTTTTTGTATGTCAGAGGATGGCCACCCTGAAGTTAGCCGTGGTCATTGCTGCACCAATCTGGTCATCATCTGTGTGCAATGATAGGCCAGCACCCCTGTCTGCCAGGAGAGTCTGCCACCAAGCAACTGACGTGCTGAGTGGGCTTAGCCCATGTGCAGTGGTAAGTTGGCAACCCCGTATGTCGTTGGAGACACTGTTAAGAAATCTGATGTGCTGTTTGGTTTGAAGTCCTGTGCAGTGGAGGGACAGTGTCCCTGAATACCAAAGAGGGCCACTGGGGCCAAGCAAGAAGTGTGACCTGGTTGGGATCATAATCAGAGGAGAGAGGCCACTGTGGTGACCCTAGTGGGTCGGCACCATGACGGAGGACGATTGCATCCCCCACTTATTGCAGGTTGAGCCAAGCAACTTGCTCAACTTGGAGGAGCAACAAGGCACATCTGATTGCTACAGCTGCAGACCATGTATGAGGAACCCATGGACCACTGAGCACAGCCCACCTGGTCCACGTGCAAAGAACTAAATGGAGGCAGCTGCTGCAGCCCCAGTGCCTACAGAGTGGGCACACTCAGGGGCTCTGGTCGCTCATAGCCTGCTGCTGTGGGTAAGACTGATTTGGGCAAGTTGGCCTTCGGGGAACATGCTTGCCAGACAGTACTTCGCCACTGGAACACTTTTTACTTTAACATATAGTCGAAGTGCAGCTCCTGAGACTCGGACTATTAATGGAGCATGACACTGAAGTCCCCTATAGTGAATGGGGAATAACTGCTACAGCTAGCACTGGCAGGGAGTGGGACTCTGGGAACTGCCTAAGATGCACTAGAACCCTGATCTCAGGGAATTGTGTGGATTGTCTGTGCATGTCGTATTCTACTTTGTGTTCATATATAAATAGTCCTTTTTTCATAAAAGCAGAAATGTAACTGCCCAACACCTGTATCTCCCCCCCACCCTCACCCCCTGAGAAGGATTGGAATACTCAACCCAAAATACTACTGACAGTCAGGTGCCGAAGGAAGATTTGGCCCAGTTGCTCAGGACCCATAGCAGGCCGGGAGGCCGGGCCCTATGACCTCAACCCCAACTGTTGGTCCCAGTAGCACTTGCTTGCCCATTGGCTCTCATAACAGGGTTCTGATAAAATGCTTCCAAATATGACCTACACCCCAGGGATTGGGGAATTACTGTGTAAGGACAGTTTTTCAAGCTGTAAAACCACACAGAACTTCCAATTCTTTGGGGTTTAATACATATATTTAACCCATGCTCTGATCAAGTGGTGAGCGCATGGGGGTGCCACTGGGTCTGGTGGAAAGAAAAGTAGGGGAGTGTAGAAAGTAGAGGAAAGTTTAGCTTTGGCAGGTGGAGCATTATATCCTCCTTTTACCAGATGGAGAAAGCGCCCTGGGTGATGGTGCAGTCAACGCTTCATCCAATCTGTCTGAAAAAAAAGGGGTCTGGCCTTCAAACAATCAGAAAAAACAAGTGCTAGAAAAACCAACTCAATCAGAAACAGACAGAGTGGAATTGCTTACAGTATTCCTCTCCACCTGACATCATAATCAGTGCCATGTTAATGAAATGTATTATTTAATGATTTTTTATTTATGTGATCTATCAGTCAATGCTAATGGAACCCCACTTTGTAACAATAAAAGGCTTTTCCTTAAGACTTGATTTTTTAACACCACTCTATGCCCATGGAGATTGTTGGCTGGCCCAATAAACATAATGAGTTGTTCTGCCTGAGTACTTGATCCATCCTGCTTCTCTCATAAAGTGGGGGCAAAACTATTTGACAAGAAACTCACTGGCCAAAAATGTGGGTGATTCAGATCAACTCAAATGCTCTGAATTGTATGGACATTCTAGCAATGGTCAGTGGGAGAGTAATATTGTGTGTTTTTCAGTATTGAAGGCCTGCAAGGGAGGGTATCCCTATTCAAGACAGTGCACATTTATTCCCAGCTCATCAGGAGGGGGTAGCCCGCTGTTGGGCAATAAATCTTTTCAGGCCTGGCTTAACAGCAAAGCTGTCTGCAAGACATGCTGTAATCAGATTTTTGTTTAATATACACACCAAGAGTGTTGGCTCCTACCAGAGGAGTGTTCTGTTGACTGTTTAGTGCATCATTGCACAGGCTATAGTGTTCTTGCATTGCCATGCACGAGGCAGTATTTTTCATCTCAAATATACACTGAATCAATCTCAAAATGCATACCAGACGAATCAGCTTTGCCAATGCTTGTTTATGCACTGTATTGAAAGGCAGTGTGTACGTCTGTAATATTATTTGTATTATCTTTTTGTAACTTTGAGCTCCATCTGCTACAATGTGGCATCTAAGATATCTAGACATAGTAAAATGATTGAGGTTTTCTACTATATCTGTATGGTCCTGTATAAAAAGAGTTCAGGGCCTTCAGGTGACGTGACCTCCCTTGCAGGGCATGGAAGAGAAAATGTTCCTTTGCCACATCCTATAAATCTGAAATATTTATGGATCATTTGGAGCGCAAAATGACAAGCACATATTTGAGTGTCAGCTTTTGAGAAGTTTGCAGAGGCTTCTTTCACACTTGCATGCCATTTAAATATCTCTGACTCTTTCTTAAGCAGTGAAAAACATTGTCACAATTTCCTCAAACAAACTAAATTCAGGTGATTTTATTAACAATAAACCATTTTTAAATGCATGACATTGTATTGCAGGGTACCATATGGTTTGGAACAATCTCTTCATTGCTGGCTCATAAGACATTTGAGACACTTGTCATGTTGTAGAAGTTGGGAGCTCATCTAGAGTTCGAGAGTTGCATGTCATGTTTAAAGGACACTGTCTCGTTGGTGGAGATCTCTGTGACAAAACGTACATCTTCCACTACGGCCCAAGAACTTTCACTGAACGATGAGCAGGTCTCCATGATCTATATTCTGAGGGAAGTGCAAGTTCTTGAAACACATAAACATGACTATAAATACAGGTCTGACTAGCGACATTTATTGTAAACATCTGACATCAATAGACCCCAATATTTCTCCATTTTCATCTACCAACAGCTCTTCCAAGCTTGAGATATTTCAATTCAGTAAGTTCAATATTTTCATATATATATCAGATAGCTTTAGTTGCCGGACGAGAGCTAAAGTCATCACGTAACCCACGTCACACAACACACACGCATACAGGGCTGTAGTCATGGGGTTGCATTTGAGGGTTTGGCTAACCAATATTAATGTTTGCCCTCACACCCCCCCCCCCAAAAAAAAAGAAAAATGACCCAGACACCTGCCAGAGTTTCTTAATAAAATATGTTTATTTAACCAGGGGTCTCCAACCTTTTCTGTAATAAGAGCTACTTATGTTCAATGAATATCATCCTGAGCTACTGTTATAACTATTGTAATAGTGAGCATAGCAGACATGATTACATCATGAAGTCATGTCCCCCTCCTGGAGCCTTATGAGGCCCTGAGACCCCATCCCCGTGACCAAGGATTTTCACAGTAGGGGAGAGGATAGGGGAGAGGATACCTGGCCACAGGGATACCATCCCCTGTGCCGTATATTAATTAAAGTGGAGGAGAGTGCATTGCCCCTGACCCCAAGCCTTAAGAGGCCGTGGGGATCCCATCCCCCAGGACCATAGTTTAATTGTAGAAGAGGGGGGGGCCTTGCCCTAAGAGGTCATGGGGACCCCATTCCTGGGGGCAAATGCCTTACTATTTGGGGAGGGGGCTAGTGTCCCCCCTCCTCAAACCCAAATAGTCCCCGGGTACACCATTCGCAAGGGACATATTTTAATAAGAAGGGACAGGTCAGGTGCCCCCCTCCGAAGCCTTAAAACACCTGGGGTCCCCATCCCCATGGGTTGATTACAATAATTAAGGGGAGGGGGCTGCACAGCACCCCTTCCCAAGCATATTATGGCCTTGGAGACCCCATCCCGAAGACTTAATAAGCCAAGGAGTCCCCATCTCCTCTGGATGAATTCTAAGGAAAGGGGGACATGCAGTCCCCCCTTCCAAAGTCTTATGAGGCCCCAGGAGCCCCATCCTCCAGGGCAAAAAGCAATAAAATAGGGGAAGGGTCCGCGCAGCCTCCTTGAGCCTTAATAGACCGTGGGGACCCCATCCCTCAGGGTCACAAGTGGGTGCCCCGGTGTCCACTGAAGGCACCCACAAACTTCAAGTTGGGGGCCATGGATTGAGCCCCAGGGAGCCTGTGATATCAGCTGGCTCCCTTCATATATGGGAGCAAGCGTTGCTCCTGCCCGGAGGAAGCAGCTGTCTTTGCTTGGTCCCTCGAGGTGAGAGCAATGTCTATCTTCCTGTCCACACTCCTGCGGGCAGGGAAACACAAGTCTGCTCCCACCTGGCGGGAGCATGTTTACATCTCTTTGTATAGGAGCAGACTTGCCTTCCCTACCTGCAGTCCTGCAGATATGGAAGGCATGTTTTCTCCAGTTTGACGGAAGATTTAAAAACGCTCCCATCAGACAGGAGCAAACATATGTTTCCCAGGTATGGACTCCCTGGGACAGAGAATTTCAGCCGGCCCAAGGGATGGGGTGCCTGGTGCCGTTTAAGGCTCAGAGAGGGGGGCTGGATGGCCTCCCTCTCCTTTTTTGGTGTTTGCGGCCCCAGGACTGGGGTCCCTATGGCCTATTGAGGCTTTATAAGAAATGGGCCTCAGGGGATGGGATCCTTGGAGCATACAACGAGTCAGGGAGGGGGATGTGTGGCCCCTCCCCTTTTTCCACATTTCAGCCACTGGGAATGGAGTCCTTGAGGCTGCCTGCAGCCCAGACAGGTCCTAGGTTGCTTGTGTTCTGGTTTAGGGAGCACCTGGCCTGGCAGCCTGGCTGGACTGCTCTCATGAGAAGCAGGATTAAGACTGATTTTCATATGGCTGGGTCCATACTGAGGTGGCATAGTGGGAAAAAAATTATGGATTTGAATGCGGCCCAAGCGATTGCCAGTAGCTGAGATTAATTCAAGTACTCCATCCATCATCTTGCTCGTTTTACATCAGCTGCTCTAAGCGTACGCCCAGACATGGGCCCCAGGTTCACTGTACCGCTGGAACCAAGCTATACCTGGTTGAAGAGCCCTAAATAGGGTGAAACCTGTCCTAGGTTGCTTGTATTCCAGTTCAGGGGGGACCTGGCTTGGCAGTTCAGGATGGACCATTCTCATGAGCAGCGGGGTCAAGACTGATTTGCATATGGCTGGGTACAAACTGAGGTGGCACGGTGGGCTAAAAAACAATGGATCGGGATTGAATTGCCAGTGGTTGAGAGTAATTCAAGCATTCCATCCATCACCTTATTGTTTTCTCATCACAGAGCATGATTCATAGCTGCCAGGTTTCCCAAGTCCTTGTGTAATGTGCTGCTCAACCCAGATTTTTCCCTTTAAATGTTGGGACTTGTAGCTTTGTTTTATAATGGAATAAGCAAGACTACCAGCCCCACAGTTCAAAGCCAAAACCTGGACTGGGGGAACACATCAGGTATGGACCTGGAAAACTTGGAAGGGCTGATGATCCAATATGCAAATGGTTAATTCATAACTCACTAGCAAACCCTATGGACAGGGCAGCTGCCTGGCCAACTATGGCTCCCACGACTGGAGCTGGAACTAGTGCTCTCAGCAATTGGCCCCATCCAAGCCTCCCTCAAACATCTAACTTCTACCATGGATACGTACCTTGCTGGTGACTGTCTGAAGGAAGTCCCCTTTTGTACAGCATCTTAACTTCCTTATAACTATGATGGGTGAATGCTAATGCCGTGCCTACGTTTTTACGGGTGCTTTTGATCTAATGTAACTGAACCATCCAACCGTTGCAATACCCCAACTTCAAATCCATCTAGTCAATGGGATTTAAAGTTGATGTGTAAAAGCATGATTGGTGAGCTTTAACACATGCCTCTTTTTGTAAATCAAACTCAATTATTCCTTCAAATGATTAGCACTAATAAATGCTAAATCATCTTGCATACTGCACCAGTTTCCCTACAATTTCAGTGAGAGAATGGACCCCAAGCGCCCTTCTTTAATGTTGTCCATTATTGGGGGGTCATACCCCCACCTAAAAATATACTTCTAGCTACAGGCTTGTTGTGTAAGAGTGCTACCTTTTGTGTGCACTTAAAGTCTATCCCCAGAATTGGTTCAATTAATATAGACAATTTGTGCAGAATCAAGAAAGCACATTTGCCTTTTGCGTGGACTATTCATTCTGAAGGCTGTTGTGTGAGTGGTGTGTGCTTGTGAGGGACCTCTCTCTGTCCTGTACGGGCCCCAGTGCCAGTATCCATCTCTATGGAACTGTCCATATTTCCTGATCTGTATCCAAAGGTTTGTGTCTGAGTTCTATTGTCTGTGTCCCTGTTCTCGTGTTAATAAATTATGGTCCATGTTTCTGAGACTATGCACACATAATGGTTTATCAGTATATGTGTCCTACTGTATCTGACCCAGTGACTGCATAGATGTGACCATGTACCTATGTCTATTTCCTAGTGTTAATGTCCTTTCCATTGTCCTTGCCATAGTATCCTGCCCCAATGTCCATATCAAAGTGTCAAAGCCACAGTGTTAGTATTCCAGTGTTATTGTTTCAGTGTTAGTGCCCAGTGTCTAAGTTTCATGTCTAAGGGATTATGTCACAGTGATAGAGCAGGGCCAGATTTAGCACTGGTGGCACCTGTTGTGACAATCTTTTTTGCTCCCCTTGACACTTCCTTGGATTACTTCACTACCACCTGGCATAAGTGCCCCTAATCTCTCCATAGCCCCTGTTAGAAATGGGGTCTTTGGTTGGCAGTCAGGTTACATCCTGTCCAAGCAAGGACCCTCACTCTAGTTAGGGTAAGTCACACACAATCCAAATTATCCTGTGCCCACCCTCTGGTAGCTTGGCACTGAGCAGACAGGCTTTACTTAGAAGCTGATGTGTAAAGTATTTGTGAAATAGATCATGCAATAACACAGTATAGCACCACATAAATACACCACACAGTGTTTAGAAAAATATAGAATATGTATCTGATAAGATGCAGGTCAAAACGATTAAAATACAATAAGTAAATGTTGAGCTATCACTGTAAAAGTGATATAAGTCTCTTAAGTCTTTGAAAAAGCAATAAATGTCCCTTAAAAACAATAAATGTCTCTTGCAAGCACAAAGTACCTGGTTTGCGTTCAAAATCTCTGCAAGGGTCCGCAGAGTAGGCGATGCGTGGAAGACTTTGCGTCATTTTCCGGCACGCGGACTTGGTTCTTCTACGGGTTGTGGGGTTTTCTGGCGTCCCGGGGACGGTGTGTGGAATCCTGGGCTTGCAGAGCGAAGTCACAAGCACTGCGTCGATCCAGTGGGCGTTGCGTTGAAATTTCTCCTGCAAGGCAGGCGCTGCGTCAATTTCTCTCTGGAAGCCGGGCTGCGTCGTTCCAGGTCGGCTGTGCGTCAATCCAGTGGGCCGTGCATCAAAGTTCCAGATGCTACGCTACGCTGGTGCTGCGTCGATCTTCTCATTGCGAAGTCGGGCTGCGTCGTTCCGGTTCAGTGTGCAGTGAATTTCTCACCGTGATGCAGGCTGTGTGTTGTTTTTAGCATGCTTTTCGACGCACAAGGACTCCAGTTGCAGGAGTGAAGTCTTTTTGGTCCTGAGACTTCAAGGAACAGGAGGCAAGCTCTATCCAAGCCCTTGGAGAGCACTTCTCAGCACTGCCAGAGAGCAGCAAGGCAGCAGGGAAACAGCAAGGCAGCAGTCCTTCTCAGAAAAGCAGTCCAGGTGAGTCCTTTGGGCAGCCAGGCAGTTCCTCTTGGCAGGTCTGGTTCAGGGATTCTTCACCAGCAGGTTTCGTGTTCAGAAGTGTCTGTGAGATACAGGGCCTGATTCAGACCTTGGCGGGCGGCCGAGGCCACCCGCCAAGGTCCCGCCGACAAATGACCGCACCGCGGTCAAAAGACCGCGGCGGCCATTCATACATTTCCGCTGGCCCGGCGGGCGCTCATCAAAAGAGCGCCCGCCGGCCCAGCGGAAATGCCCCTGCAACGAGGATGCCGGCTCCGAATGGAGCCGGCGGAGTTGCAGGGGTGCGACGGGTGCAGTGGCACCCGTCGCGTATTTCAGTGTCTGCATAGCAGACACTGAAATTCTTTGTGGGGCCCTCTTACGGGGGCCCCTGCAGTGCCCATGCCATTGGCATGGGCACTGCAGGGGCCCCCAGGGGCCCCGCGGCACCCCCTACCACCATCCTGTTCCTGGCGGGAGACCCGCCAGGAACAGGATGGCGGTAGGGGGTGTCAGAATCCCCATGGTGGCGGAGCGCGCTCCGCCGCCATGGAGGATTCTGCAGGGCAGCGGGAAACCGGCGGGAGACCGCCGGTTTCCCGCATCTGACCGCGGCCGAACCGCCGCGGTCAGAATGCTCTGCGGGGCACCGCCGGTCTGTCGGCGGTGCTCCCGCCGACCCCGCCGGGGTCAGAATGACCCCCACAGTACCTACCCCATGAAGTGTCTAAAGTCTGTGGTTTTGGGTGCTCTTCTTATACCCATTTTGGCCTTTAAAGTAGGCTTACTTCAAAGGAAAGTATCACTTGTTTGTGAAATCCTGCCTTCCCCAGGCAAGGCCTCAAACACACACCAGGGGGTTGGAGATTGCATTGTGTGAGGGCAGGCACAGCCCTTCCAGGTGCGAGTGACCACTCCTCCTCTCCCTCCTACCACAGATGGCTCATCAGAATAGGAAGGCTACACCCCAGCCCCCTTTGTGTCACTGTCTGGAGAGAGGTGCAAACAGCCCAACTGTCAAACTAACCCAGACAGGGAATCCACAAACAGGCAGAGTCACAAAATGGTTTAAGCAAGAAAATGCCCACTTTCTAAAAGTGGCATTTTCAAACACACAATCTTAAAATCATGTTTACTAAAAGATGCACTTTTAAATTGTGAGTTCAGAGGTCCCAAACTACACATGTCTATCTGCTCCCAAAGGGAATCAATGCTTTAATCATGTTTAAAGACAGCCCCCAGGTTAACCTATGAGAGAGATAGGCCTTGCAACGGTAAAAACTGAATTTGGCAGTATTTCACTGTCAGGACATATAAAACACATTAGTATATTTCCTACCTTAACCATACACTGCACCCTGCCCATGGGGCTACCTATGGCCTACCGTAGGGGTGTCTTAAATGTAGAAAAAGTGAAAGGTTATGCCTGGCAAGAGGGTACACTTGCCAAGTCGAATTTACAGTTTAAAACGGCCCACACAGACACTGCAGTGGCAGGTCTGAGACATGATTACAAGGCTACTTATGTGGGTTGCACAACCAGTGATGCAGGCCCACTAGTAGCATTTGATTTACAGGCCCTGGCACTTCTAGTTCACTTTATTAGGGACTTACTAGTAAATCAAATAGGCCAATCATGGATAAACCAATCAACAGTACAATTTACACAGAGAGTATATGCACTTTAGCACTGGTTAGCAGTGGTAAAGTGCCCAGAATCCTAAAGCCAACAAAAACAGGTCAGGAAAAATAGGAGGAAGGAGGCAACACGTTTGGGGATGACCCTGCAAAAAGGGCCAGGTCCAACAGCCCTTCTCTTAAATACATTTCATTTGTTTAAAGCACTGGTAAAGTCTGGCTTTACTAATCCACTCAGCTTTCACATAAAATACAGATCTGTTCTTTACAACAGGCATATTAACCCTCTTTTCTACTTTATGGCGAGTCAAAACTGCCACTAGACTAAAGATCTCTCTCTCTAGCAGGAACATTAATCACAAGAGTTATCTTGATAACTTTTAATTGCTTCCTGAAAGCTGGATGCAAGAAGAACTCTGAAGCAGATGCTTTTAAATCTTTAGTTATTGCAAACACAGCACTCCACCTCCCAGGTCAGTGACCCCCTCCCACCCCCCACAAAGGTCAGCGCCCAGTACATCGGCAATGGTTACACCACGTTAAAGCTGGCCCTGTGTCTGAGTGTCTTCTTTTCAGTGCCAGAACTTCAAGTGTTAGAGCTTTAATGCTGTGTTCATGGGCTTGTGTATGTTTCCATAGGTATTTTTCACAGATTTCACATGTCAATGTTCATGTCTGGGTGTTATTTGGATAACTGCTACAGAGAAGGAGTAGATACAGTCAGAAGTACAGACAGTAAAAACATCCTTGGCATTTGTCAGGGTCGGGCTCTGGGAACACAGATGTAAGGGTCACTGAGCTGTCCATGAAGAATACTGAGGGTCCTTGCCAGCCAGTGCACCAAACACCAAGGGTGACTAGTGTTAATGGGTAAAAGGGGCGTTGAACTGCTACCCTCGAGGGAAGAGGCAAGAACAGGGAAATAAACACAGAACAGCTGAAAATTAATCACTGCTCCAAGACAGTGTGCTGAATCTCTTGGGTGAACTCTAGTGAAGTTTGCAGATGCCCTACTGTGCAAGTGGCAGCTGGGTGAGGTTTTCTTCAACCTGTAAGCAGTAGCTACAGCTGTGACATCATCGGAGAGGGAGTGTTCAATTATAAAGCAATTGATTCTGTTGCTTTTGGGGCACAAAAACAGTGGCCCTGGGAGGAGTTACGAAATCCACTTCTATGGCTGTGGGTGGAGTAGGGCAATGAGACAAGGAGAGAGTGGGTGGCAACAATATGTTGGTCATCACAGAGGGGTAGGATGTAGGAAGGGTGCAATGGGTTGCTCTCCTGGCTGCAATACATGGTTCGAAATGACTTTAGTTTCACCTAAACTGTTATAGAGCTGAGCAGGTCAGAGATAGAGTGCTCCTTATCATGACCGTATAGGCCCAAGGGAGAGAAGTAACCAGCTGCACTAGTGGGCTAAGAGGTAAATGTGCAGTTAAGCTTCTGCCTGCATCAGAGGCATCGTTGACAACCCCCCCCGCTTTCGCTGCTAAAGTGGGGTGGGGTTCTAGAAGGAGTGTATGAGTGAAAGGGATGGATGGATAGGATGATGGGATAAAGGATGGAAGGATGGTAGAATGAGTGAAAAGATGGATGGGTGAGTGGAAGGGTAAATGGATCGCGGAATGGATGGATAGAGTGAAAGTATGGATGAGTGAAAGGATGCAAGTAAAGATGGATGAGTAAAAAGTGGGTGGATGAATGAAAGGCAGGGTCGATGGATGTCTGGATGAAATGATAGAATGGATAGATGAGTGAAAGAGTGAATTGATGGATGGATGAATAGATGAAGAGAGGGATGAGTGAGTGAAAAGATGGATGGTTAAGTGAAAAGGTAACTGGGTGGATGGATGGATGGATGGATGGGTGTACGGATGGATGGCTGAGTGAAAGGGTGGATAAATAGATGAGCCAAAGGGAGGATGATGGATGGATGGAGTGAAAGGAAGGATAGAGGGAGCGAGAGGGTGGATGGATGAGTGAAAGGATGGATGGCTGGTTGAATTGATGGATGAATGGATGGATGAAAATGGTGGATAAGTGAAAGGATGGATGATTGAGTGGATGGCTTGGTTTGATGGATAGGTGTCCCTGGACCAATGGAGTTTCTCCTTTATGGGCTCCACAGCTACACTAGACCCTCTGTGTTTTGTGGTCCATTCACTCTTTATATAATAAAAATATAATTCAGACATGCTTCGGGTCCAACAACAAACTGAGGCAGCTAGGGACATTGTTTGATTGCTGACACAGGTACATGAAGGTGCCTGTGCCAGCAATCAGAGATACTGTTTAGGGATGGTGAAATCCCAGCACTGTGAGCATGTCTGTGTGACAATGTGTGTGGGCTGAAGTGAGGGAGAGTCAGTGAAGGACTGAGTCGGACTGAGTGATAATGAGTGACAGTAAGGATGAGTGTGTGTGTGAGAATCAATGTAAGCGTGTGAGGGAGAATGACAGTGAGGGTAACTGAGTGTGACTGTGTGTGAGACTGAGCCACAGTAAGACAGTAATTCAGAATGAATGACAATGAGTGGCACTGAGTGAGACAGTGTGGGCCAGAGAAGAATGAGTGAGACTGCATGAATTCATGAGACCAAGTCAGACTGAATCAGAGTGATACAATAAACATAGTGCAAGAAAGTGTGACACAACCCTTCAAGGAAAAGCTCTTTGGAATTTGAGCCAAGGATTGCGCCCCCATAATATTTAAATGTCACCAGCTGCCAGTGCCAAACACCAGATATGCATCGGAATGTTGACCTCACTAAGACTTCTTGGATCTCTCTCTATATGTGGACGAGCAGTCAAGACCTAGCTCAGGGACGGTGATGTAGGATGAATCTAGGAACAGTAACTAAATAATGTTTCCTCAGTTGCCGACGACTAACTAGAGTTGTGTGATAACACAACCCTTTAAAAATATTTTAATCTACACTAATATAGTGTATAAATGCTAGGATCCAAAATGTTAGCTTGCTAGAAGTCTATGTAAAACAATATTCAATGATAAAGCAATGCAGTAATGAATACCAGGGCCGGCTAAAAAATCTAGATGAGGTTAGAGAAATACTAATGTTGCCAAAGCTTGGAACAGAGTTCTAATATTTGTGAAGATCAAAACACACCTGAAGCAGACCACTCCTGAAAAATTTAAACATGAAGACAATGCAATGTAGTATGGAAATGGCAATATGGTGAGGCAGGCTCTGCAAATGGTTACAGTTTGTAAACAGTGATTGGCAATAACTGCCTGTAACAAAGGACTACTGCAATCTCCCTTTAAAATGGGTACCTTGTAGCAAGTCACCCATTATATTCATGATCGTATAAATACCACAAAGAACATAAAGAAGCAATAGCAATTCAAGTGACAAATACTTGCTACCTGCGAGGTAGGAGGACAGTGTCTCGGAGATCATGGATGTGTTATAGACATTAGTGAAGTACGGAGACCTGGGAATAGGGAAGAACAAAATGGTGCAAGGCCAAGTACACACATCAGTCACAACAGACCGCATCAGTGACCCAGTCTGGCTAACTATCTGCATGCTAGACCACTATACATGGATCAAAGTAGAACCAAAAGAAGAAAAGCCTATGCAGTGAGGATGAGGAGTGTTCTTACTAGACAGAATCTCGCTTAATCTTTGTAGTAGTCAATCTTTCAGCATTGCACCTCAGTCTTTGTAATGGGCTTGAAAGGATTCAGCAGATGTTTGCACAATTCTACAGTAGTTAAGAACATTACTTCTGCAGCACATTTCCAGTTTTGTGCTAAGGTAGCACAGGCTTAGAGGTTCTGGACAGCATCTGTGATCTCATTAGGCTGGCTAGGGGACGATCTGTGTAAGGCTGTCAGCACCATCAGTGCAAGCCAGGAGAGAAGTAATGCCTTTAGGATAAGCCTTTCTGTGTGCTGCTCCACTGTGGACTATGTGTAGTCACATCCAGACAGTCCCTAAAAAAAGAGTCTGGTAAACAGCTCCCATAAGAACTCCTTTGCTTCCCTAAAACCACAATCATCTCCCACCAACCACATATTCTACAAAGGCGGTCAATGGAGGTTATCAACTTTTCCATTTTTGGGGCTTATTAATAGTGTTCCTGAGAAGCACGTAGCATGCAATTTGAGGGGTCCCAAGGGCTTATGTGCCCCACAAACACTGCCAAAAATGTTAAATCTAAGCAAGCAAGTATGGACGTAGGAAAATGGCATGGTTCGCAAAGCCAATAGCTGAAGTGCGCATCTTAGACCTTTGTCTATCCAGTGCTTATGTGCTACTAGTGGTTGCCTGCTAAGATGATGCAGTGATGATGGTAGACCTTGAAATAAACACACACAGAACTCAAGGTATACACTGAAAGAACAGTAAAATTATCTTAATGGAGCCTAAAGACCTTCAAGGAACTCTAACCCTTTCTTTATTCTCAAAGGTTCTGAATGATGGCCAGTGTGGGAACTCCAGTCACAGAGGTAATACTAGGAGAAGCCCAAGTCTCTCACCAGTCTCCAGGTAAAGACATATATCCCAATAATGTCAATACAAAAGGGAACCAGTCACACACCCCATACACTGGAGCCGTCATGTAGAGGCCCATCTTGGTCATTACTAACAGACACTTCAACACTGGCATTGGCAGTAATTAGAGACACGAGCACAGACACTGTCAAAGTTCAAGGCTGGCTTGGTTGAGGAAGGAGAAGGAAGGCTTAAGACTCTGCATTTCAGCCGTAAAGAAATCTATGCTTCACTGTTGGTGCAGTGAGTCACACCCAATACAAAATTAGTAAAATGGAGATCCCGGCAGACACTAGGAAGCAATTGACCACTCATTTAAATGTCCCCGGGCCTGGTTAGGATGTAGGTTAAGATTGGTCTGTGTAGGAGAAATGGCAATAAAAAACAGCCCATTGAGCTCACAGAGTTGAAAACTCACTCACCCTTCCGTGCAGAAACTTCAACTCCCCAGTTATTGAAAACATGCTACTTGCTTTCCTAGTTTTTTTTCTTCTGGGACGTACCGGTTTTCCTCCAACCCCTTAAAGGTGGTTATATGCTTTAATCACTTTGTAAGAAGTTGATATGATTTATATTACTCCTTTACCGACCTGTCCAATTATAACACATTTGTTGATGGTGTATGTTGAAGGTAACTCATCCATGCAGGGAAAGTACCTTCAACCACTAATGTACTAATAAAACCGAGTCACTTAAATGTCTTGGGGCCACATACACAAAGCATTTTACTAGTCACAAATGGGCCGATTCATAGAATCGGCCGGTTTGCGACTCAAATTTTTTTGGGGGCGATGTACAAAGCCCAAGTTGCGATTCAGTAGTTGTTACCAGGTTTTATGTAATAGGAAGGGGCATGTTCAGGGTGTCCCTTCCAAATACCGAATTTGAATGTTATGTATGACTGTTTTGCAACCGTGAATGCGGTCGCAAAACAATCACAGTTAACACCAATTTCAAATTGGTGTTAACCCATTCGCAAACGGGAAGGGGTCCCTAAGTTACTCCTTTCCCTTTGTGAATAGTAGCGAATATATTTTTACAGAGCACCACTGCCTGCTTTGAAAAAATGAAAATATATATTATTATTTTTTTTTTTTTAAGTACATCCCGTTTTCCTTTAACTGCATTTTAAGAAAACTGCTTTATTTGAAAACCAGTCACAAACATGGTGGTCTGCTGTCCTCAGCAGGTCACCATCCCTGTGAGTGCGCCCATTCCCAATGGGATCGAAACTTTTGACCTACCTCATTAATATTTATGAGGTATGTCATTTACGATCCTATTGGGAATCCCAATCAGTGTACTTACCTCTGTTGTACATCAGGTTTTGCGACTCGCAAACTGGGAGTTGCTAAGTCTTGCAATTTGCGAGTCGCAAAACCTGATCTTCGTACATGTGGCCCCTGATGTACGACCTTTTGTTTTGCGACAAGGAAAAAGCATTTTAGTATGTACAGACCCATTTTTGCGATTCGGTAATCTATTTACCGAGTCACAAAAAGGGTTTTCGTGTCGCAATTAGGAAGGGGGCCATCTATCCCCCTTTGCGAGTTGCAAAGCCTGGTGTACAACAGTGTCAATGACACTGTTTGCGATTCGCAATGGGGTCGCAAATGACCTACCTCATGAATATTCTTGTGGTAGGTCGCAATTTGCGACCCCATTGGGAATGGCGGCACTCACATTGATGGTGGCCACCATGTCTGTGACTGCTTTTAAATAAAGCAGTATTTTTTTTTTTTTATCCAGCCCATTTTCCTTAAAGGAAAACGGAATGAATTTCAAAAACTAAAATAAAAAGTTTTCTTTTCATTTTTTCAGAGCAAGCAGTGGTCCCTGTGACCACTGCCTGCTCTAAAAAACTGTATTTGCATGCATTCACAAAGGTGAAGGGGTCCCATGGGGAATCGCAATAATGGGTCTGTACATACTAAAATGCTTTTTTTCTCGTCGCAAACGGTACTTACACGTGGCCCTTGGTAGCTTCCTCCTGCGCCCTATCCTGTACACACAGCCATTAGGAAAGGTGGATTTCAGAACTGAAGACAATATGATAATGCAGACGCAGTACCGTAAACATTCATTCGGGGTCAGCTCACCTGCTGTTTCTTGCTTTTATTAACTCTCTTGTTCCATAATTAAGGCGCTTTACAGAGAACTCATCAGAGTTACGCTGCAATAACAAGCTACCAAATGGAGCAAGCATTGGCTATAAACAGTAGGTAATAGAGTTACCGAATACATTTATATAACAAGGTCTGCAAAATATGAACTTCTTTGGAGCTGTTTAAAAGAAGGACGAAAATGTAAGAATTTAGTTCAAGAAGAGGTGAAAGAGGTCGGTTCACTCGGAGCTTAAACAACCTTACCTCTCACTATTGCTGAACACCCTCCACCCGTCAGAAGCGGAAATCTCTCCTGTTACCTCTACGTGCGATGTTTCCTTGTGTCTGCAGGTAAGAAAATTCAACAGCAGGGCCTTCCAGAGCTACAGTTTCGACATCCAGATGACTGTAGCTCTGCTATTACCGCAGTGTAGGCGACCCTTCCTTCCTGCGCATAAAACAAAAGAATAGTTCTCCT
The DNA here is from genome assembly GCF_031143425.1 of Pleurodeles waltl. Classification (NCBI taxonomy): domain Eukaryota; kingdom Metazoa; phylum Chordata; class Amphibia; order Caudata; family Salamandridae; genus Pleurodeles; species Pleurodeles waltl. Next base: position 788,803,601 of record NC_090442.1, on the reverse strand, counting down.
CTCAAGGGTAGTCTGAAAGTGAAACTGACAAGTGTGGCAGGTTGAACTTTGCGCCCATCTATCTTCCTGCTTCTTACCGCGCCTTGCACGAGACAGATAACATCACTTAATTCACAGCAAATGCAAAGAACAGCGAAGGATCGGATGCTTATGCGTTAATACTAGTGTGTTAATTAGCAAAGAGTATGGACGCATTGTGGCGTTTGTGGAATTTTTTATGGTCTGGCTTGACAGTGTTGGAGTGTACGTTTTTAAAGAAATATTAATACAAAAGCTTGCAATAAATTGTGTGATAAAGCTGCATAGAAAATGTGTTAACATACAAAATAATGCACATGTTTGAAATGTGCCCACGGGGAGTGGCTACCAATGTATACGTAGACTAATGTAAAGGCTTATTAATTCTGAATTATTATGCAATATGTTTTGAATTTATATTAGTACATCATAATTAAGGGTATATGTTAAGACTTTTCTTCATTAACAAGAGGCTTTAACTTAGCAAGGGCTTGGGCCTAGCTGCCTGGCCTCATATTTGAACTGTATTTTCTAAGGTGTAGTGTGCTGCTTTTACTGAAGGCCAGGAAGCTGTACTTTTCCAGAAGTTATGTGTGTGTAGCCGTAGTAAATTCTTTCTCCTAGGAGAAGACAATGAAGACACTGACTGGAGCGCAAAGTGTAACATTTTCTACCTGACATTCCAGCCGCTGAAGGCGTCAATAAAATGGACCGATCCATGACATGGGAACTGTGAACTGTGGAAAATTCGAGGAAGGTGTTTGTAAGATTATTGGACAGAGACACGGATGCACGAAACTTTATCCAGTTAGGAATTAAGGAATATTTAGACAGTTTTGATTTAATCGCGTGACCAGAAAAGAAATCAGCATTCATTCCTTTCTTCCAGCCATTGCCATTTCTGCCATTCTTCCGGACACTCCAAGCCCATACTTTAGCCTTCTAGTCATCCTATCACCCAAACCACCCTCTGCCCACTTTTGCTTGATATTATCTTTTCTTCTATCTGAGGAAAGTAATCCATTCCTTAGCTATGCTATCTTGAGACTTTGCCCCGTCCTAACTTTGCCTGATGCTGATGAACTGATGTCCTGAGGACGAAGACTGATGCTGTTTGTTTATCTGTTGGATTGGTAACTGTCCGATGCAAATTGTAATTGTCTTGTTTGCCTTTTCTTTCTAGGTACCAACTGCTATTTTGATAGAGGCCTTAGTATAGATGTTTTCTAAATTCGTGTTCACTAAAATGTTTTGCATGAAGCCCAACATGCTAATACTAATTCGAGGTTAGTTAAGGTGTTCACTAATATCTAATGCAAAATAGACAAATGACTCAGTTCTTGCTTTGTTGATTCATGTACTAATGAGACTCTGCTAAATTGATTCATATTAATGATGTGCTTAAATTCTGAATTACTAAATTCCATGCATTGATTAAGTTGTGCTCTGATTGTTAATTGATAGTGTTTTCTGATGCGTTTATTGCTATTGAATTAACAGACTGCTATTAGATTGTTACAAATAGGGAAATAAATATCCTAACACTTAATTAAACTGGTGTGGTTATTCATGACTGAAAGGTCATAGTGTGTTCAATTATTTATTCTTATTGATTGTTTATTGATTAGTGATTGTCATTATTGATTGTTTATTTATCTATTGATTGATGATGCTAAAAATGTATTTCGTACTGGGAAGTCTCCAAACGCGGTCCAAAGGTTTGCCCACCTAAATGCATCTCGTTGTAAGTTTACTTATTAAGGCTCTGACGCGCAAACAGTTTTTGGTAGCAGTGTGGATGGTGTGGCCCTTTGGGGCCCCAGTACGAAAGATCAACAGTTTTGGTAGATACTGATGAGTTTGGCCCTTTGAGGTCTTGGCACAGATGGTACAAGGTGAAGCGGTTTGGTGGTAGGCAAGGTGTACCGAATTAATTGGGTTTTGTGAGTTTTCTTTTTTAATGATGCAAATTGGAGAGATGATGTGTCCCTAAGTCCCAAATGACTTTCCTGGAATCTCAGAGCTTGCTGAAGGGAGTTTGAGTATGTTCTTGGCAATCTAGTGATAGTGTGAATGAAGTAGATTTTGTGCTTGCACAGCTTATGCAAATCGCAGGTGAATTGTGAGGTTTGTGAGGATTTTAGGCCAAATGATGTTGTTTTAGGAGGAGTATGAGAGTAGGGAAGTCGGCGAACTTCATGTGAGTGTGGTGCTTTGTGCTAAAAAAATTGTCCACGTGGTTGTTGATGATGTACGGACCCTGTGTGGTCTAAGACTCCGGAGTATATTGATAAGTGTATGAGACACTTGGTTTATGTTGTAAATTGTGTGGTTTAATAGGTTGATAGTGAAGTCGACGAGTCGAGTTTGAGTCAAAAGTGAGTGAATGAAAACTTCGATGGAGATTTGGTGAGTTCTAAAGTGCAATAATCCATTGACAAGTGGAGTGTAGAATTTGCGGGTTAAATTTTGCTTGCGAGTGCGGGATCTGTGAAGGAGAAAGTAGCGGCCGAGGCTAAGTGAAATCTCTGTAAAGTTCTGAAGCGATTGTGTTACCCTTCCTGTAGTAAACCGGCAAATTTGAGTTTTTATATTGGGTGGTGCTCGCAATATATTGCATTAGTTGTGTGTGAATTGAGAGTGGGAAGACAAGCCGCAAGACTTTGTCAGGCTCAGTACGTGTGAGTGTGACGTCATTGGAGCCGCCCTGGGATAGGTTGGTTAATGAGAAGGGTTGCGCACGGATTGGCAGCCGTCTGTGAGAGGCAATTGGTTGAGAAGGTAGACAAAGAGAATTCTGGGAATAAAAGTCACTTCCTAATTTGATTTAGAACAAAATAAAAGATGTAAAGATTACATTTTTCAAGGCTTTAAAGAGCGCTTTGAGGGGAGATGTATACATTAACGCGAGTGTAGTGGAGGTTACACCGCCAGAGGGTACACCAGCTTATATTGTGATGGAGGAAAAGGGTGTCGCGCCATGCCTTTGGCTAAAGCAATGGTGCAAAGCGACAGAGAAAAGTGGGAGCTTGGCGTTTCCTGTAAATGAAACGGTCAATTTGAGGATCTTAGAGAATTTGCTGATGGTGCTATATGATCTGAAGCCACCTCAGAGGCTAGCACAGTTTGAGGAGTTAGCAATTTGGGAGCTAATGGCAAGACAGCAACAGCAAAAGAAATTCGAGAAAAGAATGAGGAGAGCAGAAAAGACACTATCAGAGGCTAGATGAGATTGTGTACAGAAAGTTTGGAGAAGAGAGACATTAGACGGGGTTAAGCTGTTTCCAACGATAGCCCAAGAGGGTGAAGGCAAAGGGAGGAAAGCTACCCGTAAGACTGACAAAAGTCCTTCCAGAGACACAGAAGCTAGAAAGTCCTCAATAGGAATAGATGACTCAGACGATGATGAACTCCTTACTCAGTTACTGAATGATCGTCCACCACCATATGTGGCAGACGAAAATGGCCTGAGTACCAGTACATGTCCTACAGGTTCGATACAAGAAAAGGCGACAATGAACCCGACATAGGTTAGTCCTGTCCCGACACAAGATCCGGTGCAGAGTAGTTTTGGTGTGCCCACCGCACAGGTGATGCAGCCTCAGTTGCAACTGCCACAAGTTCAGAGGATTTACCCTGACGTAACCATTCTAGAGACCGCCACCAATCTGATGGTGCTGACAGAGTCAGTATATTCGAGACCAAAGTTGCTTCAGACTGAACCAACTCCACTTTTACTGCCCCAGGTGCAGCCGCAAATGATCCCAAGGTATACTTCGGTCACAGGACCGCAGTCAGACATGTCACCAGTGATGAGCCAGAATATGGGAGTTAGTCTTCCATGAGGTTTTGGGAAACAGACAGGCACCAGATGTCATATCTTTGCCTATTACAGTTGGTCAACCAGTACCATTGTATGCGCAGGCGAAGCCTAGTGGATGTGATCAAGGGGTATTGACACAAAATACGACAAGAGGAGGGTTAGCAGAAAGCTCCAGAGGGATGATTTCAGTGGAACCGACATTTGAAGGATCCAGATCCTTGTTAGATTTCAGTTCGATTGGGGCTCCTCCAGATACCATGAGGCAGTCCGGTTTAAGGCTGCTGACACCGCAGATCTCGAATGCGAATGTACCACAGACACCTTTAGTACAGACTGGAAATATCTTGTTGCAAGGTTTGACTACATAGCAGCTGACCGATTGGTTAGACAAGCTTAATACTTAACAGACTGCTCCTGTAGCAGCCGGGAGATCGGAAAGAGGAGAGTACTTTAACCATGTGAGGTTGGGTATGGAAACAAGTGAACTCGTTGAAGGGAGCATGGGTGTGAACAGGCTAGAGTCATAAACAGAAGCAGAATTGAGGTACTTGTGCCCAAAGATAACTAGAGAAGTGAGTAAGGTACACCAGAGGTTGGCAAACCTGACAGACAAGTACGGCATAGACTTAGAGAATACCAAACATTTGAAGAGAAGTTACAGATTAGATTTTGAGCCAAAAGATTTTGAACACATGAGGTCTACTGGAATAAAAGCGCACCTTAAAGAAATACTCTAAAGTGCACAAGTTTGGGGAGCATTAGAGAAGTGGGAAGGCAGATGGGCAAAGAAAAGAGACAAGAGGAAAAGCGACCACATAGAGCAGACAGCTAAAACACTACCGGATACAAGCACTGTAAAGATGTTACCAATGAGAGAAACTGCTGGATGAGTTCTTGTCCATGTACCTTGGACTAGAGGTGATATTCTGTCATTCACAAATGATTTCCCCAGGATGAGAGAGAAACCAATAGAGTGGTATCAGCAGACAGACAGGTTTGTGAAGCTTGTGAAGTGTCCTTGGGAAGACCTGAACACTCTCTTGGAGATAATAGTTCCAGGTGACTTGTGGATTGAGTGCAAAAAGAAGTATAGATTGCCCGACTGAGGAACCAGCAAGGGACAGAAACAGAGGTGCGCTGTCCCATGATGTGATGAAGTATTATTATAAAGTGATTGAGTTTCTGAAAACAAGAGTTTTGCCTAAGAACGTTGATTGGCAGAGGATTGATCGAACGGCTCAGGAAGTCAAGGAGTCGATACATGCCTATTATGAGAGGTTGTTGAAAGCGTTCAAACATTACAGTGGCACAGAGGTTATTGAGGTGAAGGACATGAATCACCTTGTGTTCAGATTCGTGGAAGGGTTGAGACCTGAGATTTGACAGGTGATTAAGAATCATTTGATTTGCTGACATGCGAAGCCGATTGATGTGGTGTTGCAGTCTGCAAAATACTGTAGTGATGAGATAGAGTTGAAGCAGAGAAAGTTGAAGGAGAAAGCGATGGTGATGCAAATTAAGGCAGTACAGACAGGGATGCAGGGAGGTTTTCTACAGCCGATGGTACAGCAGCCACAGGGAAACGGGATGTTTCAGGTGCAGGTGGGAGGTTGAGGTCGAGGAGGTATTGTGAACCGCGGTCCGGACTTGAACACTGTAGTGGTTTAAAACGATGCACAGGGAGTGAAGAAACTGTTACCTTGTCATGCTTGCAGGGTCGTTGGCCACTGGAAGCGGGAATGCCCAATGATGATGCAGGAAGGTGTTGTTCAACGAAGCAATGATGTCAGTTCATTTCAAAATGTGAGAGGACCGAGATTGAGAGGTCCAAATCCAAATTTTCAGAATAATGTGAATCAGATGCAAGGTTTTCAATCTACGCAGCAGGTGCAGATGCTACATATGCAGACAATACAGTTACAACCAATGCAACAGCAGGTCCCCATGGCACCTAGACAGCAAATGTTAGTGCCTTTAGCCGCAATGGAACAGCAACAGGTGATGCTTCCTCAACAGGTCGCAGGTCAACGAATGAGTCAAAATAACACAGTGCAGCAATTTCCATTGCGCGGTGAGAATGGAATAAACGATGAATGGTCGGATGAGAGTTCAGACAGAGAGGAGTGCAGGCTTGCAGCATCCATAGAGGTAGATCAGAGAGGACCCTATGTGCAGGGGAAGGTTATGGGTCACAAGCTTTCATTTTTGGTTGAAACAGGAGCTACACGCTCCACAGTCAGAAGTGCAGAGGTTCCAAAACTGCCCCTTTCTGGACAGACAGTTAAGGTAGTAGGAGTAGCAAACCAACACCTTACTAACCCGATCACAGATCCGGTTCAAGTTGAGCTTGGCACGTTTCAAGGATTGCACAGATTTGTGGTTTGCGATTCAAGTCCCGTATCCCTACTGGGAGGAGACTTATTGTGCAAAACGAGGTGTTCAATCACCTGTTCCAATGAGGAAACTGAGGTCCAGACAAACAGTGACGATGAAGGGGAGGAACAGGTTTCAGAACCTGAAATTGAGACCACAGATGAGGAATATCCTCTGATAAACTTCTTTCCGATGTTCACAGTGGCTGATCTCCCAGCAGACTTACAGGGAACAGTTCAAGAAAAGGTGTGGGATTTGACAGGGAAAGAAGTAGGATTGATAAAAGGAGTAGAGCTAGTTAAAGTCAGTGTGAAGCCTAACGCTGTATTCCCCTAGATACCACAGTATCATATGGCGCAAGATGTCCTTATAAACGTTGCGCAAATCATTGCAGATTTTGTGAAACAGGGAGTCTTGAAGGAGGTACTGAGCAGTCCATGTAATTCACCAATAATGGGACTGAGAAAGCCTTGTTGGAAAATTCGGATTGTCCAAGATTTGAGAAAGATCAATGACATAGTGGTGAAATGTTGTCCAGTGGTACCAAATCCAGATGTGATTATGTTTCAGATTCCACGTGATGCAGAATGGTTCACAGTAATTGATCTGTCCCAGGCGTTCTTTTCTGTGCCTCTTCGTGAGGACAGCCAATTTCTCTTCTGTTTTAAATTCCTGGACAAAGTCTACAGTTGGTGTCGAATTCCTCAAGGGTTTTCAGAATCATCATCTACATTCACTCAGATACTGAAGAAGAATTTGGAGTCATTGGAGCTGCCTTTCCAATCGGCTCTAGTGCAGTACATTGATGGTTTGCTAATTGCATCCAGAACAAGGGACGAGTGCAAGTACGATTCCATTGTCTTCCTGAATCACTTGGGGAAGATAGGGCACAAGTTGTCCCCCAAGAAACTGCAATATTGTTAGAGAGAGGAGAAATATTTGGGTCATCAAATTAATCCATGCCAGTCGGACGAAAAAGGTGACGTGTCCAACTGATGAGGAAGTTGAGTTGTTGAAAATACCGACAACAGGCAAGGAAGTCTCAGGGCCGGAGAGAGATCGAAGGGGAACTGAGATAGAAGGAGAGCCCGTTGAGGACGGCTTCGTCACTCCAGTAAGAGACGAGGGAGAAGAGATCCAGAGGGGTGACGGTGAGCCTATCTCAATTGAGGTAGCAGAGGAGCCTAGTCAGAAGGAGGCTCTCCCAGAAGCAGACTATTCTGACAATGAGCAAGAGCACTTGACAGACCCAGAAGGCAAAGGAGTTGAGGTGGAAGAGAGTCAAAGTGTCCAAACTCCTCCTGAGCAGATTGCAGATCCATCAAGTGAAAACGCCTTAGAGCAAAGAGAGAAAGAAGGGTTGCCAACAGAGAGATCAAAGACCAGAGAGATACTGAAAGTAGACAAGTGGCCAGAGTTACAAGTAAAGAGGAGAGAAGTGGTTGTCGCAGATGCCATAGAGGAAGAAGTAGACACAACAAGGAGAGAAGATCTAAGTGAAGGAGAGCTGCAAGGTGATTGCAAGTTGAAAAGGAAGAGAGTAGCAAATAGAAGGTACGCGGGTCCTGAATGGGCGTATGCGACTACATCTGATGGCAACAGTTTTTGGCGTTTTCTTTTGACCGAGAAGTCCCAGGTCAATATTTTGGCACCTGAGTCTGGCTGACGAGACTGAATTGGTGTAAAGATTTGAGTTAGAATTGAGATAGAGAAAAGAGACTGATAATTTACCGGATGAGACTTTGAGAACCTGAATTGACTTTTGAAAGCGAATTTTGACAAGCTGCTAACCTGAATTGACAAGGGATCCTGGGAGTGAGACTGAAAGCTGTAAATAATTGCTGAAGGAAGATTTGCTTGTTTTGACTTTGCTGCGGGAGAAAATGTTAACCATCCTCTGTTGTTGTTGTTTTAAATAACCATCCTCCACTTTCTGATTCTTTACAGATCATGGCAATACTAGGCAGGAGAATAGAGGGAGTAGGCGTTGTAAATACTTGGGTGTTGGTTTAGGTATTGCCTGTGTGATTTTAGTTGTGGTTGTGATTGTGGGCATGACACTAATGGATAAGAGTGGGACTAACAATGCTTCAGTTCCTGAAACTACTACCGTACTAACTGCTTTGGAGAGTTAGTACGAGCTGGATGAGAGATACTTACATGAGGGAACTAATGCAAAGGGGGAACTTTCCTCTAATGTTTTCTATCGCTTGCTGAGTGAGTATGTTGAGACAATGGATGCGAAGGATTGCTTTGTGTGTACACAGATTCCTACTTCTGTAAAAGAAGGGGTTACCTATTATAGCTTGCCACTAACCTATGGGATAAGTTGTAGTTTGTTACTAACAAGGTTTTATAACCAGGAGGATATTCAGTACTTCTATTCTAATCATGATTTAGGGGGTCATTACAACATTGGCGGTAAAAGCCGCTTGCCGCCGTGCAGAAGACAGCCAACACACTGCCGCGGCTGTGGAATTCCGCCACGGTCATTATGACCCACATCTCGGAATCTGCCAAAATCCAGACACCCACACAAGTCCGCCACACCAAAGGTCAGTGATAAACTGGCGATAACAAAACCTCCACCGTCACGCCAACAGGAATACGCCGACACTATCACAACCCACGTATTCACGCAGCGGTCTTTCAACCGCGGTATTCCATTGCTGGTACACACCGCCGCGCTGAAAATACACTCACATTTACAAAACACTACCACATTGGCCAATTCCAAATATACACACATGATACACATACACACACCACTCCCACACACACAATACAATATAAAACACAAACCCATATCATCCACAAACCCTTAAGTCAACAAGTGCGACTGAAGGCCAGAGAGAGACTCTACAAACTAGCATCCACAGGCACTCAACACCATCACTCACACAACATCCAAGCACCTCACACAACACACCTCTAAATATCACCCCACACATCACAACACACACCACCCCACACATCACCCACACCACCCCATGGCACAGCAAAGACACCCCATGTTCTCTCAGGAGGAGCTCAGGGTCATGGTGGAGGAAATCATCCGGGTAGAACCACAGCTATTCGGATCACAGGTGCAGCACACCACCATAGCTAGGAAGATGGAGCTATGACGAAGAATCGTGGACAGGGTCAACGCAGTGGGACAGCACCCAAGAACACGGGATGACATAAGGAAGAGGTGGAACGACCTACGGGGGAAGGTGCGTTCCGTGGTCTCAAGACATCACCTTGCGGTTCAGAAGACTGCGCCGCCAGTCTTCTGAACCGCCTCCTCCACCAGAACTCACCACATGGGAGCAGCAGGTCTTGGCTATACTGCATACTGAGGGCCTCGCAGGAGTAGCAGGAGGAATGGACTCTTGTAAGTCAAACCTTTAACTACTTCATCTCCCTCCCACCTGCATGCAATCACATACCCCCACCCTCGCCCTCACCCCATCACTCCAACTCCTCACGTATGTCCCAATATCACAAAGCACACATCCCAAACCCAAGCCCTGCATGTAACACCAAAGCATGGACACCCATCACCAAAGCATGGCGACTGCACATACCCATACACCCCCCTAAACAGTTATCTCACAAGGTCCTACACAGGAATGCAAGCACTGGGGTACACGGTCACCCACCCATTGCACACCATGGCACACACAGATGCAATAATCATGCCTTTACACCCCTGCAGGACCCCTACCCAACATCACCGGACAGGAGGGTCCAGATATGTCCACTCCACCCACAGAAGAGGCCCACAGTGATGACAGCAGCTCTGTCCAACTGGATCAAGATGACCAGCCCGGCCCATCGGGGACCTCGAGACAGTCGGTTCCCCTCACACTGACACAGGCCACTACAGAGCTTCCCCCACTGGAAACACCAGCACAGCACCCACCCAGCGGGCCCATACCTCTGTCCCCAGGGCACGTCAATCAGCAGTGTGTCCACCACTACAGGGAACCCAGGCTAACCCACCACCCCAACAACACCAGGGACCTGGGGGTAGTAGTAGTGGGCACACAGTTCAGGGAACAGAGGCCCAGGAACACAGGGGAACTGGGAGGGCTGCTGTGTGACAAGGGGAGGACAGGCCCAGGGAACCCACTCTCCACGAGGCCCTCTCCAACATCATGGGAGCCTACCACCATTCCCAGGAGATGATGGCAACGGTACTGGCCAAGTTTCAGGAGACCCAGTGGCTGCAGGAGGAACAGTATATGGGCTTCAGGGAGGAACTCAAATCCATCAATTCCACCCTGGGCACCATTGTAGGGGTGCTGAAGGAACTCATGAACACCAGGAGGGACACTGTGGCACAACAAGGGGCCTGGACGATGAACTGCCCACCACCTCTGCCAGCGCTAGTGGACAGGAGGCACCACCACAGGACCACCACACCAGCACCCCACCCCCTGCAGATGGAGAACCACCCCGCAAGCGGTCCCTGAGATCCAGGACAAAGACAGAGGACAATGCCAAGACCCCCGCCAAGAAATGAAACCACCCTGATTGTCATCCTTCTGTCCCACTTTGTCACCCTGTCCATACTTAAACTGCCCTAGCTCCACTTCCTATGCCCCTTTGGACAATGCACCTGTGAGACTAATAGACTGGACTCTGCCATGGACATTCCACTATCATCAACTCTGACCATTTTACAACCACCTCCGCTATTGAGCACTTAAATAAACACCCTTAAATCACAAAACAATCAGGAGTCTGTCTGTGCTTTCGAAAATGTGTATTAGCAATAACAGTGGCAAAATGCTATATCAAATGTAATGTCAACATACCTATGTCACACAGCTCTAGTCTATGCGGAAACAAAGCAGATGTCACACAGTGGGACCCACATCTGTGAAATCGTAAGGGAAAGTGACAACTCAGTGACCATACACTGGGTGAAAATGACAGACAGATGAGAGGTAGTAGAATGAAAGCAGATGTAGCAGGCAGTGTTGTCTTCGTACCTGTGTCTCACTGGGAGTATTGCAGGTTCCTGTTGTCTATGTATTCTTCCTCTGCTTCCTCGTCTTCACTGTCCACAGGCTCCACAGGCTCCACAGCTGCCACAACACCTCCATCTGGACCATCCTCCTGCAGAAAAGGCACCTGTTGTCGCAAAGCCAAGTTGTGAAGCATACAGCAGGCAACGATGATCTGGCACACCTTCTTTGGTGAGTAGAATAGGGAGCCACCTGTCATATGGAGGCACCGGAACCTGGCCTTCAGGAGGCAGAAGGTCCTCTCTATAACCCTCCTAGTTTGCCCATGGGCCTCATTGTACCGTTCCTCTGCCCTTGTCCTGGGATTCCTCACTGGGGTCAGTAGCCATGACAGGTTGGGGTAACCAGAGTCACCTGTAAATGTCGAGGGACAGCTGTTGGACACACACTAACTCATAGGGACATCCCCAGACACCTAGTCACACTGTATTGGGTCCATGTCCTCACCTAATAGCCACACATGGCGCCTCTGGAGTTGACCCATCACATAAGGGATGCTGCTATTCCGTAGAATATAAGCGTCATGCACTGAGCCAGGAAATTTGGCATTCACATGGGAGATGTACTGGTCTGCCAAACACATCATCTGCACATTCATCGAATGGTAACTCTTCCAGTTTCTGTACATCTGTTCACTCCTGCGGGGGGACCAAGGCCACATGTGTCCCATCAATGGCACCTATGATGTTGGGGATATGTCCCAGGGCATAGAAATCACCTTTCACTGTAGGCAAATCCTCCATCTGAGGAAAAACGATGTAGATGCGCATGTGTTTCAGCAGGGCAGACAACACTCTGGACAACACGTTGAAGAACATAGGCTGGGACATCCCCGATGCTATGGACACTGTTGTTTGAAAAGGCCCACTTCTCAGAAAATGGAGTACTGAGAGCACCTGCACTAGAGGGGGGATTCTTGTGGGATGGCGGATAGCTGACATCAGGTCTGGCTCCAACTAGGCACCCAGTTTCAGGATTGTGGTACGATCAAGTCTATAGGTGATGATCACGTGCCGCTCCTCCATTGTCGAACAGCGAGCAGGGAGTCAACCAACTCTGTGTCCATAAACACAGCTTAATGGGAAAAATGTTAGCAATCCGACATATGCCTGTATTAGTGTTTAAGCAAGGCCTAGATATGTGTGACGCAGTCCAAAATAATGCCATATGGCCCCCTGATATGGCGGCTGCCTGACCTGTAAAGTGGGACAAGGGGATATGAGGTAACTGCGCTGGCATTGTACACCGTCGCAGTAGGCGGTCGAAGACCGCAGCGCAATCCTGCATTGATTAACATTGGACCGTATGGGTCCCACGAGTCAATGACGATGTACGCCGGCGGTGACGGTACGCACCACCGCGGACGTGACTGCCATTTTCTCTCTGTTCAATCTCTTGATACCTGATCTTCGACAGGAGAGGACCTACACTGCAAGTGCTGCTGTGACCTCAGTCTGGAACAGACAATGGCTCGTGTGTCTGGGGAAAGGGCCCCTGCCTTCAGAACGGAGGAGTTAGAGGAACTAGTGGATGAGGTCCTCCCCTAGTACACGCTACTCTACGGTCCTCCAGACAAACAGGTAAATACACTGTGAACATGCTGTATGGGCAATGCCTGTGTGGAGTGGGGTGGATGAAAGATGGGGGGGTGGGAATGAGGCATGCATGAAACGACGGTGAGTGCATGTGCGTCATGGCAAGGGTAGGGATGCGGGCCAATGACTGTGATGGTGCGGATGGTAACATCTTCTCCTTTTCCCCTGTACTATACCTGTAGGTCAGCGCCCACCAGAAGAAGGACATTTGGTGTGCCATCACCAAGGAAGTCCGGACCCTGGGGGTCTACCACAGACGGAGCACCCACTGCCGAAAAAGATGGGAGGACATTCGCTGCTGGAGCAAGAAGACGGTGCAGGCCCAGCTGGGGATGGCCTCCCAACGTGGGAGGGGTGCCCGTCGCACCATGACCCCCCTGATGTTCAGAATCCTGGCAGTGGCGTACCCGGAGTTGGATGGGCGCTTGAGGGCACCACAGCAGCCACAAGGGGGTGAGTACACTCTCATTCTGCTGATTCAGCCTGCTTGGAGGTGTCTGGGTGGGGGAGGTGGGCTGTGGGTTCCCCTAGGCCAGGGCGAGTTTAGTAGGCAAGGTCCCTTCTTAAGGCAGGCCCTGTGGCACCCCACCCCACCTGTGTACAGTGCCAACTACTCCTAGTCAGGCTCCTGTGACGGGAAACATCCTTTTTTCCGACTTTTTTTTCTCCGAAAGTTGTGGTTAACGAAAGCGCAACAACGCTTTTTTTAACCACGACTCCTTTTTTTTGTGCCTTAACTACGTATGTTCTGAACAACGAACATGCGTGGTTAAGGTACAAAGAAGGGAGTTGGCGAAGGTAAGTGGTGGGTTTAGGTGTTGGGGAGGGGGTGGGGGGTTTTAGGTTTTGGGGTGGGGTTGGGGGTGGGGTGTTTTTGGTTTTGGGGAGGGGGTGGGGTGTTAGGGGGTTTTAGGTTTTGGGGTGGCGCGTTTTTGGTTTTGGGGAGGGGGTGGGGGTCAGGGGGTTTTAGGTTTTGGGGTGGGGTTGGGGCGTTTTTTTGTTTTGGGTAGGGGGGTCAGGGGGTTTTAGGTTTTGGGGTGGGGTTGGAGGGGGTGGGGTGAGGGATGTAGGGTGAATGGTGCCTATTACTAATGCTTTTATCAGGAATGCCTTTACAACAAAATATCGCTGTTAAGGCATTCGTGGTAAAATCATTAGTAGTAGCAACGAGGTCGGTGTTCCGACCTCGTTGTTAAGGCAGTAGTTGTTTTTGAAGTCGTTGTTTCGTCGTACAATCCCTGTGACATCCATGTGTGCAGCAATCGGGCATAGCCTTGTAACCCATGTCCCTGGGATTGATTAGGGAACTCCAAGTGCACGGCGTAGTGCAGGGGGCTTCTGTGTCTGTAGTGTCCGCCAACTGTAGCTGAAATTTCCAGCATTCTTGTGAATAATGTACAATAACAAAATGTACAATATAAGGGAGATAGATAGGGCGTACAAATTGTTAGATGTTATAAAGAAGGAACAGGCTGATCATGTGTAATAATTGTAACAATTTTTTGTAAGTTTGAGCCTCCCAGGTAGGCAGGGCACTCTAAAAATTAGGCCCATGGTGGCTGACATAGAGGGGGGGTTCTCCATGGGAGGGAGTAGGGAGAGAAGGATACAAAGGGGTTGGTGTTTTGGGTTAAGCAGGGAAATAGTTCCTCATTCACCTAGGCGGTGGGGTGGTGGGTTCGTTTGGGATGGTTAGAATTGGTAAAGGCCAGGGGAGGGGAGCCTTACGATAACATTTCTTTCTTGGATTCTTAATGGTTTGAGGACTTAATCGAGACGCCACAAAATGTTACAATACTTAAAGGATTCAAATCCTAATTTTGCAAGAGACTCACTTGGCGGCAGATGAGTGTAAAGAGTTATTTAAGACCCAAAAATGGGTACAAATGTGTTTTTGCAGCACCCATAATTTTCATACAAGGGGAGTAGTTATTTTGGTTAAACAGGGGGTCCAAGCTAGACCAGAAATTCTTGAAATAAGGGCGGATCAAGCCGGTCGTTGGATCATAGCAAGAATACAGGTTGATGAGACAGTTCTGGTTTTGGTTGGATTCTATGGCCCGAATTGTGATGATATCGAACCTCTCAAGAAGGTGTTCTCTCAGTTAATTGAATTTTCAGATTCGGTCATTATGGCAGGAGTTTTTAATGTGATGTTGGATAAGAGATTGGACAGAACCGACTCCTGCAGATCCTTAGGTACGCCAAAATCACAGCATTTTTTAAAGAGAATGATGAAAGATCATGGCTTGTGTGATATCTGGCGAAAGAAGGAAGGGGAGGCTAGAGTCTTTTCCTTTTTTAATAAGAAATATAGCCATGCTTCACGCATCGATTATTTCTTAGTTGACGACAGGTTGTTGGAAAATGTTGATGGGATGTGTTTATTGCTATTGAGATTAACGACATGCTATTAGATTGTTACAAATAGGGAAATAAATATCCTAACACTTAATTAAACTGGTGTGGTTTTTCATGACTGAAAGGTCATGGTGTGTTCAATTATTGATTCTTATTGATTGTTTATTGATTAGAGATTGTCATTGTTGATTGTTTATTCATCTATTGATTGATGATGCTAAAAATATATTTCGTACTGGGAAGTCTCCAAACGCGGTCGAAAGGTTTGTCGACCTAAACACGTCTCCTTGTAAGTTTTCTTATTAAGGCTCTGACGCACTAACAACAGCGCAGCTCTCGCCAAACAATGAGAGGGGCTTTGGATCCACCTACAAGATGAGAGGTAGGAGTAAATGTTCTGCTTGGGAAGAAGTTGTCTGCTTCCACAAAAAAAGTGCTTACCTTTGGCAAAGCGGGGATTATTGTATTTATTTATCCAGCTGCCTGAGGTAGAACTTCCAGGGGCATACACATGACATTGTAATGCTATTAAAGTGCCCTTGATACCTAGGCAATTTATGATGTTTTTCTCTAGCAGCAGCACAGTTGCGAATAGGGCAGTCTTTAACCTACATGGATTTTTAGGTTGGCTTAATAGTGCATTCATAAGTCAACTTATTGACACTGCCAATGCTTGTTATGTATTGTTTGTATGGCTGAAAATGGTCCTCGCCATGTCATGGCAAGTGTGAGTCTGCAGGTGCTTAGGAGATATGTGAAATTAAACAGTCATGCAATCATGTAGAAACCTCCCATATTAGAGTTGAATGAAGTATGGAGTTGAAACCACATTGAGTGTGAACCGACTGTTAGTGGTGTATTCTTCCACTGGCTATACTAAGGTCATTGTAATATACCATGAGCAGCAGAGCATAAGCTGATGTGCCATCAGTGATGTGTTCTTCTACTGACTTTAATAAGGTCACCGTGATATCCCATGAGCAGTGGTGTACTATCCCTTGTGAATACACATTAAACTTCTGGTCTTAGTATATGCTCTTTAGGACTCAGCAAATGAAGGCAACTTTATTTATACCACCTGGGTTTGGCCTAAGAGTGGCAGAACAGTCATCCAGGTGAATGGATATTGTACAATCAGGCAGGTTTTGAAATGCATGCCATTATCACACATGCTTTTACCAGACATGATAAAAAAATTTACCTTTTCACTTCATTACACATTGCTTTACATCGTGGATCATTACCACGCATATTGTGGTATTTACTACGGTTAGGACCACATTGCCATAGGAAACATTTGTTTTGGTTTGCTTATAATGTTGGCGCTGTTTGACAAATCTTCACAAAAGTTTCCCAAAAATGTTTCACCCACTTCAGCCCCTTCCTGAAAAGTTTTGAGGTGATCCATCATGCCGAGACCAAGAAAATGGGGCTGTTACAAAATTCTTTTTTCCAATGAAGTTTTCCATAGGAAAATTAGAGGCAGCTACAGGGAAAATAGCTGAAAGCAATTACACCAAATTTGACAGAAAGCTAGATTTTCTTCTAGAAAGCAGGCTTTTGTGATATGATTTAAACCCGCTCAGTAGTTTCACAGAAATGAAAGCTCAAACTTTATGTTTATTTCACATCACACAGGGCCCACAGAGCCAACAGATCTTCAGAAAAGATCTGATTGGCTGCAACCACATCAGCAAAGATGTGATGGCAGCCATGTTAGAACTTGAGGACTCAGTGCCCTGTCCTAAATATAACAAAAATATATACATGGGGGGAATGGGCTGGGTAAGGATACTCTGCCCCCCCTAGGTCTGGTGAGTTTGGGATCTGAGAGGGATCATACTGCACCAAATACTTAATGTATTTTATCGGCTTTGATGGTCAACAGATGATCTGTAGCTCTTGTCAAAATAAATTGGTCTCCCACCTCTTTTCATACAGAGCCACCCAGGGTGGGCCAGAGTCCGAGGGAGGTTGTCAATTTATGTTAATTTGGGAGCGGGTGTGTGGCTATCCCCTCCTCAAGCATTTTCAGGCCCTGAGGACTCCATCCCTGTGGGCCACATTTTATTAAAAGGGGAGAGATGTGCATAACCCCACTCCCTGATCTTTAATTGGGTCCTGAGGACCTCATCCCCAGGGGCAACAAATATAATAAGAGGGGTAGGGGCCCGTGACCACACTCTCAGAGCCTTTACTAGGCCCCGGGGACCACCGCCCATGAGGTCACTAATCACATTTAGGAGAGGGGACAAGCTGCCCCCTGTCCTGTCCTCACAGAGCCTATGGGGACCGCATCCCCTGGGGACATGATTTTAATTTTGATGGGGGGATATGCGGACCCTCTCCTCAAGCCATAGATTGGCTTGGTGGATCCCATCCCTACAGCCTAGTACAGCTCCATTGTACTGGAGACTAGTGTTCCATACCTGGGAGAGTGCAGGCAGGGAATAGAAACTTTATTCCCTGCCCTCATTCTCTCTGGTGGGGAACACAACTTTGCTTCCACCTAGTCTTGAGCAAAGAAAAATGCTGCTCCTGCCCAGGCTGCAGCAACGTTAGTGAGCCGGTAGAGGCCTTGGGCACCAACCTGTAATCCCCAATGAATCCAGGTCATCTGCGTGCCCTGGGTGCCTACTGGGGCACCCACTTTTAATGTTTTTTAAAGCGTCTCTCACAGGCACCATTTATCAGTTCTGGTGGGGAGCCTGAAGGGCCTGATGGGGCCTTGGGGCTCCCCCCATGACCTCCAACTATTTAGCCTGATGTGGGTGCCCATGGTGGGCACAGGGGCACTCACTTTTAATAAAAAATACTGGTTCTTGCAGACAGCTGGCATAGATGTTGCTTGGGAGCCGGCTTGGGCTGTGAGGGCCTTGGGACTACTCTTCAGCCCCTAAATTATAAATAGTAAAAAAATGTGTGGTTGCCCCTGGTGAGCACTGGGGTACCTAAAAGTGACAACTAAAAAAAAAAAAAAAAAATAATGAGCATCAGGAGCAGCCCATTTTATTACTCACTGCTATGGCAAGGTGAGTTTTAAATTATTTTGTTTTCTTCCTGGTGGTGCCCCTGGAAAAGTCAGGAGCAACACCAATCATTTTTTTAAAATGCTGTAAGGGTCTACAGGGAGAGCAGCAGCCCCACAGCAGCATTAAAAGAAAGACACAGGTAGTGTCCTGGGTCATTGAATCCATGACTCCAGAAGAGATACCATATTTTTTAAAGGACTTCAAGCTGGAGCTATATGCTCTTCAGCTTCAGTGCAAGGACCCCTTGTGGCTGGTTCTATGGATGCACTTTGTGGCCTAAAAGATGCTAAAAGATAACTCAAAGGCACTAAATGATTTTTCAAAAAAATACTTTAGTAAAAATAACCTGAGACAATGACTATTTTTAAATATTGCAATGTGAATTTCTTTTTAAATATACTTTTGATTATTCTTAGTGGTGACTTTTTGATAAAGCCATAAAGTCTTCTGGGTATATGTGATGCGCTGACCCCTTAATAAAACGAATATTCCATTCCGTATTTATCTTGGCATTTTGAGCCTTTGACAAGGCCAGTAGATCTATCTGTCTTAAAATGATACCTTTTATATTGTTACATGACATAGTGTGTGTTGGGGTGGGTTGTGCATGTTGCTGGGTGTTGGGTGCCCTACCCATGCACTGCAAAATACCTCAGATATTACATCACCTATGACATGCTCAATAACCTCATGGGTAACATCATTGCAACATCTGAAATTACATAATTGATAACAACACTGTGCATTTCATTTGACATGTAATCAGTGATGTTGTCAATGAGGTCAATGAACACATCATGAGTGGTGCAATATGTGAGGTCATAAGAATCACATGGTGGAGGCGCAAATTACAGTAGTAGTTTTATATTATTGAAATAAAATTACATTGCAAGATTCAGTAAAAAAAAAAGTCAAAAGTCAAAGTGTTTACTTTTTTGGGCTTTATTTTGGCTCTTCAGATCAGTCACATAGCTCTAAAATGCTTGCCCGACGCAGTCCCCGTGGTCCAAAACTTCCAGTTCCATGCGATATGATGGCTCCACAAATATGGCATGGTTTTTTGAAAAATTGTGCTGCTTATATAAGAGTCTATATTACTGGGTGGAGAGGCCAATGGTTTAGTGTCAGACACTTAAAACAACACTATCATATGTTTACTATCAGTTTTAATCATGTTTTCTCACTGTTTCTTGGATTCATGGATCCATTGTGATGCCACTGAGAACTAGTTGTGAGTTCTAAAACACACTCAAAGAACACTTCTGATTGATTGAAAGACCTGTTCACCTTTTTTTCAGTAATTTCACACACTTCATGTCTCATTTGGGTGTGTCACCAACCTCACCACACTGCTGTCGTTTGGCCTGAAATAGTCTCACTCTACCTCTATTATGCTGAAGCATCTAAGACCCATAAACCCCAGGCAGCTCGCAGGAACCAAATTTGAGAGGGATGCAGCAGAGGCCTCCACTTCTTCAACACAACCACCTTGGGGTGCAGCAGACCCTGTACCAAGTAGCATTGCTGTCAGTCTACCAACTGCCTTTCCCCAGTTATAGAAGATAGCTACATACTGCACAGTGTGGAAAAAAACATTAATATTAGAGAGCAGTTGATGGTTGTATGAAAGATATAGCTTATCATATGTGTTAATTTTGTTTTATTTATGTTCCTATGTAGATCTTCCAAGTTAAAAATCATTTTTTGATCATTTATTGATTTGTTTTTAAAACAAAACAACACCAAAAAAATAAACAATTGCCCTAAAAGGTCCTTTTTAGAACCACCTATTTTGGTTCAAAGATAGAAAAACGTATTTTATGTGTTAGTGTGCTAAAGCCTGGATGTGTGTCTGTCATAGGGTGTGGTTGATTATGTGTGTATGTGTGTGAGTAAGTGTGTTGAGTGCATGAGAGTGTTGTGTGTGGGTCCAGTTGTGCCTGTGTGTGTTTGCATGTAAGTGTTTGTCTGTGGATGTGTGAGTATGTGCATATCCGTGTGTGTGTGTGACATAATGTGTGTTTGTGCATATGAGCATATGAGGTGAATGACTGAGTGTCTATGGGATTTCAGTGTATGTGTCTGACTGAGTATGTGAGGGTGTGTATGTCTTGGTCCAGTTGCCTCTGCATGTGTGTGTGTGTAAGTATGAGTGAATGTCTGTGAACATGTGAGTTTGTGAGTGTCTGAGTGTGTGTGTTTGTTACACAGAGTTTGTGCTTGTGTATATATGTGAGACTGAGTGTTTGGGGGTGTGTGTATATGTGTCTGACCAAGTGTGTAAGGGTGTGTGGGTATAGTTTTGTGAGTGACTGCAACTAAATGTTTGTGTTCAACTAGCTACATGTATATCTGGGAGTGTGTGTATGATGGAGTGTGTCACTGTATGTGTGTATAAGCTTCTGACTGAGAGGGTGGGGGATGTGTGTGTATGTGTCTGAGTATATGAGAAACTGGGTGTGTGGAGCCAGTTGTGTGTGTGTGTGGTGTGTGAGTGTGACTAGATGTCTATGGACATGTGAGTAAATGTGTAGGTGTGTGTGTTTTTGTATGTGTGTATATGGGTGAGTCAGTGAGTGTGTGGGGGTGTGAGTGTATGTGTCTGACTGAGTGTTTGAGGGCCAGTTTATATAGGTCTTGTGCAGGAGTGAGCATGGTGGAATGCCTGTGGACATGTGAGTACATGAGTGTCTGGCTGTGTCTGTGGCAGAGTGTGTAATTGTGTATTGTGTATATGTGTGACTGAGTGTGTGGGTTTGTGTGTGTGTGGTCGAAGTGTGTGTGTTCCTGCAACACAATGTCAGTAGAGGTGTATGTAGGTGTGCAAGTTTAGTGTGTCTGTGACTGAATGTATGTGGGTGTGTATGTGTGTGTACAACTGAGAGCCTGAATATGTGGGAGTAGTTTTAGATGTTTGTGTGAGATATTATGTGCATTGATCTGTTTGTGTGAGCTTGTCTCTGTAACATTTTGTATGCAGTTCTTCTATGTCTGTTAGTTTGAGACTGAGTATATGATACAGCTATATACTGAGTATATTGGGGGTCATTCTAACCCCGGCGGGCGGCGGTAGCCGCCCGCCTGGAGGGAACCGCCAGAATACCGCTGCGTGGTCAAAAGACCGCCGCGGGTATTCTGGGTTTCCCACTGGGCTGGCGGGCGACCGCCAACAGGCCGCCCGCCAGCCCAGTGGGAAACACCCCTCCATGAGGATGCCGGCTCCGAATGGAGCCGGCGGAGTGGAGGATGTGCGACGGGTGCAGTAGCACCCGTCGCGAATTTCAGTGTCTGCTGAGCAGACACTGAAATTCAGGGTGGGGCCCTCTTACGGGGGCCCCTGAAGTGCCCATGCCATTGGCATGGGCACTGGCATGGGCACTGCAGGGGCCCCCAGGGGCCCCACGACACCCAATACCGCCATCCTGTTCCTGGCGGCCGAAGCCGCCAGGAACAGGATGGCGGTATGGGGGTCAGAATCCCCATGGCGGCGCAGCAAGCTGAGCCGCCATGGAGGATTCTACAGGGCAGCGGAAAACCGGCGGGAGACCGCCGGTTTTCCCTTTCTGGCCGCGGCTGAACCGCCGCGGTCAGAATACCCTGTGGAGCACCGCCAGCCTGTTGGCGGTGCTCCCGCCGACCCCGGCCCCGGCGGTCCTTGACCGCCGGGGTCGGAATGACGCCCCCATAGGCCTGTATCTTCTGTAGCATGTGTATGAACTATATTTATTGCTCTAATAAGTACATGTAAAATAAAGTGAGAATCAGAGACAAAAAAACTACATAGCATAGTAGAAACACCCTCACTTAATTTCCCTTCCGATACCATGAGTTACTGAACATTTTTTAAAGTGTCTCAAACCTATCACAGGATACACATGCTACCTATTTATTTATATCATACAGATATAACATCTAAAAGACAATTGGCCTGCCATCACATGATAACTGTGGTGGGGGACAGAGTCTTCAGGCTCAACTTTACTCAGGCAGAAAGCTATATGTTCAAGGGGCTCAGCCTAGTAACAGTTGGTCTGTGTAGCGGGAGGCCGGTCTCTTGATGCAGAAAGTTGTTTAGAGGGACAACTGTATATAGAAAAGGATCAACAATCAAAATATGGATGTCTTTTAGCCCCTTTGGTGCGGGCGTCAGCCCTGGTGCTGGTCACGACCAGTGGCCGATACCGGGGAGGATTTTCTTTTTTTTAGCCCTGGGAGACACGGAATAGCTTTCGTGCCCCACCCCGCCCCTTTGTGAAGCCAGCGCGCCGTGAGGCGCGTGACGTCACATTGTTGTTTTCCCCAATGGGGAAAACGGCACCAAACGGCCTTCCCCACGTTCGGGAAGGCCTCATATGAAAGCGGAGACTCTCCCCTTTCATACGAGGCCTTCCTGAACTCGTTTCCTGGCCCCCGATCGCAGCACAGCTGCGATCGGGGGCTAGGAAATGCCACTAGAAGCCAGGGATTTCACTTGGGGGGTCGGCCCCCCTAGGAAAACGGGCGCCCCCCCGGGGGCCATATTTTTAAAAATCAATGTTGAAGCCCCCTGGGGGGCACAATCGCGCGTGATCGTGGCACCCCCATGGGCTAATTTTTTTAAAAAGAAAATAAGGAAGTTGACTGGGGGTCGCCCGTAGGCAGGGCGACCCCCTGTGGGGCCATATTTTTTAATTTTGGTGTTGGGGCCCCCTGGGGGGGGCGCGATCGCACCATCCCCGGGGCTAATTAAAAAAAAAAAAAAAAGAAATTGACAGGGGGTCGCCGATAGGCAGGGCGACCCCCTGTGAGGGCAATTTTTTTTAGTAGTTGTAGGGTTTCCCTGGGGGCCAAATGGCAAAAGACTTTGTCACTATCTAGCTCAGCGAGGATAGCACTGTGCTGATCCTATGCTTAAAAACTTTGCTAGATAAGCAGACATTTGAGGTGAGCAAATCTAGAGTGTCGCTGGTGTTGCAGAGTGTTCCTTACTAGAGCAGCTCTCCACCTAAAATTGCCAACTTCCCAGAGTTCTCCTTTGTTTTTTTGCATAATTTATGCGTCACTCTAACCCTGAAAGGGCCTTGGTTTGATTTATACTCGGTGGTCCCTTGTGTCTGGACAAAGCTATACTCCTCTGGTGAGCTCTAATGAGAGCGAAACACGTGTCAGGGGTTGCTTTACTCATTCCAGGTTGGCTTGGACGGTATTAGACCAGTCCAAAGCTGTAATACTCTGCCTGGAGTGGTAAATGGCTTTTGTCATTTTACAGCTCAGCGAGGATGACACTGTGTCAATCCTATGCTTAAAGTTTTGGCTGTACAAATGGCAAAAGACTTTGTCACTATCTAGCTCGGCGATGATAGCACTGTGCTGATCCTATGCTTAAAAAATTTGCTAGATAAGCAGACATTTGAGGTGAGCAAATCTAGAGTGTCGCTGGTGTTGCAGAGTGTTCCGTACTAGAGCAGCTCTCCACCTAAAATTGGCAACTTCCCAGACTTCTGCTTTGTTTTTTTGCATAATTTATGCATCACTCTAACCCTGAAAGGGCCTTGGTTTGATATAAGTGTGGTTTCCCTGGGGGCTGCAATCGGCCCTCAGGAAAACCAGACCCACATATAAAAGTTATCTATATATATATTTTATATATATATATATATATATATATATATATATATATATATATATATATATATATATATATTATTATGTATATATATATATTTGCCACCAGTTGTCTTGCAGTTGCAGCTTGCGTCTTCAAAGCAGTGCACATACTTCAACTGACGCATTTCAACTGTAGCTTTTAGGCAGCAATAAAGAAATCAAGTAAGTCTTGTGATTATGTTTCTGCTACAAAAAGATCAGACTTTTGGCTAGTGGCAGTTTTAGTGTCATAAAGAAGCGCAGAAGGTTTATATGACTACTGCAAAGAGCAAATCTGTATTTTAAGTAAATAGCTGAGTACGTTAGTAAAGTCAGCCACTACCTGCGCTATAATACAAATGAAATGTATGTGCGGGTGGCTATGGAGAGATGAAGAGCACGTTTGCTGGGTGGTAATGAGGGAATCCGAGGAGGAGGACATGGGAGTCGGAGCACCAGTAATGATTGTTGGACTGGGCGCAGGAGGTTCTAAAGACTGTGACGAATAGTATGTGACAAGGTGTTTGAATATCTTGAAAGAACGTGCTGATTGAGGGAAGAAGCGCAGGTAAGGTGGCCTCTACTGTTGCACGTATCACACACACACACCAGCAATTTTGTGACTGTCTATGTAGGCTAGTGTTTTAGAGCAACAGTTTAGCCAATAGCAGAGATGGCATCTTGATGGATGACTGCTGCTGACGTCACTCTGGTTATAGAGGACAGCTCTGACATAGGATCAGAGACGTAGACAGCAGATACTGAGACAGCATCTGAGGGACAGGACAATGGTGCAGACTCTGGGAGTGATTTTTCAGTTGGAGGAGTCCCATTGGATAACTCCTTCCAGTAAATTGTGAGGGAGGTGATGAGGGCAGTCCTGTTGTCCGTTCGCAAGCACAGTCTGTGCAACAGGGCAATAGTGGGTTAGCCCAACCCAGAGAGCAGGTGAATGCGGGGGGCAAGCACAGAGAGGGTGCTCTCGTGGGAGCTCCCCAATTTAGTTCAGCCCCAAATTCCACTGCCCATATTGTATTGTGGAGACATCAAAATTATCTATCACAAAACAAACTGGTTTTGTAAGGCAGGCACCTGTGTTTTTGGTCCTGGGTTCGGCGGCTATATAGGGAAACATACTAAACCCAAACATTTCTGGAAACTAGACATCCGGGGGAGTCCACAGAGGTGTGACTTGTGTGGATTCCCCAAAGTTTTCTTACCCAGAATACCCTGCAAAGCTGATATGTTGAATAAAAACTCTATTTTTCTTGCATTTCTGTCACACAAACTACAGGAATTTGCTGCGATATACAAAATTTCTACCACCCAGTGATTCCTCACCTGTCCTGATAGAAACACTACCCCACTTGAGTGCCTATACCTAGTGCCTGCGTAAGGAATGGATCACCCCAGGGTCAACAGTTGCCTCATGTAAGTTCCAACATTGACCATTGTGTGATCTATTCCTGTCGCGGGCGGAAGGACATTTGTGGCTCCTCTCAGATTACAGAACTTTCTGTCACCGAAATGTGTGGAAAAAGTTTTTTTTTTTGCCACATTTTGAGGTTTGCAAAGGATTCTGGGTAACAGAACCTGATCAGAGCCCCACAAGTCACCCCATCTTCGATTCCCCTAGGTGTCTAGTTTTCAAAACTGTGCAGGTTTGCTAGGTTTCCCCTAGGTGCCTGCTGAGCTATAGGCCAAAATCCACAGCTAGGCACTTTGCAAAAAACAGCTCTGTTAATTTGTCAAAATGTGATGTGTCCATGTTGTGTTTTGGGGCATTTCCTGTCGCGGGCACTAGGCATATCCCCACAAGTGAGGTATCATTTTTATCGGGAGACTTGGGGGAACGCTGGGTGGAAGGAAATTTGTGGCTTCTCTCAGATTCCAGAACTTTCTGTCACCGAAAGTTGAGGAAAAAGTGTTTTTTGGCCACATTTTGAGGTTTGCAAAGGATTCTGGGTAACAGAAGCTGATCAGAGCCCCACAAGTCACCCCATCTTAGATTCCCCTAGGTGTCTAGCTTTCAAATCTGTGCAGGTTTGCTAGGTTTCCCTAGGTACCTGCTGAGCTAGAGGCCAACATCCACAGCTAGGCACTTTGCAAAAAACAACTCTGTTTTCATTGTCAAAATGTGATGTGTCCATGTTGTGTTTTGGGACATTTCCTGTTGCGGGCACTAGGCCTACCCCCACAAGTGAGGTATAATTTTTATCGGGAGACTTGGGGGAACGCTGGGTGGAAGGAAATTTGTGGCTCCTCTCAGATTCTAGAACTTTCTGTCACCGAAATGTGAGGAAAAAGTGTTTTTTGGCCACATTGTGAGGTTTGCAAAGGATTCTGGGTAACAGAACCTGATCAGAGCCCCACCAGTCAGCCCATCCTGGATTCCCCTAGGTGTCTAGTTTCAAATAATGTGCAGGTTTTGTAGGTTTCCCTAGGTGCCGGCTGAGCTAGAGGCCAAAATCCACAGCTAGGCACTTTACAAAAAACACATCAGATTTCAATGTAAAAATGTGATGTGTCCATGTTGCCTTTCCTGTTGTGTGCATTATGCCTACCCACGCAAGTGAGGTACCATTTTTATCGGGAGACTTGGGGGAACACAGAATAGCACAACAAGTGGAATTGCCCCTTGTCTTTCTTTACATTTTTTCCTTCCAAATGTTAGACAGTGTGTAAAAAAGACGTCTATTTGAGAAATGGCCTGTAATTCACATGCTAGTACGGGCACCCCGGAATTCAGAGATGGGCAAATAACCATTGCTGCTCAATACCTTATCTTATGCCCCTTTTGGAAATACAAAGGTTTTCTTGATACCTATTTTTCACTCTTTATATTTCAGCAAATGAATTGCTGTGTACCCGGTATAAAATGAAAACCCATTGCAAGGTGCAACTCATTTATTGGCTCTGGGTACCTAGGGATTTTGATGAACCTACAAGCCATATATATCCCTGCAACCAGAAGAGTCCAGCACATGTAACGGTATATTGCTTTAAAAAATCTGACATTGCAGGAAAAAGTTACAGAGTAAAACACTGAGAAAAATGGCTGTTTTTTTCAGCTCAATTTCAATATTTTTTTTTTCCAGCTGTTATTTTCTGTAGAAAAATCTTGTAGGATCTACACAAATGACCCCTTTCTGATTTAAGAATTTTGTCTACTTTTCAGAAATGCTCAGTTTTCCAGGATCCAGTATTGGTTTCATACCCATTCCTGTCACTAACTGGAAGGAGGCTGAAAGCACCAAAAATAGTAAAAATGGGGTATGTCCCAGTAAAATGCCAAAATTGTGTTGAAAAATTTGGTTTTCTGATTCAAGTCTGCCTGTTCCTGAAAGCTGGGAAGCTGGTGATTTTAGCACCACAAACCTTTTGTTGATGCCATTTTCAGGGAAAAAACACAAGCCTTCTTCGGCAGCCCTTTTTTCCCATTTAAAAAAATAAATAAAAATGTTAGGTATATTTTGGTTAATTTCTTGGTCTCCTCCAGGGGAACCCAGAAACTCTGGGTACCTTTAGAATCCCTAGGATGTTGGAAAAAAAGGATGCAAATTTGGCATGGATAGCTTTTGTGGACAAAAAGTTATGAAGGCCTAAGCGTGAACTACCCCAAATAGCCAAAAAAGGGCTCAGCACTGGGGGGGGGGAAAGGCCCAGCAGCTAAGAGGTTAGGATGGCATCAGTGATGTCATTGACTATGTCATGAGTGATGTAATATGTGAGGTCATAAGCAGTGCATTTTAGGGGTGTACGTTATTGTTAGCTCAGCTAACTATAACTGTTGAATTGGTTTGGTTTTATGTGTGTGAAATCTGAGCCTAACTATAATGTCCCTGAACCTTTGTTTTTTTTGTGAATTTATAAGTTTAAAAAAAATTATATTTCCCAACTATAACTTCCCTGTAACCTTTGGTATTTTCAGTGAATCTCTACGGGTTTATAATGCTATTTCCTAACTATAACATCCCTGTGACCTTTGTTTTTTTCATTACATATACATATGCGCTTTTTCTATAGAAACTAGGTTGGAACTATAACTACATAGTGGTGACTGACGCTAGGCAATACATATGTATATATATATATTTAAAAAAAAGGCATCAATGCCCCGAGATTTGTGACAATATTTAATGCATATACTTCAGAAGTTAAGAAGATCCTTATGAAATATTGGCATCTCATTAAGGCTGACAGAATGATCGGTCAGTTAGTCAGTCCTACTCCAATGATAACTTACAAAAGAAGAAGCTCTCTGAGAGATATTCTTGTACATAGTTACATACGGAAGACGAAAGGAACCTTCTTAGATTAACATCAAGGTTTTTACAAATGTGCCAAGTGCAAAGATGTAGATATAGTCCAAATCGTAAGCAATATGAGCTACCTACGGGTAGGCAAGTGAATATTAAGAAATATATAAATTGCAACTCAGACTTCGCTATTTATTTAATTGAATGTCCGTGTGGATTGCAATATGTTGGAAGCACAATTTTTCCTCAGAAAAAATGTATCCTTGAGCATTGGAGAGCAATATTGAATAAGGATGCTGCTTATCCAGTAGCGCGACACTGCAATCTGAAACACAATGGCAAAGTAGAAAAGATGAAATTCTTTGGTATTGACAGGGTCCTGGGTACTCTGAGGGGAGGGGACAGAGAAAAACAATTAAGGAGATTGGAGTCAGAATACATTATTCAGGTGAATAGCCGTCATCCTGGGGGATTAAACAAGGATGAAGAACTTTTTATTCATATTGGTTAGTCAAATGGTATAGAGGCATGTGAAAATTGTAACAGTTCCAGATTAGGTTATTTTGTATTTTTTTATTTAATTTCAACCTGATGATTCTATTGATTTATAGAGGATACATTTTTTTTTTTTTTTTTTTGTGTGGCTCATCCAATTATTTTTTGTAATATTGTCTATTACATGTCGGTATTACTTAAATGGGTTAGGTTATATGTGATGGATATCTAAAAATACAATATTATAATCATGAATTATGTTATATTATAGTATAGTATATTATAGTTATAACATATTTTTTTTTTAAAGGGATTTTTTCTATGTCTATGGACTAATGGATATATAGAAAGTAGGAGGGGCCACATTTGTTGTATGTTTGCAAGAAGGGCCAAGGAAGAAGACCGCGATGGTTGAAACGCGTCGCCCTATGTTTTGTTTAATGGAATTTTTGGAATAAACAAAGGCCAGTAATCTGCATGGAGTGCCAGAGTTTGAATTTCTTATGGAGTAGATATATAAAAATATGTATATATATAAATATATACATATATACATTTATATATATGCAAGGAAATCTTGTAATAACAAGAAGGGTCAGGATACTTCCAGTATGATTAAAGTTTTTTACTCTTTACAACGAAATTCCTCCCACTTCTGTGAACAAGGCTACGGCTGAAACGCGTTGGGAGTAATTTTGTTGTAAAGAGTAAAAAGCTTTAATCATACTGGAAGTGTCCTGACCCTTCTTGTTATTACAAGATTTCCTTGCATTTTTATGGCATTTCTCGAAGCCATGGTCGGACCGCCACTTTTTGAGCCTTGGTAATTCGAGTTCTTTTTGTGAATTACATTTATATATATATATATATATATATATATATATATATACAAATATATATATAGTGGCAGTCGCCACTAGGTAGCTATAGTTAGGACCTAGAGCCACATTTACAAAGCATTTTTGTAGTCACAAACGGGCCAAGTTGCAGAATCTAACTAGTTGCAGAAAACTACAAAAATGCTTTTTGGGAGGTACAAAGCCCAAATTGTGTTACCGAATCGCAATTTGGGTTTTGTGATTCGGTATTAGGAAGGGGCGTGTTCAGGGCATCCCTTCCTAATACCAAATCTGAATTGTATGTATGATTTTGAACGTGGTCGCAAAACAATCGCAGTTATCACCAATTTTCAAATCGGTGTTCACCCATTTGCAAAGGGACTCCTTCCCCTTTGTGAATGAGTGCGAAAATGATTTTTAAGAGGAGGCAGTAGTCTCATGGACCACTGCCTTCTGTTAAAAAAATGAAACTGAAACGTTTTTTCTTTTTAAGCACATACAGTTTTCCTTTGAGGAAAATGGCCTGTCCGCTTCGCCGGTGGAGTCAAAATTCTGCCAACTCCACCGGCGATGTAGAATTTATAGCCCTCCTCTAGTTTTCTCTAGACGTCCAGAAAGACGTTATGCTTTTCTTGGACCTGCACCATAAAATCAGGAAAAATAATTACTGAGAAATGCAGCTTCACTTCCGCTTTATGAGCCTTACAGAATTTTGTCTAAGTCCAAATAGTTCATGATTCGGGCTATTAGAATTCTCAGGGGCCCCAGTGAAGGCTTCCAATTCAAGTACCTATGTGCCTTAACAACCTCGAAACATTATGACAGATGGTACTGTGAAATCCAGGATCTCAACCAGTTAATAAAAAAATTGGTCCTGGCATGTGCCTGTCTTTCCCCCTGATATCCCAGTGAAGTTAAGGTTGTTCCTGCCTGACCTGCCTTCTGCATATTCTTCTATCTTTTCCAGTCTGAATGAAATTTCATACAGACAGGCCACTTCAGTCCGGAGAGACTACAGCTTATCTTCCACTGTTGGGCTTTAGACTTCTACATCAGTTAGCCGATCTTTCAGGTTTTGTAAGTCCAAATAGAACAGCAAGACTTCTATTCACAGTCTTCAGATGCAGTCTTTCAATGTAGAGTGAGCATGATAATGGTCTGGGGGATCGTTGCTGCATACAGTGCCTGGGGCCTACCTCCATCACATTCTGCACATGGGCCTGAGACTGGGCAGATGTGGCTGCCACAGGTTTAGAATATTTATTACTTGTTCCCTGCTGGGTTGTTCTGGGAGCTTATTCTTGACCATGCTTTGTGCCTTCATTTGAGGGAGAGGGGGTGGAGGAGCATACCCCGTGGGGTTCTAGGAGAAGGTCTGGGAACCCTGTAGTCTGACTAGCTAGGTGTGATTTTTTATCGCAGGCCATGGATTCAGCCTCTATTGTGTCTGGGCTGGCTCACAGTTTGAGGAAAGGGGACAAAAAGAGCATTCAGAGCATGCCAAGGGGAGAAAGATGTATACCCTAGGACTAGAACATTTACTACACTGCCATGCCTGCATGCTGACTTCCATCCCTGCCTCATTAGATGAAGTGCTGTGAGCCTATTGATTTAACTGTGCCCACCACACCCTTATCTGCTGATGAGTGATATCCGTATTTGTTGTTGGCAATGTTTGTTTTGGCCTGGATGGCACGATTATCCTCTTGTGCTTTCTGTGTCACAGTAACGGACACAATACAGGCCAGTGGGTCATGATCCAACTCAACGGCTCTATGATCCTGAAGTGCCAGGTGGTTGGCATAATTTACTGTGCCCACTCTCAAGGTTCTCCTCTTTGGGCCTTCAAACTCACATAGGCTGTGCTGCCCGTTTCGTTACAATGGATTCTGAAGCTTTGGGACCCAATAGCTGGGGTTCATCATTTGCATCATCAAAAGACAGGTTGAATCCTTGGGCAAAGGACCATCAGTCTGGTTGAGCACCAAGGGCACAGTTCAGGCTGTATAAAGCTCATTGGCACTGCCAGACACCCTTAGTTCCTCTCCAGGTGCCAACACCATCCCAAGGCACCAAACCACTCAGGCTCTAATTCTTCTCTTTTCCAGGCTTCAGAAGGGAAGCAGAGCCTCGTCCTTTTTGTCATCAGTGTGTTCGAGATGATCTGCCACCCTCATCTGACCTCTCAATACATAGCCATTTTCACCTGTCAAAGCCAGAGTCTCATGTGCAGTTAGGCTGTGGCAGAGGAGAAGGCACAATCAATTGGGTCTTTGCTGATGCTCCTGTTAGTCTTCCAGTGTCCAGAGTCTAATCTACAAGTTGAACACTCTGTAGGAGTCCTGGATTGGTGCAGGATGCCTCAGAATATGATGTCCATCTTTGGCATTCAGGTCACATTCAACGATCTCCATCTTCGAAGGGTTAAGTATAAAGTGGTTTGTTAGCATCCTTTGCTGATGGCATGGAGCCATTGGTCTAATCATTCTCTGTCCAGACACTTTGGTTCTTCCATTTTAGAATGACCTCTGTGCAATTAGCATAATAGTAGCACGCCAACTTGAAGAAATTGATCATATCCAGTAACTAGCTGAAGTAGACATTGAGGAGGAAATGGGGAATATTTGAACTTTTCTGTTTGCCTGCCTTGATGCTAAGAGCTGGTAAAGTTGGGGGAGTGAGAGGAACCTTGATCTGTTGAATAGGTAGGAGGAGATCCAGTCCTTGGCAGTACCATCTACTCTGAGTTCTTGTAGTCTGGTAGCCTCCCTACAATGGAGTGGTGGTCAACTGTGCTTAATGTAACTGACATATCCAAAATATAAATGCAGCAGTGACATCTCTGCCCCTTTGACTTTTCATGCCATTCCAGATGGAGATCACTGCAGATTCCTTGATTTTCCCAGGGTGGGACCCGGTTTGTAGGTCTAAGAGAAGGTTGTTTTCTGCAACAAAGCCACAACGTTGAATGAATACTGCTGTTCGTACCAGTTTTACTAGTAATGGGCCATTTTTTATTGGTGTGTGGGTGGCCAGGTCTTTTGGGTCGAGGTGGTTCTTCTTGATAAGTGGTTGAATGCAAGATACATTGAGTCCTGGGGTAAGGTACCATACCATAAAGAGTTTTATATCGTATTGTTTCACTTTGTAGATTTATTCTTAGTAGGATGTTATGTATCTTTTTGAGGGAGGCAGGTCACTAACCTTTACTGACTCAAGTAATTCCGCAGCAGTGAGTTGCTTTAAAGAAGTAAGGGCCACATGTACGAAGATCCGGTTTTGTGACTCACCAACTGCGAGTCTTAGCGATTCACAATTTGCGAGTCGCAAAACCGGATTTACAACGGTGTCAATTTCCTTAAAGGTAAACAGAATGCATTTCGAAAACAAAAATGAAAAGTTTTCTTTTCATTTTTTCAGAGCAGGCAGTGGTCCGTGGGACCACTGCCTGCTCTGAAAAAATGTTTTCACATGCATTCACAAAGGGGAAGGGGTCCCTTTTGCGAATGGGTTAGCACCAATTGGAAATTGGTGCTAACTGCGATTGGTTTTGTGACCACTGTACAAAATCTGGGTGTCTTTATTGACAAAGACCTACCCATGTTATCTAAGGTGTTGCCATCAGGTCATCATGTTTTTTTTCCAGAGAGTGCTCAAAATATATTTTCACATTTCTCTTTATAGGTGAATGCAGAATAATCACACAAGTACTAATTACAGCTAAACTTGTCTATAGTAAGCCTTATATTTAGGCTTATCTTCCAAGCTTGGCCAAAAACTGCGGAGAATTCAGAACGCTGCATAAGGATTGTTAATCTCCCCCACCAAGCCCATACCTCTCTTGCTCCTCATGGGATTTACTGCCTCTTGATCGGAAAGAGAGAGATTTTCAATTCTCCCTGTTAGCCTATAGAACTCTCCATGGCCTAGGACCTAAATATCTCCACAGCTCCAGCCAATCAATAGCCCTCACAAGATGTCTTCCTTCAGCAACTAGTGGTCTTTTAACAGTACTTCAAAATGCTCTGTTCTGAAGTGAAGATCTAGCTGTTTTACTTCCTTGAACCTAAATGCTGGAACAAGACATCATCTCATCTGAGGCTGGTAAAGCCTTTCCATAGGATTCAGAATAAATTGAAAACCTGGCTTTTTACCTCTGTGGACTGATTGCCTTCTTAGTTCTTCTCCTTTTGGATATTAGCACCAAGACAAGCTTTTCAGAATTGCAGTGTGCTCTATGCTAGAACATGTGTTTTAATAAAAATGATTAATGAGACTTCATGTATTTTGAGTAATGGATTTGTGTAGAAAATATAATAACATGGAAAAATAATGCACACATTTGAAAATGTGATCACCATGAGTGGCCGTCATTGTTCACAAAGTGTACTTACTATTAGTTATTAATATGAAATGTTGAATGTATGTTCGACTAATGTAGTAATATGTCATATTAAGGGTTATGCATTATGTATTAGCTTTATTAATTGTACGCCTTAACCTAGTGAAGGTTTTTGCCTCATGTCAAGCTGAATTTCTTAACGTTTAATAAATGGCTGTCCTAGAGAGTTAAACTATTGTATTGTTTAAATGTGTTCGTAGCTGAGAATCTTTTCTCATGAGAACCGATTGCTAGAAGATGCTGTTCTTGCTAAATGTAACATTATGTGTGTAATGTGTGTGAGACTGACTTTCTCAGAAGGAGAACAATGGAGACACTGACTGGAGTAGAAGCTGCAACAATATTGTTACCTGACGAGCCTTATGATGAGGACATTGCAAGAAAAGCCAATCTGCAACATGTGAAAGGAGTAGTGGTAGAATTCATAGATTTGAAGTTTTAGTTTCTTTGGACAAAGTGTGAACATGCGATCCATTGACCAATGGGGATTTGGTAAGTAGTTTTAGGGATTTTAACTTAACAGGACTGCGCTGAGAAGAAACCAGCATTCTGCAATTTTGCATTCTGCATTTGCCCATTGCCCATTTTCTTGCTGGCCAAAAGGTCAATATTTTCTTGTGCATCTTGACAAGAGATGTGCTTAATCTTTAATGCTTAAAGACTTTGCGTTTCTGAACTTTAATGCTGAATCGACTGATGTCCTGATGGCAAAGCCTATCTTAGCTTGCCGATCCAATGAAAGAGAGATATTATTGTACCCATGTGTATGTTGTGCCTATTTGATTTTCCTTTCTAGGTACCAACTGCACTGTTTTGATAGAGCCATAGTTAGATGTTTTTCAAATTTGTGTTTACTAAATTGTTTTACATGAAGCCCAACATGCTGATGCTAATCTGATGTTAGATAAGGATTCTCACTAAAGAAAAATCTGTCAATAGGGAATAACGTTTGATGAATTTCTTTGCTGAAACTAGATGTATGTGATATAGTTTGCTCATTTGTTCTTGTTACTCATTTGCACTGTAACCTTAGAATGTGTCGTAATTCAAGCCTTGTTTAGATTAAGTTTCTTCCGCCGCTTTGAACAGCAAGTGTTGTTTCTGTATGTGTATCATTTGATTTTGAGATCACCTTATGTGACTTTAGCATTGTTAATATAGGGAAATAAATATCCTAACTTTTACTAAAAGGTGTGGTTATTCATGACTGAAGAGTCATGGTGTGTGACAATTACTGACTCCATTGATTATTAATGTCATTGATTATCTTTGATCATTTATGTTACCGATTGATTATGGATTATTGATCTGTATGTACTGGAGCTATGGTGAGATCATCTTAATTGCGAGTCCAAAGGTTCATCGACCTCTTTGCGTCCCCTTTTAAGTTTACTTATTAAGGTCAGACGTGCTAACATCTGTAAGTAACCATATCATAACATTGACTAACTCAGCTCTCTCCCAGATCAAAACATTTCCTATAGATTAGTGTGATTTGCATTTATTTTTCTTTTAAGACATGTGGATTATAAATTAGATGCAGTTCCCTCTGGGTGAAAGACCAACATATAATTCAGGGGTGTACCTACCATTGCCACAGCTGATGCTATTTTAAAGGCTGTCTCTTCTAATTTGTAATTTGAGCCTGCAGGCAGAGTGCATGCACTGACACTTGGTGGCCTACTTTGTTAAAAAGAAAAACTTAAAAATGTATGCCAATTACTTACCTTTCTTTTGCATCATTATCAATCTTCTTTGCTGCCTTCTAACTAGACAGGGCATGGGAGGCGTCACTTCCTGCATCACTTCATGTTTAGTTTCTGTGGTGCATGGATCAAGTACAGATTGAGTTCTCTTAATCCTCTTAATTAGTGTCAATCCGCTGTTTGCACTGTGATTGAGAAAATATTTTTTGTTTTATTTTTATTTTTATGTAGTGAAAACTTGACCCGAGTTGAAGGTATTAGATCACTTTAGCACCAGTTACATTACAAAAGGACAAATTCATTTTTTTGTTAAGCACATCGAGATTAAGTGATTTGCCGGGAATCACAGGATGTTATGCTGATGCTGTACTCGATCCTTGTTCTGAAGTTATGAAGTCGGCAGCGCTTTGTCACATCCTTTACTCACTCTCTCTTCTGAGAAAAGCTGTTGCTCTTCTTCCCCACATTCCACTTTTTCGGTTGTTTTCAAAAGAAAGGACTTATTGGCTGCTTTTCACTGAGATGCACTCCACTGAAAACAGAATATGCAATGGCCTACGCCTACTGGGATGTTGTTCACCAGACTGATTACATTGTTCATGAAAAATAATAAATGTACTATTAGTATTCATGGCAGTCCATTATATGACACTCTACTCTTTGACATTCCACAACACTTCACTCTATGGCACTACACTCTACTTATGACACTGTACTCCACTTCAGAGTGAAGCATTGTGTAGTTTGGTGTCCTAGAGTGGAGTGCTGAAATATGAGGTAGAGTGTCCTAGCGTGAAGTGGTGTTGATTGTCATAGAGTGCAGTAACATAGAGTAGAGTGGCATAGACTAGAGTGGTACAGAGTAGAGTACAGTGGGGTAGAGTGGAGTGATGCAGCATAGATTGCAGTAACAAAAAACATGATACACTGTTCCAAAAAGAAGAGATAGAAAAAACACAGGGGAGTCCTAATTTTAGGAGAAAGAGTCCTCACACATCCGACTGGGTGTCATGCTTCATCATCGGATGTGCTCCTCGTCAGACCGGCGCTGCAATGTCTGACGGCCCCCCCCGTAGGGGGGCTCTGTGCCGGAGATCTTTTCTCAATAATGCCAATAACCCAAGAGTGAGTTTAGAAGAAAAGAACAAAGGAGAGATAAAAAAAAAAACCTAAAATTGGCTCAAGACCCAACCTAAGTAATGATTTTATCAGTCCATGATGGGCAATGGCCAAGGTTAAAAACGAAGTAGAGATATTCCTCAATCACTCTCTACCACATTTATATGGCATGGGAAGGTAAGGAACTTCTAGACCATCCTTTGAATGGGGTCAACATGTTTCGCGTCTCTATGGTCCAAAAGGATCCTGTGACGCTTCTTCAGGACCAAATGAATATAAACTTCTCCTTTAATAAACTGAATTGACTCCTATAATCTGAAACTGTCAGTTATAATGTCTCCAGTCACTTACACTAGTCCGGTATGACTCGAACTTGCTATTCCTATAAGTCACCCTGTAATCAAATAAACACAGGTAACATAGTGAAGCTTCTTTCTGAATATACTGTTACTGGGATGAGTTAATCAATTTTGACACAGGAAGAAAGGTGACAATCTGTGCAGCACACGGTGATTGTGTTGGTAGTGTCAAACCCATGCATGATAGATAAATATAAGCTTACCCTCCCTGCTCAGGAACGGGCTTCATGGGACAACGCAGGCCTAAAGCCGGGCGACAAAACTCTGGTGGCAAAGTAAACAAAAGACAAACATGCCTATTACGGTAAAGGTTGCACAATCCAAAGGGAGGTCCCGTATATCATGTGGCAACGGTGTGATGTACTGATACAAGGGTTGGAAAATAGTTAGATCAAACTAAACACACACAATGAAATCCAACCTGTTAAAGTGTCCATAAGAAATTAATCATGATAACTAAAAGTAAAGGACAGTAGTCTAGTCTGGTTATAAGGTCTAATGGGTAAAGGGATTAATCTATCAAGTCACTCTAACAGTGCAGTCTAACGTGGTAGAAAATTGCCCCAAGTCAAGGTGGGAAGATAAATCACATAGGTGGTCATTACAACCCTGGTGGACGGTGTTAAAGCTGCGGTAATACCGCAAACAGGCCGGCGGACAAAAAAGGGAATTATGACCGTGTTGGAAACCGCCAACATAGACAGCCACTTTAACACTCCGACCGCCACGGCGGTACAGACAAGCAGCGCGACGGTCACCGCCAACAGACAGGCGGAAGACAAAGTACCGCCCACAGTATCACAACCCTCCAATCCGCCACCTTTTCCGGGGTGGATTCACAGTGGATAAAAACACATCGGAAACAGCTCTTACAATGGGAAAACGCTCACCTCAACACACTCCACGAGGAAGGAGGCCATCATGGAGCCAGAACTACAAATACTCCCTGCACTTGTGTTCCTACTCCTCTACGAACACCAGCTACGTAGGCGCCGAAGACAACGGTGAGTACTTCACCTACGACATAGGGGAGGGGGGAGACAAAAGTCACGGACACACACACGCAGCACCCCCACCCCCACCCGACCCTCACCCACTACAACACACACACCAATGTATTTCCAAACAGCACAGTAAGAACCCACAACCCCCCCGGAAGAATTAAAACACAAAAGGAAATCAGTTCAAACTTTGTAATGTATCAAAATACAGTAACCAAATATATACAGATATATATAAACATTTAAAAAATCATACATCACGATTAGTACTGCAGGTATGCACATATCAATGTCCGTGGACCACTGGGCCCACAATGCATGGGCGATGCCCACACTAGATACCTGTCCACAAACGGAGAGAACACTGCAAGGGCATCAGATAGAAATTCAACAGGCACCTCAGGGGGAAGGCAAGGGGGGGCACCTCAGCTGGATGACTGCACCACGCCAGATCCACGACGGGGCTCAATGCCCATTGATATATCCTGGGGAGTACAAAGCCACAGCCTCTCAAGTCTCTACAGTGGGTGGTTTGCCCACTGTACCATCCTGGGGAGTGCAAAGCCACAGTCTCTCAAGTCTCTACAGTGGGTGGGTCGCCCACTGGACCATCCTGGGGAGTGCAAAGCCACAGTCTCTCAACTCTCTACAGTGGGTGGGTTGCCCACTGTACCATCCTGGGGAGTGCAAAGCCTCAGTCTGTCAAGTGGATAACAGTCTCCACTGGTTCTGGAGGGGGACTGGTGCCCAGAGTGCTTCATCCTGTGCAGGACAGATGGAGTGGAAGCAGGTCTCCACTGGTTCTGGAGGGGGACTGGTGCCCAGAGTGCTTCATCCTGTGCAGGACAGATGGAGTGGAAGCAGGTCTCCACTGGTTCTGGAGGGGGACTGGTGCCCAGAGTGCTTCATCCTGTGCAGGACAGACGGAGTGGAAGCAGGTCTCCACTGGTTCTGTAGGGGGAATGGTGCCCAGAGTGCTTCATCCTGGTAAGGACAGAAGGAGTGGATGCAGGTCTCCACTGGTTCTGGAGGGGGAATGGTGCCCAGAGTGCATCACGCTCCCCGTGACAGTCCCAGTTCCATCACTGTCCCAGCTGCACATGGGCTAATGATGCCTGATTTGGCGGACTTTGCCCTGTTCAGCGGTCTTCACCATGGCGGTCTTTGCCCTGTTCAGCGGTGCTTGCCTTTGCTGTCTCTGACCTGTTCAGCGGTGCTTTGCCATGGCGGTCTTTGCCCTGTTCAGCGGCCTTCACCATGGCGGTCTTTGCCCTGCTCAGCGGTGCTTGCCTTTGCTGTCTCTGACCTGTTCAGCGGTGCTTTGCCATGGCGGTCTTTGCCCTGTTCAGCGGTGCTTTGCCCTGTTCAGTGGTCTTCACCATGGCGGTCTTTGTCCTGTTCAGCGGTGCTTGCCTTTGCTGTCTCTGACCTGTTCAGCGGTGCTTGCCTTTGCTGTCTCTGACCTCTGCAGCGGTGTGTGGCATGACGGTCCCTCAGTGCCCAGCGGGGCTGTGGCTGCCGGGGCCCTCCAGGGCACTGACGCTGGCGGTGGTCTCCGGACCAGTGACAATAGTGCTGCCCTCCAGGGCACTGTCTCTGGCGGTGGTCTCCGGACCAGTGACGATAGTGCTGCCCTCCAGGGCACTGACTCTGGCGGTGGTCTCCGGACCAGTGACGATAGTGCTGGCGGTAGCGTCCCGGCCGGCGGGGAGGATGGCGGCCTTCTCCGCCGTGCTGCTCTTACCAGACTTTGGAGACTTCTTCTGCCCCTTCACCATCTTGGGAGGAGTCACAGCTGACTCTGCACTCCCCCCGGGACCCTTGTGAGCTGTTTTGCCAGCAGGAGTCTTCACCCTCTCCCGTCGGGCACTTTCCAGCTTAAGGTACTTTACAGTGGGTGGACTGGCAGTGCTTTGGCTCTGTGTCACACTGGCTGCCCTGGTGGCCGGTGCACTCCACAGGCCTTTAACACACACCACTGGTACCAGACTTTTTTTGGCTGAGGTGCTACTACGGGACCTATGAATAAGGAGGGGTGGGGGTGGTGGGAAAGAGGTCAACGTTGCTCAGGAAGAGTTTCTGACGAACACTGGGATGGGTAGCTGGAGGGGGTCTGGGAGTGGAGGAAGAGGAGGTGGTTGTAGGAGGTGTAACTTTAGGTGATTTGGGTGCAGGTGCAGGTACTGGAGGCTGTCGTGAGGTGGATGGATGTTGGGTGTGTGGGTGCCCGCGTTTGTGTACTTTGGGAGGGGGTGTCACAGACACACTGGGAGTGGACACAGGGGACGTGTAAATGGTAGTGGGGGTGATGAGTGCAGGTGAGCGGGGTGTGGTGCTGGGTGTTCTGGTGCGAGTCCTAGTGCCTGTAGATGTAGTACATGCAGGTGAGAGTGTAGACGACACTGGGAGGGAGACGATAAAGAGGGGGACACAGTGGAGGCAGTGGATGTTGCTGTGTCTGTTTGTGGGTGATGCTTGTGTGAGTGCCTGTGGGATGTGTGGTGCCTAGGTTTGCCTGAGCTGCCCTTGTGTGGTGAGGTGTGTGCAGGCTGGTCTGATTGTGTGCCTGGGAAAGGCTGGGTTACATGGGATTGGGTCTGGGTGGAGGAAGTTGGAGGGGGAGGCTAGACACAGGGACAATGGCTGCCATCAGTGCTGAGGCCAGAGATTGCAGGGTTCGATGATGGGCAGCCTGACCAGAATGAATGCCCTCCAGGAATGCATTAGTGTGTTGCAACTCCATTTCTACACCCTGGATGGCATTCACAATGGTAGACTGCCCAACAGTGAGTGACCTGAGGAGGTCAATGGCCTCCTCACTGAGGGCAGCGGGGGTGACAGGGGCAGGGGCTGAGGTGCCTGGGGCAAAGGTGATGCCCACCCTCCTGGGAGAGTGGGCACGGAGCGAAGGCTGAGGGGCTGCTGGGATGGCGGTGCTGGTAGGGGGGGTGGCGGCTGTACCTATAGAAGTGGGGGGCACAGATGGTGCTGCCACCACAAGGGAGCTCCCATCGCCGGACGTGTCTGTGTCGCTGTTTGCTGATCCGGTGACCAACGTGAAGATCCCCTCGCCCTCCGTCCCACTGGTGTATTCAGAGTCTGTGGTGTGGCCCTCCATGGCCATGTGGGATGCAGCTCCCTCGTGCTCCGGTGCTACTGTACCTCCGCCTGATGATGCTGATGCACAAAAGAACAGGGAGAGCACAAAAAGAGGGGGACGACGACAGAAGAAAGACAGGTTGAGTGCATGGCTTACCGCTACCGTTGGAGGACAATACAGACACAGCAGCCCCCTGCACTACGCCGTGCTCTTGGCCTCTACAGATGCACTTCCTGGGATATGGCCTACATGGCTGTCCACATAGATGACACAGGGGCATGTATACCTGTACTTTGCACTCTACAGAGGTGGGGTGGGGGGCCACAGGGCCATGCCTTACAAAGGGGCCTAGCCTACGTAACTCGCCCTGGCCTAGGTAATCCTACAGCCCTCCTCCCCCACCCAGACCGCTCCACTGAGCGCAAAGTCCGCAGAATGAGAGTGTACTCACCCCCTTGTGTCTGCTGTGATGCCCTCAAGCGCCAATCCAACTCAGGGTAGGCCACCGCCAGGATCCGGAACATCAGGGGGTCATGGTGCGACGGGCACCCCTCCCACATTGGGAGGCCATCCCCAGCTGAGCCTCCACCGTCTTCTTGCTCCAGCGGCGAATGTCCTCCCATCTTTTACGGCAGTGGGTGCCCCGTCTCTGGTGGACCCCCAGGGTCCGGACGTCCTTGGCGATGGCACGCCAAATGTCCTTCTTCTGGTGGGCGCTGACCTACATGACATGTACAGGGGAAGAAGAGAAGTCATTACCAACTGCACCGTTGAAGTGAGTGGCCCCCATCTCTACCCTTGCCATGTGGCACATCCATTCACACTCCTTCATAGTCGCAGAACTCTGCCCCCTTCCTACTGACATCCAGCCCTCTCCACCCAGCATAGCCCATACAACGTGCTCCCTGTGTACTTACCTGTTGGTCTGGAGGACCGTAGAGTAGCGTGTACTGGGGGGGGACCCCGTCCACGAGCTTCTCCAACTCCTGAGCAGTGAAGGCAGGGGCCCTTTCCCCAGACGCAGCAGCCATTGTCTCTTCCAGACCGAGGTCACAGCAGCACTTGCAGTGTAGGTCCTCTCCTGTCGAAGATCAGGTATCGAGTGATTTAACAGATAGAAAATGGCGGTGACATCCGCGGCGGTGACGTCCTCTGCAGTGCGTATTATCACCGCCGGCGCACTTCATAATTGGCTCCTGGGACCCATAGGGTCCAATGTTAACCAATGCAGCATTGCGCCGCGGTCTACGACCGCCTACCGCGACGGTGTACAACGCCAGCGCAGTTACCTCATGTCCCATTGTCCCAGTTTAGAGGTCAGGCATCCGCCATTTCAGGGGCCCACATGGCTTCATTTACTACTGCGTCACACATACCTAGGCCTTCACTCAACACACATACAGGAAGAGTTTTGTATTTGGTGTCGTGTTCTGTGTAGCTGTGGGTACATAGCTGAGAATTTGTTGACTCTGTGGTCTCTGTTGTCCTTCTTAGGCACCGTCAGCTGGGACATTTGAGGAGATGGCGGAATCCTCTGATGTACCGACCGCTGGTGGACCTGTTAACAATGGAGGGGTGACATTTGATCATGACCTACAGGTTTGACCGTGCCACAATCCAGGAACTGTGTACCCAGTTGGAGCCTGACCTGATCTCACCAATCCGCCATCCCACAGGAATACCCCCTGAAGTGCAGGTGCTATCAGTGCTCCATTTCCTTGCAAGTCGGTCATTTCAAACAACAGTGGCCATGGCATCAGGGATGTCCCAGCCTATGTTTTCAAACGTGTTGTCCAGAGTGTTGTCTGCCCTGCTGAAACACGTGAGGAGCTACATCGTTTTCCCTCAGGTGGAGGATTTGGCTACAGTTAAAGGTGACTTCTATGCCCTGGGACATATCCCCAACATCATAGGTGCTATTGATGCCACCCATGTAGCTCTGGTCCCCTCTGCAGGAGTGAACAGGTGTACAGGAACCGGAAGAGTTATCATTCGATGAATGTACAGATGGTATGTTTGGCAGACCAGTACATCTCCCAGGTAAATGCTATGTTCCCTGGCTCAGTGCATGACGCCTACATCCTGCGGAATAACAGCATCTCTTATGTGATGGGTCAACTCCAGAGGCACCGTGTGTGGCTATTAGGGGACTCTGGTTACCCCAACCTGTCATGGCTATTGACCCCAGTGAGGAATCCCAGGACCAGGGCAGAGGAACGCTACAATGAGGCCCATGGGTGGACTAGGAGGGTGATCGAACGCACCATTGGCCTCCTGAAGGCCAGGTTCAGGTGCCTCCATATGACAGGTGGATCCCTATTCTACTCACCAAAGAAGGTGTGCCAGATCATCATTGCCTGCTCGATGCTTCACAATCATGCTTTGCGACGCCAGGTGCCTTTTCTGCAGGAGGATGGTCCAGATGACGGTGTTGTGGCAGCTGTGGAGCCTGTGGACAGTGATGAGGAGGAAGCTGAGGAAGAAGACATAGACAACAGGGAGTCAGTCATACAGCAATATTTCCAGTGACACACAGGTGAGAACAATTTTTACTATTACATTCACTTTCACACTTCTACCTCTATCCTGTCTGTCAGTTTGAAGCAGTATTTGGTAACTGAGTTGTACATTTCCATTACGGTTTCACAGGTGTGGTTACCAACGTGTGTCATCTGCTTGCATCCTTCATGGACTTGTGATGTATGACATAGGTATGTTGACATTACTATTGAGAACGGATTTTGTCACTGACATAGCTAATACACATTATCAAAATCACAGACTGACTCCAGATTGTTTTGTGGTTCAAGGGTGTTTATTGAAGTGCTAATTATTGGTGGGGGTGGCAATATGGTGATGGGTGATGGTGGAGGAATGTCCGTGGCAGAGTCCAGTCTGTTAGTCTCACAGGTGCACTGCCCATATGGGCATAGGAAGTGGAGCTGGGGCAGTTCCAATCTGGACAGGGTAACAAAGTGGGACAGTGGGATGACAATCAGGGTGGTCTCTTTTCCTGGCGGGGGTCTTGCCATCTTGCTCTGTCCTGTTCCTGGATCTCAGGGACTGCTTGCGGGGTGGTTCTCTGCTGCAGGGGGTGGGGTGCTGGTGTTGTGGTCCTGTGGCAGG
This sequence comes from Pleurodeles waltl, assembly GCF_031143425.1. NCBI lineage: Eukaryota > Metazoa > Chordata > Amphibia > Caudata > Salamandridae > Pleurodeles > Pleurodeles waltl. The sequence continues at coordinate 788,759,350 of NC_090442.1, read as the reverse complement.
GCGTCCTGTCCACTAGCGCCGGCGGAGGTGGTGGGCAGTTCATCGTCCAGGCTAGTGTCAGGGGCCCCTTGGAGAGCCACGGTGTCCCTCATGGTCTTTTGTATGTCCTTCAGCACCCCTAAGATGGTGCCCATGGCGGAGCTGATGGTTCTGAGCTCCTCCCTGAAGCCCAAATACGGTTCGTCCTGCAGGCGCTGGATCTCCTGAAACTTGGCCAGGACCGTAGCCACCGTCTCCTGGGAGTGGTGGTATGCTCCCATAATGGAGGAGAGGGCCTCGTGGAGAGTGGGTTCCCTTGGCCTGTCCGCCCCCTGTCGCACAGCAGCCCTCCCAGTTCCCCTGTGTTCCTGTGCCTCCGTCCCCTGGACCGTGTGCCCACTACCACTGCCCCCAGGTCCCTGTTGTTGTTGGGGTGGTGGGTTATCCTGGGTTTCCTGTAGTGGTGGACACACAGCTGATTGAAGTGTCCTGGGTACAGAGGTATGGGCCCGCTGGGTGGGTGCTGTGCTGGTGTTACCAGAGGGTGGAAGGTCAGTGTTGGGCTGTGCCTGTGCAAGGGGAACCGACTGTCCCGAGGCCCACGATGGTCCGAGCTGGTCATCTGGATCCAGTTGGCCAGAGCTGCTGTCGTCACTGTGGGCCTCTTCTGTGGGTGGAGTGACGATGTCTGGACCCTCCTGTCTGGTGACGTTAGGTAGTGGTCCTGCAGGGGTATAAGGGCATGATTATTGCATGTGTGTGTGTCATGGTGTGCAATGGGTGGGTGTGCATGTACCCCAGTGCAAGCATTCCTGTGTGGGGGCTTGTGTGATGATGGTTGGGGGGGTGTTATGGGTATGTGCAGTGAGCATGCTTTAGTGATGGGTGTACATGCTTAGTTGTGTCATGCAGGGCTTGGTGTTAGGATGGGTGGTTTGTGTTATTAGTACATTAGTGAGGGGTTGGAGTGATTGGGGAGGGGGTGAGGGTGGGGGTGTGTGTTAGCATGCAGGTAGGGTGGGGGATATGATAGTAAAGATTTGACTTACCAGTGTCCATTCCTCCACCGACTCCTCCGAGGCCCTATGGATGCATGATGGTCAAGACTTGCTCCTCCCATGTTGTTAGTTGTGGGGGAGGAGGTGGGGGTCCGCCGCCAGTCCACTGAATCGCAATGTTGTGCCTGGAGACCACTGAACGCACCTTCCCCCGTAGGTTGTTGCACCTCTTCCTGATGTCCTCCCGATTTCTTGGATGCTGTCCCACAGCGTTGACCCTGTCGACGATTCTTCACCATAGCTCCATCTTCCTGGCTATGGAGGTGTGCTGCACCTGTGATCCAAATAGCTGTGGCTCTACCCGTACAATTTCCTCCACCATTACCCTGATCTCCTCCTTGGAAAATCTGGGGTGTCTTTGGCGTGCCATGGGTGTAGGTGATGTGTGGGGTAGTGTATGTGTTGATGAGTGTGGTGATGTGTGGTGGTGTGGGGTGTTTTGTGTGTGGATGTTGTATGGGTGATGGTGTTGTGTGCCTCTGTGTGGTGGGGTTGTCTATTGCTGTGCTCTCTGTCTGTCGCCTTCGTCTATAGTTTTTGGTCATAGGGGTTTGTGGGTGATGTGGGTGCGTGTTTTATATTGTGTTGGGTGTGTGGGAGTGGTGTTTGTATGTGTATCAGGTGTGTGTATTTTGATTTGTCCAATGTGGCTGTGTTTTGGAGATGTGTGTGTATTTTGAGCGCGGCAGTGTGTACCGCCAATGGAATACCGTGGTTGAAAGACCACCGCTTGGATTCGTGGGTCATGATAGCATGGGCGTGTTTCTGTTGATGTGACGGTGGAGGTTTTGGTTTCGCCAGTTTATCACTGACCTTTGGTGTGGCGGACTGGTGTGGGTGTCGGGATTTCGGCAGAATACGAGATGTGGGTCATGATAGCTGTGGCGGAATTCCGCGGCCGCGGCGGTGTATTGGCGGTCTTCTGCACGGTGGTAAGCGGCTTTTACCACCAATGTTGTAATGACCCCCATAGTACTTAAACGTTCTTAACAGTTGCTCCATATGTTGCCCTCATGCTCAAATTATTACAAGTAAAAATGCCTTATCGGTCCTAGAGTGTCAAAAGAGCCCCTACAAAAACGAATAAATCAGTCTCTAACTGGGGATGAAAATTCCCCCGATTGCTTTCTCCGATTCTAAATCAACAAATCAGCGCTGCTGTCCGTAAAAAAACACACAGATAAGAAATACCCATTGGGAAAGTAAAGGGCCGTTAGAATAAAGTACACCAGTGTTGTTATCCAACAAGCGGCGTAGATCAAAAGTCACTTACTTCAACGCTCCTGGTAACGAACGGGTAACCTACCCCGGGCCGCGCTCCCGAATCAATGAGGAAGCCGCAGGCCACAGGGTAGAAAAAGTCTGAGACCCGGAAGTAGGAGCGTCATGCTGACGCTCGCGTTACCAAGTAACGGAGCCGAGCGTGTCGAAACAAGACTACAATTGCGCTTGCGAATAGTAGTCAAAGAAAGAGGACTATTATTCCTCACCTTGTTGGAAATACAGAGAACGGCAATGTCGATGTGATTTGGTCCAATCAGGATTCATATAGAAAACGTAATAGTGGGATTCCATAAAAACTGTACCAAGTCACTAATTAACAGGAAAAGCAGCAGGAAGCAACATCCAAATGTGCAAAAATAGGCATGGTCAGCACAAAGTAAACAGAAAAGAGCAACAAAAGGGGGAAAAACAAGGAGCCAGATAAGCCCCAGTGAAACTATGGTAAAAAACATTGAATCATGATACTATAATCAAGGGTGCAAAAAAGGGGGGGGGTTTGGAGTCCCCAACATGGTATGCAATTATTAATGAGAAAAGTTGATCCAGGGGATATCATCATTCAGCCCCTCAAGATGTGTGTTTAACTTATACACCCAGCGCTGTTCAAGTTAAAAAAGAGATCTTGTCCCCTTGTGTAAGCAAGTCTGCAGAACTATCCACCCCATGTCACCTGGGCTATGGTTCACTTCCATGTATTGAATACTTAGTTTAGTCGTTGCTCGGCCGCATCTGATATTACTACGATGCACATTTATCCTCAGTTTCACTGCTCTGGTAGTCATTCCCACATACCGTAAGTTGCATGGACATGTGATCAAATAAACGCAATTGCGAGTATTGCAGTAGGTATGCTTCAGTAATCGCCATGTCCCTATTGGTTCCAGTTCAAGAGTGTCCAAACGTTTAGTAAGTGTGCACACGTTGCAATTCTCACATGGGAAGTGACCTATGACTGGCGGAAGGTCCCAAATGGACTTTTGTCTGGAAGACACAGTTCCAGGTCTTGGTCGGGTGTGAACCAACATATCCTTGATATTGGTAGTCCTTTTGACAGCGAAGAGGGGTTTAGGAATAATCTCTCCTCCACTACAAAGGATGTCCCATCTCTTATTAATCACTTTCTTTATGCTATTGTACAAGGGGGTAAAGGTGGACACACAAGTCAACTTAGTGTCTGGAGATCTAGGGGCCATCATAAGTAATGTGTCCTTGTCACAGTGCTTTGCTCGTTCATAAGCTGCGCTTACCACTGGATGTGGATAGTGGTGGTCGCATAATTTGTTGAAAAGATCTTTATCTTTTTACAAGACCTGATTTTTAGGAAAGATTGGGCTCAGGTGGCCTGGAAGTGTACCAGGGACTGGCTTGTTCTTATCATTAACACATCCAAATGACTAGCAGAATCTATTTCCATACAGATTTACTTGATGGAAAGCACACTTAAGACCACAGTTTCCATCTCTGCATTTAAGAATCGACTGGCGGAGATTAACTCTGAACTTAATGAGACAAAAGAATTCCTGACCCAATAAAAGATTACCAAATTACAGAAGGATATCAACAAGTTCAGCAGAGAGGAGGTCTATCCTTACATCAAGAAAGACTATACTGTTGATACCCAGTCTTATTCTTCAGACGAGTCTTCTTCCTCTGTCAAAAAGCCCCGCAAATACAGTAACAGCTCCTCTTCTGATGGGTGGAGCACTGATGATGACAAACAACAAACATATTTCCACTTCCCTCAATATCCCTCAGGCCAACCTTTAGCATGGCAGCAGCCCTTCCCCTTCTACCAACACCACCCCATGTTACCATACATGCCTTTTTTAGGCCGCAGCAGGGGCAGAAGAAGAGGCAGAAGGGTCCATTGAGCTCAGGAGGAACCACAGATTGTCACTCGAAGCCAAGGGAAGAATCAACCAACAAGGACTTAGTAGTCAACCTTTCATCTAGACCACTCTCTCTTGACGAGACCAGGGTCCTGAATAGAGGTTTGGGCTTTGTACCTGCTCCCAAAGAGGATTTCTTTCATCTTAATTGTGAACTTTCTCAATTCTTTAGAAAAATCAGACTTCAGACTTTTTTCAAAGATAAACCTACCGACAACCAGCCTGAAGATTCAGGCATCAGGAAACCATCAAAGTTTATGTCCCCCTCATCATCAATGGCCTGCGAAGTCTTGGCATTTGAGAAGGCAGTCATGAATGATCTCACTAAATTACGACTGAGACAGAGTTTTGTCAATAGATCCAAAACAGAGAGGAACGCTCTCAACTGACTGGCATCTGATACCAGCATTGTTATTAAGCCAGCAGATAAGGGTGGTGCTATAGTCGTGATGGATTCAGAGGACTATAGACAAGAGTGCGTATGCCTACTTGGGGACTCTCCTTACTACGCTCAGACCGAACGAGACCCTACAGACAGATTACAAACTGAGATACGAGGGATGATAGAGGATGCTTGCAGTAATTTGTGGATCTCTCAGAAAGAAGCAGAATTCCTGGATACCATGAATCCCTGCATCCCATTTTTATTGTCTCCCTATGATTCATGAAGGCAGGACTCCTCCCCCAGGTCGCCCTATACTCTCAGGGATAGGATCGGTTCTAGAACCCCTATCTACATTTTGTGATCATTTTTTACAACCTATTGTGAGGGAGTCGGCAACTTACCTTAAGGACACTAAAGATGTTCTCAACCTGATAGGGTCTATCAACTCTACTGCTTATGTACATGCTCTCATAACCTTAGATGTAGAAGCATTGTACACCAACATCCCACAAGAAGCCACATTAAAGGTAGTTGAGACAGCACTCTTGTCCGCCAGATGGGAGTCAGCGACTCCTGTTCATTCTATAATGCACTGTGCCACTCTAGCCATGACAGAGAACTTTTTTCAATTTCAAGACCTACTTTTCCATCATGTACGAGGTACTTCGATGGGCAGTACCTTTGCCCCCAGTTTGGCCTGCCTCTTTATGTACGATTTTGAAAAACAGTTCATATTGCCGAATTCCAACCCTTTCTTTGACAATATCAATTATGGCGACGGTACATAGACGATATTTTGGTTGTCTGGCAAGGTCCACTCACTGAGGTAGACGTTTTTACGACATGGGTCAATGGCTTAGACCCTTTTCTGAAATTTATATCCTCGGTATCGTCCACTCGGATCCCATTTTGGATCTGTTGATAAGTATAGATGGAGGCAAACTCAAGACTTGTACGTATCATAAAACCACAGATCGCAATAGTCTGTTGCTGTATGAGAGTCACCATCCGAAAGCTCTAAGAGATAATCTGCTCTACGGTCAGTTCCTCCGGCTCTGCCGGAGTTGTAGCAACATTCACTCATTTGACACGCAAGCTAAAGATCTTTCCAACAAATTATGCGACCACCACTATCCATATCGAGTGGTAAGCGCAGCTTATAAACGAGCTAAGCACTGTGACAGGGGCACATTACTTTTGATGGTCCCTAGATCTCCAGACACTAAGTTGACTTGTGTGTCCACATTTACCCCCTTGTCCAATACCATAAAGAAAGTGATTAATAAGAGATGGGACATCCTTTGTAGTGGAGGAGAGATTATTCCTAAACCCCTCTTTGCTTTCGAAAGGACTACCAATATCAAGGATATGTTGGTTCACCCCCGACCAAGACCTGGAACTGTGTCTTCCAGAGAAAGGTCCCTTTGGGACCTCCCGCCAGTCATAGGTCACTTCCCATGTGGGAATTGCAACGTGTGCACACTTACTAAACGTTTGGACACTCTTGAACTGGAACCAATAGGGACATGGCGATTACTAAAGCATACCAACTGCAATTGAGTTTATTTGATCACATGTCCAGTCAACTTATGGTATGTGGGAATGACTACCAGAGCAGTGAAACTGAGGATAAATGAGCATCATAGTAATATCAGATGCGGCTGAGCAACGAAGAAACTAAGTATTCACTACATGGAAGTGAACCATAGCCCAGATGGCATGTGGTGGATAGTTCTGCAGACTTGCTTACACAAGGGGATGAGATCTCTTCTTGAACTTGAACAGTGCTGGTTGTATATATTAAACACACATCTTGAGGGGTTGAATGATGATATCCCCTGGATCAACCTTTCTCATTAATAATTACATACCATGTTGGGAACTCAAAAAAAAAACACCACCCCTTTTTTACACCGTTGATTATAGTATCATGATTCAATGTTTTTTACCATAGTTTCACTGGGGCTTATCTGGCTCCTTGTTTTTGCCCCTTTTGTTGCTCTTTTCTGCCCCCCCTTTTCTGTTTACCTCGTGCTGACTGTGCCTATTTTTGCACATTTGGCTGTTGCTTCCTGCTGCTTTTCCTGTTAATTAGTGACTTGGTACAGTTTTTATGGAATCCCATGATCACGTTTTCTATATGAATCCTGATCGGACCAAATCACATCGACATTGCCGTTCTCTGTATTTCCAACAAGGTGAGGAATAATAGTCCTCTTTCTTTGACTACTATTCGCAAGCGCGATTGTAGTCTTGTTTCGACACGCTCGGCTCCGTTACTTGGTAACGCGAGCGTCAGCGTGACGCTCCTACTTCCGGGTCTCTGACTTTTTCTACCCTGTGGCCCACTGCTTCCTTAATGATTTGGGAGCATGGCCAGGTGTAGGTTACCCGTTCGTTACCAGGAGAGTTTAAATAAGTGACCTTTGATCAACGCCGCTTGTTGGATTACAACACTGAAGTTCTTTTTTCTAACGGTCCTTTACTTTCCCAATGGGTATTTGTTATCTAATTGTTTTTTTACGGACAGCAGTGCTGATTTGTTGATTCAGAATCGGAGAAAGCAATCAGGGGGATTTTCATCCCCAGTTAGAGATTGATTTATTCGTTTTTGGAGGGGCTCTTTTGACACTCTAGGACCGATAAGGCCTTTTTATTTGTAATTATTTTGAGCATGAGAGCAACATATGGAGCAACTGTTAAGAACGTTTAAGTACTATGGGGGTTATTACAACTTTGGAGGAGGTGTTAATCCGTCCCAAAAGTGACGGTAAAGTGACGGATATACCACCAGCCGTATTACGAGTTCCATAGGATATAATGGACTCGTAATACGGCTGGTGGTATATCTGTCACTTTACCATCACTTTTGGGACAGATTAACACCTCCTCCAAAGTTGTAATAACACCCTATGTGATTTATCTTCCCACCTTGACTTGGGGCAATTTTCTACCACGCTAGACTGCACTGTTAGAGTGACTTGATAGATGAATCCCTTGACCCATTAGACCTTACAAGCAGACTAGACTACTGTCCTTTACTTTTAATTATCATGATTAATGTATCATGGACACTATACCGGGTTGGATTTCATTGTGTGTGTTTAGTTTGATCTAACTATTTTCCAACCCTTGCATCAGTGCATCACACCTGGCCACATGATATACGGTACCTTCCCTTTGGATTGTGCAACCTTTACCGTAACAGGCATATTTGTCTTTTGTTTACTTTGCTACCAGAGTTTTTTCGCCCCACTTTAGGCCTGCGTTGTCCCATGAAGCCCATCCCTGAGGAAGGAGGGTAAGCTTATACTTATCTATCATGCATGGGTTTGCCACTACCAACACTATCACCGTGTGCTGCACAGATTGTCACCTTTCTTCCTGTGTCGAAATTGATGAACTCATCCCAGTAACAGTATATTCAGAAAGAAGCTTCACTATGTTACCTGTGTTTATTTGATTACAGGGTGATTTATAGGAATAGCAAGTCGAGTCATACCGGACTAGTGTAAGTGAGTGGAGACATTATAACTGACAGTTTCAGATTATAGGAGTCACATCAGTTTATTAAAGGAGAAGTTTATATTCATTTGGTCCTGAAGAAGTGTCACGGGATCCTTTTGGACCATAGAGACGCAAAACATGTTGACCCCATTCAAAGGATGGTCTGGAAGTTCCTTACCTCCCCATTCCCTATAAATGTGGTAGAGAGTGATTGAGCATTATCTCTACTTCACTCTCCTTATTCGTTTTTAACCTTGGCCATTGCCCATCGTGGACTAATAAAATCGTTACTTAGGTTGGGTCTTGAGCCAATTTTAGTTTCTTTTTTGATCTCTCCTTTGTTCTTTTCTTCCAAACTCACTCTTGGGGTATTGGCATCATCGAGAAAAGATCTCTGGCAAAGAGCCCCCCTACGGGGGGGCCCGTCAGACATTGCAGCGCCGGTCTGACAAGGAGCACATCTGATGATGAAGCATGACACCCAGTCGGGTGTGTGAGGACTCTTGCTCCCCTGTGTTTTTTCTGTCTCTTCTTTTTGGAACAGTGTATCATGTTTTTTGTTGCATAGTATTATTCACAGGAGGGCATACCATTAATCCTCCGAATCCCTTATACTGTTACTTTATCTGCATAGATTGCAATGGCATAGAGTTCAGTGGCATAGCATTGAGTGACGTAGTGTGGAGGGAGTGACATAGAGTGGAGTGGTGCACAGTGGAGTAGCATGGTGTAGAGTGCAGTGGCATAGAGTAGATTGTTTCAGAGTAAAGTGAACTGGCATGGAGTGGTGCAGGGTAGAGAAAACTGGTGCAGGGTAGAGTGGAGTGGGACAGAGTAGTGTGGCATAGAGTGCAGTGACATAGAATGCAGGAGTGCAGAGTTGATCAGCGTGGTGTAAAGTGGATTGATGTATAGAACAATGGTGTGGAGTGCAGTAGTGAAGAGTGCATTGATGTAGAGTGCAGGAGAATGGTGTAGAGTAGAGTGGTGCAGGGTAGAGTTTAGTAGCATAGCTTATGGTGGTGCAGAGTATGGTGGCATAGAGTTCAGTAGCGGAGAGTTCAGTGTTGTAGAGTAGAGTGTTGTAGAGTGCAGAGATGTAGAATAGATTGCTATGGAGTGCATTTGTGCAGAGTAGAGTGGCAAAGAGAGTTAGAGAGCAGTACCATACGGTACTGTGGTGCAGAGCATAATACAGAGGTGTAGAGTGCAGTGATGTAAAGTGCAATTGTGCAGAGTAGAGCTGCGTTCAGTGCAGTGGCATGGTGTGCATTGGTTTTGAGTAAAATGGTGTAGAGTGCAGTGGCACTGAGTGGAGTGGTTCAGAGTAGAGCTATATAGAGTTGAGTGGTGCAGCATGGATTGCAGTGGCATAAAGTGCAGTGGCACAGAGTGGAGTGCCACAGATTGGAATGGCACTGGGTGCAGTGTTGCAGAGTGCATGGGTGCAGAGTACAGTGGTGTAGTGGTGTAGAGCAGTTTGTTTTAGAGTAGTGTTAAGTGGTGTACAGTGGAGTGGTACAGGGTAGAGTAGGGTGGCATATAGTGCAGTGTCAGAGATTGCAGAGGTGCAGAGTAGATTAGAGTGGCATAGAGTGCAGTGGTATAGGGTGTCGTGGTGTAGAGTGCAGTGGAGGAAGTGGAATAGTGAAGAGTGCATTGATGTAAAGTGCTGGAGAATGGTGTTGAATATAGTGGTGCAGAGTAGAGTGCATAGTGTGCATTGGCATACAGTGCAGCAGACTGGCTTGGAGTAGAGTGATGCAGAGTAGATTGGCATAGAGTGCAGTGACATAGATTGCATTGGTTTTGAGAAAGTGGTGTAGAGTGCATTGACATAGGATGTAGTGGCATACAGTGAAGTGGCGCATCATAGATTACAATGACATGGACAAGTTGTGCATAGTAGAGTAGGGCGGCATAGAGTGCAGTATTGTGAAGTGCAGTGGCATAGAGCTGATTGTTTCAGAGTAGAGGAAAGTGGTGTAGAGTGGAGTAGTGCAGGGTAGAGTACAGTAGTGTAGAGAAGAGTGGTGTAGAGTGGAATGGCATAGAGTAGAGTGATATAAAGTGCAGTGTCGTAGGATGCAGTGGTAAAGAGTAGCTAAGAGTAGTTTAGAGTGGATTGGCCTAGAGTGCAGTGGTGTAGAGTGCAGTGGTTTAAAGTGGATTGATGCAAAGTTGAGTGGTTTAGAGTGTAGTGGCATATAGTGCATTGGCATAGAGTGCAGAGGAGTTGCATAGAGTGGTGCAGAGTAGAGTGCAATGGCATAGAATACAGTGCTGCAGAGTAGAATGGTGCAGAGGTCAGTAGCACAGAGTGCAGAGTGCAGTTTTGCAGAGTAGAGTGTCATAGAGTAGAGTGGAGTAGCGTAGAGTGGTGTACAGTGCATTGGCATAGAGTGCAGTGGTGTGGACTAGAATGGCACAGAGTAGAGTATAGTGGCATAGAGAGGAGTGGTGTAGAGTACAGTGGTGCAGGGTGGGATAGAGTGGCATAGAGTGCAGTTTCTGAGTGGAAGTCTGTAGATTAGGGTGGCATTGAGTGCAATTGAATAGAGTAGAATGTTGCAGAGTAGGGTACAGTGGCAGATGGTGCAGTGGTGCAGAGTAGATTGGCATAGTGTGCAGTGGCATAGAGTGCATTGATTTTGAGTAAATGGGTATAAAGTGCATTGGCTTAGAGTTCAATGGTTCTAGTAGAGTGGGGTGGAGTGCAGTGGCGTAGAACCATGCATAGTAGAGTGGCATAGAGTAGAGCAGTGCACTGTTGATTGCAGTAGTACAGAGTGCAGTACTGTAGAGTGTAGTGGTGCCAGGTGGAGTAGTAGAGTGGCACAGAGCGAGTTAGCATAGAGTGTAGTCACATAGAATAGAGTTTTGCTGAGTAGAATGAAGTGGCATAGAGTGGGGTGGTGCATGGTATAGTGCAGTGGCCTAGAGTAGAATGGCATAGAGTGCAATGGTGTACAGTGCAGTGATGCTTAGGAGATTAGAGTGACATGGATTGGATTGACATAGAGTGCATTGGCATAGAGTGGAGTGGTACAGAGTAAAGTGCATTGGCATAAAGTACAGTGGCATAGCAGTGTTGCCGAGGAGAGTGACATAAAGTGGAGTGGCAGAGAGTGGAGTGCCTCAAAGTAGAGTGGAGTGGCCTAAACTAAAATGGAGAAGAGTAGAGGAGAGTGGCGTATACTGCAATGGTATAAAGTGGTGGAGAGAGGCAAAGATTCCAGTGGCGAAAGTGGCGCAGAGTAGAGTGTAGTGACATGGAGTGGTGTAAAATGTAGTGGTTCGGAGTAAAGTGCAGTGCGGTGGATTGGTGCAGAGTAGAGTGGAGGGATGTAAAGTGGATTATAGACGGTGTGGTAGTGCACTGTCATTATAAACAAAATATTTTCAATTGAAATGACCATGACAATTTCACAGACATACAGTTTTACTGATACAACTTTGCAGCACACAGACAACGATGTGTATTGATATGTTTTCATTGTATCCAGATATTTGTTTCAACTGCACGTCACAATTATCAAAAAAAGTTCATTTGTGTTTTCCTAATTCTGCTATATTCTGAAATATCTGCACAGTTAATTTAGATCCATTTAAGTGTTGTTGTTTGCTAGAAAAAAAAATACCATTGTGCACCCTTCCTGGAGCACAACATCAAGGTTGTCCCATAAATCCTCTCAATTTGAAGTCAGAGAAAGAAAGGTTAACAGCAAGGTCCCTCGGAAGGCAAAGCCTAACATTTGACCTGTCTCTGTATGCGCAACAAATGTGACAAGATATGTACGAGCTTTAAAGCCCTGTTTACAGAATGACACCCTGGTGCAAGAATACAAGGTGGCTTGTCATGTGGCACTGTACAGTTCCACATCAAACCGGTGCTGTCTTCATGTTTGCTATGCGACAGGTATTACTATTGTTCTCCATCAGATAAACGCTGCAGTACAGTTTGTAAACGGACGCGCCATTTATCACCAGAGAAGTATTTGAATCCGTTTTCTACTCGACTGTAAGGTGTTTGACATCGTGAAGACACTTCTACTCTTTTGATCACCCGACCAGAATTGCCATATTGTTTAACGGCAGAGCGGGTGTGATCACCCAGTTTGTCATCCAACAGATGCTGCCATAAAATAGGTGCTGCTGAGATATGTTTAATCAGATGTGCAGCCATGTTGTTTATCATTAGCTAGACACTGAGGGTCATTCTGACCCTGGCGGCCGGTGGCCGCCAGGGCCACCGACCACGGGAGCACCGCCAACAGGCTGGCGGTGCTCCAACGAGCATTCTGACCGCGGCGGTTCAGCCGCGGTCAGAAGCGGAAAGTCAGCGGTCTCCCGCTGACTTTCCGCTGCTCGTGTGAATCCTCCATGGCTGCGGAGCGCGCTCCGCAGCCATGAGGATTCCGACACCCCCTACCGCCATCCTGTTCATGGTGGGAAAGCCGCCATGAACAGGATGGCGGTAGGGGGGGTCGCGGGGCCCCTGGGGGCCCCTGCCGTGCCCATGCCAATGGCATGGGCACGGCAGGGGCCCCTTAAGAGGGCCCCGCAAAGTATTTCAGTGTCTGCCTTGCAGACACTGAAATACGCGACGGGTGCCACTGCACCCGTCGCACCTTCCCACTCCGCCGGCTCGATTACGAGCCGGCATCCTCGTGGGAAGGTCGTTTTCCCCTGGGCTGGCGGGCGGTTTTTCAGCAACCGCCCGCCAGCCCAGGGGAAAACTTGTAATACCCGCCGCGGTCTTTTGGAGGGCGGCATCCTGGCGGGCGGCCTCCGCCACCCGCCAGGGTCATAATGAGGCCCACTGTGATGCTGTGTATCGCAGATGTGTGCTGAAAAGCTTATTCTTCTCAGACATGTTGTTCCATATACATTTTTATCACAGTTTCGTTTTTTTTAAAGCTTATTATGCTGCTGTTGTTGTCTTCATAATCACACAGGCGAAGTCAGTCGTCCTGTTTCATCTGTTAGATAAATGATAGTTCGCAGTAGCCACACAAAAGCCGTTACGGTGTTTGTCACAAAAGTCAAAGACTTGGGAAGCTGGTGATCGAAGAAGTCTATCAACACTTAGGGATTCACTATGGTGACTGTCTTAAGATGTTGACAGTGGTAAAAAGGGGCCATATGTATGAAAAAATGGCCTTGTGAATCGCAAATAGCGATTTTTAAGAAATCGCTATTTCCGAGTCGTAATTGGCCATGTAACAAAATTGCGATTCGGAATTAGCGATTTCTTAAAAATCGCTTTTTGTGGTTTGCGAGGCCCATTTACCGAATCGCAATTTGATTTTCGCAAATTGCGATTTTTTCGCGATTCAGTAAAAAATCGCAAATTGCAATTTTTTTGCAATTCAGTAAAAAATCGCAAATTGTGAGAAATTTCGAGAAAGCACACCTGGAGGAGCCTGATGACATCACAAGCAGAAAATTAGTCATCCCAGGCAGTTTCAGGTGCCACACCCAAACCAGCATCCTGACAGAGAGCAGCCCAGCCACACAGAGCAGCACTCAGAAGGAGCCAGCACACCTGAGCAAGGATGGACACCCCAGGCCAAGCACAGGAGAAGGGAGAAAGAAAGCACAAGCTAAAATTCAGCAAGCAGGAGCTTGAGGTGCTGACTAAGGAGGTGGTCAGGAGCCATGACCGCCTTTTTGGAAAAAGCTCACTCCAGGTGCCTGAGAGTGAGGAAAGGAGGCTATGGGCGGATATACAATAAAAAATCTGCGCAATTGGAGTGGCACAGCGCTCCGTTGAAGAAATCAAGAAGAGGTGGTATGACCTGCAGTCCCGTGCGAAGGAGAGGGTGGCAAGGAGACTGCAGGAGGCCAGGGGCACAGGAGGCGGTCCACCCACAGAGGCACCATCCACACCATTGGAGGACCTAGTCGAGTCCACACTCCTCCCTGAAGCTGTGACAGGGGTCACAGAGATCAACACCTCCGGCACACCAAGTACCAGCCAAGGAAAGTGCAATATTGATTTGTAACCCCATATGTGTATGCACAAAAGTCCCTTAGGAATTAGCAAGTAATGTAAAACATTGTGAGAAGTAGTCCAGTCCACATCTTAGGAGCAGCACACCAATGCATTATGGGAGTGGCAGTCCACAACCCAGAGCTAAAAGTAGCACATACAATATATTTAAGTAGAGTGACACCCAGAGGAACGCAACACACACAACACAGTGTAGAGAAGTACCTGTACCTTTATTAGCATTCTCTGACCGTAAATGTAACATACATAACTGACATGCTGCATATTGTCGTTGCAGGTGGGCCAGGCCCAGCAGGCTCAGCATCAGCACGGGTAGGCGAGACCGACACCCATCTGGCAGCCGATTCAAACACCAGTGGGTCCCTCAACATTGTGACTGTCCGACGCAGGCCCAGGGCACTGCCAGAGCTCAGCAACGACTCAGATGAACAGCAGGAAGGGCCAATTTCCCCATCAGCAACAGGCAGGCGCAGCCAGATGCCGGAGGTCAGGTGTCAGCAGACCACAGCACCATGCAGGATGGTGTCAGATTCCGGGGCACAGCAGCATGAGGCAGGTGAGGGTCCCTCCTTCTTTGGTGGGCTGGAAGCTGCTAAGTTCAGCAGCAGCGCCCACAAAATAAGAGGATCCTTGAATTAGAAAAGAACTTGCACAAACATAACCGCAACATGGTGAGCCTGCATCGCCAACTTAACTACCTCAATAACAACATAGTACAGCTGCGTGAGGGACAGGTGCAGGCATTACAGGACACCAGAGACCTCACAAGTGCTGTTCGTGAACTCTGCCAGGAGCTGCACCATGAGAGGGTGAGCCAGCACAGACAGGAGCGCAGATTTAGGAACATGTTTGGCAGCTTCTGTCGTTCGTCTAACAGGGTGGCAAATTCAACTGCACTGATTGCCTGTCGTGCAGTGGCTGCGCAAGTGGAGGCAGCACACAGCAGCAGGGATGTTGTGAATGGACTGGTGCAGATCACCAATGTGATCCAACACATTATGGGACCAAGGTCAGCAACTCCGAGTGAGCTTGCACTGGGGGACACTGAGGACAGTTCCAGCCTCAGCAGTGTAGCTGTACCAGCATTGGACACCAGACGGCGTAGTGCCAGGCACAGCACTGCCACTGAGGCTGACAATAGAGGTGCCAGTGATGTAACTGGGCACCCGAGTGGTGTGCGTGGCCGCAAAAAATGACTAGCTGCCAGTGGATTTATGTTTCCACTATGAAGTAATAATGCATTATTCAGATCCTTCATTGTTTTGAGTTTCTCACTTAACCTTTAGTTGTTATACCTCACACGAACATTACCTGGCTTAAGGTAATACATTTATTTCACTAAAGGTACAGTTGTCAGAGGATTTGTGTCATTTATACTCACGTCTGAAATGGTTGTGGGTGATGTCGGCACGCCTTTGCCTTCCCTCTGCTGCACTGGTCCTATCTGCTGGATGTAGGGGTGGTATGGGATCATCATCCTCATCAGATTCAGTATCACATATTTCTACAGGTATGCACCTGGTGGTAGCTATATTGTACAAGATAGCACAAGTAGCCACTATTCTACATGTCGTCTCTGGACTGTACTGTAGTGCCCCTCCACTTTTGTGAAGGTACCGGAAGCGTCTCTTCAGCAGTCCAAATGTGCGCTCCACCACATTGCGGGTTGCCCTGTGTGCTGCATTGTATCTCCGTTCAGCTGGTGTTGAAGGATTGAGGTAGGGCATCATCATGTAGGTGCGCACTGCGTAAGCACTGTCTCCTGGAAGGGACAGATGGTATGATAAGAAGTGGGCCATCTGACATCAGCACGCCATCAATGCACCATTGTATAGAGGGACAATACCTAGTAGATATCCTTCACCAAACTCCCCAGCTAGCAGTTGTGTGTGAATCCTCCTGTGGCGAAAGATATGCGAATCATGTGTGCTCCCTGGGTACCTGGCCACGAGATCAGTAATGATGTAGGAGGCATTGCATATCACCTGTATATTCATTGAATGTTGGAATTTCCTGTTGCGGTAGACACACTCTGTGGCGGATGGTGGACAGATTGCCACATGTGTCCCATCTATGGCACCTAGGACGTGGGGGAACTGTGCTATCTGGTAAAATTAAAATTTTGTCTGCTGTATTTCCTGTGGGGTGTGGGGGAATCTGATGTATTGGTGTGGTTTGCTCAGCATTGCGTTGATAAATGCATTGAAAAATCTGGAGAGGGTACTCTGTGAGACCCCTCCAGCTGCTGCTGTGACCCCTTGATAGCTCCCTGAGGCGAGTAGGTGGAGGGAGCATAATACCTGCACATGGGTGGGTAGGCTGTGAGTCCTTAGTGTTCTGCGCTGCAGTATGGGTTGTAGCTCAGCTATTAGATCAAATATTATGGCTGAGTTCAACCTAAACTTCTCATATATGTCCTCCTCTGTCAGGTTAAAAAGTGTAATGCGCACTCTGAAAATGCGCTCCTGTCTCCTCCTCCCCCTCCTCAAACCTGCTAAGATCCTCATCCTCCTCGCAATGACGGAGAGTGCAGCCATAGTTGAAAAGAGTCTCAGGCATTCTGGGCCTCTTTATATAGGTTGCACCTGGTTACCACCTGGTTTCAGTTAGTGGTATTTTGCATGTGCAAAATGCCATTCTGCGAAAAATCGCAATTTGCGATTTTTTGATGCATCTCTTTGCGACTTGGATTTTGCGAGTCGCAAATTACGCCTCGCAATTTCCTACTGGAAATACCGAATCGCAAAATGTGACTCGCAAAACCAGGTTGCAATGCAAAAAATCGCAATTTTTGTATTTTCTTATGTTTGGTCTTCGAATGCCTTTCATGCATCGCAGACCACTTTTTTGCACTCGCAAACGGCCGAATTTTGCTATTCACACCGTTTGCGAGTGCAAAAAAGTTTCATACATCTGGTCCTTTATTTTGTATTTGACTTTAATATGCTATTGCGTGCAGAAAATCAACCCCTCCCTCTTGCTTCTCACCCACAGATCGTCATTTTATTCTTGCTGCCACAAAACAAATGTGTTCCCTTCTTTCAGTCAACCAGCGCAATGGCATCTCCCTCTTTCTGTCATACAGCAAAAACACCCCTTCTTGCTGCCACTGCCCAATAATTTGTCCCAAACGTTCTACAGCACTAGATATAGAAATGCTCTTCTCTGATGCCTGAGTGTATATGAGTCAATTTAGGGATAGTTCTGCTTTCTGAAGCATGTGCTTACAAAATTTAGGCTTTCTGTTGGGTATCTATTCTGTGGAAGGTCTGAGCATCTAAGACTCATGCACCTTAAGGAATAGATTGTTGTCTGAGCTTAGGATGGCCTTTGTGACCTAAGAGACACCTCTATGTGTAGAAGTTTGAGGCTTCAGGATCACAAGACTGAAAGCTGCCAGCAGGAGGAGTGCCAAATACCTGCAGGGGCAGCAACTGATTTCTGTGAGTAGACCAGGCAAAGTGAAGTCGAAAATATCATTTAGGCTACGGTGGCAAAATCTTTCCACTGCATTGAGGAACAATGCAGATTGAGAACTGGGGATGTAATATTTGTCAAGTCTAAGTGATAGCCTTGATGTCTACCTGTATAAGGCTTGTACCACCTGTTTGAGTGCAATGTTAAATGAGGTTTCAGAATGTAGAGACAACGTTTTAATCTGACACATGAGATTGTATGGTCTTTAAGAAACACATGGATAACTGTGTTTGAGCCTTTAGGAGCTGTGCAGAAAGGGAATAGCTCGACTCTCTACGGTGAACAAGATCTGTATAGTATCAGATACACCTCCGGGCCATATCAAGTTAAGTGAGAACTGGAAACTCTAAGTTAAGACACAGCCACTTGCACAATTTTAAGCTGAAAGGTGTGTAAAGCAGGTGAAGATCTGGAGCAGTGATGTTTTATTGCTTTAGATAGTGATTACTTGTCACAGGAACCTTAAAGGCAAGTGCTGCTTTTGGTTGGAAATGTAGCTTCATTTGTTGACATATTCGGAATAAACAACAGAGAATATGTTCAAAAACCTAGACAAAGTAAATTGGCAACACAGTGTAAAACATAGCAGGTCTTATCACAATACAGTCAAACAAGCATTGTCAAAGCTGCTCGGTCTGGCCTTTCACATAGCTACAGAGCCTCACTGTTAAGCCTGACATCCTTGGTGTGGTTCTCCCCTAACATTTCACCTTCAACCCTCCTGCTTGAGAGACTTCATGTTTGCTGACTTTAGGTCAATGTGCACTTTACCACTGCTAACCACTGCTAAAGTGCTCGTGCTCTCTCCTTAAACCATAGTAGAACTCGCTTACACCCAACTGGACTATTTAATTTACTTGTACGTCCCTAGTAAAGGGCTACTACATATGCCCAGGGCCATTAAATTAAATACTACTAGAGGGCCTGCAACACTGATAGTTCCACTCACTTAAGCAGCTCTTAAACATATCCCAGGCCTACGATGCAGCCTTTATGTGCAGTTTTAAACTGCTATTTCAACCTGTCAAAATAGACCTTTGACAGGCCCAAACCATCCTTTTAGATACATGTATGTCACTCCTAGGGAAGGCCCTGAACACAACCCAAGAACAGGGTGCAGTGTAAATAATTAGGGCATGCACTTTAAAGTTTTACATGGCCTGGAAATGAAAAACTCCCACATTTGTTTTTTTCCTGCAACAAGACCTACCTCTCCTGTGGGATAGAATTGGAATTTCCTTATTACATTTAATAAGCTGAAACATCCATTTGGGAGCAGGTAGAAAGGTCAAGTTAGGTGTCTAAATAATTGTCATTAAAATATCTCTTTAGCAATGATGCCAGATTTTTTATCAATCAATCAAGTAATTTCTTAAGCACACTACCCACCTGGTAGGGTCTCAAGGCGCATGGGGGGGCGGGTTAGTGGCAGGTTACTGCTCGAAAAGCCATGTTTTTAGGTCCTTTCTGAATGTTAGTAGGTCTTGGGTACTGCGTAGGTTGGTGGGGAGGGAGTTCCAGGTCTTGGCGGTGAGGTGGGAGAAGGATCTGCCACCAGAGGTGGTGCGTTAGATGCCGGGGACTGTGGCGAGGTCGGTGGAGCGGAGTTGGTGAGTAGGTATGTGGAAGTTTACTCGTTTATTGAGGTAGGCCTGTCCAGTGTCGTGGAGGGCCTTGTGAGCGTGGACGAGGACTTTGAAAATTATCCTTTTGTTGATGGGTTACCAGTGTAGGGATCTGAAGTGGGTGGATATGTGTTTGTGGGGAGGGAGGTTGAGGATGAGTCGTGCGGCTGCGTTCTGGATTCGCTGGAGTTTTCTTCGAAGTTTGGCTGTGGTCCCAGCGTAGGGGGCGTTGCCGTAGTCCAGTCTGTTGCTGATGAGGGCGTGGGTGACTGTTCTTCTTGTTTCTAGGGGTATCCATTTGAAAGTCTTGCGTAGCATGCGAAGGGTGTTGAAACAGGAGGATGATATGGCGATGATTTGCTGGGTCATGGAGAGGGTTGAGTCCAGTATGATGCCAAGGTTGCATGCGTGGGTGGTGGGTGCTGTGGGTGGTCCGAGGGTGGTGGGCCACCAGGAATCGTTCCATGCTGTCTTGTTGGGGCGAAGATGATGATTTCTGTTTTGTTTGAGTTTAATTTGGAGTGGCTTGTTTGGCGGTGTTGAGGAGTCCGGCATGCAGGTTAATCTTGGAGGTGGCTGGGTTCTTGGTGAGGGAAAGGATGAGCTGGGTGTCGTCAGCGTAAGAAATTATGGTGATGCCGTGGGGTCGGAGGATGTTGGCGAGATGAGCCATGTAGATGTTGAAGAGGGTAGGGCTGAGGGAGGATCCTTGGGCGACCCCACAGATGATCTTGGTGGCTGTAGACCGGAAGGGAGGGAGGCAGACTCTTTGGGTTCTTTTGGAGAGGAAGGAGGTGAGCCAGTCCAGGGCCTTGTGGCAGATTCTGACATCGAATAGGCGTGCCCGAAGGGTTTGGTGGCATATGGTGTCAAAAGCTGCAGAGAGGTCTAGGAGGATGAGGGCGATGGTCTTGCCCTTGTTCAGTCTGGTCCTGATGTCGTCTGTGAAGGCGATGAGGGAGGTCTCAGTACTGTGGTTCTTACGGAATCCAGATTGGGAGGTGTTGAGTATGTTGTTTTCTTCAAGGAAGTGAGATAGCTCTGCGTTGACTATCTTCTTGGCGACCTTTGCGGGGAAGGGGAGAAGAGAAATGGGATGGTAGTTTGTGAGGTCTTCAGGGTCTGCTTTGGGTTTTTTGAGAAGAGCGTTGACTTCGACGTGCTTCCAAATGTCTGGGAAGGTTGACGTGTCGAAGGAGCTGTTGATGACGGCGCGGAGCTGGGGAGCGATGATTAGGCTGGCCTTGTTGACAATGTGGTGTGGGCACGGATCTGTTTGGGAGCCTGAGTGGATGGAGTTCATGGTTATGGTGATTTCTTCATCGTTGGTGGGGGTCCAGGTGTTTAGTCGGTTGGTGTGGTAGAGTGCTGTGGTGTTGGTTGTGTCGGCTGTGGCGGTGGTGGTGGTAGTGGTGGGTGTTGATGATGAGGGCGATTTTGCGGTGAAAGTAGTTGGAGAGGGAGTTGCAGAGGTCTTGGGAGTGTGGTGGGTCAATGGTGCAGGATTTGGGTTTGGTGAGTTATTTGATGATGGCAAAGAGTTCCTTGCTGTTGTGTGTGTTGTTGTCTATGCGTTCTTTGTAGAATGATCGTTTGGTGGTCCGGATGAGCTGGTGGTGTTTGCGCATGGCTGTTTTGACGACGGAGAAGTTGCTCATTGAGGGTTCTTGGCGCCAGGCTTTTTCAGTTTTTCGGCATTCACATTTGGAAGATTGAAGTTCAGTGGTAAACCTGGGGGCAGACTTGGTGGTGCGGGTGTTGTTGTTTGTTTTCAATGGGGCAAGGGAGTCTGCGCAGGTTTCTAGCCATCATGTGAGGACGTGGGCGGCGGTGTTGGGGTCATTGGTGATGGCCGGTAGAGTTTGTGAGAGGTTGGAGATCAGATGTTCCTTGGAGATCTTGTTCCACTTGGGTGTGGTGAGTTGTTGGTGGTGGGTGGTGGGTTTCATGAAGGAGAAGTGGACGCAGTGGTGGTTAGTCCAGTGGAGTTTGGTGGTGTGAGTGAAGGTGATGTGGTTGCTGGAGGTGAAGATGGCGTCTAGTGTGTGTCCTGCTGAGTGGGTGAGCACAATTCTGAAAATTATACTTTCAGAAATCTGACATTTTCTTGTGTAGCTGACAGCTGGGCTTTGTGTATGGCATCCTCAATGCAGGGCATTGCATCACAAGCTCACTCATCAATGGCCTTCTCGTCTGCGATGTGGGACTTCACATTATAGCCTTGCAGCTCCTCAGAACCGACAATGTGCAATGCATCTCCAAACAAGACCTTGCATCGCCTTGGGTGTGTGGCATATCCTTAATGCGGGACCTCACAATGCTCCACAAACAGGCTCTAGTGTACTCTAAGATTATTGATGATCTACACATGAAATATGGGGGAGTCATACCTGTTCCTGTACCTGTGTGTCAAACCTAAAAGGAACTTGCATAAACATGAAGGACAGTGCAGCTACATTCCAAATATTTTATTACCGATAGATGCTGGGAATGTGATAGTGACATCCCAAACTTTTTCCAGATCATGATATAGAACCATGAAAGAGTAGAAATGACATCTCAACATGTGTTTCTGTAAGAGTGTGAGTGCATTTAAGGGAGCATGGATAATTCAGCTGTTGAAAATGTATCTGAGCTATGGCTGTTTTAATCCTGCCTCAAGGTGACTGAGCCTCCCCCAGAGAAGTCCAGGTCATACCTATGTGAAATGGAATGACATAAGAACAATTACACTGATGCCCTAGATGCTGCAGGGATGTACGGATGCTACTCTATTGTTCCATGGTATTGTATAAATCATTACCTCTCTGACTGACCGTTGCACATTGTGGGTGTAGATGCCGATAAGGCTTTTGGTCCTATAGCTTAGCAGCTGTAAACTAGACGCCAATTTGCATATTTCAGTGAAATGTGTATTTTTTCATCACAGTGTACACATTTCATGGTTGTTAAACCAATGCTGCTCCATTAGGTCTCAATACATGGATACAGTGTAATTGGCATGAATGTGTGCAGCTGGACAACACATTAGTATTTACATGGTTTGGCCTTCAGATGTCAGCCTCACTACTCATATTTCCCGTTTGTGCCATTTCTGTGAGGCATTCATGCATTGCAAGGTGGGCAGTCAAGTTGCAGCTCTGTGTAAAAGTTAAAAAGCAGGAAAGCACAGTGTTAGCAGGATTCAGCGCCTTACATTACTTATCTACTGGATGGGTAATTTTGGCTGTCTGTCTGACACAAACACAGGCACCTTTGCATCATGATGTCCTGCATCATACATAACATAGTATTTTCTAGATGAGTACACCTGCAATGCATTTTTATTTGTGCCTTGATTAATGAAGGCCAGGAAGAATGATTGTACAGATTAGTGATTTCATGGTTTTGGTACACCAGTATACAAGATGCTTTATGTCAGCTTTCAATGTTTTCGACTGATGCTAAATTGGTGAGGCGTTCAAAAGTAAAGTCATGCAGGAGTGAGACACCCACATCCCATCTATGTATTGTCGACCTGACGCAGAGTAATTAAATTCAGGTAATGGATGCTGCCTTGTGTGACTCCAGATGAGTAAATGCAATGCAGAACCACACAAGCTGGACTACCTTTCCTTATCACCACTCTCATAAGTTTTTGACCAACTTCGCTCCCCCTTACATGATACAAGACCAACACCAAAAGTATACATATCTGGACTATGTCTAAAATTTCCTATTGACACATCATCGTGAGTGAGAATCACTGGTATGAGTGATATGCTTGTCATCATATTTTGACTACATTTCCACATTGAACACCTACACTGACCTCACTTGGGTCAGTTTACCATTTGTACCGAAGGAATACTGTCCATATTGTTATCTCAAATTTTGGTGTAGGTCTCGACTGGCACTTATGATTGTATGACTGTCAGCCGAATTTAAGAAAACATTATGTACATGTTCAACTTGAGGTAATATGTGTTTCCTTTTCCTCCATAGATAACATGACCACAGATATGGCAAGGACATTTAAGGTGAGAGGGAACTGCTATTGGCACATCTGCAAGACAGCGAAGTCCTAGAGGAAGGTGGCTTGCATATATGAAAGGGCAAAGGCAAGTGATTATGGAAGAGTGGAAGCATATCAGATCCTCCCCAAAACAACTGTACCAACACAAGCAGTGGGTGGCAAAGAGCAGCAGCAGGTCAGCACACAGGCCACAACGGGGCCATCAAGTGGATCTCACCAAACAGCCACACAGCAAAGGAGGCCCAGCTGTGCAGGACAACCCACATTTCATTATAGATTGGTCCAACAGATGCATAGATTAAACAGGAGGATGGCTGGTATAGAACAGGAGCAGGCCAGTATAACAGAGATATTGTTAACCTGCTAGGAGACCTTGGGAAGGATTGCCAGACAAATTTGACTTTCTCCTTAAGAACTTTCTCTTTCCCTTTATTTGTTTGGAAAATGATTATTATTTAGTAGTCATAGTGTTAGTTATGGGTTAGTATAGGTGTAGGTTTATTGTAGGTAAGTTTTAGCTGATTAATATTTTGTAGGTAGTAGTTTTCATGTATATTTTTACTATGATAGTCTTTTAATTTTAAATGGGTGGTGGTTTAACGTTCTGTGTGTTTAAAGAAAAAGAACAAAATACAAAATAAATATTTGTTTAGGATAATATGTGTAGTTAGTATATGTTTAGAATGTCGTTGATGTTTGTATTGTACCGAGCTATGTGTACGTAAGATAGATTGAGGGGCTGATTATGAGTTTGGCGGGTCTCAACGTGGGACCTCCAAACTGGCAGGGAGGATGCCACCACTATGGGGTTTGCATCGCCCCTGCCCTATTACAGCATTCCTACCAGTCTGACAGGCGGAAACATTGTGATAGAGCATTCCCGCTGGTCAGATCAGCAGGAACAGTGCTAAGGGATAGCACTCAGCTACCTTAAAGGACCAGAGTGCTATCTCATAGCACAGAGGGGGCTGACCAGCACCCTCTGAATGCACACTGTCTTTGAAGCAGAAAGTCTGCATTCTGATGGTGCTAGGCAGGGGGACCTCAGCACTGCCCATCCCATCCCATCCCATCCCATCCCCGTCAGCCATCGGGAACTATGTTATCTGTGGAGACAGCCATCCCCTGGTGGGTCTGCCTACCAGGGTTTTAAGTGGGGGGATCGGACCACCCAGAGTGCGGCAGTCCGAGGACCGCCACACTTGTAATCAGGCCCTAAGATAAGTTAAGATAGTATAGGTTAGTCTTAAGGTTAGCTACTGTAGGCTAGGTAGGTGTATGTAGTTTTAATAATTAACAGCGTTTATACATTTAATAAAGTTTGTTTATTCTATAGTTGGTTATCATTCATTTTGTAAGAGGCCGTACCATTGTGTCAGGTAAGTTGGGTGCATAATATACCAATTGATCTGATGCCTTTTCAGGTATATGTAGCTTTGTCAGAGGCCTTTGGACAATTGTAAATCTTCCTTGGATATGACATTTTTAGTGAACCATTTCCATACTTAAAACACAATAAGTGTGACTCACAAATTGCTGTCATATGCAGCACAACAGCGTTTTATTGGTATATTTGGCATATTTCACACACAATGCTGCTCCCTGTCTGCATTTTTGCTGAAACTGCTGCATAGCACATACAGTAACACCCTTGCACCATTGTGCAAGGAGCTTCGCTTTGTTGTGAGGATTTGTAATGGTGAGGCAGTATCATATGGCTGGACAACGTCCATCATAATTTAAAGTTTCTGCTTGCTTTGTGTGCCACATCATGCAGCTCTTTAATAATTTAGAAACACAAATGCCTTACTTACCATATGTCTACCATTCACCCCTCTCCTGGGGTGGTGTAGCATGTATATGGGCTCACTGGTATCCAACCGATGTTAAGAATGTATGTGCAAATATTTTGATATGTGGATGCACTCACACCCAACACATGTGAGGCCTCTCTGTGGCAGGGTATCAGCATACATTTATTTGAACCCATTTTGTGGTATACCCAGGTGAGGCAAAGTTCACCTAAATGTCTTGGGCATAGTCATTTACAGTATTGGCACATCCTTCTGTGGCACACGTACAGTGCTTAGTCATGTCTACCATAGGCATAGCTATCTGGCTAGTACAGGTATGACAGTCAATACTTTGTTGTTGTTTAGTATGATTTAGGAGACAAGTGATGTTTACACATTTTGAAAATATGTAGTACCCTAGACATTGCTACATTGTTGTTGACATTAGTCACATTGATTTTACTTCACATGCATCACACATCTCATGTATATGTGGAAATAGTGTGAGTACTTTGTGAGTAGGTTCTCACTGTGTGTTTATCCCAAAACTCCATCTTGTTGATACATTCTGACATGACATTGCTAAAGTATACATTGCTAATCAGGGCATTGCAATGGGTTGAATTGGTGCACATGCACATACTAAGGCACCAAGTCCAATTATGTTTAGATAAATTTTCTTTAAATTCACAAACGTCACATTGGTGATTCTATATCCAATATGTTTTGTAGAACTTTGGGGCACACCCATTCAAAACTCAATATGGTTATGAAAAACAACAGATTTATTATCGTGTGGTGGTTCTTATCCTCACATTACATCATGTGAGTAGGTTCAGCCTCATACAGTAGAATATACCCATAGTTAAAAAAGACAATTATTGGGTCTATTTACAATTAATTGCACCTATGAAATAAAAGATTTACATTTGTATCATGATTTCAATAAGGAGGCGAACATTGCCAGTAGGTGGGTGTTGCTTTGGATTTAGGGGCCCAAGTGGACAAAAACACAGCTGAACAAACAATGAGTACTGTTGCGGGTTCACAAGAAGGTGGCATAATATCTGATACAAGACCGATTTGAAAACTGGCCAGGCTGCAGTCACAAATTGGCATTGGGACTTTCTCCTTTGAAAACTGAGGAAATAAACATCTTTCCCCTCTGATGCAATGGTGTGCCTCCTTTTAACGCCTGCTCTGAGCAGATGTTAAAAGTGCAAAAAAAATGGCGCAAAGAAATCTCTTAAATTTCTTTGCACCATTTTTTAGGTGCCCCTAATGGGGGAATGCTCCCTTTGCATGCATTATGACTGATGCAGGCATAATGTAGCGCAAAGAGTTACAAAGCGGCACAATGCATGCATTGCGTCACCTTGTAAATTTGGTGTAGCGATTTTGACCTCGTTGGGCCACATTAGTATAAAAAATAAAATGATGCTAATGTGGTGCAAGGAGACACTAGGGGCTCTTAAATCTGCCCCTAAGTGTCTGAGCTGGGTGTCATCAGTGTACGAGAAGTACAGTCCCTGGTTCTCACTAATGATTGCCAGAAGAGTCATGCATATGTCCAAGAGAGTGGGACAGAATGAAGTGATTTGATGGACTCTGAAGATTAATCTCTTGGGTTCTGTAGGAATAGATTGCGTGGAAAACAAGCGGATCAGGCACAAATAGAAGGCAGCAGAGGGTAGAGGACTGCAGGCAAGCTGGACAATAGAACTGTCACGGGGGAGCTGGCACAAGGACTTGCTCCATTTTTGCACCCTATTGTGCCTTTTTCTGCTTGTTTGTTTTGCCCTTTCTGCTCGCTTTCAGCTCATTTTTCTGCTCCTTTTCTGCACTAAAGTTTGCCTTTTTCTGCTCATTTTCTGCACTTTATTTTGCCTTTTTCAGCTTGTTTTTTGCTTATTTTCTGATTTTTCTGTACTCTATTGTGCCTTTTTTCTGCTCATTTCCTGCTTGTTTTTCTGCATTTCTGGTCCTTTCTTGCCCATTTTTTCTGCCTTTTCTGCACATTGTTCTTCGTTTCTTGTCCCTTTTATGCACTCCATCTTGCTTTTTCCTGCTCATGTTTCTGCCTCTTCTGCTCCTTTTCTTCTTGTTTTGTTAATTTTTTGTTCCTTTTCTGCTCCTTTCCTGCTCGTTTTTCTGCCTTTCTCCTCATTTTTCTGCCTCTTCTGCTCCTTTTCTTCTTGATTTTCTGCCTTTCTGATTCTTTTCTGGTTGTTTTTCTGCCTTTTGTGCTTGTTTTTCTGCCTTTTCTGCCCCTCTTCTGCACTATAATTTACCTTTTACAGCTCATTTTCTGCTCATTTTTTTGCCTTTTCTGCTCATTTTCTCCACTCTCGTTTGCCTTTTCTCTGCTGTTTTTTCTGCCTTTTCTGCCCCTTTTCTGCACTCTATTTTGCCTTTTTCTGCTCGCTTTCTGTTCGTTTTTTTCTTTCTCTGATTGTTTCCTGCACTCTATTTTGTTTTTTCTGCTTTTTTTCTGCCTTTTCTTCTCCCTTTCTCCCTGGTTTTCTCCAGTCTTGGTTTGCACTTTCCTGCTCGTATCTTCCCTCTGTTTCACTCCCAGCACTCCACTCCCCCAGGGTATACATAATGGAGGCCACCCCATTGAGCAGGTCCTCGCCCCAGCTCCCTCTGAGACAGTTTTCCTGTCCAGCTTACCTGCACTCCGCTACCCTCTGCTGCCTTCTTTTTGTGCCCTCTCTGCTCATTTTCTGCTCCCTTTTTGCCCATTTTCTGCCTTTTCTGCTCCTTCTCTACTCATTTTTCTACCTTTTTTGCTCCTTTTCTGCATTCTATTTTGTCTTTTTTCTGCTCATTTCCCGCTCTCTTTTCAGCATTTTCTGCTCGTGTTCTGTCCTTTTGTTCTGCCTTTTCTGCTCCTATTTTGCTTCTTGTTCGGCCTTTTCTGCACTCAATTTTGACTTTTTCTGCTTCTTCTGCTTTCTGCTTTTGTGCACATTTTCTGCTCCTTTCCTGCTCATTTCCCGCTCCTTTTCTGCTCACTTTTCTACTCTTTTTTCAGAGTTTTTAGCTTTTTTCTGCTCCTTTCCTGCTCATTTTTCTGCCATTTTTTACTCTTTTTTCTATCTTTTCTGCTCATTTTCTTCTCACTTTTCAGCCTTTTTTGCGCCTTTCCTGCTCATTTCCCACTCCTTTCCTGCTCACTTTTCTGCCTTTTCTTCTACTTTTCAGCTAATTTTTCTGAGTTTTGTGCTCATTTTCTGCACTCTATTTAGCATTTTTGTGCTTGTTTCCTGCTTATTTTTCTGCTCCTTTTTTGCTCTTTCTGCATTCTATGTTGCCTTTTTCTGCTTGTTTTTCTGTCTTTTCTGCTCATTTTCTGCACTGTCTTTTGCCTTTTACTGCTAGTTTTCTGCTCATTGTTCTGCTTGTCTTTTCTGCTCCTCTGCTGTCTGTTATTCTGCTCCTCTTCTGCTTGGTTTTCTGTCTTTTCTGCTTCTTTTCCTCAGTTTTCTGCTCCTTTCCTGCACTCCATTTTGCTGTTTTCTGCTCTTATCTTCCCTCTTCCTGTTGTTTCCCTCCTGTCACCGCCAGCGCCCCACCCTCCCCCCTAGGGCCCACTTAATGGAGGCCGCCGTGCAACCCCATTGAGCAGGACCTGCTGCTAGCTCCACCTGCGATAGTTCTCCTGCCTAGTGGCCTGTGGGACAGGCTTTCAACCGAGACGTTTTTCTCCCACAGCGCCCAGATACCCTATGGGTGACAGTGTCGGGCTATACAAATGTGGATTTATTGATTGACCTTTGCTGCCCCTTAGCTGACTGGGGGAAGCTATCCACTGCTAAATTCTTTTAGAGCTATTGAGTGACATGATTGAGCTCTCAGTGCTAAAAGCTGGGCAGCTGCTCCTTGGGTGGCAGATGTCTTGGGTTGGTTGGGGGGGTTCCTGACCACAATTCGCTGGACATTTAGCATCGTCACTGCAGGCAGTTCTAACTATACTGAACTGATCAATTATTCTGCCATAGCCCACTAGGGAGACATATTGACAAACTATAGAACAGTTATCTGTGGGTACAGAAGGTGGCAGCATAACCAATGAGTACCAGGAAACATCCTTTATTTGTTCAGGCACCAAGAGACACCTCTTGGTAATAGTGCGCTCCAAAAATAAGCCTTTTGTGATATGTTATGGTGTGTTATTTTCGAGGCAAAAACAAAAATAAAGCATTTATATCACTTTCCCTTACTTTCCCTGCAATCTCCGTGAGAGGCATACGACACACGCGATGGCAGACAGACCTTGTGCTGCTACTTGAACCAAATTCACATTTATGTGCGAAAAGGGGCATCCTGCAATTTTTTTTTATAGTTCACCCTTTAAAATTCATTAAAAAGAAATAGAATTCAGCATATATAATTATATGTCATAATATGTTGAAGCCCACACCAGACAAGATAACAGAACAGCTGTTTGATAGAGCACCTACAAACTGTATTTGCATACCTCGATCCCGACCTGTCCCTTAGAACTGTGGTGAAATCACTGAACGGAAGAGGAGCTAAAAATCACCAGTGTATCTTCTCATCTAGATTGTGGTTTTGCAGAAAAGGCAACATTGCTGAAAATGCCTGCTATATGTTTTTATTGACTATCACTTAATATGAAAAGCAACACACACCTTGGCTTAGAGGGATAGAGTGAAAGGCTTGTTGAATGTGCCCTTTGCATCTCCTTACTGCCTCTGTCCTTACTTGTTTATGTGGCAGGAATGCTAATTACCTTTTCAAATGTTTGTTAAAGCTGTTTTTCTTAAAAATATGTTGTATGGTTAAAACATGCAAATTCAACTTACCAATGAGACTACACCTTTAAATGGAAATGAAGAATGATACATTTAATTTAGCGATTGATGGTCATTCAGCTAAACGTGCACCTGACAGAGCTTTGGTGCAATTTCCATCGCAAGCTGCACTCGAGGCTGATGGATCTTTTATTCCAGAAAGAGGCATGCAACAATTATTGAAATTAAAAAAAGCCAGTGAAGCACGTGGCTCCTCACTGATGACAGAGAATAGTAGATTTTAAACCATGAAAGTTACACCTTAAATCGTTCAAATTAGTCATGAATTAATAATTATTAAGATAAAAAGATAAAAAACTGGTTAATATAATTCAAGCGAGTCAAAATCAGGAAATGCAAAGAAGATCATAAAACGATTATCATACGCAAATGGAGTAACCTACGATTTCTTTTGAAGACAAGTTTCCTAAGAAATTGAAACTATAGTTCGGGGGACATTTAAGCAGGCGTTGTTATCAAAATCAGCTTCTACCAAAGAGCCAAATGAGGGTTTCACTAGATACAGAAGAAATATGTTTGTTCATGAGATTAATTATGCAAAGCAATAAATTAAGCATAGAGTCTCAACAGAGGGGCAGCTGTCTCAAAGGTGGACAGGAGCACCTCTGACTGACTAAGTTAGCAATGCACAATTAAAACATAAGATTCAACAAGTTGAAACTCATTCTCACAGTTCCCGAGAAACGGGAGCCAATCAAAACTAGGGGCCTGGTTATGATCTTGGCAGACAGAATTACTCTGTCACAAACGTGATGGATATTGCGTACTGTATATTATGATCCCATTATATCTTATGGAGAGTGTAATACGGCGGGCAGAATATCTGTCACGTTTGTGACGGAGTAGTCCATACACCAAGATCATAACCAGGCCCTAAATATTTGCAAACTCCTGGTGTTGGATCTTTTCCCATGGATCATACAATGGGATTTATTACAATGGAAGCTTTGTTACCTTCATGGATGCCTTGCAAGGGAGGAGACATCTCAGCCAGTCGGACTCACACACCTATGTTAAGATTTACCCCTCAGCTCATTGAAAGATCGATTCAATGACCTTCAAGCAGAATTTGAAAATAACAACACAGTCCTAATGAACACACTGTTATAAAAATAGATTCAGAAATAAGGAAAATAATATGCGCAGCGAGTAGAAACATAACATTTCATTTAACATGAGTCTTTTAAATCGAAGCATATACCGACTATGGCTAATTTAACTTGAATACACACTATCTTTGATTAACCAATAATGTAAAATTCACCAAATTAGGGTCCATCTTTATATAGAATCATACTTGAATTCCAG
The DNA here is from genome assembly GCF_031143425.1 of Pleurodeles waltl. Lineage (NCBI taxonomy): Eukaryota > Metazoa > Chordata > Amphibia > Caudata > Salamandridae > Pleurodeles > Pleurodeles waltl. The sequence goes on along the minus strand of NC_090442.1, from coordinate 788,728,173 downwards.
TAAACAATGAGTATATGTGATGTACATTAGCATGTTATCAAACAAAAATGAAAAATAGTGACAGAGTGTCATCTGTGGCAGGATAGGTGTTGCAAGGATACTTGGACAGAAGACAATGAATGCTGTAGCTTTTCAGAGCTCTATTTCTGTTAACCTTAAAGCCCTCTGAGGAGGTAATAAATAAGTGCATAGCCCAACATTTTTCTTAAGAGCTTGCTGCCTCCTTCTTCCACCACACTACAATTCCTGTCTCTTTATTTCACTTTACCAGGTTTCTTCTCTTAGCTACTTTCTCCCTTTGGGATTGCTTTCCTACCATTGTCTTCCTCCTTCATTTTCCCCTTTCCTTCTATTTCTTGCCCTGGGTCAACATCTGCTGAGGGAAAGATAAGTCCCAGTCCTCAAAAATCAGGGTCGAGTCCATCACCTGAAACTACCAGTACAAATTAAGTAATGGAAAGTTTACAGGCAGAATGATGACAGATGGACCAGCTTTGCCTTTGCAAGACCCCCCGTCCCTCTCAGCTATGTTTCATTTTGTTATTGCAAGCATATGCCCATCTTGATTAGACAGCAGCATGTTTTCTTTTTCTACTTGTATTCTTTTAAGTTATCTTGCATATTTGTTGTGTTTGTGTGTGATGTATTGCAATTGTGTCAAAGGGGGAAAGTAAGAATTAGTCAGTGGATGGATGAATGAATGGATGAGTGCAAAGATGAGTGCCAGAGTGCATGTAGGATGACTTACTGAGTGCCTAAACACACCGCCACGAAAGGCACTTTCATTCATAAGCCAGACATATTGGGCCTCATTGCAAGTTTGGCAGAGGGGATTACTCCATTACAAACATGACACATATTTCGTCCACCGTATTACAAGTTCCATTATACCCTATGGAACTTGTAATACGGCAGACAGGATATCCGTCACGCTTGTAATGGAGTAATCCCCTCTGCCAAAATCGTAATGAGGCCCATTGTCATTTCTACTGCTTGTTAGAAGAGTGCTCGCATCTGTAGCTCTCCCCCAATCCTGCTTGGCATTACATTCAGAATATATTTATTTTCTGTTGGAAATGTTTTCAGCTAGCCCTGACGTTTTTGTCATCAGCACATGTTTACAATGCTAGACAGCCAAACTACAAGTCCTAAAATGTAATTCACATTGCTGATGCCTAAAAACGCCAATGCTGGCAGATGTTGCTAAAGCTGGAGCCACAAGATAGCTATTCATGTTAGTGCTTGATCCTTATCTGCTTGGAAGAGGAAAGGTATTTGTAGCTCCAAATGTTCACTAACAAAAAAATGTTAATTAAATGGAAATGTTTTCATTATTTGATGTTCCATTTGAAAATGCGATAAATCAGTCAATGCCTGTTTATAATGTTAGTAAAGCCCAAACCATATCTGCCAAGTGGTCAAGTTTTCTATGACTGACAGCTTTCATCCCTAGCTTTCCAGACAATAGCCTTTTGTATTCATGCAGAACTCTTTAGGGACAATGCAGTTGGTTAAAGATAAATTTCAGGCTAATACTGTAAGACATTTCTGCTTTATTTGCCTCTTGATCATGCATAATTCATTGAAATGTTACACATAAACACATGTGAGCAAACTTGGCAACTGTTTACTAGGCATTCTCGAAACTGATTTCTTATTGGCTAGTGGCACTTGATGTATATTGTTGAAGAACAACTTAATAAAGAGAAAGTACGAAGTGCACAGTCACACACACTGAATCGCATCACAGAATGTATTGGCCGGCCCTTTATTTTGTATTGTTGCTTTAATTACTGTATATTCAGTTTTATCTTCGATGGTCGACATGTAAAATGGCGATAAATCATCTCAATTTGACTTATGCCTTGGTATCCATTCATCTTCACATTGTACAGACTGAAGGTGTCAATCCCTCCAGCTTCAGCAGGGAAAACTGTCCACCTCCCTTGATTTCCTAGCTTGCCAGAGGAAGTTCCATCACTGCAAAATATTTCTATATCCACCATACCACGGTTATTGAAATTGAATTTGACATTATGCACTTACACTTTTTTCGTATCAATCTCATGCAAAAGTCCTCCACTGTGATTTCCAACAAATCTACCCCAGGAGCCATTATAGAAGAATTTAAGCCCATCGATCAGATTCCACTCCCTCACATTTACCTGGGTGACCGGGTCCTCAGTGGGATTATCTTCATTTGGATATGAGACATAGCAGTTTTCGCCACAGTTTCCAACAATACTGTCACATGAAAATGGCCCAAAGAAAGCTGTCATCATGGAAGGATCTGGTTTGGAGGGATTGTCTTCACTCCCTGGCATAAAGTTATCCAGGAAAAATGTGGGCAACAAGGTTTGCAGTATTGCACCATTAGACTGATTCCACATCATTGTCTTGACTGTGTTGCAGATCGCTTTGTAGTAAGTGGGGTTGGACACAGTAAGATAGGGATATGCTTTAAAGTATCTGTCTTCCCCAGAGACCTTGTCATTCACAGCACCGGTGTAGACGTACCAGTAAAAAGGTGGAATGGTTGTTACGGTCTTGTACTCTCCCAAAGTCACAACACTGCTGTCGCTTCGCCACTTTTGCCATTTAGCATAGACCTCCTGAAAATCTTTCTTCTAAGTTTCAATCTCTTCCTTCAGTTCTTTCCGCCAGGTTGGTGTGTTATCCTCATCGTAGATTTCTTTACCATGCATCAGTCTTTCCTTAAGGTTAGCCAGATGCATGTAAGACAATGTCACTGTCAGAGGAACAAGGCTCACTGCATTATCTGAGTGTCAAGTCGGCTATGAAGATCATTGCAAACAGTAATGATGGGGGACATCAGTGACCCTTTCTCGTGTGGCTTTGCTGCCACATACTGCTCCATGGTTCGGCGAAAGCCATCGAGGCTATTTCTCAGCTAGGTTACCTCTGCAGCAAGGATCTTCTTGTCCATCATGTACTCCATTTGATCCTTCCTTAACAAGCTCCCAGATATCCACAGCAGTGCTTGGCCAGAAGAAGCTGATGAGCACACTAACAAACTTCCCAACTGGGATACCTTCCACGTTAATAAGACCAACCAGACCAGTAACCAACTGCGTCATTTGATCATTCCATATGTCTGTCAGTTTATCAGTTAGAATGACAGACGGGTCGTCCAGCATCAAACGAGGCTGCTCTGTAGAGAAAAGATACTAATGAGACACATGCTATGAAAAGACCAATACCTAGGGACAAGGTTTAAATTATTAATAGTAGCACAAACATGATAAGGCGGTATAAGGGCACCCACACAGATTTTTAACCAGAAGTGGAATGATGATGACTCCTCAATAGTGGCCTGCTACAATTATGTTTTATTTGTCAGCTGCTGTGTTTTGAGTGACCTTGTCCTTGTCAATGGTTTTAGCTGGGGAGAGGCAACACGTTGCTGGACTGGCATTCTATGCTCATTGTATTGCAATGTATCACATTGATAATGATCCAAAAGATATAACTAGTCAGCTTATCAATAGACTTGAGCAAAGGCTTGGCCTAGTATGACTGTTTTACTCCACAGGAACACAAAACAGACATGCGGTCTACAGTCTCTTTAAGACATCAGAAAAAGGCAACTGTGGTGTAGTGTAGTACTCCTCAACTGTGCCCACCTGCTCTGTACAAATTTCCTGTTAAAGGTGATTGTGTCTGGCATAGAGCACCCTGGCTCCTTATGGACCTTGATCCAACTGGTACTGGGCAGACCTGGTTGAGGCGTACAGTGAAATTCAAATAGTGGTCACTATCACATTTGCAGCCGAGTCTGGCAGAATGTTACTCTGAACAGAATAAAAGCTGAAAGAATAATCTGTCCATTGGCTCTCACTTGATCATTTTAATTCATGAATCCATTAATAAAAACCACCAGTTGAAGAAAGACAAAATAAGGAGAAACCAGTATTTTTCTATGCAAACAGAAAATGAATGGAATAGTCGTGCCCTCATGATAGAGGCCTCTAAAGTAAAATTCCTGCTGACATAGCACTTATTACACACTGGTTCCCTTGCCACCACAACCAGCAATACACCTCTTCTCTCACCTTACCTTCTAACAGAGCATCTGCTCCCTATGCATTAATCACGGCCTACGCACCTGATCCATCCTCATACTCACTCGCACTGCATATGCTCCTTCCCCAAGACAAACACTGCACCTGTGTGCCTCACATGACTATTGTCAGTACAACTATTCCTTTCCTTTAACTATTAAAAGAGATTATGTTCCTCATCCATATCCAGAAACAGATCTCCGGAGGTCTGATCATTTTTTATTCCAGTGTTGTAAAATCTGAAAACACACAGATTCAGGTATCCAACAGAGGAAAACATAGGTCCAAAGTGAGATGTCTTGCAACTTTTCACATGTTTAAACTTTTATTAAAAGTCCAAGAACTCCATAAAGTGAGAAGATTTACCTTTCAGAAAAGAGGGCAGATGTACCTATCCTTTATGGCAGAAGGAGACCCCTCCTATTGCACGAAGGCTGTTTAGTGCTGCTTAGCAGCCATCTCACATCAGAGCCTCTACCATAGGGCATGTCCTCTCCTCTTATAATTCTCTGCTTAATTAGAATGCAGAGATCTTGTGTTGTGCACTCTTCTCCCCCTTATCCACTCTGTCCGTAGAGCCCCAAATATGGCCTAGCCACTACCCAGTCCCTGATGCATCTTTCCATTTCCTCGCTACAGGACGTCAATTTCCTCGCTACAGGACATATGGGAAGCCGTTCATGTCAAAATTACAGCTCCCGATATAGGACAACTCCTGAAATACAGTTTGTTTCAAAATGAATATGATACACGCCAGAATGAATGTACTAAGTGTCAATATAAATATGATACCTGGCAGAGTGACTCTGACTTGAACCAAAACAAATATTAAACTTGGCAGAGTGAATGTGCTACTTAGTGATTAATATGAATAATTCACACTCCGAATTGAATAAGAGATATACTGAGATATATATCAATCATACGGAAATAAATTTGGCCCACGCTGTAAACAATAAAGCAATCACTGAAATAAACAGAATATTCATAAAAAAGAATGGGACATTTCTTGAAATGACTGACATATGCCAAGAGGAATATGACATACATTGGAATGGATATGACAGATTGAAATTAATATAAGGTACTGAAATGAAAATGTATTATTCTGAAAAGAATATATTGTGCAATGAACATTCAATTTCTTAAAGTGAATATGGCTTGCATTGAAAGAAATATGATAAACATTTACATGATTATGATATGTGTTGTAATGGGTATGATTCATGTTAAATTTAATATGATGTGTTAATATGAATGAGACATCCATTGAAAGGAATATGACACATGCTAATATGAATATGACAAACTTTTAAATGACTATGAGCCCCTTCAAAATTAACTCAACATGTCCTAAACTGAATATGACCAATGCTGAAATGAAAATGAAACTTGTCAAAATAAATATGTTATGATTTGAAATTAATATGATACACATCAAAATGGATATATAATATATTGAAATGAATAGGACCTATGTTGAAATGGATATGACCCATGTTAAAAATATTATGCCAGATGTTAAGGGGAATTTAACATCAATTAAAATGAATATGACATTCTTTGAAAGCAATATGACACATGTTAAGATGAATATGAACAACTTTGACATGAATGTGACATCTGGTGAAGTTAATTTGACCCATATCAAAATGAATATGAGATTCATTAAAATTAATATGACACTTTTTTAAATGAATATGAAACTATGTGAGATAAATGTAGTACGCTTCGAAATGAATAAAGCACATATCAAAATGAACACAAGCCATGTTTAAACGAATATTACCCCGTTTAAATGAATATGCATCGCATTGAACTGATTTTGTTTTGCTTTAAAATTAACATTACATTTTGAAATTACATATTCTGAAAGGATATGATATGAACAAAAATGAATTAACTAAAATTAATATATGTTTTTGACTGTGTGCTGCATTTAGTTTTTGACGGCTTTAGGACTCTGAGCACTTTACCACTGCTGACCAGTGCTAAAGTGCAAATGCTCTCTGTCTAAATTGTATTGACAATTGGTTTATCCATGATTGACATATTTGTTTTACCAGTAAGTCCCTACTATAGTACAACATGTGTGCCCAGAGCCTGTAAATCAAATGCTACTAGTGGGCCTGCAGCACTGATTGTCCCACCCACATGAGTAGACCGGTAAACATGTCCAAACCTGCTACTGCAGTATCTGTGTGGGCATTTTTAACCTGCCATTTCAACCTGGCAAGTGCACCCACTTGCCAAGCATAAACCTTCCCTTTTACTAATTGTAATTTACCCCTAACGTAGGCCCTTGGCAGCCCCATGGGCAAGGTGCAGTGTATTTAAAAGGTAGGACATGTACTGGTGTGTTTTGCATGTCCTGATAGTGAAATACTGCTAAATTCGGGTTTCACTATTGCCAGGCCTGTCTCTCCTGTAGGGTAGCATGGGGATTGCCTTGAAATATCTTTTAAGTTTAATTTCCCATTGGGAGCAGATAGAGATGTGGAGTTTGGGGTCTCTGAACTCACAATTCAAAAATACATCTTTTGGTGAAGTTGTTTTTTAAATTGTAAGTTTGAAAATGCCACTTTTAGAAAGTGGGCATTTTATTGCTTAACCATTTTGTGTCTCTGCTTAGCTGTTGAACATACATCTGGGTCAAGATGACAGTTGGGCTGTTTGTGAGTTCACTCTAAACAGCCACATAGAAGGATCTGAGGTGTGCCATGCTTAGCCCGATGGGTCTTCCTGAGCTAGACTGGTGGGCGGAGCTGTCACTTGCACCTGAATAGTCTGTGCCTGTCCTTATACAAATCAGTCTCCAGCACCCTGGAGTGTGTCTGGAGCCAGGGCAGGAATAGCAGAGTCTTGCGCACTAGAAAGACATATTTTTTAAGTTTTCCTACTTCAAAGGCAGAAATGGGTATAAGTACTGTACCTTTGATCCCACACATTTATGCTGCTTGCTGCTTCTGTCCTGGGAGTGAAAGAACTGGACTTTGCTTTCTATATCCTGCTTTCAAAGGTTCTCTAAGGGCTTGGACTGAACTTGCCGCCTGTTAAGAAGTCTCAGGGACATCAAAGACTTCATCTGCCAGCACATGGGCTCTCTTGCTGAGAGTCCTGACTTGCCAAGTGGTGCCAAATCCAGTACCTGGGCCCTTGGGAGTGAGTTCTGGTGCAACCAAGAAGAAACCATGTGCATCAACTCCAGAGCGTCTTCGGGATAGGTGCCGCTGTCTGACACCGTGCAGCTGTCTAGACCCGAGCCGTGGCATCCACTGAGTACAACGACCAAGACTGATGCCACAGGCCCCACACCGCCGCAGTGCCTGTGAAGTTCCACCACAGCGTGAGTCCCGAGTGCAGTGTCACTGACGCTCATGATACCCAACTCTAACTCCACCACAGCACCTGTGGCCCGATGGTGTGATCACAACACTGTGAAGTTGACGCCTTGTGTCTTGACCTGCTGGATTCATTAACCCCACCTTGTCAAAAGGAACTGATTCCTCGCCACTGATGCAGCATCCCCTCCTCTGCAACCGTAAGGAACCAATGCCTCACCTCTCCTACCTAGCAGTAAGGAACCAATGCCTCCCTTCCCCAGTGGCAGTAAGGAACCAACACCACACCGACTCCAGTGACGCCTCACCTCCCTGACTCCGTGCAAAGTTTTTGTTTCCTCATTTTCCAAGGTACTGTACCTGGGGTCCGTACAACTCCGTGACCAACCCACACTCCCACGCATGTGGCGTTGGACTGTTGGGAATGGCTCCGTCAAGACATCGTGATAGCCCCAGTTAGAGCTATTGTGTTTCTAAGTGCTATACTAATATTTAGGGCCGGATTGTGAGTTTGGTGGTCGGGCTGCCAGACTGCCAGACTGCCATTCATACAGGCAGGACCATCATCCACCAAGCAAAAAAGGCAGACCGCCAGCGGTGCGTCAGCTTGGATTTAGGTAATCTGACCTCCAGTGTCATCAGCACTGCAGCCAAACACCAAGCCTACCACAAACACACAGTTGCCGTGGCAGTCAACCACCGTGGTCCATGTTCAGCAAAGTAACAGACAAGTGCACACTGGATGAATTCAAACAAAACAGCTGACACACATAGGCCAAGTCAACACACTGGCAAAAGACACTATAAAACACACTACTTCACAGACTACAATCCTTTTCATTGCCACTCAGCACAGCAAGACTGACCACACATCATTTTGTAAATTTTTGTCATGTCAGCCCTTTTTTCCCCATCCCATTTTACAACTTTCACACACATCATCTTTTTTTCCATATTCACCTGTCTTGTTTAGTTAGTCACTGTCAACCTCTTTTGAACTTCCAGCTATGTCACGGGCCAAAAACTCATGATTTTCAGAGGATGAGTTGAGAGTCATGGTGGATCATTAGAATAGAGCCACAGTTGTTTGGAGCCTAAGTCCAGCACACTCCTCTCAGTAGGGAAATTAAAATGTGGGACAGGATAGTTGACAGAGTGATTGCTGTAGACACCATACTGCACACAAAGGAGGACATTAGGAAGAGGTGGAACAACATCAGGGACAGGGTCATTTCCCTGATCACCAGGCAGCAGCTGGGCCAGCGGAAAAGTCGTAATAGGGAACCAGAAATACCGCCAGCAGTGGCGGTATTCTGGCTCCCGCAGCCTCGGCGGTCTTTTGAAAAGACCGCCGAGGTTGTAATGAGGGCCAATATATGCTCTATCACATGCATGATGGCCACCTTCACATTTCCCTGATCAGCAGGCAGCAGCTGAAGGCCAAGAAGACTGGCAGTGGCCCTCACAGTGCCATGCTAAGACTCTTTCCCTGGGAGGAGAAGGTCTTGGCCATCTTGCATCCTCAGGGCTTGACAGGAATAACTGGGGATGTGGAGTCTGGCAAGTCACAACACAAATAATATCGCAAAACTGCAATGTCATGCATGCTCATAGCTTAGCTGTTGCCACTGTCTTGTTCATGTACCTCAACAAAATGCAATACCCAGAGTATCTGATTTGTAATCTGAATAACTGGATCCAATATCACAGCTACCAAGGCCCATTACATGCCATATGCCAGAATGTTGGTTGGAAATCTCACAATAACAAAAACACATTCCAGGTTTCATGGTATGTCCCAAAAATGAAAACCTATGCTCAAACCTAAATGCAGCCTGCATACAGATATGTAATACCAAACATTTGTCAAGTGTTGGGGAGTAGCGAGAGTGGCCTGACTGCAGCTCCCCGTATGCACTGTTCCAGTAACTCTAAACACCAGCCCAGTGGTCACTTGTCCAAATACCCGTGTTTGTGAACTCTCATTTAAAGTGTACTCACCTGGGAGGATCCAATTTGTCAAGTGTGTATAGTAGAGGGAGTGATTGGACTGCAACTCCCAGGAGGCATTGTTTCAGTAACTCCAAACACCAGCCCAGTGGTCACTTGGCCAAAGACCCCTGTTTGTGAACTCTCAATTGAACTTCACTCCCCTGGGAGGATACCATTTGTTTAGTGTGTGTAGTGTAGAGAATGATCTGACTGCAAAACACAATGGACCCTGATCCAGTAACTCCAAACACCAGCACAGTGGTCAATTGTCCAAAAAGCTAGTTTGTGAATTCTCAATTAATGTGTACTCACCTGTGAGGATAACATTTGCCAAGTGTGTATAGTAGGGGGAGTGTCGAGACTGCAAATCCCAGGAGGCACTGTGTCAGTAACTCCAAACACCACCCAGTGGTTACTTGTCCAATTACCCCTGTTTGTGAACTCTCAATTGAAGTGTACTTACCTGGGAGGATACCAATTGTCAAGTGTGTGTAGTAGAGGGAGTGACCTGACTGCAACTCCCAGGAGGCACTGTTTCAGTAACAAGAGTGATCCGACTGCAAAGTACAATAGGCCCGGTTCCAGTAACTCCAAACACCAGCCGAGTGGCCACTTGTCCAAATACCCTTGCACTTCCCCAGCACCATACCCCAGCTGATGTCAAAACTGCAACAAGAGAAAGCCTGACTGGTTGCTAAGTCACATCTGTGCTGAATATGTGTGAGCAATGTCAGGTGCTACAATCATGAAGTGAGTGACTAATTGTTGCAGTTATGTCCCAGTCCTTAACAGGAGACTTAGCATATCCAAACCGTCCTTAGTTATTGATGCCAAATGAGTCTGCATTTGGTAGGCCACATGCCCAGACATGCACAGGGAAGACACTTTCCGCACCCACCAAAACAGCCCTTTCATTGTCACTCAAGTGTATGGGTGAAGTCTGTGCTATGGTAGTTGTCTGTAGGGACTATATGCATTGAGTCAGTTTTGCAGTGTGTAAATGTGTTTGTCCAGTCAGGCCTAAGGAGATTACCCTTCAGAAACCACATTGGAGTGTGGTGCTTCATTGTGGCTCACATCACAGTACATGTTTCTGTAGCATAGGCTACCTGATGTCAGTAGGCTTGCTTAGTCATTGTAGGCCTTGAACAGGGTAGTCAGTTAGTGTGCAGATGAATCCAAAAGTGTGTAGTAATGTCCCTGTACTTATTGGCATGTGTGCTTCACACTTGTGGTATGTTGACAAATTGCTTTATGCTTGGTGTTTCTAACATGTGTGTCACACAACCATTTGGGCAAAAACTTGTGTTTGTAATCACTTGATTCGTCTCTTGAATCCATACAGGTAAGAATTAAATTTGGAGAGCCAATACCCAGAAGGTGCAGACTCTGGGGGTCCATAGCTGGCGCAGAGCCCACTGTTGCAAGAGGTTGGAGTACTTGAGACGCTGGGCCAGGAAGATCACGGAGGTCCAGCCTGGGCTGTCCTCCCACCGTGGGCGGGACGCACTTTGGAGCATGACCCCCCTAAGGGCCTGCATTCTGGCAGTGGCATACTTAGACCTTGATGGGCATTTGAGCTGAGAACAGCAGCCACAAGGGGGTGAGTGCAGGGCATATTCCTGTCACATAGCCAAGTTGATGTGTTAAGTTCTGACATCTCCTCCTGATGACTGAGGATGGGCCATGTGTGACACATAAGATGAGTTACTGTTTGTATAGATATGTAATTTGGTGCATACTGATGTGCCTTGCCTATTAGCCCAGGGACCTTGCATACAACTGAGTACAGTCCACAAAACAATTGCTCTCCAGGGACAACATAAGGCTGTGTACAGTGATCAATCAAGTGAGGTTTGTTGTTGTACTGGGTCTAAATTATACGCAACAGACCACTACTCCTTAGTGTTACAGCCCAAAGAAAAAGAAGAGGTGGATCACTGTCCTCAGCCATGTGTCTAGCCAAGTGAGTAAATTAGCGTCTGCTCCCCAGAGGCCACTTGTTTTCAGTGACGAGTGCTGGTGCCTCACTACCGTCTGTCATGTGAAGGTGGCCATCATGCATGTGATAGAGCATACATTGGCCCTCATTACAACCTCAGCAGTCTTTTCAAAAGACCGCCGAGGCTGAGGGAGCCAGAATACTGCCACTGCTGGCGGTATTTCTGGTTCCCTACTACGACTTTTCCGCTGGCCCAGCGGGAAAGTCACATCAACATTGCTGCCGGCTCGTAATAGAGCCGGCGGCAATGCTGATGTGCAGCGGGTGCAGTAGCACCTGTTGTGCATTTTACTGCCCGAAATTTGGGCAGTGAAATGCGCGACGGGCTATGCCTGGGGGCCCCTGCACTGCCCATGCCAAGTCCCCCTTACTCCCAGCCTTTCCATGGCGGTGTTTACTGCCGTAGCCACGCTTGCGGTTGGGGACTCATAATCCCCAGGGCAGCAGTGTTTGCACCGCTGCCCTAGGGATTATGTCCGCCAGGCGGAAGCCTGGCGGTATAGTGGAGGGGCGGGCGGTGGGCATGGCTATTGCTCCACGATCATAATAGCTGGCAGAACACCGCCAGCCTGTTGGCAGTGTTACCGCCAGCTTACCGCCGGCCACCAGGGTCATAATGAGGCCCATTGTTCTTTGGGTGTAGCTACAGATCAAAACTTTCCTTTGGTAAGTGGGGATTGTACATTGACATGATTTATGGCCTATCACTGTTGTCAAAATCCCTTGTGTCAGCATGTTAGCATGTGTCCCGTTCACTTTTGATAAAATGTGTACACTGCTTTTTCATGCATCATTTACCTGTGTTCAGGGGATGATTTCTGTATTCCTTCACATATATTTGCATGCCAACCTGTCTTTGGAATTGTACATATACAATGGCGCTACATTTCATTAGGTGACACAGACAGGAGTGTGTCATGATTGATTGTTGACTCACACATACTCTCACCCTTCATTGCAGGTCATTTGGCTGCAGGAGCAATGAGGGACATGACAGGTAGGACTGGAGTTTTTACCAGTGCTTAATTCGTAAATACAAATGTGCCGGTGCTCGAAGCCCTCCTCTTAGACACGCGGCTGCTGCCATTAAATGTGGGAACACAAATACTGAGACGGAATAATCCTGAAGCACTCTCGGGCCCTTTCAATCTATTTAAAGCCACTCTCTGCTCCATTAGCTCACTCTGGCAGCTTTCTGCTTCCTCCCTTTGTGACCCTTTTTCGTTTTTCCCTTCCTCTGTCTTTCTTATATGTGTCTTTTGCTCGCAGCAAATGCTTGAGGCAGAAGAATAAGCCCCGGCCCTCAAAAATAAGTGCCGGTGTTCCGCACCGGAAACAACAAGCAGAAATTAAGCACTGGTTTTTACACACAATGTCCATGTTCATGCCATTGATGTGGCATCATGTGACAAAGTGCACTGCACATGTGAAATGGGGAAGGTTTGTTGCCTGACTGTTGGCATGCTTCATGAGTGACTTGCAGTTAAGGTGGAATCACATGTGGTTGGGTACAACCATTCATTCATGGACATCTGGTTTTGCAGTACCGAAATTGAGACAGTGGTGTTACTTCCCATTGGGCAACATGTTGAAGGCCTTCTACAAGTACTTGCAAATCCCTGGGCCTCTAAAACATACAAATGATTAATGGCATCTACTGATGCAATGAGACTATGTCATAGTAAGGGGTGCCAAGCAGTAGTCTAGATTTCCCTGGGGTTAGCAGATTCATTGTGTTGTGGATTTTAGAGACATATCTCCCTGACAATTTGCTCATTTTGTTTACAGTATAAATTTCCATGCCAAATATGTAGAATATATGAGCAACTTTAGTACTACCTCCATGACTCCACTAGGACAATGTACACATGGTGAAATGTGCATTGTTGATATGTTTCCAGTGTGACATGAATATTTCCATGTCACCTTCTTCAGGATACTGTACTGCTGTCAGCAACATAACAGGATTTTGGAGAATCATTTCTTATTGTTGTGTTATTGTGTATGTGACAAATACTTGTCTGCACTACCTTTTGTGGGATCTGTTGGAATGAACATGGCATTGGCCTACTATTGTATGACAACAGGTATGCTCCACAAGGGAAAGCATTGAATGTGATATGGTCTCATACTTGTTCAATGGTTACTGAGATTGCACAACTTCACCCATGTAATTGGAGTTGTCTGAGATCCTGTTTTTCCTGTGGGCAACTGTTGACAGTTCATGTGGCATGCATGCATATGGTATGGTACATGTAGGAGCCACCTTGGTGTAGTTTGTTTCTGGGGCATACTTGACATCACGGAAATGTTTGCTAATCACAGGTGTTGTTCAAGTGTGATCAGTAACATGTGGTGACCCTTTTCCCCTTTGCATTTGCAGCATCATGCCAGACAAGTGAAGGAGACAGGGTGCAACCAAGTGGGGAAGAATCTGGCCACAGTACTTCCAGTCATGACATCACTGACACTGAGGGATCAGGTGGCCCACAGAGTGAGGGGAGTGCCACAGAGGACACAGGACTGACCTTGTCATCTTCATATTCTACCTCCAGTGGCCACTCCCTAGTGGTGGGGAACCCATCAGGACCTGCTCCTGTGCCATCCTTGTCTGCCAGCCCCAGTTCTATCACCACCCTCCCTGTTGTTTCTCGCCCAGTTGACCATGCCCACTCACCCAAGAGGATTGATGTCTCCTTTGCCCCAGCTACCACAGCACCAGCCCCTGTTACCCCTGCTGCCCTGAGTGAGAAGACTATTGACCTCCTGAGGAATATCTCTGTGGAGCAGACTGCCATAGCGAATGCCATCCATGGGTTGGCAAGCCAACTTCAGCAGACAAATGCTTTCCTAGAAGGCATTCATAGTGACATGTCTGGCCTACAGAGATCTTTTCAGCCTCTGGTCTCCTCGCTGATGATAGTCATCCACCCCCCCAATCCTCCCTCTGACCACCTCTCTCTTCTCAATCCAAATTCAGTATTCCCCTACCTGTCCTAAGCACACAGTCACATCTGCATGCACCTGCCTCAACACACACAAGCAGCAAACATTGACACAAACACCACAAGACATACCGGCATGCAGGCACTCATTATTCACCCACAGACACCACATCAGCCACCATTTCAACAGACAACCCCACCTACCCAAACACCACATCTACCATACCCACAGACACTACCACAGCACCCATTGACACATCCACACCACCCACCATACTCCCAGACTACAGCTCAAAACCCACAGACCCTCTCTCCTCAGACACCATATCAGCAGAGACCACCGCAACACCCACAGACACCACCCCAACAGATACACACACATCCACCACCCCATCATCACCCAGCACCTCCACCTGCCAGACCCCCTAAAACACACAAATGCCCACACCCACAAACACAATAGACACCACCCAAACACAGGCATACCTCACACATGCACACACACCTGGCATCTACACCCACAGACAAGCCCACCACTCCATCAGCCCCCAAGTGCCCAACCCCTTGTGATGACCCTACCTGTTTTCCCAAGGAGAGTATTCTTTTCGACCTTTCCCCTGTTACCTCCATACCCCCTCCCAAACCCAAAAGGCCCCCACCTACAGCCCAACCCATCCTTTCGACATCCAGGTCCTCCCCTGTCACACCTGTTCCCCTGCAAACACCCACACCCCTCCCCCCATAAGAAGACACCCACCCCTCTGAAGAAAAAGCCCCCCCTGCCAAACCCACCCATACCAACTCTGACCACACCACAAATAAGGATGAGCTCTGAGGTGCTGGCCTGACACTTGACCTTCCTGTGGAGGGTCCCTGGCAGTGATTGGAGTCTAGGTTGGGCACAGTAGTATGCATGGACTCACATAGAGTGGCCAATGGCCTTTGCTTTTCAGCATTTGAATTTAATCAACCCAAGCTGTTATTTTGTTGGGTGCACATTTGCCCTGCCATTACTTTTCTACCTTTATGTTGTTCCTGAATCACTTGTGCTGTATGCCTACAGTTGTGTGTGTTTCACCCTGATTGCTGATCCAGTTGCTGTTGTTTGCAATATCTGACTTAGTGGGCAGTGCTGGTCACCTAAGACAAGGGTAGATGTTCACTGTATGGATATGTGGGTATTGATCCAATTGGGGTGTCATTGCATTGTGTTATGTTTGCTAGGTAAGTATTTCATCTTGTGTTGGCCAATGTATGTATGGTGTTAGATTTTGTACTTTCGTCTCATGTGTGGGAGGTAGAGTTTTGTTTGTCCACACATGGAGGGTGTTCAATTGTGGTAGCTTCCTTTGCATTTGACTGTCCCTGTGTCAATTTGGATGTTTGTACATTACAGCTACTTCATCTAGATGTATTCCCCATGCTGTTGCTGTTGTGCATGCTTTCTTGACTTGCACTTATACATTTGCCAGATAGGCATGTCACTTTTCTCAAATATTGTTTGTTCCTGAGATACATGAAGGGCAGATTCCTGTGCAAATGCAGTTTTAGGGGCATTTGCACAGTGAAAGGTGTCCTAGAGCAGCCTCCTTCCATGAATGCTCCTGATGCGGCTATCCCTATTCTGCAGGTATTGTTCGCATTGAGCTTTGCATATTCGTTTCACAACCTATTGTGCATCCCATTGTCCTTCCATTGTGTTGCAATGTGGGTGCTGTGTTGGTCCATCGATGAGCAGCACCTGCTGCAGGACGTGTGTGATGGGCTCCATGTCGGTCTTTCTTCCATGGGACTGCCAACATTGTAATACGGTGGTCCAACAGCCAAGCAGATGGTGGTCGGACTGCCAAACGGGTAATGAGGACCTTAATCTTTGAAAATGTGTATCTTTGCTTGTGTATGTTGGATTTATTGTCGTTTTGGTCTTGGTTTATTCAGATAAATATTGGCTATTTTTTTATACTGGTGCAGAGTACTTTTGTGGTGTTTTCACTGTGTTACTGTGTGTTTGTGTAAAAATACTTTACACATTGTCTCTGAGATAAGCCTGACTGCTCATGCCAAGAAACCAAGGCTGTGAGCAGGGGTTATCTTAGCTGTGTGACTCCCTTACCCTGAACAGAGTGAGGGTCCCTACTTGTACAGGGTGCAAAACACTGCCAACAAGAGACCCCATTTCTAACACCTCCCTTTACCTCTATGCGCACATTAAAAAAATTGTTATTTAGAAAAATATTTACCTGTGTGATAAAGTACTGTGTGCCAAATGTGGAAATACTTACCTGCCTTGTAAATGGATGCATGGTAAAGGCTCATTCCTTGTTTTATATTCTATTAAATGAGTGGTATATTAATTTCAGCTAATTCATTTTAGTACATAGCATACCCTTTGAGAACATGTAATATTACAGTTAATATGTAATATTAATTTCAAAGCAAATCAATATAAGGTCAGTGCAAGCCATATTCACCTAAAAAGCAGTCATATTCATTTAAGCATGGATTCTGTTCATTTCGATATATGCTTAATTCAGTTCAAAGCATGCTACATTTATCTCACAGTTTCATATTTGTTTCAAAAAGTGTCATATTCATGTTACAAAATGTCATATTAATTTTGATGTGGGCAATATTAATTTCACCAGGTGTCATATTCATTTCAAAGTGGCTCATATTCATCTTAACATGTGTCATATTCCTTTCAATGAATGCCATTCATTTCAATGAATGTACTATTCACCTTAACACCTGTCAAAATAATTTTAACACAAGTCATATTCATTTTAACACAGGTCATATTCATTTCAATATATACAATATTTATTTTTTTGTGTATCATATCAATTTCAAAGCATAAAATATTCATTTTGACATGTTTCATTTCAATTTCAGCATCGGTCATATTCAGGTTAAGACATGTTGACTATATTTCAGTGGAGCTCATATTCATTTCAATGAATGTCGTATTCACCTTAGCATGTGTCATATTACTTTCAATGAATGCTTCATTCATATGAACACAATTTTAACATGAATCACATCCATTGCAACATATATCATAATCATGTCAATGTATATCATATTACTTTCAATGCAATCCATATTCAGTGTGATCAATGTCATGATCATTTTAACATTACTCATTTTCATTTGCAAACATGTCAAATTCATTTCAATGAAGGTCATACTCATTTCAACTCATGTTATATTCTTTTTAACATGTGTTATATTCCTTTCAGTCAATGTTATTTGTATTTCAATGGACGTCATATTCATATTAACAACTGTCATATTAATATTAAGCTGCAACTTATCAATTTTAACATATATCATATTCATTTGAATATGTGTCATATTAATTTCAAGGTGTGCCATATTAATTTAACAAATGTCATGAGTATTCCATCTTTGGTCATACTCATTTGAAGGCATGTCAGCTTCAATTCAATGGGGTTACATTAATTTCAACACAAGCCATATTAGTTTTCAATCATCTCATATTCATTTCCATCTGGGTAATATTAATTTCAACACTATTCAAATTCATTGCAACATGTTTAATGTTAATTTGAGTATATATTATATTATTTTCAATTTGCATTACTTTCTTTTCAGAATGGAATGTATTTATTTCAGTACCTTATATTCATTTCAGTCTGTCATATTCATTTCAATGTATGTCATATTCCTCTTGGCATATGTCAATCATTTCAAGGAATGTCCCATTCTTTTTGATGAATATTGTATTTGGTTTAGTGATTTTTTTATTGTTTACCACCAGGGCCATATTAATTTGAGTATGACTGATATATATCTCAGTAGATTTTTTATTCAGTTTGGTGTGTGTCTTATTCATATTAATCACTAAGTAGCATATTCACTCTGCCAGGTTTCATATTTGTTTTGGTTCAATTCAGATTCACTCTGCCAGGTATCATAATTATTTTGACACATAGTATATTCATTCTGGTGTGGGTCATTTTTATTTTGCAGCACGCTGTGCATTTCAGAAGGTTTCCTATATGGGGAGCTGTAATTTTGACATGAACGGCTTCCCATAGGGACATCCGGTGGCTAGAAACAGCCCAGTTGTCCCTGATATCGGTCAGAAAATTTCAATTTGGTGAAGTGGGGTAGTGTTTTAAAACTTTGCCAAGGTAAATGCTCTAATTGTGTAACTTTGCAGGCAAGGGCTTTCACTTCACCTGCCCATTGTACTCAAATAAACCTTGTTTCAAATTGGGACATTCCATGTAATTATATTTAATTTTCAAGCCATGTCGTGGACTACGATCTCATTATCCTTTAATTGAATGTAACAATATAGAGGTAATCTTTTTTTTAGGATAGGGTAGGTTATGGGCTTAAGGTGAAGAGTTTAGGGGTAAAGGATTTAAGGGCAAAAGATGGAGTGTATATTGGTGAAGGATTGATGGGTGAGGGGTTTCGGAATGAAAAGTCATAGGAAGCATTTTAAAGGTGAATAGGTGATGGGTAAAGGGTTAGGAATGAAGGGTTTAAAGGTGAAGAGTGAAGGGTACATGGATGAAGAGCATAAGGGTGAAGGTTAAGGAAAGTTTAGAAGGGAAGAGTTTGAGAGTAAAGCATTTAAGGGTGAAAGGTATAAGTTTGATGGTTGAATAGTCGAGAGGTAAAGAGTTTAGAGTAGAAGGTGTTTAAGTGTGTGTAGAGGTTAGGAGTGAAAATAGAAGGGTTTGGGATGGAGAATTCAAGGGTGAAATGTTGTTAAAATAAGTGAAGAAAAATAACTCCAAAACACTAGAGGAAAAGCAAGCATACATCCTATGGTATATCTAGGCTGTACATTGAATTCAAGGTTGTCAATCTTTATAAATGGCATGGCTTAGTTTTGGAAGTATTTTTCACTCAGGAAACTCTGAACAGAATTTAAAAAATAATTCAGAAGTGTCAGAATTCAAATCAAAATGCTTGCAAAGTTCTCATCTACTTTCCACATGATTCAGCCATTTGGTCACCTGGGCCTCCAGAGATGTGTCATGCTAAGTACACCTTTTCCTCAGAATCCTGCTGAGTAGGTGCACCTCCCTGCTTCATAAAAGCCGTTGTGTGTCAAAGCTTGTGTTTTCATGCAGTATTTGGATTGCAGGAGCTAAAAAAAAAACAAATCTTAAAATCTGCTTTTCAGCTATACCCCAGTAAAAATATCCTTGGGAAACAGAAGAAGAAAGAAAACAAAAGACAAATACAGAAGAGGAAGAGGAAGATAAATCATCTCATAAGAAGAATGATAGTAGCAAAAAAAAGCCTACAAATGGTAAGGAATCGGTAGGCTGCAAGCCCACTGTAATTTAACAAAATGTCTTTCACAATCAGACAACTTGATGGCAACCAAATGGAGTGAGTAGCAATTTTCGACCCACCTCATTAATATTCATTAAGTAAGCTCAATTATGACCCACGCGAAATTGGAACATTATGGACTGACATATGAATGCATGGGTTGGGTAGTAAAATTCTTTACTAGATTCAAAAATATTGGTCACAAATTCAAACCATGACCCGGCCCATTATTCCCACAGGTTCTCGTCTTTGTAGATTCCAGAAAGATGCTTTAAAACTGAACCATGATGTTTTTATCTGCTTTAAAGAAATTGTAATTATTAGCACAGAGTAGCATATTGTGGAATTTTACCCTGAATCCTCACACTCTGAATGTCAGCTGCAGAACGCCTTCATGGTTATCTGTTAGGAAGCTTCTACTTGCAAATAGAACCAATGTTACATCGGAGGATGCCCAACTCTAGAATAACTTTAAATAATATTTCATATTCAGTGTTGAGGGGCACTACTAGCCAAAATGAGCCACACTAATTTTCCACCATTCCTAACTTCTAAAAGCTGGCGATAACAGTTGGGGGTGTAACACAGGCCCTGCAGCCACTTATGTGGGGGTAGGTGTTGGGTAACCCTTCAGGAGGTCCCGACCCCTTCAGGGAGGCCATTTTCTGTCAAATACCAATGCATATCTTTGAGATAGGGGAGATTCAGAGGCCCCGCTTCATATCTTCATAGTCTACAGGGGGGCTCCACTTTACCTTTCTCCACTGGCCACAGTATTTTGTACTGTTCAAATTTTCAAACAGTTATACTACTAATGTTTCAAGTAATGTGTAAAATTCAACCTCTGTCTCATTTTTCTTGGGAGTCTTATTGTTTTGTAGTTAATAAATAGCAGTAAGCGAATTTGTGAATTGTGAAACAGGTGAAATGTTCATTGTTTTCGGCTTTCAGAGCGGAATTAAGGTTGTACCGCTGCTCCACTGGTGGACACAAAGCACAACATAATTACATTTAAAAGCAATGTGGGGTACTGGGTAATGTATTTACCTTAATGGTAATTTCAGTAAGGTATATACATTTCCAGGACCCCCAACAGTACTCTTGAAAGTTATTTCCCAAGCAGGAAAGCCCTGCAGGCACTACATACAGGCTCTCTTCCTATCTTACATGGTGGAAGAAGAAATTCATGTGCTGCAGGACCATTCTCTCTTTATTCCACCTTTTTGAATTTGGGGCAAGTGGATGCCTAGTCAGCGGAAATGGGCAAAATTGCCCGACGTTTTGAGTCAACTTACCACTGATTTAAGAAAACAATTGCCCATCCCTTGGTAAATTGCCTGCTTCACTGCTTTTATAATGTAATCAGTTAGTAGGGTTTTGGCAACTCTGCTATCAATTAGAGAAATCACTGACTTAATCTACAAATCGTCATTACAGAGTTACTCATAAAGCTGCATGGTTATACAAAGCGTCTCCACTGCCTTATTAATATACTCCCCCATATTGAGGTCTTTTATCATACATCCTGGCAGATCTCCCCACCATCTCTCCCACCAACCAAAGCTTGCACAGGACCATCAACTTTAAACAACAAATTTCAGAATGGACATCCCAGAACAGTAACTTGGATAGTGGTCTATGATAATGGGAAATACCACAAAGGGTCCTAAAGAGCAGTTCAAAGCTGCCAGCTTACTGGAAACCACACACTGCGTACACTTCTTCATCCATCACGCTGCTAAGCAATGTGTCCCGTAACATGATATCACCATGGACATTGAAACACCTTCCAAATAGGATGAAAACAAACCACCCTTCCAACCACACACCCTACAGCGTTATTTAAATACCACCTTTTCTTGTGTTTCTAATATTTGCATTCTGAATACTTATTTAAAAACTAGGCTATGATTACAAGATTTCTGGTTTTTGGTGCTGGGATACCAAGGGATTGTACTCTCCAGTTCCAGCCAGTATCCCAACACCATAAACCAGCAGTAGTGAGTGTTGTTGCCGCAATGGGAAATAACTAGCGAGACATAGGAATACCTGGCCCTTTTCCACTAATTACACTTGAAGATAAATCCACAAACATTTTTCTCAGTAAGAGGGCCAGAGGGGTCATGGAATGAGAAGGGGGTCACAGAATCAGGAAAGAACATGGTTAAAGGAGGCCGTGAATAGCACTGTCTGCTCCCCCTGTGGCACTGCAGGGGTTGGATGTGGGCTAGCTTAGTGTAAGAAATTGGGTTGTTAGTTGATTGGGATGTGAACCCTGGTCACGTAGAAACCACAATCCTTGTCAGGATAAGACACAACCACCCCAGATTAACCTGTGCTCAACTCCTTGTAGCTGAGCACAGAGCAGTCACACTAAACTAAAGTGCAGGTGCTCTCTCCCATAAAAGTTGGTATGATTAGCTTACACTTGTTTGGCATATTGCATAACCATGGCCTGTAAATTTCAATGTTACTAGTGGGTCTGCAATGCAGATTACACCATCCACAGAAATAGCCTTTCAAACCTGTCTCAGCCCTGCCACTGCAGTGGCTGCGTGTGCAATTTACTGCCATATTGACTTAGCATTTCAAACTACTTGCCAAGGCATAAACTCCCCTGTCACTACACCTTAGTCACCCCTAAGGTAGGCCCTAGCTAGCCCTATGGGCAAGGTGCTGTGTATGTGGAAGGTAGGACATGTACTTAGTAGTGACAAACAGCCTGTTATGTTTTTCACTAGTGTGAGGGCTGCTCCTCTCATAGGTTTGCATTGAGAATTCCCTTATAAACTTGTAAGTGGTATTTTCTGATCTGAAAGGAATAGCCGGGGCATGTTTGGTATGTTTGGAATGGTAGTGAAAATTTCTGCTTACTGGTGTAGTTAGATTTTACATTGCTATTTTAGAAATGCCACTTTTAGATAGTGGGAAGTCTCTGTGCTTAAAACTCTATGTTGTTTGCAGCCTGACTCCAATCCACATCTAGGGCAGAGTGGCAGTTACAGTTTGTGCATACTTTCCACACAGCCACAACACAGGAGGGGTTGGGTGTGCCAGGAGATACATCTTCATCTTCATCCATCTGTATGGATGTATCAGTTGCATCAACTGATAGTTTTCCTGGGCTGGGAGAGGGAGAGGTCTTTCACACCCAACATGTCAATAGGGTGTGTCCAACCCTCACACAAAGGGTTGAGCTAACCACTACTGATGTCCGAAATACAGGGCTGCAGTGAAAGAGGTTTGTGTTGCACTTAAAAGGATTCCTTTTGAAGTGACATCTTACATTAAAGACATTTTTGAGTACTGGCACAGGGGCCCTGACCCCATGTATGTAGAGCACTTCTGCAACTGGAGCTGAACCTCTGTCAGAAGGACTACTGAGCTGCACAAAGGACTAATCTGGACTGCTCTTCTGTTGTTGCCCTGCTGCCTTCTATCTGCTGGGCGGCATAAAGGGCTTCCTGGATTGCTTTTCTGCGTGTTGCCTTGCTGCCAGATACTCCCTGACTTTAGTTTCCCTAGGCTCTGCTGCTTCTGCCAGAAGGAACCATCATTGAGACTACTTTCTTTGTTGTGCCAACCTGCTTGTCTGCTGGAGCAACTGCCACTCTGCTCAAGGAAACTCATATGCTGGCCTACTGCATAGCTGCCCTGCTTTGTGCCCAAGTGTTCTCCCAGGGGCCCCAGTGCAGGGTGGGCACTGTTTACTGCCCCTTGGCTGCCTAAACCAATGCATTGGGGGACGCTTTATATTTCCAATTCACTTTTTATCACTAGTGGATAGTGTGCACTTTTACTTTCCCTCAGCGCCTGGTGAGCACTGTTTTACTGCTCTTTCTCCGGCCCTGCATGCTGATTTCGGGACCACACATTGCCTGGGACATCAAGGGAGACTACTACAGACAGTTGCACAGTGCTGTGTGTGCATCCAAAGTGTGGCTGGTGCTTCCCCCAGAGTTCATAACAGCGCCAAAGTGAGAGGACTTAGGGCCAGATGTAGGTAGAAACCAATTTGCGAGTTGCAAATTGCGAGTCTGTCCGACTCGCAATTTGCAACTCGCAAATTGGTATGCAGAAAGGTGTCTCAGACACCTTCCGCGACTCCCTATGGGGTC
Source organism: Pleurodeles waltl (assembly GCF_031143425.1). Lineage (NCBI taxonomy): Eukaryota > Metazoa > Chordata > Amphibia > Caudata > Salamandridae > Pleurodeles > Pleurodeles waltl. Next base: position 788,704,371 of record NC_090442.1, on the reverse strand, counting down.
GAGTAGCGAGTCTAGGCACTCACGGGGATGGTGGCCTGATGTAGACAGCAGACCACCATGTCCATGACTGCTTTTAAATAAAGCAGTTTTTTTTTCTCTTTGCAGCCCGTTTTCCTTAAAGGAAAACGAGCTGCAAATAGAAAAAAATACTGAAACCTTTTTGTTTCGGTTTTTTTCAGAGTTTTCAAAAATACTGAAACCTTTTTGTTTTCGTTTTTTTTCTCTGAAAAAATATTATTGGGAGCATTCACAAAGGGGAAGGGATCCCATGGGGACCCCTTCCCATTTGCGAATGAGTTACCATCCACTTCAGGTGGATGGTAACTGCGGGTTGATTTGCGACCGCTTTCGCGGTCACAAATCAACCCTACATCGCGGTGCAACTCGCAAATAGGTAGGGAACGCCCCTTCCTATCTGCGAGTCGGAAACACATTTTGCGAGTCAGTACCGACTCGCAATATGTGTTTCAGCATCGCGTGAGGGCATTAGCGTCTCGCAAACGGCGTTTTTCGCTGTTTGCGAGGCACTAATGCCTTCCTACACCTGCCCGTTAATCACTCTCCCTGGACATCAAGATCTGGAGCACAACATCGTTATGGTGCTCTCACTAGACCCATGCAGCAGCTCTAGAGTTCAGAGACTCAAGTGCACTCCCTGCACGCTGGCAAGGGCTTGCCTGTATTTAACTTGCAAACCTCTGAAGCCCTGGCAGATGCTCTGTGTGTTCATGGGCAGCTGCCCTTGGAATTTCTGCATGTGGGGAGTCGCAGGGTGTGTGCACCCCATAATATCGCAGGTACTTACTCGGTGGCCTTTTGTTGTAGGTCAGGTCTGCAAAGGAGGCTCCGATCACCACCAGAGAGTGGTTCATGTTGCACTTAGGTACTGATTACCATACTCTAGGCACTAGGTGCACAGGAGCCGTCTTAAGAGCATTTGCTCTAAAAACAACTTCTAATTATTACCACATTCCTGCTAATAGGAGTGCAGAGCTCACTGTGCCTGTGTGGGGTTACCGTCTACTTATGGGATGGTTGATGATTCATGCATTTGTGGCAATTATAATGTTACATAGGTTTGGCCTCTGAAATCAGGTAAATTACTTGCTCAAATGTAACAATTTATGTACATGCTCTTTTTAGAAAGCCTGATGTGCCTCAGTAATTACTGATCTAATGATGTGTAACGTATACAGTTTTAGTTCTTGCATTGCCAGGACAAAGAGTATTGACAGAGTATTTATGAATCATGCATAACATGGTCTCACAATATGTACAACAGAGAAACCTATTTTTTATATGATCCTATGTGAAGTCTCATTTGTGATTCATTTACTGTGTCACTGGTGAGAGTGTGTTGTGCAAACGCTTCACACATTGCCTCTGGGGATAAGCCTGACTGCTCTATGCCATGCTACCAGTGGATGAGCACAGGTTATCTTTGGTGTATAACTTACCTGCCCTAACTAGAGGGGTGGGTTCTTCCTGGCTGTAGTGCATACTCTAGCCAACCATAAACCCCATTTCTAACAGGGGTACAAGTTCTAACTTCCCTCATTATTTTGGGTAAGGAATGCCAATTGTGTCTATGCACCCTGCAGGAATGAGCATCCCACTGCATGGATGATGGGTAGAAGAACAAAGGGGCTCATCTACCTTCTCCTTATAAAATAAAAACATGTATTTATTGGATGGATCAGAGTTATTAATTCCCGCATGCTGCTTAAGCACAGCGACCATGAGGCCCTTAAAATGTGTTAGATTGGCTTATACACAGTTGCCATATTTAATTTACTTGTAAGGACCTAGTAAAGTGCCACCACCTGTGCCTAGGGCCTGTAAATTAAATGTTACTACTTTGCCAGCAGCACTGGTTCTGCCACTCACTTATGTAGCACTTTAAACATGTCTCGGGATTGCCACTGCAGTGTTGTGCTGTGTGTGTGCAGTTTTAAACTACCAATTCATCCTGGAAAAGTAAACAAAGTAAACATTTTGCCAGGCACAAGTCTTAATTTTGAATACATATAACTCACCCCTAGGGTAGGCCCTCGACAGCCCAGAGGGCAGGATGCAATGTATTTAAAAGTGGACAATGTACTGTCTAGTTTTACATGTCCTGGTAGTGATAAAACTCTTACAGTTGATTTCACTTCCGCAAGGCCTGTCTCTTCCATGGGATATCATTCGAGTGGAGAAGTGTGCACAATGGTTAGAGCAGTAGACCCTGATGCAGAGGTCTGGCCCGGGACCAGGGTTCAATTCCTACCTCAGCAGGTTTTGGGCTCAATTCCCTTGGACCAGATAGTTCTTGCCTAGGTGCCTAATCTAATTAATGGATCCCACTCTGTAACTCTGGGCAATAGCTTGCTTAATCTCCACAATGGCCCTGACAGCGCTTGCATGTCTGGCTTCACCCTGGGGGTGCCCCGGAGTGGGCGCCTCACAGGGAAAAGCTAGGAGGGGGTTCCACAGCAGTATGCATACAGTGCCTTGAGACCCTAACGGGTGAGTAGTGTGCTATACAAGTGCGAAGTTTACAGTTTTTATTACAAGTACTATTAAAAGTGTAATTTTCAAATGGGAAGAGATAATTCCTTCAAGTTTGGTGTCTCTGGAACAACAAGTTAAAATACTAACTTAGGGTGGAGTTGGATTTTAAATCACAATTTTGAAACTACCACTTTTAGAAAGTTGGCGTTTTCTTGTCTTAGCCCTTTCGTGCCTGCAGCCTGGCTCTCATCACATGACTGAGTGTAGTTGGCAGTTGGGCTTTTTGTATTCCTTCTAGGCAGTCACACACAGTGGGAGCTTAGGTTTGACTTGATGGGCCATCCTAGGCAGGATGGGAAGGAGGAACTGGACACAGCCTCACCCCTTGTAATTAGTCCGGAGCCAGGGCCAAGGAGGCAGGACACCTGTGCATTTCAAAGGCATGCCTCTAGAAGCTTTCCCCAGTTCAAAGCCACAACTGGGTATAAATGCTGGACCTCAGACACCACAGTCTTCAGTAGTCTTCTGAACCTGTGAAAACTCTGCCAGGATGAAGGACGGCTGTGGTGCCCTAAGGACTGCCATTCTGCTGGACTACTGATCTGAATGAACTGCTACCCTGCTGTGCTGACTAGCTACTTTCCACCCTCTTGGCTGTGTGAGAAAGACTGGATGTGCATCTCTAGAAACCAGAACACAGAGTGACTCCAAGGGCTAGTTGTCTGGCCTACTGATCTGAAACCTCAGGGACACAACAGGCTTCCAACCACCTTGCACCTGTACCTGAACTCTGCCATCTGTGAGTCTACGCTGCCAAGTGTTGACACCCCAATCCTGGACTCTTGGAAATGTTCTTAAGGTGCTCTACCAGCCTCTGTGGATCCAGAGGAACCAACACATCTCCTCTGCTGTGTGGCTCAAACCCAAGCAGAATGAATGCATTGCCGCTGCTGCATGGATTGACCCATCACAAAGACCCGCATTGCATCACCTCTCTTGAAAACAGATGCAATACTCAACTGTGTGATGCATTCTCGCCACCGTCTCTTGCATCTCTCATCGACAGCACCCTGAACGATGATGAGGGACTGCGCATCACAACCCTTTGGTACTGAAGCATTACTGCGACTGCTCACCATATCCCCACTGCAAACCTTCACATTACAAGCCTTATTAAAGGGCTCCAAGCCACAGGTCCTTGACTTGCAGCGTCGTTAAAATCTCGGCACTGATGAATCGCTTTGGCTGTGTAATGCATCTTCAACGCTGATCCTCACAATGCTGTGTAAACCATGATTTAAGGTACTCTGTTCAGTTGGCCTATCTAGGTCCCTGTAATCAGCCCATGCTCCATCACGGTCGGCCTGAACTTGTGACTTTGTCCTAGTTTGTGCTTTGGGATTTTTGGCACTTTTTAAAATAAAATCTTTCAAACTTCATATCTACTGTTCCAACTGATTGTATTTTTATGTTCTGTTTTTCTAAGTTTGTATGAGATCTTTTTGTGTGGTGCTTTCACTTTATAACCGTTTGAAGTGTTGCACAAATACTTTATACATTACCCCTAGGTCAAGCCTGACTACTCTGTGCCAAGTTGCCAGAGGGTTGAGCAGAGGTTAATCTGAGGTCGCTTGTGCCTTACCCTGTGAAGGATTTTGGTTACTGCTTGACCAGGGCTCACACTCCAGCCAACCATCAACCGTGAGGTAAATAGGTATTTATTATTCTTCACTTCTTTCTAGTTACGTTCCAAGATACTTATGGATGGAGTTAATAACAATAAATACGTCCCTTAAAATGTTGTTTCTTGCTCAATGCAGTGAGCACTGTATTAATATAGGTTGATACTTTTGATCACATATAGTGGCAGACATTTTGTTTCCTTCCTTTGCGGCTCCAGTGATATGTGAAATGCTATTTACTGTGGCAGACAACTTTCCTTCCGCCTGATGGTGTATCATTGCCTGAACCCACCTCATGAGTTTAAAGAGTGGCAAACCCCACAGAATCAAACACAGAGACAGTATTTTAAAATGCTTGATTGGCCTGCATTGGTTTCATGTAGCTAAGAGGGCCCTGTATAAAATCATCTGCATTTGCAATCCATCTGTCTTCAAATCAGCATAATTTCTAGTCAATCTTGTTTCAGTCAATGCACATTTTCTTGCTTTCTTTGATCTTTTTATGACATCACAGATTAGGTATGATCTTTTCCTGTCTCAACCCCAGCTCATAGAACAATTCAAGGCCTTCTCAGAGAATAAGGGCAATGCTGTATGAAGCAAAATTAGATGGCCTGGCACTTCTCCATGTTGACACTAGTTTTGATCCGGTGGTGATGCACTAACATTACCTCCGCTTTGGAAACCATTACTGGAGACTGGTTGTTTCTTGGTGACAAACACAATGGCATCCCTGTGAAATGATTGCCATCAGGAGTTCTAGCAGCCGCTAAAGTTTACAGGTCTCACCAGGAAAGGCATTTTTTTTCTTTTCGTAATGCCTTTAGAATCACTTGAGGAATCTGCACAAAATTTTGCCCACTTTCAGTCTTTCATGGCAAGGTTAATGCAGATCCATTGAAGAAAGGGGCAAGGAAAAAGAGATTGGCAGCAGTGACAAGTCTTGGCTAGCCCTGTGCCCTATTGTCAGTGGGCCAACAACCCACACACAATACAGCCTTTGAGGCTATACAGCAGGAATTGGCCAAAGAGCCTTGTTTTAATCAGGCCTTGAACCCCACTCTCTGTGGATGTCCAAGCCTATTGCACATGTCCTTTGGCTGTGCACCTTGAATGTTCGTCGCAGGACCAGCCCGTCCCCGAGGAGGCCAACGTCAGACTGCACACGATCTGCAGCCTACTGTGGGCAGCAAACCCCAACTGCACACAACCTACAGTTGTGGATAGCAGGGGTTGGCAGCTCATGGTCTCTGGCCAGGCCCTTTGCTTTACTCTCTGTGGGGAGCCAACCCCCTCTGCACACAGCCTTCTTGCTAATGATGCTCATGGCCCTGGCATATGAAGTTGGGTGTGGTGGCAGGGCCTTGACACTGGCCAGGCCCTGTGCCCCACCCTCCACTGGCAGCCAAACCCCACTGCACACAGCCTTTGGTTGAGTGCAGCTGTAGATGGTCTCAGGAGTGTAACCTCCTCGATGAGCACTGAACTTCTGCCAGGCCTTGTAGCCAACCCCTGCTGTGCAACACTGCAGACCATGAGCATTAATAGCAAGAAGGCCATGCGCAACAGATGTTGGCCAACTGCATGCATCAATGTGCAGGACCTGACTAAGGATGGTCTCAGTGGGGTTTGGCTGCTTAGCCTAGCAACTGGCCATGCTCAGGGCTCCAATCTCTGAGGATGGACAACTCCCACTTCACACATCCATCATCATTGCCTTGAATGTGTTGGCCAAAGGAGATCTCATCTTCTGTGGGCAATCAACCCATGCTATAAAGGTATTGTAATATTCTGTTTCATGAGGACAGACTATTATAAAAATGACAATACATTATAATAAAGTTCATTACCACTGTACGAGGCTATATTAACCTATATTAAAGGCCTTCTACAGCATAATAGGTGTGGTCCTATGGCACACCCCTATAAAAAGTGAGCTGACCCTCAATGGTCAATATGCATGGTATGGTCCACAATTATTAATGCTTTTCATTAGGTTTGTGTTTCTATCGTAATACAGGCCTAATGTAAAATGTTATTGTGAGATTTAATACTCAATGCAATTGATGACTAGCGTTGGATAGTTTCTCAAACTAAAAGAAAGTGATGTTATTTGCTACTTTGCATTATTTGATGTGAAGTGGGTATTGTATAGGTGGTGCATGGCCTTTTACATGGAACCATCCAGGTATTGTGGTAGAATCACAATCTCCTATCATTGTGAGATAGAGATGTGTATCAAAATCCTGTGCCTCCTCAAGGCAGGCACAATAAGGGGACATTTCTTCATGTATCCTAATAAATCCTCCTTAGTATGTCTGCTCTTTTTTAAAGGACTCATGAAAAGAAGGAAAAGTGTCAATAACTGAGAAGATCCATTTCCATCAGAACACCTAGGGCCTTATTTAGAACTCAGTGGACAGGTTACTCCATCACAATGGTGACGGATTTCCTGCCTGCCAAAATCTAAATGCCATAGGATAGAATGGGATTTAGATTACCGCGGATGGGATATCCGTCGCCATTGTGACGGAGTAATCTGTCCGCCGAGTTTTTAATCATGCCCCTAATCTTTACAGAACACATACACCTTTGCAATTAAACTATCAATGAAAGTGTAAATCAACACCAGATATGTTTCAGAAGAGCTATCTAGTTCTGAGCAGCAGGGGCTGCCACAAAAGGGCGCCAAGGCGCCACCCACCTTATTTTTTTCAAGTTATGTGGATGTTCATTGCAAAGAGCAATTACCATCCACATAAGTTATTTTTTAAATTAAATAAGGGCTTTAAGCCATAGGTTGCTGCTTTAGTGCCCAGCTGTCTCACGCATTTGCTGCATGACAGTCAGGCAGCCAGGCACTTCCATGTGGGACACATGATCTAGTGAGCATATGTCCCTCAGCATTTTCCTTTAAAAAACACGGCTATTCTATGCAATGTTTGAGGGGCTGAAGAGACCTCCCATTCATGACGCCAGCAGTGTCATATTTACAGGCAGTCCTGGGCGTCTAAGGAATAAGCCCTGTATTCTTCGGACTGCCTGTAAATTACTTTCGCAGGCTGTATGCAACACCCTTTCCCAACTCGTCACCTGTGATGTGTTGGGAAAGGGTGTTCCTTGAAGCCTGTGAAAGACTGCAGGCATGTGAGTCACAACTCTGTGACCTCGAGCCACATGCATGCTTTTGCATCAGAGGCCGAGAGGGAACGCTTGCCACCCTCCAGTCTCCCATCCTGTACTAGAAGAGCAGCAGCAAACCCTGTTGCGGGTTGCCCTGCTTTTTTCTAGAGCAAGATTTGCCAGGAAAGTGGGACAGGGAATAGAGGCCTTCTATCATGCCTGCCAGCCTGTGGTTTATTTTTTTACTGTTTTAGAAACAATAAAAACAAACCGCAGGCTGGCACAGCAGAGTGTACGTCTGGAACTCATGTGTTTATAAGTTTTTCTTTTGTGCGCTATTATCATGCGAGTCATATGACTTTAAGCCATTAGTTTATGTCACTATATTGTGAAGCATTTATTAAAACTGTTAATAAATGCCACTCATTATTATAGTGATATATACTAATGCACTAAAGTCAAATGTTCCTGCATGTTAAAAGCATACAAGAGAACACTTTTAAAATGTTAGCTCAGGGTGTGTGCATCCTGAAGTGACATATGTAATAGTGTTCTAGTCTCTTTTATGATTTTAACATGGAGGAGCATTTCACCTTAGTAAATCAGTTAATATCTCTATACTGAAAGGCATTTATTAACCGTTATAATAAATGCCTCTGAATATAGTGGCAAGCCTAAGTTATAACGTGAAACGCTCCTGCATGTTAAAGGCATACAAGAGGGCACTTCTAAATATGTGAATTCAGGATGCACGTATCCTGAACAAAAGAGCTTTAGTCTCTTGTAAGCTTTTAACATGCAGTAGCATTGCACTTTAGTGCATCAGTTCGTATCACTATAGTGAGAAGCATTTATTAACAGTTTAATAAATGCCTCTCACTATAGTGATATAAACAGATGTACTAAAGTGAAAATTTGTGTCGTGCATCTGGATTGTATTTATTAACTGTTAACCACTTTCCATGTATTGAGTATTATACACCACACGTTCGAAGTGAAAAACCTTGGAAGTTACACTAAACATGGTATTTTCTAATGGAGGAGTACTCTTCCAGGAGGAAACCTACAATAAACATAATGCTCACTCCTTTTTACTATGGTAGAACCTGTGTGCATAGTACTAGTTAGTATGAATGCACACCACTACTAGTGAGAGAGGACAGCAGTGCTATATATTAATAGAAGATATAACAAATTCCTTCTCTGACTCTTATTCAATGCTATATTTTTATAAATATTTCTGTTTCTGTTTGGGATGCCTTGTACACTAAAGTAAAGATGTGTGACATCATAAACTTAAAAAGAGTTCAGCATAGGATGAAGGCCAAGTGTAATAGAGTTTTGGCCACCTAAGGGGGTTTGGGCCTTTGGAAAGAGTGGGTTGTAAGTTAGCTGCCCACGGGGGTTTGGGTGCGCACAAAGAGTTTAGAACTGGGCAAACGCTGTGTGTCAAAGTGGTTGGCCATCTAAGTGGGATTGAGTGTCTAGAGGGAGTGAGCTCTTCTTGAGGGTTTGTGCACAGACCAAAGACCATGCACAGCAGGGGCTTGCTCCTCCATGTTTAGTAAGTTGTCCACAAGTGGTTGGCTGCTGGCAAAGGGTTCTGAACTGGGGAAAAAAAAAACATGTATAGTAGGTGTTTGGTCACCTACGGTTGACCAAACACCGAAGGGTGTCTTGGATGTTTAGAGGCAGTGAGCTCTCTGTGAGGAGTTGTGGACAGGCTCAAGACCATGTGCAACAGGTGCTTGTCCACCCATATGTGGTTAGCTGTCCACAGAGGGTTGGGTGTCCACAAAGAATTGAGCACAAGGTGAAGGCTGAGCGTAGTAAGGGTTTGGTCACCTAGTGGGCTTGGGCATCTGGAGTTAGTGAGCTATTCATTAGTGGCACTCCTCAGGGCAAAGACGATGCACAGCAGAGACCTGCCCACAGGGGCTTGGGTTTCTGCAAATAGTTTGGAACTGGGCAAAAACCATGCATAATAGGGATTTGGCCACCTACGAGAGCTTGGGTGTCTGGAGGGAGTGGTCTCTCCATGAATGGTTGTGCACAGGGCAGGACTATGTATCACAGAGGTTTGCCCACCCACATGCAGTTTGTTGTCCACAGGGGATTGGCTGCCAGCAAACGATTCGCATTAGTGTAAAAGCGGTGTGTAGTAGAGGCTTGTTCATCTAGGGAGATTGACTTTGAAGAGAGTGGGCTGTCCTTGAGTGGTTCTAAAAATGGCAAAGACGGTCTGCAACAGGAGCTCACCTATCCATCTACAGTTGATTGTCATGGGATTTTGGCTGTCTTCAAAGGATTTGGTATAGGGTGAAGGCCGTGCGTAGTAGGGCTTAGTAGGGTTTTGCCCACCCATATGCAATTAGTTGTCGAAAGAGGATTGGGGCTCTGCAAAGGGTTTGGAATTCGGTAAAAGGCATAGACAAAAGGGTTTCTATCTCCAAAAAGGGCTTGGGTGTCTGGAGTGAGTGGCTCTCTGTGAGGGTCGTGCACAGGGCAAAGACTGTGCACAGCGGAGGTTTGCCCACCCATATGCAGTTAGTTGCCTTCAGAGGGTTGGATCTCTGCAAAGGGTTTGGAACTGGGTGAAAGCCCTACGTAATAGAGTTATGGCCTCTAAAGAGATCTTGCATGTCTAGCGGAATTGGGTTGTCAGTTGCCCATAGGAGGTAGGGTGTCCGCAAATGGTTTAGCACAGCACAAAGGCCCATTGTAGTGAGTGTTTGGATAGCTAAGAGGGATAGCATGGCTGAATATCTGTGAGGGACCCTGCATATCATAAAGGTCGTGAACATCAAGGGCTTGCCCATCCATAAGCGGTTAGTTGCCCATAAGCAGTTGGCTGTCCGCAAATGGTTCAGCAATGGGCAAAGGATGTATAGAGAAGAGGTTTGGCCACTAAGGGGTGTGGGTGTCTGGAAGGAATGGGCTGCCCCAGAGGAGTTCTACACAGGGCAAATACAGTCTTCAGCAGCAAACTGACCAACCATATTCGGTTGCTTGCCCACAGGGGTTGGATGACTACAAAGGATTGTGCACGTTCATAGGCCATGTATATTAGGGGTTTCGTACCGAAGGGGGCTTGGATAGCTGGAGGGAGGTGGCTCTATGTAGGAATCTGTACTCAAGGTGGTGGAGACCATGAGCAGCAGGGGTTTCCCCACCCATATGACCTAGCTTGTCCACCGGGGATGGATGTGATCAATGGGTTTAGCACAGGCCAAAGGCAGAGCGTAGTAGGCATTTGGCCACCTAAAGAAGATTGGGGATCTGGAGTGAGTGGGACACCCCATTAGTGTAGCTCCACAGGGCACAGACTGTGTATAGATGCTTGCTTACCCTATGCAGTTAGTACCTACATGAGGTTGGGCCCCCAGAAAGGGGTCAGAACTCAGTGAAAGTCATGCTTAGTATGGGTTTTGCCACCTAAGGGTCTGGGATGCCTGGAGGAGTGGGCTGGCTGTGAGGAGTTGTGCACAGGGAGAAAACTGTGCAGCAGGATCTTACCCACACATATGCTGTTGATTGCCCACAGGGGGTTGGATGTCAGCAAAGGGTTTAAAGCAGAGTGAAAGCTCCATAGTGGGGATTCAGCACCGTAAGGGGACTTGAGAGTCTGAAGGTAGTAGACTGTCAATGAGCGGATATCCAAAGGGCGAAGACGGTGCACAGCAGGAGCCTGCCTATCAGTATGCAGAAGGCCACCCACAAAGGGTTGGTTGTCTGCAAAAGTTTCAATGCAGACTGAAAGCCATTCACAATAGGGGTTTGGCCACCTACTGGGAGCTTAAATGTCAGTCAAGTTTAAGTTTATTGGATGATTAATTAAAATATTTACAATATTGTGCTCACATAAGTTAACAAAAACATTAAAATATTATTTTAAAAAATCACTTTACACAATAATCTACAATGGAATGCAAGGAAATTTGTCCATATGGGGGCTAAAAAGTGCTTGGGTGTAATTGAGGAACTAGACTTAGATATTTTGAAGTGCATGTAGCTGGTAAAGTGCTACTGGCTGAAATAAAGTGCTGGTGAAGGATTGACTGGCTGGAATAATGTGTGCAATCCATTCTTGTGGTTTTACATGGAGAGTGTGAACATTTCCTGACAGTTAGCTCACTACTGAATGAGGAAGTGTGAGTGTACTGAGGGAGTGGGCTTTCTGTGTGGGGTTGTGCACAAGATAAAGACTGTGTGCAATAGGAGCTTGCCTACCCGTCTGCAGCTGGTTGTCCGCAGAGGATTAGCTGTCCCCAAAGAGTCTGGAACAGAACAAAATCTGTGCTTAGTAGTAGGAGAAACTGTAACTCACGCCCAGCTATGCACAGTGTTGACACCAACGAGGTAATTTCATTTGTCATCAGTGATGTTATCAAGGAAGCCATAGAACATGTAAGGAGTGTTGTAATATGTGAGTTCATAAGCAGTGCATGGTGAGGGGGTGAGTTACAGTTTCTTGAGTTAAATGCAACTGGTGAATTTCTGTTTTTTTTTTTACTTTATAATGATACGATTAAACTAATATTAGGACCTTCGGTTTTTTCTGTGAATTTCTAAGGAATATTTTATTGTTAAGTAAGTTGTTATTTCCACACCCAAAAATAACTTCACTTTAACCTTTGCCTTTTTCAGTTAATTTATACTGTTTGTTAATGCAAAATAAAATGTTATTACCATATGTAACTATGGCCATCTCCCACAGATCCTGGTGTTCGGCCGTGTACGGCATGAAATTGACACCACGGCGTGGTCTATGGTCAGGCCTTGCTCTGAACACTTCACTGGATGCCAACTCAACACCTTGCAGGTTCACCATTTGCCAGGCGTTTACACATGTTATTTTGTGTTGGCATATGGTCTGTGCAGGGATCAAAGGTTTCATGTGGATCTCCTAAAGGATGGGCAAACTTGTTGTGTGCAAACATCTGAAGTACTTGTGTAACTGAAGGCAAGCCAAGACTTGTAATTAAATGTAAGTACCTTAATAACAGGTTCCTTGATGAAACGCTAGCAAATCAGTAGATCTATTGGTGAAATCAATGGTAATGTCCTAGGTGATGCTATCAGTAAAGGCAATTCAAAGAACAGTATTACAGCTTTAGCTTGCTAAAATTATATCTAAGCCCACGTGGAATAAGTAAAAGCAGCTACATATACACACACACACATTATGTCAGTGAAGATAAATATAAACGTGGTCCCAACAATAACATGTTATAAACATCAATTATACATCCATTAACAATTACACATTCCTCCATTCATTACAACAGCATGAAAGTCACATTTCATGTCATGTACACAATACACTGAAGGAGAGAGGAGGTAAAAATCTGTTCACTGCCTCACAGGGAAGCAACCCTGCTCATAGTCAAGGGCCCTCTTCAGTGTGATTTTATCTCATTCTATAATCTTTTTATCCTATTTTTGGATACGTATGGCATATACCATATATGTAGATGTACAGAGTGCACTATGCTATGTATTACTATTATTGATGGAGAAAAGGGGCATCATGACCCACTCGAAGCTTTGCCTCTCATGCACTGTGCACCCTCCCCACACTTCAAAAACATAAAAGGAGGAATGCTTGCAGGAACTCTAACCACCAGCAATTGCTCAGGGTAGCATTCAAACCCACTGTTATTTTGCCCACCATGCCACCTCAGTTTGGAACATGCAACAAATCAGTCTTGGCCCTCCCCACACTTAGGGGCTCATTATGAACCCCAGCAGTTCAGACCGCCATGCCACACCACGATTTACGGGCAGTGATCTGCGCGCCGGGTGCTGCTGCACCCTCCGCACTGAGGGATTTATGATGGCTCCATGTGGAGCCGTCAGCAATGTCCCGGCCCTGCATTCTGCTGGGCCTGAAGGCAGAAACCCAGCAGAATGTTCGTAATGCGGCGGTGGGTTCTCAAGGGGGCTGGCGGTCTGTGGAAAGACCGCCAGCATGAACACTGCGGTGTTTACCACCGTGTTCATAATGACCCCCTTAATAAAGAAAATAAGTAGAATATTGAGGTCATCCCTTTTCGCCTAAACTCTTCCATTGCACCAAGGAATAGACTGGTGGGAAGCTTATTAGAAGTCACTGAGACATACTGCACATGAGCCGAGACATATCATTAATAATTCTTACATCTAGGCACCTTGAATAAATGTAAATCTCTAAGTCATTTTCACTTCGATCACTGTCCATTGGGAAGCAGCCTTTATCACACAGCCTTTATCATGCAGGACCTTTATCTGGCAGTCTTTACCATGCAGATAAGTACCATGAAGGTAAGTAATTGTTATAGGTTTTAACATTTAACACGTATCTTTTCCCAGACTATACTTCACCAAGCAGGTAAGTATTTTTTCAGTAACATACTTTTTAAGTTACTTATTTAAAAAAAGGGTAAAAGTGCAGGTAGAGGTAAAGGGAAGTATAGGTGTTTTTAGGGTTTAGGGATGAGAAGAGGTAAAGGGGTAAGTGCAATTTTATGGCTTTAGAGAGGGACAAGGTAAAGGGAGGTTAGAAGTAATAAGGTAAAATTAAAAAAAAGAATATATATATATATATATATATATATATATATATATATATATATATATATATATGTATACATGCATAGTCACATATAAACGTATACATATATACATAGTAAATACCATAAAAATGTGTGGTAAAGTTCCACAACGCAATGCAATGCGTTGTTGCAAAGGTGTAAAGGTCAACGAACTGTAGTACATGTTTGGTGAAATCATGCCTGGTAACTCTTATATTCTGGAATTGGATTGTCTCATCTAAGTAATTTGAAAATAGCTTTACAGAAGCTGAGTTTTGATATTCTCAAGTGAGACATTCATTGGGAGAATAAACAGAAATTCTATAGTATGAGATCAAAGAAACTGGGACTGACTTTACTTAAAGTAAAGTGGAAACCCGACAGGCCGTCCAAGGACCACTACCCTTGCATCTGCCTTGCCTTAAATTTTGCATAGCCTTAGCTTGTGTAGCCTTTTGCATAAACTCACAGTCTTCGAAAACACATTTAGGGGGTCATTCCAACCCTGGCGGTCATCGACCGCCAGGGTGGATGACCACGGAAGCACCGCCAACAGGCTGGCGGTGCTTCATTTGGGATTTACAGCCGCGGTCGCCCAGCCGGGTCCGGCATTCCCGCCGGATTTCCCCCGGCTGGGAGAATCCTCCATGGCGGCGCTGCAAGCAGCACCGCCATGGGGATTCCGACCCCCTTCCCGCCAGCCTGTTTCTGGCGGTTTTTACCGCCAGGAACAGGATGGCGGGAACGGGTGTCGTGGGGCCCCTGCACTGCCCATGCCACTGGCATGGGCAGTGCAGGGGCCCCCTAACAGGGCCCCAGCATGATTTTCACTGTCTGCATAGCAGACAGTGAAAATCGCGAGGCACCCGTCGCACCCCTGCAACACCGCCGGCTCCATTCGGAGCCGGCTTCTGTGTTGCAGGGCCTTTCCCGCTGGGCTGGCGGGTGCTCCCTTGGCGGGCGCCCGCCGGCCCAGCGGGAAAGTCTGAATGGCCCCCGCGGTCTTCTGACTGCGGAGCGGTCATTTGATGGGGTAAGTTTGGCGGGCAGCAATCGCCGCCCGCCAAACTTGGAATGACCCCCTTAATCTTTTCGAACACTCAACTTTAGTTCACTTAGTCATTTTCAAAAGAATAGGTGCATATTTTGGTATGTGGTGGTTTTTTGTGTTCATCAATGAAAAAGTGATTTCTGCGAGTTAAAGCAGGATCTGTGCTTCACGGTGGGGTGGGTTATGGAGGGTTTATTACTTACTCAGTAGGTGGAGCAATGACGTATGATGTTTTGGTTCTCCATCACCTAGGAAAACACAACGTTTAAGATTAACAAATATAGATAGCAAATTTTGTCATTATAGAGGCAAAGCTTGTAGAGTTTGCACCTGACATAAGACAACTGTTCTGAAAAATAGCCAGACATTTAAGTTACAAAACCTCTAAAGAATGCTAAAGAATGACACCTGCTGGACATGCACATTTAGCCTCTCCGATTAAATCCTACATTTACAAAAAATGTGCAGTGGAATGCTGCATGCAAATCTACCACGTTCAGTTGCGCATACGGGAAAAAAGTGCAGGCACCATATTTACTATGTGTTGAGTATCAATGTTGTGATTACCCGTGCTAAAAGGCTGTGTGTGCAAGGCAGTGCTTGAAATGGAAAAATAGAAGTGCAAGTACTCTGTATCGAAGTACCTGCTTGTTTCTGAGACGTGCCGGTACTCTCCAATTAAAAGTATGACGTTTTTCCTGAGAAGTGCAGGTACTCTCCCTCTCAAATTAAAAAAGTGCCAGTACTCAGTACCGGACAGTACCGGCCGATTTAAAGCACTGATACAAGGTTAAAAATAATTTAGCATTGCACTACATCATACAGGTGAACGAGAGGTGGCTTGTGTGACTTCTATACTTGGGGCACACTCTCCAGTACAGATCTCCGCGCATAGGCAAATCTGCAAGAGCAAGCTGTGGAATGCATGTCCTTTCGCAGAAACAGCTTATGTTATGCATAGAAACATGCGATATTCCTCTTGCCCACAGTTTGTACTGGTTTTCATTTGAAGCTAGAATTCCCCGTTAAGCCTGGCCATGAAATGTTGGATGACTTTAGTAGATTATTCTACACAGGGAATTCTTGAGTTCTTTATGCTGCTCCAGGAAGATTACGCCCCTCAATGCATAGTTTATGAGGAGCTTGGTGGCACTTAACATTACAGTGTCAGGCGCTGCACCTGCATCAGCTTTCGATGCAAAGGTTCCTTTTGTACATGAAAGATCCTTGGTGCTAATGTTTGCCATGACTGTCACATTTGCATTGCCACTGAACATTAGGACATCTTTGCCCATGAATGCATGTGTCTAGAATGAGGCTAACATGACGAAGGGGTATTTCAAACACAAGTCGGAATCCGCAGCTGTGATCAAATTCCTATCTAAGCACGGATGGAGGCCTTTGCCTTAAAATGTGTAGAATTATAGATGGATAACAGTGAATTACACAGATGTAGTTCACCAAGGGGTCCTGAGTGATTAGGAATAGACAATGGGAGCAAAGCTCGAGTTGTCTATGATGTCTCTCAGTACCCTGGGGTGAAAAACATCCCCTTAATTAACTTTTTGCCAATCTATAATGTTATGCTATGTATGGCCCCCAAAATCATCTAGCCCTGATTTCACCTGCTACACACTGGCAGAGTAATAATGGGAGAGCCATACATAACATGACCTCTGCTATGCATGCCTGTCCAAAATGTTAAAAAATAAATTAAAACATGCCTTACTAGACATCATTGAGGAACGCCCTCCTGCAGCTCAAAGCAGAGAGCAGGGAGCAGAGCTGCTCTGACAAGCTCTTCGAGAGCCCTGTCAGCCTGGGCTTGAAGGGCTTTATGATGTAGCAACAAAGGGTAAAGATTTTTCTTATGAACCGTTTCTAAGTCATAGCAGTAAATTATCAAAATAAGAAACTCATTTAAATGATAGCGGCTCGCTATCACAGCCAAACACATCAGTATTTTAACTGTTGAATCTTCTGCGGTTAAGCTTTCCTAAATATTTTAACAGGGAGGGTGGTGATTCATAATTGAAGTGTGGGTAATCCTTTCCTTCTGCCAGGGGCATAGCTTGGTCAGTAAGATAAGGTGGGTGAACCCCTTCAGCCTCTCTCATACAGGTCACATGAGAGGGGCTTAAGGGGCACTGGAAAGGGAGAGGAGTGCATATTGTTAGGAATACTAAGTGAGAGAAACGCAATATTTTGTAAAATAACCAACATTTTTTAAGACTTTCAAAAAAGAGATGAGGGAGAACAGCGCTTAATTTGAGCAGGTGGTTTACGGTGCAGGGCACCGGCACGTATTGTTGAGGGCCAGCACTTCTGCCTCAAGCATTTACTGTGAGCAAAAGACACATATAAGAAAGACAGAAGAAGGGGAAAAACACAAAAATCATCACAAAGGGCGAAAACAGAAAGCTGCAACAGAGAGCTGAAGGGGCAGGGAATGGCTGTAATTGGATTAAGGAGGCATGAGATGGTTTTAGGATTATGTTGCCTCGGTATTCTGTGCTTGCACATGTAATTGCAGCAGTCGCGTGTTTCAGAGGAGAGCTTTGGGCAACACCATGTTTTTATTTACAAATTTAGCACTGAGGGAGAGTATGTGTGTTTTTGTCAGTGTGTGCTACTTACATCGCCTCTGTGACAGTCAGTAAAAGCTGAAGCTTAGAAGCCCAATTTTAGTGGATAACATCTGTTTACTACTTCATATTTTTCTTGTGGATGCGTATTGTACAAACAAAATGCTACAAAGTTAAACATACCTCATATAATGGTCACTTTCAAACATACAAGCAGGAGAAAGACGATGCTTGTGCAGAAAGAAGCTTTCATCCTGGTAATATAATAAAATATAAAGACAGTAATGCCAGTCTGAATCGCAAACAGGACAGGTATAACGTCACATAACCGCTTATAAAAGGGAAAGCTTCCTCTGCATTCGAGTGTGATTCAATGACTCAGAACTGCAGTGCAGGACAGTCCCCTGTGGTATCATGTCCATGCTCTTATTATGTTGCAAGAACTAACACTAAACTAATATTCTAACTGCATATGTTCAGGAACCATCACTATAAATTAATACTACATGCTGCAAGATGATCTAGTCAATGCCCTTGTTGAAATACACAAAATCCTGTTGTGGTAAAAAAAAAAAATCAAAGAAATGGCTCATCAGGTCCAGTCCTCTGGCAAAGGTTCATGAATCATTGTCTTACATATGATGTAAGGCACTCAGGAGCAAACATTATAATCCACAACTGTGGGGCAACTATCATTTTTTTAAGAATGTGCAGGTGCCACTCTGTCAATGTGTCCAGTAAGTTACTAGTTGGCAAGTGTGAGGATTGTCCACAGGTTTATCATTCTTTAGCCCAGTCCTCAGAAAGCCCCAATATTGTTTTTGAAGAAAAGGGGAAAAAAGGCTAGTCAGAAGAGTTCCTTAAAGTGTCACTTGTGTACGAGGGAATCGTTGAAGGTTCAGAAATCAGTAAGCAAAACTTAATCTCACTAAAGACACTTAAGGTCTAGAAAAGGACTTGTGTGTAAAGCTTCACCAGAAGATACTAAAACTTTAGAAAATGTCTCTATGTCCAAAATAAAACTTTACCATTTTACTTTAAGTTCATTGGGAGCTGCTGATAATATAGAACCATCGAGAGGTATTAAAGTCTTTGTGGACAGTCAGAGTTTTAATAATGAGTGAATTCCATTGTCACACTGTTTGCTAAAGAAGAGGGTCTTGGGAAAAGCTACAAAATGAGTGAACGTTGTCTGCCTAAAACCGGGGGTCCTGACAATTTGGGACACTTAACTTCAGCATGAGTCTTTATTATCAAGGATATAATCTCTGCAGGTTAATCGAGTAGATTTTTACCAACCATGGACCTTCTTTCTAGAGGGTTCCCTGGACGAAGAAACTAAAAGTTAATTGAAAGTGCAAGGTGGGGAAAAGCTTTTGATGGAGGAGGTTTTGTCAGATTGCTATTGTTTCTTTGCCTGGTTAGCTGTCTGATTTCCCCGGATGTGGAGCTCAGCCAAGTGCAGAAATGTATGTCTTAGGTGTGACGGTGAGTAGAAGTGAAACAAGCTCTGATCAGGACGAAGTGTTTAGAGTAACTCGATAAGTCTATCTTTCCTGACTTGGCAGGCAGGTTGTTCCCAGATAGCTTAGATGGACCTCAAAGAACATCATTTTCTTATTTGGTGGGAATTATGTACCACATAAGAAGGTTTGAGTGGCTTTCATTCTATTTATTTATTTAGCTTTCAGATAAAGGAGATAATTACAATCTATTAAACACAAAACTTAATACACCAGCCCTAATATTTCACAAAATCTAAAAAATGAGTTAGTTACGGTGCATACATTTA
The DNA here is from genome assembly GCF_031143425.1 of Pleurodeles waltl. Taxonomy (NCBI): domain Eukaryota; kingdom Metazoa; phylum Chordata; class Amphibia; order Caudata; family Salamandridae; genus Pleurodeles; species Pleurodeles waltl. Next base: position 788,685,073 of record NC_090442.1, on the reverse strand, counting down.
AAACCCCATTTAGCCTCTCTTAGACTTAAAGACAAAATCTAGAAATCTAATATATATATTTATTTATATATATTTACTGAAAAAAACAAAGGTTACAGGGACGTTAGAGTTAGGTTGATGTTTTACCCACACAAAACCATATAAATGCAACACTTAGAGTTATTCTTATAGCTTTACTTATGTTAAGAAACTCTAATTTGTTGCCTAAAGTTACTTTCTGGCACAAATTATAGTTTTTTTCAGATAAGTATAACCATAAGTATAAATATAACTGCTGAATTTCTATGGTTTTGTATGGGTATAACATCAACCTAATTATAATGTCCCTGTAACTTTTTTTCAATGAATGTCTATGGAATTTTGTGAATGCACATGTTAATATTTGTGTCGGGTTGCGTCAAGCCAATCAGGACCTTGTTTTTTCCCCAGGATCCGAAGAGGATCCATGAAGGATCCTATAATCCACAGATAAACCACAAATGTTTTTTTGCCTAAGGAACCCCTTATGGGGTCAGGATACCTGTACCCAGATCCCTTCTAAGTTTTTAGATTGTCCCCCTTCCCCCAGGCAATGCAGGAAACAAAAAGGCAGCCACAACTTTTCTGTCAGGTTCCGACCAGTCAATCAGGGCCTTGCTTTTCCTCCGAATCTGGAGAGGATCCAAGAAGGCTCTGTGTCCCAATATATACACACATTTGGTTTTCATTTAATACCTAGAATACTACTGAATGGATTTACACTAAACAACAACAAGTCCTCTTTCTGGGCCAAGAGCTAGCTTTCTGCCAAATTTGGTGTAATTCCGTCCAGTAATCTCGGCACTATCCCTTTTCCAAATCCCTATGGAAAAATGAATGGGGAGAAAATGTGTTCTTGGACCCCCTCCCCTACCTTTTTTCTCGGCCTCCGCTTGATGGACCACCCTGAAACTTTCAAGACAGCAGCTGAAGTGACCACCAATGTTTTTCGAAAGCTTTGTGAAGATTCATCAAACAACTCCAAAGTTATTAGCAAAACAATAAATGCTTTTTTCTACAGAAACCAGATCCTAATTATAACGACATAGTGCTGACTACCACTAGATTTTATATATATATATGTTGCTGTGCAAGTGGAAACAAAAGCCGTGCAGCTTCAAATTCACAGATCCTTTATTCTTTTAGTGCAAACAGAACAGACCTACGCGTTTCGGCCATAGCCTTCGATATATATAAACATCTATATGCATTTTTTAATGGCTTGAGGTTTATGTGTAGCTCATAAAGTCCTAGACAAATCATGACGTTAGGGACTTTAACTTGAGTGCCCTCTACAAAGCAGGATAAGTAGGAGACTGAAGTCTTGTTATTTGCCAAACTCGTAGGTTCGATCACATGTCACATGTCAGAATTGTATAGCAAGAAAATCCATACTGACCGGAGATGGCAATACATTCGAGAGATAGGGTTTTTGCAAACTTTCCAGTTTAATTTCAGAATATGAGTGCAGGAATTTCTTACAAGAGTCATTCGTGTGATCTTACATTCTACATTTCCTTAAAAAAAGGTGCACTTGCGTTTTTACCTTGCGGTACTGAAGTACAAACTGGAATTCTGCATCTAACCTGCAAATCATTGTTACAGATAATGTATTTAGTGTTTCTCTCAACCCACTCACAGCTAACACATTCCTTAAACACCTATCCACCGATAAGCAGTAATGGCTGCCGCTTATTTTTTTAAGTAGACATTTAGGCCCAGATTTATGAAGCTTTTGCATTGTCATTGTGTTGCACAAAGCATTGAAAGGACAGTGCACAAATTCAAAGTTCTCAGTAATATTTACAAAGCATGTTAGGGTGCAAATTGTGCCACCTTGTGTGGCTTTGTAAGGAAATGTAAAGCAAAGTAGCTGCTTGCACTGCATTATGTTACATTTCAACTTAAAAGGCGTTCCATGGTTGGAGCATGGGCGTTTTCATGCATCCGCCCATGGATTTTGGTGCACTCCCACATTTTATAAAGCTAGTAAACCTTGTAATGTGTCAAAATGCTTTGCCTTCACAAGTGAGGCTAACTTGGAAAAATATGTTTATTCCTCCTCAATATTTCCTCTTTCCACGCCTGCTCCATTCCTCTTAAGGATTGTTTTTGTGTAAAAAGGCACCCTATCCCTTCTGCACGAAAACCTGCCTATAATGCACAAGTGTGCATGCATTGGTTCTAGGCAGCACAGGGTGCACCAGCACAAGGAGAGAGCTGAAATGTTTCATGTCTTTGTAAATATGAAGTATTTCTCCTCTCTCTCTATCTCTCACCCAACGCAGCAGAACAACTTCGCTTGTTGCCCTACGTTGCATGAAAGATTAGTTAAGGTGCCTCTGTATCATCAGGCTTCGGCATTAAACCTATATGAAACAGTCAAAGCTACCCCCTAATTGCAGAGATTGCAGACTGGAGTCCCCAATCGACCCCATCCTTGCTCTTAGCATCTACCTTCTACCACCTTTATCTTCTGCAGGAAGGAGTCATTTGAAATCGTGGATCTGTACAAGATTGGAGCGACTTTAGCCTCATAGGTATTTAACAGAATGAAGACTGAGTTACCTCGAAATATGTTGTTAAACCTAATATGATTCTTCCAAACTCTGCGATATAAATATGTTGAAACTACCTCTAGGATTTGAGATCCTAAAATGCAAACAATGCAGATCTTATTTTTGTAACTAAGGATGAATAATATGGAATCATGTGTTGATTTCCTTGTGTTTTTAACCCTACATCTCTAGGTTCTTAGCTCTTTTATAAACTACATTTGATCTACTGAAAGGTGCTATTTGCATATGACATGACACCTATCCTGATCTTTCCCAGTTTAGGTGAATATATCTTTTTCGTCACAAGCTCTTCAGGAAGATCAGCAATAAACAGGTTGAACACAACTGACTCCAATATTCAGAGCGGTTCAGGTCCATTATGCATATGAAGATTTTCTTAGGGTCCCATTTGTGGAATTCGACCCAGGAATAGAGTACAAAAGATGATAACATGGTTTATAGGATTGATTAATATTCATTTTATTTCAATATTCACTAGATGAAAAATGTATTCACGAGTTCAAATGCTGCTCATAAATCAATGTACACATGAGGTTGGTTAGGCAATCCCATTAACAGTAAGGGTAAGACTAAATTTAGGTTATACATGGCACAAGTAAAATGAACTCAGCTGTTGAGGTCCTCCTCAAACCCACTTTCCTCTCGCAAACACTCCTGCCACCCCTTGGACTTATTCTGCTTGTGACTTTGTCATACCTTTTTAGTTCAGTTGTCTTCGTTTACCTTGCAACCGTTTATATGCATGTCAGTGAGAGGAAGTGATTCGATTAGTTTCACATAACTTGATAATCAGGAAGTTCACAGTTTGACTCAAATCTCCAAGCTCCACAGATGACCACCAAACAGTCCATAACATCTCATTCCTATCTGACATTCTGTGTTTTTAGCATTTGTATGTAGTTTCTGTAGAGTGTTCTGGTCGCTACACACGTACCCACATTTGCTATAACATTCCTGCACCTACCTGCTGTCTGCAGTATGGGGAGAGGCTCTCTCTTCCGCCTTCTCTTTTGCTTCTATCCCTCTTGTTTCACGTTTTTTTTTTAGTACTGAGATGTGAGTTACGAAAGTCAGGCTTTTAATGAGCTCTCCATGCCCCAGTCTGCTGAACTCACCTCCCACTGTTGCTCAATCCCTGCTGTGTTACTGTGATCATTCTACAAGCACCCATTCCAAATTTAGGAGTTCCAGTTTTGGAGATGGGAAATGATCCAGCGAATTACTGTAAGAGTTGTGTGCTGTCGGGAAATGTAATCCCTCCCTCCCCGCAGGGTCACCCCACAACAGTCTATGTAAGTTCTTTATCGGGGGTCATTTCGTACGCCAAAATGAAGGTTATGTAAGTAACCATTGAGAAACACCCATTTTAAAATACATCAAAAGAAAGACATTGTTCAAATATGTGCGGCTACTGCACTGGGTTGACTGGAGACATTATTTGATATTAACCGCCTTCGATGCCTGATTTTCAGCAATATCCTGCAGAGTACTGGCACAGACGCGTGTACAATCCAAGCATAAAAAGGGACATACAGAAAGGCACAGGAAAAACGTACAGTACAGGAGAACAGACATGTAGCAAGTGGTAAATGCATCGCTAGAGACACATGCAGCACAGAACAGAGAAGAGCCCAAAACAATCACTCAAAGGGACGATGCCGGATAGACATATTACCTGAAGTGCTTGTGCCACCTTTTATAGATCGCACGGTTGTTCAAGCTGCCTCTGGTCTCCCTGAGCAAACCTTCAAGGTAAGTCTGCGCTCACCAGATGTGGATCAGAAATTGCTCGCTGCCACTCAAATGGAAGACATTTCTGTAACATTAATTTTCAGATCGGGTCTTTCCAACCTGTCTGAGCTATCATTGTACTGTTATTTTCTCTCTTTGTTTAGAAAATGTAATTTCCTAAACTTTACGAGGTCTGAGGAGGTAGCCTGCTGTGTTCGTGCATATGCTGTTAGTGACTCTGGCTTGTAAAACGCACATTCACCCAAAAGTAAATCTTGTCACTGAAATAACAGATGTTTATTATTAACCATCCTAATGGTGCTAATTTAATTGACCTCGAAAGGGTGAAAGGTTTAGTGAACCCATGGCCATGAGGTTAAACACAGACTCCTGGAACCAGCTTCTGTCTATGGAGACAGCACACAATTGCATAAGTGTAGCTAAAAGCACGCTAAATCGAGCATTAACAAAGCCAATAGATTTTGCTTTTGGTTCCGATTGATTTTGCCAAAGCCTTTGACCATGCTGTACACTATAAGTTGCAATGACACAGCCGTGTCATTTTGTAGGCGTGCATAACTGCAGATGCATCACTAGACATGGCCCTTTAAAAATTACGCAATCACAGTTTTTTATTTTCTGACCTGAAATATAGCCATTGAAAAAATAAAACAGTGACGGGAGAGCGCTTTCCTTTAAAATTGAGGGGCTGACAGCAATTTGCTGATTGGTCCTCTCTCAATAAAAGAAAACAAAGATGGTCGAGGGAGGGAAACGAAGCTGCAGTTGGATGGACTTTGAAGGAGAGGGTGGGGGAAAGCTGCACACAATGGAGAACACCAAGGGCATTTGGGGGGAAAAGAACACGAGCGAGAAAGCAACACTGATCATAGGAGGACTGGGGTGTTTAAAGGGGAAGAACATGAGCGAGAGATAGCAGCATGTGGGAGATAGCAACACGAAGCAGAGGGTCGTGGAAGCACACGAGGGAGAGCTGATAAACACATGCACTCTGACAGAGTGCTTAAAGAAAGAAAAAAGAAGTTCCATAAAAGTGAGCAGTGGAAGGAGGACAGTCGTCTTCTTGCACGGCCCATATACCCTGCAAATATCCCCCAAGAAAGGATAGATACCCGTCAATCAGATGGTAAAGAAGCTAAACTTCAAAGGAGTTACACGCTGGGCTAAGGAAACCCATCAAATAAGAAACAAGCAAAGGAGAGTGACAGTAAAGCCAATCAGTGTTAATCAATAGGCAGCTTATAAGACCCTGTAAATTCTTGGTAACTTTCGCTGTCTGGTAAGCCTAACACTCATGATTTTGGTTTTGAGACCTCTGGTAACCTGCAAGGCAGAGATTAGTCTCTTGGACTGTCCGCTTTCTCATAAACACACTCTGCTTTCCTACCGTACTATTTTCCTTCCTCGCTTCACTCACTAGAACATTATTGTATACATCTTGGCAGAGAAGCAGTAAGAGCTGGAACTCACTGCAGAGCACCCCATTCTGCAAGACAACCCTATGTTCGTCCTGCTCCTAATTAGATTGGGCAAAATGACTGTAAAACTATTATGCTCACTCAGTTACTCCACTAGCAAGGCACAAACAAGCATTGGCAAAGCCAATAGATCGCACCTATTCAAGAGCTTTTGGCTTGGCAATGTGTTTTTGCCATGTTCTACACCAGTGTTGCTGCTGTTCAGCATGGCTAAAAGTTAGTGGTGTGGAGTGTTATAGAGTAGAGTGGGGGAGTAGTCTGCTAGAGTGGAGTAGAGTATCATAGAGTGGAGTAGAGAGAATTAGAATTCTGTGGTTCAGTGATTGAGAGTGTTGTAGAGTGCAGTGTCGTAGAGTGAAGTAGCGTAGAGTGGTGTGGAGTGGAGATGGGTGGAATAGGGTGGAGTGGGTTGGATTGGAGTAGAGTGGGGTGGATTGGATTTGGGTAGAGTGGGGTAGATTGGAGTGGGTAGATTGGATGGGGTGGACTGGAGTGTGGTGGACTGAGAAGGTGTGAGGTTGATGTGAGTGGGGTGGATTGGAGTGGGTAGATTAGATTTGAATGGGGTGGGTGGATTGAATTGGAGTGATAATCTAGGGTGTATTGGATTGGGGTAGGGTGTATTGGCTTGGGGTGGGGTGGACTGTATTGAAGTTGCGTGGTTTGGACTGAGGTGAATTGGAGTGAGGAGGAGTGGTAGGTTAGATTGGACTGGAGCGGGGTGGGTTGGAATGGACTGGAGTGGGGTGGATTGGAGTGGGGTGGGGTGAATTGGATTCACTGGATTGGAGTGGGGTGAATTGGACTAGAGTGGGGTAGATTGGATTGGGGTAGAGTGGGGTGAATTGGATTGTGGTTGAGTGCGTGGATTGGAGTAGACTGGATTGGAGTGGGGTAGAATGGATTGGAGTGGGATGGATTAAAGTAGTACAGAGTGGATGGGGTGGACTGGATTGGAGTGAGGTAGACTGAAATCTGGTGGGGTGGGGTGGCTTGGATAGGGTTGGGGTGGATTGGATTGGATTGGATTGGAGTGGGGTTGGGTAGATTGGATTGGGTGGGTTCAATAGGAGTGGATTGGAGTGGGGTGGATTGGAGAGTGGTGGATTGCATTGAGTTGAGGTGGATTGCACTGGAGTGTGGTGAATTGGATTGAGTGGAGTGGGGTGGACTGCAGTGGGGTGGACTAGAGTGGGGTGAAATGAAGTGGGGTGGAATGGAATGAAGTGCAGTGAATTGGATTGGGGTGGGGTGGATTGGAGTTGAGTGGATTAGATCAAAGTGAGGTGGATTGAATTGGAGTGAGGTGGATTGGATTAAGTGGGGTGGATTAGATTGTTGTAGATTGGATTGGGTGGGATGGATTGGATTGGGGTGGGTGTATTGGAATGGGGTAGATAGGAGTAGGGTGGATTGGGGCGGGGGCGAATTGGGGGCAGATTGTTTTGGATGATTGGTGTAGGGCAGATTGGAACGGGACAGATTGGAGCGGCGGGGATTATTTTGGATTGGGAAGGGACAGATTGGACTGGGACAGATTGTTTTGGATTGGAGTGGTGCAGACTGTTTTGGATTGGAGTGGGGCAGATTGTTGTTGGGCAGTTTATTTTGGATTGGAGTGGGGCCGATTGGAGTGTGGCAAATTGCTTTAGATTGGAATGGAGCATTTTAGAGTGAGGCAGATTGTTTTGGATTTTAGTAGGGCACATTGAAGAAGGACAGATTGTTTTGGATTGAGTGGGGGATGCAGTTTTGGATTGGAGTGGGGCAGATTTGTTTGAAATTGGAGTGGGACAGGTTGTTTTATATTGGAGTTAGGCAGATTGTTTTGGATTGGTGTGGTATATTGGAGTGGGGCATATTGTTTGGGATTGGATTGGGGCAGATTGGGATTGGAATCGGGTACATTGTTTTGGATTGGTGTGGGGCAAATTGTTTTAGATTGGGGCAGGGCAAATTGTTTTGGATTGGGGTGGGGCAGATTGTTTTGGATTGGAGTGGGGAAGATAGGAGTGGGGCAGATTGTTTTGGGTTGTGTGGGGCAGATTGTTTTGATTGGAGTGGGGCAGATTGTTTTGAATTGGTATGGGACAGATTGGAGTAGGGCATGTTTTTTTAGATTGAGTTGGCAAGATTGGAATGGGGCTGGATGTTTTAGATTGGAGTGGGGCAGATTATTTTGGATTGGCGTGGGACCGACTGGATTGAGGCAGATTGTTTTGGATTGGTTTGGAGCAGACTGGAGTAGGGCAGTTTGTTTTGGAATGGTGCGGAGCATAATGGAGTGGGACAGATTGTTTTGGATTGGCATGGGGCAAGTTGGAGTGTGACACATTATTTTGGTTTGGAGTGGGGTAGATTGGAGTGGGAAAGATTGTTTTGGATTGGCATCAGGCAGATTGGAGTGGGGCATATTGTTTGAGACTGGGGAGGGGCAGATTGTATTGGATTGGAGTGGGGAGGACTGGAGTGGGGGAAATTGTTTTGGATTGGAGTGGGACAGACTGGAGTGGGACAGACTGGGATGGGGCAGATTGCTTTGGATTGGAGTGGGGCAGATTGGACTGAGGAAGATTGTTTTGGATCGGAGTGTGACAGATTGTTATGGATTGGAGTGGGGCACCTTGGAGTGGTGCAGATGGCTTTAGATTTGAATTGGGCAGATTGTTTTGGATTGGAGTTGGGTAGATTGTTTTCGATTGGAGAGAGACAAATTGATTTGCATTGGAGTGGGGCAGATTGAAGTGGGTAGACTGTTTGAGTTTGGAGTGGGTAAGACTGGAGTGAGGCAGAATGTTTCAGATCGGAGTGTGGCAGATTGGAGAGGGACAGATTGTTTTAGATTGGAGTAGTGCAGATTGTTTGGATTGTCATGGGGCAGATTGTATGTCACTGGAGTGAGGTAGAGTGTTTTCTCATTGGAGTGAGGCAGGCTGTTTTGTATCAGAGCGGGGCAGATTGTTTTACATTGGAGTGGGATGGACTGGAGTGGGACAGATTGTTTTGGATGGGAGTGGGGCAGTGGGATGGGAGGATTGGAGTATGGCAGTTCAGAGATGTTTGGGTCGGGTGATTTGGTGTAGAGTGGGGTGGATTGAACTAGATTGGATTGAGTGGGGTGGTTAGGCGTTGGGTGGATTGGCGTGGATTTAAGTGGGGCAGATTGGATTGGAGCAGGATGGATGAGGGTATGCTGCACAATTATGTGTTAAAGCATATTTCAGAAATTGCAAAAAAAAGGCACAATGGTGCTTTGCTATCTTTAGAACAAGATAATCATCATGTTTTCAGAACACCGCCCAGGCGCGAAAATCAAAACCTGAGGGCTAAGTGAGAAAAGACGTCTTTGCAAAAGAAAAGAAAAGAGTTGTAGGAAAGTGCCACTGTTGGCATGGCCACCCTCCACTTTTTGCCTGATATTGATGCCAACTCTGATTGAAAGTGTGCTGGGATCCTGCTAACCAGGCCCCAGCACCAGTGTTCTTTCCCAAAATCTGTACCTTTGATTTCACAATTGGCACACCCACGGCACACAGTTAAGTCTCCTGTAAATGTTACCCTTTGTACCAAGGGCCCTGGGGCCCTGTGGCCAGGGAAGATCCCCAAGGGCTGCAGCATGTATTATGCCATCTTGGGGGTCCCCTTACAAAGCACATGGACACTGCCTTTGCTTGTGTGTGCTGGTTAAGACAAAAAGGCAAAGTTGACATGGCACCCCTCTCAGGGTGCCATGCCCACAAACCACTGCCTGTGGCATAGGTAAGTCACCCCTCTAGCACACCTTACAGCCCTAAAGCAGGGTGCACTATACCACAGGTGAGGGCATAGCTGCATGAGCAATTTGCCCCTACAGTGCCTAAGTCCATTTTTAGACATTGTAAGTGCAGTGCAGTCATATTGAGTGTACAGTTTGAGAGTTTGTCATTACACACTCCACAGCTCCTGAATGGCTTCACTGAGTACTGGGAAGTTTTGTATCAAATTTCTCAGCACGATAAACCCACACTGATCCAGTGTGTGATTTATTGAAAAATGAACCTAGAGGGCATCGTAGAGAGGCCCCCTGTATGTTAGCCAAAGTGCTAGTGCAGTTTCTGTCCACAGGGGGTGAGAGCCTTAGTGCTCTCTGTGGCCAGAAACAAAGGCTGTCCTGGGTGGAGGTGCTTTTCACCTCCCCCTGCAGGAACCTTAACACCTGGTGGTGAGCCTCAGAGGCTCAAACCTTGTGTTACAGTGATTCAGGGCACTCCAGCTAGTGGAGTTGCCCGCCCCCGGACAAAGCCCCATTTTCGGTGGCAAGTCCTGTGGGAAAATTTGGGAAAACATGGAGGAGAGACCACCCTAGCTAGGGCTACCCCTAAGGTGTTGGAGCTGAGGTGACCACCTCCCTGCAGAAACCTCCATCTTGGTTGGAGGACAGGGACAAATAGGGTAAAGTTTGTGCCCCCCTAAACAAAGGGAGTGGACACAAGAACGGTATAGCCACCCTCAGTGACGGTAGCCATTGGCTACCACCCTCTGACCCCTGAAACGCCCATAAATCTAGGATTTAAGGGCCTCCCTGAACCAGCTCACCAAAATTACTGGTGACCTGAAAAGAAAAAAGAAGGACTGCTAAGCTGAACCCCCAGGAGAGAAGAAGGAAGACGACAACTGAATTGGCCCCAGCCCTTCCGGCCTGTCTCCTGCTTCAAAGAACCTGCACAAGACCAGTGACACATCCAGTGGGACCAGTGACCTCTGCCAAGCTCCAGAGGACTGCCCTGCACCTAAAAGGACTCCTGTGAACAGCGTCCCTATCCAAGAAGAAACAACAACCAAGGACTCCAGTCTCACTCCGAATGTGTGAGTCCTGACCATTCTGCACCCGACAACCACGGCCTGTGTCCAGGTGGTCCAACCAGCTAGAGAGGATCCCCATGCGATTCTAAGCAAGTGCCCACCCTGGGTTGACCTCTCCACGACGACGCCTGCAGAGGGAATCCTGAGGAACCCCCTGACTGTGAAAGCTCTGGACGAAGATATCCAATGCCTAAAGACACACTGCAACCACAGCCCCCAGGCCTTGGAGAACCCGACCTCCAACTTTTAAGAAAGATAATTGCCACTATTTCAAAAACTGTATATCTTATTGATTTCATACAAAGTGCTATTGATATATGTGTGACATATTAATCTATTGAAGTACTTACTTGCACCTTGAATCTTGTGTTTCTAAAAATAAATTAAGAAAATATATTTTTGCCATATAAAACCATTGGTCTGGAGTTAAGTCATTGAGTGTGTGCTTCTTCTATTTTCTGTGTGTACAACAAATGCTTTGCACGACCCTCTGATAAGCCTAACTGCTCGACCACACTACCACAAAAGAGAGCATTAGTATTATCTCCTTTAGCATCTGTCAAGCCTCTGGGGAATCCCTGTGGGTACTTTATCTCATTTTAATATAGTATAGACAGAGCCAGCTTCCTACAAGAGTTAACTATAGAAAATAAAACTTAGCATTTATGTTTGTCCTGCTAGGCGTGTTTTTGCCCCTCACTAGCCTTCTGTTTGCAGGACCCTAGAAGTTAAAGAGAAGTACCTTGATCATGTCAGGGGCAGCGGACGGGCACTGATTAAGTTGAATCAATCAGTGCTTGTTCTCTGTTCCACAGACAGGAATGGAAATGACGCTATTCCTGCAGTTATGAATTACAAGGCTGTAAAGAGTGCCATGCAATCCAGCAAATTATAAATGACAGATGGGTTCCAAGTCCTTTTTTAGCTAACATAGGCTTGACCCTAAAAAGGAGCCTGACACACATTTTTAGTTCAAGAGAACATAGTGTATTTAAACAACATGGTATTAAAGGGCCATCAGGTTTTCCAGGCTCTTAGGCGTGAAAATGAATTTGAATACTGATGACATAATTGGAATCGATGTCTCTCAACCTATGGCATTAATGAAGTCAGGAAGTCACACTTGTGAATTGGCGAAAATGCTCAAAATAAATGCAAAATTAATACAATTATAAAAAACTTGCTTAAATAGGCTCACAAAGAAAACTGTACTGTGTAGACAATATGTCATTCATAGGAGCCCCACTGTCTCGAGACAGGCACACACAGTCAGAGCCTGCAATGCCGCAGCAGTTCGGCACTGTGCAGTTTTACCAAACTGCCAAACTGATATCTGCGCAGTGCACCATTGCATGGATCGTCCTCTCCGACAGGCAAGGTAGTGCTGATGACAGTATCTTAAGTGTTCAAATTCTCAGACACTATTTATTGACAAAACAGTGCAGCTGGCTCCCACAAGTCTCGCCTCACTGTCATGTGCCACAACAGTCTCAAATGTTGTTATCCTTTCAAGAGGCAGGTAGTCCAGACTCACTACAGCCATGACACGTTGGTCCTCTCTCTGCTGCAGTCTCTATATATGAACAATTTAGGATGATTTGGCTTCTTTTTCACATGTGTTTACGTAGTCCATGGCTATGTTTTGTCAGCAATCTGTGCTGTTCTTCCCACCTGCATGGCTGCAGATGTGAATCACAATGCTCAACAATGACGGTGCATGAGAATAGGTTGTTTCAGAGTTACGGTTTATTCTTAGACTAATTTGAGTTATTCTCAAAACCCACCTCTCAATCTCATCCTGATACCCCATGAGACACACACCTGTAAGGCCATCGCCTTTACTCCTTCTGTCATTCTGACTTTAACCCAGGTCCGACTGTTTGCAAAGTATAGATAAATATTGTTTACTTTGTGATTTCTGAAAACTAGCTGGTCCATTTGGACTCTGATCCTATTAGCTTTGACTCTCTTACTGTGCACTGAAAAACGGTTTGTGTTTGCTGAAGTCTGTAAAAGCCCCTTCCTTTCCCTCTTTGAAGCCTCTATGCTTCTGTTTATATTCCGCTTTGCACCCTCTTCCCTCTCCCTTAGTTTCCTGTGTGATCCCACAGTCCACATTCACTCCAACACCATTTAGAGGCTCTGCCTCCTTTCTGTGCTCTGCTTTCTCTCTTTGCAGCCTCTGTGTGTTTTGTCTTCCTTAAGTTCTATCTGCCCTCTTGCATCCCAACACACATGGCCCCTGCTATCTTATTCTGCTTATCAACCAAATACTCTTTTGTCTACAATCAAAGGGCATTTTGAGCTACAAAGCAACTTTTATGTGAAGAACTGTGCGTGTGGTTATTATGAAGGTTTATGAAGTTTGTGCAATTCTGCTCACCTTTAACACAACTTCATTGCTGAAAGACCCTGTTTCCCTCTCCCACTATCCTTCTCTCCTTTTCTGTTCTCCTCTTCCTACCTGGCCTTCCAGACCCAGCTAGTGGATTAGAAGGCTGATGCTTTCCTCCTCCTGATGCTCTCATCAAGGTGTGCAGCTGAGCCTAAGAGGCTGAGAAGGGGTCACATGACCTTGTCACCATCCTATAAAAGCCCTCCAATCAAGGGTATCTCTGCATGGCATTGAGGCTAAGAGAGGAGAGGACAAGTGCAGAGGAGACAAACACCTTCTTAGCTAAACTCACCCCTCCTCCAGGTGCACTCATTTGCTGGTTGATGGGCAACCACTAAACTAGGCCAGTATGTGAGCCTAAGAGGGTCATGTGACCGCACCACCATACTGTACCAGTCCTTCCTCCAGGGCGTCTCAGTAAGGGCATCTAAGGGTGGAGAGGGCAAAAGCAGCTTGCTTGTTTGGACCTATTTCCCTATTGATACAATCAAACCAGCAGACATGCACAACAGCTAACATGCACAGATTCTTTCAATAAACACACACCTACCACTCCCAGCAAACAAAGCCACTCCCACCAAACTTCTTCCACCAATCAATCTCCATTTCAACAAAACACTTCTTCATACCTTGTGCCCCTCCAGTCACACAAGCCCCTTTCACTTCTGCCCAAACCACAACTCTCACCTTAACCCCAATCCAAAACAAGTATACCCAGTATGCTACTACACCACACAGTACAATTCAGTACTCTATTCAATGTAACACACCTTTTCCCTGCTCACACTAAATTCTTCCACTTCCCTCTGACAACTCAAAATACTGCCCATATCACCCCTTGCACATCTTTTTTGAACCCCCTTCTAATTTCCACTCAAAGCCCAGGACAAGACTCTTTCAACACTCTTCTCCTACAATAAACTTAATACCTCTACTCCTTAGTAACCCTGAAATTGAAAAACCTGATCCCTGATTTTCAACTTTCGCACTTCTCAGAGACTTGGCTTTAACCCCTTCTCTGCCAGGCCTTTTCCCCCTCAGGTGCCAGTTTTTTTTTTGGCTATTTGGGGCAGTTCACGCTTAGGCCCTCATAACTATTTGTCCACATAAGCTACCCATGCCAAATTTGCGTCCTTTTTTTCCAACATCCTAGGGATTCTAGAGGTAGCCAGAGTTTGTGGGTTGCCCTGGAGGAGATAAAGAAATTAGCCAAAATACAGCTACATTTCAGTTTTTTTTTTAAAGGGGAAAAGGGCTGCAGAAGAAAGCTTGTGGTTTTTCCCCTGAAAATGGCATCAACAAACCGTTTGCAGTGCTAATATCACCATATTCCCGGCTTTCAGGAACACGCAGATTTGAATCAGAAAACCACATTTTTTAACATAATTTTGGCATTTTACTGGGACATACCCCATTTTTACTATTTTTTGCGCTTTTAGCCTCCTACCAGTTAGTGACAGAAATGGGTTTGAAACCAATGCTAGATCCCAGACAGCTAAACATTTCTAAAAAGTAGAAAGAAATCTGAATTCTGCAAGGGGTCATTTGTGTAGATCCTTCAAGGTTATTTTTACAATAAGTAACAGGTAAAATAAAAAAACATTGAAACTGTTTTCTTCAGTTACTTTTTTCAGCTATGGCAGATTTTTGAAAGCAATATATTGTTACATCTGCTGGACTCTTCTGGTTGTGGGGATATATAGGGCTGGTAGGTTCATCAAGAACCCTAGGTACCCAGAGCCAATAAATGAGCTGCACCTTGCAATGGGTTTTAATTGTCTACCAGGGATACAGCAATTCATTTGGTGAAATATAAAGAGTGAAAAATAGGTATCAGGGAAACCTTTGTGTTTCCAAAATGGGCACAAGATAAGGTGTTGAGAATCAGTAGTTATTTGCACATCTTTGCATTCCGGGGTCCCCACACTAGTATGTGAATTACATGGCATTTCTCAAATAGATGTCTTTTTTACACACTATCTTACATTTGGATGAAAAAATGTAGATAAAGACAAGGGGCAATAACACTTGTTCTTCTATTCTGTGTTCCCCCACGTCTCTCAATAAAAATGGTATCTCACTTGTGTGCGTAGGCCTAGCGCTCACGACAGGAAACGCAACATGGACACATCACATTTTTACATTGAAATTTGATGTGTTTTTTGTAAAGTGCCTAGCTGTGGATTTTGCCTGTAGCTCAGCGGCACCTAGGGAAACCTACCAAACCTATGTATTTTTGAAAAGTAGACACCTGGGGAATTTAGGCTGGGGTGACTTGTGAGGCTCTCACAAGGTTCTGTCACCCAGAATCCTTTGCAAACCTCGAAATTTGGCAAGAAAACACTTTTTCCTCACATTTCAGTGATAGAAGGTTCTGGAATCTGAGAGGAGCCATTTCCTTCCACTTAACATTCCCCCAAGTCTCTCAATAAAAAGGGTACCTCACTTGTGTGGGTAGGCCTAGTGCCCACGACAGGAAATGCCCCAAAACACAACATGGACACATCACATTTTCCCAAAGAAAACTGACCTGCGTTTTGCAAAGTGCCTAGCTGTGGATTTTGGCCTTTAGCTCATCCAGCACCTAAGAAAACGTAGAAAACCTGGACATTTCTGAAAACTAGACACTTAGGGGAACCCAGGATGGGATAACGTGTGGCACTCTCACCAGGTTCTGTTAACCAGAATCCTTAGCAAACCTAAAAATTGGCAAAAAAAACATTATTTCCTCACATTTCGGTACTGCAAAGTTCTGGAATCTCAGGCGAGTCACAAACTTCCATCTACCCATTATTCCCCCACATCTCCCGATAAAAATGGTACCCCACTTGTGTGGGTAGGCCTAGTGCCCGCAGCAGGAAATGCCCCAAAACACTGCGTGGACACATCAAAATGATCATATACAAAAGTACCTGTTTTTGCGGGGGCACCTGCGTTTTTGGTCCTGGGCTCAGCAGCCATCTTGGGAAACCTACCAAACCCAGACATTTCTGAAAACTAGACTCCTGAGGGAGTCCAGGGAGGTGTAACTTGCATGGAACCCCCAGTGTTTTCTTACCCAGAATCCTCAGCATACCTCAAATTTAGCTAAAACAATCACATTGTTCCCACATTTCTGTGTGGGATCACCACACCGGCACAAATTTAACTATCACCCATCGTTCCCCTTAGTCTCCCAATAAAAATGATACCTCACTTGTGTAGGTGGGCCAAGTACCTGTGACAGGGAAGAGCCAAAAACATGTTGAAATTGAGGGGGAACGAAAGCGAGTCCCAGAGGGCAGTTTGGAAAAAAGCATTTTTAGTTTGACAAGTGGGGCAGAATTTCTATCGTTATAGATGCGACAATGCTGGGTGGTAGGAATTTTGTGGATTCCGGCAGATTCCCGAAGGTTCCATCACAAACATGTGGGGAAAATGTGTGATTTCAAGCAAAGTAGGAGTTTTGCAGGATATTGTGGGTAAGAAAATGGTGTGAGGTGCATGTGAAGCACGCAACCCTGGACTCACCCAGATGTTTAGTTTTCAGTTGTGTCTAGGTCTCATAGATTTTTCTACATGGCAGCGTCCCAAAGTCCAAAAAGTGCAGCCCTCACCATTCCAAGTGGGACGATTTTCAGAGTCAGACAAGCTTTCAAGGCCCTAGTGTAAAACCAAACCCAAAATAATCAAATGTCCTTTTGCTTGCCATTGGGATAAGATCTTTTAGTTTGCGTGGAGAGAGCTGAAAGACTGTTACCCCCTTCAGTTGGGGTGTGGGCATAACCATGCCCATAATGGTTGGTAGCCACCACCACATTATTATTATTTTTTGAATTCCCTGGCATCTAGTAGGCTTTCTGTCCCTCCAGGGAATGGATCGGGGTAATTGTCACACCTGCCCACCGGTGGGCAGAACAAATTTGTCCACATGTATTGAAGGTGTGGTATGGCCATACCCCGCCCTCTTTTTTTGAAAAAAATCTTCACTGGTGTCTGGTGGGCTTTCTGCCCCCCTGAGGGTCAGATGAGCCTTACAAAAATAGGCCAATTTGCCCCCAAAGGGGGCAGAAAATACCTAAAATAAATTTGCCCCCCAGGGAAGCGATCCTTGCCTAAGGGGTCGCTCCTCTTTTTTGAAATTGTTGAAAAAACACCCTTGTGTCTAGTGGCTCCTGCCCCCCCAGGGGCAGATAGGCCTAATTAATATAGGCCCAATAAAAAATTGCCCCCTAGGGAGCGAACCTTGCCCAAGGGGTCGCTCCCCTTTTCATTGAAAATTAATGAATAAGAAAATCCCTGATGTCTAGTGGCTTCTGCCCCTCTGGGGGCAGAACAGCCTAATAAATATAGGCTGATGTGCCCCCGTGGGGGGCAGAAAAGGCCTAATAAAAGAATTGTCCACTGGGGAGCGGCTCTTGCCTAAGGGGTTGCTCCCCTTATAAATGAAAACAAACAAAAAAAAATCCCTGTTGTCTAGTGGCTTTCCTGCAGCACTATCGCTATGCAATCGTACTGTAGGAATGCTCAGAGAGACATGAAAAGGAAAGGAAAAGCCTTTCCTTTTTTTCATGCCTCCCTGACCTCCCTCACTCTCGTTCCGGGGAGAAACTAATCAGTTTTGCCTCAGTCGCGCTGGAAGCTGAGCTTCCAGCACGATGGGAGGCGTCCTCTGATGAGGTTAGCGTTCAATCGCACACTGACATCAGATGTCACTGGGGGGGGGTTTAGAAGGGTGGGGTGGAAGGGAAAGTGATTCCCCTTCCATCCCTGCCCTGGGAGGGTGGGTGTTAGGCCCATGGGGGAGCGGTGCTGCCCAGGACGTAACCGTTTAGTCTCAGGCACCCAACGGGTTAACATCCAATCCTACCATCTTCCTTCAACATCCACAATACCACAATCCTTCACATTCATGTCACACATCTAAAGTCTGTACACCTATGTAATACCAAATTAACCAGCCAAAACAAACCCAAACACCCACACAGCCTTTCTCTGCAAAACAACTCGGACCGTCAAAAATTCCTATTCATCCCAAAATAACAAAACATCTCCACTATGTATATACAGGGAGTGCAGAATTATTAGGCAAATGAGTATTTTGACCACATCATCCTCTTTATGCATGTTGTCTTACTCCAAGCTGTATAGGCTCGAAAGCCTACTACCAATTAAGCATATTAGGTGATGTGCATCTCTGTAATGAGAAGGGGTGTGGTCTAATGACATCAACACCCTATATCAGGTGTGCATAATTATTAGGCAACTTCCTTTCCTTTGGCAAAATGGGTCAAAAGAAGGACTTGACAGGCTCAGAAAAGTCAAAAATAGTGAGATATCTTGCAGAGGGATGCAGCACTCTTAAAATTGCAAAGCTTCTGAAGCGTGATCATCGAACAATCAAGCGTTTCATTCAAAATAGTCAACAGGGTCGCAAGAAGCGTGTGGAAAAACCAAGGCGCAAAATAACTGCCCATGAACTGAGAAAAGTCAAGTGTGCAGCTGCCACGATGCCACTTGCCACCAGTTTGGCCATATTTCAGAGCTGCAACATCACTGGAGTGCCCAAAAGCACAAGGTGTGCAATACTCAGAGACATGGCCAAGGTAAGTAAGGCTGAAAGACGACCACCACTGAACAAGACACACAAGCTGAAACGTCAAGACTGGGCCAAGAAATATCTCAAGACTGATTTTTATAAGGTTTTATGGACTGATGAAATGAGAGTGAGTCTTGATGGGCCAGATGGATGGGCCCGTGGCTGGATTGGTAAAGGGCAGAGAGCTCCAGTCCGACTCAGACGCCAGCAAGGTGGAGGTGGAGTACTGGTTTGGGCTGGTATCATCAAAGATGAGCTTGTGGGGCCTTTTCGGGTTGAGGATGGAGTCAAGCTCAACTCCCAGTCCTACTGCCAGTTCCTGGAAGACACCTTCTTCAAGCAGTGGTACAGGAAGAAGTCTGCATCCTTCAAGAAAAACATGATTTTCATGCAGGACAATGCTCCATCACACGCGTCCAAGTACTCCACAGCGTGGCTGGCAAGAAAGGGTATAAAAGAAGGAAATCTAATGACATGGCCTCCTTGTTCACCTGATCTGAACCCCATTGAGAACCTGTGGTCCATCATCAAATGTGAGATTTACAAGGAGGGAAAACAGTACACCTCTCTGAACAGTGTCTGGGAGGCTGTGGTTGCTGCTGCACGCAATGTTGATGGTGAACAGATCAAAACACTGACAGAATCCATGGATGGCAGGCTTTTGAGTGTCCTTGCAAAGAAAGTTGGCTATATTGGTCACTGATTTGTTTTTGTTTTGTTTTTGAATGTCAGAAATGTATATTTGTGAATGTTGAGATGTTATATTGGTTTCACTGGTAATAATAAATAATTGAAATGGGTATATATTTTTTTTTGTTAAGTTGCCTAATAATTATGCACAGTAATAGTCACCTGCACACACAGATATCCCCCTAACATAGCTAAAACTAAAAACAAACTAAAAACTACTTCCAAAAATATTCAGCTTTGATATTAATGAGTTTTTTGGGTTCATTGAGAACATGGTTGTTGTTCAATAATAAAATTAATCCTCAAAAATACAACTTGCCTAATAATTCTGCACTCCCTGTAATGTCAACACAAATAACACACATTCTCACCCTTTTCCACCTCATAGTTTACTTGAAAACAGACACCAACCACTCCAAAAACCCAGAACAATATGACCCACTCACCCATCTGACTCATTGCACAATTCAGAACGATAAAACTAGACTCTCATGCTCTACACTATCTATTACCCATACCTGTTTCAGATTCAACATATGCAAAAGAGAGCAACACCACCTTACTCTTAATAACGTCACTTTCCCTTGTCTAGCACACAATGCTACTATTATATGGCAACTAAACAGCCCATTCCCAAAATGTTAGCCATTTTTCTCCACCCCACACAAACAGACCCTACTAAATGTCTTCTAAGTCTGTTTGACAAGGATAGTCACAACCAAAAGCCAATCACCTAATGTCCTGATACAGCAAACACATTTATCAATAGCACTCAACCTCCAAACCTCCATGGACAATACTCACTCTCCCACAGCATAAAATAACACTACATCCAAAACACCATCCTTAATTGGCCTATTAATAAATGCCCATTCTATGTTCAAAAACAAGTACCACATCTTCGGTCTATTGACAGGCACAAAACCTGACTTTACTTTTCATAACTGAGTCATGGCTAGGGGAAGACATGGCCCAATATTGCATGAAGCTGTTCTACCAGACTATCAAACATACACAAATTCGAATAGGCAAAAGAGGAGCAAGATTAGTTGTTATGTTAAAGGAGACAACAGCTATCACTAAAGTTGAGGATGTTTCCTTGCAAGGTTGTGAGGTCCTCATTGTCAGATGCAACCCTTCACCAACCTTCTTCAACTTTCTCTTTCTTTACAAACCTCAACCTAGAATTGGAGCATTCCCAAACACTTTTCTAGACACAGTTTCAACCCTATTTACTGAATTCTCAAACCTCTGCATCCAACATTGGTGATCTGAACATATAGCTTGACAAGCCTAATATGCTCCACTTTAGAATGAACCCCACTGACCTAAACACACACAACCTACAACAGCTCATTCTGAAACTCAAACACATTTAACAACACAACTTAGATGTAATTTTTGGCTACACAAAACTAGTCAAGTTCCAATGGGCTACTCCCGGGCCAAAATTTTAAAAAGTAGGGAGGGGCTGTGTGGCCCCCCTCCTTTTGCCTCAAAAGGCTCAGGGGAGCCCACCCTTGGGACCAGTTCCTTTAAGGGAGAGGGGATGTGCTGCTTACTGCCCCCTTCCATGAGTCATTAATGGCTGTGGGACCTCATTCCCTGTGGTCGGCTTGATAGCTATGTCCTGGGAAGCCCACCCTCAGGACATAGCGGTTTCCTTGTCTACAGTAGTGTGGGCAGGGAAACCTGTGTTTGATCTCGCTTGGAGCATTTTTAAATCTGTAGCCAAGCAGGAGCAAACACCAAGTCTGCTTCCAGTGGGCAGGAGCTTCAAAGATGCTCCTGTCCGTAGATGCGGGAAGATAAACTGATCTAAATATTGCTCCTGCCTGCAGGGAGCAGCATTATTAGCTGCTCCCACTGGGTTGGTGCAATGCAGGGTGCTGGTGGATGCAAGGAGGCCTTGGGGCTCCCCCACAACCCCCAACCACAGTATGGTGGGTGCCACGGGTGGGCATGAAGCACCCACCTTTGGTTGCACCAGGCACTGATGGATGGGGTCCCTGGGGCCAAAATCAGCCCATGGAGGGGGCCCTGTGGCCCCCCTTCCTCTTATAAATGGTGCCAGGGATGAGAACCCTAGAGCAAAAATTGGCCTGATGAGGTGGGGCCGTGTACTCCTGCCCCATAAAAGTTATCCTGGGCCCAAGGGAATGGGGTCCCTGGTGCCAAAATTGTCCCTGGAGGGGGCTACACTCACCCCCACCCCTTTATTTAAAATAGTGCCCCCTGGGGATGGTACCCCTAGGGCCTAACAAGTCTTGGGAGGGTAGACACATAGCCCCTATCCACTTTATTTAAATAAGTGGTCCCATGGGATAGGGTCCCCTGGACTGAAATCAGCCTAAGGACGGGAGACAAGGGCCCCTTCTGCTGATATTAATGCCAGACCCTGGGGTGGCATCCCGGGGACCAAAATATGACCAGGGAGGAGGACCGTGTGTCCCTCTCCCCCTGCAAAATGCACGGGGGGCCTGGCATGATAGGATCCCCGGGACTAAAATCAACCAGGGAGTGGGGGGAAATGCACAACCCCTCCATTTTAGTTTAAAGAGTGGTCCTTGAGTATGTTCGCTCCAGTGCCTAACGAGGCTTGTGGAGGGGGCACACAGCCCCCCTTCCCCTTTATTTAATTAAGCGGCCGCAGGTGATGGGGTCACCAGGGCTGATACTGGCTCATGGAGGGGGCCATTCCGCCACCCTTCCCTTTATTTAATAAAATAAATCCCTGGGGGATAGCGGTCTGCAGGGCCAGAGCCCATGGCCAACGCTCTACTGTACACAGCCAAAGGCTTTGCCCAGCATGGGTTTTGGCTGTATAGGGGATATGATTGTAGTGCCTCAACACGTATGGCCTTTGGCCATGTGTGGTGGCCATTTCATTTACATATGGTAATAAAATATTACTTTACGTTTAAAAAAAACCTTGAAATCACTGAAAAAAACAAAGGTTAAAGTAGTGTTATAGGTAGGTTTGATAAAAGGATCAGTTTTTTTCAAACCTTAGAAATTTACTGAAAAAACCCAAAGGCTAGAGTAACGTTATAGTTAGGTGAATATGTCAGTCATGACATTAACGTTTTGAACAAAAAAAAACAACAGATATTCATCAGTCATAGTAAGCAGTTCTAACTATAACTTGCGCCCCTGCAATGCACTGCTTATAACCTCACGTATAGCATCACTCATGACATGTACTATGACATCACTGATAATCTCTCAAATGGCATTATTGGTGGCATTACTGATGACATCATCCAAGCTTCTTTTGTACGGAATGCTCTTGGAACGAGCATAACATTAGAGCTATGAAAGTAAGTGCAAAATAGCTTAGAATAATATGAAGTTTCTTGACTGCTATCATAAATATATCCTCCCTAGATAAAGCAAGCATTTGCTATTTGCATCATTGACATTATACCATACAAATCATGGATAGCTGAATACATGTTGACTGTGAACCACAGATGGAAGAGTAACCTATCCTGCTCATAGTGTTCAATCTGAACACAACTATTAAGGGAAAACCACGACCTGTTACATAAAAAATGCTCTACTACAGATACTCTTTACCTTTATCAAACCCCTGACAGTCACTGAAACTACATTGAGAAATGAGTGGATATAAGTAGAAAGTGAGTACTGTTAACACTGTTTACTCTATGCAGAGCATTTGCTTTGAACCACACTATTTGAAGACAGTGGAACTCTCATGAGAAATACATCACAGAGTATTCAACAGTATCTACTAAGCACAATGTGCTGTATGCAGGTCTTGCCCAAAGAGAAGTCTTTTAAAATAACCAAGGCCTGAAGATAATACTCCCTACAGCCTTCATAATGAGGTTACAATTTTATAGATGCCAATCTTCGGAAGCAAGGGAAGCATATGCACAAAGCTTAGTACTGGGCGCACAGTCCTCTATGTTACATAGAAATTGTCATGCTGACACAATTCTGTCTAATAACTAAAGGGTGCTTACAATACTTAGGGCCTGATTTAGATCTTGGTGATCTTACCGCCAATCAGTGGCAGCAGCGGACCCGAAAAGACCATCAAATCGATGGTGTTCCACCCACCTTATTGAGATGTACTTTGGCTGAGCCGAAGACCACCACGACGGAGTGCTCCTCCAGAGGTCAGACTGGCAGATTCCCTCTGACCCTCTTTAGATGTTACAGTCCTGCAGAAGGTGTACTGGCTGTGAATTGCTGATGGAGGGAGATTATTGCTGGACCCAGTGGACATCGTACAATGTCACAGGCCATGGAATAGAGGTGAGTCACCCACACTGTAACTTAGCCACATGTGTCCACCTGTACTTCACACTACACAACACACCACATACTTATATCTATTGCCATTCCTCCACAACACAACATAAACATGCAGAAACACACATTGGCATACATCCATGAAACAACACACATACATTGTTGACACTGCACCCACACATGACACAACCACTACAATCAACACAACTACACACTCATGTACAAAAACACACTCACACACAAGCACATCTACACACATCATGACAGCCACACAACAGCAACACTCATCTGAATCTTACACAGAACACACAACCAAACATACACAACATCAAACCCACATGCAAGTGGCACACATACAGACACAACCACATCACCCTCTCCAGTCCCCTCTGGCTCAATCAGCCAATTTAATTGCACACAACAACATACACATACTGACTTATATACACCACTGGCAGCATAACATCACAGGTACAGGTCACGTTGCAATGTGCAAATATGGACATAGTCGACGGGTGTGAAAGTAACACCATTGTGGTGCCAACATTCATTTGGCAATGAATACTGACACCACAATGACAGTTGTGTATGTGTGCGATATGTGCCATATATGCAATATGTGTCATGTACCAGTGTGTCCCCATCCATGTCCCACACAAATGTATTCCTGACATATGCATGTACAATACTATGACACGTATAGAACTGTACTGATCCCAAGCTCATACGCACTGACCACACAATGTACAAAGGCAATGCAGGTTACCTACCAGTCAGTCTGGCAATTGGGGGTTGTGTTTTCTTCATGGTCCAGTGACAGCAGCAACGGAATGTGTTTTCCAACTGTGTCCAGTCCAGTCATGGGGTAAAAGGTTGTTTTTTTCCTTATTCCTTCCCTCCCAACTGGTCAACTCTGGTGTCGGGTCAGACTTCCACAGTTGGCCTGGTGGAAAGGCACATCCAAATCTACTTAGCGGTAAAGGTGGCTGGAGTCCCACCATCAGCCCTAATTCTAACTGACACTGTCAAGGTAGTAGGAGATTCTTGGCGGAGTCGGCGGGACTCAGGCGGTCTCTCGCCTATGGTCACACCTACATCTAAATTGGGTCAGTGGACCGCCAAGGCGGCGGACTGGTTTTCTGACAGAAAAGCGATGGTGCGATCGTTACCACGAAGATCTAAATCAGGCCCTTAGTATGTTGTATGTAGAATCTTTGCCCTGTTGCAAACTTTTTCTACAGAGCCTAAAAACGTGTGTGGAACATAAAACACACAAGTTGTCAACTGCACACATGGTTACTCTTCCATGCAAACATTTATAACATCTTCCATACTTTAACTCACCTATGATGCATTAGTAGCACTTGCATTTTGTAAATAATTACATCCATTAACTGGACTCTGGTTGTACAAAAACTAGGTTGAAATGTAATCTGGCAGTTGCCCAACTCCATGTAAACTATAAAATAAAACAAGCTTGCACACTCATTGGATGATGTCATCCATGATTTCATTTGAGATGCCATCAGTGATGTCATAAATAATATCTTAGAATATGTCATGGGTGATGCCATATGTGAAGTCAGAAGCAGTGCATGGCAAGGTAATAAGTTATAGCTAGGGCTGCTAACTATAGTGAATTTCTTTGTGTTTTTCATATTTCATAACTTTAATGTTATCACTGATATATTCATCTAACCATAACGTTACTTTAACCTGTGGTTTTTTAAGTGACTATATATGTGTGTATATATATGCATGTATAATTGTAGATAGATAGATAGATAGATAGATAGATAGATAGATAGATAGATAGATAGATAGATAGACAGATAGACAGATAGATAGATAGATAGATAGATAGATCTTATGGAAGGGGAATTAATAATAATAAAAAATAAAAAAAAAGGTTTCTAAACTGTTCTGGGAGGTGGTTAAACGACCTTTGTTTTCCTCAGGACCTCTGACCAATATTGACTGTTTAATTCCATCTGCAGTTTATAATTCAAAGACTGACCCAGATTTGGAAGGCAGTCCATGGGTTATGACATTAGATGATCAGGAAAGCACTGTAAACTTTAGTTTATCTATCGGGACAGAGGATGTAGCATTGGCCATTAGAAATAATAAAAAGGGCATAGCCCTTGACTCGGACAGCTTTCTTGTGGACCTATTTACAGAAAATATAGAGCTATGGACACCTTTCCTCACAAATGTTTTTCATGCTGCAATAACTGCTCCCTTTCTACCCGCTTGGAAAGAAACAGTTATTGTGCCAATCTTCAAGAAGGGGGACCGAACCAGTCCCGTCTGCTATCGTCCAATATCTTTGTTGGACTCAACTATGAAGATTCTGGGGAGAGTACTTTTGGTGACACTGGAGGCATGGGCAGAGTCCAATATTATCTCAGATCTTCAGTACGGGTTCAGACAGGGTACTGGGATGACAGAAAAATGCCTCAATCTCTCCCTTCTAATAAGTAAATATGCTTAAGTCAAAACCTCCGCTTTGCACTTGGCCATAATGGACTTGCCAAGTACAGTTGACATTGTAAACAGATCCAAGTTGTGAAATTTGTTAGAAGGTATGGGGTAGAAAAAAGATTAATTTATGTTCTTACGTAGACTGTATTGGGATACCTCAGTAAAGTTTTGTTATACTCCCCACTGGAGATCTTACATCTTCTATAAATTGTCAACAGGGTGCAGTTCAAGGCTGTATTTTAGCACCATTTTTAATTTATGTAGACGGTCTTGAGAAACATCTTCTCCAGAAGAGGCTAGATACTCCGAGGGAGAGGCATCACCATCCCTACACTCCTTTATGGACTTGCCAAGTACAGTTGACACTGTAAACAGATCCAAGTTGTGGGATTTGTTAGAAGGTATGGGGTAGAATTTTTTTTTATTTATGTTCTTACGTAGACTGTATTGGGATACCTCAGTAAAGTTTTGTTATACTCCCCACTGGAGATCTTACATCTTCTATAAATTGTCAACAGGGTGCAGGTCAAGGCTGTATTTTAGCACCATTTTTATTTTTAATTTATGTAGACGGTCTTGAGAAACATCTTCTCCAGAAGAGGCTAGATACTCCCAGGGAGAGGCATCACCATCCCTACACTCCTTTACACTTACTATGCAGTACTTATAGATAGGACTGCAAACAGCCTTCAGGAGTTGTTGGATGGAGTCTTAGAATTTATGAGTGCCTTGGATTTCAAGGTCAATGAACCTAAGTATTTTAATTTGTGGGTCCACAAGTGCAAAATCAAAACAATTTAATACCGAGGGTCTTCCACTTTTAAGGGTTGGTAGTTTTAATTATTTAGGTATCCCTTTTGATCCCAAACATAAATGTGCACCTTTGTTGACACACAGACCTAAAAAGGAAATGATGGTTTGTTTAAATCTAAGTGTACTTCTGTAATCTCTTAGTGGGCGGGTGTGTGGTTACACTGTAATAGCAGCAAAAATTCAAAACAGCTTCTTTAAAAGATCATTGTCAGTTCCCAGAGGTAGAGCCACATTTTTGTCACTCTGATGTTGGCTTGCTCTATTTTGAAGGCCTTTTAGGACTTGGCCCCTCCTGCTATGGGTTAAGATATGGCAATCATGGGAGCCTAGCCTCAAGAAAAGTATTATTTCAGATTGTATGGCCCTTGAAAATGTGGCTGAGATTCTTAGGCTGTCTTACATTTGGAAGACATTTATGACCTTGGAGCTACCTGGGTGAAACAATAATACTGAGTTGATAGACCCAGTTTTCCTTACAGTCTGTGATCATTAGAACAATCATTAGAACGTGTAAAATGTTAACAAATTGCTGTTTCCTTTTATGAGATTTTACTTGTCTTGATGTTTTTAGGATGTGATGACTGCTGTTATTCTGATTGTCTGTAATTTTTAAATGTATGTACTTTTATGGCATTTGTATGCCAAATAAAGTTTATTAGATAGATAGATAGATAGATAGATAGATAGATAGATAGATAGATAGATAGATAGATAGATAGATAGACAGATAGATCATAACATTATGACATTGTTATGTTTGGTTATGTAAATGGCGTTCTTCAAATATACGTGGACATGTATATGGGTTTATACATGCATGCAGAAATTGAAAACAACAATAAAAAAAAAAATATATATATATATATAATATATATATGCACTAAATACATGTGTTCAGTCTCCTGCACAGTGCACCTCTTGGTGGTGCTTTATAGCGCTTCGTGGGGCCTAACCTCATCCTCCTCCCTGCCTGCAGTTTAATCGAGGAACGTGAAGAACATGTCTTGGTTTTCTTGTCCTGAAAGCAAAGGTCGAAATTGATCACCCCTTCTGCTGCCTAATGGGTATAAAATCCTATAGAGTTGCCAAAGAAATATGTAAATATGACACTTAGACCTTATGTTGTTTTTCCGTGGTCAAATATCATGAATCAGTCTGCTTAAGGAGGATGAGATACACTACTGACTAATACTAGTCAATCTTTCGCTTTATCGGATGTTTGAATTTCCGGCAGGCTGTTTTTTAAAGGATTTTTATCATGTGTATTGTAGATACTGTTGTGCTGAAGTAGCTAGGTAATTCTAGATAAACGTTCTTTAACTTTATTTGTAGCTTATAGATTTGTGATTTTTATATTTTTTTTGCACTATTACTATTGGTGATGGAATTATACTATCCTGTGTGACAATAAATAAATTAAAATGAAATACATGTGAATGTTTGCCCATGTACGTTTTCATATAGGAATGTGCATGTGGATATAGATGTATATTAATACATTCATGCCTTTTACAGAGATATGTCAATACTGTGTATATTTTATATATTATATGGTATAAAAATATGTGTATCTATATGTATGGGCGCATGTCTATATGCATGTTCACATTTATGTCTTTTTTGCTAAAAGAATTGCACACATACACACACACACAAACACATACGAGCGGATTTATCAAACTTTCATGCAACGGAGTGCAGCAAACCATCTGCGTGAAAGGGAAAGTTCAGGAATGTGCCATATTTAAAATCATACAAAAACAACAAGGTGATGGATGGATGCTTGAATTAATCTCAGCCTCTGGCATGCGCTTGGATCAAATCCCAAACCATCATTTAATTGCCCACCATGCCACCCCAGTTTGGGCCCAGCCATATATCAGTCTTGACCCTGCTCCCCATGGGAATAGTCCAGCCCGAAAAGTCCCAGGCCAAGTCCTCCCTCAACCAGAAACAAGCATCCTGGGACCTGCTCTAGGAGGCTGGCCCTCTATGCAGTGTACAAACTAGGCACGCTGTGTAGGAGGTCCAGCCAAGCACACCCTGGTTTCCACAGGCACTAAATCACCTAATGCTCTAATTTGTGAGGTAGCTTGGTCGAGCAGTTAGTCTAATCTTGGAGAGGTACAAAGAAATTGTTGTACTCACAGTATCAATCATGCATCTCACATATTTGAAGGAATAACAATATTCAAAATACTTCAGATTTGTATATACACTTTAAGACCAAGATTATCAAAATTGGTTAAGTACTTTTTGAGTTATGAATTTTGGATTTTTTAATAAATGCAGTCTTTCTGTGTATAATACCCAATATAGGAATCAATAGGCAGTCACTTTTAAAAATGCATATAAAATTGCACACTTATGTTACCAGGTTCCACTTTTGCAGGTTAGTCGAGGTTGTCGGTGGGCACACTGTGTCAGCTGGAGAGGCTTGGGCGGCTCCCAGTTCTGGCAGAAGCAGCCCTCAGGGGGACGCCTTGGAAAAGGGTGGTTCTTGATGATTTAAAGGTGGTACCTTGGGGTTCCCTTGTGGTGTTGAGGTCGCAAGGGGTGTGGAACCCCGGGGCCACAGCTGGTTCCTCGTTGCAGGGTGCTGGGCAGCCGGTTGCAGGGCAAGTTGTTGATCCAGGAGCTGTGCGCAACGGAGTACCTTGGAGCTGAAGGTAGGTATCTTTGAGGGTGGCTTACAGAACACCGGGGGCACTCTGGTGGGAGGTACAGGGTGTTCCTGAAGTCCCTTGACTGGGGCTTCCTCCTGATCTTTTTTCAGCTCTGGCGGAGCTGGTTTTCTTACTGTCCAACATCCACTGACCTTCACCCAGGGTATTGGTATGGTCGGGCAACAAGGGGGCGCAGTGTCACCAAACGTAGCACACTTACAGGTTTTGTCCTGGTAGTTATCACTGTGTTGTCAGGTCTGGCTCCAACTTCCGGTTTTGGACATATCGGCCAGTCAGTGAAGGGACCTTAACTGGGTTTCTGGTTGTTTGTTCATTGCAGAGTGGTACCTCTGCTCAGAAGGAAGATCTTGGGCAATTTGTGAAGCCTGGAGGTCCTCTGGATCTCTTGAGGTCAGTCCAGTGTCCAGCACCTCCTCAGCAGTGATTGTCGGGTCCTGGGTGCACCAGGTTGGGTTTGGCACATTTTTCTCGTGCAACAGGTCCACAGTCCTTGTGCCTTGGATCTTCTTTGGGCTAGTCGTCTTTGTCTTTTCAAATGTGATTATCTGGTCTAGGGATGCCCACTAAATACTGAATTTAGTGGGTGTTTAGGGGCAACCTGATAGTGTCCAATGGGTGGCTACACCCACTACAGTGACCACTTCCTGTGGGAAGGGCCACTGCCCTAAACCTAATTGTGTATTTTCCTTCCATTCAAGATGGAAGAAAATGAAATAGAGGGTCCACTTCACAGGCAACACCTTAGGGGTCGTGCATGCCAGGGGAGGCCACTCCTCCTACTCTTTGTTAGGTTTCCCGCCTTTGCTCATGCCAAAAGTTGGGGTTTTCAAAGGGGGATGCCAGCTGCTGGTAGCAGCAGGCTTCGGGTCGAGTTTCAAGGGCGGGAAGCTCTTTGAAGCTCACAGCCTGGACAGTGCACATTCCTGAGGGAGAGATGTTAGCTCCTCCGCCCAGGAAGGGCATTGTCTCATAAACCGGAGAGGCAGGGCTCTCCCTCAAGGTTTGTGTATAGGCTGTCTGGAGGTGGCATGGGACCAGTCAGGAACCATGCCAGGATAGTTAGCTTTTGCAGGGGCACGTCTGAGGTGACCCCTGGGAACATTTAGGGCTAAATCCAATACTGGCACCAGTTTAGATTTATCATTCTGAGTTGTTTGATACCAAACAATCCAGGGTGCAGAGTGGCCATCATGTAGCTGGGAAACCTGTGTTTGACCAATGTTTAGCACATGTGTTTAAAATGGATGCCCTGTTCGCTCACTATGTCCCAGGTTTGGCAAGGATGCAATGGGGGTATTTTGCTTATGCAGCTATGCCCTCATATATAATATAGACCATTCTGCCATAGGGTTGTTAGGCCTGCCATAGGGGTGTCTTACCTATAGTAAATGCAGTGTATGGTGGACAGGGCACAAAGGATGTGTTGTTTTGTCTATTTTAGGTTTGACCAGGACACACAGCCTGCAGTGGCAGTGCTGGGTGCATCTGGATGCATGGCCCTAGAGGGTAACACAATCAGTGCTTCTGCCCTCATGGGCCTACCCATCGTACCCAAGCCCTGGGCACATAGGTACCCATTTACTAGGGACTTATAGTGGTAGTTAAGGGTGTATCCAATTGTGCCAATGAACAACAACTGATTTAGGGAAAGAGCTCTGGCCCAGGGATCCTGGTTAGCAGAGGCCGTGGGCACTACAATTACTAGAACACATCAACATCAGGGAACAAATGGGGGGATAACCATATCAAAAAGAGGCCCTCTCTCACACTACCTCCCACCCCCAAATGAAAGAGAACAAGACTAGCCTTTCCCTGCTGCGTCTTCGCCATCTAAGTGGAAGAACCTGGAGAGGCCATTTGCATTGGCATGGGCAGTACCATGTCTGTGTTCCACTTAAAAGTTTATCCACTGTAGGGAAATGGACCACCAAAGAAGTGTGGGGTTTTCACCTTTCATTTGTTGTAGCCATCTGAGAGGCCTGTGGTCAGTCTGAACTATGAGGTAGGAACCAAACAGGTATGGCATCAGCTTCTTCAGGGCCCAAACCATATTTTCTTGCTTATAAAAGCAGCTGGCTGGTAATGTCCATCATCATTTTTCTTGAAAAAGACAGGTCCAATCCCCGTTTCAGAAGCATCTGTCTGGACTATGAATTCCCTGGAGTAGTCTGGTGCTTGTAGAACTGAAGCAGAGCACATAGCTTCCTTCAGAGTGTCAAAGGCCTTTTGACAACTCACTGACCAGTAAACCTTTTTGGGCATTTTTTATGGAGGTGAGCTCTGTGGGGGGGGGGGGGGGGCACTATAGTGCCATAATCCTTCACAAACCTCCTGTAATACCCAGTCAAGCCAAGGAAGGCCTTGGCTTGTATCTGGGTTGTGGGAGCTTCCCAAGGTGGAATAGTCTGAATCTTGGGTTGGCGGGGTTGCACTTGGCCCCCCCAACCAGGTTGCCCAAGTAAACAACTTACTTTCCCCTGCCCTATCTGGCACTTACTGGCCTGGATAATGAGGCCTGCCTTTTGCAGAGCTTCAAGGACCTTTCCAAGGTGATCCTGCCAGGTGGAACTTGTAGGAGGCTGGACTGGCTTGTAGTGAGTACCAAGGGGTACTTGCACCTTGCACCAGGCCCAGTTATCCCTTATTAGTGTATAGGGTGTCTAGCAGCTTAGGCTGATAGATAATGGTAGCTTAGCAGAGCAGCTTAGGCTGAACTAGGAGACTTGTGAAGCTACTACAGTACCACTTAGTGTCATATGCACAATATCATAAGAAAACACAATACACAGTTATACTAAAAATAAAGGTACTTTATTTTTATGACAATATGCCAAAGTATCTTAGAGTGTACCCTCAGTGAGAGGATAGGAAATATACACAAGATATATATACACAATAGCAAAAATATGCAGTATAGTCTTAGAAAACAGTGTAAACAATGTATAGTTACAATAGGATGCAATGGGGAAACATAGGGATAGGGGCAACACAAACCATATACTCCAAAAGTGGAATGCGAACCACGAATGGACCCCAAACCTATGTGACCTTGTAGAGGGTCGCTGGGACTATTAGAAAATAGTGAGAGTTAGCAAAATAACCCTCCCCAAGACCCTGAAAAGTCAGTGCAAAGTGCACTAAAGTTCCCCTAAGGACGAAGTAGTCGTGTTAGAGGAATAATGCAGGAAAGACACAAACCAGCAATGCAACAACT
Source organism: Pleurodeles waltl (assembly GCF_031143425.1). Lineage (NCBI taxonomy): Eukaryota > Metazoa > Chordata > Amphibia > Caudata > Salamandridae > Pleurodeles > Pleurodeles waltl. Next base: position 788,652,262 of record NC_090442.1, on the reverse strand, counting down.
GTGGATTTCCAATCTAGGGTACCTGTGGAACAAGGGGACCAAGTCCAAAAGTCACAAGCAAGTCGGAGATGGGCAGATGCCCAGGAAATGCCAGCTGCGGGTGCAAAGAAGCTTCGACTGGACAGAAGAAGCTGAGGTTTCTGCAGGAACGAAAAGGGCTAGAGACTTCCCCTTTGGTGGACGGATCCCTCTTGCTTTGGAGAGTCGTGCAGGAGTGTTTACCCGCTGGAAGGACGCCAACAAGCCTTGCTAGACGCAAATCGTGCGTTTGGCGTTTTTGGACGCTGCCGGGGCCCAGGAGGGACCAGGAGGTCGCAAATTGGACCTGAAGAGAGAGGGGACGTCGAGCAAGACAAAGAGCCCTCACTGAAGCAGGTAGCACCCAGAAAAATGCCAGAAACAGGCACTACAAGGATGCGTGAAACGGTGCTCGCCGAAGTTGCACAAAGGAGTCCCACGTCGCCGGAGACCAACTTAGAAAGTCGTGCAATGCAGGTTAGAGTGCCGTGGACCCAGGCTTGGCTGTGCACAAAGGATTTCCGCCGGAAGTGCACAGGGGCCGGAGTAGCTGCAAATTCGCGGTTCCCAGCAATGCAGCCCAGCGAGGTGAGGCAAGGACTTACCTCCACCAAACTTGGGCTGAAGAGTCACTGGACTGTGGGGGTCACTTGGACAGAGTTGCTGGATTCGAGGGACCTCGCTCGTCGTGCTGAGAGGAGACCCAAGGGACCGGTAATGCAGCTTTTTGGTGCCTGCGGTTGCAGGGGGAAGATTCCGTCGACCCACGGGAGATTTCTTCGGAGCTTATGGTGCAGAGAGGAGGCAGGCTACCCCCACAGCATGCACAAGCAGGAAAACAGTTGAGAAGGCGGCAGGATCAGCGTTACAGAGTTGTAGTAGTCGTCTTTGCTACTATGTTGCAGGTTTGCAGGCTTCCAGCGCGGTCAGCGGTCGATTCCTTATCAGAAGGTGAAGAGAGAGATGCAGAGGAACTCGGCTGAGCTCATGCATTCGTTATCTAAAGTTTCCCCAGAGACAGAGACCCTAAATAGCCAGAAAAGAGGGTTTGGCTACTTAGGAGAGAGGATAGGCTACTAACACCTGAAGGAGCCTATCAGCAGGAGTCTCTGACGTCACCTGGTGGCACTGGCCACTCAGAGCAGTCCAGTGTGCCAGCAGCACCTCTGTTTCCAAGATGGCAGAGGTCTGGAGCACACTGGAGGAGCTCTGGACACCTCCCAGGGGAGGTGCAGGTCAGGGGAGTGGTCACTCCCCTTTCCTTTGTCCAGTTTCGCGCCAGAGCAGGGGCTAAGGGGTCCCTGAACCGGTGTAGACTGGCTTATGCAGAATTGGGCACCTCTGTGCCCAACAAAGCATTTCCAGAGGCTGGGGGAGGCTACTCCTCCCCTGCCTTCACACCATTTTCCAAAGGGAGAGGGTGTCACACCCTCTCTCAGAGGAAGTTCTTTGTTCTGCCATCCTGGGCCAGGCCTGGCTGGACCCCAGGAGGGCAGCTGCCTGGCTGAGGGGTTGGCAGCAGCAGCAGCTGCAGTGAAACCCCAGGAAGGGCAGTTTGGCAGTACCAGGGTCTGTGCTACAGACCACTGGGATCATGGGATTGTGCCAACTATGCCAGGATGGTATAGAGGGGGCAATTCCATGATCATAGACATGTTACATGGCCATATTCGGAGTTACCATGGTGAAGCTACATATAGGTAGTGACCTATATGTAGTGCACGCGTGTAATGGTGTCCCCGCACTCACAAAGTTCAGGGAATTGGCTCTGAACAATGTGGGGGCACCTTGGCTAGTGCCAGGGTGCCCTCACACTAAGTAACTTTGCACCTAACCTTTACCAGGTAAAGGTTAGACATATAGGTGACTTATAAGTTACTTAAGTGCAGTGTAAAATGGCTGTGAAATAACGTGGACATTATTTCACTCAGGCTGCAGTGGCAGGCCTGTGTAAGAATTGTCAGAGCTCCCTATGGGTGGCAAAAGAAATGCTGCAGCCCATAGGGATCTCCTGGAACCCCAATACCCTGGGTACCTCAGTACCATATACTAGGGAATTATAAGGGTGTTCCAGTAAGCCAATGTAAATTGGTAAAAATGGTCACTAGCCTGTCAGTGACAATTTGGAAAGAAATGAGAGAGCATAACCATTGAGGTTCTGATTAGCAGAGCCTCAGTGAGACAGTTAGTCACTTCACAGGTAACACATTCAGGCACACTTATGAGCACTGGGGCCCTGGGTTACCAGGGTCCCAGTGACACATACAACTAAAACAACATATATACAGTGAAAAATGGGGGTAACATGCCAGGCAAGATGGTACTTTCCTACAGAACTATAGACAGCTATGTCATCTAAGCAAGCTTCACTAAAAGTGTCCAGTCAAGCAAAGACTGGATTCACTAACCTCTTTCACTCCTGGGGCCAGGCCAATCTTCCAGTACCCAGATGTTAATTCAAAGGTACTTAGATATTTGGCTGCCCCTAGTCTGTCTATGAGCTCATCAGCTCTTGGAATTGGGTGTGCATCTGTCTTTCTCACCAAGTTGAGGCCCATGTAGTCCACACAGAACCTCATTTCCTTTTTCTCTCATTTGGCGTGAGGTTTGGGGACTACAACTACTAGACTAGTCCAGGGACTCTCAGAGGGTTCAATGCCACCCAAATCCAGCATCTCTTTAACTTCTGACACTATGCTCTCTCTGACATGTTCTGTCTATAAATTTTGTTTTTGACAGGCAAGCTGTCACCTGTGTCCACATCATGGGTACACCAGTTTGTCCTTCCAGGGGTGAAAGAGAAGAGTTCAGCATACTGGTTGAGGACTTGTCTGTAAGCAGTTTGCGGTTATCGTGTGAGGGTGTTTGGTAAGACCACTCCATCATCAAAACCATCTTGTGGGTTGCTGAGGAGGAAATCAGGGAGAGGGTCACTCTCATCTTCCTGTCACTCATCTGTAACCATGAGCATGAACTCTGTCATAAAAGGGTTTTAGGCGGCTGACATGGATGATTCTTTTGGGGTTCTTGCAACTGCCTCGGTCAACTAAATAAGTGACCTTCCCTTTTCTCTCAAGTATGGGATATGGCCCATACCATATGTCCTGGAGGGCCCTTGGAGCCACAGGCTCTAACACCCAAACTTATTTCCCTGGTTGAAACTCCACCATAGCAGCTTTTTGGTCATACCAGAGCTTTTGCAGCTTCTGGCTGGCCTGGAGAATTTTGCAGGCTTTTTCCATGTACTCAGCCATTCTGGAACGTAGGTCAAGCACATAGTCCACAATATCCTGTTTGGGCTCTTTGAGAGGCTTCTCCCAGCCTTCACTAACAAGACTAACAGGGTGCCCAAACAAAAGTTCAAATGGAGAAACATATACTCCCTTTTGTGGCACTTCTCTGTAGGCAAACAGCAGGCAAGGAAGTAGGACATCTCATCTCCTTCTGAGTTTTTCAGGGAGTCCTCCAATCATGCCTTTTAGGGTCTGGTTAAACCTTTCAACCAGCCCATTGGTTTGTGGATGGCATGTGGTGGTGAACTTATAGGTCACCCCACATTCCTGCCACATGTGTTTCAAGTATGCAGACATGAAGTTTGACCCTCTGTCTGAGACTACCTCCTCAGGGAATCCTACCCTGGTGAAGATACCTAGGAGGGCTTTTGCAACTGCAGGTGCAGTAATGGTCCTAAGGGGTATAGCCTCTGGATATCTAGTGGCATGATGCACTACCACTAGTATATATCTATGTCCTGATGCTGTTTGAGGGTCATGGGGGGCAACAATGTCGACCCCTACCCTTTCAATGGGAGCCCTAACCACTGAAAGTGGCATTAAGGGGTCCTTTAAGTTCCCACCTGCTTTGCTACTGGTCTGGCAGGTGGGGTAGGAGTGACAAAAGTCCCTCACTTTTTGGGACATTCCTGGCCAATAAAAGTGTGTAACTAACCAACTCCAAGTTTTATTTTGGCCCAGATGCCCTGCTAGGGGAATGTCATGGGATAAAGTGAGGAGAAATTCTCTGAACGTGCGTAGTACTACCACCCTCCTGGTTGCACCAGGCTTGAGGTCTCTGTCCTCAGGGTACAGGAGCCCATTCTGCCAATAGACACTGTTGGAACCACTGACACGTCCTAGCTCCTCCCGAGCAGCTTTCCGCCTTAGGTTTTCATGAGTGGGACAGGTTCTCTGCCCCTGGCACAGATCTTCCCCCTGGGCCCAAGAGCTCTGGGTGGTTGGGCCCAAGCTCTTCAGGCTCGGTTCCCTCTAAGGTGGGTGACTCCTCCTTAAGGGGTCCTGTTTTGTGATCTGTTTTGAAGCTGGTCCCCTAGTTTCCTTGCATTTTCCCTTGGGAGGCTGGTCCACTATTCCAGGATCCAGCTCTCCTTGTTCTCTCTGAAGTTTGGTCTGTGCCCTTGTCTTAACACATGCCCACTCAGGGATCCCTAGCATTGATGCACGGGTCTTCAGTTCTACTTCAGCCCAGGCGGAATGATCCAGGTCATTACCCAGCAGGCAACCTACCGGGATGGATGAGGACACAACCACTTCTTTCTGCCCTACTACTCCCCCCCAATCAGAGGTTACCATAGCCATGGGATGGAACTTTGTCTCACTGTTAGCATTGGTGACAGGATAAGACCTCCCTACGAGGAACTGATTTGAGTGGACCAAGTGCTGAGTTACCATGGTGATACTAGATACTGTGTTCCTCAATGCTTCTATTCCCCCCCCCATTAATCAGAGTGCTGCTTGTATTTTTGCATGTTATTTCCCCAAGCAGCACAGGATACATCTACTCCACCATCAGTGACTAATGTTGCCTCAGTGGGGACACTGACATGGTCAGGCCACACCTTTGACCCCATCTGGATATTGGCAACTGCATTTACTGCAGGTTGACGAGAGGCATTTACAGCCAGTCTCCAGTTTGGTGCCCTTTGGTTTTGCAATCTTGGCACCAAGCCTTGGTGGGCTCAAAGTGTCTTCCTTTTTACCCACCCCTGGACTGTGAGAAGTCTCTGGGCCCACCCTCCTGTGCAGAGTTTTGGGGGCCATGAGAAGGCTCTTTGTTGTTTTTACCCTGGCTCCAGTCTTTCCCTATGGGGGGGGGGGCACTTTTTGGCCTCTTTCTTTCGGTTTCCCCCATCAGTGGTAGTTTTGATCACCCTTGTTTTGACACAATGCCTTCCACCCCAGTTCTTTAGGGGAAAGTTGACCAGGTCTACCTGATGTTGAGATAGCCTATCATTTGAACAGTTCCTAAGCAGATATTCTTTCATAAACAGACTATACAGCCCATCATAATCTTGTACCTTGTCCCCAGCTAACCAACCACCCAGCATCTTTACTGACTATTCCACAAAGCCTACCCAGGTCCGGCTCTGGGTTTTTCGAGCCTCCCTGGACTTTATTCTGTACCCTTCAGTTGTAAATCCAAAGCCCTCAATCAGGGTAACCTTCATGAGGTCATAGGATTTAGAATATGTCTCATTCAGTGTCAGGAGCCTATCCCTGCACTTTCCTTCGAATAACTCCCACATCAATGTGCCCTGAATGTTTTCTTTTCGATTTCCAACCTAATGCAGGCTCTTTCAACGGCAGAAAACCATTTCACAATATGATCCATTTTAGTGAAGGAAAGGACAACCCCTTTGGGGAGGTTAATGTTGAAAGCTTTTTCCTTCAACACTTGTATGCTGCCACCAGAGATGGGTCCTGAGCCCAACTATTTTTTCTGTTTTTCTATCTCCAACAGCAGACACTCTAAGGCCAGTCTCTTGGTCAGCCTGGCAATATTTGGGTCGGTTTCTGTGGGTGCTTTAGAGCTTCTGGAGGAAGAGGAGCTACCCTCATCCTCATTTTCCACAGGATCTTCACCCACCACAGATGCATCATCATCTTTTTCTGATGATGCATTATCACTTTCATACCTGGCCACCAGAAACGTAAGTTTCTCTGCACTGGGGCTCTTACCAGTATGAATTTGGTACAGTCTGCAGAGTCTCCTTAATTAGTCATCACTATATGCCTCATAAGGTTCCAGGTCAAATTCATGAGACTTGGCCTCTGTATCTGACATCCAGCTTTGGGATATCACCCCTCATCAGCCAGGCTAGCTTGAATCCAGTGGCAGAGTTAGCCTGGGATCCACGTCTGGGCATACCTGGTGCACTTAGGGTGGCAAATGCAAAAACCACAAGGTGATGGATAGAATGCTTGAATTAATCTCAAGCACTGACAATCACTCGGGTCACATCCCAACCCATCGTTTTATTTGCCCACTATGTCACCCCAGTTTAGACTCAGCCATATGCAAATCAGTCTCAACCTTGCTCCACATGGGAACAGTCCAGCCCGAACTGCCAGGTCAGGTCCTCCCAAGGCCAGAAACAAGCATCTTGGGACCAGTTTGGGGGTATCAGCCCTCATCAGCTAGGCTAGCTTGAATCCAGTGGCAGAGTTATCCCAGGACCCACATCTGGGCATACCCGGCACACTTAGGGCAGCAAATGCAAAAACAACATGGTGATGGATAGAATGCTTAAATTAATCTCAGCCACTGGCAATCGCTTGGGGGTGCATCCTAATCCATTGTTTTCTTTTGCCCACCATGCTACCCCAGTTTAGACTCAGCCATATGCAAAACAGTCTCAACCTTGCTCCCCATGGGAACACTGAGAAGCCAGGTCCTTCCTAGGCCAAAAACAAGCATCTTGTGACCAATTTCCAAGTATCACCCTAAATCAGCTAGGTTAACTTAAGTCCAGTGACACAGTGAGCCTGGAACCCACATCTGAGCGTACCCGGCACACTTAGGACGGCAAATGCAAACACAACAGGATGGTGGATGTAATGATTAAATTAATCTCAGCCGCTGGCAATTGCTTTGGCCCGCATCCCAATCCATTGTTTTCTTCGCCCACCATGCCACCCTAGTTTGGACCCAGCCCTATGCAAACCAGTCTTGACCCCGCCCCCCATGGAAACAGTCTAGGCCTAACTGACAGGCCAGGTCCTCCCTAAACTGGCTAAAAACATCTTTCTAAAACACTATCCTAGGTAGAAGGCAGATGTGTTGTTCTAAAACTGTTGGTGTGTGAGTGAGTGATGTGAGCAACAGTAAAAAAATGACAAAGTCACCTTACCTTGCCTTCTTTCCTAAATCTGCAGGTTCTCCAAAGACACTAAAAAAGACAAAAAAGGACACAGAATTAATTCACCTTGCACATTCCCATCATTACAGCCTTTAGCGCTGGCGACACCCAGTGTGACAACCATTTTTAGCAACACTCTCATGACATTCTCTTTGGATTTCCTCACTACCACCTAGCAAAACAGCCCATCTCTCACACACATTTTTTTGTCTAACGCTCTGGGAACAGCTGGCTATACTAATCCACACAGCTATCCACATAAAATACAGATCTGTTCTTTGCAGCAGGCATATTACCCCTCTGCACTACTTTATGGCATGTCAAAACTGCCACTAGACAAATCTCCTCCATGTCACTCTAGCAGGTACAGCAGAAAAGTTATTATGTAATTTGTATTGCTGCCTGAAAGCTATCTGTCTATCTATCTATCTATCTATCTATCTATCTATCTATCTATCTATCTATCTATCTATCTATCTATCTATCTATAGTTGCTGAAGGGTTACAGGGACATTATACTTTGGTTCTGAATTTACACACACAAAACCATAGAAAATCAGCTCTTATATTTAGAGTCATTTCAATTAACTATAACTCGTGCCTCAAGGTAACTATAAGAGGAGCCCTCACCATGCACAGTTTTGTCAGCACTAATTTTATTGGAAATATTGCAGTTATAGTATGAATCATGTCATAGAAGATCTCGTCACTGATGAAATATGTGGGATAATTAGCAGTGCATGGCTAGGGTGCGAGTTATACAAACCTTGGGGCACAAGTTATGGTTGCTTGAAATAACTCTAACTGTAACAGCTGAATTTTTAGGTTGTGTGCAAGTAAATAAATAAGGAATGTAACTATAACGTCCATGTAACCTTTGTTTTTTCAGTGAATTTCTAAGGTTTTTTTAAATTTTATTTCTTAACTGTAATGTCCCTGAAACCTTTAGTTATTTCAGTGAATTTCTAACTTTTTTTAACATTAGGTAATATTAAATTGCCTCACGTTAATCAAACCCTCTCTGCTCATGGCCTTTTAGTGTGCACAGCAGGAGTTGTCCACAGGACCTGGCAGGCACCCAGGTCCTGTAGCCAACCACTCATATGTTTCCAGGCTTGTGCCACGCACAGCTTTCCAGCGTGCACAGCGGGAGTAGGCTGCAAGAGTTTTTTAATGTGGAATTGCAAACAAAACACCCTTGCTTTGCTTTGGATAAGCTCAATGAGTTGGGAGGATTTGCCCTTTACCGAAGCAGACCTTCAACTGGGGCACCTGCTATGTCAATATTTGTGAGTGCTTTTGCTGAGATTTAAAATCTGTGAAAATGAAATCCCTTCCAGATTGGATTTTACCTGTGTACTTATCCAAAAAGAGTGCACAGTTTGGCCCAAAATGTCTCCCCAACTGGAGTACTTTCTGCTGGCTAAGTAGTAAGTGCTACCTCGTTGGGTAAATGTACATTGCACATTCTACACTGCTACTGTATAAAGGACCACCAGGTAATATCCCCAGTGACCAAGGGTGGTGTAATTTTGACAACGTGATTCTGCCTTGAGCGCCTTCATACTGAAATCAGTGGCAACATGAATTGAATACTCATACAGAAGTAGACAGTGCGACTACAAAGAGTTGAATCTCCAACATACAAGGGTACTTCCTCTTAATTATATGAAGTAAGTGCTTCTTTGTTTGGTGGAGATGTGTTCATATTCCTCAGCATTACAAATGGTTGTGGAGCCTTTTGGTGAGCTGTCCATCAAGCTGAAAAAATACATAAAGAGCTATACATACCATTAACATATGGTGCTGGGCTAAATGGATGGAGCTCTGAGGTCATTTTGGACATTTGAATACTTGTAGTAATATAAATGATGTATAATGGACTCTGCTCTCACCAGGAAAGTATCAGAGGAAATACCCCACTCCTCGCAGTGATTACAGGATAGGTTGTCCTCCACTCTAACACTGATGTATAAGCATTAGTGCTATATTGGGTTTGTTGCTCCCGCATGCAGGGAGCAGCATGAAATGCTCTCTGCATTCAGGAGAAATTCTTTCATGTGTTCTCCTGCCTGCTTGACAGCGGGCAGGGAAATAGATGAAAACTCTGCTCGCAGTGAGTGGGAGCAGTTTATTGTTTGCTGTCACTTGACAGAAGCTGCCAAAGCTCCTGCCAACTGAAAGCAAACTGCTATCTCCTGAGGATGAGTAGCTCAGAAGAAAGGGAGCCGGCCCTGTGGAGTGGCAGTGCCCAGGGCCATTGATGGCTTCAGGAAGGAGCCACACCCCGAGTCCTTTTCAAATACACAGGTTTGCCCCTGAGACGATGGTCCCTGCTGCCCTTAATAGCCACGGGAGGAGTGTCCACGCAGCCCCATCCAATTGTTTAATTAAGCCCAGGGGAGGTGGTGGTCCTGGGGCTCTGAAGAGCCGCAAGAGGCAGTCTGTATGCCTCCCCTCCAATTTTTCAACTAAGCCCCTTGGAGGTGGTGGTCCCCGGGGCTCTAATGAGCCTAAGGAGGGTCTTCTGCACTGCCCCCCTCCATTTTGTTAGTATATCTCCAGGGTCTAATGAGCCTGAGGAGGGGGTTTGCCTGCTCACCTCTATTTTTAAAATAAGGCCCCAAAGAGGTGGTGGTCCCCGAGTTTCTTCAACACCTGAGAGAGGGGACTGCATGCACCCCTCCTAACCTTTTTTTGATTTTATATGCCCCCCAGGACTTGGCCCACCCAGGGGTTAAACTGTAAACAAGCGTGGGAGCCCATGCTTGTTTTTGTTTTCAATTTTGCTGTAGATTCACAGATTCACCTCGATTTCCTGGCAAAATTGAAAAAACAAATGTGGTGGTCCCTAGAGGACCCCAACACCAGGCCTAGGAGGTCAGGATATTCCTACCCTTCCCCCTTTCCTTTATTTTTTCTTTTTCTTTGGGGACTCAGCTGAGTCTGAGTCCCAAAATGGCTGTCAATACTTCCTGGTTGAAGCCAATCAGATATCAGTAGGGGGACTGTTGGATCCACGGAAGGTCTGCGTCCCTAGATATACAAATTCATTTTTCATTTAATATCTCAAAAACTACAGAATGGATTTTCAACAAATAACATAAAAGGGCTAATTGTGGACAAAGAGCTACCTGTCTGCCAAATTTGGTGTTATTCTGTCCAGCGGTTCAGGCAGTAGTCATAATCAAAATCCCTATGGGAATTATAATGGAAAACACACTTTTTTTAACCCCCTCATTTATCTTGCTCCCCTATTGACTGATCACCTCAAAACTTCCTTGTGAAGATTTGTCAACTGGCGCCAAAGATATAGGCAGGTCAAAAACGTTTTTCAATGGAAACATGATCCTAACTATAACTACCTACTGGTGACTGGCAATAGGTTATATTAATATATATATATATATATATATATATATATATATATATATATATATATATAGCAAAAATATTTTTTAGAACATTTTCACAGTGAATCACAGCGGATCCACGGATCCTGCGATAATTAAAAGAAAGAACAACTGCTGGCCCCCACGCTTGTTTAAATTAATCCCCCGGGTGGGCCAGGTCCTGGGGGAACATAAAAATTAAGGAGCTGGAGCATTTTATGCCCCAGGGACCACCTGCTCCCCGGAGCTTATTTATGTTTTAATGCAGTGGGCCTGCTGGTCCCGCCTATAGCCCCGGGGACTGCCACCTCCCCAGGGAAAACATCACATTGAGTGCAGGGGGGCCTGCGCGGCACCCCCTCATCCCCAGGGACCACCATCTCCCTAGGGCTACAATGAAAGAATGGAGGGGGCCTGTCACAGATGCCCAAAGCCTGCCACAGCCCCAGGGATTACCACTTCTCCAGGGCTACTTCAAATGATAGCCCTAGGGACTCCACCCCTCAGGGCCATCTCATGTTATGTACCACCCCACAGACATAGCTGTTTGCTCTGACTTGATGGGAGCTTTGACAGCTCCCCCCAAGTCAGAACAAACACTCCGCTTTCTGCAAGCAGGAGGTGTTAAATAGCTCCTGCTTGCAGAAAGCAGTTTTCATCTGCTTCATCTGCAAACATGCGTGCTGGGAAACAGATGAAAACATTACTCTGCAAACACACAGCAGCTATTTAAATCAGCTCTCTGCTTGTAGCAACAATGCCGGCTCCTGCAGGAAGCAGGGAGACGGTTAGGACCACAGGGGCCCTGAGGCTCCCCCGCGGTCCTGATCGTTTCTCTCCCTCTATTCCATCCCATAAGGGGATGTAAGAGAGAGAGGGATTCTAATTGCATTGGCTTCAAAGTATCACTCTAGCAAGATGTTTGGCTAGAATGATATACTTGCGTGTTAATGGACAGCAGACTAGGGTTGCTTCTGGCTTATTGATAATGGTCTTGGACTGTCAGTAGGTTAAAGGTTCAAATCCTAGTATCTCATGACAGTGTGTCTATTTATTTTCTAGTGTTTTGACTGTTAAACATTCCTAGTGATGGAACATTGAAGTATTTTTCCCCTCAAAATCTGTGGGTTGAATGTCATAGCTAAGTCTGGACACTGCACTGTAATGAGTCACCTCTGCCTTAGTGGGTAAAGTCTCAGATAGGCCCACGAAAGGTTAAGAGTCCCGGTCTAGGTGAGTCTGTAGTCATTTTCTGCTTCAGTTTCTTTTCAACTATAAATATATAAGTTGCATACTGAAAGATGATCTCACTCTTTTTAATTGACAAAAACATTTTTCTTTTCAATTTGTCCGGAACTATCTGATTCTAAGTATATCATCATCAAAGCCTAAAAACATCTGCCTTACTGTCTCTCTTACTCTCTCTTTCAATTTCTCGCTGTCCAATATTATTCTAAATCTCTCTCTCTCTCTCAGTCTCTCCCTTTCTCTCTTTCTCCTTGGGGTTGGGTGGTTATAAGGGATTGGCTTTAGGCCCTGCAGTCAACCCCCTCTGCTCACAAACAAAGGCCGTGCCCGGCCGTGGTTGGATTAATGGATAGTAATGAAAATTACTTTACATTAAAAAAACATAGAAATTCACAGAAAAAAAGCAAAGGTTACAGGGACATTATAGTTAGGAAATAGGATAAAAAAAACATAGAAATTCACTTTAAAAAAACAAAACAAACGTTACATGGATGTTATAGTTAGGTTTAGAACTTACTCGTACAAAACCTTAGAAATTCACCAGCTATAGTTATAGTTACTTCAAGTAACTATAACTCATACCCTAAGGTAACTATAACTTGCGCCCTCACCATGCACTGCTAATTACCCAAGATATTTAAGCAACAATTACATATTTTATAGCATCATTCATAACATAACTTTAACATTTGTTGTAAAATTATTCATTAAAAAACTGTGCATGGCTGGGGAGCGAGAAATAGTTACTTTAGGGCACACGCTATAGTTACTTAAAATAACTATAACTATAACTGGATAATTGGTGAATTTGTAAGGTTTTGTGCAAGTAAATTCAGAACGTAACTACAACGTTCCTGTAACCTTTGGTTTTTGAAGTGAAATATAAAAATATATAAGTTGCAAACTTTTATTTAAACACTAACTAACAAGGTGGAGGAATAGTTAGTAACTTGGAGTTCACAGAGTGCAGCGTAACTTTGTTTGAAAGATATGTGTATATATATACATATATATATATATACATATATATATATATATATATGTGTTACCTAGTGGGGGTCGCCACTAGGTAGTTATAGTTAGGACCTAGTTTCTAAGTTTCTATAAAAAAAAGTGTTTTTTGTTTTGCTAATAACTTTGGCACTGTTTGATGAATCTTCACAAGATTTTCCAAAAACAAATGGTGCTCACTTTAGCTGCTATCTTGAATCTTTTGGGGCGATCTGTAAAGCGGGAGCTGAGAAAAAGGCGGAGGTCCCAAAACGCATTTTCCCCATTCATTTTTCCATAGGGGTTTTGAACAGAGATAGCGCCCCAACCACTGGATGGAATTACATCAGATTTGGCAGAAAGGTAGCTCTTGGTCCAGAAAGAGCACTTTTTGTTATTTGGTATAGTAGTTTTTGAGGAATTAAAGAAAATCTAAATGTGTATATTTAGTGATGCAAAGGCTCTGCAAACCCTCTCAATCTCGTTGTGAGATCTGATTGTCTGCCAACACTTCAATAAGGAAGTATTGCCAGTCATCTTAGGAATCAACTCCAGCAAAGTCCCAGAAAAAAGTGTAAAAAAAAAGGGGGCCAGGGTAGGGACATCCTGACCCCTTAGCTCTGGTGCTAGGGTTCAAGGGCCACCTCCCAAGCTAAAAATCATTATTTAAAAAAAGGTTTTGGCGTGATTTGTGGCTAATAAGTGGATCCAGCAATTATTAATTTTTTTTTAAATATGCACGGGCTCCGGCGCTTCTTTCAAAGGATCCCTCAGGTGGGCCTAGTCCCAGGTGCATTGACATTTTAATGCGAGGGGGGCGCCACAGCCCCAAGAACCTCTCCAGGGAGATACATAACATTTGTGTCCCCCCCCCCGAGCCCGGTGAACCACCACCTCCCTGGGGCAACTCATAGTATAAGTGCAAGGGTCATTTGCCCCCCCCCATCCCTCGGGATTGCCACCTCCTCAGGGCTATACTAAAAGAGTAAAGGGGAGCTCTAAGGTAACTATAATTCACGCCACCGTCGTGCACTGCTAATTACCCCACAAATTACAACATTCATAACATCTTTGATAACATCATTGATAATGTCACTGTAACATCTGCAGAAAAATTATTGATCAGATAACTGTGCATGGGCGTGAGTTATAGTTACCTTAAGGCACGAGTTATATTTATTTGAGATAACTATAACAGGTGAATTTCTATTCTATGGTTTGGTACTTTTAAAATGTGAGCCTAAATATAACATACCTGTTACGTTTGTTTTTTTCCACTGACAGGTCTAACAGGATAAGGGCTGCACCCCCACCCTCATTTAAGGATTGTCTAATATCTCCTTGGTGGCCTTAATAAGTGCTGTTTCCGTGCTGTGCCCACAGCGGAACCCAAACTGTGTTTCGTTAAGAAGATTGAATGTGTTGATGAATTCTACAAGATGCCTATTTATGATTTTTTTCTGCAATTTTAGCTGGAACTGGTAGGCAGGAAATAGAACGATAACTGTTAGGGTCCAGATTAGGTTTCTTAATGAAGGAAAGTACAGAAGCTTTTTTCCAGAAGGAGGGAAAAGTTCTACGATTGAACACGGCCTGAAATATTTTTAGAAGAAAAGGAGCAATAGTCTTTGCTGCAAGCTTCGTCACTCTTGAGGCACAAGGGTCCAGAGGGGACCCTGATTTGGTAGAGAGGATTAATCCTGTCACTTCCTCAACTGAAGGGGGCTGGAAATTGGAAAGGAATGGCCCATTCCCTTCAGGGACGGGGGACCATAGCCGAATGAGTTTTAGGAGTAACCAAAACAAAGTCACTATATACTGCGGAAGCTTTATGCTGACAAACATTTAGTCAGTGAGATGCAAAAAGATTGGCTGATTTGCATATCAGAAGTGGTTGGAACTGTAGTGAGTTTAGATACTGTAAAAAAATGTTTGATTGCTGCTTCTATTTTGTTGGTAAAATAAACTGTTTTTGTAAAAAACTGTTTGATTGTCTGCTGCTTCTATTTTATTGGTAAAATAAACTGTTTTCTCCTTAACAATCAGGGCTTTATAACCTGCCAGACAGCTCCTATATTTAACCAACTCGGGCTGGTTGTAATCTAATCCCCACTTCCTCTCTTGACATCTGTACATTTGTTTGGATACCAGAGCTTGTCTGAGAACCAAGGGGCTGTAGTGATGCATCGCTTGAGTCTGACTATCTTTAAAGGGGCCAGAGAGTTGCCCGCTGAGTCTAACCACTTGGTATAGCATGACACTGCTGCTTCAAGATCGTCAGGGTGGAGTGGTAGAGAATCAGTTAGCATGCAATTGAAGGGGATGGGATGCATTTTATCCCAAACACAAATTTTCACTGATCTAGGAGGCGCTTTAGTAGCTGGTGGTGGGCCATTTATAAATTGCGCTATCTTCTGTCCATGGCATTGGGGGAAACCTTGTATTGCCAAGTGCTGGGTTATTAGTTAAAATCCCTGCAAATGTATGCCCAGCAGAGTGTGCAGGGACATCTACAATTTGAGTGAGACCTAAACTGGACATATTCTGGAGCAGAGCCTCAGTGTCCTGGTCTGCAGGGTCTTCCAGATCGAAGTTAAAATCACCTATAACTGTAAAATCGGAAAGAAGAAAGTTTGCTTCAATAAGACTGCTGACCTCCTGGGGGAAAGCAGCTCTAGAAATGGGAGGACGATAAATGACCAGTCCTTGAAAGTTTTGGTTGGTGGAAAGGCTTAAGGAGAAGGCAAGTGCCTGGCCAGGAGGTGACGGTACCGGATCACAGTGAGCTGCAAAGTCTGATTGAAATGTTTTTTTTCATGGCGTGCAATGTTCGTGAATATGTTGCGACACTCAGCATGGCCCCCTGTGTAACGTCCCCATGACTTTGAGAATATCGACAAAAAATGTTTAAGAAAGAAACATTCACAGACCCATTAATACACTGATTCATTCACTCATAGTAGCACTCAGACACTCATGCAGCTGACAGAGACACTCACACACCCACACAGACACTGTTGCACCCACTCACACACCCACTCAAACCCTTACACACCCACACACAGGCCCACTCAAACACTGAAGTACCCACTCACAGACCAACTCAGATGTCACACTATCACTTACAGACCCACTGAGACCCTCAGGCACCTACTGACAGACCCACTTAGATCCTAACACCCAATCACAGACCCACTTAGACACTCATGCACCCACTCACAGACCCACTGAGACACTCATGCACCTAGTCACAGACCAACTTGGACCCTCACGCACCCACTAACAGACCCAATGAGACATTGACATACCCACTCACAGATCCACTTGGATACTGACACACCCACTCACAAACCCACTCAGACCATCACATTAAAATTACTTTACAAAAAACAAATGTTTCAAGGACGTTATAGTTAGGAAATAATGTATTTTTTAAAACATAGAAACTCACTTAAAAAAACAAGAGTTACAGGGACGTTATAGTTAGGTTTTGAGTTTACCCATACAAAACCTTAGAAATTCTGCAGTTTTAGTTAGAGTTATTTCAAGTAACTATAACTCCTGCCCTAAGGTAAATATAGCCTGTGCCCTCGCATTGCATGTTTATTACCCCAGATAATAATACAATCATGACAATTTTTGTAAGGTCATTAAAAATACCAATGAAGCATTAGCAGTCAATTAATAAAGAAAAAACTGTGCATGGCGGGGGTTGGAATAACATATAGTAATTAAAATGGCTTTATGTTAAAAAAACATAGAAATTCACTGAAAAAAACAAAGGTTACAGGGATGTTATAATTAGGTTCTGAATTTACTTGTAAAAAAACATAGAAATTCAGCAGTTATAGTTAGAGTTCTTTTAAGTAACTCTAACTTGCAACCCTAAGTTAACTATAACTCATGCCTTTGGCATGCACAGCTAATTACTCCACATAGTATATCATTGATGAGATCTTGTATGGCATCTTTGGGATTAGCACTGCATCATTTGCAATAAAATTATTGATAAGAAAACTGTGCACGGCAAGGGCGCAAGTTATAGATATCTTAGAGTGTTCAAAACAGTCAGTTCAAAATCTGAAAGCATGAAAAACAAGTTTGTGGAGTTTGTCAAAGAATGCGAAAAAAATCAGAACTTTGCAAGTACTTGGGGAACTGTTTTGCACATTAAAGCTCTAGAAAAAAGCTTGAAACCTGCTGATCAGGAAGGTGATTGAGAGCTACACATGAAGACTGCAGAGCCACTGATTTCTGTGTTTCGCAAATTCAATTGCATAAACTTCCTGAGATATGGGTCTTGGTATTTGGAGAGAGTGAAGGAGCTAGAGGTGTAAAAACCATATGCCTAAGAAAAGTTAATCCAAAGAAATTTTTGGGTGAAAGACAGAGAGGGAAAGTTCCATGCTGTGGCTCCAGGTATGAAACTGGAACAGACGATTCAGAGATCACAGAAAAAAGTCAAGGGAATTGTTGGTCGGACACGTAAAAGTGAATTTGTTGCTCAATGGCAGTTAATTTACCATGAAGTCCTTCCAATTTGACATTTTTCACAAATTCTAAATTAATGGACCATCTTGAAACTGTTCCTCACCATGAACTTGTGGGAAAGAGAGGGGAACATTTTAATAAACATGTTGCCAGCCTTCTTTATTTCATGGAGCAAGGAAACCCCTTTGAAATAACTGTGCCTGTGCCTCTACACAACTTCGTGACCAAAGAATGTGTGGATGACGATATATAGACACATCTACTAGATGTCCTGGAACATGGATCAGAACTATACACAGAACTGAAGCAGGAGAAATGTTGTATTGAAAGAGAAAAAAATGTTTAACATAATCAGTAAAGCTAACCTTCCACATTTTAATTGCCATAGTAAGAGCTTCATCCAACCAGCCACTACAGAACAGCTTACAGATAAACAACTTTCACAAGCACATAGAGAGATGGCTCTAGCAAAAGAAAGGGGTGAATTTATCAAGGATATTCCATTCCATGATCTTCTTCCAACAAACGCATTATTTGATGGAGATGCTGCAACCAAACCAGTAAAGCACAAACTCATACAAGAGCTTGAAAAAATCTTTTACCTGAAGAATTTCAATTTGAAAAGGTATCCTCATCAAAAACTGTTGTTGTTGTGGACTATATGTCACAGTTGCGAATGGTCAAGTTTTCATCCATGCAAAACTCTGGAGAGGTTGTTCAGACTTTTCTACAGATATCAAAGTCAGTGTACAGCTTGCTCTCTGCACTTTGTCTTTGACAGTTTCTTGCACTGTCTGTCAAAGAATGTGAGAGATTCAGACAAATGTCTACAAGTTGAACAACTGACCTTGACTAAATCAAAACTTTGAAACCTATACCTGTGCAACTTGATAAATTCTCATCATCAGCACTGAACATGATGAACTTTGAGATTTTAACTTGCCCAAACATTGCTGATGCTTCAGTGAACACTGAATTTCCATTTATTGTAGGTAGAATGATTGGCAATGAGGAGTTGGTGTCTGCAGAGATAAATTCAAAGGGTATGGCCCATATTGTTCAAGAGCTTAACAGCAAATTAGAAGCAGCTGGCCTTCGTGTTGTGCCACATGTTGAGTGGGCTGTATCAAATAGTTGCAACTGAGTGACTGTACTTTCAACTGACACGAATGTTATTATTGTGCTACTTAGATTTGTGCAATGTTTATAAGTCAAGAATTGTCAGAGTTATGGATACATTATGGAGCAGGCGGGAAAAGGCACTTTGGGCTACATGTACGAAACATAGGTTTTAGACTCGCAAATTGTGTGTCCCAAAACCTTATGTTCAACAGTGTCAATGACACTGTTTGCGATTCGCAGGGGGTCGCAAATGCCCTACCTCAGGAATATTCATGAGGTAGGTCGCAATTTGGGACCCCATTGGGAATGGCCTCCCTCACAGGGATGGTGGCCTGCTAGAGACAGCAGACCACCATGTCTGTGACTGCTTTTAAATAAAGCAGCTTTTTTAAAAAAATGCAGCCCGTTTTCCTTAAAGGAAAACGAGCTGCATTTCAAAAACAAAAAAATGAAAAGTTTTCTTTTCATTTTTCAGAGCAGGCAATGTTTTTACTGCCATTCACAAAGGTGAAGGGGTCCTATTGGGACCTTTTCCTATTTGCGAATGGGTTAGCAACAGTGCGACACTGGTGCTAACTGCGATTGTTTTGTGACCGCGAATACAATCATACATAGGACTGTGACACGCAATTAGGAAGGGAACACCTCTTCCCAATTGCGACTCGCAAACCCTTTTTGCGATTCGGTAAATAGTTTACAGAATCTCAAAAATGGGTCTGAACATCCCAAAGTGTATTTTGCACATCGCAAATGGCCCGATTCGCTGTTTGCGACGTGAAAAATGCTGCGTACATGTAGCCCTCAATCCCTCTTCATATTCTGTACTAGAAACTTCACCCAGAGATGACAAATGTTCAAGGCACATATTTTTACGGGTGATGACACTATGAACAAAATTGGAACAAAGCTTGAAGCTTTAACTACTGAACCTGTGAAGTTTCTAGAAAGATTTACTGAAACAAAAGAAGAATGTGACTTTAAAGACATACAAAAGTACCTTGTGCATGTATGGGAAGTGACTGTCACACCATTGATAATCTTTGGTACCGTGAGTTCAAGAGATCACTCCCACTAAGTGACCTCCCACCAACATCATATTCTGCGCGTGGACGCATTAAAAGAGCATTCTACTTCATCAGGAGATGTGTAAATGTTTTTGATCATGCGGATGTAGCGAATGATTAGTGTGAATTTGTTTGGGTAGGTATTGATGGAGTGCTGAATTTCCAAAGCCTCTACCCAAAGAACTTACACGTACATGTACTTGCAAAACCTGTGCTACAAAAAGATGTCCCTGTCGCTATACTTTTCTCATATGTTCAACATTCTGCAAATGTACAACAAGCGACTGCCAAAACAAATAAATAAACTGAACTATGAAAATATGACTAAAACAGGAGTGATAAACATTATTTTTTTCATATTTGTTGCAAAGTCATCCTTTTGCCCTGTTCGCCCCATTTTTTGCTGCCTGGTACTGATGGTAACTGACTCTGACTGTGCCCTGGTCTCTGCTATCCAGGCCCAAGCCAGTGCTATGTTAAAGTGGAGTACACCAGGTATAAGGGTACCCATACAATTGCCCTGACAGACCATGTGGTGTACAATCTGCCTATGTGTCCCTTGTTTATAATAGGGCATGGAGATTAGATGCCCAGCTGAATTTCTGCACTTGTGCACTGCTGTGTGCATTCTGACTTTCTAAAAGCAGGCCTGCCTTTGCAGCCTGTCTTTAAAAGTCAAATTCTAACTATTTGCAGGACAGCCCGCAGATGTCCCAAGTAGATACAGTAATAGGGCAAGAGGGTGCAAACTACCTATAAAACCCCAGTAGATAATGGAGCATGGAAGTTAGAGGCCCAGCAGATTTGCTGCCCTTTGCATGTGGGCACTGCTGGAGGTTTCTTTTTTTAAATGCAGCCTTACTATGCAGACTGCGTTTAAATGGAAACGGTGTTCCAATTTGACTTTGGTGTTATGGGCATTTTAAAAGTGATAATTTACATTATCTTTACATATTAGGTACCCACAGGATTCCCCTAGGCAGTCTCAAGGGGGGATCATGTAAGTCTACGCAGGGCCCTTATAAAAGAGGTTTTATAAACCCTGATGAGGGAAAACTGCTCATTTAAAATTTTCCCCATTGTAGATACTGGGCTCCATAGGCTAACAGTGCAATGTTGCATTTGATTTGTAAATGTTGTTAGGGAAGGCGTACAAATGGAATTCCAGGACTTAACAGATTTGTCTTGATAAATCATGCAATATGCCATTGGGTAATTTATCATAACTGGTACAGCAAATATGTTATGAGCCTTTTCTTTCTGCAAGCCAAAATCTAACCTTCTGGAGGTACCCCTGATTGGTCAGTGCTAACAGGATTAACTAGACTGCTTTAATTAGGAGCTCTGCACCTGCACAGAAATGCCAGAGTAGGGGGAGGGGAAATAAAACATCCAGCCTCAAAGGAGAGCAGGACAGGCAGGGAATTCCAGGCCACCTACCTCCACATCCTGCACCCCTCAGCCAGGTAGCAGGCTTAAGGAAGGAATTTGCAGATTTTAGGCGGTGGAGAGTTATGGAAATGAGCCACACGAGGAGTTGGTTTAGTTAGCTCTGACTACTCTGCTAAAATTTCATCCATCATGGATTTTGAACGAATGGTGCTTTCTGGGACTCTGCCACACTTTGGAGGAAGTGGTCATGCACCTCAAAAGAATGCTGCTTTCTGGGACTATGCCACAATTTGGAGGAAGTGGTCATGCACCTAGGTGTCACCCTGCATCTAATTGGCCAGGGGTGCTACCCCTTCCTGATGCCCAGGAGATGTGAATAAATATGTGAGGTGCATAGCCTCTCACCTCTGCTGCCTGAAACTATAGTTGAAAGAAGGACTGTCCTGCTGGAATCTGGATCTACACACTTGGCCTGCACGTCTGTGTGAACTGCGCCCCGGGGACTGTGCTTTGTTTCAAGGACTAACAAGTTAACTTCTACAGGTTAACAAAGCCTCACCTGCATCATTCTCAGCAACAGTCCCCAGCCTAGAGTGCATCCAATTGCCTTTTAAGGATTTGGCAAGGTGCATTGTGGTCATTGTGGTCCCACATTCCCAGGGCCATCCAGAAGATTCCAAATCCTTGGATTTTGTTTTGGACCCTTTGAACCTGCAAGGAGGACTTCAGGAAGTATCTCCTGAAGTTTGGAGAACATTTGTGAAAAAGCTCCAGGAGGTGACCGACTTGGCCCTGGGGGTGCCCTGAAAGTCGAGCCAGCAAACCCTCACTGAATCTGGCCTGGTGAAGAGCAGCAAAGGCCCTCAGAAAATAAAGCTCCACAATAGTTTCTGAGTGTTTAGGTAAAATTTTGACCGAGACCTCCCGCTTAGTGTATCCGACCAGGGTTCCATCATGGTCATCCTCAAACTTTGACTTTGTCCCAGTCTACCGCAACCAGAAGTCCTAATTTTCACGTTTTGTGTTTCTAAACAGTACAAAGTGTTTATTTTTGAAAATTCATATCTCCAGTTCCCTACTTTGGATTTTTGTCATTTTGGTGTCTATGTACTCATAAAAATATAACCTATTTTTATAAATTAGTGTGGGATTTTTATTGCATGTTGTATATTACTTATTTACTGTATTGGTGTTTTGGAATGCTTTACACTCTTGTCTTCTAAGTTGGGCCTGCCTTCTCGGTTACAGCTTCCAAGTGTTGAACAAGGGGCCAATTTACTGAGAACTTTATTGACCCTATATTGTATTAATGGCCTTATTGCCAGTGGTAGGTGCATACTCACCACTACCAATAACCCACTTTCCAACAATATTCAGACCATTGTTTGGTGTATAAATAAAAGGATTAAAAAAACATTGTTATTTGTTTCATTTCTATATATGTCTCATCTTCTAGTATAGCTGCCATTTTGGAAAATGACAGAAGGGATGCTCTGAGGATTTATTTTCCATCTCTATAAGATTACCTGACCACCAATACCTATGTTCTGACACCAAAAAGAAGTGTATAGGTCTCATGGTTCTTGCAACACATGTTCCATTTTTAAAAATGTCGTCCAGAATTTGGCCTGAATCAGCAATGTCTACCCAAGCTAAATTACTTCTCTAATGATCCAAAAACACAAATAAAAAATGAAAATATTCAGACAACAATTTTTTTACAGAGGTATGTCAGGGGCCCCGGATTATTATGGACATGGCATAAGGTCGGCTGACTCCTTGTCTTATAACTTGCACAGAGGAAAATACTGAGGACTATCGCAGTGATATTGGATGACACAATTTTGAAATTTCGAAGGGATAACAGTGCAGAAATCCAATTGTATTAGCCCAGTCTCTATACCTCTGATGCACCACCCACCACAGAAGAAGAAAAACAGTTAATTGATCTCCTCACTTTACCGTTCTGTTGACTGATGTGCGAAACATGCTCTGATTGAGTACACAACAAATCTTGAAATAGCAGAAGCAATTAAGACAAGCCCTCGGAGAAAGCCACGGGAATGGACGGCTTTCTGGTTCAGTTTTATAAAATGATGGCAGAACACTCGATCCCTCTACTAGAAAGCTTTTCCATGAGGCAAAATCAGAAAAAAGCTTACAACCGGAGTTCTTCCATGCCCTTATAACTGTTCTCCTGAAGCCAGGAAAGAATCACTTGTAATGCACATGCAATAGTCAGATTTCAGTGCTCAACAGTGATGTTAACTTTTTTCTCCAAAGTGCTGGGTAACCACCTGAAGAAAGTGATTCCTATTTTGATACACATTAATCAAGTTGGCATTGTCGCCAGTTGTTTCTCGCTGATCCCTTGAGGGCTGGAGCATGGCCATGGCACTAATGGCCACAAATGAGCATTTCATTTATAAACTTAATGATCAGCTACATACTTTCAAGGACATCTGGCGCCTGTACTTGGCTTAAACTGGATATGACTGTGGACGATTACGGTCTGGTGGCTATACCCTCTTTGGGTACCCTCTAGTAGGGGGTTTGGGAGTGGATGTTGCTAGGTAAGGAGTTCATGAAATTTTCACACCCGAAGGCTGACCCTGTAAGTAGATATTTAACTCCTCTTTTCCGTATCCTGAACTGTAAATGATGGATGATTTCATCATACATCATTGCATTTCTTACCTTGATTACTTTGCAGAGCGTTATGCAGGTCTGTCTTATCTTTTTGATAGACTTTTTTGACATGGCATTCCCTTGTGAATTACACGTTGGCACGTTGGGGCCTTCCTTGTTGTACCACTGTTACTAATAAGAAAATTCAATAAAAAGAATATGGTGGCTTGCTAGGGGAGGTCCTCTATCCTAAGAGAAATAACAGTGTGACTGGGGGCCCTCTTATGACATTAGAAATATTTTGGACTGTAGCTCGGAAGGAGGCATGAGTAGCAACAAATAGGTGCTGTGCGTCAATTCTGTGACTGGATCTGGCTGATACTGGCAGGCACATGTGGCACCTCATGTGTGATGGTGGACTGATTTTCTGGGCGAGTGTGGTTGAGGCTTTTCGGGGTCATCGCTGCAGTCAGATGGGCAACATCTGCATTCAATGAATACTTCTTGCCTATGCATAGATGCTAATAGACCCGATTCAGGCGGAAAACTCCCGATTTGTGAAGCAGAAAATGACTTTATTTACTCTGTCTCCTGCCTGGAATTGTTGCTGACTCAATACATGTCACAGGGGGTTGTTAGAAATGGGGACTTTGGTTCGCAGTCAGGTTACCCCCTGTCCAAGCAAGGACCCTAACTCTAGACAGGGTAAAGGAGAACCACCCTTAGCTAACCCCGCTCACCCTCTTGGTAGCTTGGTACGAGCAGGCAGGCATAACTTCAGAGTCTAGGTGTAAAGTATTTGTACCAACACACACAGTAACTCAGTGAAAACACTACAAAATGACACAACACAGGTTTAAAAAATAGGTAATATTTATCTAAACTAAACAAAACCAAAATGACAAAAATCCACCATACACAAGTCAAGTTATGAATTCAAAAGCAAAAAGAGTCTTAAATCCTTTAGAAAACAGTGCTAACACTGTCAGCGTGAAAAAGTACCTGGGTTGTGTCGAAATAACACTGCACAGGTGAGTGTGCGTCGGAAAATGCCAGCAATGTGTCGATTTCTCACTCGCAAGTGAGACTGTGCGTCGTTCCTCCTCCGGTCGGGTCAGCGTGCGTCCTTTTTCCTCTCTGCCGGAGAGTGATTCATCGATCCGGGGTCCGGGCAGACTTTGTGTTGTTTTTTCGCGCCCAGGGGTCTTGCGTTGAGAATCCAGCCGCATGGTATCAGAAAACCCCACTGTGTGGGTTGCAACGTTATCAGCCTCCGTCAGCGAGTGTTGCGTGTTGTTTCTCCAGCCGTATTGCGTTAATATTCTAGCCGCAATGCAGATAGAGCATAGATTTCAGCTGCGAAGCCGGCGGCGTGTCTTTTCTCAGCCGCGTCTCGGAAGGTGCATCAAAATTTTCCCCGCACGGCGGTCAGTGAATGGATTTTCAGCCTTGGTCACCTTTCAAGGGCACAGGAACTGAATGGGGCACCACTTGGCAGGGCAGGAGTCTCAGCAGAGAGTCCAGGTGCTGTCAGGGGAAGTCTTTGAAGGTCCTGAGACTTCAACAACAGGAGGCAAGCTCAGGTCAAGCCCTTGGAGATTTCTTCACAAGCAGGAATGCACAACCACGTCCAGTCTTTGTCCTCTTTCACAGGCAGAAGCAGCAACTGCAGGATAGCTCCACAAAGCATAGTCACAGGCAGGGCTTCACTTCTCCTCAGGTTTTTAGCTCTTCTCCTTGGCAGAGGTTCCTCTTGATTTCCAGAAGTGATCTAATTTTCAGGGGTTTGGGTGCTTTTCTTATACCCATTTCTGCTTTTAAAGAAGGCCTACTTCAAAGGAAAGTCTCTCTTGTTTGTGAGATCCTGCCTTGCCCAGGCCAGGCCCCAGACACACACCAGAGGGTTGGAGACTGCATTGTGTGAGGGCAGGCACAGCCCTTTCAGGTGTGAGTGACCACTCCTCCCCTCCCTCCTAAAACAGATGGCTCATCAGGATATGCAGGCTATACCTCGGCTCCACTTGTGTCACTGTCTAGGGAGGGGTGCAAACAGCCCAACTGTCAAACCAACCCAGACAGTGAATCCACAAACAGGCAGAGTCACAGAATGTTTTAATCAAGAAAATGCCTACTTTCTAAAAGTGGCATTTCCAAACACACAATCTCAAAACCAACTTTACTAAAAGATGTATTTTTAAATTGTGAGTTCAGAGACCCCAAACTCAACATGTCCATCTGCTCTCAAAGGGAATCTACACGTTAATCATATTTAAAGGCAGCCCCCATGTTAACCTATGAGAGAGATAGGCCTTGCAACAGTGAAAAACGAATTTGGCAGTATTTTACTGTCACGACTTATAAAACACATTAGTATATGTCCTACCTTAAACATACACTGCACCCTACCCATGGGGCTACAAAGGGCCTACCTTAGGGGTGTCTTACATGTGAGAAAAGGGAAGGTTTAGGCCTTGCAAGTGGGTACACTTGCCAAGTCGAATTGGCAGTTTAAAACTTCACACACAGGTACTGCAGTGGCAGGTCTGAACCATGTTTACAGGGCTACTAATGTGGGTGGCACAACCAGTGCTGCAGGCCCACTAGTAGCATTTGATCTACAGGCCTTGGGCACCTCTAGTGCACTGTACTAGGTACTTACCAGTAAATCAAATATGCGAATCATGGAAAACCAATTACACATACATTTTACATAGGAACACTTGCACTTTAGCACTGGATAGCAGTGGTAAAGTGCCCAGAATAACAAAAACAGCAAAAACAGAGTCCAGCACACATCAACAACCTGGGAAACTGAGGCAAAAAGTTAGGGGAGACCACGCCAACGATGCCGAGTCTAACGGGGGAATACATTCTCATGATTTTTTTTAATGCACCAGCTTGTGCTACTAAAATATTGGCGTATATGTGGTTGTGCCTGGGGATTGTGTAGTGTTTGAGGAAACTGCACCTTCATACAACCTGTGAGGTCACATGTTGCAGCAGTGTTGGCCTGTCACTGTGCAGAGTAGTAGGCCAAGTACTGGAGCCTAGGAGTGAAGCTGGCAGCTGGAGGTGACCAGCGAGAGAGGACTGCTTCATGTGGGGCAATCTTTTAGTTAAGGAGGGTGTGGTAATTAATGAAAGTCTTCAATGCTGGATAACCTTAGAGTGGTTTAATGTAACAGAGAAGAAACCCCATACTACAGTCATGCCAGGCACAGCAAGCAACTGACACGTGATTCAAAACATAGAAGCCAAGTATGTCACCATAGAATGTGATTATGTCACAAAGAGACCTACAACCTCAGTCTGGCTAAAGCTGCCTAAACATATTACAACACATCTCCCTACCTTGGGAATAAAATTACTATATGCAGTAAAAGCACATACCAACACATACAACACTATACAACCATGGACAAACAAACAACCACAGAACAGTACACAAATCAAACAGAAAATATGCATGAGGACACAATTATCAAATTCAATATAACACTCTCATAAAGTAAACTACAACATACATTAACTCAGTGGTTCCTAAACTGTTTTGAGCAGCGGCTCTCTTGACCTATTGGCACTTGGTTGCGGCTCCCCACTTTGTTACTTTTTTTGGGTGAGTTGGGGGTTGTAAGCCCGGGCACTGCGGTACTTGCATTTTATTCTCCCCCAAAAAATTGTTATGAAGCAGATGAATGTATTATATTCATAGATGTAGCAAAATAAAAATATAACCGTTGTTTAATAAAAAAAAAAACTTTAATTGATTCAGACAGAAACAGTACTCTTCAGCACTGTGGTCTGTATATATATTTTTTTAAACAGTTTTTTGTTTTATAAAAATGTCTCTAGCATATGGAGCTCTCCTACAGGTCATTTTAGTTGTTAAGGAGCTACTTTTGATATATAAGAATGCTGATCCACTCATTTTATGTGCCATTTGTCCACAATAGTAAGGTGTTGGTGTTCTACATATACTTAGTATTTCCTCTTATACCACTTCTTGTGTTGGTGTCAAGTATGTTAATTAGTTCTCACTCTTACAGTTTGAGAGTTCTGCATCTGCTCGTTGCAGGTCGCACTTTCTTAAAAAATTGTGGGTTACTGTATGCAAGAATAATTAGAAATTCACTCGGCCCTCAAGTGCAAAAATTTCCGGAACTTTGACATAAAGAACAAATGATTTCTATTTGCTACAATTTTTGAAGGTTGTAAGGAAGCACTAGGAGGCCAAGCCCCAGGTAAACTGCTGCTGAGGATATTGTCACTCTCAGATCATAATTAACCACAGACAGTGATCCAATCCAACCTTTCAAATTAAACCTTAAATGCAACAGACTTCCCAAAATGCACACACAGCTTTTAGCTAATCATTCGCATGAGTCATTCACAAAAAGGAGACAATTAAGAATAACAAGATATTTCTTCATCAATTTCATGCACTCATGACTTTCAATGAACTCTGTTATTGGTTCAGTAACTTGTACTAAGATTTAAATGGCCTTCTTTTTGTGTGTGTTTATATCTTTACATTGCTTATAGTTTGTGTTAATATCTGACACATTGGAGCAATTCATGTGCTATTTAGCATGTCGTATTGCCATTTAGTGGTACTAGAGTGAGTTTCATCTTAATGTTTTAGCAAAACATAATTTAGAAAGCCAGCTTGAAAAATGCAAGAAAGTGCACAAGGAATATCGAGGCATTACGTTGCAGCACCCCTGGCTAGTTTTGGAGGTGCAACAGGGTGCTGCAGCCACAGATTGGGAACCACTGCCTTAACTGCATACACAGTCCAAAAATCCTGGAATCCTCCTTGTCCTCACCTCCCATCTACCTATTGAATCACCTCCTCTACTCAGAATACCCATGGTTTCCTGAAACTTCCTCCCTTCTTGCCTCGTTGTGAATTCACTGTCATTCATCAATTACCAAAGAGAACATGGACTTTCATTATTCACCAACCTCTTTTCCACGCTTCCTTAATTTTGGTACTGGGCCACCCTTCCAGGTTTGCCCATTTTCCAGTTTGGCCCAATTATCACCAACAGCCTTGACCTTGTAAGGCCCCTGAAACTTAGTCAAACAGCCTTGACCCAGTCCCCTACACCAATAAGTCATTTCTGCAAATGTTCTTTTGGGATCCCCCTTTTTTCACTAAGGCTTCTTGACTCATCCCAGACATATCTAATTTAATTCATAGTTGTCTACCCTGCATCATCTGAAATGGGGTTCTACCTGTATAGGCATTGGCTGTGGTGTGATAGGCCCAAAGCATGTCTTTGACCTCATCCTGCACAAACAACCCTGCACTGCACAGCAGAAAGAAGAACATGCATGCCTTACATCAAGGGTGTCCAAAACACTTTTCAGCTGTTACAAAGTCAGTAGAATACCATTGTATTCGAGTAAAACAGATGGTATACCCTCCCTTCTGAACACCTCACTTAATACACCAATGGTTGAGGTAGTAGTAACAAACTTCATAAATACCAGCTCCACCCATTCTGATTTTGCACAAACTAACACCGCAGCAAACCTGTCATGGTCATAGGAGGAATGCAAAAGGATTGATAAATCTAAACGCGCCTTCTCCCACACTTCCTGAGCTTCTGACATGCTGTTCCCTTTGCAAATTTCCTAAACCCACCCTCAAATGCTTTTCAGAATCTTTGCAAATGTCAGGCTTCTCCACCCACTCTTGCACTTAATTGACCTTGAGGAACCACCAAATCTTTTTTTTAACTCTCTTAATGATTAACGACTGAACAAGATGCCCCTCGTGTTCTAAATTAATTAGGATAGGTTTGACTGCATTAGGTGGCACAACATTTTCCCCTCTCATTAACAACCCATCATTTTGAACTGATAATTCATCATCTACCTTGAGAGACAGTGAATATACTCTCCCTCCTCACCATTCCTCTAACCAACTTCACAACACATTTGAGGGTATCATCCTGCTCCATTGTTTTGATCCCATCCTCCTTGGAGATTGAGTGCCTGATTTAGAGTTTGGCAGATAGGGTTACTCTGTTCGCCATATTACAATTCCATTATATCTGTCACTTTTGTGATGGAGTAACCTGTCCGCCAAACTCTGAATCAGGCCCTGAATTATTTAACCCTTTTGTAGCGTCCTAAGGCATCAAGACTAGCCATCATTTCTTCTGTTGCTAACTCACTCCGTTCTGGAACTTGGACAGGCAATCTAGATAGTCAGTCAGCCACATTCATTTTCCACCCTGGGACATACTCCACATTACCTTCATACCCCAGTAATGTGAATTCCAATCTTGCTGGCCTCCCTGAAGAATTAATTTTACCTCTGGGTCCCAAAACTTGGAGAAGAGGCTTGTGATCTGTCCTCAGAAGCAACAAGTTTCCTATAAATACACCTTGAAAAAACTAGTTGCTCAGGCTGCTGCCTCAATGCCTCATGTTTAATGAAAGAATAATTCTGTTTCGCATCTGTTAGTTACCATGAAACTAAATCTAATTTATTTTTCCATCTTGCCATGCATTTGCATTAACACTGCCCCTAAACCAACCACACCTGCCTCTACTGTGACCATAGTCTTCAAATTACTCTGATACGGTGCCAGCACCCCAGCATGTGCAATGAATGGTGTCAGTGAAAAAGCTGTCTGTTCTTGCTAACTCATATGAACTTCTTACCCTTCTGCAGTAACACTCTCAGTGGCTCAATGTTTTATGAGCGAAATCATGGAAAAATTTGGAGTAATACTCACTAAGCCCATAAATGACCTAATGTGTCTCTGTTATTTGGGACCTGGGCATTTACTATTTCTCTCACCAAATCGAGTTTGTGCTTTACTCCCTCACTTGAGATAAGGTATCCCAAGTATTCTACCTCTTGCATAAGGAACCTTCAATTGTATTTACGCAATGTTAAGCCTGACCCTTCAACCCAAGTTAACATCTCGCTCAAAACCTTGTTGTGTTCCTCAACATCCCATCCAATCACCAGAATTTCATCCTGAAAAATAACGACCTTACTGAAACCAGACAAAAGTTTAGTTTTCAACTGCTGGAAAACACTTGCAGCTGAACACAACCCAAACAGAAGTCTGCAGACCTGAAATTTGCCCTCAAACATTACATAAGATGTTTGGAGCACGAATGGAGTTTTAGCTAGTGGTATGCACTCCTCAAGTCGAGTTTTGAAAAATACTTTCCCCCGGACAAAATAAGGATTAGTTAATTTATATTAGGCAGGGGAAAACTGTCTATCACCACGTTCTCATTGAGGCTGCGAGGGTCGACACAAAATCTGAGGGATCCATCAAATTTCTTTGCAATGATCACTGGAGACAGCCACTCAGCTGCCTTTACTTTTTCTATCAGTTTATCTTTCAATAAATGTTGTATTGTTTCCTTTACTTTATCTTCTTGGCAACATGTTTAAAAGGAATGTTTTCAATTTGATCTCATGTACATAGTCTTTGGCTTCTCCCAACCTGTTCTCGAAGACTCCCTCATGTTGGAATAAGATGTCCTTCAAGTCATTTGCATCAGTGACCATTATTTGGTTATCCGCCCCCCGGTTTACCATAATATTTAGGTCATATTTATGTGACCCTCCCAGAATCGGATGACCATCAGGAGATAGACCTTTCCTATTGTCTGCTATGCATCAAATTTGATATGTTAAGTCATCCTGTATCAGCCCCTTGGTATCCTTTCAGAATATCAGTGGACACCAACTGCCATCTAGCTCATGTAACGTCAAACAACTTTTTTGGGATTATAGTGCAGAAGGAAATAGTATCCATTATCAATGACACCATCTTCCAGTTGGCCTCAAAGTTTGCTTTTGGGCATGTTTTCCTCTTTTGAAATCAATACTTGCCAGTTTACTTTCATCCTGTATCAGGAGTAATCTGTATTCCAGTTCCTCCTTATCTTTCTTCTCTTTGACTTTACACTTGCATGCAAAATGCCCCTTCATGCCGCACTTGAGGCAATAATTACCCAAAGCAAAACACTGCTTGGAGTCTGCCAGATGATAGTTGCAGCCACACCTGTGTCAGACTCAAGACAAAGTCTTCCCTTGAGTACTCAATGGTAAAGAAACTCTTGTGTTACTACTTTTTGTAGAGCTGCCGCCTGATGATTGGAGTTTGTTCTTCACTCTATACACATGTTCACGTTTGTCAGCCAACACCGCTATATCAGTGACTTTGTTATCCAGACCTGCATTTTTCATCTCACGCATGCACTTTTCAGATTCCTCAACCACCTTAGTGATAGCTATAGCATCTTTCAATGTGGTATTGCTAACAACCCACAATCTCTCTTGTATGTTTTTGGTGTTACACTGGACAATCCGTTGATTCCTTATCATTTTCTCCTTCATTTGTACAAATTGACACTTCACTAACAACTCTCTGAATCTAGCCACAAAGTCATCAATAGATGCAGCTGATCATTGAGGCTGTGAATAGAATTTGTGGCTGTGCATCACCATATTCACTTGCTTAGAAAACCTAGTTTGTAGTCATAGTGCAGTTTCTTTATATACATCTTCATTTTCATCCCCTTGAGCATATCTTATGGATGGAAAATAACTGAATATGTACTGGCCTTCTCTACCCAATATGCCCAAGCCAGTCCTCCCATTCTATAGGAGGATCTTCTGGTAGCAACAAGAAAGAAAGAGGTGTTACAATAAAGTTGCCTATATTCATTGCACAGTATTCGTTAATATAGTGATATTCTATTCCTACCACTGGTTGGCAGTACAGGTTGAATAAACAGTACAGAGGTGTGCAGTTGGTGCAAATAGTATTTCAACCAATGAGATGTGTATGTGTTGTTGGCCAATCACTGTTCAGTGCTTTGCTCCTCCTTCAATCATACACCCCGGAGAATGGAAAGCAGAAACACAAAGGAGCCAGAAGAAATCGTACACAGCGATGTTACAGATGTCACTGTATGTGAGTCCTCCTTCAATCATACACTACAGGCAAAGGAATGCAGAAACATGAAGGAGCTCAAAAAACAGTTCAAGTGTGAGTGTGCTATGCAGATTGTGCCGCTCGTTCCACATTCCCTGATGACAGGGGCCTACAAGAGTGCACAGGCCTTCTTTATTGAGGTGTGGCATCACTATGGTGCTTTCAAAGCTTCACACTAGTGCGTGATGTGAATGCACTGGCTTGACTCGTGCACAGATTCTGAAGAGTGGTGTCACAGCAAGTGCCTGGAATGTCTCAACCTTGCAGATGGTGTGACTGCACGACCTTGCTTTTTGCTGCCTGCTGTCGCACCCATGGGGTGAAATTATCCAAATTGAGTCATTTTAACAATGCTCAGCAGCAGTACCTGAAATATTACGATGGGTCAATTCTGCCACCGCCTACCACAAAAACAGTTTAAATCATTTTGATCTCAGTTGTGCAGGCAGAGGTTATGGTCTGAAGGAAAAACATTTGTATTTTATTAGGAGATGACTAATGGTAGTCTGTCTGTCTATAGAGTAGACAGTTGATTAGCAGCCACAACTTGAAGAAGATCAACTTCAGGCCTCTGTCAGTGTCTGTCTCGCTGTCTCTTGTCACTTCACATGGTTCCTGGTTGGAGTTTCTGTTATCTCTACAACCCTCTCATGCCTGGCAGGATTGTATAAAAAATTCTGGTAATAAATGAAAGTCATCAACGCTGGATAACCTTAGGAATGATTTAATGTAACAGAGAAGAAACCCCACACTGCAGTCATGCCAGGCACAGCTAGCAACTGACCTGCGTGATTCAAAACATAGAACCCAAGTATGTCACCATAGAATGTAATTATATCATAAAGAGACCTACAGCCTCAGTCTGGTTGAAGCTTCCTAAACATTTTATAACAGAGGGCACATTAAGAGCTCAGGAGTTGGCCCAGGCCTTTAACAGTGAGGCGGTCCTGCAGGGGACCAACCAGAGTTGTATGGGAGTAGGAGCACCTATATACTGCCACTGCTAGAGACCCACTGAGATAGTGAACCTAACCCACACAAGGCAAGTACTGGTGGGGTGTCAGAGGCCCTTGGGAAACAAGCACAGTTGATATGGATATTGTGTATGCTACAACCGTTAGAAGTTACAATAGGATGTGCTGTTGCAAAGGGCCCGAGTGCTGTGCAAATGGAACTGTGAGTGGGGGAAATTATATGTAAAACCTCTGGCTATGAAAAAACAGTGACGCTGAATATATAACTCTGCACTGATTGGAGACTACAGGAGTGTACATTAGATACCAGGTTGAGTGTGTTTATCTGATAGTCTGGCATTGTGATCCTACTAGGCAAATCAAACAGACAGGTTCAAAGCTACAGGGAGCCCTGGAGGGGCAGTGACATGTTTTAAAGAGTGCCTATTTATGCATTGAAATGATCTTTATACTGGCCTGTACTATTAAGCAAACCTGGCTGTCATGCTTAACTAATTAATCTGCTCAAATAATTAATGTCCAAGGGTTGTATGTCTGACTAACAGAGACAAAGTAAGATGGGGAAAAATGCTGATAAATTTGCAATTTGACACAGGACAGAGAGCGGGGTTTTCCGGAAATCCAACGCAGCCTCCCACTGACCTTTTTACCGTAAGGTAGCTGAATTGCTCAAACCAATTACGGAAACCCTGCAGTCTGTTGAATCTAACATAGACAATCTCACTCGATAGATGGATCATCCTAAGAAATGTCTTGATAAACACGACACAAAATTAACTGAGGTCCTATCAAGAGTATCAGAGAATGAAGATGCAACAGGTAGCTTAGAAAATACTTTAGCTGCCCTTTCAAAAGAATAAAGTTAGTTGAGGATAAAAATGAAGAATTAGAGGGAAGATCACTGTTAAATGATGTTAAAATTATTGGCACATGTTAAGCCTCTATCTTTGGCATATTTTCCTCCCTAACTTTTGGCCTTCAGACCTCCCGGTTTGTAAACCTAATTTTTGCTGCCCTGAGCACTCTGCACACCTTAACACTGCTAATCAGTGCTAAAGTGCTCTTGCTCTCTCCTTTAAAAATGGTAGAATTGGCATATACACAATTGGCATATTTCATTTACCTGTAAGCCTTAGTAAAGTGTCATTACCTGTGTCCAGTCCCTGTAGATTAAATGCTACTAGTGGGCCTGCAGCACTGACTGTGCCACCCAGTTATTTAGCCTTGCAAACATTTCCCAGGCCTGCCATTACAAACCATGTGAGAAGTTTTAATCAGCCATTTCAACCTAGCAAAATAAACCTTTTGCCAGGCTCAAACCTTCCTTTTTAATACAGATATGTTACCATGGGGTAGGCCCTGGACAGCCCAGAGGGCAGGGTGCTGAGTATTTAAAAAAATAGGACATGTGCTTTTGTTTTTTACATGTCCTGGCAGTGAAAAACACTTAAACCTGTTTTCCCATAGGATAACATTGGAGTTGTCTTAGTACATTTTGTAAGTGTAATTTCCAAATTGAAAGAGATATCTGGTTCATGTTTGGTGTCTCTAGAATCCTAATTTAAAATCCAAACTTTGGATTTTAAATTATAATTTTGAACATGACACTTTTACAAATATGTCATTTTTTGCCTTAGCCATTTGGTGCCTGCAACTGAGGTTACTCTTGACAAAGGCTCACACCGCGGTTAATCAACAACCCAATTTCTTACAGCATTGCTGAATTGGAGTAATCCTCAAAAATTGAAAGTTTTGTGGAAAAGTTACTTAAATCCCTTTTCAGGTGTGAGGCATTTTCAGAAGTCTTCATTGTTGAAAGAGTGGGTAGATCATTGACACCTCGACCCAAGCAAGGTCAAAGCTAGATGCAAATATAGCTTGGCTACTTAACTATTAACTATAAACACAGAGCTACCATTTTACGACCTAATAGGGCACAATCAGATCTGCAATACAATGTATCTCCCTTTGTATTCCTCCAGGACTTCAATCTACTTACACAGAAAGCCATGAGATCCTTTCTGGAGGCTAAGAAACAGCTACACAAATGATGTATGAACTATATTCTGTTCTTTTCGGGTCACATAAAGAATTGAACACAATGGAAAAAGTATTTTTTTCACAAGACTGGAGGCAATACTGAACTTATTAGAAGACCATTTTGAACCCTGGGCAAGACTGGGTTCGGGATTTGACAGCACAGGTTCGACTCACGAATGACGGTAATGCCCTTCAGTAGGCAGTGACAATGACTAAGTACTATATGCTTGATACTATGGCCCTTATTCTGACCCTGGCGGTTTGAAACCGCCAGGGCAGAGGGCAGAGGAAGCACTGCCAACAGGCTGGCGGTGCTTCCTGGCCTATTCTGACCGCGGCGGTAAAGCCGCGGTCAGAAAAGGGAAACCGGCCGTTTCCCTCCGGTTTTCCCCTGGCCAAAGGAATCCTCCATGGCGGCGCTGCAAGCAGCGCCGCCATGGGGATTCCGACCCCCTTCCCGCCAGCCTGTTCCTGGCGGAGGCTGGCGGGAACAGGTGTCGTGTGGCCCCTGGGGGGCCCAGCACTGCCCATGCCACTGGCATGGGCAATGCAGGGGCCCCCTAACAGGGCCCCATTAATATTTTCAGTGTCTGCTTGGCAGACACTGAAAATCGCGATGGGTGCAACTGCACCCGTCGCACCCCAGCAAATCCGCCGGCTCCATTCGGAGCCGGCTTCATCTTTGCTGGGGCTTTCCCGCTGGGCCGGCGGGCGATCTTTTGAAGATCGCCCGCCGGCCCAGCGGGAAAGTTAGAATGCTCCCGCGGTCATTTGACCGCGGGCCTGGTGTTTGGGCGGATTCCGCCCGGCGGGCGGCGCCCGCCGCCCGCCGGGGTCGGAATGACCCCCTATATGCTTGATGTCCGCTTAACACAATCAGTTGTCAGTGTTGGTGGGAAAATGTTACCTTCATTGTAATGACAGTTCCCATTTATGTATATTATGGAACTGGGATTGTTGCCATTGATGCTTTCTCAAGGTGGAGCAGACATATTGTGAATATGACAGAAGACATATTCCATGTATAAACTTGAATAACAATGTTGACTACTCTAGATTGTTCTGATGCAAGTTTTTAATAGGGCTCTAGATAGAGTATCAAGCAGTAATAGAGTTAATGCACATCCCAGGCCAGCTGTGTGCTCTGTGGCACCCCGGGCCAGATTTACTAAAAGTAGTGCAGTACGGTGCTGCAGCAAAATTTACAGCAATGAACCATTTTAGAAATGCAGGGATGTGTTGTATTTACTGAAATACAGCACACCTCTGTGTGCATGGGTAACAGCGTTGAGGGGAGTGATTGTTTATGTGCAGGAAGGTATCCCTTCCTGCTCATAAACAATCTACAATGGTGAATTTGCACTTCTATGTGTGCTGCAGAATGCAGCACATATAGAAGTACTAAATCGTCATTGTTGAATGATTGTCTATGTGCAATGATGGTACACCTTCATGCACATAAACAATCATTCATGGCCATTTGTTCTTTCTATGTGTCCTGCAGAATACAGCACACATAGAAAAAGCAAAAACAAGGAGAAATAAAATTATTCCTCATCGTTGTGCCATGCTAACCCCAGCACGTTAGTTTTTAGCGTTGCTACAGATATACACCTTCTTGTAGATCTGTAGCCGCGTTAAAAGCAATGAGTTTTGCGGTGGTACGCCCACAGCAACACCCATTGCATGCCTCACTGACACAGAAAACTGTGTTGGGGGCTCACATATACAAGGTGACGTTAAGCCACAAAAAAGTGGCTTAGAACCTCCATGTAAATGTGGCCTCCTGAGAGTCACTAAAAGTGGTTCTCCAGTGGCGCTAGGGCCTTGTAAATCTGGCCCCCTGTGCGTGGAGAGCAATAGTGGTGAGTATGAGTATCACTGCTTGGGGTCTTTTTGAAAGCTGGGTTAGGGTGTGACTGTTCTTCAGCTTTTGGGGCTGCTGTAGGAGGATGGAGGATTGGAAGGAGCTGGAGTTAACTGCACTGTTTAGGCTTATGTTTATGGACAAACCCTCAGTGTAGTGGTTCTTATATGTGGTCACAACACGGACATGCCAGAGGTTTGTAAATTTACCCATATTATGAGGAGGAGGAGTAATTTTAACTTCATCCTCTCTACTCAGTATGACACATCCTTTGACATTCACAGACCACTAACACAATAAAGTGCAGACTTACACAAGGTAAAGCAGTTTTATGACCTTGTGGATGTGTGCACAATCACATTACAGAAGCTGTCTTTAGGTGCTACTCAGTCTGTTAGACATGGCATCCCTGGCGTGTTCTACCCTAACTTTTTGCCTCTACTTCCAAGGTTGTTGATGTGTGCTGGGCTCTCTTTTTGCAGTTTTTTTATACTCTGGGCACTTTACAAGTGCTAAAGTGCAAGTGCTCCTACGTAAAATGTATGTGTGATTGGCTTATCCATGATTGGCATATTTGATTTACTAGTAGGTCCCTAGTAAAGTGCACTAAAGGTGCCCAGGGCCTGTAAATCAAATGTTACT
Organism: Pleurodeles waltl; assembly: GCF_031143425.1. NCBI lineage: Eukaryota > Metazoa > Chordata > Amphibia > Caudata > Salamandridae > Pleurodeles > Pleurodeles waltl. The sequence goes on along the minus strand of NC_090442.1, from coordinate 788,614,257 downwards.
AGTGGGCCTGCAGCACTGGTTGTGCCACCCATGAGTAGCTCTGTAAACATGAATCAGACCTGCCACTGCAGTGTCTGTGTGTGCAGTTTTAAGCTGCCAATTCGACTTGCAAGTGTACCCACTTGCCAGGCCTAAACCTTCCCTTTTTAAACATGTGAGGCACCCCTAAGGTAGGCCCTAGGTAGCCTCATGGGTAGGGTGCAGTGTATGTTAAAGGTAGGACATGTACTGATGTGTGTTACATGCCCTAACAGTGAGATACTGCTAATTTCAGTCTTCACTGTAGCAAGGCCTATCTCTTTCATAGGTTAACATAGGGGTTGCCTTCAAGTAACTTTAAAGTGCAGAGTCCCTTTGAGAGCAGATAGAAATGTGGAGTTTGGGTCTCTGAACTCACAATTTAAAAACACATCTTTTAGTGAAGTTGTTTTTTAGATTGTTTGTGTGAAAATGCCACTTTCAGAAAGTAGGCATTTTCATGCCTAACCATTGTGTGACTCTGCCTGTTTGTGGATTCCCTGTCTGGGTCAGTCTGACAGTTGGGCTACTTGTGAATTTCCTCTACACAGGGAGACAAAGGGAGCTGGGGTGTAACCTGTATATCCCGATGAACCATCTGTGCTAGAGTGGAGAGAGGAGTGGTCACTTATACCTGAAAAGGCTGTGCCTGCCCTCTCACAATGCAGTCTACAACCTCCTAGTGTGTGTGCCTGGGGCCTGGCCTGGGCAAGGCAGGATCTTGTGATCAACAGAGACTTTCCTTTGAAGTTTGCCTACTTTAAAGGCAGAAAGGGGTATAAGTAGTGGACCCAGAACCCCAGACTTTAGATTTTCTTTAAGATGATTGTACGACGAAACAACGACTTCAAAAACAACTACTGCCTTAACAATGAGGTCAGAACACCGACCTCGTTGCTACTACTAATGATTTTACCACGAATGCCTTAACAACGATATTTTGTTGTAAAGGCATTCCTGATAAAAGCATTAGTAATAGGCACCATTCACCCTACATCTCTCACCCCACCCCCCCAACCCCACCCCAAAACCTAAAACCCCCTGACCCCCCACCCTCTTCCCAAAACCAAAAACGCCACACCCCCAACCCCACCCCAAATCCTAAAACCCCCTGACCCCCCACCCACTCCCCAAAACCAAAAATGCCCCACCCCCCAACCCCACAACCTAAAACCCCCTAACCCCCACCCACTCCCCAAAACCAAAAACGCCCCACCCCCCACCCCCAACCCCACCCCAAAACCTAAAACCCCCTAACCTCCCACCCCCTCCCCAAAACCAAAAACGCCCAATCCCCCATCCCCCAACCCCACCCCAAAACCTAAAACCCCCTGACCCCCCACCCCCTCCCCAAAACCACAAACGCCCCACCCCCCAACCCCACCCCAAAACCTAAAACCCCCTAACCCCCACCCCCTCCCCAAAACCAAAAACGCCCCACCCCCCAACCCCACCCCAAAACCTAAAACCCCCTGACCCCCCACACCCCCAAAACCAAAAACGCCCCACCCCCAACCCCACCCCAAAACCTAAAAACCCCTGACCCCCACCCCTCCCCAAAACCAAAAACGCCCCACCCCCCAACCCCACCCCAAACCTAAAACCCCCTAACCCCCCACCCCCTCCCCAAAACCAAAAACACCCCACCCCGCCACCCCCTCCCCAAAACCTAAACCCACCACTTACCTTCGCCAACTCCCTTCTTTGTACCTTAACCACGCATGTTCGTTGTTCAGAACATACGTAGTTAAGGCACAAAAAACCGGAGTCGTGGTTAAAAAAAGCGTTGTTGCGCTTTCGTTAACCACGACTTTCGGAAAACAAAAGTTGTAAAAAAGGATGTTTCCCCTTCAAGATCACTTCCAGATTCAAGAGGAACCACTGCCAATGAGAAGAGCATAAGAGCTGAGGAGAAGTGCTGCCTCTGTCTGTGACTGGGCTTTGTTGGGCTATCCTGCTGCTTCTGGCTGTGAAAGGGGACAAAGACTGGACTTTGTTGTATATTCCTGCTTGAGAAGAATCTCCAAGGGCTTGGACTGAGCTTGCCCCCTGTTCTAAAGTTTCAGGGCCATCAAGGACTTCCTCTGCCAGCACCTGGGCTCTCTGCTGTGACTCCTGCCATGACATGTGGTGCCTAATCCAGTCCCTGGACCCTTGAAAGGAGAAGCTGGTGGAAAATCAAGAAGATCAAAGAAAACCGACTTCGGACAACTTCGGACCAACGCTGCTGCCGAATCCCGTGACGCCGCCTGCAAGTGAAACCGTGGCCCTTGCTGGAGTGCAACAACCGTTCAGGCCCGACACCGCTGCAGCCTCGCAGAAGTCTGCGACTCCGTAGAAGTCACCACACCACGCCATGACTGCCACACATTGACTCCGCCGGAAGTGCGTGGATCCAATGTTTCACAGCGACACTGCCTCATCTCCACCACACTGCAGCAACAACCCGACACCTCTTTGTAACGCCTCCACTCCTTCTTTCTGCAGCACCGGAACCAACACTGTCTCAGATCCAGTGACGCTGCAATCCCCGACCCCATGCACCGGCTTGTTCCCTCATTTTCACAAAGTACTGTACCTGGGGGTCCGTGTGACTCCGTGAACTGCGCCATTGGCATTGTATTGTTGGGAACGACTCCGTCACGACGCCATGATATCACCTAATCGAAGCACCTGGGTTTCTAAGTGCTATTATTGTATTTAATCCTTAAAAATTCATAACTTGACTTGTGTATGTTGGATTTTTGTCGTTTTGGTCTTGTTTATTTAGATAAAATATTTACCAATTTTCTAAACCTGTGTTGTGTCATTTTGTAGTGGTTCACTGTATTACTGTGTGTGGTGGTACAAATCATTAACACATTGTCTCTGAGTTAAGCCTGCCTGCTTGTGCCAAGCTACTAAGAGGGTGAGATGGGGTTAACTGTTGAGATTCTCCTTTACCCTGAATAGAGGGAAGGTCCTTGTTTCGACAGGGGGCAACCTGACTGCCAACCAAAGACCCCATTTATAGCATTGGTGCGCAGAGGTGAGGACTGGACTTGTATTTGTACTTGATATACAGTGATTAAGTGTACACTACTATTTCCAGGGCAGACCATTACATGACCACATACTACTTGGTTTTGCTTTTTCTCTTTTTGGACTTCATCTGCTTCCATTACTTTTGATTTTTGAACTTCTCATTGGGAACTCTTTGTTCTGCCTTGGCACTTTGCACTTTTTTGATTTGCCATCATGTCTCAATCTGGAGATACACCAGCTGGAGCTGTTTTTGATTTGGAGAAGCTGGAGATTCATACAGTTGCTCAAATTAAGCAGTTCAGTAAGGATCTTGCCTGCCCTATTAGGAGCTCCGCCAGGAAAGAGGAGCTGCAAAAAACACTGAGGGCCTGGGTGATAGCGAAGGAGGCTGGGGGGCACACAGAGGGGGATGAGGAGGTGCAGAGTGTCCATAATGTGGTAATAGATGTACGTGTTATGCCTGGGAGGAGGGTCTTCAGGGCAGGTAGCAGTGTGTCATCCAAGGGTCTGACTCCAGAAGAGTTGCAGAACAGACAGTCAGAGAGGGTTCACCATTTGGAGTTAGAGAAGTTGAGGATGAATATGGAGAGGGAAATGGAGAAGAGGAGGCTGGCCATAGAAGAGAAGAAGCTGTTCATGAGCTTAGTTTGAGGGAACTAGATTAGAGGAGCCGGTCTAGCAGAGATGGTGGCATCAGTACCACTGTGCATCCTGAGAGTAGGGTGCACATTCCAAAGGACCCTATTGAAGGATTATAAGAGTGAGGATGACATATACCTGTGGTTTAAGGGGTATGAGTCTGCTCTCCACATGAATCTGGTCCCTGAAGTGCATTGTGGGGTGGGTCTGTGGAAGCACTTTGAGGTAGAGGGGAGGGATACTCTGACATCCTTAGGGGATCCTCAGGGACTCACTTACTCTATCATGAAGGACACCCTACTCACAAGGTATGGTCTCACCTCTGAGCAGTATAATGACAAGTTTAGGTCCTACAAATAGAAGGAATACCAAACATGGTTGGAATGTGTTGACTCTTTTTGCAGGTCACTGGATGGTTGGGTGAAGGGTAGTAAGGTGACAACATATGAGGGGCTTTACCATTTGATTGCTTGGGAGCACTTGTACAGTCTTTGTTTTACACAGCTGTGCCAGCACCTCATTGACCTCAAGCTGACTGACCCCACGAAGCTTACGCAGGAAGCAGACTGCTGGGAGAGCACCAGGGTCCAGAAGAGGTACGAGAGAGACCACACAAAGGGTGGCAAGGTCCCTTCGAGAAAAAGGCGGGGTTAATGGTATATAGTTCTCTAAAGGGCACCAACCTTGTTCCCAGGGTAAGGATTCCTAGCCCCCCAGTGAGAAGGAGCCATGGCTCTCCAAAGGGATACCTGCAGAGGGGGGTCCCCGCCAGTATTATGCATGTGACCAGGTGGGTTATGTGACAGGGGATCCTAAATGTCCTATGGGGACACTGGCACCCACTGGTGCCTAGTCACAGGGTTTGGCCAGTGTAGCCCATGGGGAGGAGTTAGTTCCAGGTGGGCAGGAGCCAGCTGAGAGGACCCTTGTCTCACTAGGGGACAATGAGATGGTCTAGAGAACCCAGGTGCCTGAAAACACTAAGATGTACAGGCAGTGGGTGACCATCAATGGACAGAGGGTGGAGGCTCTGAGAGAGAGACAAAGGAGCCAGTGTGACTACAGTGAGGAGTCACCTGGTGTCTGAAGAGCAGATAGATCTCTGTGTACTTCACCAAGTAGTTGCAGTGGACAATTCAGATCGCCTGTGCAGAGTGGGGCAGGTTCCCTTTGAATGGGGTAGGGGGTCTCAGGTTCCTTGAAAGTAGCTGTGAGTCCATCCATGCCTGTAGATTGTTTACTTGTCAGTGACCCGGAAGATTCCCCTTGGAAGAAGGTGGAACACAGGCCACACTTGGAGATGTTGGGTCTGCCAGGGTGGTTGTGTGTCTACCCAGTCAATGACAGCCCGTCAGGGTGGTCAGAAGCCCCTGGAGCCTGAAACAGTGGCCCAGGGATCCACCAAAAGGAGGAAGGACAAGGGGGCATGGGAAACTGGCCCTAGAAGTTCCCACTGTCCGGGAGGAGGCTAACCCCCGGAGCCTACAGGAGAACAGATGACTGAGCTGGGGGAGCTTCCTGAGCTGTCCCAGTGGCAGCAGGTAGAGGGGCCCACCAGGGAGGCATTCTGTGAGGCACGAATGCCCTAGTCTGGCGGGTCTGCGGCAGCAGGCTGAAGAACAGGTGGCTGGCAAGGAGCCAGGATCACACCTGATCTATTGGGAGGATGGCCTCCTATAGAGTGAGCCTAAGGTTGCTGAACCTGGGTCAGCCCCATGTGCTGGTGGTACCCCAGTGCTTCAGAACATTCCTACTGGGCCTGGCTCATGATGTGCCTTTAGCTGGACATTTGGGGAAAGACAAGACCTTTGACAGGCTTGTCAGCCACTTTTACTGGCCCCTAATGCTCAGGCACTTAGATGCAGATGCACATTGTAGCCCTTGCCCAACTTGTCAGGCAAGTGGCAGGAGTGGGGGAAATGCAAGGCTCCCCTCCAACCTTTTCCTGTGGTTAGTACCCCCTTTTAAGGGTTGGTATTGATATTGTGGGGCCTCTGGATCCCAAGACAGACATGGGCAACAGGTTCATCCTGGTCTTGGTGGACCATGCCACCTGGTACTTAGAAACTATTCCTCTGAGGTCAAACACCTCCCCTGTGGTGGGACGTGCTTTGGTGGGGGGTTTTACCCACATGGGGTTCCCCAAGGAAGTGGTATCTGATAGGGGTTCCAACTTCATATCTACTTATATGAAGTCTCTGTTGCAGAAGTGTGGGGTAATGTATAAGTTCACCACTCATCACCACCCCCAAAGCAATGGTCTGGTTGAAAGGTTCAACTGCACCTTGAAAGGCATGATCATGGGCCTGTCAGAGCCCTTGAGGTCAAAGTGGTATGTCCTCTTGCCATGACTTCTGTTCGCCTGCTGGGAGGTGCCCCAAAAAGTGCTTGTATTTAGTCCTTTTGGGCTACTGTGTGGCCGCCTGTCAGGGGACCTTTCTGTCTGGTAAGGGAGGGCTTGGAGAAAGCCCTCAGTAAATCCCCCCAGGATGTATTTAGTCACATGCTGGCTTTTAGGAAGCAGATCGCCCGCTTCAGAGCTCTCACACAAGAGAACCTAGAAGCAAGCCAGGAGGACATGAAACGCTGGTATGACCAGAATGCCACTCTGGTCGAGATGCAGCCTGGCAAGAAAGTGTAGGTAATGGTGCCAGTGGAGCCTAGGGTGCTCCAGAACAAGTGGACTGGGCCATTTGAGGTGGTGGAGCACAAGAGCGAAGTCACCTACCTGGAGAACCTGCGGACTCCCAGGAACCCTTTGAGGGTCCTGCATGTGAACCGCCTCAAGCCACACTTTGAGCAAACTGAATTGTCTATGCTCCTAGCAACAGATGATGGGGTGGAGGAAGAGAGTGAGGCTCTTCCTGGCCTCCTGTTTGCTGGAGAGATGGATGGGTCTGTAGAGGGTGTGAACCTCTGCCCCTCCCTGACCTTCAAACAACAGAGGGACTGTTGCAAGGTGTTAAGTCCCTGTTCTCCTTGATCCCAGGGGTCACACACTGGTGTACACATGATGTGGACACTGGGGACAGTCCACCTGTTAAACAGACGGTTTACAGGGTGACTGATAAGGTCAGAGCTAACATCAAAGATGAGGTATGACAAATGTTAACCATAGGGGTAATTGAGTTTTCCAGTAGTCCTTGGGCCAGCCCAGTGGTCTTGGTCCCAAAGGCTGCTTCTCTTGGTACCATGCCAGAACTCCGGTTCTATGCGATCTACCGGGGTCTCAATGCTTTCACTAACACCGACGCGCACCCCATCCACCAAGCTGATGAGCTGGTTGATCGGTTGGGAGCTGCCAAATACCTTAGCACCTTTGACTTGACGTCTGGGTATTGGCAGATTGCCTTAACTGAGGGTGCCAAGGAGAGGTCAGCATTTTCTACCCCAGATGGGCACTACCAGTTTAAAGTGATGCCCCTTGAGATTAAAAATGCCCCTGCCACCTTTCAGAGATTGGTCAATTAGGCATTGGCTTGAATGGATGATTTCAGTGTAGTCTACCTGGACGACATTGCTGTGTTCAGTTCTATTTGGGAGGAGCATTTGCAGCACCCCTGCAAAGTGTTGGAGGCCCTGCAAAAGGTAGGCCTCACTATTAAGGCTAGTAATTGCCAAATAGGGTAGGGTTCTGTGGTGTACTTGGGACACCAGGTGGGGAGTGGCCAGGGGGCACCCCTACAGCCAACAATTGACACTATTCTGGCTTGAATGCCCACCAAGACCCAGACAGAGGTGAGGGCCTTTTGTGCCTCACTGGCTATTATAGGAGGTTTGTCAAGGGGTATAGCACCATTGTTGTTCCCTTGAATTAGTTCACTTCCAAAAAGTAACCAGAAGAAGGTGATCTGGACGGAGTCTTGCCAGACAGCTTTTGATGCCCTGAAGGCAGCCATGTGCACAGCGCCTGTGCTGAAGGCACTTGATTTCTCCAAGGAGTTTGTTCTGCAAACTGATCCTTCAAAGCAATGCATAGGAGCAGTGTTATCACAGCTAAATGAAGAGGGCCTAGATCGACCTGCAGCCATCATTAGCAGGAGGTTACTTCCCAGGGAATGTAGGTGGAGTGCAATTGAGTGTGAAGCTTTTGCTGTGGTCTGGGTGCTGAAAAAGCTAAGACCCTTCTTTTTTGGGACTCACTTCCGGGTTCAGACAGACCACAGGCCCCTCAGATGGTTAATGCAGATGAGGGGTGAGAACCCCAAACTGTTGAGGTGGTGAATTTCCCTACAGGGGATGGACTTTACAGTGGAACACCAACCTGGCACAGAACATGCCAATGCTCATGTCTGTCCAGATTCTTCCACCTTAGTGATGAGATCTCCAATGAGGTTGGGTAGTTGCTCCCCACTTACAGCTGGGGGGGACACGTTAAACTTGGTATCCTTGGCGTGGCCTCCCTTAACTTTTTGCCTCTGCTTCCCAGGTTGTTGATGGGTGCTGGACTCTGTTTTTGCTGTTTTTCAAACTCTGGGCACTTTACCACTGCTAACCAGTGCTAAAGTGCTAGTGCTCCTAGGTAAAATGTATGTGTAATTGGCTTATGAATGATTGACATATTTGATTTACTAGTAAGTCCCTAGTAATGTGCACTAGAGGTGCCCAGGGGCTGTAAATCAAATGCTGCTAGTGGGCCTGCAACACTGGTTGTTGCACCCACACGAGTAGCCATGTGAACATGGTTCAGACCTGCCACTACAGTGTCTGTGTGCAGTTTTAAACTGCCAATTCGACTTGGTGAGTGTACCCACTTGCCAGGTCTAAACCTTCCCTTTTTATACATATAAGGCACCTCTAAGGTAGACCCTAGGTAGCCCGATGGGCAGGGTGCAGTGTATGTTAAAGGTGGGGCACATACTATTGTGTGTCACATGTCCTAGCAGTGAAATATTGTCAAATTTAGTCTTCACGGTTGCAAGGCCTATCTCTCTTAAAGGTTAGGATGGGGACTGCCTTTAAATAACTTTAAAGTGCAGATTCCCTTTGAGAGCAGATAGAAATGTGGAGTTTGGGGACTCTGAACTCACAATTTAAAAATACTTTTTTTATTGAAGTTGCTTTTTAGATTGTTAGTTTGAAAATGCCACTCGTAGAAAGTAGGCAGTTTCTTGCTTAAACCATTCTGTGACTTTGACTGTTTGTGGATTCCCTGTCTAGGTCAGTTTGACAGTTGGACTGTTTGTGTATTCCCTCTAGACAGTGAGACAAAGGGAGCTGGGATATAGCCTGGATATCCTGAGGAGCCATCTGTGCTAGAGTGGAGGGAAAAGTGGCCACTTACACCTGAATGGGCTGTACCTGCCCTCTCACAATGCAGTCTCCAACCCCCTGGTGTGTATATGGGGCCTGGCCTAGGCAAGGCAGGATCTTGTGAACAACAGAGACTTTCCTTTGAAGTTTGGCTACTTCAAAGGCAGAAAGGGGTATAAGTAGTGGATCCAAAATCCCAGACTTTAGATTTTCTTCAAAATCACTATTGGATTCAAGAGGAACCTCTGCCAAGCAGAAGAGCTTAAGAGCTGAGGAGAAGTGCTGCCCCTGCCTGTGCTTTGTTGGGCTATCATGCAGTTGCTGCTTCTACCAGTGAAATGGGGCAAAGACTGGACTTTGTGGTATTTTCCTGCTTTAGAAGAATCTCCAAGTGCTTGGACTGAGCTTACCTGCTGTTCTGAAGTCTCAGGGCCATCAAAGACTTCCTCTGCCAGCACCTGGACTCTTTTCTGAGATTCCTGCCCTGCCAAGTGGTGCCTAATCCAGTCCCTGGGCCCTTGAAAGGAGAAGTTGGTGGAAAACCAAGACAATCCAAGAAAACTGACTTCAGACAACTCTGGACCGACGCTGATGCCGAATCCTGTGACGCCGCCTGCAACCGAAGCCATGGTCCTTGCTGGAGTGCAATGACCTTGCAGGTCCAATGCAGCTGCAGCCTCGCTGAAGTCCCCGAGTCCGTGGAAGTAGCCGCACCACACAGTGACCGCCGGACATCAACTGTGCTGAAAGTGCATGGATCCGACGTTTCGCACCGACGCTTTTAGGTTTCTAAGCACTATTCTTGTTTTCAACTTTAAAAATTCAAAACTTGACTTATGTATGTTGGATTTTTGTCATTTTGGTTTCGTTTATTTATATAAAATTTTGACTATGTTTCTAAACCTGTGTTCTGTCATATTGTAGTGGTTCACTCTGTTACTGTGTGTGTTGGTACAAATACTTAACACATTGTCTTTGAGTTAATCCTGCCTGCTCGTGCCAAGCTACCAAGAGGGTGAGCGGGGGTTAACTGAGCATGATTCTCCTTTACCCTGACTAGAGTGAGGGTCCTTGCTTGGATAGGGGGCAACCTGACTGCCAACCAAAGACCCCATTTCTAACACAGTCCATGACATAGGTTCTCTTTTTGACTTTTGGCTCAGCTCCTGAACCTTGATAGGCTCAATTAATTGCATACATATAGTTAGAAATTGGGTTTATGGTTGGCTAGGGTATGCACTTAAGCCAGGAAGAACTCACTCTAGTCAGGGAAAGGGAGTTACACGTCCAAGATAACCCCTGCTCACCCCCTTGGTAGCTTAGCAAATGCAGTCAGGCCTAACCTGGAGGCAATGTGTACAGCTTTTGCACAACACACACAACATATGTGATGCACTATCCCCACCACAAAGGAAACACAACACCAAGTTATATGAAAATATACTGTATTGTACACAACGCAATTATTAGACCAAACATCACATATCAGTAGTATCCTGCTACCTTAGCAGTTGTCAGAACGTTACACATTAGATACTCTGCAACTAGCAGTAGTCACATATAATACACAGGCTATTCAGTATTCTGCAACATAAGCAGTAGTCAGGAAACACGTTATTACACTAAAGCACTTGTCATAAGAATATCATAAACACCCATATTAGGAACATTATAAAATGTATGGCAAGTCAGCAAAACATATTAGCATGTTATGCCCATAAAAGGAACATTTGCACACATATATGAAAACATAATAAAGCTGGTAGGCAATACAATCTTTAGAAAGAACCTTTGTTGTATATATGGTCTTTTAACAGTGCCTGTGTGAGATGTAGGCTGCCTGCAGAATGAAAAAAAGGCCTCCTGGCACTCCTCTGCGCCAAACTGGGGCCTCCCAAGAGTTCTGGGTTGGAGGGGGGTGGCACGCACCCCTTCTGGATTTATGATGGGCCCCTCCTGGGGCCCGCAATCGCTGGGGGCCCCTATGGGCCTCATCCAGCCCTCATGAGGGGGGGCCAAAGTCGAGAAAAACAACCAGGGAGGGGGGGCGTTATGCACCCCCTCTGGTTTGAAACGGGCCCCTCCTGGGGCCTGTGATCTCCAGGGGCCCCCCTGGGCCTCAACTGGCCCTCCAACTAGGGGGAGGGCCTAAGCCAATCAATGGGGCCACCGGTGGGGTCAGGGGGAGTCTCCGATGAGGCTTCCGTCCCCCTGCCCGTTCCTTAACACACGTTGGGGCCTGGTGGTAGGGGAGCCTCCGTGGAGGCCTCCTCTTCGTCTGCAGCACGCCCCTCAAACAATGGGGCCTGGTGGAGCAGGGGGGCCTCCAAGCCAGCCTCTACCCAGCCCTTAAGCAGGCTCCTGCACCCGACGTGGTGCCCGAGCCTCTCTCGGTCCTCCTAGGCACACGCCGGCTCCAGAAACGAGCAGGCACCTAAGCGGGTGCCTGCTTGTGCCCCAGGGGTGCTCCTTAGAGCGCAACTCGCCCCGGGGGCATGGTAGGAGCTTGCTCCTTTCTTTTCCTTTCGTGGTTCCCCGGGGGCACAGAGAGCAGAACGACACTGGCGCACCACTAAATACAGCCCGGGTAGCGGCAGTGATCTTTTTCACAGCAGTAAAGCCTTCTTCAAGCGCTAACAGAATAAAAGAAGCAGCGCTTCCCTCCAAAAGCGCTGTCTATAAAAGGTAAAGCAATTTCCAAAGTGCCAAGTCTTTGTCAAAAATGTAAGCACTCCTCGTGCTTCACAAGGTTGAAGGGGTCAGGGGTCAGGGGCCACAGCACCCTGCCCCTGGGGAGCAGAAATTAAGAAGCAGGCCCACAGGTGCAGGGGCTCCGCAACAGGCCTGCACAAAGAGGATGCAAGCAGGTGGCAAGTCCTTACAATGGCCAATCAGGTCACAGGTCAGCACAGGAGCAGCAGTCCATGGCGGTTCCTGGTGAGTCCTTCCAGCCTTTTGTGTCCAGTTCTAAAATGTTTCCAAGAGTCTCCAAATTGTGGGGAAAACTCCCCTGTACTTATACTCAGTCCTTACAGCGTTTTACAATGGTGGGGGAGAGGAGGTTCCAACCAGTTACAACTGATTCTGGGAGTGTCCCCTCTCTCCTCCAGCACAGGCTCCAAACATCAATTGGGGGTAAACGACCCTATTGTGTTAGGCCAGGGCACAGCCTCTACAAATGTAGGTGTGCCCCGCCTCTCCCTTCTCTCAGCCTAGGAACACTATTCAGTATGCAGATGCACCTCTGTGACACCTCCACCCTCCCTGTGTACAGGCTGTCTGAAAGGTATGCATAAAGCCCCAACTGTCGCTCTGCCCAGACGTGGATTGGAATCATGCTGCAATACACCTACACCAGTAAGCAGCATTTCTCATCACCATTACAACCATACCAAACATGCCTACGCTACCCCTCATAAATCAGACAATACACCTTACACATAAGGCAGGGCATTTCTATTGCAATCCTATGAGAAGGCAGCACTCCCGGCAGTAAGACACCAAGTTAGGCTGTTTGTCACTACCAGGACAGGCCACGCAACCTGGCACATGTCCTGCCTTCCACATACATGGCACCCTGCCCATAGGGCTAGCTAGGGCGTACCTTAGGGGTGAATTACATGTTGTAAAAGGGGAGTTCTGGGCCAGGCAAGTAAATTTAGATGCCAGGTCCTTGTGGCAGAAAACTGTGCACACAGGCCCTGCGCTAGCAGGCCTGAGACAGGTTTGAAAGGCTACTTCAGTGGGTGGCGCAAGCAGTGCTGGAGGCCCACTAGTAGCATTTAATTTACAGGCCCTGGGTATAGAGATACCACTGTACAAGGGACTTACAGGTAAATTAAATATGCCAATTAGGTATAAGCCAATCATACTAACTTTAGATGGGAGAGCACCTGCACTTTAGCACTGATCAGCAGGGATAAAGTGCTCAGAGTCCTAGAGCCAATGGCGAGAGGTCAGAAAAAATAGGAGGAACTAGGCAAAAAGTCAGTGGGTGAACCTGCCACAAGGGCCAGGTCCAACACATATACTGCAGAAGACCCTGTCTGATCACTCCCTGATGAATTTTTCTTTAAGTTTTCCCAACTTGGTGCAGTGTGTAAGTGGTTTGAGGTTGGGGGCTAAAAAGTAGTGAATTGTGTGACCCTTTATTCTGCTTTGAAGTACGAGCTGGCACTTTAGAATACTTTCAACATAATGAGAGATAGGTGCCATATGTAGGACTTTTTTAGAGGCATTTAAAGCCTATATCTGTGGTATTCTTGGCATTTTGTGATCTATCCCTACATGACTAGACATGTTAGAGGAAGAAGCAAAGAAACTAGAAGTGCAGTCCGCAACATGTTAAAAACCAGCCCTGCTCTCTAATTGTGGGTTACATTGGAAGAATTCAGCTACACTGCAGCACGAAAGGTTATATTTGGGCAAGAACGGCCAGACTGGGGTCTTTGGACAGCGTGATCGCCCAAGCTGGACTGTAGCATGCCTGCTGAATTCAAGTAGAGAGCCCACTTCTTTGCCTGTATAGTGGGAGAGAATTGCTGAATGGAAATAACATTTGCTGACATTTGCAATGTGTTTAAACAGTATTAAAACAGTTATACATCTCTCTTTTGCAATTCAACAGTCATGATATAGCAAGCTATTTGGATCATTTGGCATTGACTTGGGTGGAGAGGGAAATATGTGAACTGCTTAACTCCTGGATGATAGAGGATTTCAAATAAGCAACCACTGCAGTGGCAAGTGGGAAAGGTCTAAGAAGTGATGGCTTCCCAGTTGAGTTTTATCAGTCATATTCTGCTTTGCTGGCTCCCTGACTACTGAAAGTTTACAATGAAGTGCTCGTAAAAGGTGAGTTACCACTATCGATGCTGGAAGCAGTAATCACAGTGCTACCAAAATCAGGTTGGTATCCCAGTAGTTTCTCCTCCTGTAGACTTTTGTCATTACTTAATGTGGATAACACTATTTTGCCAAAATCTTAGCACAAATGTTACAACCATTAATGCAAAAGCTTGTGATGCCTGATCAATCCGGTTTTATCCCCCAACCATCAACAGCATTTAATCTTTGCAGTGCTAACTGCAGTACTGCATCAAGTGTATCCCTTGATCTTGGCTATAGCCATGTTAATAGACGGTGAGAAAAGTGTTTGACGTCTTATAGTGGTAGTATATGCAGCAAGTGTTGAGACATATGAAGCTGAATAAATATTTCCTCAGTCTGTTTGGTTTGCTTTCAACAAACCCATCAGACGTAATGAATGTAAATGGAATCTGTTCACTTCCCTACCCCATTAGAAGCATCACCCAACTGGGTTTGCCCGGTATCCCCTCTTATATTTGATTGTCCACTTACCCTTTGGCCTGTTGGCTGTGCAGACAGCATTCACGCAGGAGAGTTTATGTTACATCAGGATCTTTCTGGATATTGCTATGTGCAGGCATCTTTATACTTTAAGTCCAGAATCAAGTAGAGAACCTTACACCTATCATGAGATACATAGGGCTCATTACGAGGTTGCCAGGCCGACCATCAGCCTGCCAGCCCCATTGAGAGGAGACCGCAGTTGAGTTGGCCTCTCCGAATTACAAGGCTTCCACTGGGCTAACTGGGGAAACCTCAGAAAATGGATGTTTCCACTGGTCAGCCCAGTAGAAACCATGCAATGGCATTGGCCTCAGCTCCTCATGGAGCCAAGGCCAATGCCGTCGCACACAGTCCCTCAGAATACACACTGGGGGTCATTCCGACCCCGGCTGGCGGCGGGCGCCACCCACCGGGCGGAGACCGCCAGAAGACCGCACCGCGGTCAAATGACCGTGGCGGTCATTCTGACTTTCCCGCTGGGCTGGCGGGCGACCGCCAAAAGGCCGCCCGCCCGCTCAGCGGGAAAGCCCCAGCAACGATGATGCCGGCTCCGAATGGAGCCGGCGGAGTTGCTGGTGTGCGACGGGTGCAGTGGCACCCGTCGCGATTTTCAGTGTCTGCTAGGCAGACACTGAAAATCATTATGGGGCCCTGTTAGGGGGCCCCTGCACTGCCCATGCCTGTGGCATGGGCAGTGCAGGGGCCCCCAGGGGCCCCACAACACTTGTTCCCGCCATCCTGTTCCTGGCAGTTTTTACCGCCAGGACCAGGATGGCGGGAAGGGGGTCGGAATCCCCATGGCGGTGCTGCGAGCAGCGCCGCCATGGAGGATTCTTTGGGGCAGGGGTAAACCGGCGGGAAACCGCTGGTTGCCCTTTTCTGACCGCGGCTTTACCGCCGCGATCAGAATTGCCCATGAAGCACCACCAGCCTGTTGGCGGTGCTTCCGCGGCACTCTGCCCTGGTGGTTTTCAACCTCCAGGGTCAGAATGACCGCCACTGTCTGCCATGGCAGACAGTGTGTAGTCCAAGGGTGCTGTGCTTGTGGACCCCCAGCACTCGGTTTCCCCAGCCTGTCCATGGCAGGGTCCCCGCCATGGAAAAGCTGGCATAAACAGGAGTTACGATCAGCATGGTGGTGCTGAGTTCAGTGTCACCGTGGGTGACCATGTGTTTGACTGCCGTCAGCCTTCAGGAACCATTTTCCCGGCAGTCACAGTGGTCTGACCGCCAAGGTCATAATGTGGCAGTCGGACCACCAGGAGAGTGGATGTCCGACTGCCACCGTGAGTCTAGCGGTCTTTGGACCACCAGACTCGTAATCAGGCCCATAGTCTGCTGTGGCAAACACTCAGGAATGCACATTATTTGGAGTAAATACAGGATATTTCAGTTGGATGGAAAAGCAAAGCCTTGGAAGTATCTACTTCAAAGAGACCTGAGAGAGTTAAACCCCTCAGTATCTTTATTACTAGAGAGATAGGGGAAATAATTAGAAAGAAGTTTGGTGTAACATTGGAAGAATTAATATTGCAAGTTGAGCACTGGATAAAACTATCCTTATCAATGCTAGGTCACCTACCACTAATTAAAATTGGTGATCTTGCCAAAGCTTTTATATCTTTGTGTTCACATTTCCATGTGTCTCCAAAGAGAGTTTTATAAACAGCTTCAACAGTTGTTAACGTGAGTGATCTGGGATGGTAGGTTGGTCCATATTAAATAGGAGGGGCTGCAATGACCAATTAAAGGAGATACTGTGAGTGCCAGATCCTTATGTATACTGTTTAATCGCATTGGCTCATCATGCGAAACATTGGTTTATGAAATCAGGACCTCTGATCATTGTTTAAGTAGAAAAAGGTCCTGTCTGATCACACACACTCCTGCTGGGGAAAGAACCTCTGCTACAATGGGATGAGTTTGATGTGATAGAGATTACGATCTGGGCTTGGTGGTAGAATGCAAAATATACAGGAGTGGACATACTGCATTAAGCCCTGTTATGTATAAACAATAAGACATTCCCTTTGCTGTTATTAGAACAACTTAAGATGTTACTTTTTATGCCAAAACTATTGTCAAGTTTACCCCAGGTTGTGTGATAAACTTATAAAAATGGAAAGCTATGTAAATGTAAACCTACAAATGTGGCCTGGAGCTGTCCGAGAATGGTTATGGTGTGGACGGAAGTATTTAGGGCATTAGTTGTGATGGTGCAACTTAGTAATATCCATACTCCGGAGATGGCGATCCCACTGCAATTTTTTAAATTTTAAGTTTGGGTTTATTTAAGAACAGCAAAAAAGAAAACAGCATTGCAATAAGTAATATGAGTCCTAGTAATAATAGAATAAGAGTATTGAGCATAAAATACAGTGCATGAAGTAAATAAATGCTAAAAATGTATACAAATGAAGGAAGGAAAAATTATACACTGTAAGAAACTGTCTAAATACAAAAGGAATATTTGGGGTGCAGGGAAAAAGAAAGACAATATGTGACTACAATTTATAAATTTGAAAAATGTGAACAGCAAACAAACAGTAGATGTTATCAAAAGAAAGAAAAATAAACATTGTATATATAAGTTTTATTAAATCCTATACGTCATCTTAATAACACAAAAAAGGATAATCGGGTGAAAATCAAGGCGGCTTCTTAGTAGTAAGCTTAGTAGTAAGCCTAAACAAAATACTGAAAGAATAGTATGCACAGCCGACATGTCTATAGTAGTATAAAATGAAATGAAAAAAGTAATAAATCAGATATTGGGGAGAATAAGAATTTTGCTTATTGAAAAAGGGAGAGAAGTGAAGGGAGGAGAGAAAACTGGAGAGAAATATTAGGGAAAATAAGAATTGTTTTTTATTAGAAAAGAAAGTGGGAAGGGGTAGTAGAGAGGAAAACATGGAAATAGGGCTAACAAAGTATGACCAGAAAAAGAAACCTTAGTAACAATTTTGCAAAACAGGACAGGACAGTACAGGTCATACAAATGACGACAGAGAAAAATACGTACAAAACACAGTACGAGAGGAAGGGTGATAACACCGGAACACGATAGCCACAGCATCCAAACTCCAGAGGAAGGCAAGGTGGTGGTGATTTAGATGCAAATATCACATAACAGTGAGACTGTAGGGAAACAAAATGTGAAGACGGATACCTGTGTCATAAGAAGAGAAACATAAAGAAATTATGCCGTGTTATAATGAAACAAACAATATCTTAGAAGTAAAAGACAAGAGAAACTAATAACTCAGGAAAGTGTAATAAAAAACAGAAAAACAGACATAAGAACAAATGAAATTCAAGTAATTCTTGAAGTGTCCATATCCTCTCTTCCATGCTCTTAAAGAAATTTCTTAAGTGTGACAGGCTCCTCATAAGTAGTTGTCTTGTCTTTATACATTACCTTAAACAAGCGTGGATGAATTAGGCCAAATCTAGCGTTTATGGCTCTCAACTGAAGACGCAAATCCAAGAATTGATGTTGGGGATCTGCAGTGACTTTAGCCGCATTTTGGGAGAAAAGTAATCTATGGCCGTCCCAGATGATTTGCTTTTTAGCTACAACAGCAAATATTACTTGTAAAAGGTCTGTATACTGCAAGAAAAACAAAATAACTCCAGCAGAAATTCTGGAGTCAAGTCTATGAGCTCTCTGTATGTTGAGGTGAGTAGTTGTAGACATATCCAGACGTTTTGGGAGAAAAGATTGAAAGTAGACAGTTGAAGCAGAGCCCTCTGTGTTTTCAGGAAGTCCATAAATGCGGAGGGTATTCCTTCGGTTGCGGTTTTCAAGGTCCTCAGTGTTCTTTTTAAGTAAAGGGATCTACTACTCTAGATGAGAAACACAGTGCACTGAAGGGTGTTAGACCTGACAGCCTTAAGATGATCCTCTCCCAACTTTTTGCATGCCTCCCTCCACTTTTCTAACACTGTTTTTGCTGGTTTTAGGACTCTGCGCACTTTACCACTGCTAACCAATGCTAAAGTGCATATGTTCTCCCCCTTAAACATGGTATCATTGGTTCCCAATTGGCAAGTGTGATTTACTTGTAAGTCCCTAGTAAAGTGCACTACATGTGCCCAGGGCCTGTGAATTGAATGCTAGTAGAGGGCCTGCAGCACTGGTTGTGCCACCCACATAAGTAGCTCCTTAACCATGTCTCAGGCCTGACATTGCAAGGCCTATGTGAGCAGTTTCACTGCCACTTTGACTTGGCATTGAAAAGTACTGCCAGGCCTTAAACTCCCCTTTTTCTACATATAAGTCACCTCTAAGGTAGGCCCTAGGTATCCCATACGGCAGGGTGCGATGTAGGTAAAAAGCAGGACATATACAGGTGTGTTTTATATGTCCTGGTAGTGGAAAACTCCGAAATGTGTTTTCCACTACTGTGAGGCCTGCTCCTTTCATAGGCTAGCATTAGGGCTGCCTTCACATACTGGTTGAGTGGTAGATTCTGATCACACAGGGGTAAACAGGTCATGTTTAGTATGGCCAGAATGGTAATAGAAAATCCTGCTTATTAGTGAGGTTGGATTTTATATTACTATTTTAGAAATGCCACTTTTAGAAAGTGAGCATTTCTCTGCATTTAAAATCCACTGTGCCTTACAGCCTGTCTCGAATCCACGTCTGCGCTGGGCTGGTTGACAGCTCCCTTGTGCCTTTCACCCCGGCAACCACAAACACAGGATACTCAGTCACACCTTCACTCATCTGCATACTGAATGGGTCTTCCTCGGCTGGAAGGGTGGCAAGCCTGAAACTTCCATTTCAAAGGCTAGTGGCCTGCCCTCACACAATGGACTGCCAAACCCCCTACAGGGGGACAGACCTGTACTGAAAGGGGACCTTGTGCACTTCAAAACCACTCTTTGTAGCCTCCCCCACTTCAAAGGCATTTTTGGGTATCTAACTGGGTCCCTGACCCCACGAAATGGGACACTTCTTGACCTGAACTTGCAACCTGTCAAGAGGAACTGCCTGGCTGCCCAAAGGACTCATCTGGGCTTTGCTGAGAAGGACTGCTGCCCTGCTGTTGCCCTACTGCCTTGCTGCCCTCTGACTTTGCTGAGAAGTGCTCTCCAAGAGCTTAGATTGAGCTTGCCTCCTGTTTTCTGAAGTCTCAGGGCCAAAAAGAATTAATCTCTTGAAGGAACTCCTTGTGTGCTGAAAATCGACACACAGCCTGCCGGAAACGACGCACAGCCTGCCTTGCAATGAGAAAATTGCCACACAGCTGAGCCGGAATGACGCAACCCAACTACCCGAGTGAAGATTCGATGCAGCACCTGCCTTGCGGCTCGAAATGCGACGCACAGCCCTACCAAATAGACACACAGACGAACCGGAATGACACAGCCCGACTTCCCGAGTGAAGAATCGATACAGTGCCTGTCGCACTGCAGAAAATTTGATGCATCGCCATACCGGATTGACGCAATGCCTGTGACTTCATCCTGCTGGCCTAGTATTTCCACGTATCGCCCCTAGGTGTTAAAAAGATCCCCACATCGAAGTGAGGAACCAAGACTGTGCACCAGAAATCGACCCAAAGCCCCTTGCAGCATGGGAAGAAGTGACGCATCGTCTGTGCCACGCCGGTAATTCTGACGCACACCCTATTTTTCCACGCATCTCCTCCTCTGCTCCATGTGTGTTATCTTTGACACAAACCAGGTACTTTGGGTGATCAAGAGACAACTGTTGATTTCTAAGAATTAAGACTTTTTTTAATCTTGCAAAAGTGTAATTTCAATTTGTGCTTATTGAATCTTTATTGGTTTGACCTTAATTTAACCAAATAAATATCAGATATTTTTCTAAACCTGTGTATTTTTTGTGGTGTTTTCACTGTGTTACTGTATGATTTATTGCACAAATACTGTACACATTGCCTTCTCAATTAAGCCTGACGGCTCAGTGCCAAGCTACAAGAGGGTAGGCACAGGATAATTTGGATTGTGTGTGACTTACCCTGCCTAGGATTGTGGTCCCTATTTGGACACAGGTGAATACCTCTGTCAAATAAAGACCCCATTTCTAACAAAGGCTACCTGTTTTTTTGCTCTACTATACTATACTATTCTATACTGTACCATAAAAATATAATTTTGAAGTTCATGGGAAGACTGCACAGTGCACACTGTCCATTTTCAATTGAAAAGGAAAAAGCTTCTGTGAAGAAAAATAAGGGGAAGAGAAGCATATTTCCCTTTTTATATATATATATATATATATATATATATATATATATATATATATATATATATGGATATATATATCTATATCCATATATATATAGATATATATATATATACATATATGTATTTATTTTTTCAGTTGGTTTTCCTAAATCTGTGAAGGTGCAGTGATTGAATTAGTTAATTAATTAAGGAGCATGCCAACTCGGAAATTGCAGTATTAGGTGAGTACTACACTTACTGCCTATCAAAATGGCGGGTGCAACCTTGCATTGTGAGGCAAACTTCCCCGGAGTTGGCCCTGAGCTGCTAGAGGATGAAATGGAGCAGGAAAGGGTTCTGATGACTCATCAGGTGTCCCGGGGGAGACACAGCACAGTCTCCTCATCAGGCAAGCCTCGGAGCAGCCTTAGCGGGCAGGAAGTTACCCGTGCCCGCCACAGGTTCAGTCAGGCGCCACCATCTTCGTTGGGATTGAAACTACATCCCTCTGCAATCTCACAGATGGGTTTCATTGCCCTATGTTAGCCAAAGGGCATGTGGCAATTTGGTAGGTGGCACTTAGGCCTCCCATGTTTTAGGCATGGATCAGAGCTATGGCATGTTGCACCACAAAGATGGAAGAAGAGTATATCAAAATTTTACTCCCAA
This sequence comes from Pleurodeles waltl, assembly GCF_031143425.1. Classification (NCBI taxonomy): domain Eukaryota; kingdom Metazoa; phylum Chordata; class Amphibia; order Caudata; family Salamandridae; genus Pleurodeles; species Pleurodeles waltl. The sequence goes on along the minus strand of NC_090442.1, from coordinate 788,593,080 downwards.
ATGCGCAACCTCGTTACAGATCATACATGTGAGGTAGAGACATGGGGGGTTATTCTAACTTTGGAGGAGTGTTAATCCATTCCAAAAGTGACGGTAAAGTGACGGATATACCACCAGCCGTATTGCGAGTTCCATAGGATATAATGGACTCGTAATACGGCTGGTGGTAAATCTGTCACTTTTGGGACGGATTAACACCTCCTCCAAAGTTAGAATAACCCCCCATGGAGTGAAAATCATTGAACTGGGCTATGGTGGGTTGTGTGTGGGACAGAAGGGTTGATTGACAATAGTTATGTAATATATATATATAATTGCGGATTCAAGATTATTGGCGAAGCATATATGCGCCAGTTAGATACTTGTAAATTGTACTGAATATTGGATTTTTTTATATATGTTCAAAAAAAAATAAAAATACACACACACAATGGCCAAAACAAATTTTCAAAACAAAATAACTACTTTGGGAGCTTGTTTTAATAAAAAGTATGCTGAGCAAGGTCATAATAAAACTTTACTTTCATTGCTACCGCTATACAGCATTTTTGGATACAGGTTAAAGGTGTTACGGGGATTGAAAAGTAGTTACAAAGAGACTACACACAGTAAGGCTGGACGATGGACTACCTTGTGGCTGCTGCCGTTTCACATAAAATGTTAAAAAGTAGTTGAAACTCTTAAAAAATAAACGCTAAGAAACTGATTACAAGTGGCCATATCAAATCCATGTTTGCGCAGGGGCTGGAATTATCACTGGTGCGTACTGAATCGTACCCTGTAATGGTTGCAGGTCAAACGTGTCTATATTTACCAGGTAAAAAGTGCCTTGTAGATACTGGCCCATTCTGAGAGCTACAACCTGTAATAGGCTACAATCATCACTTCGGATAAATTATTATCGAGTGGTAAATTTCAAACATTCTTGGCTCTGGGAAAGCCAGACAAATCCGGTGCTACTGTTGCCACTAAAAGCATCCAAAATAAAAAAAAGAATGCAGTAGAATTGTTTATAACATTAAACAACTTTAGGTTTATTGGAAAGCAAGTAGGATGCAGCTGCTATACGTACGTTTTGACACAGTTACAAATCGCAAGGTAACTTAGTGCCAATTAATTAATGGAGCAAATACACACCGCCACCAAGAAAGGCTGAGAGGAAGGATGTGTGGATGGCATGATAGATGACCAATGGAATAGATGGATAAGTGGGAAGCTTTAAGTACAGAGCTACAAAATGGATGGATAGACAAGTACTTTGGAGGGGAGTAGAATGCAAACTGTGTGAGGACTGGGATGGATAGACAAGTACTTTGGAGGGGAGTAGAATGCAAACTGTGTGAGGACTGAGAGAGCAGTGGATTTAGTGAACTGTTGCAATTCTTCAGTGGTTGATAACGTAATGGCGGATAGAAAATGAACGAGAACTGAATACGTGGGACCCTTCAGACTGTCAAAGAACTATGCTTCAAGGTAGCGCACCATGCTGTGGATCTAACCTTTAAATGTAAACATGATATAGATGGATTGGATCAGTTGGATCTGAGTGAATGTCTACTGTTATTTTTAATAGGAAACTGTATATAAACAGCAACATGTGTGCACATGAAGAGTTCCCTGGTGACTCTGGTCTTTTGATTTGAATTAAGCATTCTGATTCCCCAAAGCACGCTATTGATAGTAGTAATGTGCTTCCAATAATGGGATAGAAACATGTGAAAAGAATTATGCTTTTCTCACTGGTAGTGCACTCTGTGACATTATCAGGTATTGCTGACAATTGTTTCTTATCTGTTAGTGTATCAGGATGTACAGTGTAGTGACAAGAAAGATGGCACCTGGCAGTCACACAACCTGAGTCACAACATAAAATGAATTGTCCTGTCATGTGCCTAATGTCATGGTCTTAAGCACGTGGTATTTTATTTTCAGAAGGTTGACAGGGGAAATGACCATAAAACAAGTATTTCTCCTGTTATCTTCACATTGTACTGACCGAAGGTATCTATGTCTCCAGATTCAACTCTGGTAAGCGTCCTACCACCTCGATATCCAAGTCGGCCTGAATATAGTTAAATATTGAAATTCTATACAACCACATCATGGTAATTAAAACTTAATTTCAAACTGTGCACAAGTCCTCCCGACTCTTTATTTTCATGTAGCCGAACCCCAATGAGATTTCCAACAAATCTGCCCCAGGAATCATTATAGACGAATCGCAGACCATGGATCAGATTACACTCCCTCACATTCACTTCGGTGACAGGGTTCTTGGTTGAGTTGTCAGCATAAGAAAAGTAAATAGTGCAGTAACACTCAGAGTCACCTTATAGAAAATTGAATGAAAATGAACCAAAGGAATCATTCAACATGGAAGGGTGTGGTTTGGGTCTTCACTCCTGGCATAAAGTTATCAAGGAATAAGGTGGGTGCCAAGGTTTACAGAAGAGCACCATTTGCTCTATTCCACAACATTGTCTTCACTGTGTCACAGATCTCTTTGAAGTAAGTCGGGCTGGACAAAATTGTAGACTGTATTGTATAAAAGTTCCTATTTTCTCTGGTGACATTGTCATCTACATCTCCTGTGAAGAAGAAGAAGAAGAAGAAAAAGGGTGGTATAGTTTTGGGGGATTTGTACTCATCCAAGGTCACAGTGATGTTGATGCCTCTCCACTTTCGCCATTTGCCATGTAGTTCCTCAAAATCCTTCTTATAAGTTTTACTCTCATCCTCCAAGTCTTTCTTCCAGACTGCTGTATCTTCATCGTAGATGTCTTTGCCATGCATCAACATTTCCTTGATGTTAGCCAGATGCATGTAAGACACTGTCACGGTCAGAGGAATCAAGTGATGTACATTACCTAAATGAACACGTTGCCTGTGAAGATCACTGCAACAGCAACAATGTCACTCATGAGTGCCCCTTTCTCGTGGTTCCTTGCTTCTACATACTGCTGTATGGTTTAATGTAAGACATCAAGGCTATTTCTCATGTGGGTTACCTATGCAGCAAGGATTTTCTTGTCAATCATGTATTCCACTCGCTACTTAACAAGGGTCCAGACATCCACACTAGTCCTTGGGCAGGAGAGGCTGATAAGAAAACTGATAAACGTCCCCACGAGGATGCCCTCCACATCAGTGAATTCAACAACACCAGTAACCACTGTTTCATTAGATCTTTCCATGTATTAATTAGTTTATGATTCAGAAAGATAGTCTGATTGTTCTCCAGTACGCAAACATTTTCTGAAGAGAAAACCTACTGCTGAGACATGCTTCCAAAAAACACGTTGTAAAGTGTGCATCTCAGCAGAAATGTGATATAGCATACACATTTCTAATCACAATATATAGTCACAAATACGTTTTAGTTATCATTGCCAATTCTTGTGATGTGAGCATTTTAAATCATGTCATAGTTTCTCAGTGAGAATTCTTATACCATTTATGAATGTTTTTAGCTGGCCAGTGTCAATAAATTTTTTGATTTTCCTTCTCCATTAAGTATGCTTATTGATTAAAAAAACACAGAAGTCTACTTCTTGCATTGGTTACTCCCTGGTTGAAATTTGAGAGAAGGTGCCTTGACGAATATGGCTCCTTCCCTGGAATGCCTACCTTAGACTAACTATTTAGGGCCTCATTATGAGTTTGGCAGTCCCACCGCAAGACCACTATGGTGGTGGTTTTTTGAATTCTCGGCAGACTGACAGTCCTTGGCCCATGTATTACAGGTTTTCCACAGGGCTGGAGTGGTGGACAGGCAGAGGCCTGTGCAATGGATCCATTGCCAGCCATGTGTTCCTGCTGTCAGCCCAGTTGGCAGCCTGGTCCTATGCACTATGCTGTGCATGGAACACAGGGCTCCCCCAAACCCCACATTTTTTGGGGGGCCCACATGGGCCACCACCTTCCCCTACATATGGCCGTACCCCCTGGGGAATCCCATTTTGAACCCCTTACCTCCCGGACTCCCAGGTTTACCATAGTGGTGAAGACCCCACTGCAAACCTGCCAGTCCAGCAGGATGTAATACCCATGGCTGTCCCAATCCCTGGATCTCTAACAATGACGCCGCGGTCAGGACTACAATGGCTCCCGGCATGCTGAACAATACCGTGACTGGCGGACTTCTGGTGGCCTGTAGGTGGTCCTGGGACCTCCCAACTCGTAATCAGGCCCTAAGGTTTTTAATTTCAGAAACTCTCTGAAAATATAGTACTACATTATCCTTGTAGATATTTCTACCTACACACCTCAGACTAGAAAACAACCTTCTTCATTTCAGAAAGTCAATGAAAACATACTTCTTCAACATAGACTATGGGTGATATCATTTTGTGATGACTACCAAATGTCCACTATGTCTTGATTTTGCTATTCTGCCAGCCAGTTACTGCCTTTAACATTTCAGGCTCACAAAGATATCATTGAATTGTTCAAGGCTTTACTGGCAAATTGACTGTCTCCCTACCAATGCAATTTGTAATTTATTCTCTCCTGATCTGTCCCCCACCCAAGGTGATAGAAGAGTGCCACCTGATGGTATACAGCACTTTACAAAAATCCTATTTAACTACATAAACAGCACAATTGTTCATATCAGTAGTGCAGGTTTCTTGCTTCTGTATGTCAGTTTCAGCAAAATATAATACAAGGGGATTGCACAGCAGAATATTGTCTGCAGAAGTATAATCTAAATATCTTCCATTGGATGTAAATTTTATTTTTATTAACCTTATTGTGACAACGCATTTTCAGACGGTATTTAGGACGAATATTTATGTCAGGCAATATTATAAGAATGACATTCCAGTGCAACGCCTCATGAATCATGAACTTTGTGGACTACTATGCCACAACCATTCTGCCTCTAATACTCAGCAGACCTTGAAGCCCTTACAGCCAGAGCTCAATGGAGGAACATTGCTCCTCCGCTGGAGAGCAGGAAAAATAAAATGGTAATAAAACTGATTTATTTTTGGTAATGGCAGCAGCCAAGTCTGAGGGCAGGGCAGAAGCAGGGAGGAATAGTGTGCACCAGTTTAAAGTGCGCATGTCACTGCCAGCCTGGTATGCGCACTTTAAACTCTCCATCGTAAGCTGTCTTAGACAGATGGGTGGAGAGCAACCCCACCCCCTTAGTGCCTTAAGGGGCATTACACCAGTGCACACCAGCCAATCTTGGCGCTTCTATCATGCTGCCTGAGCACCAGGAGAAAATCATCTGGATTGGTAGATGAGAGTTGCTGGCTGGAGCTCTGGAAGCCTGTGCTGCCAAGATGAAAAGTAGCACTGAGCACGATGCAGTAGGTAAGTGAATCTATTTGTTTTTTAAAACTCAGTTTAAGTCACAGACATGCACAGTGAGAAATTTACAGTGCCTTCAGTCCTAAGCTCTCAATCATGGCCCACTATAAACACTGTTTGAGAAAGACCAGGAATGAGAGCTTTCGCTAAGGGCACTCTTGGTTTTTGTTAGTGCCTGTCACTGGGTTACATATTCTCCCATAGCCCCATCTGTTTTGTCTGCCGCTGGCTGCCACTGCTTACAGAAAAATAAAATTAACAGCTGGTAGATTATATCTGCCTGACATGTTGAAGGTATAACTATCTATTAAAGGCATGAGGTATGTCAATATTACGTTGGACATGTCGAAGCCTGAGAGTACCCAGTGAGCACCACTTTGAAATAATAATTTATAAATCACTTAATGCAAGTTATCATTTGGAGAAGCAAAATCATCATGATGACAAACAAGGAATGCAACAAGGACATACACACACAGCGTCGGGCCCATGAACTCTGATATAACAGCTATTCTCTTTGCATCCCCAGTGTCATTCTTGCAAAAGCATAACGCAGGTTCCTGAATCTCCATCCTCCTCTCAGCATGAGTCTAACGAAGATATGTGAGAGCTACGTGAGACTCAGGGTCCCCTCATCACATTTTGCAGTTTGTCACCATAATTTTGTATTGTCAGTGAACCCCTGCACTGTGTTCAAAACCACAATAAGCTGGCCTGCTATTCAGCCCTCTTTGCCCCTCCTATTACCACTGACTGCTCACATGTTTTTATTCCTTAGCCATTCACTCACCTTATCCTTCCTCATGACCACTGACTCCTCACATAAGCACTGCTACCTGTACTCTAACCCTTGTATTATCATTGGTGATGTAACACCTCCCTTCCTAAAATTACTGGCTATGCACCAGTTTCATTTCCCTGACAACCAACAATGTATCTGCTTACTTCCTATAACCTTCAACCAAGCATTTGGTCCTTTCCTATTAACCACTGACAGAGCTCCTAATCCTGGCCCAGCACAACTTGCAGTGCATTGGTTGTTCACCATTTACTTTCCGCAACTAAAAAACAGTGAACTTTCTGCTCTTTCCACGAATAAAGACACTGTACCTATTTACGTCATTTAACCAATAAGGGCACCTGTTCCCTTTCTATATCCACAGACAATGCACGTTCCAATCCCCCTTTCCATAATGCTTACTGAGCATATGCTGAGCTCTCTACCGATAACCAGTGACTGAGCCTGGTCTGAGATCCCTAATCACGTTTTGAGATCTCTACTGATTACCACTAACTGAGCATGTTCCATTCTCGTACTGACTTATACGCTGACCCGTAATTGCTACCATCCCTCTTGTTCCTCTTATCTAACACTGAGAATGCACCTTGTCACTCAATGTAGCATTTAGGAGGTCATCCTCCAGCTGTCCCCTCATAAACCACTAACGATGTACTTACTTTCCCATACCCACTGATAATTTGCCTTCCCATAACCAATGACTGCATACCTGATCCCTGTGCTGGTGCACCCTACATCCAACAACATTACCGCTGGCTTGATCACGACCTGGAGACAATGCTGCAGACTGTTTACCGCTAGGCCAGTGGGCGGAAACTCAGGTTTCCACCTGCTGACCTAGCAGGAAACTCTTATTGGCCCCATCGGGGAGGTAGCGAGTATGTTGACAACCTCCCTGTCGAAAGTTCAGCAGATGGTGTAAACTGTCTGCCAAACTCATAATCAGGCCCTATGTGTACAATTCAACTCATATTCCATCCTCTCTCTTGGTGATATTTTGTACTTGGTAACTTAGGGCCAGATGTACCAAACGTTTTGCATGGCGCAAACAGCGAAATTCGCTGTTTGAGCCATGCAGAACACGCATCGCAATGCTCATTCCTATTTTGCGAGTCAATAACTTGGTTACCGACTTGCAAAATGGGAATGCGACTCGCAAATAGTAAGGGGTGTTCCCCTTCCTATTTGCGATTCACATTGCGATGCAGAATTGCTTTGTGACCGCAAACGTGGTCGCAAAGCAATTCGCAGTTAGCACCCATGTGAAGTGGGTGTTAACCCATTCGCCAAAGGGAAGGGGTCCCGATGGAAACCCTTCCCCTTTGTGAATGGCTCTGAAAATATTTTTTCAGAGCAGGCAGTGGTCCTATGGACCGCTACCTACTCTGAAAAAATGAAACCAAACTATTTCATTTTCTTGAGTGTATTGCAACTCGTTTTCCTTTAAGGAAAATGGGCTGCAATACAAAAAAAACTGCTTTATTAACAAAGCAGTCACAGACATGGTGGTCTGCTTTCTCCAGCAGGCCACCATCCCTGTGAGTGCAGGGAATCACAAGGGGGTCGCAAATTGCGACCCAGCTCATTAATATTAATGAGGTGGGTCTTTGCGACCCCCTTGTGATTCGCAGATGGTGTCAGGGACACCATCCTGCATCTGGATTTGCGACTCGCAAATTGCAAGTCGCAAACCCATTTCTACCTACATCTAGCCCTTACTTCCTACATTTCTTCTACCTTGAATTTAGCTACTAGGCCTCTATCTGTGCTCTACATAAAAGGAGGATCACCAACTTCTGAAAGTACTTATAATTAACTTCTCAGCATAACTAGTAATCCTAACAATAGTGTTTTTCACAATACAGTAGGAATATATTGCCCATCTTATTTGTATTGTTATCATATTCACCAGTATTGGGATACTTTATCATACCAATATTATTTACTTAATGGTCATAACAAAAAACAAGATTTTTCTAATTCACCTAGGCCCTTGGAGCCACCCTAGCGTAACTTAGCTTGTACTACATTGATGTTTGCTCGGTTTTCTTGTATTTTCCCTATACAGGATCCTTTTCCTAGATACTAATGACTTTCCATAGTAATTTACTGTCCTTTTTCTAATGTTTAATAACTTTGACATTATATGCTATAATTTCTTCCAAAATGATCAATGTAAAGGTCTCCCACATCATTGTTTGCTACTCTCAAACTGTTGATAGAGTATGAATAGTATCAGTTTTAATTTCTCTAGTAGTCAGTGTAGAGTTATACAAATGCTACCTCCATTTGTGCTGACTACCATCTATCTTCTGGCCAATGATTTGAACATTAACCGGCAAATGATTTGATAGAACTCCACACTTAATATTCATTTTAAGACACCACATCCCGTTGGGAACTGAATAATTATCTATTTATGATTAACTGTAATGCAGTTTTATACCAACTTCAAATATTACCCATTTGTTTAGAATCCGTATGGTAAATAATTGGGGCGAAATAAAAACATTTATTCAATTTGAAAAGAAGTATTAAAAATATGTTTATGTTAAATATTAACAAAAATTATTGTTATATATTTGCTTTAAATGACAAACAACATAAACAAGCATTAGCAAACCCAATAGGTCTCACCCTGCAAAATCTATTGGTTTTGTTAATGTATTTTTTAGACATGTTACGCGGTAGCACAAGCCGCTGTGTAGCCTCTCTTAAAGTAAAATAACAAGGCACTATAAAGCGATCAACACTGGGTGCATCATAGAGTTTTTTAAACTTCAAGACATGCTTCACAGCTGCTCGTGCTGTTGTGTAACATGTCTAAAAAATTGAAAAAAACAATAGATTTCATAGAGGTGAAACGTCTTGGCTTTGCCAATGTTTGTTCCACTCCAAACATTACATCTGTGCAACCAGGGCTGTTTTAAATTCTGCTTGACTAGCTTTAAGATCTTCTAGCTCCATCATTATTTTCTGAAACATGAAGGGAGTTTCATTAGCAGCTTCCTTTGTTGCATTTTACAATGCCTACTCTGGCTACTTGGCTTGATCTTTCACTTGGCTGGCTCCTTGAATAAGTATTAAAAAATGTCATTGCTATGATGTGAGGAGTATATTGTATTGGTGAGTTTTTGTCAGCCGCATGGATAGCTCACGTATGTCCCGGCTAAGCACCAAAACCTGCATTTGAAAAGACCAGAGGATTTCTGTCCTGGATGGACCCAAACGTCTTGTGTCCCAAATATCCACTGTTCCCTCACACCTCAGCAGAATGCACCTTCATATTGTGCTAGTACATAAGCACGGCAACCCAATTTTCTGACGTAATTTTTGATTCAGTGAAACGACTCAGTAGAAGAGTCCAGTTTTACCTCTGTCAAGCTCAACTTCTATTAAAGCCACTTGAGTGATTAGGTAATGATGGCCACCACAAGCCCTCAGATCCCACTGGGAATCAATGGCCCTGGGAACAGCTTTTTCCTTTAGACTTTAACTCTGAAACACAGCTCACTGACCTCCAAATAAAAGACTGCGAAGAATCTTGAAATAATTGTTTTGAGTCCACATGGATAATTTAGTATTGGGGTCATTGTTGGGCTGAAAGGGAAAAAGAGCTGAGCCTGAGAAGAGACATCAAGAGCAAACAAGGAAGGAGAAGTTTGACTCTGGTGGCAGTACAACTAGTATTAATAAAACTTGCTTGCTTACAAATAACAACAGAGAGTGGGAAGAGGGCAGGAGTGCAGATGAAGTGCTCGTGTGTCATTTTTAAAAAGTACCTTGACAGTGAAGTAGCCAGTGGAAGGAAATGGGCCATTAGCGAATGGCTGTGGCCGGAAAGAGTACTTGGTCCAGAACCCACCCAACGGCATGGACGACAGGATGGCAAAGCAGCAGCAGAGAGCAGGAAGTGAAACCAGACAACTTGCTGACCAATCAGAAGCATGTAAATTAGAGCGACGTTGGTCTGAGCCAAAGGTGAGTTCAGGTAAGTAAGGTGCGGTTTACAAAGCTCCTTTTAAGATTTAGTTGTTCACAAAAGATTTCACAAGCACAGCAAACAAGCGCACGTGTACAGGTGAAACCGAAAAATGCTACAGCCCGATTAAATTAGTTTTGAAGTAAAACGTCAATTAATGGAAATATATTACATTGAATTAAAATAATTTTTCTTCATTTTAATAATACAAAAATTCTCACCTAAAGTACATGTTTTTTATATGCATTAATAATTATGAAAGGGAATGTATAGAGCTAATTAAAAGTAATTTATTTATTTTATGATAAAATATATTGTTGCATTACTTAAGTTATTAAAATACTTTCTAATTAAATAATAAATATGTACTGTTTTTATAAATTATTTTTAACACTAATTTATATTTACTTATTTTTGTAACTTTTTTAAATAATTTAATTTAACATTATTACCTGTTGGGTTTTATTTTCTATGGGGGTTATAGGAGGGTATTTCAGTACTGGCAGTTGGCCATGTGTAGTGAAGGGCTTACTACTGTTTCTTTGTAGTAAGGCACACTCAGACTCCTGTTCACCATCTGATAGCCAAGAAAACATCCAAACATAATTTCTGAGAAACATTTATATTGCAGTGTTGTGGAAAAATCGAATTTTCATACAACTTCATTTGGCTGACTCAAACTGCAAACAACAATGCAATTGACTTTACTGTGTGTCAGACGTCCATTTATTGACCAAAAATGCACCTCGAGATCGATGTCTGTCAGCTATCAGTAGTTTCAGTACCAGCATACGCACAACTTTTCATCAAATGTCTGCAATTTCAACAACATAAGAGAGTAAAGAGTATCAAGGCTTAAAATATCTTTCTGTGGCCATTGACTGCAGGGCCTGGCTTTCTAAAATTATTTTCTTGAGGGAAGGTGGGCCAGGTGACCTCCCTTCCCAGGCCAATTCTGGCCCCAGGGACCCAATCCCCTGGAGCCCGGCCTAAATATTGAATTTTATTGTGGGTAGGGGAACCATGCAGCCAATCTTGGCCCAGGGTCTCCATCCCCAGGGGCCAGGTCATATTATGTAAATTTGTTCTGGGGAACGGGGCCATGTTGCCTCACTCCCACCAGCCAATATTCGCCCATGGACCCTATGCCCAGGACCCAGCCATGTGACCTGGGTGTCCCCCAGGGCACTCAGTCACAATGTTGGGGACCACGGGTGGAGCCTGTGAGAGACGACATTTCTGCCATAGATAGGGGGGGTGCCTTTGCACTGTGAGAGAAATATTTCCTCTGTTTCCCTGCCTGCATATTGTGGGCAGGAAAATAGAGGAAACCTACAATTAAGCTGAGTCGCAAGATGGCTGAAGCATTGGCAGCCAATCAGAGCTGTGCATTTCTCTGCACAAGCTAGTTATTATTCGCAAATTCTTCATGCCTCTAGATATCTATGTTTCTTTTTTTTTATATATGAAAAACTACTGAACAGATTTACACCTATTTCTTGGCCCCCGCTTGACTTATCACTCCAAAACTTCCCATATACAACAAAATTCTTGGGAACACTTAAAAAAAAAATGTGAACATTCATCTGACAGCACCAATGATATAGGCAAGTGAAAAAAAGATTCTTCTATTGAAACCTGGTCGAACTATAACTACCTGCTGGCAACCGCCATTGCATATGTATATATATATATATATATATATATATATATATATATATATATATATATATATATATATGTATATATTCACTTAAGAAACCAAAGGCTTTAGGGACCTTATAGTTAGATTCTTAATTTACTTGCACCAAACCATAGAAACTCAGCAGTTACAATTCAAGTTATTTCAAGTACATCAAGTAGATCTGTGTACCCCATTCTGGCTTCTGCTCTGTGTACTGCTGCCCAACAACTTGGTATTTGTTTCAAGGGTGTTTATTTAATAAGTATAGGGGTATGTTCAAGTGGCTGGGGAGATGGTGGAGGAAAGTCCATGGTAGAGTCCAGTCTCTTTGTATCACAGGTGCATAGGAAGTGGAGCAATGGCAGTTCAAGGTGGACAGGGTAACAGAGTAGGACAGAAGGGTGACAATCAGGAGAGTCCTATTTCCTGGCGGGGGTCTTGGCAATGTTCTCTGTCTTCTGCCTGGATCACAGGGACCGTTTGCGGGGTGGTTCTCTTTCTGCAGGGGGTGGGGTGCTGGTGGCCTGTTGGTCCTGTGGCGATGCCTCCTGTCCACTAGCACAGGCGGAGGTGGAAGGCTGTTCCTCGGTTTGGCTAGTGTCAAGGGCCCTTTGGTTTGTCACTGCTTCCCTCATGGTTTGCCCATATCAGCCAGCACCCCTCCTATGGTGACCAGGATGGAGTAGATTTGTGTGAGGTCGTCCCTCATCCCCATGTAGTGTCCCTCCTGCAGCTGCTGGGTCTCCTGAAACTTGGCAAGTACCGTGCTCATTGTCTCCTGGGACTGGTGGTATGCTCCCATGACGTTTGAGAGTGTCTTGTGGAGGGTCGGTTCCCTGGGCCTGTCCTCACCCTGTCTCACAGCAGTCCTCCCAGCTTCCCTCTTGTCCTGTGCCTCTGTCCCCTGAACCGTGTGCCCACTGCCAGTGACCCCAGGTCCTTTATCATCCTGGGTTTGTGGGGTTGCCTGGTGTCCCTGTAGTGGTGGACACACTGCTGATTGATGTGTCCTTGGGACAGTGGCATGAGCCCGCTGGGTGGGTTCTGTGGTGGTGGTTCCTGAGGGGGGAGGCTCTTGTGGTGGGTTGGGACTGTGGCAGGGGAACCGACTGTCCAGAGGTCCCAGATGGGCCAGGTTGGTCATCGCGATCCAGCCGTGCAGAGCTGCTGTCATCACTGTGGGCATCTTCTGGGGGGAGACTGGATGTAGCTGGCACCTGCTGTCCGGTGACGTTGGGTGGGGGTCCTGTTGGGATGCAAATGCATTGTTATTGTATCTGTGTATGCCATCTTGTGCAATGGGTGTGTTTCCCTTATAGAATTGAGCTTTCCCTGTCACCTTGGCCTTGTGTGATTGCTGATTTTGTGGGCTGGGTGAGTCTCTCTACTGGGCATGTTGTGGTGATGGGTGTCCATGCAGGGCTGTGATGGGTGTCCATGCATTGTTGTGGCATGCAGGACTTGGTATTGGGATGTCTGGGTTGTGATGGTGGGGTGGATGTGAGGTGATGGAGTGATGGGAGTGAGGGTGAGGGCGGGGGTATGTGATAGCATGAAGGTAGGGTGAAGGGGCTCAAGTAGTTAAGATTTGCCTTACCAGAGTCCAGTCCTGCTGCTACTCTTGCAAGGCCCTCAGGATGCATGATCGCCAAGACTTGCTCCTCCCATGTTGTTAGTTGTGGGTAAGGAGGTGGGGGTCCACTGCCAGTCCTCTGTACTGCTATCTGGTGTCTTGAAACCACAGAACGCACCTTCCCCCGTAGGTCGTTCCACCTCTTCCTGATGTCATCCCTGGTTCTTGGATGCTGCCCCACGGCGTTGACCCTGTCGACGACTCTCCGCCATAACTCCATCTTCCTTGCAATGGACATCTGCTGCACCTGTGATCCGAATAGTTGTGGCTCTACCTGGATGATTTCCTCCACCGTGACCCTTAGCTTCTCTTCTGAAAACCTGGGGTGTCTTTGAGGTGCCATGATGTATTGTGAGTGATATGTGTGAGGTTATGTGTGGGGTGATGTGTTCAGATGTATAATGTGATGTGTGTGGATGGTGTATGAGTGATGGTGTTCTGCGCCTCTGAGTGATTGTGTGCTATTAGCTTGGCTCTCTGTGCTTGGTCTCCTTTTTTTGGTTGTAAGGGGTTTTGGGTAATGTGTGTGTATGTTTTATAGTGGATTGGGTGTGTGGGTGTGGTGTGTGTATGTGTGTCAGGTGTGTGTACTTTGAATTGTCCAATGTGGTTGTGTTTTGTAAGTGTGTGTGTATTTTGAGCACGGCGGTGTGTACAGCCAATGGTTTACCGCGGTTGAATGACCGCCGTGTTGATTCGTGAGTCGTGATACTGTGGGCATATTTCTGATGGCGTGATGGTGTGGGTTTTGCTATCGCCAGTTTATCACTGACCTTTGGTGTGGCGGACTTGTGTGGGTGTCTGTATTGTGGTGGTATTCTCTGTGTGGGTCATAATACCCGTAGCGGAATACCACCGCGGTCATGGTATGTTGGCGGCTGTCGGCACGGCGGTAAGTGGGATTTACCGCCAGGGTTGTAATACGGACCATAGTAATAAAACAAATACTTTATGTTAAAAAAACAAAGAAATTCACTGAAAAAAAGAAAGGTTACAGGGATGATACAGCTAGGAAATAGGATTTAAAAAACATAGAAATTCACTTAAAGAAACCAAAGGTTACACGGATGCTATATTTAAGTTATGAATTTACTCGCACAAAATCATAGAAATTACGCAGTTACAGGTGAAGTTATTTCAAGTAACTATAACTTGCGGCCTAAGGTAACTATATCTCTCACCCTTGCCATGCACTGCTAATTACCACAAATATTATCACTTCTATAATGTAATTAAAAATATAAATGAAACATTAGCAGTCAAATTATTGAAGAAAAAACTGCATGGAGGGGATGCGAGTTATAGTTGCATTAGGCCGACCCCAATGGTAGAAGTGCCCAACTACTACTGTGCAGGCTCCTGTGGGTGTCAGGTGTGCAGGTGCTGGCGTTATGCATTGTACCCCATGGGCTGGTGACTACCTTAGTGAGTGTTTGGGTATGGCCTAGTGCATACAGCAGCTCAGTGTGTGTTGGGTCCGCCAACGGTAGTGGTGTTGCTGGCATTGACCACGTGTGTTCTCTGTCTATCCCCCCCTTCTTATTTTGTCACCCTGTCCTTGTGTGCATTAGCATCATCTGGCAGAGGAGCAGAGGCACCGGCGACGGAGGGAGCTGCATCCCACATGGCCCATGAGGGTGAATCCATGGAGGGTTAAGCCACCAGTGGGATGGACGGCGAGGGGAGCTCCACGACAGGGACAGGAGGGGATACCAGTGACAGCGACTCTTCCTCCTATGGCAGGTCCCTGGCGGTGGCGGACTCCTCTGTGCCCACCCCAACAACAGGTACAGCCGCCACCCCCCCTACCAGCACCACCCTCTCAGCAGACCCTCAGCGTGTTTCCCGTGCCCGCCTAACCAGGAGGGTGGGTATCTCCTTTGCCCCAGGCACCTCAGACCCTGCCCCAGTCAGCCCTGCTGCCCTCAGTCAGGAGGCTATTGACCTCCTGAGATCCCTCACTGTGGGGCAGTCAACCATTCTGAATGCCATCCAGGGTGTCGAGAGGCATTTGCAACAAACAAATGCATACCTGGAGGGCATTCATTCTGGCGTGCTGGCCCAACAGAGAGCATTTCAGGCTCTGGCCTCAGCACTGATGGCAGCCATTGTCCCTGTGTCCAGCCTTCCCTCTCCAACTTCCTCTACCCAGTCCCAATCCCCTCAACCCCAGCCTATCCCAAGCACACCTTCAGGCCAGCATGCATACACATCAACACACAAAAGTGGTTCAGGAAAACATAAGCACCACACATCATCACACAGGCCTCACACAAGCACCATACCCATGCACACATACCAACATCCACTGCCTCCACTGTGTGCCCCTCCTCCTCTTCCTCCACCTCCCTCCCAGTATAGTCTCCACTCACACCTGCATGCACTATATCATCAGCCACTGCCTCCATCACCAGCACGCCCATCACAACACACCCCTCACGTGCAATCACCACCCCCACAGCCATTCAGTATGTCTGTGAGCCCTCCTCCCAAAGTACACAAACGCAGGCACGCACCCACTCAACAGCCATCCACCTCACAACAGCCTCCAGCCTATGCACCTTCATTCAAACTCAGCAGACGTACACCTCCTACAACCACCACCTCTTCCTCCAATCCCACCCCCCCTCCATCTTACTGTCCTAGTGTGCCAAAAAACGTTTCCTAGCTAACGTTGACCTCTTCCCTAAACCTCCCGTCCTCCGTCCTTCCCCTAGGCCGGGATGTCTAGATCCCAGGCCAGCACCTCAGCCGCCAAATCTGCATCCGCTATGGTCCCTGCAAGTCTGGGAGGATCGAAGGGGACACCCATCAGGGCTGCCAATGTGCCACCTACATATGCTAAGGACCACCCGATTCGGCCACCTGCCAAGGTGAAGAAGGGGCCGGCATGCAGCTGGGAAAAGTCACACCACCCACCCAGCAAGGCCTCATCCAAACCCAAAGAGGACAGTGCCAAGGTCCCAGCAGCGACTACCAAGGTGGGGAAGGGACACAAAAGCAAGTCACCTCAGGGCACGAAGACTCCTGGTGAGGGGCTGGTGACCACCATTTCCCCAGACAGGCCAGCTATCTGTACCACAGTCAGCACCGCTGCAATGACCGCCACCTGCACCGCCACCTGCACCGCCATCTCCACCACCCCCTGCACCACCGCTGCCACAACAACAGTCACAAGCATCCTCCACAGTGATCAGACATCCGAGGCTGCCGGAGACGATCTGGAGTCTCCCTCCACTACTACAGACACCTGCACCACGGGCAGCACCAGCAGCATCTCCACCGCAGACACTGCCGCAGGCACCGCCATCTGCACCGCCACGTGCCCAGCCGGAGCCACAACATCTGACATCAGCAGCATCCCCAGCGGGCAGCCATCCGAGGCTGCAGGTGACGTCCTGGACCCTGCACACACCACATGAGGCACCACCACCAGCACTGGCACTACCAGCAGTTTACAGCCTAAGTCGCTGCAGGGTGGAGTGTGGCTCTGCCTCCATGGAGTATCATGCTACCTGTTCCCTGCACATCTCGTGGCTGAGACACCCTGGTGAGGGAATGGGAACCGCCACACCCCAGGTGCAGCATCACTGGGCACAAAGCCCCTTCCAGAACCAGTGGAGATATGCATCCACTCCCCCCAATCCTTGGGATTATGAAGCACACTGGGCACAATGCCCCCTCCAGAACCAGTGGAGATATGTATCCACTCCCCCAATCCTTGGCAGGATGAAGCAGACTGGGCACAATGCCCCCTCCAGAACCAGTGCAGATATGCATCCACCCCCTCCCCCCCAATCCTTGTCAGGATGAAACAGACTGGGCATAATGGCCCCTCCAGAACCAGTGGAAATGTGCATCCACTAACCCAATCCTTGGCAGGATATAGCACTCTGGGCACAAAGCCCCCTCCAGAACCAGTGGAGATATACATCCACTCCCCCAATCCTTGGCAGGATGAGGCAGACTCGGTGCTAAGCCCCCTCCTGTACCAGTGGAGAAGCCATCCACTAGAGAGACTGTAGCTTTGCACTCCCCAGGAGCAAGCAGTGGGCAAACCACCCATTAGAGAGACTTGAGAGACTGTGGCTTTGCACTCCCCAGGAGCAAGCAGTAGGCAAACCACCCACTAGAGGGATTTGAGAGACTGTGGCTTTAAACTCCCCAGGAGTAGGCAGTGGGCAAACCACCCACTACAGAGACTTGAGAGACTGTGGCTTTGTGCTCCACAGGAAATCACTGTGGGCATGGAGCCCCCTTGAGGAGCAGTGGCCTAGTACCATCTTCCAGCTGAGGTACCCCCCCTCCTCTTCCCCCTGAGGTGCCTGTATTTTTCGACCTAATGCCCCAGCGGTGTTCTCTCCGGCAGGTGTCATGTGTGGGCTTCGCCCATTATTTTTGGGACCACTGGTCCACGGACATTTACAAAGGACAGTGTACGGCCTTCTGTACATCATGTAAATATTTGTATATACTGATTTATTTTTATTTGTTTGCAATATCTGATTTTTGAAAAATATCAATGGTTGAACTTATTTCCTTTTGTCCTTGCGTTCTTCCAGGGGGTGACGGGGTGTATATGTCATGTTGTTGGATGTGTTAGTGTGTATGGTGTTGTAGGTGAGGGTGGGGGGTGGGGTGTTTGCGTGCCGTGTGTGTGTGTAACTCTCTTTTACCTCCCCCCTCCACTGTGTGCTAAGTGCAGTACTCACCGTCATCCTTGCCGTCGTCTTCTTTCTACTTCCTGGTGTATTAGTAGATACACCAACATGGGAAGGACCTGCAATTCGGGCTCCATGGCGTCCTGGTTCTTCGTGGAGTGTTGGAAGGTGAGTGGTTCCCCTTCAGTGTACTGTTTCCGCCATGTATTTGATGTCACTGGTACCGCCCCGGAAAAGGTGGTGGATTGGCCTCTCATAACAGGGTGGGCGGTACATTGTCTTCCGCCTGTTTGTTGGCGGTGACCGTCACAGTGTTTGTTGCTACTGCCCTGGCGGTCAGAGTGTTAAAGTGGCTGTCTATGTTGGCAGTTTCCGCTGTGGTCGTAATCCCATTTTTTTTTACTGCTGGCCTGTTGGCGGTGTTCCCGCAGCTTTAACACCGACTGCCAGGGTTGTAATGAGGGCCTATATGTTAATCCAACCACCACTATAACCACCCAACCCCGCACCCCACACAGCCTTCAGTCGTGCACAACACGTGTTGGCCGCAGAGTCTGGCCTGTGGCCAGGCCTTACGGTCAACCCCCTATAACCAGTTCTTCTGGACTTTGATGAATGATATGCATAGAATGAGATATTTTATGACAAATTTAACAGAAACATGCATTTGTCAGTTAAAAAGAAAAGAGTGAGATCACCTTTCAGTATGTACCTTAAATATTTGAAGTTGAAAAGAAATCCAAGAAGAAAAACAACCACAGACACAACTCTACTAGAAACCTCATCCTTCAGTGTGAGTGTCTAAAACCTTAACCACTACACCACTGGTTATTTCTGATTATGCAGTGTCCAGACATTACTATAACATTCAACCCAAAGATTTTGCATTAACACTAGGAAATAAACAGACACACTGCGATGAAATGCCAGGATTTGAACCTTCAGTCTACTGAGCGACAGTCCATAAGCTTTACCAGTAGGCCAGAAGCAATAAATCAAACATCTTGCTTGTGTGCCACTTTGAAGTCATTCTATGACCTCAAAGCCATACACAAACAAGTTCTTTGCTGACAAGACTGCGGGGGAACATGTGGTCCTAGCTGGCTCCCCGTGTTCTGTGGGATCCAGCATTGCTTTTGCAAGCAGGGAGCTGCTTTAAATAGCAGCTCCCTGCTTGAAGGAGCACTGTTTTCATCTGTTTCCCTGCACTCATATTTACGTGCAGTGAAACTGATGAAAACTTTCTGCAAGCGTGAGCTGTTTGACAGCTCCGGCTTGCAGAAAACGGAGTTATGGCTGCTCTTGCTTGGTGGGAGCTGTCAGCTCCCACCAAGCAAAAGCAAACAGCTACCTCCCAAGGATGGGCACCTCCGGGAGTAGTAGGAGTTGACCCTAGGGGGTTTTGATCACCAGGGCCATCTATGGCCCCACAAGGCAGGCTATTTTGCCCCCTCCAACACTTAATGTGGCCTCGGAGAGGTGGTGGTCCCCAGGGATCCACAATGGACCCACTTCAATGTTTTATTTCAGCTTTGGGTATGTGGGGGTCCCTGGGGCCGTGGGGGGCCCATGTGGCCCCTGCATTAATTTCATGTTTTGCCCCAGGGTGGTGGCGGATTCTGGGGCTGCAGTAGGAGGAGCAGGGGCCCCCCATTTTCAATTTATTAGCATTTGGCCCTCAGGAGGTGGCGGTCCCAGGGGCTTTGACAAGCCCTGGGATGCGGGCCCTTGCACCCACCTCTTATTCTATGGCAATGCCCACAGAGCTGGCCCACCCGGTGGCAAACATAAAATCAAACGTGGAGACCACGCTTGCTTTTAAAAAAAGAAAATGCATAGAAGTTCGAGAATAGTCACGATTTTTTATGTTTTTTTTTTCTTTTCTAAAAATGCCTTGGAGAGGGTTCTGGAGGACTCCTGCACCAAGGCTAGCAGGTAGGGTAAAAGAACCCTACCTACTTTTCATGTTTTTAACATTTCTTTTTCAGACTCGGCTGAAGCCGAGTCTCAAAATGTCTGCCAACACTTCCTGGATGAACTGTTGGCAGCCAATCAGAGCTCCTCAATTCTCTGCACAAGCTTGTTATTCTTCATGAAGTCGTCGAAATCCACGGTCCTAGATATACAAATTTGGATTTCCTTACATTTCTAAAACACTACAGAACAGATTTACACCAAATAACAAAACGCAGAATCTGTGGAACAAAATCTACCTTTCTGCCAAACTTTTTGTAGTTTGCCTAGCGGTTCGGGCTGTAGTCGAGTTCAAAACTCCAATGGGAATTAACATGGGAAGCTCACTTTTTTGACCCCACCTTTTTCTCTGCCCTTGCTTGATGGATCATCTCAAAACTTTTCATGTGCATCAAAAATTACCAGTACACTTTTTTGGGAAAATTTCTTGAAGATCCGTCAAACAACGTCAAATATAGGCAAGTCAAAAATATTTTTTCCATGGTCCTAACTATAAATATATATATATATATATATATATATATATATATATATATATATATATACACACACATATCTGTCTTCCTCTTTTGTTTCTGTGGGCTTGGGCTTTCCCAGCCAAGGAGCTATGTGAGGAGTTAAATAACAAATGCAGATTTCCACCCCCCTCCCTTTCTTACCCAGGGGCAAACACAGTTAGTAGCTCTATTTCGTTGGGAGGTCTTTGACTGTCAGGTTGGCCAGCAGAGTAATTAAATTGGCCTAATATTGGGGACAAAAGACCTGGAATCTGATTCTTAAAGTGCCTTAAAGAATGTAGTTATGATGAAAGTGACTGTGGATCTAAACTTTGTGATGCAGGTTTCCCCAAGGATTAATACTTCATTAGGCCTGGTAAGTCTAAGTGTGGTGAAACTGCACATTGGTGCAGATTCCGCCTTTAATATGTAATTCAGTTAAGCACCACAGGCTTATGGTGAGCACTACAGATCGACACCCTCAATGTTCATTCACATTATAAAGCCGACACCAGGTCAGCACTTGTCCTAAATCGGTCCCTTCTGAGATGAGATATCAGGGCAAAGATACCAGGCTATGCAAAACTGTAGTATCATACACACAGTATTTATGCACATCAAGCCCAGAGTCTCTTAACCTGCTAGCTCAGCAGCAGACCTTATCTTAAAAAACCAGCAGTGGATGCTAGCACTCTCAGTCCAAAAACACAAAATGTATCATGAGTGAGGCTCAGAAAGTGAAAGTACAAACCTGGTTGTACAAGACCTACAAATCCATGGTTAGTTAGGCGGAAGCTACTTTGCAACTCTTGTGTCAGTAGATTCTGCTGAATAGATGATGCAGTAATGGTGTCTGGATTGATTGGTTGGGTGAAAATCTCTCTTTTTCAAGATGTGAATCTCTAATTAGGAATTATGTATTCTTACTATCCAAATAGCAGTAAAAGAATGCATTCATGTATTAGTTAAAAGTATTTCACATCCAGACACACCACTCAAGACTCCCAGACACTACCTCTCCCTTTGGATACCATTTCAGCAATTTTGTAGCCTTTTGCACCTTTTACATACTGTTAGGCTTGGGCCAAGTATATTGAATGAATATGAACGCTAAACGTTAACTCTCCTCCTCAGTTTCTTACAGGAGGGGCAGATCCTTTGAATCGTCATTTAGGGTGTGATGGCACATGGTTAAGATTACATTACCTTTTGGGGTCAACAGTGAAGCAGTAATTATCGTTGTTGTAGTTGGAATCTAGGCAGGACTGCTGGTTCAGGAATTACAGCACTTTTGTTAGTAGGTGACTAGGCCAATCCTACAAGAAGTCGCAACTGTCAGCTCAACCCTCCCTGCTCACAAGCAGTACCTCACCAAAAACGTAAACAGTAAAAGGTGATTTGTGGCAGCCTTTACGCATGGACTCAGGAGTGCGACATCTCAGGGGAGTCGTGGTGAAAAGAAGATTACCCTTTTCTCACATGAGCAACAAGTCTCATACACACACAGGCAATGAAGGAGATGCAGTAAAATGTTCAATAGGTTTTCTTAACAAGACTGCAATCTATTGTAAATTGTATGGGCTGCAATGAATAGAATAATGAACAATGCAAGAAACAGAATTGTAAAAACAAGAGTCATGAATATAAAGTTCCTCACCATCTTGCAATGACATAAGATGTAAAGTAGGTGTGAAATAAACCCCAATACTCTAGCATGATGAACCTAATCTCTAATCTAATGAGACCTAGGTGTGATAAACCTAATCTGGCAGTACCATGTCCATGAGAAGAGCCCCCCTACCATTGTTACCTTGGAATTAGGTCTCGAGATCAGGCTCTGTGGTGACATGAAGGCTGGGTCTGCATCAAGGCGATGTGTAGCATAGATAGCATTGATGGCATCTGGTAGGAATCCCTCTGATAATCTTGTCTGCGTGAGATGTTTTTATACAGATCTTGTAGAACCCCTGACGCAGGTATTTTCCAAACCAATAGGTAAGAAGGCATGCTTGGGGCGGCAATTACACAAACAATAGTTACACCTTCACAGTGTGGCACTGATAATGTGAAACTAAAACATCTTCCAAACTTTAAACATAGCAGTCATCTTGGTAGAAATAATTAAATAAATTTGCTAAAACAGAGCAAGCTAAGTAGGTTAAAGGTCACTAGGCAATGGGGGAACAGGCCTGCAAGCCAGAAGGCTAAACTAAACTCCTGATTCCCATTAAACATAATAGGATCCGGGAGATATAGCTAGTGCTATGCACTTAGAAGAGAGTGGGTTGAGGAGGGCTTGGTGTTTACCAAATAAGTGGAGAAATAACTTAGGTTGGTTTAGTTCTTCTTTATCTGGAAATTCGAAAAACACCTTTAAGATTACAAAGAAAATTGTGTAATATTTATAACACTCAAAGGACAAGACTGGTATCCATTCAAGCTTTGCAGAAATTAAATACAATCCAAAACCAACTACATATTGCATGCTATTTACAAGTGCCTTCAATGTTGGATTGTCGTAGATGTCCTAAGGTATCTAGTAATTGGACACCATAAACAAGTCTACTTAAAGTAGCTGGATTTAAATATAAATGTATGAAGTGGCTGCCGCAGACAGCGGTGAGGATACAAATTACCAGGGACACAGGTGAAGATGCAAATTACCAGGGTCATCATCCAGTCTTTTCAAGTTTAAAATTATCTAACATCTGAATATCAATTATCACATTTGATGACATCAAGAAAGGTGATACTGAAAACTTTGAACTCATTTAAATCACAAGAAACGACATCAAATCGCATCATTTTTTTCTAAAAAGAATCCTAATAGAAAGTCACATAATTAAAATCAAATCATACGAATTGGACAAAACGTTATTAGTAAGTGTAAAATGCTGATCAGTTTATGTGTCAGCTGTTCTGTATTCTACCCCAGTTTAGCCAAGTGCTGAGAATGCTCTAGCACTGGGAGAGTCAGGAGTTGTAACCTGGTTAATGTGTCAGCCAGGTCATCCCTTCCCCCTCTGGCTCTACCAGGGGCGCTGGAAATAGGGTGTGGGGACTGATGCGACCCCTCAAACAACATTCCAGGGAGTCAGCTGGACAATGAGTCCATTGCCATTTGCTGTGATTTAAAATCAGAGGTCACGTTTCAGGCAAAGTCTTCTGTCAGATTGCTGCCTACTTAACATAGAAACTGTTATTTACTTAACCTTTCACTAGGAGTTTTGTAATGTAAACAATAACAATCTTTCTGGAGTGTCAAATATTTTCTAAAACACAACAAAATGTTATTACTTGTAGATTGACTTGATAAATATTGTAAAATGTATCGAGATTAATGTAAGCAGAAACACATCCGTTTTTCTAATTCTGGCATGTGGTTGAAAAAAAAGATTTTGTTAGGATCAAAACAAACCAAAACAGTTTACTTGCGTGATGCGCAAAGGATAAACACACGCACAAATCTAAATTCCACACATTGTAAATTGTGCTTATATATATTTAGCATGAAACTGAATGCGTGATGCAAATTTATTGCCCATTTCAGCGGGAAATGTGCCCTTTTAAATGACAGTACCCAATCTCACTATGCATTAGTCATACATTTGGGGCAATGTGCTGCAAAATGCACCACTAGAACACTAGTCTCCTACCATTTTCCTGCTGAATGGGCCTGTCTCATTGAGTACACATCTTCTTTGTGTGATTCTTCGATCTTGTAAAGTAAAGTAGCATTCAGGACAGCACTTTGAAAATTGTTCCAACAGCACCAATCTCCACGGTGCTTACTCGCCGCCACTCTATCCCTCTCGCCATTCTGTTGATCTTATCTCCTGAGCTGATCGTACTAGATCTCCCCCTGCTTCTTGCCAAGATGTGCGAGTCCCCTTTCTGCCATACTGCTCTGTCTACCGCTCCCCGCCATACTACTCCAGCCAGAGTGTTCCAAGCACACCACAAGCAAGACATCAATTTGTTCCTTCCCATGAATGCTCCTTCGCACTACAGTACTGGAAGTATTACGAAGAGTCATACTAAATACTGGCTCAGGATGATAGCCAGAAAAATGTATTCACCTTTTCTTTTTAATAAGATAGCATCTGCCAAACGATGTCACAAAAAAATAATGAGATTCTGTGATTTGTAATTTTTTCTGCTTGCTGGAGGCCCTTGAGTGGGAATACAAACTGCTTGCCCAAAGGGATTTCGGAAAGAAGAAGCATGTCTTCCTTAAGGTTTAGTATTGCTTCTATCTAAATTTACAGAAACATATCTATAGTAATGTCAAGATTGCCAGAAGTCTAGTAATAGGCCAGTACTCCAAAGTGGTGGCTGGATAGATTTCATATCTGCAATAAAAAAGAAGGCAATTCAGTTATTGTATAGACTACACGTTTAATCATGTTCCTGATGAGACATCAAAATGTGTTAAAACCTTTTAGCGGGGCGCATGACATTTTTGTATTTAAAAATATTTTAAATATATATTTTGCACATTGCTCTTTGTTCACACGCTTGTGTGTGAATTTAAATATGTATGCAATGTAATTTATTGAGTTGTGTTTAGAAAAGCATTTTTACCCATTTAGTTTTAGAAGAACTTAATTACACGCCTGTTTAATTTTGTGTTCAGCATTTTAAAAGAGTGTAAAACCTGTAAACATGAGGTAATTGTCAAGTATACGGAAATGAGATTCCCAGCTTCACTCAAATGCAAGTCTACCACATGCAGCTTGATTTAAGAGGGTTGTAATGCTTACTAGGTCTTTTAGCGGGGTAAAGCTCTTTTGGAGGAAGATCAGTGTTTTGCACTGAGCTATCTGTTAAAATTATTACGCCGAACTGTATCTGTTCATACAGGAAATACAAAAAATAATTCACATGTGAATCTTTACTAAAAGGTCTCACCTTTTCATTACATACCATGAAGCAGAAAAACAGAAGAGTTATATGTTTGGGGTAGAAGGCCTAATTCATTAGGCACCATTCATTTTGCTAAGATTAAACTAGGCCTGGGCATAATTCAAATTAGGAAGAGTTCGCTGGTGACCTGGTTCACTGGGTTTGCACACCTATACTCCTCCTTTGGCTGGATCGGCCTTGGGAATGAACAGCCACGGGTGATGTTTTAGCCCACATGAAGTTGAGAAGCTAACTGGTGGACATCTTCAAACCTGTGAAAAACCCCTTGTGGGAGGACTATGCCCTGCCCTGTGCTGGGTAGGAGGCTCTGCCTGCTGACCGGCACCACCGGCTTGCGGGGAGTGGGCTATCATCGCCTACAGGAGCCACAGCCTCCTCCTTAGTCCAACGCTATCCTGGCCCAGGTAGGAAAGGTTGCCCTGCCCAGTTCCTTGAGTCCTGGTTTCCCAGGTGAACACCATCGCTTCGCTCACCTCTCACGGGGAATTATGGGAACTGTTCAGCCCCCAGAAGCCCCAGACTCCTTCCCAGTTTGACACCACCTTAGCCGGGGTAGGGAAGGTGGCCCTGCCCAGAGCCTGGAGCCCTGGCTTACCAGATGAAAGCCATGACTTCATCCACTTCTCACAGGGGATTACGGGAGCTGTGAAGCCCACAATAGCACTAGACACCTCTCTGGTCTGACACCACCCTGGTCTAGGTAGTGAAGGTGGCCCTGCCCAGTGCTCGGAAGCCTGGCTTCCCAGGAGAAAGCCATGACTATGCTCATCTTTCACAGGAGATGATGGGAACTGTTCAGCCCACAGGAGCCCCAGAGTCCTCCTTGGCCCAACCCCACCCTGCCCTAGTATTGGTCTGGTCCTTCATGTTCAGTACTGTCTCTGCTTCACACCCAAGAAGGGCATGAAGGTCCTCCCTATTCTGCAGCCACTATGCCCTGGAAAGTGACAGTCCTCCTCAGTCTATCGGCTAAGGGTTCACCGGCTGGCCATCTGGTCACCTTACCCGCAGACCAGATGACTTAGCTTAACCTAGTGACCAGAGGGCCTGGACAGCAGCTGACAATGAGGCAGCACTCAGGAGTTTCATTCCTCGAGCCACCCACTGGCTTCTTCCCTTCTTGCCTCCAGGCAGCTCTGCTGGTAGCTGCTGTGGTCATCTTTTCACCTTTCTGACCTGTGAGGGTTTGTTCCCCCATGCCTGGCTGGGAGGCAGAGGCCCCCATGCTGGACTGCATGTGGCAGAGGCAGTCTCCCAAGAATCTGCACCCTCTCTGTCCTTCCTACTTACCTGGCAGCAGAAGGACCCCAGGGAGGCACAGGCACCCAGGGACATAGACAAAAGCTTAGCTCAGAGAATGACGTTCAATCAGTCACAGCAAGACAGCTATTCTGCTGTTTACAAATCCCTGACCCAGAATAAGGTCATCTACAAATGATTTAACACCACATACCCCACAAATGTGCTGTCCCTGAGTGAGCAGCTCTCTATACCGACCCAGAGGCCGGCTATCGCAGGCCAACTGAGGCTTCACCACACTGTAGTAACATTAGAGTTTGCGGGGTTCTGCCTTATAGGCACTTCGCTGCAATCTAACAAATGGAAGGTTCACCCTATTGGCTCCTCAGCCAAGCACTTACACTAACACTAAGGGCCTCAATAAGAGTTTAGCAGGTGGCCTCTGCCACCCGCCAAACTCTTTAGGATAGAAGAGCACCAGTCCGGTCTCCCGCCCGCTGGCCCTATTAAGAGTTTCCCACTGGGCCAATGGGCGGAAACAGCTTTTGCAGCATGTTGACCCAGCGGGAAAATCACCACAACATTGACGTCGGCTTGTAATCAAGAAGACCTTACTTTCACTATTTGTATTCATACAAATCTTGATTTCCAATCAAGCTCAAGTGAGCTCTTGCCCTTCTGCTCCGTGGGAGGTTTCTGTCCTTCCTGAGCTCAAATAAGGACACCTGGATTATGGCAGGTGACAGGCAGTTGGAGCCTGAGGAGAGAGCCCCATGGGCCTCACCCCAACCCCACCTCACTTGGTAAGTGAAAACACAATAAACATATTGGTATTTCACCTGTGACCTAAGGGCATCCTGCTTGTCCTACACCTGTCAAGTCTTTTCACAGTACCCAACTAGAGACAAGCTCATCAGGGGCTTCTTCCCTGCTGATTCAGCCAAGGCTATTCCCTTTGCTGTGGTTTTGCTAGATAGTAGATAGGGACAGTCGGAATCTCATTCATCCATTCATGTTTGGCACTAATTAAATTAAAAGGTATTTGACAATTCCTGTACTACCTCACAGAGGCTAATTCTGGGTTATTATTGCTGCCCATCAGCGTCAGATTAGTCTAGCTTTCAACAACACAGAAATTGTTCCAAAATACAACTATACTTGAATTTGTCTTCTCAACATGAATCACATATTAGATTCGTTTTTATTCTATGTGTTGTTGAATCTAGGTGTAGAGTTCACAAAATCAGTGAGGAGGTTAAGGAGGTTAATGATTTATGGAAGACAAAGCAACTCCTTTCATCATCTTAACATGGTTTACAGTATCCAGGAACTAGCCCATTTGGAATTGAGAAAGTTTGATGTGTCAGGTCTTGCTATCATGCACAAGGCCATGATGCAACCTTGTTTTGCCTAACTCTATAGACTTCTCAATAAAGAGTATAGAAGTATAGAGATAGTTACCAGTAGGACCACTTGGAGGTAGACGTCACTACAACTGAGAAGAGGTCAAGTCAGGTTAGTTTCTTTTCCTTTGCTTAGTAATATGATTAAATTTAGCACATTGCCACATCTGATTTCAGGTGATGGATGTCAAAGCATCGGGAACCAGACCAATTCCATTGGCACCAGTAGTAGGGGACACTCATTCGCACAGGAGAGTCACAGCAGTACACCTTTCCCAGATCAGAGCTCGAAGCCCGGAGAGGCCAGCATGAAAACCAGCACCTGCGGGCAGGCAGGGGACTTTTGAAGCCACAGTAGTAGGTGCCTAAGGTGGTACACACAGGCAGCTGTGGCACACCACAGACAACTGCATGCAGCACAGAGCCAGGCACCCCTGGTATTGCACGCCCGGGGCAGATGGGACACCCAACTATTAAGGCAGGAAGACTAGGCACACTGACAGAATATGTTTCTCTGCTCTCCAGGAAGCAAGGTACAGAGGAAAGCACCATTGGACTGGGTTAGAGGGCAGCCACAGACCCAGACAGCACCTGGATGAGAACAACCAGGCCACAAGGGGGTTTCATCTACACTGCCCCTACTAATCCAGACCAAGAACACCCTCTTTCAAGTATTCTGTGCTCAAGGAGTGGCAGCTAGGGCCACTGGAGAAAACTCACCTGGCCTCCTGGAGCCCTGTCTGGGATCAAGTAGTCAAATGCGCACTCCTTGGGACTACTAAGGGCAGACCGGGGATCTAGGCACGGTATAGCAGTGCATGGCATACAACAAGATGGCTGGACTCAAAGGAATGCCATCTGGTCATGCTATTTATTATTTTTAAAAAGGGGTCCACTCACACTTGGAGACAACAGGGTACTCTGAGGCATGGATTCTCAGAGCCCAAGCTGGGAATCAGGCAAGGTGTTATGGAGGGCCACAGAGCTCTGACCCAGGGCCCAGTGCCAGCTTCTGAAGCCAGACAAGCAAGGAAAACCTCCCCGTACCTGCAGGACCCCATCCCATGCACTTTGTGACACAGTGGGCCAAAGAAGTGAGCCCAGGGCGAGGGGTTTCCACCCCTGGGTCAGCTGGACCTCCGGTGCAGGGATCATTCAGAGCTTCTAAACCTGATCAATCAGAGTACAGCCAAGGCTTTGTATCCCTGCATGCTGTCTGGGAAGCAGGGCTTGGAGGAAATGACCATCAGACAGTGCTGGAAGACTGCAAGGGACTCAGGCCCCTGGGACACCAAACAGGCAACTCAAGGGCCTCAAAGTTCTGGGGAAGAAATGCAGGAGGATAATGGGGCTCCTCATGCTTTTTCTCTAACAATTTGGAGGAAGCCTACCTTCCTTTTTTGTAATCCGTGTACACCGATTGAAAGGGAGCCATCTGAGCGAAAATATCCAAACCTCTTGGAGCCCTGGCTGGGCTTGGATAGTCCACTGAGCCATCATATGGACTTCTGGATCTGTCCTGCCATCACGATCACAGTACAATGTGACCTAAATCCCCCTCCTCCCTTGAGCAAGCCACCAGGCATGAGAACGTCAGCTGTGCATCCCTCCCTGCTCTCCGGGAACTGAGGCTTGGAGGAAAGGCCCATCAGATAGGGCCGGAAGGCAGCTGCAGACTCTCGCCTCTGGAGACCCCCGAGGATACATCCTGGTCCTTGCAGCCCCCAGGTGAGAGTGATCAGAAAACAAGGGGATCCCACTGACCCTCTCCCTACTGATCCAGAGGAAGTTGACCCCTTTCCTTGTGATCTGTGCATGCCGAGTGACAGAGGTGGCCTTTGGAGAAAATGCATATTACCTCATAGGGCTCTGCTTGGGCTCAAAGCCTTAAATGAGCCGTCATTGGGACTTCCAGGGCAGCCAGACTTCTGGGCACACTATAGAAACTAATTGCACACGTCCAGATATCTGGGTTTCATAGCCACCATATGCCTGAACATGACGAACTTCAGAACCTCGACAAGCAGGGTTGACCTTCCTGGTCTCTGGAACCCAGTTCCATGCACTATGTGACACAATGGGCTGAAGAAGGAAGCCCAGGGACAGTGGCTTCCAACAGAAATGATGCCAGAGCTCGGACCTGGGGCCCGGTCACAGCTTCTTATGATGGGCAAGGAGGAAAGGCCTCCCCAGGCCTGTGAGATCCCATCCTGGGCACTGTGGGCCAGGAAAGGGAGCCCAGGGCCCGGGGCCTCCACTCTCATTACCCACCAGGGTTCTTACTCTGACCCGGTCAGAGGTTCTGAGCATGTACAAGGAGGGGAGAACTTCCAGAGCCCGCGGGCACCGCCCCATGCACTTTGCAATACAGGGGGCTGAGGAAGAGAGCCCAGGGTTTCCATTCTAGGGCCTGCCAGAACCCTCGCTCAGAGCTTCTTATCCCAAGCAAGCA
The DNA here is from genome assembly GCF_031143425.1 of Pleurodeles waltl. Lineage (NCBI taxonomy): Eukaryota > Metazoa > Chordata > Amphibia > Caudata > Salamandridae > Pleurodeles > Pleurodeles waltl. The sequence continues at coordinate 788,562,511 of NC_090442.1, read as the reverse complement.
GGGAAGGTCATGGATCTGGGCACTTTGTGAAACAGCTGGCCAGAGAAGGGAGCCCTGAGCCTTCCATCCCAGGGCTCACCAGGGCTCTGATCCAGGGCATGATCAGACCGCTGACCACATACATGCAGTGGAGACCTCCCAGGGCCTGTAGGCCCCGTCCTGTGCACTTTGTGACACAGTGGGCTGTTGAAGGGAGTCAAGGGCTGGGGTCTTCCAACCTGTCAACATCAGGGCAGTGCACGCTCTACGGGTGACTAGAATGCAAAAACCCAGCACTTTCAGGATAACGTAATTTATGCATTGTGCTGATATGCTGTTGTTTAACCTTTTGCATTGCAGAGTTTAATCCTGAAGACTTATGTTCAAGGTGTTTATAAATACTGTTCATTTGCAATGTACTGCTGCAGGCTTTTCAGAGTGTGTCAGGGTGTGGTCCCTTTCCAGGGCCTTCTAGAAGCTTTCCCTGCAGCATGCCTGGATGTGGTTTGTGGGCTGGGCCAAGACTCTATGTAAGGGAGCCAGCCCAGCTCCATGTGCTCACTATTCAGAGGTCCTGGTGCAGAGCAGCAGCAACTTCCTGAGCTCCTGTTCCTGAGGCCTACTTTGATCTTCCAGGCCTTGCCCTTTCACTTTGTTGGTGATTCTTGATCAGGGCGGTATGACGGAGGTTGGGCTGGGCCCCCGATCCCGTTCTCGAAGGCTTTCGAGTTCTTGGGCCTAATTTGCATGATAAAACAATTTGGCTCTTGTGCGTCTGAATGTGCGCTTGGTGTTTCATGGCATTTACATGCTGACATTTGAATCGGCAAGACGCGCGATTCTTTGCTCTTGTACAACTCTTGATATTCATTGTGCGCTACTATTTTATAGCATTTACAGGGTGGCATTCGAATCGGCAAGACGCGCAATTCATTTCTTGTGCTTAATTCATGTTATTCATTGTGCGCTACCATTTCACGGCAGTCACATGGTGGCAATCGAATCGGCAAGACGCGCAATTAATTTCTTGTGCTTAATTCATGTTATTCATTGCGCGCTACCATTTTATGGCATTCACATGGTGGCCTTCGAATCGGCAAGATGTGCGATTCATTCCTTGTATGTATTTCATGTTATTCATTGTGCGCTACCACTTCATGGTATACTCACGGTAGCATTCGAATCGGCAAAACGTGCGATTCATTTCTTGTGCTTAATTCATGATGTTCATTGTGTGTTACCATTTCCTGGCATTTACGTGGTGACATTCGAATTGGCAAGAAGCGCGATTCATTTCTTATGCTGAACTCATGTTACTCATAGTGCGCTACCATTTCATGGCATTCACATAGTGGCATTCGAATCTGCAAGACGCGCGATTCATTTCTTGTGCTTAATTCATGTTATTCATTGTGCGCTACCATTTCACTGCATTCACATGGTGGCATTCGAATTGGCAAGACGCGCAATTCATTTCTTGAGCTTAATTCATGTTATTCATTGTGCGCAACTATTTCATGGCATTTACAAACTCTTGTGGAAATCCGCAATGTGCGCAATTCATGTTCCTGCATTCTAAGAAACTAAAGTGCTAGAATTCTGGAAGTTATATTGTGTGTGCATAATAAGTCCCTTAAGTACAATTCCTATGGTGTTATAGAATTTATTCAGATTATTTTCTTGTCCTCATGCAAAAGATTATGTTTGAATTTGAAAACGTAATTCTAGAAGGTTCTGATCTTTTCTAATCCATGTGTAACATTTCATTGAGAGGTTCATTGAACAGTTGTATTAATCCTTCTTGATTCCTTCACAGGTAACCAGACATCTTGAGTCCTAGCAATTTAGTCCATGCTTAAACTATCCATGTTTCTAGTATGACAATGTTTAGAATCATAGTCTAGTAATGATTAATATGATATAATCTTGATATTGTGTGTTTTAACCTTTTTGCTTCCTACAGGTCTCCTTCCCAGCTGTTCCCTACCTAATCCCCTTTTCCCCACTTGTACTCTGTGACATTCTAATCAGAGTATTGGAGCTGTCTTGTGGTGGACGTGTTGGGAATGTGCGCAGACCCTGAGGATCTGGTGACTCTGACACAACCCAGGGTCGTCTGGGTCACTAACCTGACCCCCAGTCAGTGCTTCTTATCCCGAGCAAGCAGGGGAGGCCTCCCTGGGCCTGCAGATCTTTGTACCAGGCACTTTGTTACATGGTGGTCCAGAATGGGAGTACAGGGCCAAGGAGTTCCTCCCAAGGGCCTGCTGGGGCTCTGACCTCAGAACTGATCAGGGCTGCTGAACATTAACAAGCTGGGGAGACCTTACAGGGCTTGTTGGACCCCGTCAGAAGTACTCTGAGACACAGTGGGCAAGGAAGCAGAGGCCAGGCTGGGCGGAGGAGCTTTCTCTTTTTCTCCTTTTTCCCTTCAGCTTAGAATCAACGTACAACCCATCTGTTCCGACTTTGCCAAATTCAAAAAAATCTGGAAGGCTTGGTTGCTTTTGGCTGTTGTGGTGTTTCTGTCTTGGCTTAGCACCAAAATATATCTCTGGGTATTATCTAATGCACTATATCGAGTGGAAATAACATAACATAAATTATCATAACATTACATAACATTACATAACATAACATAAAGTAACAGGGCCAGGGTCTTTCACTCCTGGGCTCTCTGCGGCTCTGACCCGTGGCCCAGTCAGAGCTTCTGAACAGAGACAAGTAGGGGCAACCTCCCCAGTTTTCACGAACCTCATCCTGTGCACTTTGCAGCATAGCAGGCTGGAGAAGGGAGCTCAGGGCAGGGGGCTTCAAACCTTGGGCCTACTTGAACTCTGACTTAGGGCCTGGTCACAGCTTCTTCTCACAAGCAATGAAGGGAGGCCTCCCCTGGCCTGTGGGACTCTGTCCTGAGTACTTTGTTACAAGACGGGCTGAAGAAGCGATCCCGGATCCTGAGGTTTCCACCTTTGGGTACGCTGTTGCTCTGTCTTGAGGCTCAGTCAGAGCTTCTAAACCTGGACCAACAGGGTAGACCTTCCCGGGCCTGTGGGGCCTCCTCCAAGAAGCTTTGCAACACAGGAGGGCTGGACGAGGCATCCCAGGGAATGGGAACCCATTCCCTGGGTCCCTTGATCTAATGGGCTGTGTACCAGTGCCCAGTCAGAGTTTCTGAAACTCGACAAGGAGGGGAGACCTCTTCGTTCCTGTGGTCCCTGTCAGCAGCCCTCTGAGACACTGCAGGCAAGGGATTGGAGCCCAGGACTGGGGTTTTCCACCTAGGACCCCCCGGGGACCAGTCAAAGCTTTAGAACCCAGGCAAGCAGAGGAGACTTCCCTGGGCACTTTGTGACATGGTGGGCTGGAGAAGAGAGCACAGGGCAGGGGCCTTCAAACCCAGGTCCTGCTGGAGCTCTGACCTGGAGCCCATTCAGAGCTTCTTTTCCAGAGCAGGCAGGGGAGGCCTCCCTAGACCTGCAGATCCCCATCCAAAGCACCGTGCAACACAGACACCAGGTCCCCAGGGTCCTCACTCTTGGCCTTCCTGAGCACTACCCACTCTTGTAATCAATGTACACTGACTGACAGAGAAGGACATTCAAGAGAAGGTTTCTGGCCTCCTGGAGCCCTGACAGGAATTCCAGCTTCAAATGAGCCCTCATTCGGACTTCCAGTACAGCTTGGGAATCTGAACACTGGGTCATGTGAAGGAAATTACATTTTTTGTTTATTTTAAGTACAGAACGTCACCAGTGATGTTGGCTTGGGACATTTTGCACCACCCATATAGGCGTAGTAAAGAGCACTTAATTTAAATTACACTCAGGCCTAGTGTAAAGCAGTGTTGTATTGGAAACTTTCTGCAGTTAAAGTAAGTGTATTTGTTTTTTACTGCCTGTGAAGAACAAGTATTTTGGAAGAAAATAGCTTTAGTCTTTGCAAGCTGGTGCAGTGGTTATTTTATTTGTTTTTATTGCCAGCATATGACATAACCTAAATGTGGCTGACTTATCCTTACAATAAATATTTTACATTTAAAAATAATTTCCATACTAGTGATTTGTTTTAAATTCATTGAATTTTGACTTGCATTTTATAATTATTTTTTGTGAATTACGAATCTTCAATATTACAATGTCACTTAAACACTAAGGGCCTGATTTAGAAGTTGGCAAATGTGGTTACACCACCACATATGTGACTGATATCCTATCCACCGTATTATGATTCCATTATTTCCTATGGACATCGTCATATGGCTGATGGGATATCTGTTACATTTGTGACGGAGTATCCCATCTGCCAAACTCTAAATCAGGCCCTCTGATCTTGGCGGAGGGGAATGCTCTGCCACAAATGTGACGGATATCCTGTCCAATGTATTGCGGTCCCATTATATCCTATGGAAATAGTATTATGGCAGACAGGGTACCTGTCTCATTTGTGATGGAGTATTCCATCCGCTGAGATCGAAATCAGGCCCTTTATAACTTAACTTTTAAAAGGAGTGCAGGCAAAATAACAAAGGGCATGTAACAGTAATATACAAATAAATGAATAAAAAAAAACACTTGTGCTTTGCAACTTTAAAGTTAAAACTATTCTAATCAGATTTGATGATCAATGTTCACAATGTGAAAGCCACTCAAAGTGAAAGGAGCCAATGGGTAGAGCAGGCTGACTCATTACTTCACTGTATCGGGTATGTTGGGCGGAAGTAAAATGAGAAAGGCAAATAAACAGTTCAATGGATGAAGCATGCTGACCACAGGCCCTGCTATGTATGTTTATTATGTATATATTTTGAGAAAAACAGTAGTCCGGCAAGACAACTAAAACTGTCTCTAAGGCCAGACATAAAAATGTTAAGAAGTTCACTAAGCATGAACAGAGAGAAAACCTTCCTACAAGACAGAGGAGAAAATAATCACATTTTTCAGATCCCAGTTAGTGTGACAGGAACACATTTTGTGGATTATATCTTCCTCGAAATGTATGCTCGAATGGCCTTAGAAGTGTACATGAATGCATAACTTATGTTATAATATATGCAAGGGGGGCAACCCAGCCTTAATGAGGTAAAACAAATGGCGCAAAAAAATCGAACATATTTCTTTGCATCATTTTTTCCGGCATTTTTAACGGCTGCTCAGAGCAGGCGTTAAAAGGAGGCTTCTATTGGTTTAATGGGCCTCTGGGGGCTTAGCAGGATTAGCGTCAACATTTTTTATGCTAATCCTGCAAAACATTGGACTAGCGTAAAAAATTCAGATGCTAGTTCCCTAACTACCGCCATGGTGCACCGTATATTAAATATTGTGCACACATGGTGGCGTTAGGGGGCGCTAAGGGGTGCAAATTATTTTTTGCTGCACTAGGTGCAGCGCAACATTTCATAAATCTGGCCCTAAGACATTAAATTTACTAGGAAAACTTTTTGTGAATTATCATGCTTATTAGAATCACTTTAAATTAAGAAAGTATGTTGGTATACCATCTGTATCACCCTCCCTAATGGAATTATGTACGTATTGATGTGTCATAAGCTGCAATTAATGAAACAAGTTTAAATAAGCTAATGCATTTATTCTAAAATGTTGTTGACAGTTTTTACCCATACTGTTTCTACTCATACTTTTCTACAGGTATAGGCGTCCATGTCCATACACTGCATTACTCAGCCCAAGAGAGGCATTCCTTGGTTTTTGGGTGGGTGTTCCAGCGCAACTTTAGCAACACAAAAGGATGATGGACGAAGTGTTGAACAATGCAAACACTCACCCCCAGTCACAGATCTGGGTTTAATCCATTGTTCTTTTGCTCACTATGCCACCCCAGTTTGGACCTGGCCATGTGCAAATCAGTCTTGACCCTGTTCCTCATGGGAAAAGTCCAGCCCGACCTGCCAAGCCAGGTCCTCCCTGGACCGTACACAAGCATTCCGGTTTCAGGGTTTCACTTGCTCGCTGCGCCACTGGATTCAAGCTAGCCTGGCCGATAAAGGGTGAAACCGGTCCCAGGATGCTTGTTTCTTGTCCAGGGAGGACCTGGTCTAGCAGTTCGGGCTGGACTGTTCCCATGGGGAACAGGGTCAAGACTGATTTGCATATAGCTGGGTCCAAACTGCGATGACGTGGCGAGCAAAATAACGATGGATTAAACCCAGATCTGTGACTGGGGGTGAGTGTTTGAAAAGTTTCAACACTCTGTCCATCATTTTGTTTTGCTTTGTGATGTTGCTTTGTGTGCCCTAAGTGGCAGGGGTATGCCCAGACGTGGGTCCCTTGCTCTCTGCGCCACTGGATTCAAGCTAGCCTGGCTGATGAAGGGTGATATCCAGAAACCGGTCCCAGGATGCTTGTTTCTTGTCCAGGGAGGACCTGGTCTAGCAGTTCGGGCTGGACTGTTCCCATGGGGAACAGGGTCAAGACTGTTTTGCATATAGCTGGGTCCAAACTGGGATGAAGTGGCGAGCAAAATAACAATGGATTAAACCCAGATCTGTGACTGGGGGTGAGTGTTTGAAAAGTTTCAACACTCCGTCCATCATTTTATTTTGTTTTGTGATGTTGCTTTGTGCGCCCTAAGTGGCAGGGGTATGCCCAGACCTGGGTGCCTTGCTCGCTGCGCCACTGTATTCAAGCTAGCCTGGCTGATGAAGGGTGATACCCAGAAACCAGTCCCAGGATGCTTGATTCTTGTCCAGGGTGGACCTGGTCTAGCAGTTCAGGCTGGACTGTTCCCATGGGGAACAGGGTCAAGACTGATTTTCAAATAGCTGGGTCCAAACTGGGATGAAGTGGCGAGCAAAATAACGATGGATTAAACCCAGATCTGTGACTGGGGGTGAGTGTTTGAAAAGTTTCAACACTCCATCCATCATTTTATTTTGTTTTGTGATGTTGCTTTGTGCGCCCTAAGTGGCAGGGTGTGCCCAGACGTGGGTGTCTTGCTCGCTGCTCCACTGGATTCAAACTAGCCTGGCTGATGAAGGGTGATACCCAGAAACCGGTCCCAGGATGCTTGTTTCTTGTCCAGGGTGGACCTGGTCTAGCTGTTCGAGCAGGACTGTTCCCATGGGGAACAGGATCAAGACTGATTTGCATATAGCTGGGTCCAAACTGAGATGACGTGGCAAGCAAAATAACAATGGATTAAACCCAGAACTGTGACTGGGGGTGAGTGTTTGAAAAGTTTTAAGACTCCGTCCATCATTTTATTTTGTTTTGTGATGTTGCTTTATGCGCCCTAAGTAGCAGGGGTATGCCCAGACGTGGGTCCCTTGCTCGCTGCACCACTGGATTCAAGCTAGCCTGGCTGATGAAGGGTGATACCCAGAAACCGGTCCCAGGATGCTTGTTTCTTGTCCAGGGGGGAGCTGGTCTAGCAGTTCGGGCTGGACTGTTCCCATGGGGAACAGTGTCAAGACTGATTTTCAAATAGCTGGGTCCAAACTGGGATGAAGTGGCGAGCAAAATAACGATGGATTAAACCCAGATCTGTGACTGGGGGTGAGTGTTTGAAAAGTTTCAACACTCCGTCCATCATTTTATTTTGTTTTGTGATGTTGCTTTGTGCGCCCTAAGTGGCAGGGGTGTGCCCAGACGTGGGTGTCTTGCTCTCTGCTCCACTGGATTCAAACTAGCCTGGCTGATGAAGGGTGATACCCAGAAACCGGTCCCAGGATGCTTGTTTCTTGTCCAGGGTGGACCTCGTCTAGCAGTTCGAGCAGGACTGTTCCCATGGGGAACAGGATCAAGACTGATTTGCATATAGCTGGGTCCAAACTGAGATGACGTGGCGAGCAAAATAACAATGGATTAAACCCAGAACTGTGACTGGGGGTGAGTGTTTGAAAAGTTTCAACACTCCGTCCATCATTTTATTTTGCTTTGTGATGTTGCTTTGTGTGCCCTAAGTGGCAGGGGTATGCCCAGACGTGGGTCCCTTGCTCGCTGTGCCACTGGATTCAAGCTAGCCTGGCTGATGAAGGGTGATACCCAGAAACCGGTCCCAGGATGCTTGTTTCTTGTCCAGGGAGGACCTGGTCTAGCGGTTCGGGCTGGACTGTTCCCATGGGGAACAGGGTCAAGACTGTTTTGCATATAGCTGGGTCCAAACTGGGATGATGTGGGGAGCAAAATAACAATGGATTAAACCCAGATCTGTGACTGGGGGTGAGTGTTTGAAAAGTTTCAACACTCCGTCCATCATTTTATTTTGTTTTGTGATGTTGCTTTGTGCGCCCTAAGTGGCAGGGGTATGCCGAGACCTGGGTGCCTTGTTCGCTGCGCCACTGGATTCAAGCTAGCCTGGCTGATGAAGGGTGATACCCAGAAACCAGTCCCAGGCTTCTTGATTCTTGTCCAGGGTGGACCTGGTCTAGCAGTTCGGGCTGGACTGTTCCCATGGGGAACAGGGTCAAGACTGATTTTCAAATAGCTGGGTCCAAACTGGGATGAAGTGGCGAGCAAAATAACGATGGATTAAACCCAGATCTGTGACTGGGGGTGAGTGTTTGAAAAGTTTCAACACTCCATCCATCATTTTATTTTGTTTTGTGATGTTGCTTTGTGCGCCCTAAGTGGCAGGGTGTGCCCAGACGTGGGTGTCTTGCTCGCTGCTCCACTGGATTCAAACTAGCCTGGCTGATGAAGGGTGATACCCAGAAACCGGTCCCAGGATGCTTGTTTCTTGTCCAGGGTGGACCTGGTCTAGCTGTTCGAGCAGGACTGTTCCCATGGGGAACAGGATCAAGACTGATTTGCATATAGCTGGGTCCAAACTGAGATGACGTGGCAAGCAAAATAACAATGGATTAAACCCAGAACTGTGACTGGGGGTGAGTGTTTGAAAAGTTTCAAGACTCCGTCCATCATTTTATTTTGTTTTGTGATGTTGCTTTATGCGCCCTAAGTAGCAGGGGTATGCCCAGACGTGGGTCCCTTGCTCGCTGCACCACTGGATTCAAGCTAGCCTGGCTGATGAAGGGTGATACCCAGAAACCGGTCCCAGGATGCTTGTTTCTTGTCCAGGGGGGAGCTGGTCTAGCAGTTCGGGCTGGACTGTTCCCATGGGGAACAGGGTCAAGACTGATTTTCAAATAGCTGGGTCCAAACTGGGATGAAGTGGCGAGCAAAATAACGATGGATTAAACCCAGATCTGTGACTGGGGGTGAGTGTTTGAAAAGTTTCAACACTCCGTCCATCATTTTATTTTGTTTTGTGATGTTGCTTTGTGCGCCCTAAGTGGCAGGGGTGTGCCCAGACGTGGGTGTCTTGCTCTCTGCTCCACTGGATTCAAACTAGCCTGGCTGATGAAGGGTGATACCCAGAAACCGGTCCCAGGATGCTTGTTTCTTGTCCAGGGTGGACCTGGTCTAGCAGTTCGAGCAGGACTGTTCCCATGGGGAACAGGATCAAGACTGATTTGCATATAGCTGGGTCCAAACTGAGATGACGTGGCGAGCAAAATAACAATGGATTAAACCCAGAACTGTGACTGGGGGTGAGTGTTTGAAAAGTTTCAACACTCCGTCCATCATTTTATTTTGCTTTGTGATGTTGCTTTGTGTGCCCTAAGTGGCAGGGGTATGCCCAGACGTGGGTCCCTTGCTCGCTGTGCCACTGGATTCAAGCTAGCCTGGCTGATGAAGGGTGATACCCAGAAACCGGTCCCAGGATGCTTGTTTCTTGTCCAGGGAGGACCTGGTCTAGCGGTTCGGGCTGGACTGTTCCCATGGGGAACAGGGTCAAGACTGTTTTGCATATAGCTGGGTCCAAACTGGGATGATGTGGGGAGCAAAATAACAATGGATTAAACCCAGATCTGTGACTGGGGGTGAGTGTTTGAAAAGTTTCAACACTCCGTCCATCATTTTATTTTGTTTTGTGATGTTGCTTTGTGCGCCCTAAGTGGCAGGGGTATGCCCAGACCTGGGTGCCTTGTTCGCTGCGCCACTGGATTCAAGCTAGCCTGGCTGATGAAGGGTGATACCCAGAAACCAGTCCCAGGATGCTTGATTCTTGTCCAGGGTGGACCTGGTCTAGCAGTTCGGGCTGGACTGTTCCCATGGGGAACAGGGTCAAGACTGATTTTCAAATAGCTGGGTCCAAACTGGGATGAAGTGGCGAGTAAAATAACGATGGATTAAATCCGGATCTGTGACTGGGGGTGAGTGTTTGAAAAGTTTCAACACTCCGTCCATCATTTTATTTTGTTTTGTGATGTTGCTTTGTGCGCCCTAAGTGGCAGGGGTGTGCCCAGACGTGGGTGTCTTGCTCGCTGCTCCATTGGATTCAAACTAGCCTGGCTGATGAAGGGTGATACACAGAAACCGGTCCCAGGATGCTTGTTTCTTGTCCAGGGTGGACCTGGTCTAGCAGTTCGAGCAGGACTGTTCCCATGGGGAACAGGATCAAGACTGATTTGCATATAGCTGGGTCCAAACTGAGATGACGTGGCGAGCAAAATAACAATGGATTAAACCCAGAACTGTGACTGGGGGTGAGTGTTTGAAATGTTTCAAGACTCCGTCCATCATTTTATTTTGTTTTGTGATGTTGCTTTGTGCGCCCTAAGTAGCAGGGGTATGCCCAGACGTGGGTCCCTTGCTCGCTGCACCACTGGATTCAAGCTAGCCTGGCTGATGAAGGGTGATACCCAGAAACCGGTCCCAGGATGCTTGTTTCTTGTCCAGGGGGGAGCTGGTCTAGCAGTTCAGGCTGGACTGTTCCCATGGGGAATAGGGTCAAGACTGATTTGCAAATAGCTGGGTCCAAACTGGGATGAAGTGGCGAGCAAAACAACGATGGATTAAACCCAGATCTGTGACTGGGGGTGAGTGTTTGAAAAGTTTCAGCACTCCGTCCCTCATTTTATTTTGTTTTGTGATGTTGCTTTGTGAGCCCTAAGTGGCAGGGGTATGCCCAGACATGGGTCCCTTGCTCGCTGCACCACTGGATTCAAGCTAGCCTGGCTGATGAAGGGTGATATCCAGAAACTGGTCCGAGGATGCTTGTTTCTTGTCCAGGGAGGACCTGGTCTAGCAGTTCGTTCTGGACTTTTTCCATGGGGAACAGGGTCAAGACTGATTTGCATATAGCTGGGTCCAAACTGGGATGACGTGGCGAGCAAAATAACGATGGATTAAACCCAGATCTGTGACTGGGGGTGAGTGTTTGAAAAGTTTCAACACTCCTTCCATAATTTTATTTTGTTTTGTGATGTTCCCACGCAGCTCCCATGGTATTTGATGCATTCCCAGACTTACCAAACCTGGGAAACCTGGGAAGGCACTAAAAGGATGCAGCCTAGGGGAGGGGTATCACTGAGAAATATCTTTATTTTGCCTTGTTACTTCCTCTTTTCATGTGTGCTGCATTCTCCGGCACGCATAGATAGAGGACATGCCTTTAGGGATTGTTTTTGTGCAGGAAGATACACAAAAACAACTCTGCACGCAATGCAGGCACCCTTGCTAAATGTTGAAAGTGTGCCTGCATTAGCGCTAGGCCACCCATTGTGCACCAGCACAGGGCAAAAGATCAGGATGCACATATGCTTTAAATACAGTGCGTTCCTGCACTTTCCAAGTGAAGCAGTGCAGCACAGCACGGTGACTTGCTGCACTGCACTATGCTACTTTGCTATAAATACGGCTCGTAGCATTCAACAAATTCATTTGTGCAAACTGTGTTCTGCATACTGAGAATTTCACATTCCGAGGTAATTGCACTGGTGTAGTAACGGTAGTTGGTAAATATGGAATGTTACATATACAATCTATTCGTTTAGTCTAGAACATAGATATGCCAGTCAAAATGTACTTATCAATCAACATTTCCAAAGGTCAGAGCGATGCCATTTTCCGTTCCAACAAATACAGGTGCTCACACAGTTTTGTTAGAAGGGCAGCACTCTCCGGTTTGTAGGAGAGTAAGGGCCCAGCCTAAAGTGTTGCATAGAATTTCGTGGTTGGCGCTATGCTATGCTAGCATGCAGAATACCAAAGCTGATGTTCTCTGCCCCTTTATCTCACTCTTAAAGGTTTCTGCTTTTTCCCTCTATCATTTATTTTTCAGCTTTCTCTTCCTCTTTCTGTCCCCCTTGAGTTTCGTCTTCTTGCTTTAGGTCAAAGTTTGATGCGTGAAAACAAGTGCTGGTTCCCAGAAATGAATGCTGGTGGACCCCAGCTGCACCCACTGGCTCAAAGAATGCACTGCTATTCTCTCTCCACCTTTGTGCTCCAATATTTTAGAAGAAGCAGTAGTCCCAAGAACCATGCTCATTTTCTAACAACAGCCTTATGATCAAAATTGGCTTCTATTTTCAAGAGGAACTGCACTACAAAGCTCTGTGATCTGGCACACCTGGACACTGTTCACAAAAAGAGGGGGGGGGACTGGGAGATTATTGGTCCAGTGTACAATCTCCCAATTCTAATAAGCACAATAAACTTAGTACACTGTTCCAAAGAAAAAGAGAGTCGATAAACACAGGGCTAGAGATAGTCAGTAGTTAAAGAGAGCCCTCACACACCCAATAGGATGTCAAGCTTCATCACTGGGCAATCTCCTCGCCAGACCGGCGCTGCAATGCCTGACGGGCCACCCCTATTGCGGTGGTGGTGCTTAACGGGAGATCATCTACTGAATTTGGTTCGACCTAGGATGAATACTGACTGTTGGAATACGTAGGAGAGAGGGAAGAAGTTAAAATTGGCTCCGAACCATAAGCATCACATTTAATAAGTCAGGGATAGGTTCAGGCCAAGATTAAAAGAAAAAGGGGGAGTGCTGATGGGAATAATGTTCCACTGCACTCCACACAGGGATAAAAAGGAAGCACTGGCACTGTGATGTGATTTGCCTGGAGAGCAGAGATCTGGAACTACACGATTATTTTAAGAGAGGAAAGCGTGAGATAATGAAAAAACATTCATATTTATTTACTGTTTTTTTGTACAGTGGAAGCCAGGACCTGTGGGTGTCAGAGCGCTGTACACTTTAGAGAAACAAGGAAATGGCTTAAAAAAAAGAGGAAACTGCATTTGAGTATAAGAAAGAAACTAGCATGACAGTGACCTGCAGAGTGAACCGAAAACAGTGACACGGAACAAATACTCCACTAAAACCTAATAAAATCATGGCAGTCATGAATAGAAGGATTTATCGTAAAGCGTTCATGTAGTAAGCAGGGCCACGATATTTCTCTTCATACTAGGTAATAATTGGGCCCTATGAAAAATGTATTGAGTTCCTTCTTGAAAAGTATCAGTAGCCCTTTTCCTTGCATGTAAAGGTCCCATTGAACAACACTTGAAATCATTATGAGTAATACCCGTAATAGAAGCTACATGTATTATTGAACAATTATTTCCAATATTTTAACACATTAGTAAGTTGGGAGCTTCATTGAAGACATTGGTATCAAGAGGCGGAGTAATGCTACAGTATGTGTTTTGTGAATAGGTTTTGTTATAAACAAACTCACACGTCAAAATAGGATTAGACTTAAAAACCTTTCCAGTTCATTATCCGTTGCAAACATTTATAATTTTATATAAAAGGTAAAACAGAATAGCAGTAGTTGAACTGGGGCAGAGGTAACACCATAAGAAAAAAAACAGGAAATGACCCTAATGCTCATAGTGCGCTGTAGTAAAAGTAGGAGATATTACAAACCTAATATGAAAAATAGCCATTGGTTCTCAATGAATCGGCACCAAACTCTGTCCCAATTTTACCAAAATTTTCCAAGTGGTTGTGTGACTTTTTTCTGTACCCCGAAGCAATATCTATTTACAGAGCTAAGCAAAGCCGTATTTGTTTGGCTTTCTGTGACTGTAAGAAAAGGTAATAGAACACTCGCCAAGACAATAACCAAGATGCTAGCCAAGACACTCGACATAGGGTGCGAGGTCCCCGCACTGCTAACTTCCTGCTCAGCCCAGGCCCCAGGGCGCAGGCTTGTCTGGTGAAGGGCAGGCCCTGCTCCTCGCCATAAACACTGCCACCTACCAGCAACTCCCAGATCCACAAGGAATGGGGCGGCTGCAGGTATTTCTCCAGACATTCTCTCTCTAGCATTGGGAACACCGCGTTGTGCCCCCCTGGGACCACGTGCTGGCCACTGACGGCTACTGCACCTACATTCAAGAGGAATGGAGTAATTACTTTCACATGGACTTATGCTCACAGACCTATAAACCACCTGCTGACCACTGATATTCACTGCACCCGCATCCTGGAGTGATAGCTGCCCAGTCAGGCCTCTGCAAAGTGCACCCAACATCCAGTGTTAACCTCTCCTGCACCATCCCGCCTAGCAGGACAGCTGTATGCACCAGCTTCCTAAGGAGCACAAGTGCACCACTCCTCCACACCTGGTGTGCGTTTCCATGCCATGGTGGATGACCAGTGAGAAGGGGCAGCTCGGCTACTAGGGCCAACTGGACACAGCCCCTACACATCGCTACCCACTCTGCACCCATTCAAGGCCCTGGCAGACCCATCCGCAGGGGCACCCAGATGACACATATGGGAAGGAAGGCTGAACAACTATTTTTGCGCCATGTACAAAAGAGATGGCATGAATAAGAAGTCCCTCCACCTGCACTTTTGGGGCAAAGAAATCTACAAACTACTTGAAACCTTGCCCTCCACAGGGACTGAGGATGACTATGAAACAGTTGTGTGAGTCCTCGATGCGCAACTCAACCTGGATTTAGAGCGTTTAAAACTGTGCTGAGAGACATCAAGACAATGAGAACATCGTTGCCTTCCACGTTCATCTTCTACAACTTGCTAGCACGTGAATAAATGACGACCAACCCAAGGAAGAACGCATCCAGCTCATTCAGGGCTGCTGTTCTGCAACACTAAGGGAACTCACTGTATGGCAGCCTGGTATTTCACCGGGTGCCATCCTGGTCCTGGACCGCTTACACAAGCTATCTAACAGTTGGATGGAAGAGACGGAATTAGCCCTCAAACGGACAGCCCATGCCATGGTCTCATCGGACCTAAGATCCCAAAGGTCAAGACAGAGTGGGTCGAAGTAATATCGCGATGGACTGGTAGGCCCAAAATGGCCACGTCCTCACCTCCCTCCCGGATGTCATTGAGAAAGGCAACCGAAAACTATTTCCCTGCTCCCATGTCACCAAATAATGGACTGGTACCCTCCAGAGCTGCCACAAAGCAGAGGAGTTAGGCCTTGTTTTCTTCGCCTAGCACATACACACTGACCAAACGAGTGTAATCATGAAGGAGTTCCCCAGTCTGTTCCAGGGCCTTAGCCGCCTACAAAACAGACAAGTGGAGCTCTATATTGACCCTACCATCTAGCCAGTGGTGTTCCACCACCAACGCTTCCCCTTCCACCTTCAACCTCAAGTGTAAGAAGAGCTGAGGAAGCTGGAGCACTTAGATGCTTAGATCAAAGGGAAAGTAGGGAGGCCTACCCCATGTGTGTCCCCACTAGTTGTCGCTCCCAAACCAAGACAGCCATGAGCAATGCATCTCTTCATCGACATACGACTCCCAAACACAATGATATGCTGTGAAAGACATTTATTACAGGTGATGGATGATATCATCTATGACCTTAAAGAGGCGCAATAATTTTCTAAGCTAGACTTCAATGCGCGTTACCACTACCTCAAGCTGCACCCCATGCATCGGTACATTACACCTTCTCTACCCACCTCGACCTGAGGAGAATTTGGGAATTTTGTCTGTCACAAAGGTGTTCCAGAATACTATCAGGGAGGATCTGTCCAGCCTTGCAGGCATGCTTAACATTAGCAATGACATCCCCATATAGTCCAACAAAGAGCATCATAAGTGCCACCCTAGCCCATCTTGCCGAGCACGGCCTGACTCTACATAAGGAGAAGTGCTCCGTCTTTGAGCTATCAATCAAGTTCTTTGGTTATATCTTCTCCAGGATAAGGAAAGCAGATCGACCTAATGAAGGCTGAAGCCTTCCGCAAGGCACCAACAACCAGAATTGCAGGGTAAGTACAGACTTTTCTGGGCCTAGCCACATACTGTGACCAGTTCAGCCCAAACCTCACATCCTTGTTGGAACCCTTAAGTGCCCTCATGAAGGTAGACAGCAAATGGGACTGGACTGACCAGACAGAGGAGGCTTTCCAAAGCCTAAAAGAGGCCCTTATGAGCGCTGCCACAATTGCACGCTCTGATCCTGGATGGAACTCAGAACTGGTCTTCAATGCCTGCCCTGTAGGGCTGGGGGCTACCTGTAGGAGGCTGGCCTGGCTTATAGTGGGTACCTAGTGGTGCTTACACCTTGTGCAGGTCCAGGTATCCCTTATTAGTAGATTAGTAGTGTTCTAGCAGCTTAGGCTCATAGAGGTAGCTATAGCAGAGCAGCTTAGGCTGAACTAGGAGACATGCAAAGCTCCTACTATACCACTTATATCATATAGCACTATATCATAAGAAAACACAATACTCAGAGTTACTAAAAATAAAGGTACTTTATTTTAGTGACAATATGCCAAAAGTATCTCAGAGGATATACTCCCTTGGGAGGTAAGTAAAATACACAAAATATACACACAAACCAAAATCAGGTAAGTAAAACACTTAGAAAAGTAGTGCAAACACTGTAGAACACAATAGAATGCAATAGGAGACAATAGGCCTAGGGGGAACACAAACCATATACTCCAAAAGTGGAATTCGAACCATGAATGGACCCCAGGACAAGTGTAGTGTGTATAGGGTTGCTGGGAGTGTAAGAAGACACTAAGGGTGTCCAAGATACCCCACCCCAAGACCCTGAAAAGTAGGAGTAAAGTTACCCTACTACCACAGAAAGACAGTAAAGTCGAGATAGAGGATTCTGCAAAGACAACAACTGACTACAAAGCACTGAAGATGGATTCCTTGACCTGAGGACTTGTAAAGGAAGGGGACCAAGGCCAAGAGTCACGCAAGTGCCCAGGGGAGGCAGGAGCCCACTAAACCCCGAATGAAGGTGCAAAAGGACTGCCTCCGGGTGGAAGAAGCTGAAGATTCTGCAACAACGGAAGGTGCCAGGAACTTCTCCTTTGGTCAGAAGATGTCCCACGGCAAGATGGAGGAAGCAGAGTTGTTTCCATGCAGAAAGACCACAAACAAGCCTTGCTAGCTGCAAGAGTTGTTTTTGAAGATATTGGGTGCTGCCAGGGCCCAGGAAGGACCAGGAGGTCGCTCCTTGGAGGAGGAGGCAGAGGGGGATCTCAGCAACAGAGAGAGCCCACGGCACGGCGGTCATCTCAGCACAACAAAAGAGGGCCCCACGAAGTCGGTGGTCAACTCAGCGAGTTGAGCAATGCAGGACGGAGTGTTGGGGACCTGGGCTAGGCTGGGAACGAAGGAACGCTTGCAAGAGTGCACAGAAGCCCTAGCAGCTGCAGATCATGCAGTACACAGGATTACTGTCTGGCGTGGGGAGGCAAGTACTTACCTCCACCAAATTTGGGCAGAAGGGCCACTGGACTGTCGGAGCCACTTGGATCCAGCTCCTGTGTTCCAGGGACCACGCTCGTCAAGATGAGAGGGGACCCAGAGGACCGGTGATGCAGAAGTTTGGTTCCTGCGTTAGCAGGGGGAAGATTCCGTCGACCCACGGGAGATTTCTTCTTGGCTTCCAGTGCAGGGTGAAGGCAGACAGCCCTCAGAGCATGCACCACCAGGAAACAGTCGAGAAAGCCGGCAGGATTAGGTGCTACAGTGTTGCTGGTAGTTGTCTTGCCACTTTGTTGCAGTTTTGCAGGTGTCCTGGAGCAGTCAGAGGTCGATCCTTGGCAGAAGTCAAAGAGGGAAATGCAGAGGAACTCTGGTGAACTCTTGCATTCGTGATCTCAAGAGAAACCCACAGGAGCCCTCAGAGGAGGATTGGCTACCTAAGGTAAGAGCCTATCAGGAGGGGTCTCTGCCGTCACCTGCTGGCACTGGCCACTCAGAGGTCTCCATTGTGCCCTCACACCTCTGCATTTAAGATGGCAGAGGTCTGGGACACACTGGAGGAGTTCTGGGCACCACCCCTGGGGTGGTGATGGACAGGGGAGTGGTCACTCCCATTTCCTTTGTCCAGTTTCGCACCAGAGCAGGGGCTGGGGGCTCCCTGAACCGGTGTAGACTGGCTTATGCAAGGAGGGCACCATCTGTGCCCTTCCAAGCATTTCCAGAGGTTGGGGGAGGCTACTCCTCCCCAGCCATTAACACCTATTTCCAAAGGGAGAGGGTGTAACAGCTTCTCTCAGAGGAAATCCTTTGTTCTGCCTTCCTGGGACTGGGCTGCCCTACCCCAGGAGGGCAGAAACCTATCTGAGGGTTGGCAGCAGTGGTAGCTGCAGAGAAAACCCCAGAGAGCTAGTTTGGCAGTACCCAGGGTCCATGCTGGAGCCCCAGGGATGCATGGGATTGGCACCCCAGTACCAAATTTGGCATGGGGGGACAATTCCATGATCTTAGACATGTTACATGGCCATGTCGGAGTTACCATTGTGAAGCTACACATACGTATTGACCTATATGTAGTTCACACATGTAATGGTGTCCCCACACTCACAAAGTCCGGGGAAATTTCCCTGGACAAGAAGCATTTGATTTCCAAGCCCCGGGTACCTCTAGTGTACTGTACTAGGGACTTACCAGTAAATCAAATATGCCAATCATGGAAAGCCAGTTACATACACATTTTGTACAGGAGCACTTGTCCTTTAGCACTGGATAGCAGTGGTAAAGTGCCTAGAGTAACAAAAACAGCAAAAACAATGTCCAGCACACATCAACAACCTGAGAAACAGAGGCAAAAAGTTAGGGGAGACCACGCCAAGGATGAAAAGTCTAACACCAGTAAATAAAACTACTTAGTAATAATCATTGCAATAGGGTATTAAGCAGGCAAGCATAGTAAGTCAGGGGTTGCATGCCATGTGACACTTTTCAAACGTTTCCTAGTGATTAATGTTCCTTTTATTTGATTTTATGACATGAAAAGCGGGGAGTACATTTTACTGTCCTGTTTGGAGCAGGTGGTCTGGTGGCAAAAGTTACCAGGGAGTTTTTGTTGAAGACCTTGCACAGACTCGGTGCTTAGGGTACAATTGATCCACGCTAATAGGGTAACAAGGAGGGTAACTTTAGAGAAATGTTTGCTGGTCCTTCTCAGTATTAGACAGGACCAAAAGATGCTCATATTCTGTCAGGATGGTCACTCCACACTAAATTAACTGTTTACTCAATATAAAACAAAATAAATCCGGACTTGACAATTCTACAGGATGTCACTTTTTGACTTTCAATTAGTTTGTGGGAAATGGTCCTTTATGATGAATGCCCTTAATCTTGATTTTAAATCTCTTTTTCTTCTTGACTTGTTTAACTCTTGGGTTGGTGAGAGCAATATAGCGTCTTTATCTGCTATGTTTCAGATCGTGTAGTTTCGTCTGTGATAGATATATGAATGCCAGTTTTATCTTTTTTGCACATCGCCACAGAGTTGGCTGGTTGAAGATTGAGTAGGTGTTACTCAATTTCCTCACTCCTTAGGTTAATCTAGAGGGAGCGCAATGTATGAACCTAAAGCAGTGCACACATTGTCATTAAATGTTCTACAAAACGAATGTAATGAAAGAGTGACAGTGATGATCACATTGGACTTCGGGCACAGGGCAGTGCTTAATTTGAGCCAATGTTTTCCAGTGCTTGTCACCACCACTCAATTGTTATCATCGGCTCTTATGGCAGTCTGCCATATGGTGGCACTGTTTGTCTAATTTAGAGGTGAGCGCAACAGTTATTTATTAATTCAATATACATTCCAATAACTAAAATCAGCCACCCAAGCCATTTTCATGGCTTTTGGGGTCCTGGAATAGTCTGAATTGTTAAACTTGTAGGAGTGTGATGGTTAGTAGTTCCATTGGTACTGTCATTGGCAGCTCTGGCAGGAGCCATGAGCGGTGCCTCATGGAGAGGTCAGTGGCCCTTATTTTTTCGCAAATGAAGCACTGGCACTGTGATGTGATTTGCCTGGAGAGCAGAGATCTGGAACTACATGATTATTTTAAGAGAGGAAAGCATGAGATAATGAAAAAACATTCATATTTATTAACTGTTTTTTTGTACCGTGTGAGCCAGGACCTGTGGGTGTCAGAGCGCTGTACACTTTAGAGAAACAAGGAAATGGCTTAAAAAAAAGAGGAAACTGCATTTGAGTATAAGAAAGAAACTAGCATGACAGTGACCTGCAGAGTGAACTGAAAACAGTGACACGGAACTCCACTAAAACCTAATAAAATCATGGCAGTCATGAGCAGAAGGGTTTATCGTAAAGCGTTCATGTAGTAAGCAGGGCCATGATATTTGTCTTCACATTAGGTATCAATTGGGCCCTATGAAAAATTTATTGAGTTCCTTCTTGAAAAGTATCAGTAGCCCTTTTCCTTGCATGTAAAGGTCCCATTGAACAACACTTGAAATCATTATGAGTAATACCCGCAATAGAAGCTACATGTATTGTTGAACAATTATTTCCAATATTTTAACACATTAGTAAGTTGGGAGCTTTATTGAAGACAATGGTATAAAGAGGCGGAGTAATGCTACAGTATATGTTTTGTGAATAGGTTTTGTTATAAACAAACTCACACGTCAAAATAGGATTAGACTTAAAAACCTTTCCAGTTCATTATCCGTTGCAAACATTTATAATTTTATATAAAAGGTAAAATAGAATAGCAGTTGTTGAACTGGGGCAGAGGTAACACCATAAGAAAAAAACAGGAAAAAACCCTAATGTTAATAGTGCGCTGTAGTAAAAGTAGGAGACATTACAAACCTAATATGAAAAAAAGCCATTGGTTCCCACTGAATCGGCACCAAACTCTGTCCCAATTTTACCAACATTTTCCAAGGGGTTGTGTCACTTTTTTGTGTAGCCCGAAGCAATATCTATTTACAGAGCTAAGCAAAGCCGTATTTGTTTGGCTTTGTGTGACTGTAAGAAAAGGTATTAGAACATTGGAACGTTGGCAGCTCCATTGAAAACAATGGAGTGCTGCGGGCTTTTACTGGCCGGTAAAAGCCCGCAGCGCCAACATTCCAATGTTCTCTTTGTTCGCAGCAAGAGCTGTGAACAAAGCCTCACGGAGCCCGAGGGGATTTTAATCCCCTCGGGCTTCGTGAGGAATTTGTTTTATCTAATAGAACATTCTGCCCTGAGTGGCAGAATGTCTAATAGCCTTAGAACCCGCCGTAGCCGGCTCTACCGGCTATTAAAGGCCTTTTCCCTTGTTAAATGACCTCGCCTTCGGCTCGGGCATTTAATGCGGGAGCGGGCCTTTAATAGCCGGTAGATGCCGCTACGGCGGGTTCAAAGGCTATAATAGAACACTCGTCAAGACAATAACCAAGGTTCTAGCCAAGACACTCAACATAGGGTGCGAGGTCCCCGCACTGCTAACTTCCTGCTCAGCCCAGGCCAGTGCTTAATATGTGCTTGTTGTTCCTGGTGCGGAGCATCAGCACTTATTTCTGAGGGCCGGCGCTTAGTTTTCTGCCTCACACATTTACTGCCAGTAAAAGACACGTGGGAAAGACGGAGGAATAGAAAAACGAAAAAGCGTCAGAAAGGGGAAAAGCAGGAAGCTGACAGAGTGAGCAGAAGGGGCAGGGAGTGACTGTGAATGGACTGAAGAGCCCGGGGGTGGCTTTAGGATTGCGCTGCCTCAGTATTATGTGCTCGCACTTTTAATTGCAGCCGCTGCATGTTGAAGAGGAGAGCTTTGAGCACCGGCACCTTTTTATTTACAAATTAAATACTGGCCCAGGCCCCAGTGCGCAGGCTTGGCTGGTGCAGGGCAGGCCCTGCTCCTCGCCATAAACACTGCCACCTACCAGCAATTCCCAGATCCAAAAGGAATGGGGCAGCTGCAGGCATTTCTCCAGATATTCTCTCTTTAGCATTGGGAACACCGCCTTGTGCCCCCCTGGGACCACGTGCTGGCCACTGACAGCTACTGCACCTACATTCAAGAGGAATGGAGTAATTACTTTCACATGGACTTATGCTCACAGACCTATAAACCACCTGCTGACCACTGATATTCACTGCACCTGCATCCTGGAGTGATAGCTGCCCACTCAGGCCTCTGCAAAGTGCATCCAACCTCCAGTGCTAACCTCTCCTGCACCATCCCGCCAAGCAGGACAGCTGTATGCACCAGCTTCCTAAGGAGCACTAGTGCACCACACCTCCACACCTGGTGTGCGTTTCCATGCCATGGCGGATGACCAGTGAGTGGGGGCAGCTCGGCTACTAGCGCCAACTGGACACAGCCCCTACACATCGCTACCCACTCTGCACCCATTCAAGGCCCTGGCAGACCCATCCACAGGGGCACCCAGATGACACATATGGGAAGGAAGGCTTAACAACTATTTTTGCGCCATGTACAAAACAGATGGCATGAATAAGAGGTCCCTCCACATGCACTTTTGGGGCAAAGAAATCTACAAACTACTTGAAACCTTGCCCTCCACAGGGACTGAGGATGACTATGAAACAGTTGTGTGAGTCATTGATATGCAACTCAACCTGGATTTTGAGCGTTTAAAACTGTGCTTAGAGACATCAAGACAATGAGAACATCGATGCCTTCCACGTTCATCTTCTACAACTTGCCAGCACGTGAATAAATGACGACCAACCCAAGGAAGTACACATCACGCTCATCCAGGGCTGCTGTTCTGCAACACTAAGGGAACTCACTGTATGTCAGCCTGGCATTTCACCATGTGCCATGCTGGTCCTGGTCCGCTCACACAAGCTATCTAACAGTTGGATGGATGAGATGGAATTAGCCCTGAAACGAACAGCCGTCCATGCCGTGGTCTCATCGGACCTAAGATCCCAAAGGTCAAGGCAGAGAGGGTCGATGGAATGTCGCGATGGGCTGATAGGCCCAAAATGGCCACGTCCTCACCTCCCTCCCAGATGTCAGATGCAGAAAGCTGGCCCCCATCATGGTCAGTGAAGTGGTGGTTTCAGCTTTAATAGACACAGGAGCGTCTTTTAATATTATGAACTATGAACAGTATGAAAAGCTTCAGTCGTAGTTCCAGCTGGGAAACTCCAAAGCCCAAATCTTTGCATACAGAAGCAAGCACATGCTGAGCCTACTGTGGGCAATCAAGCTGGTCATTGAAAAAGGCAACCGAAAACTACTTACCTTCTCTCATGTCACCAAATAATGGACTGGTACCCTCCAGAGCTGCCACAAAGCAGAGGAGTTAGGCCTTGTCTTCTTCGCTAGCACATACACACTGACCAAATGAGTGTAATCATGATGGAGTTCCCCAGTCTGTTCCAGGGCCTTAGCCGCCAACGAAACACCCAAGTGGAGCTCTAGATTGACCCTACCATCTAGCCAGTGGTGTTGCACCACCAACGCTTCCCCTTCCACCTTCAAGCTCAAGTGTAAGAAGAGCTGAGGAAGCTGGAGTACTTAGATACTTCAATCAATCAATCAGAACATTTATAGAACGCGCTACTCACCTGAGAGGGTGTCAAGGCTCTGGAGGGGGGGGAGTTATTGCTGCTCGAAAAGCCAAGTCTTGAGGAGTTTCCTGAAGGCAAGATGGTCCTGGGTGGTTCTTAGGTGTGCGGGGAGGGAGTTCCATGCTTTAGCTGCCAGGTAGGAGAATGATCTGCCTCCGGCGGTGGTTCTGCGGATCCATGGGACGGTGGCGAGGGCGAGGCTGGCTGAGCGAAGCTGACGGGTGGGCGTGTAGAACGAGAGGCAGCTTTTGAGGTATTTGAGGCCCATGTTGTGGAGAACTTTGTGTGCGTGGGCGAGGAGCCTGAAGGTGATCCTCTTGTTGACGGGGAGCCAGTGCAGGTGTTTCAGGTGGGCGGATATGTGGCTGTGCCGAGGGAGGTCGAGGATGAGGCGTGCGGAGGCGTTCTGTATGCGTTGTAGACGTTTCTGAAGCTTTGCGGTGGTCCCTGCGTATAGGGTGTTTCCGTAGTCCAAACGGCTTGTGACGAGGGCATGGGTGACTGACTTTCTGGTTTCGGCGGGGATCCATCAGAAGATTTTTCGGAGCATGCGTAGGGTGTTGAAGCATGCTGACTTGACGGCGTTGACTTGCTTGGTCATTGTGAGGAGGGGGTCCAGGATGAATCCGAGGTTGTGTGCGTGATCCGAGGGGGTAGGTGCGGTGCCCAGCGCCGTGGGCCACCAGGAGTTGTCCCAGGCGGATGGGGATTGTCCGAGTATGAGGACCTCCGTCTTGTCTGAGTTCAGTTTTAGGCGGCTGATCTTCATCCAATCCGCGACGTCTTTCATTCCTTCCTGTAGATTGGTTTGGCGGTGGTAGGGTCTTTCATGAGGGAGAGTATCAGCTGGGTGTCGTCGGCGTAGGAGATGATGTTGAAGTTGTGTTTGCGTGCGATGGCAGCGAGGGGGCTCATGTAGATATTGAAGAGGGTGGGGCTGAGCGAGGATCTTTGGGGTACGCCGCAGATGATCTCGGTGGGTTCTAAGCGGAAGGGAGGGAGGTGGACTCTCTGGGTTCTTTCGGAGAGGAACGAGATGATCCATTCTAGGGCCTGCCCTAGGATTCCAGTGGTGCAGAGGCGGGTTATTAGGGTGCGATGGCACACAGTGTCGAAGGCAGCCAAGAGGTCCAGGAGGATGAGGGCGGTTGTTTCTCCATTGTCCATCAGAGTCCTGATGTCATCGGTGACTGCGATGAGGGTGGTTTCTGTGCTGTGATTGGCTCAGAATCCAGATTGGGAGGGGTCGAGCGAGTTGTTAGCCTCAAGAAAAGCGGTCAGCTGCTTATTGACAGTCTTCTCGATGACCTTGGCCGGGAAGGGGAAGAGAGAGATGGGGCAGAAGTTCTTCAGGTCGTTGGAGTCAGCCGTGTTTTTTTTTAGGAGGGCGTTGACTTCTGCGTGTTTCTAGCTCTCAGGGAAGGTGGCTGATGCAAACGAGCTGTTGATGATGTTCCGGAGATGGGGGGCGATGACGGAGTCGGCTTTGATGAAGATGTGATGAGGGCAAGGGTCTGAGGGGGAGCCGGAGTGGATGGTGTTCATGATGCTTCTGGTCTCTTCTGAGCTGACAGGGGTCCAGTAGCTGAGTGTAGTGGTGGGGGCTGCAGGTTTGGAGGTAGGGGGCGGGGTCAGGGGTCTGAAGCTGTTGTGTAGATCTAAGATCTTTCGGTGGAAGAACGTAGCGAGGGAGTTGCAGAGTTCTTGTGAGGGTGTGATGTCGTTGGAGCTGGCGCTGGGGTTGGAGAGCTCTTTGATGATGTTGAAGAGTTCTTTGCTGTTGTGGGTGTTGTTGTCTAGTCGCTCTTTGAATGAAGTCCTTTTGGTGGAGCGGATCAGCTGGTGGTGTTCACGGGTGGTGGTCTTGAGGGCTGTCATGTTTTCTGTGGTTCGTTCTCTGCGCCAGGTTTTTTCGAGGGTTCGGCAGGATTTCTTAGATTCTTTGAGGGCGTCCGTGAACCATAGGGGTTTCCTGGTGCTGGTCCCGCTTGTTTTTTTTTAAAATGGTGTGAGGTTTTCGTCACAGTTGGTGATCCACTGTGTGAGGCTGTGGGCTGCGTTGTTGGCATCCGTGGTGTTGGCTGGTGGGTTTTGGCTCAGTGTTGAGAGGAGCTGCTCTGTGGAGATTTTGCTCCAGCGTCTACGGGGGATTTGTTGTGTGCAAAGGTGGTGAGTCTCCTGTTTGAAGGTGAAGTGGACGCATCTGTGGTCGGTCCAGTGTAGTTCGGAGGAGTGGCTGAAGGAGATGTGGTTGCTGGTGGAGAAGATGGGGTCGAGTGTCTGGCAAGCGGAATGGGTGAGGGTGTTCACCAGTTGCTTGAGTCCGAGGTTGGCGAGGTTGTCGAGCAGGGTGGTGGTGTTGTTGTCGTTGTTTTTCTCCAGGTGGAAGTTCAGGTCCCCGAGGAGGATGTATTCTGGTGAGGCTAGGGCGTGTGGGCTGATGAAGTCTGTGATGGTTTCGCTGAATTGGGCACGTGGGCCTGGGGGTCTGTAGACGAGTGTACCTCTGAGGGTGGTTCTGGGGTCAGTGTGGATCTGGAAGTGTACGTGTTCGGCGGCGAGGGGGGTGTCTTCGGTGGAGGTCGTGATGTTGATGGTGTTCCTGTAGATGATGGCGATTCCTCCTCCGATTTGGGTAACGCGATCCTTCCGGGCGATCTTGTAGCCGTTGGGGATGGCTATGGCGATGTCTGGAGCCGATGAGGCTTTCATCCAGGTTTCTGTGATGAAGGCGACGTCTGGTGCTGTTGTGTCCAGGAGGTCCCATAGTTCGATGGCGCGCTTGTGGACGGAGCGTGTGTTGAGGAGGATGCACTTGAGGTGGCTGTTGTTGCGAGGGCTGGTGGGTGGTCTGCAGGTTCGGCGGGATGTTTATTTGCAGGCTTGGCAGGTGAAGGGTCCATGTGTTCGTTTAGGGCTGGCTTGGTAGTAGGTGGCTGTTCGTCCGGTGTTGAGGGCGTAGAGGTAGGCGGCGTTGTATTTTAGTCGGGTGCTTTGAGTGCGGTGGGGGCCAGGGGTTCTGGCGCTGGGTGCGGTCCAGGCGCGGACGGGCGCAGACGGGCTTGCCTTTGGCACGCCTTTGGTGCGTCTGCGGCGCCGCCGCGCAGCGGCCGCCATAAAAAGGGAGGAGGGGACAGCTGGGAGGTAAGGACAGCAAATGGGAGCAGGGGGGGCGGGCTGCACGGGTGGCAGCGGCAGGAAAAATGTGCAAAATAAATCAAAAAGGAAATCAAAAAGGAAACACCAAAAAGGAAAGAAAATGCTAGAAAAACGTGGCAGGGGCCTGGGCAAGCGGAGCTGCAGCGGCGGGGAAGCGACCTACCTGAGGGTCAAGGGTCGATGTCTCTGCCACGCAGCGGCCGCCATAAGAAGGGAGGGGGGAGGAGGGGACAGCTGGGAGGCGGGAGGGAAGGACAGCAAATGGGAGAGGGGGCGGGGATGCACGGGTGGCAGCGGCATGAAAAATGTGCAAAATAAATCAAAAAGGAAATAAAAAAGGAAACGCCAAAAAGGAAAGAAAATGCTAGAAAAACGTGGCAGGGGCCTGGGCAGGCAGAGCTGCAGCAGCTGGAAAGCGACCTACCCGAGGTCCAAGGGTCGCTGTCTCTGCCGCGCAGCAGTCGCCATAAGAAGGGAGGGGGGAGGAGGGGACAGCTGGGAGGTGGGAGGGAAGGACAGCAAATGGGAGCAGGGGGGGCGGGGCCGCACGGGTGGCAGCGGCGGGAAAAATGCGCAAAATAAATCAAAAAGGACATCAAAAAGGAAATGCCAAAAAGGAAAGAAAACGCTAGAAAAACTTGGCAGGGGCCTGGGCAGGCGGACCTGCAGCGGCGGGGATGCAAAGGTTAAGTAGGGAGGACCACCCCCTGTGTGTCCCCACTAGTTGTCGCTCCCAAACCAAGACAGCCATGAGCAGTGCATCTCTTCATCGACATGCGACTCCCAAACACAATGATATGCTGTGAAAGACATTTATTACAGATGATGGATGACATCATTCATGACCTTAAAGAGGCAAAATAATTTTCTAAGCTAGACCTCAATTCGGGGTACCACTACTTCAAGCTAGACCCCATGCATCGGTACATTACACCTTCTCTAGCCACCTCGACCTGAGGAGAATTTTGGCATTTTGTCTGTCACAAAGGTGTTCCAGAATACTATCAGGGAGGATCTGTCCAGCCTTGCAGGCATGCTTAACATTAGCAATGACATCCCCATATAATCCAACAAAGAGCATCATAAGTGCCACCCTAGCCCATCTTGCCGAGCACGGCCTGACTCCAAATAAGGAGAAGTGCTCCGTCTTTGAGCCATCATTCAAGTTCTTTGGTTATATCTTCTCCAAGGAAGGAAAGCAGATCGACCTAATGAAGGCTGAAGCCATCCGCAAGGCACCAACAACCAGAATTGCAGGGCAAGTACAGACTTTTCTGGGCCTAGCCACATACTGTGACCAGTTCATCCCAAACCTGACATCCTTGTTGGAACCCTTAAGGGCCCTCATGAAGGTAGACAGCAAATGGGACTGGACTGACCAGACAGAGGAGGCTTTCCAAAGCATAAAAGAGGCCCTTATGAGCGCAGCCACAGTTGCATGCTCTGATCCTGGATGGAGCTCAGAACTGGTCTTCAAAGCCTGCCCTGTAGGGCTGGGGGCTACCTGTAGGAGGCTGGCCTGGCTTATAGTGGGTACCTACTGGTACTTACACCTTGTGCCAGGTCCAGTTATCCCTTATTAGTAGATTAGTAGTGTTCTAGCAGCTTAGGCTGATAGAGGTAGCTATAGCAGAGCAGCTTAGGCTGAACTAGGAGACATGCAAAGCTCCTACTATACCACTTATATCATATAGCACTATATCATAAGAAAACACAATACTCAGAGTTATTAAAAATAAAGGTACTTTATTTTAGTGACAATATGCCAAAAGTATCTCAGAGGATATACTCCCTTGGGAGGTAAGTAAAATACACAAAATATACACACAAACCAAAATCAGGTAAGTAAAACACTTAGAAAACTAGTGCAAGCACTGTAGAACACAATAGAATGCAATAGGAGACAATAGGCTTAGGGGCAACACAAACCATATACTCCAAAAGTGTAATGCGAACCACGAATGGACCCCAGGCCTAGTGTAGTGTGTAGAGGGTCGCTGGGAGTGTAAGAAAACACTAAGGGTGTCCACGATACCTGTGGTATCTTGTATTTCCTGTGTTAGTTCATCCCTGGCCCAGGTGTCCCCTATGACCCTTATCATAATGGGCTCTCCCAACAAGATTCCAGGAGGAGAGCTTAGACTGTCGTGGAAGATCTGAGGGTGACAAGGACTGTGATGTGAGGTGGCTGGGGCGTTGCATTATTAAACTTATCATGTCATCGGTATTGCTTTCCTGTGTGATCATTGGCCATCCCTACACTGGCGACGAGGATGGGATCCTGTGATGCAAAAGAGAACACGCCCCAACACGGCAAGTTGTGAACAGCACATACGAACTGTGAAGAAGGATTAATTGAGCGCTGTAGTCCTGAGACAGATTCCGGTGAGGCAGTGTCTTTTACTTTTCACAAGGGATGGTGAAATTTAAATGTGACCCTGCAGTGTACAGGCAAAGTCATAGGATGTGAAAGCTTGCGTAACGACACAAGTGAACATCTGTCCTTTTAGCCAGCACTCTTGCACTGAAACCTTTAGGCAGTCTTGCCACATTTAATTAAGGGACATTACTATTACTGTCCAGCTCAGCGTGTGAGGAAAAGTGTAGTGGCTACGAATGTCAACTGTTTGTTACCTGGAAGTCTCTATATCTAGCAGCTAAATTGTGGCAATAACTCTCCAGCTAAAGATCAAAGGTGTAAAGTGGTTTAAGTCTGAATTGGCTGTGAGGCATGCCGATTATATCAATAATTGTGCCTCTGGGAATTCACCACAAAGGCCAGCAGCTATAAATCTGCAGCGTGCTCTGGGCGTTTCATTTAGAATGTTCATATCACTTCAGGGAATTCCTCTCAGCTGAGGCAGAGCGCACGCACTTTGCATGCATAACCAAGGAAGAAACAAATAGTTCAAGGAATCTTCATGCCAATATGACTTAAACAACTGCTGTATTTAAAAAATGTGTAACATTTTATAGAAGTAAACCTCAATAAGGGACATCAAGTCGTTTTTCTCAAGATACAGCTGCCATTTCCCCATAACAGAATTTATGTGCTATTTGCACCATGTAGTGGACAAACCTGAAAGGTGTCAGGGAGCAAGAAAATAACATAGGAGATTTCAGCAGACCTCTGTGTCTGAATCGAACACATTAGAACAGAGGGTACTAAAGAGATACAGTGATCCACACACTAGAAGTATTCAGAGTACAAAGGAAATAAATGTTTGCATAGTTAACAACAGTTGTGATACTCAAATTACAAATAATAAGATTGAAGGCACCCTTATGTATTACAATACAATTACATATGCTGTGTGTATTGATTACTTCCAAATTTAATAATAGAATATTCATGTAAAGTGCAAATAAATGTAATCAATATGAATATTTAAAATCAAGTGAAGAGCTACAAGTGGATAAAATATGAGGTTGTAGGTGCATATATGTGTCAAATAGTTTAGTACACAGGGATTTGACCAAGCACATAACTCGAATAGCATCTAACCACATAGTCCCCCACCATGCAAAACATCACGCAACCTCCATTCTTCTTAAACACCCCAGGGGAACCATCAATGACATGGAATAAGTGGAAAAAGGTTTTTAATAACTACCTTATAGTGTATGGCCCTAATATAAATGTCGAGAGAAAATTTGCGCTACTAGCACACTGCTTGGGAGCCGAAGGACAGGAAGTCTTAGAACACCTTCCAGATTTGTCAGATGAGGAAGGAAACAATTTGAATGCATATGAAATATGTATAAAGAAGCTAGATAAACACTACCTACCCAGGATTAGTACAATTCTAGAGAGGTATCATTTTGGCAAACGCTCACAAAGGGAGGGGGAGAGCATAGAGGACTTTGTGTCTGAGCTAAGGAGATTGGCTTCATCCTGTAAATTTGGTGCAACCTTGGAAGAGTGCATTCGTGACCAGTTCTTATTAATATACAACATTGAGAGGGTCCGTGAGGAGTTATGGCTCAAGGATGACCCCCCCTCAATGAGGTATTAATAGTATCAAAACAGGTAGAACATATGCTTTCGTGTGTAAAAGAACTTAGAGTTGAGAGTAAAAGTGCAACATCTGAGAATAAAGCAGAAGTAAATGTGGTGCAAGAAGAAGAAGGAAACTCAATATACATCCAATAAAGAGTTTAGAGGACAGTGTTTCAGATGCAGAATGACAGGTCACATGGCCAACTGGAAAGGGTGCCCAGCATGGAGGGCAGTATGTAAAGGGTGTGGCAAGAAAGGTCATTTTGTTGCATGTTGTAGATATAGATATAAGAAAAATGATAAAAGAAATAACACTGTCAAAGTTTCAGCGGTTTATGATGAAATTGTGTTGTAAGTGAATGATTCAGGCGAAGGTAATCCCAAAGACATCATAAAAATAGATAACACTGAGGTTGAAGCAATGTTTGATTCATGTTCACCTCTAACAATCATTTCTGACCAGGTATTTTGTAGAAATTTTGCAAACAAAGTAAAATTGTATGAAATGGACATACAACCTGGCGGGTATAGGGGTCAGCCAATAGCCATGAGAGGATACTTTTGGGGAACTATTCAATATGGAGAAACAGAAACACAAACTAAAGTCTATGTAGCAGAAAGGGTGACTACATTTTAAGCTGGCCTGTTCAAAAAAACATAGGAGTTATCTTGGACCCTAATGCATCACCTCAAATCAAAGTTCAATAACTACAAGAAAATTACTTTGTAAATACATTTCCAGACATTTTCACTGAAAAACTAGAATGCCTCAAAACATACATTCACAAAATAAAACTGAAGCAGAACGCAATTCCAGTTGTTTCTAAAGTCCAACGACTTCCAATTAGTATCCTAGGTGCTGTGAGGGATGAGTTAGAGAAACTTTGTAAGCAAAATGTCATTGAAACTGTTGAGGCTACGGAGTGGCTTGCTCCGATTGTAGTGGTTTGCAAAGCGGATAATAAAGTGAGATTATATGTGGACTTGCGTGCACTAAACAAGGAAGTAGTAGTAGACAGATTTCCCCTACCTACTATTGCAGAAATGTTCACCGCTTTAAAAGGAGCAAAGGTCTTTTCAACCCTAGATCCGGCCTCCGCATATTACCAAGTCAGATTACACCCAGATTCCCAAGACCTAACCTCTTTTATCACACCTATGGGTGCATATAAATTCAAACGTACGCCTTTTGGATTAATTTCAGCATCCTCGGTCTTCCAAAGAGCTATGACGGAAATCCTAAAGGGTATTCCAGGCGTTTTCTACTACCAGGATGATGTGCTAGTTTGTGGAGCAACCATCATGGAACATCAAGCTAGGGTTGAACAAGTCCTCAAAAGATTTAAGAAATTTGGCCTCACAGTGAGAGCGGACAAATGTCAATTTGCATGTCCAGAGATATCCTACCTAGGACACAAAATTTCAGGCAAAGGGATCCAACCGAAGGGAGCTCTTGTGAAATCAATAATAGATTTATCAACTCCATCAAACAAAGATGAACTTCGATAATTGGGATGGTGGAATTTTACAGTAAATTCAATTCTAACTTCTCTGAAAGAACATTCCACGTGAGATCACTTTTGAAATCCAAAACAGAATTTATGTGGGACTCCTTGTGTGATAAAGAATTCCAGGATGTGAAACAGTACCTCAGGAATGCAACCAACCTCAGTGCCTTTATACCAGGAAGGAAAGTGATAGTGACCACAGCCGCCAGCACAAATGTCTGGGAGCTGTCCTATCCCAAGTTGATAATAAAGGAGAAGTCACCATAGCGTTTGCCTCAAGATCATTGAGAGGAGCAGAAGCCAACTACTTGGTGATAGATAGAGAGGCATTGGCTGTATATTGGGACCCCCAAAAATTTAAAAACTTCATTTGGGGTAGTGAATTCAAGGTTAGAACTGATCACAAAGCACTAAAGGAGATATTTGAGAAGAAAGGTCTAGAAGCTATATCAAGTCGCATTAGTAAGTGGATAATCAATCTGCAGGAATACACATTCACAGTTGACTACATCCCAGGTGTAAAAAACAAAGCAGCAGACTGCCTATCCAGATTACCTCCCAGCACACATAGATTTGGGGATGACAAACAACTTTCAGAGGAGGAAGATGTTGTGCTCTCGAATGTCTGCGTAATATCTGAGGGGGTGATAACAGAAGCAGTATGGAAAACAAACCTCAGAGAAGATGAGGATCTGAATTTGGTCAGGCAGTACTTGAACAGCAAATGGCCGTCTAAAACCCAAATCAAAGACAAGCTGAAGGCATTTTGGTGTGGGAGAAATGAATTAGCAGAACATGATGACTGCTTGTTTAGAGGTACTAAACTGATACCCCCAAGTAATCTAAGACTGAAACTTATAAACAGAGCTCACGAGGGTCATTTTGGTGTGTCCAAAACCAAAGAGAGAATACAAATGGACGTTTGGTGGCCTGGTATGGATATCCAAATTGAAAGATGCATAAGGGAGTGTGTACCCTGCAATAAGAGTGACACAATTCTACTTACAAGAAAACCACCAATGCAGTTGCGTAAACTCCCAAAACACCCCTGGGATGAACTGGCACTGGACATTATAGGGCCCCTACAAGGTGAACAGGCCACACCATATATCATAGTTGTAATCGATTTGTACTCTAGGTGGCCTGAAATAAAAATCACAGCCGACATCAGCTCCAGTAGTGTCACAAAATATTTAAGCGAACTATTTGCAAGAGAAGGATTACCATCATCAATACAAATGGACAATGGTGTCCAATTCTGCTCAAATGAAATGCAAACATACATGAAAGAGAATGGCATAACACATTGTCGTTCAGCTTTATACCACCCAGAGACCAATGGAGCTGTTAAACGATTTAACAAAACTTTAAAAGAGATCATTCAGCTTGCTAAAGTAAATTCCCTCAACTGGAAGATGGAAATAGCCAAAATAATTATTGAATATCACCTGACTCCCCACCAAAGCACTCGAAAAACACCTTTTGAACTACTTAAAGGGAGAAAGCCCCATTCACAACTACTTCCATCATGGATGAAATGGGGAAAAGGATGGGTCACGATAAACACGAAACAGCCATGGAGACAGCAGGAAATCCGAAAACAGGAGAGGAGAAAGGAGAAATATGACAGAGATAATCACACAAAAGACAATAAGGTTTCGGTATGTGACTGGGTAAAGGTCAAGGCTCCCACGGGAAGCGCTAAGGACTCGAAATTCACAAGAGCAATGAGAGTGGTCAAATTGTTCCGCAATGCTGTGAAAACTGATGATGGCAGAATATGGAACCTAGGGAGGATAGCTCTAATCAAGCCTTCCTCCATTGGATATACAACCCACAATGCCTGTAGTGGAGGATCAAATAAAACAAACCACATGGAATTGTGGAATCCTCGTCAACACCGCCTGAAAGTGAAGGCACCTCATTGAGATATCCCTGTAGAGTACGAACACGACCCGTTCGACTACCGAAATATTTAATAGACTATGGGGGTCATTACAACATTGGCGGTAAAAGCCGCTTACTGCCGTGCAGAAAACCGCCAACACACCGCCGCGGAATTCCGCCACAGCTATTATGACCCACATCCAGAAATCCGACAAAATTCAGACACCCACACAAGTCCGCCACACCAAAGGTCAGTGATAAACTGGCGAAAACAAAACCTCCACCGTCACGCGAACAGAAATACGCCCATGCTATCATGACACACGAATCCATGCAGCGGTCTTTCAACCACGGTATTCCATTGGCGGTGCACACCGCCGCGCTCAAAATACACACACCCTTACAAAACACAGCCACATTGGACAATTCGAAATACACACACCTGATACACATACACACACCACTCCCACACACCCAATACTATATAAAACACCCACCCACATCAATCACAAACCCCTACGACCAAAAATTCAGTCCCCCTCCAGAACCATTAGAGACATGCATCCACTCTGTCTGTCCTTCACAGGATGAAGCACTCTGGGCACCAGTCCCCCTCCAGAACCAGTGGAGACTGTTATCCACTTGAGAGACTGTGGCTTTGCACTCCCCAGGATGGTACAGTGGGCAACCCACCCACTGTAGAGACTTGAGAGACTGTGACTTTGCACTCCCCAGGATGGTACAGTGGGCAACCCACCCACTGTAGAGACTTGAAGGACTGTGGCTTTGCACTCCCCAGGATGGTACAGTGGGCAACCCACACACTGTAGAGACTTGAGAGACTGTGGCTTTGCACTCCCCAGGATGGTACAGTGGGCAACCCACCCGCTGTAGAGACTTGAGAGACTGTGGCTTTGCACTCCCCAGGATGGTACAGTGGGCAACCCACCCGCTGTAGAGACTTGAGAGACTGTGGCTTTGCACTCTCCAGGATACATCAATGGGCATGGAGCCCCCTCGTGGATCTGGCGTGGTACACTCATCCGGGTGAGGTGTCCCCCCTTCCCTTCCCCCTGAGGTGCCTGTTGTATTTCTATCTGATGCCCCTGCAGTGTTCTCTCCGTTTTGATCAGGTATCTAGTGTGGGCCTCGCCCATGCATTTTGGGCCCAGTGGTCCACGGACAATGAACGGTGCATTACCTGCTCTACTAATCGTCATGTATAATGTGTATATATATATATATCTGTATATATTTGGTTACTGTATTTTGATATATTACAATGGTTCAACTCATTTCCTTTGGTCTTTGCATTCTTCCGGGGGGGTTGGGGTTTGTTACTGTAATGTTTGGATATGCATTGGTGTGTGTGTTGTAGTGGGTGAGGGTGGGGGTAGGGGTTGGGATGTTGGTTGTGTGTGTCCCTGTGTTTTTCCCTCCCCTTCCCCTATGTCGTAGGTGCAGTACTCACCTTTGTCTTCGCCGCCGGCGTTGATGCTCCTCGTAGATGAGCAGGAAGACTATTGCAGGGAGAATATGGAGTTCCGGCTCCATGGTGCCCTCCTTCCTCGTGGAGTGTGTAGAGGTGAGCATTTTCCCTTTGAAATGGCTGTTTCTGCCGTGTTTTTATCCGCGGTGAATCCACCCCGGAAAAGGTGGCGGATTGGTAGGTTGTGATACTGTGGGCGGTACATTGTCCTCCGCCTGTCTGTTGGCGGTGACCGCCACGCTGTTTGTCTGTACCGCTGTGGCGGTCGGAGTGTTAAAATGTCTGTCTTTGTTGGCAGTTTCCGCCACGGTCATAATTCCAATTTTTTTTACCGCCGGCCTGTTGGCGGTTTTACCGCCGCTTTAACACCGACCGCCAGGGTTGTAATGACCACCTATGTCTGTAATTAAAAAGAACCTCAGATTATTCTCTGATTTGTGCAGGGTGTCTATTGTATGTTTTCCTTCATTCTTCATTATATGTGAACAGCCGTGGTTATTTGATGTATTACACATATGGTTAAAAAGCGTCACATGTTCCTTTCAGATGTAATTAAGTTGTAGTTCTTTCCCCTGTTCCGCCCTTTCTCCCTACTCTGTGATTATCGGTAACTAACTTGTTTCTGTAACGAAAGGGGAATGTGTGGTATCTTGTATTTCCTTCGTTGGTTCATCCGTGGCCCAGGTGTCCCCTCTGACCCTTATCATAATGGGCTCTTCCACCAAGATTCCAGGAGGAGAGCTTAGACTGTTGTGGAAGATCTGAGGGTGACAAGGACTGTGATGTGAGGTGGCTGGGGCATTGCATTATTAAACTTATCATTTCACTGTCATCGCTTTCCTGTGTGATCATTGGCCATCCCTATAATACCCCACCCCAAGACCCTGAAAAGTAGGAGTAAAGTTACCCTACTACCCCAGAAAGACAGTAAAGTCGAGATAGAGGATTCTGCAAAGACAACAACTGACTGCAAAGCACTGAAGATGGATTCCTGGACCTGAGGCCCTGTAAGGGAAGGGGACCAAGTCCAAGAAAAGTATCCAAGGAGGGCAGGAGCCCACTAAGCCCCGGATGAAGGTGCAAAAGGGCTGCCACTGGGTGGAAGAAGCTGAAGATTCTGCAACAACGGAAGGTGCCAGGAACTTCTCCTTTGGTCAGAAGATGTCCCACGGCGTGCTGGATGATACAGAGTTGTTTCCATGCAGAAAGACCGCAAACAAGCATTGTTAGCCGCAAGAGTTGTGGTTGAAGATATTGGGTGCTGCCAGGGCCCAGGAAGGACCAGGAGGTCGCCCCTTGGAAGAGGAGACAGAGGGGGTACTCAGCAATACAGAGAGCCCATGCAGAAGCAGGAAGTACGCACAGAAGTAATTGAACAGGCATTCAAGGAATCTGAGCATGGCGTCATCACAGCAAAACAAAAGAGGGTTCCATGAAGTCGGTGGTCAACTCAGCAATTTGAGCAATGCAGGACAGAGTGCTGGGGACCTGGGCTAGGTTGTGCATGAAGGAACGCTTGCAAGAGTGCACAGAAGCCCTAGCAGCTGCAGATCACGCAGTACACAGGATTACTGTCTGGCGTGGGGAGGCAAGGACTTACCTCCACCAAATTTGGACAGAAAGACCACTGGACTGTCGCGGTCACTTGGATCCAGCTCCTGTGTTCCAGGGACCACGCTCGTCAAGATGAGAGGGGACCCAGAGGACCGGTGATGCAGAAGATTGGTGCCTGCGTTAGCAGGGGGAAGATTCTGTCGACCCATGGGAGATTTCTTCTTGGCTTCCAGTGCAGGGTGAAGGCAGACAGGCTTCAGAGCATGCACCACCAGGAAACAGTAGAGAAAGCCAGCAGGATTAGGCACTACAATGTTGCTGGTAGTCGCCTTGCCACTTTGTTGTTGTTTTGCAGGCGTCCTGGAGCAGTCAGTGGTCGATCCTTGGCAGAAGTCAAAGAGGGAGATGCAAAGGAACTCTGGTGAGCTCTTGCATTCGTTATCTCAAGTGAAACCCACAGGAGAGACCCTAAAAAGCCTTCAGAGGAGGATTGGCTACCTAACCAGGGAAGAGCCTATCAGGAGGGGTCTCTGACGTCACCTGCTGGCACTGGCCACTCAGAGGTCTCCATTGTGCCCTCACACCTCTGCATT
Organism: Pleurodeles waltl; assembly: GCF_031143425.1. Taxonomy (NCBI): domain Eukaryota; kingdom Metazoa; phylum Chordata; class Amphibia; order Caudata; family Salamandridae; genus Pleurodeles; species Pleurodeles waltl. The sequence goes on along the minus strand of NC_090442.1, from coordinate 788,524,755 downwards.
CAAGATGGCAGAGGTCTTGGACACACTGGAGGAGCTCTGGGCACCACCACTGGGGTGGTGACAGACAGGGGAGTGGTCACTCCCCTTTCCTTTGTCCAGTTGCGCACCAGAGCAGGGGATGGGGGCTCCCTGAACCGGTGTAGACTGGCTTATGCAAGGAGGGCACTATCTCTGTCCTTCAAAGCATACTCCTCCCCAGCCCTTAACACCTATTTCCGAAGGGAGAGGGTGTAACAGAGGAAATCCTTTGTTCTGCCTTCCTGGGACTGAGCTGCCCTACCCCAGGAGGGCAGAAACCTGTCTGAGGGTTGGCAGCAGTGGTAGCTACAGAGAAAACCCCAGAGAGCTAGTTTGGCAGTACACGGGGTCCATGCTGGAGCCGCGGTGATGCATGGGATTGGCACCCCAATACCAGATTTGGCATGGAGGGACAATTCCATGATCTTAGACATGTTACATGGCCATGTTCGGAGTTACCATTGTGAAGCTACACATAGGTATTGACCTACATGTAGTTCACATGTGAAATGGTGTCCCCACACTCACAAAGTCTCCGGAAATTGCCCTGAACAAGAAGCATTTGATTTACAGGCCCCGGGTACCTCTAGTGCACTGTACTAGGGACTTACCAGTAAATCAAATATGCCAATCATGGAAAGCCAGTTAAATACACATTTTGTACAGGATCACTTGTACTTTAGCACTGGATAGCAGTGGTAAAGTGCCTAGAGTAACTAAAACAGCAAAAACAGTGTCCAGCACACATCAACAACCTGGGAAACAGAGGCAAAACGTTGGGGGAGACCATGCCAAGGATGAAAAGTCTAACACCAGTATATACCACTACTTAGTAATAATCATTGCAATATGGTATTAAGCAGGCAAGCATAGTAAGTCATGGGTTGCAGGACATGTGAAACTTTTTAAACGTTTCCTAGTGATTAATGTTCCTTTTATTTGATTTCATGACATGAAAAGCGGGGAGTACATTTTACTGTCCTGTTTGGAGCAGGTGGTCTGGTGGCAAAAGTTACCAGGGTGTTTTTGTTGACGACCTTGCACAGGCTCGGTGCCCAGCGTGCAATTGATCCACGCTAATAGGATAACAAGGAGGGTAACTTTAGAGAAATGTTTGCTGGTACTTCTCAGTATTAGACAAGACCAAAAGATGCCCATATTATGTCAGGATGGTCACTCCACACAAAATTAACTGTTTACTCAATATAAAACAAAATAAATCCGGACTTGACAATTCTACAGGATGTTACTTTTTGACTTTCAATTAGTTTGTGGGAAATTGTCCTTTGTGATGAATGCCCTTAATCTTGATTTTAAATGTCTTTTCCTTCTTGACTTGTTTAACTCTTGGGTTTTTAAAAGCAATATAGCGTCTTTATCTGCTATGTTTCAAATCGTGTTGTTTCGTCTGTGATAGATATATGAATGCCAGTTTTATCTTTTTTGCACATCGCCACGGAGTTGGCCAGTTGAAGATTGAGTAGGTGTTACTCAATTTCCTCACTCCTTAGGTTAATCTAGAGGGAGCGCAATGTATGAACCTAAAGCAGTGCACACATTGCAGGGGTGTCATTAGATGTTCTACAAACCTAATGTAAAGAAAGAGTGACAGTGATGATCACATTGGACTTCGGGTACAGGGCATTGCTTATTTTGAGCCAATGTTTTCCAGTGCTTGTCACCACCACTCAATTGTTATCATCGGCTCTTATGGCAGTCTGCCATATGGTGGCACTGTTTGTCTAATTTAAAGGTGAGCACAAGTTATTTATTAATTCAATATACATTCCAATAACTAAAATCAGCCACCCAAGCCATTATCATGGCTTTGGGGTCCTGGAATAGTCTGAATTGTTACACCTGTAGGAGTGTGATGGTTAGTAGTTCCATTGGTACTGTCATTGGCAGCACTGGCAGGAGTCATGAGCAGTGCCTCATGGAGAGGTCAGTGGCCCTTATTTTTTCACAAAGGAAGCACTGGCACTGTGATGTGATTTGCCTGGAGAGGAGAGATCTGGAACTACACGATTATTTTAAGAGAGGAAAGCATGAGATAATGAAAAAACATTTACAGGGAGTGCAGAATTATTAGGCAAATGAGTATTTTGACCACATCATCCTCTTTATGCATGTTGTCTTACTCCAAGCTGTATAGGCTCGAAAGCCTACTACCAATTAAGCATATTAGGTGATGTGCATCTCTGTAATGAGAAGGGGTGTGGTCTAATGACATCAACACCCTATATCAGGTGTGCATAATTATTAGGCAACTTCCTTTCCTTTGGCAAAATGGGTCAAAAGAAGGACTTGACAGGCTCAGAAAAGTCAAAAATAGTGAGATATCTTGCAGAGGGATGCAGCACTCTTAAAATTGCAAAGCTTCTGAAGCGTGATCATCGAACAATCAAGCGTTTCATTCAAAATAGTCAACAGGGTCGCAAGAAGCGTGTGGAAAAACCAAGGCGCAAAATAACTGCCCATGAACTGAGAAAAGTCAAGCGTGCACTTTGGCCATATTTCAGAGCTGCAACATCACTGGAGTGCCCAAAAGCACAAGGTGTGCAATACTCAGAGACATGGCCAAGGTAAGAAAGGCTGAAAGACGACCACCACTGAACAAGACACACAAGCTGAAACGTCAAGACTGGGCCAAGAAATATCTCAAGACTGATTTTTCTAAGGTTTTATGGACTGAGGAAATGAGAGTGAGTCTTGATGGGCCAGATGGATGGGCCCGTGGCTGGATTGGTAAAGGGCAGAGAGCTCCAGTCCGACTCAGACGCCAGCAAGGTGGAGGTGGAGTACTGGTTTGGGCTGGTATCATCAAAGATGAGCTTGTGGGGCCTTTTCGGGTTGAGGATGGAGTCAAGCTCAACTCCCAGTCCTACTGCCAGTTCCTGGAAGACACCTTCTTCAAGCAGTGGTACAGGAAGAAGTCTGCATCCTTCAAGAAAAACATGATTTTCATGCAGGACAATGCTCCATCACACGCGTCCAAGTACTCCACAGCGTGGCTGGCAAGAAAGGGTATAAAAGAAGGAAATCTAATGACATGGCCTCCTTGTTCACCTGATCTGAACCCCATTGAGAACCTGTGGTCCATCATCAAATGTGAGATTTACAAGGAGGGAAAACAGTACACCTCTCTGAACAGTGTCTGGGAGGCTGTGGTTGCTGCTGCACGCAATGTTGATGGTGAACAGATCAAAACACTGACAGAATCCATGGATGGCAGGCTTTTGAGTGTCCTTGCAAAGAAAGGTGGCTATATTGGTCACTGATTTGTTTTTGTTTTGTTTTTGAATGTCAGAAATGTATATTTGTGAATGTTGAGATGTTATATTGGTTTCACTGGTAATAATAAATAATTGAAATGGGTATATATTTTTTTTTGTTAAGTTGCCTAATAATTATGCACAGTGATAGTCACCTGCACACACAGATATCCCCCTAACATAGCTAAAACTAAAAACAAACTAAAAACTACTTCCAAAAATATTCAGCTTTGATATTAATGAGTTTTTTGGGTTCATTGAGAACATGGTTGTTGTTCAATAATAAAATTAATCCTCAAAAATACAACTTGCCTAATAATTCTGCACTCCCTGTAGATTTATTTACGTTTTTTTGTACAGTGTGAGCCAGGACCTGTGGGTGTCAGAGCGCTGTACACTTTAGAGAAACAAGGAAATGGCTTAAAAAAAGAGGAAACTGCATTTGAGTATAAGAAAGAAACTAGAATGACAGTGACCTGCAGAGTGAACTGAAAACAGTGACATGGAACAAATACTCCAATAAAACCTAATAAAATCATGGCAGTCATGAGCAGAAGGATTTATCGTAAAGCTTTCATGTAGTAAGCAGGGCCATGATATTTGTCTTCATACTAGGTACCAATTGGGCCCTATGAAAAATGTGTTGTGTTCCTTCTTGAAAAGTATCAGTAGCCCTTTTCCTCGCATGTAAAGGTCCCATTGAACAACACTTGAAATCATTATGAGTAATACCCGCAATAGAAGCTACATGTATTATTGAACAATTATTTCCAATATTTTAACACATTAGTAAGTTGGGAGCTTCATTGAAGACAATGGTATCAAGAGGCGGAGTAATACTACACTATGGGGGTCATTTCAACCTTTGCGTTAAAAGGCGGATACCGCTGTCAGAAGACCGCCAACATACCGCCGCGGTAAACCGCCACAGTCATTCTGACCCACAACACGCAAACCGCCAAAATACAGACATCCATAAAAGTCCACCACACCAAAGGCCAGCGAGAAACTGGCGATAACCAAACCGACACGTCACGGCAACAGAAATACGCCCACACTATCACGACACACGAATCCAGGCGGCGGTCTTTCAACCGCGGTATTCTATTGGCGGTACACACCGCCGCGCTCAAAATACACACACATTTACAAACACAGCCACATTGGACAATTCAAAATACACACACCTGATACACATACAAACACCACTCCCACACACCCAATTAAATATAAAACACACACCCACATCACCCACAAACCTCCACTCATAGAGAATCGGGACCACGCACAGATCCAAGCACCCAGACGCGCATATTACCATCACCCAGCAATATTACCACGCACTTCACACAACACACCAATACACATCACCACACTTAGCACCACACAATCCACCCCACACATCACCCACACCACCCCATGGCACTGCAAAGACACCCCAGGTTTTCTGAGGATGAACTCAGGGTCATGGTGGAGGAAATCGTACGGGTAGAGCCACAGCTCTTCGGAACACAGGTGCAGCACACCTCCATTGCCAGGAAGATGGAGCTATGGAGCAGAATAGTCGACAGGGTCAACGCGGTGGGACAGCACCCAAGAAATAGGGATGACATCAGGAAGCGGTGGAACGACCTACGGGGGAAGGTGCGTTCAACGGTATCCAGGTACAACATCGCGGTTCAGCGGACTGGCGGCGGACCACCACCTCCTCCCCCAGAATTTACAACATGGGAGGAGCAGGTCTTGGCGATCCTGCATCCTGAGGGCCTCGCAGGAGTATCTGGAGGAATGGACTCTGGTAAGTCTCATCTTCACTGCTTCATCCCCCACACCCCACCAGCATGCCAACTCATACCCCCACCCTCACCCTCACCCCCATCACACCTACTCCTTGCAAATGTCTCACCATCACAACCCACCCATCCCAACCCCAAGCCCTGCATGCGACCACAAAGCATGGACACCCATCACCAAAGCATGCCCACTGCACATCCCCATCCCCCCCCAAACCACCGTCACAAAAGCCCCCACATAGGAATGCAAGCACTGGGGTACACGGGCACCCACCCATTGCACACTATGGCACATACAGATGCAATAATCATGGTTGTATACCCCTGCAGGACCCGAACGCCACGTCACCGCGCAGGAGGGTCCACAAATGTCCACTCCACCCCCAGAAGAGGCCCACAGTGATGACAGCATCTCTGTCGACCTGGATCTAGATGACCAGCCCGACCCATCGGGGACCTCGGGACAGTCGGTTCCCCTCAGACAGCCACAGGCCACAGCAGACCTTCCCCCCTCTGGGAACACCAGCACAGCACCCACCCAGCGGGCCCATCCCTCTGTCCCCAGGACACGTCAATCAGCGGTGTGTCCACCACTACAGGGCACCCAGGTTAACCCACCACCCCAACAACAACAGGGACCTGGGGCAGTGGTAGTGGGTACACAGTCCAGGGGACAGAGGCCCAGGGAAACAGGGGAACTGGGAGGGCTGCTGTGCGACAGGGGGGGACAGGCCCAGGGAACCCACTCTCCACGAGGCCCTCTCCTCCATCATGGGAGCCCACCATCATTCCCAGGAGACGATGGCGACAGTACTGGCCAGGTTTCAGGAGATCCAGCTCCTGCAGGAGGAACAGTATTTGGGGTTCAGGGAGGAACTACGAACCATCAGTTCCGCCCTGGGCACCATTGTAGGGGCTCTGAATCTGGTAGTCACCACATTGCGGGACACTGTGGCACCACAAAGGGCCCCTGACACTAGCATGGACCAAGAACTGCCTACCACCTCTGCCGGCGCTAGTGGACAGGAGGCCCCGCCACAGGACCAACAGGCCACCAGCACCCCACCCCCTGCAGAAGGAGAACCACCCCGCAAGCGGTCCCTGAGATCCAGGAAGAAGACAGAGTAAGATGCCAAGACCCCCGCCAGGAAAGGATACCTCCCTGATTGTCATCCCACTGTCCCACATTGTCACCCTGTCCATCCTTACACTGCCCCTGCTCCACTTTCAACAGGCATTTGGACAATGCACCTGTGATACAAATAGTCTGGACTCTGCCATGGACATTCCTCCACCATCACCCCTCACTGATTTGCAACCACCCACCAATATAGAGCACTGTAATAAACACAGTTATTGCACAAAACAATCAGGAGTCTGGCTGTGATTTTGAACAAATGTATTAGACATTACCGTGCCAAAATGCTTATTTATATTGTGATGCCAACATACCAATGTCACACAGCTGTAGTCCATGGGGAAACAAAGCAGATGTCACACAGTGGGGCCCACATCTCTGAAATCGGAAGGGAAAGTCACAACTCAGTTACCATACACTGGGTGAAAAGGACAGACAGTAGAGCAGTAGTAGTGTTTAAGTATATGTAATATGCTGGTGTGTATTCTTACCTGTGTGTCATTGGAAATACTGCTGTATTACTGTGTTCCTGTTGTCTATGTCGTCTTCTTTGGCTTCCTCGTCTTCACTCTCCACAGGCTCCACAGCTGCTACAACACCACCATCTGGACCATCCTCCTGCACAAAAGGCACCTGTCGTCGCAAAGCCAGGTTGTGAAGCATACAGCAGGCCACAATGATCTGGCACACCTTCTTTGGTGAGTAGAATAGGGATCCACCTGTCATATGGAGGCAGCGGAACCTGGCCTTCAGGAGGCCGAAGGTCCGCTCGATCACCCTCCTAGTTCACACATGGGCCTCATTGTAGCGTTCCTCTGCCCTTGTCCTGGGATTCCTCACTGGGGTCAGTAGCCATGACAGGTTGGGGTAACCAGAGTCACCAATTAGCCACGCACGGTGCCTCTGGAGTTGAGCCATCACGTAAGGGATGCTGCTATTCCGCATGATGTACGCGTCATGCACTGAGCCAGGGAACTTGGCATTAACATGGGAGATGTATTGGTCTGCCAAGCACACCATCTGCACATTCATCGAAGGATAACTCTTCCTGTTTCTGTACACCTGTTCACTCCTGTGGGGTGGAACCAAAGCCACATGGGTCCCATCAATGGCACCTATGATGTTGGGGATATGTCCAAGGGCATAGAAATCACCCTTCACTGTAGGCAAATCCCCCACCTCAGGGAAAACGATGTAGCTGCGCATGTGTTTCAGCAGGGCAGACAACACTCTGGACAACACCTTGGAAAACATAGGCTGGGACATCCCTGATGATATGGCCACTGTTGTTTGAAATGACCCACTTGCTAGGAAATGGAGCACTGACAGCACCTGCACTATCCCTGTGGGTTGGCGGATTGGTGACATCAGGTCTGGCTCCAGCTGGGTACACAGTTCATGAATAGTGGCTCGGTCAAGCCTGTATGTCAGTATGACATGTCTTTCCTCCATTGTCGACAGGTCCACCAGCGGTCTGTACACCGGAGGATTCCTCCATCTCCTCGCATGTGCCAGCGGACGGTGCCTATGAAGGACAACAGCGAGCACAGAGTCAATCAACCCACAGGTACGTAACCACAGCTTGCACATAACACGATTCTCAATCCATTGAATGGTTTGTATGGGTGTTGATGCAAGGCCTAGGTATGTGTGACGCAGTAAAAATTAAGCCATGTGGGCCCCTGAAATGGCGGCTGCCTGACCTGTGAAGTGCGACAATGGGATGTGAGGTAAATGCGCTGGCGTGGCACACCGTGGCGGTAGGCGGTCGAAGACCGCGGCGCAAAGCAGCTTTGGTTAACATTGAACCCTATGGGTCTCAGGAGCCAATGACGATGTGCGCCGGCGGTCGCGGTACGCACCGCCACGGTACGCACCGCCGCGGGCGTGACCGCCATTTTCTATCTGCTTAATCACTCGATACCTGATCTTCGACAGGAGAGGACCTACACTGCAAGTGCTGCTGTGACCTCGGTCTGGAAGAGACAATGGCTCATGCGACTGGGGAAAGGACCCCTGCCTTCACTGCTCAGGAGTTGGATAAACTTGTGGATGGGGTCCTCCCCCAGTACGCGCTACTCTACGGTCCTCCAGACAAACAGGTAAATACACTGGGAGCATGCTTTATGGGCTATGCCTGTGTTGAGTGGGGTGGATGAAAGATGGTGGGGGCGATTGAGGCATGCATCAAACGACGGTGTGAGCATGTGCCACATGGCAAGGGTAGGGATGGGGGGCCAGTCACATTGAGGGTGCAAAAGGTGATGACTATTCTTCTCCCCCTGTACATTTCACATAGGTCAGCGCCCACCAGAAGATCGATATTTGGCGGGCCATCGCCAAGGACGTCCGGACCCTGGGGGTCCACCACAGACGGGGCACCCACTGCCGGAAGAGATGGGAGGACATCCGCCGCTGGAGCAGGAAGACGGCGGAGGCTCAGCTGGGGATGGCCTCCCAACGTGGGAGAGGTGCCAGTCGGACTTTGACCCCCCTGATGTCCCGGATCCTGGCGGTGGCCTACCCCGATTTGGATGGGCGCGTGAGGACATCACAGCAGACACAAGGGGGTGAGTACACTCTCATTCTGTTGACTTTGCGCGCAGTGGAGGTGTCTGGGTGGGGGATGAGGGCTTTGGGTATTCCTAGGCCAGGGCGATTTCTGTAGGCTAGGCCCCTCCGTAAGGCATGGCCCTGTGCCCCCGCCCCCCACCTCTGTAGGGTGCCAAGTACAGCTATTCATGGCCCTGTGTCATCTATGTGTGCAGATGTCGTCCATAGGCTTGTAGGCCATGTCCCACGGATTGAGTAGTCGACCCCAAGTGCGCGGCGTAGTGCAGGGGGCTTCTGTGTCTGTCCTGCCCGCCAACGGTGTCGCCAATGCATGCACTCAACATGTCTTTATTCTCCCCCCCCTTTTTTGTGGTCTTCCTGTTCATGTGTGCATTAGCATCATCAGGCGGAGGAGAAGTGGCATCGGAGCACGAGGGAGCTGCATCCCACATGGCCATGGAGGACCACGCAACGGACTCCGAATTCACCAGTGGGACGGAGGGCGAGGTGAGCTCCACAGCGGGGACTCGGGCAGACATCAGTGACACCGACTCGTCCTCTGAAGGGAGCTCCCTTGTGGTGGCAGCAACATCTGTGCCCCCCGCAACAACAGGTACAGCCGCCACCCACCGCACCAACACCGCCCTCCCAGCAGCCCCTCAGCGTTTGGCCCGTGCCCGCACACCCAGGAAGGTGGGCATCTCCTTCACCCCAGGCACATCAGGCCCTGCCCCACTCACCCCTGCTGCCCTCAGTGAGGAGGTCATTGATCTCCTGAGGACGCTCACTGTTGGGCAGTCTACCATTTTGAATGCCATCCAGGGTGTAGAAAGGGAGGTGCACCAGAGTAATGCATACCTGGAGGGCATTCATTCTGGTCAGGCTGCCCTTCAGCGATCGTTCCAGACTCTGGCCTCAGCACTGATGGCAGCCATTGTCCCTGTCTCTAGCCTCCCCACTCCAACTTCCTCCACCCATACCCTATCACCTGTACCTCTGCCTATCCCAGACACACCATCAGACCAGCCTGCACACACCTCAACACCCAAGGGAAGCTCAGCCAGACATAAGCACCACACATCGCACAGGCATTCACACAAGCAACATCCACATACAGACATACCAACACCCACTGCCTCCACTGTGTCCCCCTCCTCCTCGTCTCCCTCCTCCCTCCCTGTCACGTCTCCACTCACACCTGCATGCACAACATCTTCAGCCACTACGTCCCTCAGCAGCACACACACCAGAACCCCCCGCACACGTGCAGTCACCACCCCCACTGCCATTTACACGTCCCCTGTGTCCTCTCCCAGTGTGTCTGTGACCCCCTCTTCCAAGCTACACAAACGCAGGCAGCCACCCACCCAACAGCCATCCACCTCACGACAGCCTCCAGCCCAAGCACCTGCACCCAAAGACACCAGACTTACAACTCCTACAACCACAACCTCTTCCTCCACTCCCATACCCACTACACCTACCCGTCCCACTGCTCCTAAAAAGCTTTTCCTGTCTAAACTCAACCTCTTTCCACCAACTCCCCCACCCCGTCCATGTCACAGGACTACAGTCAGCACCTCAGCCACGACAAAACCGGCCCCTGTCATCACAGTCTGCCATGGACTGTGGAGTGCCCCACCCTCCAGGGCAGCCAGTTTGGTGCGAAGCCAAGGCACGGGCAGCCCACCCCCGGAGAAACATCCCAAGATAGGCAGTGGCTGGCGCGAGAGGGTGAAAACACCAGGGACTAAAACCCCTACCATGACTCCGGCAGGAAGTGTAGAGACAGCTGGCACACCGCCCAAGGTGGGGAAGGGCCACAGGCGAACAGGGAAGGCTGGGAAGGGCAGCACGCCCGACAACACCGCCATCAGCCCAGCTGGCCAGGAGGGCCCCACCAGCCCCATCCCAGGTGGGCAGGAGGCCACCAACAGGCCCGGCACAGCTGCCCAGGAGGGCCCCGCCAGCCACAGGACAGATGGCCAGGAGGGCCCCGCCAGCCACAGGACAGGTGGCAAATGACCTCCCCGCCATGGCCTGAACCGCTGAACTGGGCCCTTCATCTCAAGGACCGCTGAACTGGGCACCGCCGTCACAAGCACCGCTGCACTGGGCCCTTCATCTCAAGTACCGCTGAACTGGGCCCTTCATCTCAAGCACCGCTGAACTGGGCCCTTCATCTCAAGTACCGCTGAACTGTGTTCTTCATCTCAAGCACCGCTGCACTGGGCCCTTCATCTCAAGCACCGCTGCACTGGGCCCTTCATCTCAAGCACCGCTGAACTGGGCCCTTCATCTCAAGCACCGCTGAACTGGGCCCTTCATCTCAAGCACCGCTGAACTGGGCCCTTCATCTCAAGCACCGCTGCACTGGGCCCTTCATCTCAAGCACCGCTGCACTGGGCCCTTCATCTCAAGCACCGCTGAACTGGGCCCTTCATCTCAAGCACCGCTGCACTGGGCCCTTCATCTCAAGCACCGCTGAACCTGGCCCTTCATCTCAAGTACCGCTGCACTGGGCCCTTCATCTCAAGTACCGCTGAACTGGGCCCTTCATCTCAAGTACCGCTGAACTGGGCCCTTCATCTCAAGTACCGCTGAACTGGGCCCTTCATCTCAAGTACCGCTGCACTGGGCACCGCCGTCTCAAGCACCGCTGCACTGGGCACCGCCGTCTCAAGTACCGCTGAACTGGGCCCTTCATCTCAAGCACCGCTGGCCCATGAGCGGCAGGGGCTGGCCCGCATCTGTGTCGGGCAGGGCTGCACAAGGCACTCTAGGCACCAGGCCCCCTCCAGAACCAGTGGAGACTGTTATCCACTTGAGAGACTGTGGCTTTGCACTCCCCAGGATGTAACAGTGGGCAGCCCACCCACAGTCTGGACTTGTGAGACTGTGGCTTTGCACTCCCCAGGATGTAACAGTGGGCAGCCCACCCACTGTCTGGACTTGTGAGACTGTGGCTTTGCACTCCCCAGGATGTAACAGTGGGGAGCCCACCCACTGTCTGGACTTGAGAGACTGTGGCTTTGCACTCCCCAGGATTGAACAGTGGCCATGGAGGCCCCTCGTGGATCTGGCGTCGTGCACTCATCTGGCTGAGGTGCCCCCCCTTCCTTTCCCCCTGAGGTGCCTGTAGTTTTGCTATCTGATGCCCCTGCAGTGTTCTCTCCGTTGGAGTCAGGTATCCTGTGTGGGCTTTGCCCATGTGATTTGGGCCCAGTGGTCCACGAACAATGCCTGCTACAATGCTCGGACTTGTACATTTATGTATATAAGAGTTTTTGATGTGTATATATATTTTTTGGGCAGTAATACAATATATTCCAATGTTTAGAATCATTTACTTTTGTATTTTCATTCTTCCGGGGGTTTGGGGGTGTCACTCTGATGTGTTGCTATGCATTGATGTGTGTGTTGTAGTGGGTGAGGGTGAGGGTGGGTGTGTTGCGTATGTGTGTACCCGTAATATTTTCCCCTCCACCCTCCCCTGTGTCGTAGGTGCAGTACTCACCGTTGTCTTCTGCGCCGGCGTTCGAGCTCCTGGTAGAGGAGCAGGAAGACTATCGCTGGGAGTATGTGGAGTTCGGGTTCCATGCGGTCCTGATTCCTCGTGGGGTGTATGGAGGTGAGCGTTTTCCCTTCGAAATGGCTGTTTCCGCAGTGTTTTTATTGGCGGGGCTACCGCCCCGGAAAAGGTGGCGGATTGGTAGGTTGTGATACAGTGGGCGGTACATTGTCTCCCGCCTGTCTGTTGGCGGTGACACCCGCGCTGTTTATTTGTACCGCCGTGGCGGGCGGTGTGTTGATGTGGCGGTCTCTGTTGGCGGTTTCCACCAGGGTCGGAATTCCATTTTTTTTCCCGCCAGCCTGTTGGCGGTTTTGCCGCCGCTTTAAGACCGACCGCCAGGGTTGGAATGACCCCCTATATGTTTTGTGAATAGGTTTTGTTATAAACAAACTTGCACGTCAAAATAGGATTAGACTTAAAAACATTTCCAGTTCATTATCCGTTGCAAACATTTATAATTTTATATAAAAGGTAAAACAGAATAGCAGTTGTTGAACTGGGGCAGAGGTAACACCATAAGAAAAAAACAGGAAATGACCAATAATGTTCATAGTGCGCTGTAGTAAAAGTAGGAGATATTACAAACCTAGTATGAAAAAAGCCATTGGTTTTCACTGAATCAGCACCAAACTCTGTCACAATTTTTCCAACATTTTCCAAGGGGTTGTATCACTTTTTTGTGTAGCCCGAAGCAATATCTATTTACAGAGCTAAGCAAAGCCGTATTTGATTGGCTTTGTGTGACTGTGAGAAAAGGTAATAGAACACTCGCCAAGACAATAACCAAGATGCTAGCCAAGACACTCGACATAGGGTGCGAGGTCCCCGCAGTGCTAACTTCCTGCTCAGCCCAGGCACCAGGGCGCAGGCTTGTCTGGTGCAGGGCAGGCCCTGCTCCTCGCCATAAACACTGTCACCTACCAGCAACTCCCAGATCCACAAGGAATGGGGCAGCTGCAGGCATTTCTCCAGACATTCTCTCTCTAGCATTGGGAACACCGCGATGTGCCCCCCTGGGACCACGTCCTGGCCACTGACAGCTACTGCACCTACATTCAAGAGGAATATAGTAATTACTTTCACATGGACTTAGGCTCACAGACCTCTAAACCACCTGCTGACCACTGATATTCACTGCACCCACATCCTGGAGTGATAGCTGCCCAGTCAGGCCTCTGCAAAGTGCATCCAACATCCAGTGCTACCCTCTCCTGCACCATCCCGCCAAGAAGGACAGCTGTATGCACCAGCTTCCTAAGGAGCACGAGTGCACCACTCCTCCACACCTGGCGTAAGTTTCCATGCCATGGCGAATGACCAGTGAGTAGGGGCAGCTGGGCTACTTGGACCAACTGGAAACAGCCCCTACACATCGCTACCCGCTCTGCACCCATTCAAGGCCCTGGCAGACCCATCCACAGGGGCACCCAGATGACACATATGGGAAGGAAGGCTTAACAACTATTTTTGCACCATGTACAAAACAGATGGCATGAATAAGAGTTCCCTCCACCTGCACTATTGGGGCAAAGAAATCTACAAACTACTTGAAACCTTGCCCTCCACAGGGACTGAGGTTGACTATGGAACAGTTTCGTTAGTCTTCGATACTCAACTCAACTTGGATTTTGGGCGTTTAAAACTGTGCTGAGAGACATCAAGACAATGAGAACATTGATGCCTTCCACGGTCATCTTCTGCAACTTGCCAGCACGTGAATAAATGACGACCAACCCAAGGAAGTACACATCCAGCTCATCCAGGGCTGCTGTTCTGCAACACTAAGGCAACTCACTGTACGTCAGCCTGGCATTTCACCAGGTGCCATCCTGGTCCTGGTCCGCTCACACAAGCTATCTAACAGTTGGATGGAAGAGATGGAATTAGCCCTCAAATGGACAGCCATGCTGTGGTGTCATCGGACCTAAGATCCCAAAGGTCAAGGTAGAGAGGGTCGATGTAATATCGCGATGGGCTGGTTGGCCCAAAATGGCAACGTCCTCACCTCCTTCCCGGATGTCTGATGCAGAAAGCTGGCCCCCATCATGGTCGGTGAAGTGGTGGTTTCAGCTTTAATAGACACAGGAGCGTCTTTTAATATTATGAACTATGAACAGTATAAAAAGCTTCAGTCGTAGTTCCAGCCGGGAAACTCCAAAGCCCAAATCTTTGCATACAGAAGCAAGCACCCGCTGAGCCTGCTGTGGGCAATCAAGCTAGTCATTGAGAAAGGCAACCGAAAACTACTTACCTGCTCCCATGTCACCAAATAATGGAATGGTACACTCCAGAGCTGCCATAAAGCAGAGAAATTAGGCCTTGTCTTCTTCGCCAAACACGAAACACACAAGTGGAGCTCTATATTGACCCTACCATCTAGCCAGCGGCGTTGCACCGCCAATGCTTCCCATTCCACTTTCAAGCTCAAGTGTAAGAAGAGCTGAGGAAGCTGGAGCACTTAGATACATAGATTCAAAGGGAAAGTAGGGAGGCCCACCCCCTGTGTGTCCTCACTAGGTGTCGCTCCCAAACCAAGACAGCCATGAGCAGTGCATCTCTTCATCGACATGCGACTCCCAAACACAATGATATGCTGTGAAATACATTTATTACAGATCATGGATGTCATCATTCATGACCTGAAAGAGGCGCACTAATTTTCTAAGCTAGACCTCAATGCGGGGTACCACTACCTCAAGCTAGACCCCATGCATCAGTACATTACACCTTCTCTACCCACCTAAACCTGAGGAGAATTTTGGCATTTTGTCTGTCACAAAGGTGTTCCAGAATACTATCAGAGAGTATCTGTCCAGCCTTGCAGGCATGCCTAACATTAGCAATGACATCCCCATATAGTCCAACAAAGAGCATCATAAGTGCCACCCTAGCCCATCTTGCCGAACATGGCCTGACTCCACATAAGGAGAAGTGCTCTGTCTTTGAGCCATCAATCAAGTTCTTTGGTTATATCTTCTCCAAGGAAGGAAAGCAGATCGACCTAATGAAGGCTGAAGCCATCCTCAAGGCACCAACAACCAAATTTGCAGGGCAAGTACAGACTTTTCTGGGCCTAGCCACATACTGTGACCAGTTCATCCCAAACCTGACATCCTTGTTGGAACCCTTAAGGGCCCTCATGGAGGTAGACAGCAAATGAGACTGAAATGACCAAACAGAGGAGGCTTTCCAAAGCATAAAAAAGGCCCTTATGAGCGCTGCCACAATTGCATGCTCTGATCCTGGATGGAACTCAGAACTGGTCTTCAATGCCTGCCCTGTAGGGCTGGGGGCTACCTGTAGGAGGCTGGCCTGGCTTATAGTGGGTACCTACTGGTACTTACACCTTGTGCCAGGTCCAGTTATCCCTTATTAGTAGATTAGTAGTGTTCTAGCAGCTTAGGCTGATAAAGGTAGCTATAGCAGGGCAGCTTAGGCTGAACTAGGAGACATGCAAAGCTCCTACTATACCACTTATATCATATATCAATATATCATAAGAAAACACAATACCCAGAGTTACTAAAAATAAAGGTACTTTATTTTAGTGACAATATGCCAAAAGTATCTCAGAGGATATACTCCCTTGGGAGGTAAGTAAAATACACAAAATATACACACAAACCAAAATCAGGTAAGTAAAACACTTAGAAAAGTAGTGCAAGCACTGTAGAACACAATAGAATGCAGTAGGAGACAATAGGCCTAGGGGCAACACAAACCATATACTCCAAAAGTAGAATGCGAACCATGAATGGACCCCAGGGCTAGCGTAGTGTGTAGAGGGTCGCTGGGAGTGTAAGAAAACACTAAGGGTGTCCAACATACCTGTGGTATCTTGTATTTTCTGTGTTGGTTCATCCCTGGCCCAGGTGTCCCCTATGACCCTTATCATAATGGGCTCTCCCACCAAGATTCCAGGAGGAGAGCTTAGACTGTCGCGGAAGATCTGAGGGTGACAAGGACTGTGATGTTAGGTGGCTTGGGCTTTGCATTATTAAACTTGTCATTTCACTGGTATTGCTTCCTGTGTGATCATTGGCCATCCCTACACTGGCGACGAAGATGGGATCCTGTGATGCTAAAGAGAACACGCTCCAACACGGCAAGTTATAAACAGCACATATGAACTGTGAAGAAGGATTAATTGAGCGCTGTGGTCCTGAGACAGTTTCCGGTGAGGCAGTGTCTTTTACTTTTCACGAGGGATGGTGAAATTTAAATGTAACCCTGCAGTGTGCAGGCAAAGTCATCGAATGTGAAAGCTTGCGTAACGACACAAGTGAACATCTGTCCTTTTAGCCAGCACTCTCGCACTGGAACATTTAGGAAGTTTTGCAACATTTAATTAAGGGACATTACTATTACTGTCCAGCTCAGCTTGTGAGGAAAAGTTTAGTGGCTATAAATGTCAACTGTTTGTTACCTGGAAGTCTCTATTTCTAGCAGCTAAATTGTGGCAATAACTCTCCAGCTAAAGATCAAAGGCGTAAAGTGGTTTAAGTGTGAATCGGCTGCGAGGCATGCCGATTATATCAATAATTGTGCCTCTGGGAATTCACCACAAAGGCCAGCAGCTATAAATCTGCAGCGCGCTCTGGGCGTTTCACTTAGAGTGTTCATATCACCTCAGGGAATTCCTCTCAGCTGAGGCAGAGGCACGCACTTTGCATCCATAACCAAGGAAGAAACAAATAGTTCAAGGAATCTTCATGCCAATATGACTTAAACAACTGCTGTATTTAAAAAATGTGTAACATTTTATAGAAGTGAACCTCAATAAGGGACATCGAGTCGTTTTTCTCAAGATACAGCTGCCATTTCTCCATAATAGAATTTATGTGCTATTTGCACCATCTAGTGGACAAACTTGAAAGGTGTCAGGCAGCAAGAAAATAACATAGGACGTTTCAGCAGATCTCTTTGTCTGAATCGAACACAGTAGAACAGAGGGTACTAAAGAGATACAGTGATCCACGCACTAGAAGTATTCAGAGTACAAAGGAAAGAAATGTTTGCATAGTTAACAACAGATGTGATACTCAAATTACAAATAATAAGATTGAAGGCACCCTTATGCGTTACAATACAATTACATATGTTGTGTGTATTGATTTCTTCAGAATTTAATAATAGAATATTCATGTGAAGTGCAAATAAATGTACTCAATATGTATATTTAATATCAAGTGAAGAGCTACAAATGGATAAAATATGAGGTTGTAGGTGCATATATGTGTCAAATAGTTTAGTACACAGAGATTTGACCAAGCACATAACTCGAATAGCATCTAACCACATAGTCTCCCACCATGCAAAACATCATGCAACCTCCATTCTTCTTAAACACCCCAGGGGATCCATCAATGACATGGAATAAGTGGAAGAAGGTTTTTAATAACTACCTTATAGTGTGTGGTCCTAATATAAATGTCAAGAGAAAGGTGGCGCTACTAGCACACTGCTTGGGAGCGGAAGGACAGGAAGTCTTAGTACACCTTCCAGATTTGTCAGATGAGGAAGTAAACAATTTGAATGCATATGAAATATGTATAAAGAAGCTAGATGAACACTACCTACTCAGGATTAGTACAATTCCACAGAGTTATCATTTTGGCAAACGCTCACAGAGGGAGGGGGAGAGCATAGAGGACTTTGGGGGTCATTCCTACATTGGCGGGCGGGCGCGGGAACCGCCGAATGACCGCACCGCGGTCAAAAGACCGCGGCGGCCATTCTGGCTTTCCCGCTGGGCCGGCGGGCGACCGCCAGAAGGCCGCCCGCCGGCCAAGCGGGAAACCCCCTTCTACGAGGATGCTGGCTCTGAATGGAGCCGGCGGAGTCGAAGGGGTGCGACGGGTGCAGTGGCACCCGTCGCGATTTTCAGTGTCTGCTTTGCAGACACTGAAAATCTTAGTGGGGCCCTGTTAGGGGGCCCCTGCAGTGCCCATGCCAGTGGCATGGGCACTGCAGGGGCCCCCAGGGGCCCCACGACACCCGTTACCGCCATCCTGTTCCTGGCGGTGAAAACCGCCAGGAACAGGATGGCGGTAAGGGGGTCGGAATCCCCATGGCGGCGCTGCAAGCAGCGCCGCCATGGAGGATTCCCTGGGCCAGGGGTAAACCGGCGGGAAACCGCCGGTTGCCCTTTTCTGACCGCGGCTTTACCGCCGCGGTCAGAATGGCCAAGGAAGCACCGCCAGCCTGTTGGCAGTGCTTCCGTCATTTTAGCCCTGGCGGTCACCGACCGCCAGGGTTAGAATGACCCCCTTTGTGTCTGAGCTAAGGAGATTGGCTTCATCCTGTAAATTTGATGCAACCTTGGAAGAACGCATTCATGACCAGTTCTTATTAACATGCAATGAGTTATGGCTCAAGTATGACCCCCCCTCACTGAGATATTAATAGTATCAAAACAGGTAGAATATATGCTTTCATGTGTAAAAGAACTAAGAGTTGAGAGTAAAAGTGCAACATCTGAGAATAAAGCAGAAGTAAACGTGGTGAAAGAAGAAGAAGGAAACTCAATATACATCCAATAAAGAGTTTAGAGGACAGTGTTTCAGATGCAGAATGACAGGTCACATGGCCAACTGGAAAGGGTGCCCAGCATGGAGGGCACTATGTAAAGGGTGTGGCAAGAAAGGTCATTTTGTCGCATGTTGTAGATATAAGAAAAATTATAAAAGAAATAACACTGTCAAAGTGTCAGCGGTTCATGATGAAATTGTGTTGCAAGTGAACGATTCAGGCGAAGGTAATCCCAAAGATATCATAAAAATATATAACACTGAGGTTGAAGCAATGCTTGATTCAAGGTCACGTCTAACAATCATTTCTGACCAGGTATTTTGTAGACATTTTGCAAACAAAGTAAAATTGTATGAAATGGACATACAACCTGGCGGATATGGGGGTCAGCCAGTAGCCAGGAGAGGATACTTTTGGGGAACTATTCAATATGGAGAAACAGAAACACAAACTAAAGTCTATGTAGCAGAAAGGGTGACAACATTTTAAGCTGGCCTGTTCAAAAAAACTTAGGAGTTATCTTGGACCCTAATGCATCACCTCAAATCAAAGTTCAAGAAGTACAAGAAAATTACTTTGTAAATACATTTCCACAAGTTTTCACTGAGAAACTGGAATGCCTCAAAACATACATTCACAAAATAAAACTGAAGCAGAACGCAATCCCAATTGTTTCTAAAGTCCAACGACTACCAATAAGTATCCTAGATGCTGTGAGGGATGAGTTAGAGAAACTTTGTAAGCAAAATGTAATTGAACCTGTTGAGGCAACGGAGTGGCTTGGTCCGATTGTAGTGGCTCGCAAAGCGGATAATAAAGTGAGATTATGTGTGGACTTGCGTGCACTAAACAAGAAAGTGGTAGTAGACAGATTTACCCTATCTACTATTGCAGAAATGTTCACCGCCCTAAAAGGAGCAAAGGTCTTTTCAACCCTAGATCTGGCGACAGCATATTACCAAGTCAGATTACACCCAGATTCCCAAGACCTAACCTCTTTTATCACACCTATGGGTGCATATAAATTCAAATGTATGCCTTTTGGATTAATTTCAGCATCCTCGGTCTTCCAAAGAGCTATGATGGAAATCCTGAAAGGTATTCCAGGCGTTTTCTACTACCAAGATGATGTGCTAGTTTGTGGAGCAACCAACATGGACCATCAAGCTAGGGTTGAACAAGTCCTCCAAAGATTTTCCAAAAATTTGGCCTCACAGTGAGAGCGGACAAATGTCAATTCGCATGTCCAGAGATATCCTACCTAGGTCACAAAATTTCAGGCAAAGGGATTGAACCGAAGGGAGATCTTGTGAAATCAATAATAGATTTATCAACTCCATCATACAAAGATGAACTTCGATAATTTCTTGGGAAGGTGGAATTTTACAGTAAATTCATTTCTAACTTCTCTGAAAGAACATTCCACATGAGATCACTTTGAAATCCAAAACAGAATTTATGTGGGACTCCTTGTGTGATAAAGAATTCCAGGATGTGAAACAGTGCCTCAGGTATGCACCCAACCTCAATGCCTTTATACCAGGAAGGAAAGTTATAGTGACCACAGACGCCAGCACAAAAGGTCTGGGAGCTGTCCTATCCCAAGTTGATAGTAAAGGAGAAGTCACCATAGCGTTTGCCTCAAGATCGTTGAGAGGAGCAGAAGCCAACTACTCGGTGATAGAAAGAGAGGCATTGGCTGTATATTGGGCCCTATTTAAAAACTTCATTTGGGGTAGTGAATTTAAGGTTAGAACTGATCACAAACCGCTAAAGGAGATATTTGAGAAGAAAGGTCTAGATGCTATATCAAGTCGCATTAGTAAGTGGATAATCAATCTGCAGGAATACACATTCACAGTTGACTACATCCCAGGTGTAAAAAACAAAGCAGCAGACTGCCTATCCAGATTACCTCCCAGCACACATAGTTTTGGAGATGACAAACAACTTTCAGAGGAGGAAGATGTTGTGCTCTCGAATGTCTGCGTAATATCTGAGGGGTGATAACAGAAGCAGTATGGAAAACAAGGATCTGAATTTGGTCAGGCAGTACTTGAACAGCAAATGGGCATCTAAAACCCAAATCAAAGTCAAGCTGAAGGCACTTTGGTGTGTGAGAAATGAATTAGCAGAACATGATGACTGCTTGTTTAGAGGTAATCTAAGAAACTTATAAACTGTCAAAGCCCAGCTCACCTGAGTCCTTGTTCAGTTCTGATGGAGGTTGAAGACAATCCGACCCCACCCTGAAACTGCTTGCTCCAGCACACTAGTTTTTAAAACAGTGCACTAAGAACAGAAGCTCAAGGGAAGGGGGGGAGTGGATAAAAATAAAATAAAGAGACAACACCGTTCTTGCGTTTCCACTGTTGAAGTGCTGCACAAATCTGCGGCCCTCTCTGACTTTTGTAGAAACTGGTGCCTAATGAAACATAAACAAAGAACAGATAAGTACAACCTATTCCTAACTGGGTTCCTGACTATCCCTTTATGTATTAGAAATTTTCTTCTAAAAGTACCTCTTGGATCCTGGTCTCTAGTTTCCAGGTTTGGAATGTGTTACTGCTCTGGGATGTGCTTTCTATTACTCTAAAGCTTCTAAAACATTAAACAAATACTGTTATCAGAATTACCAATATCAAACATTCATCTTAATATAACTAAAGCCTAAATTCCCAATAGCAGACTCACTTTTCCCATATTTCCAGAATCTTTTATAAAACAAATACTGTACTTTTACGTCAAAATACAGCATGTAATTTGTGCAAGTCCTTGATTTACTGTTTGCCTTGCTGTTAATGGTTTCCACGGTTCGATTCTTAAAAGTTCCATAAAAAAAAATGTTTGCTTCACAAAGTTCCGCAAAGTATTCTTGTAACAAAGAGTTTGAATCACAATGTTCGTGGAAGGTATCTTGTTTCAAATTGTCTATACACGAATCCAGAAATTGTTGTCAAAGTTCTTTCAGGTAATAAAAGTTTTGCACTTACTTGTTGCTGGCAAGAGATACTGATCAGTCTAACCTTGTCTTCTTTCTCTTTTGCAGGTTGCTTGTAGGAGAGAGGCTAAGGCAAGGAGGAACCGGAAACCGGAAGAAGGAAGAGCCAGCAGCTGCGCCCATTGAAGCCAATGAAAGTCTGTAGAGAGCAGGAGTGCCAGCGCCGAGGGATCTGTCCTCAGGTAAGCGGGAGGTAGACGAGCACAAGCACTGGGTGAGGCTCGGGGGCTGCCTTTTATAGACAGGGCTGGGTGTGGTCCTCACATGCTGCACATGTTCTTGAAAGGTGTGCAGAGCTGGGTGTGGTTTGAAGAAGCTGGGTGTGGTCCTCACATGCTGCACATGTTCTTGAAAGGTGTGCAGCGTTTCAGTTATTATGCAAATGAGTTAAATTAACACATGGCCTAGAGAGGAGTGTTTTAAAGAAGCCTTGGTAAAAGCAAGGCCCAATGTGTAAACAAAACAGCACATTAAACAACATACACAGAAGCCTAGGGGGGGGGAGGGGGAGGTGAGATGACAAGAAAGGCTTTCAATAGTAAGTTTAAAAGGGAGCTATTACAGAACCCACTAGTGCAGTGAGAGGGGACATGCTCTTTGCTGTGCACAAACCCTAACATAAACAGAGCTCACAAGGGTCATTTTGGTGTGTCCAAAACCAAAGAGAGAATACGAATCGACTTTTGGTGGCCTGGTATGGCTATCCAAATTGAAAGATGCATAAGGGAGTGTGTACCCTGCACTGAGAGTGACAAAATTCTAATTACAAGAAAACCACCAATGCAATAGCGTAAACTCCCAAAACACCCCTGGGATGAACTTGCACTGGACATTATAGGGCCCCTACAAGGTGAACAGGCCACACCATATATCATAGTTGTAATAGATTTGCACTCTAGGTGGCCTGAAATAAAAATCACAGCCGACATCAGCTCCAGTAGTGTCACAAAACTTTTAAGCAAACTATTTGCAAGAGAAGGATTACCATCATCAATACAAATGGACAATGGTGTCCAATTCTGCTCAAATGAAATGCAAACATACATGAAAGAGAATGGCATAACACATTGTCGTTCAGCCTTATATCACCCAGAGACCAATGGAGCTGTTGAACGATTTAACAAAACTTTAAAAGAGATCATTCAGCTTGTTAAAGTAAATACCCTCAACTGGAAGATGGAAATAGCCAAAAGAATTATTGAATATCGCCTGACTCCACACCAAAGCACTCGAAAAACACCTTTTGAACTACTTAAATGGAGAAAGCCCCATTCACAGCTACTTCCATCATGGATGAAATGGGGAAAAGGATGGGTCACAGTAAACACGAAACAGCCATGGAGACAGCAGGAAATCCGAAAACAGGAGAGGAGAAAGGAGAAATATGACAGAGATAATCACACAAAAGACAATAAGGTTTCGGTAGGTGACTGGGTAAAGGTCAAGGCTCCCACGGGAAGCGCTAAGGACTCAAAATTCACAAGAGCAATGCGAGTGGTCAAATCGTTCTGCAATGCTGTGAAAACTGATGATGGCAGAATATGGAACCTAGGGAGGAAAGCTCTAATCAAACCTTCCTCAATTGGATATACAACCCATAATGCTTGTAGAGGAGGATCAAATAAAAATAAACCACATGGAATTGTGGAATCCTCGTCAACACCGCCTGAAAGTGAAGGCACCTCATGGAGATGTCCCTGTACGAACACGACCTGTTCGACCACCGAAATATTTAATGGACTATGGGGGTCATTCTGACCCTGGCGGTCAAAGACCGCCAGGGCGGAGGACCGCGGGAGCACCGCCGACAGGCCGGCGGTGCTCCAATGGGGATTCCGACCGCGGCGGTAAAGCCGCGGTCGGACCGGCACCACTGGCGGGCTCCCGCCAGTGTACCGCCGCCCCATTGAATCCTCCACGGCGGCGCAGCTTGCTGCACCGCCGCGGGGATTCCGACCCCCCCTACCGCCATCCAGATCCCGGCGGTCCGACCGCCGGGATCCGGATGGCGGTAGGGGGGGTCGCGGGGCCCCTGGGGGCCCCTGCAGTGCCCATGCCACTGGCATGGGCATTGCAGGGGCCCCCGTAAGAGGGCCCCTACATGTATTTCACTGTCTGCTGCGCAGACAGTGAAATACGCGACGGGTGCAACTGCACCCGTCGCACAGCTTCCACTCCGCCGGCTCGATTCCGAGCCGGCTTCATCGTGGAAGCCTCTTTCCCGCTGGGCTGGCGGGCGGTCTGAAGGCGACCGCCCGCCAGCCCAGCGGGAAAGTCAGAATTACCGCCGCGGTCTTTCGACCGCGGAACGGTAACCTGACGGCGGGACTTTGGCGGGCGGCCTCCGCCGCCCGCCAAGGTCAGAATGACCGCCTATGTCTGTAACTAAAAAGAACCTCAGATTATTCTCTGATTTGTGCAGCGTGTCTATTGTATGTTTCCTTCCTTCTTCATTATATGTTAACAGCCGTGGTTATTTGATGTATTACACATATGGTTAAAAAGCGTCACATGTTCCTTTCAGATGTAATTAAGTTCTAGTTCTCTCCCCTGTTCCCCCCCTTTTTCCCTACTCTGTGATCGTTGATCTGTAATGAAAGGGGGATATGTGGTATCTTGTATTTCCTGTGTTGGTTCATCCCTGGCCCAGGTGTCCTCTCTGACCCTCATCATAATGGTCTCTGCCACCAAGATTCCAGGAGGAGAGCTTACACTGTCGTGGAAGATCTGAGGGTGACAAGGACTGTGATGTGAGGTGGCTGGGGCGTTGCATTATTAAACTTATCATTTCACCGTCATCGCTTTCCTGTATGATCATTGGCCATCCCTACAATACCCCACCCCAAGACCCTGAAAAGTAGGAGTAAAGTTACCCTGCCACCCCAAAAAGGCAGTAAAGACGAGATAGAGGATTCTGCAAAGACAAAAACTGACTGCAAAGCAATGAAGATAGATTCCTGGACCTGAGGCCCTGTAAAGGAAGGGGACCAAGACCAAGAGTCACGCAAGTGCCCGGGGGGGGCAGGAGCCCACTAAGCCCCAGGTGAAGGTGCAAAAGGGCTGCCTCTGGGTGGAAGAACCTGAAGATTCTGCAACAACAGAGGGTGCCAGGAACTTTTCCTTTGGTCAGAAGATGTCCCACGGCGTGCTGGAGGATGCAGAGTTGTTTCCATGCAGAAAGACCGCAAACAAGCCTTGCTAGCCGCAAGAATTGTGGTGAAGATATTGGGTGGAGAGACAGGGCACAGGAAGGACCAGGAAATCGCCCCTTGGAGGAGGAGACAGAGGGGGTACTCAGCAACAGAGAGAGCCCACACAGAAGCAGGCAACACCCGCAGAAGTACTTGAACAGGCGTTCAAGAAATCTGAGCACAGCGGTCATCTCAGCACAACAAGAGGGTCCCACGAAGTCAGTGGTCAACTCAGTGAGTTGAACAATGCAGGATGGAGTGCTGGGGACCTTTGCTAGGCTGTGCACGAAGGAACGCTTGCAAGAGTGCACAGAAGCCCTAGCAGCTGCACATCACGCAATACACAGGATTACTGTCTGGCATGGGGAGGCAAGGACTTACCTCCACCAAATTTGGACAGAAGGACCACTGGACTGTCGGGGTCACTTGGATCCAGCTCCTGTGTTCCAGGGACCATGCTTGTCAAGATGAGAGGGGACCCAGCGGACCAGTGATGTAGAATTTTGGTGCCTGCGTTAGCAGGGGGAAGATTCCATCGACCCACTGGAGATTTCTTCTTGGCTTCCAGTGCAAGGTGAAGGCAGACAGCCCTCAGAGCATGCACCACCAGGAAACAGTCAAGAAAGCCGGCAGGATTAGGCGCTACAATGTCGCTGGTAGTCGTCTTGCTACTTTGTTGCGGTTTTGCAGGCGTCCTGGAGCAGTCAGCGGTCGATCCTTGGCAAAAGTCGAAGAGGGAAATGCAGAGGAACTCTGGAGAGCTCTTGCATTCGTGATCTCAAGAGAAACCCATAGGAGAGACTCTAAATAGCCCTCAGAGGAGGATTGGCTACCTAAGGTAAGAGCCTATCAGGAAGGGTCTCTGACGTCACCTGGTGACACTGGCCACTCAGAGGTCTCCATTGTGCCCTCACACCTCTGCATTCAAGATGGCAGAGGTCTGGGACACACTGGAGGAGTTCTGGGCACCACCCCTGGGGTGGTGATGGGCAGGGGAGTAGTCACTCCCCTTTCCTTTGTCCAGTTTCACACCAGAGCAGGGGCTGGGGGCTTACTGAACTGGTGTATACTGGCTTATGCAAGGAGGGCACCATCTGTGCCCTTCAAAGCATTTCCAGAGGCTGGGGAGGCTACTCCTCCCCAGCCCTTAACACCAATTTCCAAAGGTAGAGGGTGTAACACCCTGTCGCAGAGGAAATCCTTTTTTTCTGCCTTCCTGGGACTGAGCTGCCCTACCCCAGAAGGGCAGAAACCTGTCTGAGGGTTGGCAGCAGTGGTAGCTGCAGAGAAAACCCCAGAGAGCTAGTTTGGCAGTACCCGGGGTCCATGCTGGAGCCCCGGGGATGCATGGGATTGGCACCCCAATACCAGATTTGGCATGGGGGACAATTCCATGATCTTAGACATGATACATGGCCATGTTCGGAGTTACCATTGTGAAGCTAAACATAGGTATTGACCTATATGTAGTTCATGCGTGAAATGGTGTCCCCACACACACAAAGTCTGGGGAAATTGCCCTGAACAAGAAGCATTTGATTTACAGGCCCCAGGTACCTCTAGTGCACTGTACTAGGGACTTACCAGTAAATCAAATATGCCAATCATGGAAAGCCAGGTACATACACATTTTGTACAGGAGCATGTAGGAGGCTGGCCTGGCTTATAGTGGGTACCAGAGGTACTTACACCTTGTGTCAGGTCCAGTTATCCCTTGTTAGTGTAGAAGAGGTGTTTCTAGCAGCTTAGGCTGATAGAAGGTAGCTATGGCAAAGCAGCTTAGGCTGAACTAGGAGACATGTAAAGCTCCTACTATACCACTGGTGTCATGTGCACAATATCATAAGAAAACACAATAGACAGAAGTACTAAAAATAAAGGTACTTTGGCCCATATTCAAAATTTTAGACGCACATTCGGCGCTAACAGAGTATAAATATGCCCCTTTATTTTTATGACAATATGCCAAAAGTATCTCAGTGAATACCCTCAGTATGAGGATAAGATATATATACAAGATATAGGTACACAAACCAAATTTATGCAGGTAATAGCAAGAAAAGTATTGCAAGCAGTGTAAAATTACAGTAGATTTCAATAGGAGCACTTAGGTATAGGGGCAACACAAACCATATACTCCAAAAGTGGAATGCGAACCACGAATGGACCCCAAACCTATGTGAGCTTGTAGAGGGTCGCTGGGACTGTAAGAAAACTGTGAGGGTTAGAAAAATAGCCCACCCCAAGACCCTGAAAGGTAGGTGTAAAGTGCACCTACTACCCACAGAGAGCACAGAAGTCGTGATGGGGTGTTTCTTCAGGAACAACAAACACCAGCAATGCAACAGCCGTGGATTTCCAGACCTGAGTACCTGTAAGACAAGGGGACCAAGTCCAATAGTCGCGACAGTGTCGAGAGTGGGCAAGAGCCCAGGAAATGCCAGCTGAGGGTGCAAGGAAGATGCCACCTGTTGGAAGAAGCTTGGAGTTCTGCAAGAAAAAAAGAGAGCTAGGATCTTCTCCTTTGGAGGATGGATGTCCCACGTTGCGATGAAGTTTTGCAGAGGTGTTCCCATGCAGAAAGACTGCAAACAAGCCTTGCTAGCTCCAAGGGTCACAGTAGAGGTTTTTGGGTGCTGCTGTAGCCAAGGAGGGACCAGGATGTCACCACTTGGAGGAGGAGACAGAGGGGGCACCCAGCAAATCAGGGAGCCCTCACAGAAACAGGTAGCACCCACAGAAGTACCTGAACAGGCACTTGGAAGAAGAGTGAACTGGAGTCCATGCGAAGTCACAAAAGGGAGTCCCACGACGCCGGAGGACAACTCAGGAGGTTGTGCACTGCAGGTTAGAGTGTCAGGGACCCAGGCTTGGCTGCGCATGAAGGAAATCCTGGAAGAGTGCACAGGAGCCGGAGCAGCTGCAAATCACGCGGTACCCAGCAATGCAGTCTAGCGTGGGGAGGCAAGGACTTACCTCCACCAAACTTGGACCGAAGAGTCACTGGACTGTGGGAGTCAATTGGACAGAGTTGCTGAGTTCCAGGGACCACGCTCGTCATGCTGAGAGGGGACCCAGAGGACCAGGGATGCAATCTTTTGGTGCCTGCGGTTGCAGGGGGAAGATTCCGTCGACCCACGGGAGATTTCTTCAGAGCTCCTGGTGCAGAGAGGAGGCAGGCTACCCCCAGAGCATGCACCACCTGGAAACAGTCAAGACAGCCAGCGGGTGGAAGCGATACAAGGTTGCTAGTAGTCGTCTTGCTACTTTGTTGCGGTTTTGCAGGCATCCTGAGCAGTTAACGGTCGATCCTTTGGTAGAAGGTGAAGAGGGAGATGCAGAGGAACTCTGATGAGCTCTTGAATTCGTTATCTGGTGAGATCCCCAAAGCAGAGACCCTAAATAGCCAGAAAAGGAGGTTTGGCTACCTAGGAAGGAGGATTGGCTACCAAGAGAGGTAAGAGCCTATCAGTAGGAGCCTCTGACGTCACCTGCTGGCACTGGCCACTCAGAGCAGTCCAGTCTGCCACAGACACCTCTGTTTCCAAGATGGCAGAGGTCTGAGACACACTGGAGGAGCTCTGGGCACCTCCCCTGGGAGGTGCAGGTCAGGGGAGTGGTCACTCCCCTTTCCTTTGTCCAGTTTTGTGCCAGAGCAGGGCTGGGGGATCCCTGAACTGGTGTAGACTGGCTTATGCAGAGATGGGCACCATCTGTTCCCATCAAAGCATTTCCAGAGGCTGGGGGAGGCTACTCCTCCCCAGCCGTCACACCTGTTTCCAAAGGGAGAGGGTGTTACACCCTCTCTCAGAGGAAGTCCTTTGTTCTGGCTTCCTGGGCCAGGGCTGCCTGGACCCCAGGAGGGCAGAAACCTGTCTGAGGGGTTGGCAGCAGCTGCAGTGGAGACCCCTGAAAGGCAGTTTGGCAGTACCCGGGTTCTGTGCTAGAGACCCGGGGGATCATGGAATTGTCCCCCCAATGCCACAATGGCATTGGGGTGACAATTCCATGATCTTAGACATGTTACATGTCCATGTTCGGAGTTACCATTGTGACGCTGTACATAGGCAGTGACCTATGTACAGTGTACGCGTGTAATCAAATCAAAAACATTTATAAAGCACGCTACTCACCTGTGAGGGTCTCAAGGCGCTAGGGGGGGGGGTTACTGCTGCTCGAAGAGCCAGGTTTTGAGCTGCCTCCGGAATGCAGGGTGGTCCTGGGTGGTCCTGAGGTTGGCAGGGAGGGAGTTCCATATCTTGGCTGCCAGGTAAGAGAAGGATTTCCCACCTGCCGTGGTGCGGCGGATGAGAGGGATGGCGGCGAGTGCGAGGTTGGCGGAGCGAAGTTGACGGGTGGGCGTGTAGAAACTGAGGCGACGGTTGAGGTATTCGGGTCCCTTGTTGTGGAGGGCTTTGTGTGCGTGGGTGAGGAGCCGGAAGGTGATCCTTTTGTTGACGGGAAGCCAGTGCAGGTGTCTCAGGTGGGCGGAGATGTGGCTGTTGCGGGGTATGTCGAGGACGAGGCGGGCGGAGGCGTTTTGTATTCGCTGAAGACGTTTCTGGAGCTTAGCGGTGGTTCCTGCATATAGGATGTTTCCGTAGTCCAGGTGGCTTGTGATGAGGGCGTGGGTCACAGTTTTTCTGGTGTCGGCGGGGATCCAGCGGAAGATCTTTCGGAGCATGCGGAGAGTGAGGAAGCAGGAAGATGATACGGCATTGACTTGTTTGGTCATGGTGAGAAGTGGGTCCAGGATAAATCCGATGTTGCGTGCGTGGTCTGAGGGGGTTGGTGCGGTGCCAAGGGCCGTGGGCCACCAAGAGTCATCCCAGGCGGACGGGGTATTTCCGAGGATGAGGACTTCCGTTTTGTCTGAGTTCAGTTTCAGACGGCTGAGTTTCATCCATTCTGCAACGTCTTTCATTCCATCTTGCAGGTTGGTCTTGGCGCTGGTAGGGTCCTTGGTGAGGGAAAGTATCAGCTGAGTGTCGTCGGCGTAGGAGGTGATGTTGATGTTGTGTTTCCGTACGATGTCGGCGAGGGGGCTCATGCAGACATTGAAGAGAGTCGGGCTGAGCGAGGAGCCTTGTGGGACGCCGCAGATGATCTCGGTGGGGTCTGAGTGGAACGGAAGGAGGTAGACTCTTTGGGAGCGGTTAGAGAGGAAAGAAGTGATCCAGTCCAGGGCCTGTCCTTGGATACCGGTGGAGCGCAGGCGGGATATTAGGGTTCGGTGGCAGACAGTGTCGAAGGCCGCCGAGAGGTCGAGGAGGGTGAGGGCGACTGTTTCTCCGTTGTCCATCAGAGTTCTGAAGACGTCTGTGACTGAGATGAGGGCGGTTTCTGTGCTGTGGTTGGCTCAGAATCCGGACTGGGAGGGGTCGAGTAGGTTGTTGTCTTCAAGGAAATTGGTCAGTTGCTTGTTGACGGTCTTCTTGATGAAATGGGACAAGATGGCCACAGCACACAGAATGTAATGTCCAACAGTTTAGCAAGAATAGATATTCCTGATGTTGTGTTTCAGGTTGGAGGAACTATGCAGTTGAAAAAAGTCTCAAGTCTTGTTTGCAGATGGTGTCTTTATTTGTAGGTGTTAGAGATCATTGTGTCATCATCGAGATACAGCCAACACGTGTTTCGTCACACAGGTGACTTCATCAAGGCTGGGCCGTCCGGCCAGAGTAGGTAGGTAGTGATGGTAAGTAGCGAAGATGCCCTTTGATCGGTTGAGTGGGCTTGAGAAAGTAAAAAGGATCTTTTTAGAGTAGTAGACCTGTGAGTAGTATGGCTGCCCAAGCAGCAGCAGGTGCGTAAGGTAAAGAACACGCTTGGTAAAACAGGTATAGGAGGCCCTGATAAGCCTGTAGTCATAACCTGGAAAGCAGAGTAGCGAAGCGCCGCAAGCAGTCTCAAGAGCGTGTAATGGTCTTCTTGATGACTTTGGCAGGGAAGGGGAGGAGCGAGATGGGGCGGAAGTTCTTCAGGTCGCTGGGGTCCGCCGTAGGTTTCTTCAGGAGGGCGTTGACTTCCGCGTGTTTCCAGCTCTCGGGGAAGGTGGCAGAAGCAATCGAGCTGTTGATGATAGTCTGGAGATGAGGGGCGATGATGTCGTCAGCTTTGTTGAAGATGAAGTGTGGGCAGGGGTCCGAGGGGGCACCGGAGTGGATGGTGTTCATGGTAACTTTGGTCTCCTCCGCACTGATGTGAGTCCAGGTGTTGAGGGTGATGGCTGGGGTTGTAGGTTCTGTGGTGGTTGGCTGGGTCTGGTGTCGGAAGCTGTCGTGTAGGTCAGTAATCTTACGATGGAAGAAGGTAGCGAGGGAGTTGCAGAGGTCTTGTGAAGGCGTGATGGAGTTGGAGTTGGCGTTTGGATTGGAGAGCTCTTTGACGATGTTGAAGAGTTTCTTTGCTGTTGTGAGTGTTCTTGTCCAGTCTGTCTGTGAAGGAAGTTCTTTTGGTGGCACGGATCAGCTGATGGTGTTCGCGGGTGGTGTTTTTGAGGGCAGACATGTTTTCTGCGGTGTGGTCTTTGCGCCAGGCTTTCTCGAGGGTGCAGCAGTTTTTTTTGGATTCCTTGAGGGTGTCTGTGAACCATTGAGGTTTCCTGGTGCTGGTCTGTCTTGGGAGGCATCTGATCCAATAAGTGAGGCTGAGGGCTGCGTTGTTGGGGTCGGTGGAGAAGGTGGGTTGGTTGTCGCTGAGAGTGGAGAGAAGCTGTTCCGTGGGGATTTTGTTCCAATGTCTGCATGGGATGGGTTGTGTGCGGAGGTGGAGAGTCTTGCGTCTGAAGGTGAAGTGGACACATCTGTGGTCGGTCGAGTGTATTACAGAGGAGTGGCTGAAGGATACGTGGTTGCTGGCGGAGAAGACAGGGTCGAGCATGTGTCCGGCGATGTGGGTGGGGGTGTTCACCAGTTGCTTGAGACCGAGGTTGGCGAGGTTGTCGAGCAGAGTGGTGGTGTTGGGGTCGTTGTTCTGCTCCAGGTGGAAGTTGAGGTCTCCGAGGAGGATGTAGTCCGGCGAGGCTAGGGCGTGCGGGGAGATGAAGTCAGCGATGGATTCGCTGAAGAGGGCGCGTGGTCCAGGGGGTCTGTAGATGAGAGTTCCTCTGAGGGTGGTCCCGGGGTCGGTGTGGATCTGGAAGTGCATGTGTTCGGCGGCGAGGGGGGTGTCTTCGGTGGAGGAGGTGATGTTGATTGAGTCCTTGAAAACGATGGCGATTCCTCCACCGACTTGGTTGTTGCGGTCTCTCCTGGTGATCTTGTAGTTGTCGGGGATGGCTATGGCGATGTCAGGGGCCAAGGAGGCGTTCATGGTCTCAGTGATGAAGGCGACTTCCGGTGCGGTGGAGTCCAGGAGGTCCCATAGTTCAATGGTGTGCTTGTGGACGGAGCGTGCGTTGATGAGGATGCATTTGAGATGATTATTGGCGCGTGGGCTGGCGGGTGGGGTGCAGTCGCGGTGGAAGGTATGCTTGCAGGTAAGGCATGCGAAGGGTCCATGAGTGCGTTTTGGGTTGGCTTGGAAGCAGGTTCTGGAGCGTCCCGGGTTGAGAGGGTGGATGGAGGTGGGGTCGTAGCAGTGCTGCGGGGTTTGGGAATGCCGGGGGCCAGGGGTCATGGCGCTGGGCGCGGTCCAGGCGTGGACGGGTGCAGACGGGCTTGCCTTTGGCAGTGGCCGCCATAAGAGGGAGGAGGGGGGGAGGAGGGATCAGCTGGGGGCGGGAGGCGGGAGGGTGGGCGACGAATGGGAGCAGGGGGCGGGGCCGAGCGGGTGGTGGGGGCGGGAAAGCAGAGGGTGGGGGGGTCAGATAGAGGGGAAGGGAAAGAAGATAGGGAAGGGAGGAGATGGATTACAGAGGAGGAGAGGAGTCAGAAGAAACGAAGAGAAGAACCTGGAAGAAGAGGAGGAGAGGAGTCAGAAGAAACAAAGAGAAGAACCCAGAAGAAGAGGAGGAGAGGAGTCAGAAGAAAAGAAGAGAAGAACCCAGAAGAAGAGGAGAGAAGAGTACAGAAGAAGAAGGGAAGACCACAGAAGAACACAGATGAAGAAAAGAACACGCAGGATGGGGTGCAGAAGAAGAGAAGAACACAGATGAAGAAAAGAACACGCAGGATGAGGTGCAGAAGAAGAGGAGAACACAGAAGAGGAGCAGAGCACGAGGAAAAACGCAGTGAGGAAGATGAGAAAGAAGAGAAGAACACAGAAGAGGAGCAGAGCACGAGGAAAAATGCGGTGAGGAAGAAGAGAAAGAAGAGAAGAACACAGAGGAAGAGCAGAGCAGGAAGAAAATGCGGTGAGGAAGAAGAGAAAGAAGAGAAGAACACAGAGGAAGAGCAGAGCAGGAAGAAAACGCGGTGAGGAAGAAGAGAAAGAAGAGAAGAACACAGAGGAAGAGCAGAGCAGGAAGAAAATGCGGTGAAGAAGAGGAGAGGGACACAGAGGAAGAGCAGAACACGAGGAAAGTGCAGTGAGGAGGAAGAGAGGGACACAGGAGAAGAGCAGAACCGGAGGAAGATGGCTACCAGAGGGAGGAGCAGAAAGCGAAGGGAGATGGACAGAGAGAGGACAGCAGAGGTACGAAGAAAAAGTTGGAGGACAGAGCAGAAGACAGAAGTTCAGAAAAACAGAGGTGAGTAACGAGGGGCTGGGCGAGGGGCTCACAAAGTCCGGTGAATTTGACCTGAACGATGTGGGGGCACCTTGGCTAGTGCCAGGGTGCCCACACACAAAGTAACTTTGCACCCAACCTTCACCGGGTGAAGGTTAGACATATAGGTGACTTATAAGTTACTTAAGTGCAGTGGTAAATGGCTGTCAAATAACGTGGACGTTATTTCACGCAGCCTGCAATTGCAGGCCTGTGTAAGAATTGTCAGAGTTCCCTATGGGTGGCAAAAGAAATGCTGCAGCCCATAGGGATCTCCTGGAACCCCAATACCCTGGGTACCTTAGTACCATATACTAGAGAATTATACGGGTGTACCAGTATGCCAATGTGAATTAGTAAATGTAGTCACTAGCCTGTTAGTGACAAATTTGTAAAGCAGAGAGAGCATAACCACTGAGGTTCTGGTTAGCAGAGCCTCAGTGAGACAGTTAGGCATTACACAGGGAACACATGCAGGGCACATACTTATGAGCACTGGGGCCCTGGCTGGCAGGGTCCCAGTGACACATAGACTAAAACAACATATATACAGTGAAATATGGGGGTAACATTTCAGGCAAGATGGTACTTTCCTACAGAGCACTTGTACTTTAGCACTGGATAGCAGTGGTAAAGTGCCTAGAGTAACAAAAACAGCAAAAACAGTGTCCAGCACACATCAACAACCTGGGAAACAGAGGCAAAAAGTTAGGGGAGACCACGCCAAGGATGAAAAGTCTAACACCAGCATATACCACTACTTAGTAATAATCCTTGCAATATGGTATTAAGCAGGTAAGCATAGTAAGTCAGGGGTTGCATGCCATGTGACACTTTTTAAACGTTTCCTAGTGATTAATGTTCCTTTTATTAGATTTTATGACATGAAAAGCGGGGAGTACATTTTACTGTCCTGTTTGGAGCAGGTGGTCTGGTGGCAAAAGTTACCAGGGTGTTTTTGTTGAAGACCTTGCACAGGCTCGGTGCCCAGGGTGCAATTGATCCACGCTTATAGGGTAACAAGGAGGGTAACTTTAGAGAAATGTTTGCTGGTACTTCTCAGTATTAGACAAGACCAAAAAATGCTCATATTATGTCAGGATGGTCACTCCACACAAAATTAACTGTTTACTCAATATAAAACAAAATAAATACAGACTTGACAATTATACAGGATGTCACTTTTTGACTTTCAATTAGTTTGTAGGAAATGGTCCTTTGTGATGAATGCCCTTAATCTTGATTTTAAGTGTCTTTTCCTTCTTGACTTGTTTAACTCTTGGGTTAGTAAGAGCAATATAGCGTATTTATCTGCTATGTTTCAGATCGTGTAGTTTCTTCTGTGATAGATATATGAATGCCAGGTTTATCTTTTTTCACATCGCCACGGAGTTGGCCAGTTGAAGAATGAGTAGGTGTTACTCAATTTCCTCACTCATTAGGTTAATCTAGAGGGAGCGCAATCTATGAACCTAAAGGAGTGCACACATTGCAGGGGTGTCATTAATGTTCTACAAAACTAATGTAATGAAAGAGTGACAGTGATGATCACATTGGACTTTGGGCACAGGGCAGTGCTTAATTTGAGCCAATGTTTTCCAGTGCTTGTCACCACCACTCAATTGTTATCATTGGTTCTCATGGCAGTCTGCCATATGGTGGCACTGTTTGTCTAATTTAGAGGTGAGCACAACAGTTATTTATTAATTCAATATACATTCCAATAACTAAAATCAGCCACCCAAGCGATTATCATGGCTTTGGGGTCCTGGAATGGTCTGAATTGTTACACTTGTAGGAGTGTGATGGTTAGTAGTTCCATTGGTACTGTCATTGGCAGCTCTGGCAGGAGCCATGAGCGGTGCCTCATGGAGAGGGCCCTGGCTCTTATTTTTTCACAAAGGAAGCACTGGCACTGTGATGTGATTTGCCTAGAGAGCAGAGATCTGGAACTACACGATTATTTTAAGAGAGGAAAGCATGAGATAATGAAAAAACATTTATATTTATTTACCGTTTTTTTGTACAGTGTGAGCCAGGACCTGTGGGTGTCAGATCGTTGTACACTTTAGAGAAACAAGGAAATGGCTTAAAAAAAAGAGGAAACTGCATTTGAGTATAAGAAAGAAACTAGCATGACAGTGACCTGCAGAGTGAACTGAAAACAGTGACACGGAACAAATACTCCACTAAAACCTAATAAAATCATGGCAATCATGAATAGAAGGATTTATCGTAAAGCGTTCATGTAGTAAGCAGGGCCATGATATTTGTCTTCATACTAGGTCCCAATTGGGCCCTATGAAAAATGTATTGAGTTCCTTCTTGAAAAGTATCAGTAGCCCTTTTCCTTGCATGTAAAGGTCCCATTGAACAACACTTGAAATCATTATGAGTAATACCCGCAATTGAAGCTACATGTATTATTGAACCATTATTTCCAATATTTTAACACATTAGTAAGTTGGGAGCGTCATTGAAGACAATGGTATCAAGAGGCAGAGTAATGCTACAGTATGGCCCATATTTATACTTTTTGACACAAAACTGCGCTAACGCAGTTTTGCGTCAAAAAAATTAGCGCCGGCTAACGCCATTCTGAAGCGCCATGCGGGCGCCGTATTTATTGAATGACGTTAGCCGGCGTTAGCCGCCGGCACCGTCTGGTGTGCGTTAAAAAAAACGGCGTACACCAGGCAGCGCCGGCGTAGGGGGATATGGGGTTTGGGCGTCAAGAAATGGGGCAAGTCAGGTTGAGGCAATTTTTTCGCCTCAACCCGATTTGCGCCATTTTTTTTTCACTCCCAACCCCCATAGAAATGACTCCTGTCTTAGCAAAGACAGGAGTCATGCCCCCTTGCCCAATGGCCATGCCCAGGGGACTTCTGTCCCCTGGGCATGGTCATTGGGCATAGTGGCATGTAGGGGGGCACAAATCAGGCCCCCCTATGCCACAATTTTTTTTTTTTTTAAACTTACCTGAACTTACCTTAATGTCCCTGGGATGGGTCCCTCCAGCCTTGGGTGTCCTCCTGGGGTGGGCAAGGGTGACAGGGGGGGTCCCTGGGGGCATGGGAGGGCACCTCTGGGCTCCTTCTGAGCCCACAGGTCCCTTAACGCCTGCCTTTTGCAGGCGCTAAAAAACTGCGCAAAAGCGGGCGCACGTAATTTTTTTTTACCCGCCCACTCCCGGGCGTGAATTTTGCCCGGGAGTATAAATCCGACGCACATGCCTCGGAGTCGATTTTTTAGACGGGAACGCCTACCTTGCATATAATTAACGCAAAGTAGGTGTCCACGCTAAAAAATGACGCTAACTCCATGGACTTTGGCGCTAGACGCGTCTAACGCCAAAGTATAAATATGGAGTTAGTTTTGCGTCGGAATTGCGTAAAAAAAAAACGACACAATTCCGGCGCAAACGGAGTATAAATATGCCCCTATGTGTTTTGTGAATAGGTTTTGTTATAAACAAACTCACACGTCATAATAGGATTAGACTTAAAAACCTTTCCAGTTCATTATCCGTTGCAAGCATTTATAATTTTATATAAAAGGTAAAACAGAATAGCAGTAGTTGAACTGGGGCAGAGGTAACACCATAAGAAAAAAACAGGAAATGACCCTAATGCTCATAGTGCGCTGTAGTAAAAGTAGGAGATATTACAAACCTAATATGAAAAAAAGCCATTGGTTCTCAATGAATCGGCACCAAACTCGGTCACAATTTTACTAACATTTTCCAAGGGGTTGTGTCACTTTTTTGTGTAGCCCGAAGCAATATCTATTTACAGAGCTAAGCAAAGCCGTATTTGTTTGGCTTTGTGTGACTGTATGAAAAGGTAATAGAACACTCGCCAAGACACTAGCCAAGATGCTAGCCAAGACACTCGACATAGGTTGCGAGGTCCCCGCACTGCTAACTTCCTGCACAGCCCAGGCCCCAGTGCACAGGCTTGTCTGGTGAAGGGCAGGCCCTGCTCCTCGCCATAAACACTGCCACCTACCAGCAACTCCCAGATCCACAAGGAATGGGGCGGCTGCAGGCATTTCTCCAGACATTCTCTCTCTAGCATTGGAAACACCGCGTTGTGCCCACCTGGGACCACGTGCTGGCCACTGACGGCTACTGCACCTACATTCAAGAGGAATGGAGTAATTACTTTCACATGGACTTAGGCTCACAGACCTCTAAACCACCTGCTGACCACTGATATTCACTGCACCTGCATCCTGGAGTGATAGCTGGCCAGTCATGCCTCTGCAAAGTGCATGCAACATCCGGTGGTAACCTCTCCTGCACCATCCCGCCTAGCAGGACAGCTGTATGCACCAGCTTCCTAAGGAGCACGAGTGCACCACTCCTCCACATCTGGCGTGCGTTTCCATGCCATGGCGGATCACCAGTGAACAGGGGCAGCTTGGCTACTAGGGCCAACTGGACACAGCTCCTACACATTGCTACCCACTCTGCACCCATTCAAGGCCCTGGAAGACCCATCCACAGGGGCACCCAGATGACACATATGGGAAGGAAGGCTTAACAACTATTTTTCCGCCATGTACAAAACAGATGGCATGAATAAGAGGTCCCTCCACCTGCACTGTTGGGGCAAAGAAATCTACAAACTACTTGAAACCTTGCCCTCCACAGGGACTGAGGATGACTATGAAACAGTTGTGTGAGTCCTCGATATGCAACTCAACCTGGATTTTGAGCGTTTAAAACTGTGCTGAGAGACATCAAGACAATGAGAACATCGATGCCTTCCCTGTTCATCTTCTACAACTTGCCACACGTGAATAAATGACGACCAACCCAAGGAAGTACACATCCAGCTCATTCAGGGCTGCTGTTCTGCAACACTAAGGCAACTCCCTGTATGTCAGCCTGGCATTTCACTGGGTGCCACCCTGGTCCTGGTCCGCTCACACAAGTTATCTAACAGTTGGATGGAAGAGATGGAATTAGCCCTCAAACGGACAGCCCATGCCGTGGTCTCATCAGACCTAAGATCCCAAAGGTCAAGGCAGAGAGGGTCGATGTAATATCGCGAAGGGCTGGTAGGCCCAAAATGGCAACGTCCTCACTTCCCTCCCGGATGTCAGATGCAGAAAGCTGGCCCCCATCATGGTCGGTGAAGTGGTGGTTTCAGCTTTAATAGACACAGGAGCGTCTTTTACTATTATGAACTACAGTATGAACAGTAAGAAAAGCTTCAGTCGTAGTCCCAGCTGGGAAACTCTAAAGCCCAAATCTTTGCTTAAAGAAGCAAGCACCTGCTGAACCTAGTGTGGGCAATCAAGCTGGTCATTGAGAAAGGCAACTGAAAACTACTTACCTGCTCCCACGTCACCAAATAATGGACTGGTACCCTCCAGAGCTGCCACAAAGCAGAGGAGTTAGGCCTTGTCTTCTTCACCTAGCACATACCCACTGACCAAGCGAGTGTAATCATGAAGGAGTTCCCCAGTCTGTTCCAGGGCCTTAGACGCCTACGAAACACACAAGTGGAGCTCTATATTGACCCTACCATCTAGCCAGTGGCGTTGCACCACCAACGCTTCCCCTTCCATCTTCAACCTCAAGTGTAAGAAGAGCTGAGGAAGCTGGAGCACTTAGATACTTAGATGCAAAGGGAAAGTAGGGAGGCCCACCCCCTGTGTGTTCTCACTAGTTGTCGCTCCCAAACCAAGACAGCCATGAGCAGTGCATCTCTTCATCGACATGCAACTCCCAAACACAATGATATGCTGTGAAAGACATTTATTACAGATGAGGGATGATATCATCTATGACCTTAAAGAGGCGCAATCATTTTCTAAGCTAGACCTCAATGCGGGGTACCACTACCTCAAGCTAGACCCCATGAATCGGTACATTACACCTTCTCTACCCATCTCGAACTGGAGAATTTTGGCATTTTGTCTGTCACAAAGGTGTTCCAGAATACTATCAGGGAGGATCTGTCCAGCCTTCCAGGCATGCTTAACATTAGCAATGACATCCCCATATAGTCCAACAAAGAGCATCATAAGTGCCACCCTAGCCCACCTTGCCGAACACGGCCTCACTCTACATAAGGAGAAGTGCTCCGTCTTTGAGCCATCAATCAAGCTCTTTGGTTATATCTTCTCCAAGGAAGGAAAGCAGATTGACCTAATGAAGGCTGAAGCCATCCGCAAGGCACCAACAACCAGAATGGCAGGGCAAGTACAGACTTTTCTGGGCCTAGCCACATACTGTGATCAGTTCATCCCAAACCTGACATCCTTGTTGGAACCCTTAAGGGCCCTCATGAAGGTAGACAGCAAATGGGACTGGAATGACAGAGGAGGCTTTCCAAAGCATAAAAGAGGCCCTTATGAGCGCTGCCACAATTGCATGCTCTGATCCTGGATGGACCTCAGAACTGGTCTTCAATGACTGCCCTATAGGGCTGGGGGCTACCTGTAGGAGGCTGGCCTGGCTTATAGTGGGTACCTGGTGGTACTTACACCTTGTGCCAGGTCCAGTTATCCCTTATTAGTAGATTAGTAGTGTTCTAGCAGCTTAGGCTGATAGAGGTAGCTATAGCAGGGCAGCTTAGGCTGAACTAGGAGACATGCAAAGCTCCTACTATACCACTTATATCATATAGAACTATATCATAAGAAAACACAATACTCAGAGTTACTAAAAATAAAGGTACTTTATTTTAGTGACAATATGCCAAAAGTATCTCAGAGACTATACTCCCTTGGGAGGTAAGTAAAATATACAAAATATACACACAAACCAAAATCAGGTAAGTAAAACACTTAGAAAAGTAGTGCAAACACTGTAGAACACAATAGAATGCAATAGGAGACAATAGGCCTAGGGGCAACACAAACCATACACTCCAAAAGTGGAATGAGTACCATGAATGGACCCCAGGCCTAGTCTAGTGTGTAGAGGGTCGTTTGGAGTGTAAGAAAACACTAAGGGTGTCCAAGATACTCCACCCCAAGACCCTGAAAAGTAGGAGTAAAGTTACCCTACTACCCCAGAAAGACAGTAAAGTCGAGATGGAGGATTCTTCAAAGACGACAACTGACTGCAAAACACTGAAGACGGATTCCTGGACCTGAGGAACTGTAAAGGAAGGGGACCAAGTCCAAGAGTCACGCAAGTGTCCGGGGGGGCAGGTGCCCACTAAGCCCCGGATGAAGGTGCAAAAGGGCTGCCTACAGGTGGAAGAAGCTGAAGATTCTGCAACAACGGAAGGTGCCAGGAACTTTTCCTTTAGTCAGAAGATGTCCCACGGCGTGCTAGAGGATGCAGACTTATTTTCATGCAGAAAGACCACAAACAAGCCTTGCTAGCTGCAAGAGTTGTGTTTGAAGATATTGGGTGCTGCCAGGGCCCAGAAAGGACCAGGAGGTCGCCCCTTGGAGGAGGAGATAGAGGGGGCACTCAGCAACACAGAGAGCCCATGCACAAGCAGGCAGCACCTGCAGAAGTACTTGAACAGGCATTCAAGGAATATGAGCATGGCGGTCATCTCAGCACAACAAAAGAGGGTCCCACGAAGTCGGTGGTCAACTCAGCGAGTTGAGCAATGCAGGACGGAGTGCTGGGGACCTGGGCTAGACTGTGCATGAAGGAACACTTGCAAGAGTGCACAGAAGCCCTAGCAGCTGCACATCATGCAGTACACAGGATTACTGTCTGGCGTGGGGAGGCAAGGCCTTACCTCCACCAAATTTGGACAGAAGGACCACTGGACTGTCTGGGTCACTTGGATGCTCCTGTGTTCCAGGGACCACGCTCGTCAAGATAAGAGGGGACACAGAGAACCAGTGATGCAGAAGTTTGATGCCTGCGTTAGCAAGGGGAAGATTCCGTCGACCCACAGGAGATTTCTTCTTGGCATCCAGTGTGGGGTGAAGGCAGACAGCCCTCAGAGCATGCACCACCAGGAAAAAGTCGAGAAAGCCAGCAGGATTAGGTGCTATAATGTTGCTGGTAGTCATCTTGCTACTTTGTTGCGGTTTTGCAGGCATCCTGGAGCAGGCAGTGGTCGATCCTTGGCAGAAGTCGGAGAGAGAGATGCAGAGGAACTCTGGTGAGCTCTTTCAGGCATTCGTTATCTCAAGAGAAACCCACAGGAGAGACCCTAAACAGCCCTCAGAGGAGGATTGGCTACCTAACCAGGTAAGAGCCTATCAGGAGGGGGCTCTGATGTCACCTGCTGGCACTGGCCACTCAGAAGTCTCCATTGTGCCCTCACACCTCTGCATTCAAGATGGCAGATGTCTGGGACACACTGGAGGAGCTCTGGGCACCACCCCTGGGGTGGTGATGGACAGGCGAGTGGTCACTCCCCTTTCCTTTGTCCAGTTTCACACCAGAGCAGGGGCTGGGGGATCCCTGAACTAGTGTAGACTGGCTTATGCAAGGAGGGCACCATCTGTGCCCTTCAAAGCATTTCCGGAGGCTGGGGTAGGCTACTCCTCCCCAGCCCTTAACACCTATTCCCAAAGGGAGAGGGTG
Source organism: Pleurodeles waltl (assembly GCF_031143425.1). Classification (NCBI taxonomy): domain Eukaryota; kingdom Metazoa; phylum Chordata; class Amphibia; order Caudata; family Salamandridae; genus Pleurodeles; species Pleurodeles waltl. The sequence goes on along the minus strand of NC_090442.1, from coordinate 788,482,513 downwards.
TAACAGAGGAAATCCTTTGTTCTGCCTTCCTGGGACTGGGCTGCCCAGACCCCAGGAGGGCAGAAACCTGTCTGAGGGTTGGCGGCAGCGGTAGCTGCGGAGAAAACCCCAGAGAGCTAGTTTGGCAGTACCCGGGGTCCATGCTGGAGCCCCGGGATGCATGGGTTTGGAACCCCAATACCAGATTTGGCTTGGAGGGACAATTCCATGATCTTAGACATGTTACATGGCCATGTTCGGAGTTACCATTGTGAAGCTACACATAGGTATTGACTTATATGTAGTTCACACTTGTAATGGTTTCCCCGCACTCACAAAGTTCAGGGAAATTGCCCTGAACAATGTGGGGGCACCTTGGCTAGTGCCCCCATATTAAGTGATGGTTAGACATATAGGTGACTTATAAGTTACTTAAGTGCAGTGTAAAATGGCTGTGAAATAACGTGGACCTTATTTGCAGTGGCAGTCCTGTATAAGAATTGTCTGAGCTCCCTATGGGTGGCAAAATAAATTCTGCTGCCCATAGGGATCTCCTGTAACCCCAATACCCTGGGTACCAAGGTACCCTATACTAGGGATTTATAAGGGTGTTCCAGTGTGCCAATCAGAAATGGTGAAAATAGTCACTAGCCTTCAGTGACAATTTTAAAAGCAGAGAGAGCATAAACACTGAGGTTCTGGTTAGCAGAGCCTCAGTGATGCAGTTAGGCACCACACAGGGAACACATACAGGCCACAAACTATGAGCACTGGGGTCCTGGCTAGCAGGATCCCAGTGACACATATCAAACACACTGACAAATAGGGTTTCCACTATGAGCACTGGGGCCCTGGCTAGCAGGATCCCAGTGAGACAGTAAAAACACCCTGACATATACTCACAAACAGGCCAAAAGTGGGGGTAACAAGGCTAGAAAGAGGCTACCTTCCTACACAACCCCCCCCCCCACAAAGAAGGACAATAAGGCTAACCTTGGCCAGTTGAGTCTTTATTGTCTAAGTGGTGATAAGTGGAGAGTAGCTCTGCAATAGATTGGTTACTCTCTTTATCATCTACTTTATAGTTACTTCCCTGTGGGGATGTCAACCATCCTGTTTGAAGTTTTTTTAGCTAGCCAACAACGTGAAGTTATATTCTCAGAGTTCCTATTAGTATGTTTAAGTTTAGAGCAGTGTGAATTGTCCACTGGACCTATATCAAGTGATGAGAATGCCAACAGGGATGCTATCTCAATAAAGCCATAGCTGGACAAAAACTTTGTCCATATGGCTGTAAGAGAGAACAGGGTTGCTGTTTCTTTTGAGTTGGAGCAGGGCAGGGATGCTGTCCTATGAGCTCCACACTAGGGCAGGGCTGCTGTCCTAAGTGTTGTGAGGCAGTGCAGGATTGCTGCACTAACGTTTCTCTGGGAGGGTTGGGGGGATGCTCCAAGTTAACTAAAGTGGTGCACTTGTTCTCACCAATATTAGTTATCCCACAGAGAGGTACTTCTACCTCATGGAGTACAGCTGTGCTAGCTGATGGTTGCCTTGGTAAAGGTGCAACCCCAGGAGAGGTTTCTCCCACCACATGAATGATATCCTGAATGGCAGGGTGGGTAGGGAATACTTTTTATCTGTTGTTGGAGAAGGATCCTGAGTTTTTAGGCCTTTTTCTCGTCTTTGCTTTTTCATTTCAGTTGAAATGAGACGAAGCAATTCCTCAGGGATACCCAGCATGGCTGCATGGGTATTAAACTCTACCTCAGCCCAACCTGAAGCCTCTAGGTCATTACCTAAGAGACAGTCTATAGGTGAGCTAGGTGATACTACCACCTGCTTAGGGCCAGTAACTCCACTCCAACTAAACTGAATTATAGGTAAGGAGAGGAACTTAGTGGAGTTATGGACATCAATAATCTTGTACTGTTGTCCAATGATATGTTGTGCAGGAGACACTAGGTTTTCAGTCACCAAAGTGATACTGCCACCTGTGTCCCTGTAGGCCTGAGCCTCAACACCATTCATTGAAACTGTCTGCCTGTACTTATCCATTTTAAGGGGACAAGCAGTGTGGCAAGGCCAATGCCATCAGATGTGACAGAAACTGTCTTGGGACTGACTAACCCAGTTTCTATGATGGACCCAAAAGCCAACCCAACTACACCCTTATTTTGACTGTTTCCAGCAGTCCCACCACTATTACCACTACTGCTAGGGGCACTAGAGTTTGATGTATTAGTGGTGGTAGGCTCAGGGGATTTACCTGGGCAGGACTTATCCCCTGGTCTATGGCCTTTATTTTTACACACATAGCGCCAAGGCTTTTTAATGTGTGTGGGTTGTGAAGATGCAGAAGAAGTTGATTTATCCCACTCCCTTAAGAGTGTTTAAGATTTGAAGAAGGATCTTTAGTTTTACCTTTATCCCCAATCTTATCCTGAGATTTCTCACCATCTTTCTTCTTGCCATCCTTGTCACCTCCTGTATGAACTTTTCTGTTCACTCTTGTTTTGACCAATTTGTCTGCCTTCTTTCCCAATTCTTGGGGAGAGGTCAGATCTGAGTCTACCAAGTACTGGTGCACAAATCAGACACACAATTGTTCAAAGTATGCTCTCTCAGGATTAGATTATACAGGCCTTCATGGTCAGTCACCTTACTGCCATGTAACCAACCCTCCAAGGCCTTCACTGAACAGTCTACAAAGTCTGTCCAGTCTTGAGAGTACTCTTTTCTGGTGTCTCTGAACTTAATCCTGTATTGTTCAGTGGTTAAGCTGAATCCTCCAAGATTGTATCCTTCAAAACTTTGTGATTGTTAGCATCACTTTCTCTGACAGTAAGGAGCCTATCCCTACCCTTACCAGTGAAAGATAGCCACAAGATAGCAGCCCGCTGCCTGTGACCAACTGTACCATACAGGCCCTCTCAAGTGCAGCAAACCACTTGTTAATGTCACCCTCCTACTTGTAAGTGGGGACTATCTTATGCAGGTTTCTGGAAGCCTGCTCTCTAACAGGATTGCTATCAAAAACACTGCTGCTGCCGCCATGGGGAACTAACCCCAACCTCTGCCTTTCCCTTTCCCTTTCCACATCCAGAGATTCCCTAAGGCCAGCTGCCGCTGTTTCAGCTTCAGCCTGGCCTCTTCCAACCTCAGTTTTCTGAGTTCCCTTTCCATTAAGTTATCCTCAGGGTGGGAGGCTTTGGAATTGTGAGACACAGAAGAAAGGTGGGAATTGGCAGAGTTGGACCTGTCCCTAACTGGCTGGACCCTAGTAACCTGGCCTTTAGGAGTGAAAGGTGCCCTACTAATGTGTGACCCCCTCCCACTACCAGTGTCACTATGTGGCGTGTTAGCTGGCAGGTCCTTGGAATAACCCTCCCCAGCATCCTAAGGGGACTCCTCTGAGTCTGGCTGGGTACCCCCCTCCTCTACCTCCTGATCCTGGGATGGGCCAGACTGGTTCTGGTCACTTTCTAGGAGAAGGCTAAGGAGAAGATCATTTGTAGGATTCCTCCAATTGCTAAACCTCTTTCAATGCAGAGACCCCTCACATTTTTAAGGTTTAGATTCCCATATGTTGCCTGGATAACTGTGGGATTAAGCTCTTCTGCAGACATGATAGAAAAGGTTTAGGACAGAGAGAGAAAAATGTTTTTGGAACTTTTTAATCAACAGAGAAAAACTTTTTCAAAAGTTTTCAGAAACTTTTTAGAAAGTTTCAGAGAAGGAAATTTAAACTGTTTATGTTACTGTGTATATTCTGAAGTATTTGGTATATGTTTTTCCTATGAAAAGCACCAATGACAAAGTGGTAAAGCAGTTACAAGTACTTATCCCACCGCTGCACCACCAATGTAGGAGGCTGGCCTGGCTTACAGTGGGTACCTAGTGGTACTTACACCTTGTGTCAGGTCCCGTTATCCCTTATTAGTAGATTAGTAGTGTTATAGCAGCTTAGGGTGATAGAGGTAGCAATAGCAGAGCAGCTTGCGCTGAACTAGGAGACATGCAAAGCTCCTACTATACCACTTATATCATATAGCACTATATCATAAGAAACACAATACTCAGAGTTACTAAAAATAAAGGTACTTTATTTAAGTGACAATATGCCAAAAGTATCTCAGAGGATATACTCCCTTGGGAGGTAAGTAAAATACACAAAATATACACCCAAACCAAAATCAGGGAAGTAAAACACTTAGAAAAGTAGTGCAAACACTGTAGAATACAATAAAATGCAAAAGGAGACAATAGGCCTAGGGGCAACACAAACCATATACTCCAAAAGTGGAATGCGAACCACAAATGGACCCCAGGCCTAGTGTAGTGTGTAGAGGGTCACTGGGGGTGTTAGAAAACACTAAGGGTGTCCAAGATACCCCACCCCAAGACCCTGAAAAGTAGGAGTAAAGTTACCCTACTACCCCAGAAAGACAGTAAGGTCTAGGTAGGGGATTCTGCAAAGACAACAACTAACTGCAAAGCACTGAAGACGGATTCCTGGACCTGAGGACCTGTAAAGGAAGGGGACCAAGGCCAAGAGTCATGCAAGTGTCCAGGGGGCAGGAGCCCACTAAACACCGGATGAAGGTGCAAAAGGGCTGCCTACAGGTGGAAGAAGCTGAAGATTCTGCAACAACGGAACGTGCCAGGAACTTCTCCTTTGGTCAGAAGATTTCCCACGGCATGCTGGAGGAAGCAGAGTTGTTTCCACGCAGAAAGACCACAAACAAGCCTTGCTAGCTGCATGAGTTGTGGTTGAAGATATTGGGTGCTGCCAGGGTCCAGGAAGGACCAGGAGGTCGCCCCTTGGAGGTGGAGACAGAGGGGGCACTCAGCAATAGAGAATAGAGAGAGCCCATGCAGAAGCAGACAGCACCTGCAGAAGTACTTGAACAGGCGTTGGAGAAATCTGAGCATGGAGGTTGTCTCAGCACAACAAATGAGGGTCCCATGAAGTCGGTGGTCAACTCAGTGAGTTGAGCAATGCAGGACGGAGTGCTGTGGACCTGGGCTAGGCTGTGCATGAAGGAATCCTTCCAAGAGTGCACAGAAGCCCTAGCAGCTGCAGATCACACAGTACACAGGATTACTGTCTGGTGTGGGGAGGCTAGGACTTACCTCCACCAAATTTGAACAGAAGGACCACTGGACTGACAGGGTCACTTGGATCCAGCTCCTGTGTTCCAGGGACCACGCTCGTCAAGATGAGAGGGGACCTAGAGGACTGGTGATGCAGAAGTTTGGTGCCTGCGTTAGCAGGGGGAAGATTCCGTCGACCCACAGGAGATTTCTTCTTGGGTTCCAGTGCAGGGTGAAGGCAGACAGCCCTCAGAGCATGCACCACCAGGAAACAGTCAAGAAAGCTGCAAGATTAGGCTCTACAATGTTGCTGGTTGTCGTCTTGCTACTTTATTGCGGTTTTGCAGGCGTCCTGGAGCAGTCAGCGGTCGATCCTTGGTAGAAGTCGAAGAGGGAAATGCAGAGGAACTCTGGTGAGCTGTTGCATTCATTATCTCAAGAGAAACCCACAGGAGAGACCCTAAATAGCCCTCAGAGGAGGATTGGCTACCTAACCAGGTGAAAGCCTATCAGGGGGGGTCTCTGATATCACCTGCTGGTACTGGCCACTCAGAGGTCTCTATTGTGCCCTCACACCTCTGCATTCAAGATGGCAGATGTCTGGGACACACTGGAGGACCTCTGGGCACCACCCCTGGGGTGGTGATGGACAGGGGAGTGTTCACTCCCCTTTCCTTTATCCAGTTTCGCGCCAGAGCAGGGGCTGGGGGCACCCTGAACCGGTGTAGACTGGATTATGCAAGGAGGGCACCATCTCTGTCCTTCAAAGCATTTCCAGAGGCTGGGGGAGGCTACTCCTCCCCAGCCCTTAACACCTATTTCAAGAGGGACAGGGTGTAACACCCTGTCTCAGAGGAAATCCTTTGTTCTGCCTTCCTGGGACTGGGCTGCCCAGACCCCAAGAGAGCAGAAACCTGTCTGAGGGTTGGCAGCAGCGGTAGCTGCAAAGGAAACCCCAGAGAGCTAGTTTGGCAGTACCCGGGGTCCATTCTGGAGCCCCGGGAATGCATGGGATTGGCACCTTAATACCAGATTTGGCTTGGGGGGACAATTCCATGATCTTAGACATGTTACATGACCATGTTCGGAGTTACCATTGTGAAGCTACACATAGGTATTGACCTATATGTAGTTCACGCTTGTAATGGTGTCCCTGCACCCACAAAGTCAGTGGAAATTGCCATGAACAATGTGGGGGCACCTTGGCTAGTGCCAGGATGCCCTCACACTCAGTAACTTTGCACCTAACCTTCACTAAGTGAGGGTTAGACATATAGGTGACTTATAAGTGGCTAGCAGGATCCCAGTGAGACAGTAAAAACACGCTGACATATACTCATAAATAGGCCAAAAGTGGGGGTAACAAGGTAACAAGGCTAGAAAGAGGCTACCTTCCTACACTACCCTCATGCAGGAATCGAGTCACAAAACAAGGATCCTGATTGCATATGACAGCAGAGCACTCACAGATATGGAAGCTAGGTATGCGCTGATTGAAAGGGAAGCCCTAGCCGTTTGATGGGGTTGCCGGTTATATTCATCTCAATCTGTGCAGCTGTTACTTCTGAGTCATCACAGACTACAAGCCCTTGGTTACCTTCTTCTCCAGGAGGTCAAGCAAGCTACCATCCAGGATCGAGAGGTGGAGTGTCTAGCTACAGATGTACAACATTGCTGTGACGTACAGTCCTGGAGCGCTTAAACCCACTGACTTCTGTCTTCCTTTCAAGGCACCTGGGGACTGGAGCAAGAAATGACAAGGACAAGTATGAGTGGAAGGAAGATTTTGTTAACAGGGTCGTGCAAAGTGCCTGCCCTGGGGCGATGACAACTAAGGACATCCAGACGACAGCCAGCATGGATTCCTGTCTTCAAAAGGAGGATGACCATTTCATGGCACAGACTTCGAGAACTATCTCCAGAGCATTGAGTTCTGCCACCAAAAGATCATGCAAGCTTGGCCCCAAGCCAATGGGGAAGTGGGGCGCTTCATGAGGGCCCTCTTTAAGACTCTAAGGATAAGGGACGATCAGGGAGAGGACCTGAAAACATGCCTCCAAAAGTTTGTAATGGCCTACCAGAAAAGCCCTCACAGCACAACTGAGTGTGTGCCCGTGTTTCTCCTGCTGAATCAGCCTGACAGGGACACCATTCCTGCAAGCTGCCACTGGTGGTTTGCCGTTCAAGACGAAGTGGCTCTGCAAGTTAATCGACAGGGGACCAACGTGAAAACCAGCCCAAATTGAGGTGCCCACAGTCCAACCCTAGGGTACGGACATGATTTAAATCATCATTAAAAATCTTCCCTCAGGGCACAAATTCCAAACACCGTTCAAAAGGAATCCATGGCAAATCACCAGGATGCAAGGGACCATGGTCACAGCCTCGCACCAAGGGAAAAATGCAACATGGAACATGTCATGGTTCATGAAGATCGATGGAACTGTGCAGCCAGACGTGGCCAACATCTATCAGACCCTCTCCAATGAGAACTGAAGCCTGGAGGAAGGTGAGCTGCCAAAGGTGAGGACCACAGCCCTGAGCCCCGGTAGTCAGACAAGGAGACAGCCGGAACCAACCGATTGTCCAAACAGAAGCCAACTGACCCAGAGGGAGGATGATAAGTTTACAGAGGGCACTGAGGAGGCCTGTAGCAGGTCTACACCACTGTACTGCTTAAGGCCAAATCCCAAACCGAGATGGGTCCTCAGAGACTATGTATGGGGTAACTGAAATCTGAAAGAAGAAATCCAGAGAACTAGATGGCTAAGAACTGACGTGGGGAGGGACGTAGAGTGCCACCTGGGCTCTACCTACGAAAGAGTTGAGCACACTCCAAGGAGGTGGGGCCATAGAATTGGAAATTGAAGCTTATAGCTTCCTATTTTCCCCTTCCATTTGTACAGAGGTTCTCAGTGTCAATTATCATCTATGATCTGCAGTATTGTAACTGCCTAAACTTTCTGCAAGCAAAGAAATCATTCGGAGTGATGCTAGTATTAAATATGCATGTGGTATAAGTACTATGCTGAGTCATCTTGATAAATAAAATGTTGATAGAAATTAATAAACTAAGGCCCATATTTATGAAAAATGATGCAAAACTGCGCTAACGTTAAATAATGGCGTTAAGCGGGCTTAGCGCCATTATTTAGGACCGCCTCCTTGTGCGTCGTTTCTGCGCTGGGAGGTAAATATGGCACTAGGGGGTTAGCGTTGTGTTTAGGATGGGAACACCTACCTTGCATCTCATTGACGCAAAGGGGTTTCGCGCATCCTAAACATGGCGCTAACGCCAATATTTTGACACTAGACTGTTCTGGTGTCAAAATATAAAAATGGAGTTAGGTTAGCGCCATTTTAGCACCACAATTAATAGCGCTAAAGCGACACTAACCATCCATAAATATAGGCCTAAACATGTTACACTTAGGCCCTCATTACAACCTCGGCGGTCTTTCTAAAAAGACCGCTGAGGCTGCGGGAGACAGAATACCGCCAGTGCCGGCGGTATTTCTGGCTCCCTATTATGACTTTTCCACTGGGCCAGCAGACGGTAACAGAGTTACCGTTCGCTGGCCCAGCGGAAAAGTCACATCAACATTGCTGCAGGCTTGTAATAGAGCCGGCGGCAATGCTGATGTGCAGCGGGTGCAGTAGCACCCGTCGCGCATTTCACTGCCCAAAATTCGGGCAGTGAAATGCCCGACGGGGCTATGCCTGGGGGCCCCTGCACTGCCCATGCCAAGTGCATGGGCAGTGCAGGGGCCCCCAGGGGCACCCCAAGTCCCCCTTACCGCCAGCCTTTCCATTGCGGTGTTTACCGCCGTGGCCAGGCTGGCGGTCGGGGAATCATAATACCCAGGGCAGAGGTGCTTGCGCCACGGTCATACTAGCTGGAGTAACACCGCCAGCCTGATGGCGGTGTTACCCCCAGCTTACCGCCGCCCGCCAGGGTTGTGATGAGGCCCTTAGTGTCTTTCTCTATTAAGGAATGTGAGACTGTGGCATAGGGCAATGCATTCTGTAACACTTTGACTTGTGTGCCATTGCTCATTCAAAATGGGTGAGGGTTTTACTAAAATGGGTTACAAATCTGAAAATGATTGTAACATGATATATATAGATAAAAAATAGTGGGAGGGTAAAATATGATTCTTGTTTTTTAAGTATTTTATGTGTTTTTAAATATAGTTTTTGTACATATTGTAATTAATATCCTTGATAGGGCCTTGATATAGAAAGGCGAAACACATTGGCCAGGATGGATGTATCTATTTTGTGAAGAATAAACATTTTATTGAAGACTCACCTCCATGTCTTTTCATGTGTGTATTGACTTTGTTATGATTGAACTATCTTCTTATTCTTTACTTCCATATCATCACAATGCCCCAGTGATTATTTTGGTAAAGTTCCCCATTTTAACTTTTTTTCTTGTAGAGTATAAGGCTTGTGAGCATTGGAGTCTTATTTTGAGATGGCGCGCTTAGTAGGGAAATCTAAGAATTAACATTGCTCTATTAGAACAACCACTGGCAAAGCCAATTCGTTTTTTAAGCTGGGTAGAAGGAGGAAAGAGAGCTTAGTTTGACCAGAAAAAAACTGTACGTTAAAGCTCTCACATAGCTCCACCTCTTTCCAATTTGACCAGGAAAGTGGGAAGCCGCACCAAGTAAACCTAACATCAAACTCCCTCAGTGTGGAACTTTCCGTCAAAAGTAATATTGGTTTGGAACTGGTCCTGCAAGCATCAATTTGAACATTAGTGCTGTCACAACAACCTATACAGCGTCCATATTCCAGTGGTGACCCCATTTCACTATCACTGAGAAAATGTATGTTCTTCATTGCATTCTGCAAAACAAAGTGTCCTTAACCCCTTAGCTGCTGGGCCTTTTCTCCCCCAGGGCTGACCCATTTTTTGGCTATTTGGTGTAGTTCGCGCTTAGCCTTTCATAACGTTTTGTCCACCTAAGCTATCCACACCAAATCTGCGTCCTTATTTTCCAAAATCCTAGGGATTCTAAAGGTACCCAGAGTTTGTGGGTTCCTCAGAGGAAAGCATGTGGTTTTTTCCCTGAAAATGGCATCAACAAAGGGTTTGCGTTGCTACAATCAACATCTTCCCAGCTTTTAGGAACAGGCAGAGTTGAATCAGAAAACCACATTTTTCAACACAATTTACTGGGACATACCCCATTTTTACTGTTTTTTGTGCTTTTAGCCTCCTTCCAGTAGTGACAGAAATGGGTGTAAAACCAATGCTGGATCCCTGATAGCTAAACATTTCTGAAAAGTAGACAGAAATATGAATTCACCAAGGGACCATTTGTGTAGATCCCACAAGGTTTTCCTACAGAAAATAACTGCTGAAATAAAAAAATATTGCAACTGAGGTAAAAAAACAAAAACATTTCTCCACATTTTACTCTGTAACCTTTTCCTGCGATGTCATATTTTCAAAAGTAAGATACCGTTCGTCATCTTGACTCTTATGTTTGCGGGGATATTTAGGGCCTGTGGGTTCATTAAGAACCCTAGGTACCGAGAGCAAATAAAGGAGCTGCACCTTGCAATATGTTTTCATTGTATACTGGGTGTACAGCAAGTAATTTGGTGAAATATAAGGAGTGAAAAATAGGTACCAAGGAAACCTTTGTATTTCCAAAGTAGGCACAATATAAGGTGTTGAGAAGCAGTGGTTATTTGCACATATCTGAACTCAGGGGTGCCCATACGAGCATATGAATTACAGAGCATTTATCAAATAAACGTCTTTTTTACAGACTGTTTTCATTTGGAAGGAAAAAATGTAGAGAAAGACAAGGAGTAATGACACTTGTTCTGCTATTCTGTGTTCCCCCAAGTCTTCTGATAAAAATTGTACCTCACTTGCATGGGTAGGCCTAATGCCCGCGACAGGAAATGCAACATGGACACATCACATTTTTACATTGAAATCTGAGGTGTTTTTTGGAAAGTGCCTAGCTGTGGATTTTGGCCTCTAGCTCAGCCGGAGACCTAGCAAACCTACATATTAAAGGAAACTAGACACCCAGGGGAATTCAAAATGGGGTGACTTGTTGGGCTCACACCAGGTTCTATTACCCAGAATCCTTTGCAAACCTCAAAATTTGGCAAACAAACACTTTATCCTCACATTTTGTGATGGAAAGTTCTGGAATCTGAGAGGAGTCACAAATTTCCTTCCAGCCAGCATTCCCCCAAGTCTCCCGATAAAATGGTACCTCATTTGTATGGGTAGGCCTAGTGCCCGTGGCAGGAAACGCCCCAAAACGCAACATGGACTAATCAAATGTTTACATTGAAAACTGATGTGTTTTTTGGAAAGTGCCTTGCTGTGGATTTTGGTCTCTAGCTCAGACCTTACCTAGGAAAACCTACCAAACCTGTGCATTTTTTAAAACTAAACACCTAGAGGAACCCAGGATGGGGTAACTTGTGATGCTCTCATCTGGTTCTCTTACCCAGAATCCTTTGCAAACCTCTGTATTTGGCAAAAAACACTTTTTCCTCACATTTTGGTGATTGATAGTTCTGGAATCTGAGAGAAGCCACAAATTTCATTCCACCCAGCATTTCCCCAAGTCTCCCGAAAAAAATGGTACCGCACTTGTGTGGGTATGCCTAGTGCCCGCGGCAGGAATAGATCACACAACCGTCAATGTTGGTCCGTACATGAGGGCAAGTATTGACCCTGGGGCGATCCATTCCTGACGCATTCACTAGGTACAGGCACTCAAGTGGGGTAGCGTTTTTATCAGGACAGGTGGGGAAGCACTAGGTGGTAGAAATTTTGTGGATACCAGCATATTCCTGTAGTTTGTGTGACAGAAATGCAAGAAAAAATATAGTTTGTATTCAACATTTCACATTTCCAGGGTATTATGGGTATGAAAACTTCCACACAAGTCACACCTCTGTGGACTCCCCCGGATGTCTAGTTTCCAGAAATGTCAGGTTTTGGTAATTTTCCCTGTATGGCAACCGAGCCCAGGACCAAAAATGCAGGTGCCTGCCTTTCAACACCAGGTTGTTTTGTGATAGATAATTTCGATGTCTCCGCAATACGATTTGGGTGGTGGAAGTTGGGGCTGAACTAAATTGGGGAGCTCCCAAGAGAGCACTCTCTCTGTGCTTGCTGTGGCATGCACCTTCTCTCTGGGTTGGGCTAACCCGCTATTGTCCAGCTGCACAGACTTTGCTTGTGAAGGGACAGCAGGACTGTCCTTATCACCTCCCTCATAATAAATGGAAGAGGAGTTATCGAATGGGACTCCTCCGACTGAAAAATCACTCCCAGAGTCTGCGCCATAGTCCTATCCCTCAGATGCTTTCTCAGTATCTCCTGTCAAAGTTTCTGATCCTGCGTCAGACCTTTCCTCTATGAACTGAGTGAGGGTTTGAGCATCAGTCATCCAACGAGATGCCATCTCTGCTACTGGCTAAACTGTGGCTCTAAAACACTAGCCTATGTAGGCAGTCACAAAATTGCTGGTGGGTGTGTATGTGTGATACGTGCAACAGTAGAGGTCACCTTACCTTTGCTTCTTCCCTTAACCAGTACGTTATTTCAAGACACTCAAAAAAAGACACACTATTACTTCACCTTGTCACACATCTATCATCACAGTCTTCGGCGCCTCTAGCGCCCAGTCCAACAATCATTTATTGGTGGTCCCACTCCCATGACTTCCTCCTCAGATTCCCTCACTACCACCCAGCAAAAGTGCCCTTCATCTCTCCATAGCTCCCCCCGCACATACATTTCATTTGTATTAAAGCGCAGGCATTAGCTGACTTTACTAATCTACTTAGCTATTTACATGAAATATAGATTTGATATAAACCTTCTGCGCTACTTTATGGCGTTTAAATTGCCACTAGACAAAAGTCAGATCCTTTTATAGCAGAAACATAATCACAAGACTTACTTCACTTTTTTATTGTTGCCTAAAAGCTACAGTTGAAACGCTTCAATTGAAGTATGTGCATTGCTTTGAAGACGCAAGCTGCAACTGCAGGAGAACTGGTTGTGACCCTCACCAGGGAAGTAGTGCGGGCTGAAGCACTGAAGCAGTTATGGCAGTTCGTTCAGTAAATAAACATGACTCAAAACAATATTTGATGATCAAATGCAACAGGGGAGAACTGCTAGTTGTAAATAAAACTCTTTGAAAATGGTTTTAGTGTTCAGAGACCTAATATGCAGAAGTAGAGGTCAGAGGAATCCGATCTGAAAACATATAAAAGGTCTTTACTTCCTACCGCTGATCAAAGGTAGTGAGATCGCAACATGGAGGCTATTTGTGTCCAGAAATATTGCACACAAGAGATATAAGAGGCAGGAAGATGTTGGGAAGCTGACAGAGAAAGACAGATGTGCCTTCAGCAAAACTTGCAACTCCCCTGCTCTATTTAGAGTTGTGGGAAGCAATAGCTTTCCAACAGCCTAGCCTCTGCTGTCTCTACTGAAAGTTTCCACTGACGGCTCACCCCCCAAAGGGCCTTCGGTTAATGTACGTCAGAATGTGTTGTCTATTAAAACAGTCATTCTGATGTGCATCTTCCCTGTTCAGGACCACCATGTAAATCTTGGCGGTCCTAAACTGGAAACAAGAGAAATTATCCCTTCAAATCTCCCAGCACACCAGGGCCAATTTTTCTTTTTCTTTTTAATAACAACCCCCTGCTTTGTTAGTTTCATTTTTTTTCAATTCAGGTGCATCCAGCATGGTACTCGTTTAGAATCCCTTCTCGCCTGGTAGGGATCTCTAAATATGGAGAGGGGTAGTCTTCCGTCAAAGAAGTAGAGATGAGGGGGCTGCTGATCTGGTGGGCTCAGGGATATATCTTAGTCAATAATGTTAGAGGGGTCTTGATCTGAGATTCCTCAACAAGCAGCGTGGTGAACCTAACTACAAAGGACAGGGGCAGGCTGGGGCAATAGGCCAATAATAAGATGGGTTAAGTACAGTATTTTGGAGTTCATTAAAGAAATAAGTATATTGTTGGTATTATAAATATAATAAATATAGACACAAAGCCATAAGCTACAATACAAGACTACGCAGTACTCAGATTTTTTTCTATTTGTTTACAAACTTAAGTATATTATGGGTTGATGGTGACAGGAGTTGCGTTTCAAGGCTACTATTTTTGTAGGCTTTGTGTGAGTATAGCCTGATCTGGATTGGCTGTTGAGGCAGCAAATGGTAAGCCAGCTGGTTGGCTTGAAGTCTTTTTGTGTGAAAGATGAGACCAAGAGGTGTGTGTAAAGTATACTGTTGTCTGTCCATGAAGATTTGCAGGATTATTTCGTTTTCTGTAACAGAGATGCTTAAGAAGAAGAATGCAGTCTCTAGTGTCAAAAAGGCATAGATCACACATGGTTAGGCTCAAGACAATAGCAAACAGAGAAAAAAATAAATTGACATTGTCTTTCTTTTGATTGTTCTGTATGCAGGTCAATTAAACCTAACATGTGGGACCAACCTGTTCAGCAGTGATGCTGAAGAGCCCTGCCCTCCAGAAGCACAGAGGCTCTGTAGCTCTTCACCTCTCCCATCTCCGGAGATGTGCTAGTATCCTTCCAGGTATGACAATTTGCACATCCAGTACAGAAAAGTGGGAAAGATTAAAGTTTCATGTTCATGTCTCCCTGGATGTCTGATTAGTCATCCCTTCCGCTTATGATAGCCTAGCCATGCCTAGCATGATCCCAGGAGCTCACCATTTCATATTAGTTTATCATGCCCCACTGTCTCTATACTGAGTCCAACATAAGAGGCAACAAGGAAATGGGCATCAAGCAAGTGTTGGAAAGTGGATTATTGGTAACAGAAGGTTAGTACTTACACGTAGCAAGAGGCCACTAACCCCCACTAGGTTGAGTTAGGTCTCAATAAATTAACCCCAGCTAAAGTCTTGGTAGCTTGGCAACAAGCAATAAGGCTTAACTTAGGAGACCAAGGGCCTCATTACAGCTTTGGTGGTCTCTTAAGCAGAACGCCGAAGCCGAAGCAGTCAACAGAACACCAGTGCTGGAGGTCTGTTGACCGCCATATTAGGAGTCATGTTTGAACATCCACCCGACTCCATACCCCTGGCCGACAGAGTTGAAGAGGCAGTTCCACCACCAGCACATCCACGGCGACAAGACACCACCTTCTGTATTACGATACGTAATACGGTGTGGAGGAGTCCTGTTGGTGGTGCTGTACTGTCGGTTGAATATGACAGGACCCATCCCCTCCTGGACAACCGCCTCACTGCAAAAGGTAAGCTGATCATCCGAAAGGGTGGAGTGGGGGTTGTTGGGTATATGTGTGTGATGTGTGCATGTATGTGTGCCTGAATGGGTGTGCATGTGTGTATGTATGTGTGCATGGAGGCTCTGTGTGTCTGCATGTATGCTGAGGGGAGGGGATTGTGTCATGGTGCAAGTGCGTGTGTGTTTGTATGCAGAGGGGTTGGGATATCTGTCTGAGTGCGTGTATGTGTGCAAATGGGGTGTCTGAGTGTGTGTTTGTGAGCGAGCGAGTGGGGGTGTCTGAATGTATGCGTGCGGCTGGGGTTGTATGTCTGCATGTATGCTCAGGGGAGGGTGTGAGTGAGTATGTGTGTGTATTGGGAGCCATGTGAGTGGGGGTGTCTGTGTGCAAGTGTGCGTGTGAGGGGGTGTCTGTGTGCAAGTTTGTGGATGAGGTGGGTATGCAAGTGTGTGTATGCGGAGGGGGAGTGTGTGAAGGTATGTGTGTGTTGAGAGATCGGGGTGTGCAAGAATGATAATGGGGTGGGGCAGGGAATGATTGCAGAGGGGGTGCGTATGTGTGGGTACGAGTGGGGGTGTGTGTATGTCAGTGTGAGGGCAGATGGAGGTGTTTGTATGGATATGTGAAGTTGGGTTGGGGGCTGTTTGCAGGTGTGTGGACAGGTGGGGGTGCATGGAGGTGTGTGGATGGGTGGGGGTGCGTTGAGGTGTGGGGATATGTGTGCATGTGTGCCAGCAACAGGATCTGGAATTCCTGTCGCTAGATGCATGACCCCCAGGGTTTTTATGGGGGGTTGACTGCCACGGAAAGCCTGGCGATCTGCTGCTAAATAATCCGGCTGGCAGGCAGAGGTCTCCCGCCGGCCCTGAGGAGCTCACCGCTGACCCCATTGGTGCGATCGCACCAGCGGTCCAGGCAGCGTTGTGGCAGTTTTGCCAAACCCCACAACTTGTAATGCGGCAGTCTTTGCCGCCAGGTCGCTGTGATGCAACCACCACCTACACTGCAGCGGTCCACTGACCGCCAAAACCATAATGAGGCCCAAGGTGTGTAAAGTATTCAAATATCACAAACCAGTAATTAAAGAAAACACAGGAAACAGTTTAAAAATCCAAAACCAAACTATAAAAATGGAAAAAAATATGTTTCATTTGACACTAATAAGAATAAAATTGGATAAGGGGACCCGGACATATGATTTTTTAAAGCATAAATGTTTTTAGCGCATGGAAACTAAAAGTGCCACTAGGGATCTCTGGTTGCACCTTGACTGAGGCAAAGTCAAAATTTGAGGCCGACCACGATCGAGCCCTGCTCGGCTACAGGAAGCTGTAGGCCTCGATCAAAAGAATACCTTCGGACTTAGGCCCTCATCATGACATTGGCGTTAAATCCCGTTTACCGCCACGCTGATGGTTGCCAACATACCGCTGCGGTGGCAGATAACCGTTCTGCATATTACGACACACACACACCAAACCGACAGAATACAGCCACATACACAAATCCGCCAGACAAAAGGTCCGTGCTAAAGTAGCGATCCCAACACCCATACCGTTACGCCAACAGAACAACACCAACCACATCATGACCCGCAAATCACCACGGCGGACATTCAACAGCAGTAAACCATTGGCGGTACACACCGCCACGCTCAAAATGGACACACAAACAAAACAACACCACATTGGCCAATTCAAACAACACACACCTGATACACATACACACACCACACACCCACACCACTATAAAACACACACCCACATTACCCACAACCCTTTACCATTACTAACCATTGCCACCACACAGACATCAAGACCACAGACACAACCAGAGCCACACACTATACACACCTATGCACCCCTTGCGCAGCCCACATCACACACCCCAACACGTTACCCAACACACCCTCACCTACACACCTCACACAACACCCATGGCACCACAAAGACACCCCCGCTTCACAAAGGAGGAGCTAAGGGTCATGGTGGAGGAAATCATCAGTGTAGAGCCACAGCTATTTGGAGCACAGGTGCAGCAGATATCGATAGCTAGGAAGACGGAGCTATGGCGGAGAATCGTGGACAGGGTCAACGCCGTGGGACAGCACCCAAAAACTAAGGATGACATCAGGAAGAGGTGGAACGACCTACAGGGGAAGGTACGTTCCATTGCAGCAAGACACCAATTCGCTGTACAGAGGAATGGAGGTGGACTCCCCACATGCTCCCCCACAACTAACAGCAAGGGAGGAGCAAGTCTTGGCGATCCTGCATCCTGAGGGCCTGGCTGGAGTAGGAGGAGGACTAGACTCTGGTAAGTCAACTCTCTACTACTACAACTACCCCCTACCTGCATGCCATCACATACACCCACCCTCACCCTCAGTCCCATCACTCCACCACTTCCCACACATCCCACCATCACATCTCACCCATCCCAATGCCAAGCCCTGCATGCTCTACCAATACATGGACACCACTCACAGCCCTGCATGGGCACTCATGCACCTGGGAACATATCAACATTTCCAGGACACGATGGGCCAGATCCTGGACAACGTGCAGGAAAACAGGTGGCTGCAGGAGGGACAGTACCAGGGGATCAGGGAGGACTTGCAGACCATCAACAACACCTTGATCTCCATAGCAGGGGTCTGCCAGACATGGCCAACATAATGAGGGAGGCAGTCACAAAACAGCGGGCCCCTGCCACTAGCCAGACATCTGAACAGCCTTCCATCTCTGCTGCCGTTATTGGCCAGGTGGCCCCGCCACAGGACTCACAGGCCGCCAGCAAGAAAATGTTCCCTGCATTTCAGACAGGAGCCAGAGACACTTGCCAAGACCCCCGCCAGGAAATGAGACTCTCCTGATTGTCACCCTTGTGTCCCACTCAGTCACCCTGTCCACCTTGAACTGCCACTGTTCCCCTTCCTATGTCCCCTTGGACAATGCACCTGTGCTACAAATAGACTGGAACAATACCACAGACTTTCCTCCATCATCACCCCAGCCCATTGCACTTGCCCCTCTATATTTTAGCACTTCAATAAACACCCTTGGAATCAAAGTCTGGAATATATCATATTTTCAATTATGTATTCATTGAAACAGGTACAAACATTGCAATTCAACTGTACAAAAAATGAGCATAGATTAAGGACCTGCAGCTGGCTGCAGTGATCACACCAGGAGTGTATGTCAGGTCACCAACATCGGCAAAATGAATTGCCCGAGGGTACAGAAAGTGAGCATAGAAGTGGGAAATAACAGCATGTCAGTGCCACAGAAATTCAGTCAAATGTAAATGAAATGTGAAGTAACACTGTCTTACCTGTGTGTCATTGGAAGTATTGTCTGATCACTCATGTTCTGTTGTCCTCATCCTCATCCTCTGCCTCCTCGTCCTCACTGTCCACAGGGTCCACTGCTGGCACACAGGCATCTCCAGCCTCCTCCTGCTGCAGAAAAGGCATATGGCGCCTCAGGGCAAGGTTATGCAACATGCAGCATACCACTACTATCTAGCAGACCTTCTTGGGTGAGTAGCACCGGGATCCGTCTGTTAGATGGAGGCACTGAAACCTGGCCTTTAGGAGGCCAAAGGTCCTTTCTATTATTCTTCTGGTTCACCCATGGGCCTCATTATAATGTTCTTCTGCCCTTGTCCTGGCTTTCCTCACAGGGGTCAGCAGCCATGATAGGTTGGGGTAACCAGAGTCACCTGCAAATTTTGAGGGACAACATTTTGCCACACACTATCCCATATGGCCCACACCATACCCATACACCAACATCTACTGGGTGGGACCCAGAGCTCACATATTAGCCACACCCTGTGCCTCTGTAGTTGGGCCATCACATTTGGGATGCTGCTTTTCCTCAGGACAAAGGCATCATGCACCGACCCAGGATACTTAGCATTGAGGTGGGAGATGTACTGGTCCACCAAGCACACCATCTGTACATTCATAGAGTGGAAGCTTTGATGATTTCTGAACACCTGTTCATTCTGACAGGTGGGGGGGACAAATACAATATGTGTTCCATCAATCGCCCCAAATATGTTGGAGATATGTCCCATTGCATAGAAGTCTGCCTTCATTGTGGCCAAATCTTCAACCTGGGAAATACAATGTAGCTGCACACGTGTTTAATCAGGGCAGACAACACTCTTGTTAGCACTATTGAGAACATTGGCTGTGTAATTCCTGCTGCCAAGCTCACTGTCACTTGGAAAGAACCAGTTGCTAGGAAATGGAGCACTGCTAGAACTTGCACAAGAGGTTGGGTGACGGATAGCAGATATCAGGTCAGGCTCCAATTGGGCACACAGCTATATGAATGTGGCACTGTCAAGTCTATAGGTGAGGATAATTTGCCTGTCCTCCATTGTTGCCAAGTCCACCAGGGGTCTGTACATGGGGGTATGTCCCCATCTCCTATTCATTCGCAGCAGTAGGAATCTATGGGGTAAAAGAGTGAGGAGCCAGTCACAAACGGAACAATGGAGATACAACAGAACTTTGCATGCTGTTAACTTATAATGGGTAAGTGTGATTTGTCCAGTATGTCCTAGTTTTACCAGTGACGCAGCAAGTTTCCAGGGCCTGCCTCCCCCTCAAAATGGCGTTCGCCTGTCCTGTGTGGAGGGACAGGTGGAAGTGAGGTAATTCCACTGATGTTACGCGCCATTGCGGGAGGCAGTCGGGAACTGCAGTGCAACTCCTCATTGGTTAACATTGGGCCCTATGGGTTACAGTGGCCAATGCTGATCTACGCCTGCGATGACGGTATGCACAGCCGCGGACGTGACCACCATTTTCTATCTCATCCCTCACTTGCTACCTGATATTCAACAGGAGAGGACCTACACTGCATGTGCTGCTGTGACCTGTGTCTGGAACCTACCATGGCCCGTGTGACTAGGGAAAGGGCTCCAGCCTTCACTTCAGAGGGGTTGGAGAGACTGGTGGATGGGGTCCTACCCCAGTACGGACTGCTGTATGGGCCTCTAGAGCAACAGGTGAGTACACTGTGGGCACAATGCATGTGGCATGAATGCATGGAGTGGTGTGTACAAAGGCCTCGTATAAAGGGGGGTGGGTGGATGTCCTCTTGGTGGCGTATTGGTTGTGTGCAGGGCCATGTGTGTGTAAATGGTGATGTGAAGGGGTATGGTGGAACATAAGTGTAACATGCAGGAATGTTTGACTAATTCTATTTTCCTGTGTGTATTGGCTTTGCCAGTCAGCGCCCATCAAAAGAAGGGTATATGGTGTGCCATGGCCAAGGGCGTG
This sequence comes from Pleurodeles waltl, assembly GCF_031143425.1. Taxonomy (NCBI): domain Eukaryota; kingdom Metazoa; phylum Chordata; class Amphibia; order Caudata; family Salamandridae; genus Pleurodeles; species Pleurodeles waltl. The sequence continues at coordinate 788,461,840 of NC_090442.1, read as the reverse complement.
GTGACCCTGGGGGTGTACGGCAGGTGGAGCACCCACTGTCTGAAACGGTGGGAGGACCTGAGACGCTGGGCACGGAAGACAGCAGAGGCCCAACTGGGGATGGCCTCCCAATGAGAAAGGGGTGCCCGTCGAACCCTGACCTCCCTTGATGGCCTGCATACTGGCAGTGGCCTATCCTGAGCTGGATGGGCATCACAACAGCCACAAGGGAGTGAGTACAGTGCCCATTATTACAACTTAGGCATGGTAGGGTGTTATCCGGGTGGGGGATGTGTGCCAGTGGGTGCCCCCAGGCCAGACCTGATACGCATCACAGGAGACCTCGGTAAAGAGGTCTACCTTTGGACTTAGTTGATTATTCGGGATGGAAATCAACTTTTTACATTCAGACTTGTCACTTTTTTCAGAGTTTTTTCTTTCCCATATCGGATGACTCTCCACAGCAAGCAAATTTCAAGTTGATGTTGTCAGATTGCCTTTTCCACAAGTTCCTGGTGAAATCCTGGAAGTCTGGGGCTCTGGAGCTTTTCAGCGTGACAAATCTGTAAGTCAGGCCAGTTCGTGGTCAACGTAAGCTGGCTGGACTTATGACATTGGGTCTGTCCCTTTATGGAGCTTTTTACCAAAAGTTTTCTAAACCTCTCAATCTTCTTCCAGATGGTCTTTGAAGGTCCTTCAGGAGTCCAGAGCTCACCTCATGGTTCCAGAAGTCCTGAGTTGCTCCTTGAGGGTTAGCACCCCAACTCTCAGATTGCACCTGGCTCAGGCTCAGAAATGACCTCTGGACAGCTGGTTAGTTTCTTCAGGATTTGATGCAGGGGACTCTAGTTAGCTATTTTCTACCTTATTGAACCAGTTGAAGCCAGGCAAAGTCCTTTTTGTAGTGAAGCTCAAATGTGCAGCTGGTGCAGTCCTCCAGGGTGCAGTGTCCAGGTGAAGGTCAGGGATCCAGCAGGGCATTCCTTCTTCTTCTTGCTGTTTCTGGTAGGGATCTGAGTTGTAGGTGCACCTCTTCCATATTCATCCTTGCTCCTCGGTTGGAAAACGGGGGGGGGCAACTGTCCAGTCACATGCAGGCTACCATCCTCTTCAATGACCACTTCCTGGGAAGTGTGGCAAAAATCAATCCCAGGGAGCGACATCTTTTAAAAATCCAAAATGGCAGAAGTTCAATTTTGGAAGTTAGGTCTGGCTGAGTCCACCCACTGGTGTGGCTGAAACTCCTTAACACACTCCTTTCCTGAGCTCTCCTAATCTAATCAAGCGAGAAACTGGTTGTCTGGGTTTGCAGGAAATGGGGGAGGCCCTGAGCTGCTCCAAATGTCCTTCCCTCCTCTAAAGTACAGTTTGGCTGCTCTACCCCCAGATTGTTTCACCATCTGGTGAGGCAGGTCTCATCCCCAGGCACTTCCTTTTTCCTCAGCCCAGACCACTTCACACCTCATCAAGGCAGTCTGGCCAGGCTGCTAAAGGCTGACCAATCAGAGAAGGGCACTACAGAGCTGAAGTTGGCAACTTTCAGGTAGTGTTCTTAAACTCTTTCCCTGAACTAGTTATATTAAATTCAACAATGGCAAGTTGTTGGATTTACTATAACAATCAGTTTGATACCAAACTTAAAATAGTTAGCTCCTTTTGGGACTTTATTAATTAAATATAAAGTGTCTCCATTTTAGCCTTTGGAGCCCATTCACTACAACAAGGGACAAACACATTTGGCTATTTTCCCCCTCATTACGGTTTACAAACCATATTTTATAAGGTCCCTGCTTATAGACCCAGCCCTAGTTCCACTGAGGGCACACATTAGCGGTGTCTTATATGTGTCATGTTCCACTCCTCTCTTACTGCCTTTGTCAGATGAAAGCAGGGTACGACTTCGGATCTTGGACGTTCTGGTCTGGCCAAGATAGGGGTGACCCATTCCGGTATCCACAGGGTGCTGCTGACAATGTGGGTGCAGAAGCAGTCCTTGCCTTCTAGAATGAGTCCCAGAGGAAAACCACAAGGGATAAAACCTCCAAGCAGGAACTCCAAGTACCAGGAGAAAGGGTGTCAGGAAACCAGGACTCCATGGACTGGAACAACAGGAAGCTGCAGGGAAAACAAGCAGGAGCAATTCCAAAGGAGCAAGAAACAGGAGCGAGGACCACCACCAGCAGGAAGTGTTGCAACACAAAGAAGAGAAGAAACCAAGCTCCTTATATACCAATGGACAGGAGGTGACAAACAGGAAAAGGAGAAAATGTCATATCAAATTGGGAAGGAGCCATAGAGAAAACTACACTAGACACCATCTTGACATGGGAAAAAGAAAAACAAAACAGTGCATGCTGAGAAAGGAACAGTTTTCTGGAAAAGAGAAAATATGGCCCCAATGTCAGGGTTAAGAATTTGCCCAAGAACCCAAGATCAGGTAAGCAATCATGTGTGCATTGCGGGAACACCTGCAATGAAGGAGCAGAGCGATAAGTATCTGCGGTGAGATCTGCGGCCTCACCCTGGGCCGCCTGACCTCACAGCCGGAAAGAGGAGAGGCGCTGATGGTAAGCATGCAGCCTGCGGCAGACCCGATGGGCTGAAAAACAGACCGCAGGTCCCACAGCAGGCTGAGTAGTAACAAAATGTAAAAATAAGGTAGCTTAAAACTTTGAAAGTACTTTTAATTCCAAAGTCAAATTTGAAGGTAACTTTAATTTAAAAGCAGTCAACAAGACAGTGCACCTATGGGTACACTACCTATGGTGCGGTCCCTAAACCTACATGCCCTACTATATAGAAGGGACTTATAGGTAGGTTGACATAGCCAAATATAATTAGCCTAATTTGCATATCAGCTTTATACAGAGCACTGGCACTGGGACTGGTAAGAGTCAGTAACCACCAGTTCTCAGTATCTGTCCAAAAGGTTTGGGGGTGAAAAGGGCAAAAAGGAGGATTTTCCTACCGCAAGATTTTGCTTTTTGGAGCCATCCTGTTTTCAGAAAACTGTGAATGAACCTGGTATGGTGATACAGCCACATCCCTGAGAAGGAAGAGTATTTACAAACATTCTTTTGAAGTCCACCTGCTACTTTTAATACACGCCTCCCTTCTCACCTACTGGGTAGTTTACCTTATTGAGCAGATATACAATGTGGGATGTTAGTAAGATTAAAGGTAGTGACATTGCTCAGAATCACTCATTTATTCCATTTTCTAAACGCTCAATGCCATTTTTTCACTTGTCATAACTTCCTCTGATCTGGTCAGTGTCAAGTAGAGTGATCTTGCTCTGATGACATCACTGGTCCTGAGACCAGTCATTTAATGTCATCATGTAATGTTATGCTTGTTGGAGTTGTTCAAAAGATATCTATTTTGGTCATAGGATTTTGGCAAGTATGCACATTTACAGCTGACCTTCTCTAAAGATACACATATGGAGCCATTCCCAAAGGTAACGTACACTTGCGAATTTACATATGTAATTTACTCTTACAGTTTTGAGTAGTTTTACAAAACCCGAATGTAAATTTACTCAAAAGTGTAGACTTACTTGTCTCCACTCCACTAGTTTTAGGGTGTAGAGTTAGAATAATTGTAATTTATGAATTGTAATTTATGATTGTATAGTTGCTACATGTAACTTAAAACTGTATCTTACATCTGTCAGAACCTCTACACTTGGGGGGAGACTGCCATCGGGGTGAAGACTCCACATAGTAGTGACTAGGAGGAATGCACACACAGAATGGAATGGCAGTGAATGGAAGCCTGATGCACGGTAGTCAATTTTAAAATTATATACATCTGAACGAAATCAGACACGCATGGCACTTGTGTTGAATTTCACTGAAGAGGACAGCCCATGTTATAAAATTGGTTTGATCGTTTATTTCCCCTCTCTGTTTTTCTTAATATCGCAGATTAGTGCTGATCGCCACATTCCCCTGGCTTTAAATCAAGCTCTACAGAGTGTCCGCGCAACCACATAGGAGGTAGACTTTTTCTGTTAGACTCTACTTTTATCACTTGATTTTTTATTGTGGCACTAGTGTGCAATTAACAGGAGGTGCTGGACCCTTGTTTGATCGTTTATTTCCCCCTCACTTTTTTATTGTCAGCGCTGAATAACGCTGACCTCCGCATACCCCTAACATGCCCCCAAATGCTGGGCTTTAAATCAAGCTCTACAGCACGTCCACGCAGCCACACTGGAGGTAGACTTTCTCTGTTAGACTCTACCTGTCGGATTTCCTTGTAGCACCTGCGTGCATTTTACAGGAGGTGCCTGGCTCCTGCTCTGCACTCAGCGGTCATCTTCAAAGGCTCCGCCTTATTTTTAAACATTATTCGTTTTATGTTGTATGAGCAGTTATCACTGGTATTTTGGTTGGTTTTCCGTTACCAATAACTGCACCCCACAAGGAAGTTTATGGAGTTTAGTAAAGTTTGCTGCCCCCTTGTCTGACCCTTTATTTCCCCCTCACTGTTTTTATTGTTAGCCCTGAATAACACTGATTGCCACACCCCCCTGACATGCTCCCAGATGCCGGGCTTTAAATCAAGCTCCACAGAGCGTCCAATGTGCGGACGCACACAGCAGGTTCATACAGTGGGCGTGCCACTGGTGCTCATAGGCAAGCCCATCTGCACATGCCCGACCTCGGACAGTGCTCTTCTCCCAAGATGGTCAGCTACTCAAGGGAAGAGCTTTTTAGTCTTAACCTCCCAGGTCAGAAATGTTATGGTCCCAATCTGAATCCTTTGGGGCCCGTTGAAATTATTAAATGTCCAACATGCAACCTCTCCCTAACTAATACTAATGCCAGGATATATAACCCTCTTAGGCTCTCTACCCCTGAGCCACCTAACAGCTCACACATTTGTTGCTGTAACTTAATTAATGCCAGATCACTTATAAAAAACAAAACTGGATTTGCTGACTTTTTGGAGTCCGATACTCTAGATCTAGCATTCATAAGAGAAACTTGGGCCAACGTCACCTCAGGACCTGACCTACTCTTTGCAATTCTAGCCAGGTATTCCATCTCTAGGCTGGACCACAGGGGAGGGCCTATCCATAATTTATCGTGACCACCTCAAAGCTACTTCTGTAGCAATCCCCTCCACATTTGAATGCAAAGCGCTCTCCTTCAAAATGGAACTCAGTAAAAAATATTTTTTTAAAGGATTACGTATCTACTGTCCCCCAGGCCCAACAGCAACCTTTACTCATGCCTTCAGTCAGCTTTAGGAAACCTAGGTAATCTTCTCAGATTACCCAGTCTTTAGATGCTTTAATTTCCATTTGAAAAAAATACACTGGATAAAGATTTGTAATCACTTATCTAAATGATGGCCAGCTTAGACCTAATACAGGTGATGAAAGGCCCCAAGCACTCGGATGGGATTTTCACTGACAATCCACTCCTTCATCTAACCTCTTTGCTTCTGCTCATATGGTCTGATCATGCAGTGGTTATGTTCATCCTGGAAATAGCAGCCAAGCCTCTGTTGGTCAAGTTGCCCCCATCGAACAGGACATGACATCCTTGGCACAAGATGGATGCAAACATACTAAAATCAACGCTATTTCGAAGCCTGCCCAGTATTTCCAACAATCTAGATTTAACCACTTCCAGCTTCCATCTTTGGATCAATACCACAGTAAATTTTCCAGTGCCATGTAAAACTTATAAGAGCATCAGAGCCATTCCTTCTGAGTCTTGGTTCTCTGAAAAATGAAGAGTTCAAAAACAACTTTGTTGTAGACAAGAAGGTAGGTGGAGATTAAACTATGGCATCTCAGAGAAATAGATCTACAAACACATTATCACTACATATAAAAACTTGTTTAAAAAGTAAAAAGCTCTTTATTTTACTCATAAGAGTGAGACTTCTAAAATTCCTCTAAAGAGTTGTTCACCACAGTAAAGGTAACTGGCGAACCTCTCTGATAAAATAACAAAATGGCAAACCAATCCCTCTGTACTACGCTAGCCTCTTTCTTCCAAGACAAAGTAAAAGACATGTACAATATCTTTTCTTTCAATACCAGGCAATCATCTTCTCTTACGGACGTAGCTACACCCCAGCCCCCATCCAAATGATCCATCCCAATGTCCTTCTAAAGACTATGGGGCATATTTATACTCTGCGCCAAATGTGAGTCAAAATTTTTGACGCACAATCGGCACAAACCCTCCCCCATATTTATACTTTGACGTCCGACCCCGCGGGCGCCAAAGTTCCACCATGTGCGTCATTTTTTGGAAGGGGGAACCAGCCTTGCGTTAATTATATGCAAGGTAGGCGTTCCCTTCCAAAAAATGACTTTAAGGCCTGTGCGCCTTATTTATACTGTGACGTCATTTTGACGCACAGGAGGGGGCAGGCCTTAAAAAACGGCGCCCAGCCTGATGGGTGCCCTTTTTTAACGCCTGGGTCAGGGCAGGCGTTAAGGGACCTGTGGGCTCAGAAGGAGCCCAGAGGTGCCCTCCCATGCCCCCAGGGACACCCCCTGCCACCCTTGCCCACCCCAGGAGGACACCCAAGGATGGAGGGACCCATCCCAGGGAAGTAAAGGTAAGTTCGGGTAAGTTTTTTTTTCGTATTTTTTTTGTGGCATAGGGGGGCCTGATTTGGGCCCCCCTACATGCCACTATGCCCAATGGCCATGGCCAGGGGACATAAGTCCCCTGGGCATGGCCATTGGGCAAGGGGGCATGACTCCTGTCTTTGCTAAGACAGGAGTCATTTCAATGGGGGTTGGGCGTCAAAAAAAATGGCGCAAATCGGGTTGAGGCCAAAATTTTGCCTCAGACCTGACTTGCCCCATTTTTTGACGCCCAACCTCCATTTTCCCCTACGCCGGCGCTGCCTGGTGTGAGTCATTTTTTTTTACGCACACCAGCCCGCAGCGCCGGATAACGTCAGTCAATAAATAAGGCGCCCGCATGGAGCTTTGGGATGGCGTTAGCCGGCGGTAAAATTTTTGACGCACAACTGCGTTGGCGCAGTTGTGCGTCAAAAAGTATAAATATGGGCCTAAATTGCTATTAATAGCCTAGGGCTGTTGTCATCATTCTTCCAATTAACACCTGATCATGCCCAGAGCTTACTTAACATCATCATATCTGGCTCCCCTTTGGATCCATGCCCACCAAAAATAATCCAACTGGCCCCAGAGATTACAGCCCTTAATCTAACTGGTATTTTAAATTCTTATGTTCAGAACTGGCTGAATCCTCAAGAAGTGGAAAAAAGCCTCCATCCTTCCTTTCCTAAAAAAGACTAATACAGATGCTTCAGACCCCAATAGCTATTGACCAATTTCTTGCCTTTCCTTTCCCGCAAAAATTGTACTCACGGCTATCAACCAGGAACCTGCCATCTTTATCAATGTCAACTAACTTCTTGATATGACTCAGTATAGCTTCAGAAGCAAGCCCAGCACTGAACTAGCTCTGATTGCTGCTTCTGAAGACATTTGACACTCGACTCAGGAAGGAATGCTGCTCTAATTTTGTTAGACCCCTCAGCACCATTTGACACGGTCAATCATCATTTATTGATTGACCATCTCCACTCCATTGGAATCAGGAGAATGAGTCTTGCCCTTTTGAAATAATTTCCTTTGGAGCCAGAGCAATTTGTCGCCTTGTACGTATTCACCTAGTCCCCATTTTCACTACCCAGTGGTGTACCACAGGGTTACTCCCTTGGTCCTACCCTATTTTAATATTTAAATTACCCCTTTGACTAGTCTTATTACATCCCTTGGTATTTCTGTGGTATCCCATGCCGACGATACCCAGATTGTCCTCTCACTGGCTAGCAACCCTGAGAACATGGCAACCAGATTCCACAATTGCATGTTGCAGGTCAGCAGATGGCTGAATGAATTTTTTCTAAAGCTGAACTTGGGTAAAAACAAAGTTCTCTTGTTTGGAAAGAACACGTCTTTTTGCTCCCCTAGCTGGTGGCCTCAAGAATTGGGTGATTTACCCGCACCAGCATCAAAAGTAAAGAAATTAGGAATCTTATTCGTCACCAAATTCTAGTTCAAAAATCAGATCAACACCTACATTTCCTTTTCCTTTTTCAACCTGAAAATGTTCAGGAAAGTGTTTCCATTTATTCCTCATGAGCTGCAGAAAACAGTGATAGTAGCTCTCTTCAACAACCAGAAGAAAAATGTTCTGAACAAACTGCTGCTCTTTCAGAACGTGTCAGCCCAACTCTTACTAGGGACCCCTAAACATTAGTCGGCCCCTCAAGCTCTGACCTAACTGCACTGGCTTCCCATAAGGAAGTGTATTGATTTCAAGGCTTTGAGCGTCCCATTCTGGGCATTTCATGGAGCTGGTCTGGACTATCCTAAATGTAGGTTCCAGTGGTATGGCCCCTCAAGATCCTTCCACTCATCCACAGCTGACCATGTATTAGTCCCAGGATTTAGACTACTACAGTGTGGTGGTAGAAGCTTTGTGACCTGCATATCCACACTTCGGAACACCCTTCCATCGCACCTAAAACATTTAACAGGCTTGCTTCCATTTAGAAAAGCACTTAAAACATGGCTTTGTAGCCAATAGGCCCAACCTTGTACACCAGCTTGGGTCTTTCCTTCCTTCGTCCTTTATGTCATTTTCTCCAGTAGGTTTTTTCAAGTGCCTAGACGCCTTTGGACATTAGTGCGCTTTATACATTTAATTTTCATTTCTTTCATTAAATATTAAAAATAACTATGGCCCTCGTTATAAGACCGTCGCAGCGGCTACCAGCTGTCCGCCATATTATGATCACAGCTAGATTTCCGCAAGAAGGATGGCGGACATCTGGCTGTGGCCATGCCGGTGGATGGCGGTAAGGTTGCGCAGCTGCCAGCAGCAGCACCACGCCAGTAGACCGCCACCAGCAGTAACACGGCCTGGCGGGGTTTTGCTTGCGGACGCTGCTGCTGGCAGCAGCGCCCGTTGCCGTCTCCTGCAGGTGGATCCCCTGAACACAGGTAAGTGGGTGCTCCGACAGGGGATGGGGTGTGTGGTGTTGTGTGTGTGTGGTGGAGGGGTGTGTTCCATGTCGAATGTGTGTGCATGTATGGATGTGTGAGTGCGTGTGTGTTGTGTTGTGTGAATGCGTGTCTGCGTGAATGTATCAAGGTGTTTGTGAATGGATGTATGCATGCGTGGATGAATGTGGGTATGGGTGTGTGTATGCGTGTATGTGTGTATGCGTGTGTGCGTGTGTGCCTGTGTGCAGGGAGGGGCGTGAATGAAGGGTGGGTCTGGAGAGGAAAGGGGGTTTGGGGGGAATCTGGGGAGGGGGTAGGGGTGGGGAAGACCTCTATCAGTGACAGAAAAGGGATTCCCTGTCACTGATAGTGCCTACCGCCATGGTTTTCGTGGCAGTAAGGAAGCCACGAAAACCATGGTGGTAGAGGGGGTCATGACCCCGCAGGTGGTACAGTGACGGCCGTCACTGCCGTGGTGGTCGGTGTGGTACATTGGCGGTTTGGCTTCAGCCAAACCGTCAATGTCATAATATGGTGGAAAGTACTGCCAGCCTGTTGGCAGTACTTTCCACCATATTACCGCCGACTGCCAGTGTCCTAATGAGGGCCTATTTGTGCTGCCTTAATTCCTACACAGCGGAACCTTTAAGCAGACATATGGCAGAAGATCCCAGAATCCGTCTGAATGAATGGGGGAAGGAATTCCAGACCACATTGCAGACAATGCACACTGGTAAGTTCTATTGCTGTTTTTTTTACTTATTATTACTGAAAGATTACCTGTATTTATTTTCTCACACACTACTATTGACACCGTGCTTAACATGTAAGCCTATTCTTTTATGATTTTTTTTTACATCTGAGATGTCCCTCAAATTTGACAATATAGGGATAGCACTATAAGGTACATAGGGGGTCATTCTAACTTTGGCGGGCGGCGGAGGCCGCCCGCCAAAGTTCCCCCAACAGAATACCGCTACGCGGTCAGGAGACCGCCGCAGTTATTCTGTGTTTCCCGCTGGGCTGGCGGGCGACCTCCAGAAGGCCGCCCGCCAGCCCAGCGGGAAACCCCTTCCCACGAGGAAGCCGGCTCCGAATGGAGCCGGCGGAGTGGGAAGGGTGCGACGGGTGCAGTAGCACCCGTCGCGATTTTCAGTGTCTGCATGGCAGACACTGAAAATCTTGTAGGGGCCCTCTTACGGGGGCCCCTGCAGTGCCCATGCCATTGGCATGGGCACTCCAGGGGCCCCACGACACCCCTCACCGCCATCCTGTTCCTGGCGGGCAAAACCGCCAGGAACAGGATGGCGGTGAGGGGGTCGGAATCCCCATGGCGGCGCAGCAACCTCCCCTTGGAGGATTCCTCAGGGCAGCGGAAAACCGGCGGAGCACCGCCAGCCTGTTGGCGGTGCTCCCGCGGTCGTTGACCCTGGCGGTCAATGACCGCCAGGGTCAGAATGACCCCCATAATGCTTTTATTTTTAGGTTACCAATTTGTGTACATCTCAAAATGAGTAGTGAAACTATGTACCTGTGATCTTCCTCTTTGATATACAATGAATTACTCCTTCATATATGTCTCTCTCGTGTCAGCTTATGTCATCCAACAGCCCTTCGTATCAGCCTTCAAACATCTTTAACTAGGACATCAGGGGGACTCCTGGCAGGAGCAATTATGCCCTCTTCCATGAGTCCGTCAGATAAGTCTGGTAACCTATGGTGTTAAGTTTTACATTTCATAATTTTTCCTTTCACTATTTATCTTTTTTTGTTAGTATATTAAATATTTAATGGTTTATTTCATGGTGGTGTATACACTCCTTTATGTCTCGCCAAGGAGCATGAGCTAAACACGGTGGGGGTACCTGGACAAAGAGGAGGGCACTAGACAGCAGTGTTCTTCCTAAATTCCTTCTTAGGCTTGCCAGACCCCAGCCCTTAACTAAGCTGCCGCTGATGTTCCTTCTGCCCACACAGCAGTCACTTCCACATTGCCCTCAAGTCACAAGTCTCTATGTACAATCTCCTACACACACCTCCTATAAAGTGTTTCTCCAATCTTCTCTCAATTGTGTCAGGATGTCACATTCATGGTGTGGAGCTGGTACCGGCCATTAGTGAGTTTGTCTTGCCCATAACTTCTCAGATGCCATCCTTCTCCATGCTGGTCAACCGCTGGCTTATGTAAGACTGTCACGAATTGAGGGCCAGGAAGGCATGGACTGGTGCGGTACACTGGGAGGATTGGTTAGAACACCAACAGGGTAATGTGCACCAGGAGATAACTGACACTCTTCTAGGACTTCCTCAGATGACTGACAAGCAGACCCGTGCCTTGAACAATGTGGCAAAATGTTACTAACCAATGACAAATATACACCAATAATATAAAAGAACTTTTAGGTTAAAGAGTGGAAAACATCCTGGCCTTGGCCATGTAGATAATAGAGGCAATAGGAAAAAACAACAATGTCAGTGTTCACGGTCAATGCATGCAGTAAATTATACAGAAACACCTGCAGCATCTTCACCTCCACCTGCATAACCACCCAAATCACCAATACAGTGTTGACACTGCATTGGAGGAGTAGTAGGCGAATACCTGTAATAACTGTCTTCGCTGTGTATCTTAAACATATTCAGTCACCATTTTTTGTTATTAAAAACATGTACAGTTTATATATCATAAACCTGTCTCAGCCTTTCATCTGTGTTGAATGTTTTATATTGTATTTACCAGATAGCATAGTATTATGTATGTTATCTTTGCTCATTTTTAAAGTGTAAGGCATTTAAAAATGTCATTGTGATTTACAGAGGATCTTCTAAATAACCAAGCTGACACACAATGCTCATACAGTATGATTTGTAAATGCAAGGAAAATAATTTTGTTTCAGCTAGAAATATTTACATTTACCTATAGGATCAGGGGAGCCTGAACTCAACACCCCTGCTGTCTCCACAGCAGGAGGGTTGCCACCCCACCGCGCACATGCTTAGAGGTACATAAAAGTAATCCATTGGTCCTGCTATGTGGGACACTTGCTCATGGGTCCGGGGGAGCCTGAACTGAATACCCCAGCTGACTCTGAAGCAAGAGGGCCGGCACCCCGCAGTGCACGTGCCTAGAGGCGCATAAAGTAATCCATTGGTCCCGCTGTGTGGGACAGTTACCAATGGGACCGGGAAGGGCATGAACTTAATACCACAGGTCTCTCCGCAGCAAGAGGGCCACCACTCCACAGTGCAAGCGCCAGTAGGTGCATACAAGTAATCCATTGGTCCTGCTGTGCGGGATGTGCATGGGACGGACCCGCGCGCATGTCTGGTTGAAGACCAGGCCAACAGTGAGCCTGCCTGTGCCCATCTGCCCCTGTACAATACTGAGCTAGTCCCCCTCTTCCACCTGCTGTGCAACAGCCTGAATACTGGTGAGAGTTGGCTTGTCCTGTCGAAGATCCTGTGATTCATTGTTATTATTCTGATTTGTTTGTTTCCAAGTTGATCTGAGTCGTGGTTATGGGGAAGAGAAAGGGTTTGGGCAGGGAGTTGTCTCCAGCAGCCTTCCCCAAGCCAACATCGATCAACAAAATGCTTCAAAGGGCCATCGGGGTGGTGACGTCTGAAATCAAACTAACAGAGAGATGGCTTTCATTAGGTAGTGACATATTGGGCCCCTCTTTTGTCTCTCAGAGCTTCCCCCTGTTTACTCAATGACTGTGGCACGTGATCCATCAGTGGACAATGAGTGGCCAAGAGTACTTGGTCATGGTGGGACCCTCCTAAATGAGCACCCAAAGAGCAAGGCCAAGAGTGCAGACTCCAGCTCATCATCCACAAGGAAGTCCAAGGCCGTACGCACCCATAAGACCATCCATGGAGTTTGAGATGTCATCCTTGGCAGTGACAGGGAAGTTTTACACTTCTCCGGGGCAGTGACCTTGGGGAGAGATATCATGGATCCAGTCAAGTCTGCCCTATCAGCAGAATTCACCATGCTGGTGAAAAGACTGGACAAAGTGGAGCACATGTGTAGGGATGTGCTGCCCAGTGTGAGTGTGGAACTCAATAAAGGAAGGGAAATGGGCACCCAGATGGATATGGATTTACTGGCCAGTAGTAGGACCGCAATTACTAACAGAATAGGGAGGGGGTCCATGCCAATCAATCAAAACAAGCTTTATTCGGGCAATTAACCACCAAAGCATCACAATACATTAAAAAATAAAATAAAATTCATTTTATAACCTATACAATCATTGAATAAAAACAGCAAAATAAATATAGACATATAAATATCAAGCTACTCATATCTAAAATCCCAGCTAGTCAGTCTTCATGAGTCCTTATTTACAAAACAGTTACCTATATGCCATGCTTCCACTAAAAACATACTAACTGCGAGAATTAACTCATTAGAACTTATTGCTATGCTACATGTTTTTAGTCCCATTTCTCGACAGGCTTTACGAATCCATTTTGACCGTGGGGAAAAATAAGCACGACAGAAGAACATAAAATGTTCTACTGTTTCTGGGGCACCACCGCATACTGGGCATATGTCAGAAGTAGCAGTTGACCCCCAGCTGCTAGTTAAGGAGATCAACAGTAAGGTTCCAAAACAAAATCTAGCATATAAACCTTTGCCCGGTAAGTCGGGTATAGTATCTAAATAAGGTTCATATTGCGGGTACCACTTAAAATCAATAATGAGATTTACGACAAATATAATTATTCCTTACATGGGACCAATATACAGATTTCAGAACAATTTGATTGAATTTCACTTATTTATGAGGATTCTCCCAAGAATCTCCCAAACCCAAGGTACGAAACCAGTTGGACACATGTCTGACCCAAGGAATTGTAGCAGCATTTTAATAAGTCAAGCAATGAGATCTTATATATATCCAATTCAGGGACGGTCTAGATCCTTTTCCAATACAATAAAGGTCTTAAGGCAATTAAATCAGATATTCGATTTAACCCCAAGTCAAAGAACATTGGGATCAGTGGTGTACTGCGAGGGAACACAATCAAAGCCCTCGCCAAATTGTTTTCGCGCACAGTTAACCTATTACTATTGGAGGATCCCCATACCTCCGCGCCATAGACAGCAGCTTCCTGCACCGTAGCCGGATAAATCTTAATAGCTGGATATACAGCTTTTATTATCTAACTTTTGTAAAAGCTTATTATAGATGCTTCTCTATGATGTAAAAGCCCCACACTTTTACTAATCTGGTCCTCCCAGTGTAATTTACTTGTCAACCTCACGCACAGATAGTCTATTGTGCTAACCTTGCTTAAAGGGACTCCATCCAGTTTAATAATGCATCTCTTACAAGGTCCAGAATTAAACACCATCAGTTTAGTTTAACTGATATTCAGCTCCAGCCCATAATCCCTGCAGAATAGATTAAATCTATCAACAAGAATTTGTAGACCCATTGGTGTCTTCGAAATAAGAAGTGAATCATCAGCAAAAAGAAGAATGGGAATTTTCTGTGCATTCAAGGAAGGGGCATCGTTCTGACAGAAAAGCAGGGCCTGCACCACCTCATTAGTGAATAATAATGGAGCCATCACACAGCCCTGGCGAACTTCCCTTTGAATAGGGATTTTTTCAGTCAGTTCACCTTGGTTACCCCATCGCACTTGCGCATATGTATATTCGTGCAACCGCTTTAGCATTTGAATTATGTTAGCTTGGGTTCTTAATCTGTGCAACACTTCCCACAGTTTTTCTCTTGGGACCAAATCAAAAGCGGGCTGTAGGTCTATGAAAACAACATATAAATGTTGCTTGGCAAGGGCTACATATTTCCAATATAGAACGGCCAGCCTAAAGACCTGATCTACCGTGCTGGTTTTCGGCCGAAACCCCACCTGGAGTCGAGAGAGGATCTGATGGTCTTGGACCCAACTAGTTAGCCTCCCTAATAGTTGTTTAGCAAAATCTTTTTGTAAGTTATCAATAAGGCTGATTGGTCTATAGTTGATTGGGAGATCTGCATTACCCTTTTTATACATGGGGATAATTTCGGCCCCTTCCCACGTGCTCGGAATTGGACCCCCTGCAGCAATTTTATTCTAGATCAAATTTATATACCAGGACCATATAATTGACTCTGATCTATCAAGATCTTCTGGAAGCTTGTCCGGCCCAGGAGCTTTGCCTAGTTTTAGTGAATTAATTGCATCAAGGGTTTCCTCCATAGAGAAAAAAATATAATCCTCAGTGGCGTTGGCACCCTCCCCAGGTAAATCAAAACTAAGATTTGCATTTGACCTCAATGAGAGGACATGATTTCCATTTTGAGAATCAAAAGCCAAGACATTATCAGGTATAGCATAAAGACAGGAGAAATGATCCACCCAACTTTCTGGTTGTATGTGTGTTGGAAAATGGGTTATTGGTAGGGCAGGTAGGTACCTACACCTAGCAACAAGCCACTAACCTCCACATAGGTACAGTTAGGTCTCAGTAAATTAATCCCAGCTCAACCCTTGGTAGCTTGGCAACGAGCGTCAAGGCTTAACTTAGGAGACAAAGTGTAAAGCGTTCAAATATCACAAAACAGTAATTAAATAAAACACAGGAAACAGTTTAAAAATCCAAAACCAATTTATAAAAATAGTTTATATTTTTATCTTTAAAATGACACAAAAACGATTAAAATCGGTTCAGGGGAACCGGAGATATGAATTTTTAAAGAATTACTATTTTTCTAGCGCTTAGAAACAAAAAGCGCCAATCGGGTCATCTGGTTGCACCAGGACCGGGGCAAAGTCAAACTTTCAGGCCGACCGCGATGGAGCCCTGCTCGGCTGCATGTCGCGGGAGGCCTCGGTTAAAAAGTTATCTTCTGACTTAGTCTTTATTTTGAAGTTTTTCTTCATCGGGACGAACCTGCCAGTTGAATCCGACCTCCTGGAGCCCTTGTCCGGATACGCGATGTGGGTTTCCTCGGTGGAGACTTTTACCTTCAGACTTAGTCGTTTTTTCGAGATGAAAATCCTTTGACCGGGGTAAACCTGGATCTTGATCCGACGTCCATGGAGCCCTTCTCGGATACGATGGCTGGGAGGTCCCGGTCAACTTTTTACGTTCGGACTTAGTCTCTTTTTTGGATGTTTTTCTTTACCGGGACGAACCACGAAGTCAGGCCGGGTCGCGGTTGAGGCAAGCCGGCTAGAATTTCCGCGGCGGGTCGGTCCCTCTCTGGAGCTTTTTTCCAAAAATTCTCAAATCTTTTCCAAACTTCTGGGGCTTCACCCAGATGTTCTTTTAAGGTTCTTTTGGGGTCCACAGCTCACCCCAAGGGTCCAGAAGTTCTGTGATGGTCCTTGGGAGGTGCGGACTTCAACTCCCAGAATGCACCTGGCCCAAACTCCTTTTTGGCCACTGGACAGTGGTCAGCTGGTCGCTTTCTTCAGGAGTTGGTGCAGGGGACTCTGGTTAGCAATTTTTCACCTGTAGCAAACAGGGAGTCCCTCCTTGAACCAGTTGAAGCCAGGCAAAGTCCTTCTTGTGGTGAAGCCCAAGTGTGCAGCTGGTGCAGTCCTTCTGAGTTCAGGTTCCAGGTGCAGGCCAGGGGTCCAGCAGGGCAGTCCTTCTTCTTCTTTAGTTCCTTTCTTGTTGAATTCTGGAGGGGATCTGAGGCGTGGGTGCAGGTCTGCCAGTTTTATCCTTGCTCCTGGGTGAAAAGCAGGGGGGCCCTGGTTCTCCAATCAGGGACAGGGTTGTCCCCCTGTGATGACCACTTCCTGGGAAGTGTGGCAAAAATCCATCCCAGAAGGCAACAGTCTCTAAAAATCCAACATGGATGAATCTGATTTTTGGAGGTTACATCTGGCTGAGCCCACCCACTGGTGTGGCTAAAAATCATAAACACACCCCTCTCCTGCCCTCTCCTAATCTAATCAAGGGGGCACCTAATTGTCTGGGGTTGCAGGATGTGGGGGTGTTGCTGGGTGCTCCAAATGTCCTTCTCTGCCTTTGAAGACCAGTTTG
The DNA here is from genome assembly GCF_031143425.1 of Pleurodeles waltl. Classification (NCBI taxonomy): domain Eukaryota; kingdom Metazoa; phylum Chordata; class Amphibia; order Caudata; family Salamandridae; genus Pleurodeles; species Pleurodeles waltl. The sequence goes on along the minus strand of NC_090442.1, from coordinate 788,444,821 downwards.
GCAGCCCTCCCCCTTCCTGCCTCACCATCTGCTGAGGGGAGATTCTCTCCCCCAAGCACATTCCTTTGTGTGAAGCCTGGCCACTTCACACCTCATCAAGGCAGCCTGGCAGAAGCTGCTGCAGGCTGGCCAATCAGAGCACAGCAGCAAAAACAATGCAGAGCTGAAATTGGCAACTTTTTAGGTAAAGTCTAAACTTTTTACCTGGACAAGTTATATTAAATCCCACAACTGGAAGTTGTGGGATTTATTACAACAATCAATTTGATACCAAATTCTTGGTATGTAACATTTAAGGAGACTTTAAAATTTAAAATAAAGTCCGCCCATTCTAGCCTATGAAGGCCATTTACTTCAATGAGGGAAAAACGAATTTGGCTGTTTTTACCTCACCAGGGCTTATAAATCTATTTTTATAAAGTCCCTGCTTATAGTTACATGGCACCCAGCCCTAGGGGCACATAGGGCACACCTTAGGGGTGACTTATATGTAAAAATAAGGTAGTTTAAGACTTTGGAAGTACCTTTAATTCCAAAGTCGAATTTGCATATAACTTTAATTTAAAAGCAGCCAGCAAAGCAGGCCTGCCTTTAAAATGACACTGGGCACCTCAGCAGTGCACCTAGGTGTGCACCACCTATGCTGTGGTCCCTAAACCTACATGCCCTACCATAGACTAGGGACTTATAGGTAGGTTAACTTAGCCAATTATAATTAGCCTAATTTGCATATCCATTTTACACAGAGCACAGGCCCTGGGACTGGTTAGCAGTACCCAGGGCACCATCAAAGTCAGGAAAACACCAGCAAAAAGAGGAAAATGGGGGCAAAAAGTTATGGGGCCTCTGCAATCAGCCCTGTTTTCTCACAATGTGATTCCTGATATTACTCCTATCCCCTCTTTGTCTTTTCGACAACAATTCCCAAAACAACATATTATTATTTGATTTTGAAGTGTCCAATAATTCCCACCAGATAGAGTCTTCCCATTAACTTTTTGCTTGTGATATAGTCTCCTTATATATACGTCTGGCTTGTTGAATCTCCCCCAGGAGACCAGTCGTAGGCCCTCATAATGAACATGGCGGTCCATACCGTGCTGCTGGCAGTAAAAACTGCCAACAGAGGAGCGGTCCGGACCACCAAATAATGAACCAAATGAAACATAGGCATCCAGAAAACCACCCACCGCCAGTAGAGGAGTGCCGACGACGACGGCAGAGTCTGCCCACAGGCCGACGGAAAGGCCCAACCCACCCATCAAATAATGAACCACCTGTCCACCGCCAGTTCCGGGGCGGGGACCACCGTCATGCAAAGCCAGGTGGAAATGAACCAAATTCAATGAAACACTCACCGGAGGCCCTCACAATGTGCCGAAGCAGACATGGATAGAGAGCTGCAGATCATGCCAGCCATGCTCCCTGCTATATACCTCCATAACCAGACCTCCGACGAAGATGACAGAGTAAGTACCGCAACCAATGAAACAAGGGAGGAAACGGCACAGTTACATACCCACCCACTCCACCCACCCAGCAATGCCCCCCCAACCCTTCACAGCAGCACAAGTCAGACACCCCACAGCAAGAGGTACTTACTGGACACAAGGCAAATCCAACTTGACCATAGTACATACAAATGCCCCGCACCCATAAACAATGAAAAGAAAGACCAGGGTTCAACAGTGTGCCGCCAAAACACATGCCACACAGAAATATTTTATTAGAGCTCACAGAGCCAACTACTTCAAACAGGGCCAATGGACACTCCGTACCACTACAAGTGCCATGAGCCACAACAGACCCAACCCTTCTCCCAAAAGTGCACGGTACTCCACCTAAAGGGGCAACAAAGGGGCATCCAGGCACCTCACGGAAAAGGGGCAGTCAGTGGTGGGGTTGGGGATTTGCGACGGGGGTGGGCCTTGAACTTTCGTTTGGAAGGTGGAGGGGGTGTGGGCTTGTCCTTTGAAGGTGGGGGGTGTTTTGAGCGGTCGGAGCCCGATGGACTAGGCTTTGCCAGGGCCTTTTTTTCTCTGGGGAAGGGGTGGGCTGTGAAGTGGAAGGAGTGGAAACGGCAAGGAGGTGAGCACGCTTAGGGACAAGACGGGGTGGGCCAGTGGGTTGGAAGAGGTCAGCAGGGGAGAGGAAAAGTTTTTTGGAGCAATTGGGGTGGTCCTGGATGAGGGCATGGGAGTGGAGGCAGAGGCAGTGGATGTATGTGGTGTAAGGGTGCGTGTATTCGGTGCAGGTGACTGGACAGTATGCTGTGGTGTGGTGGATGTGTGATGGGTGGGTGTCTCGGTGTGTTTGTGTGTTTTTGGAGGAGGGGCCGGACACAGTGAGAGAAGACAGGCAGCTAGTGTGGATGTATGTTGTGTGGGTGTCTGCAAGTCTGGTGAGTGTGCTGCATGTGCCAACTACAGTAGTTGTGGTGAGTGCCAGTGTGGTGTATGGGGTGCATGTATGGATGTCTGCTATCCTGGTGAGTGTAGTAAGAGGAGCAGAAACAGTGATTGAAGGTGCAGTGCATGAGGGTGTGGATGTAGAGGGGACAAAAAGGGAGGCGGAAGAGGTGGGCACACTGGGGGAAGTGGATGTTATTGTGTGTGCATGTGTCTGTTGGCTGTGTGAATGCTTGTGGTGGGAGGTGTGGTGCTTGTGTTTAGAAGTGTGCTTTTTGTGTGTTGATGTACTTCACTGCGTGTCTGAATGTGTGCTTTGGACGGGTGAAAGGAGTGGGGTGCTGGAAGGGGTAGAGGAGGTTGGAGGGGGGACGGAATGGCCAGGGAAACTGGCTGCTATCCAAGAGGAGGCCAGCGCCTGAAAAGATCTCTGTAGGGCAGACACAGCACTGTGAATGCCATCCAGATAGGCATTTCTCTGCTGCACCTCTGATGCTAGCCCCTGGATGGCATTGACAATGGTTCTCAGAAGGTCAAAAGCATCCTCTGTGAGGGCAGCATGGCTGACTGGGGCAGGGGATGAGGTTCCTGGGGCAAAGGAGACGCCCACCTTTCTGGTGAGCGGGCACGGGCAACTCGGTGGGAAGCAGAAGGGAGGGCGGTGATGAAACGGGGGTGGTGGAAGATGTCACTGTAGTGGTGTGGCCACTGGGGTCCGCCACCGCCGGGGAGTCCCCATCAGAGGTGTTCTCAGAGTCACTACCTCCAGTGGTAGTTACCTCCCCAGTGGAACTCCCCTCGCACTCCAAACAGTGCCCCTTGGCGTCAGATGTCTCTGCCTCCGAGGATCCGTGGGCCGCTGCTTCCCCACTTACCCGTGCCTCAGCTCCCTTGCCAGATGTTGCTGCTGTACCAAACCAACACAGGAGAACAGGGATGGGAAGACAAAACAGGAAAGACACTTGTAAATAGCTGAATGGAGGTACATAGTGGCCAGACATACACCCACCCAGAAGACACACCCAACAGGCAGCACCGTTCACTATGGCCATGGCCATGCCCCTGACTACTGACCAGAATACTGCTCTACACCAATCCCCTAGACTACCTAAGGAAGTGGCGTGTGGGAGATCTGACAAAGACACCCTTACACCCTTTGGAGACCATGGACACCAGTCAGAGTCCCTGCCTCTAAGCAGCATGAACCCTAATGCAAACACAGACATCCTTCCAGACTGAAGTTGGTGACATGAGTACTCACCCCCTTGTGACCGCTGTGCAGCCTTCAAGCGCCCATCCAGGTCTAGGTACGCCACTGCCAGGATACATCGCATGAGGGGGGTCAGTGCCCGATGGGCACCCCTTCCACGTTGGGAGGACTTCCCTAGCTGGGCTTCACAGATCTTACGCGCCCAGTGCCGCAAGTCCTCCTCTTTCTGCAGTGGGTACTCCGCCAGTTGTAGACGACCAGGGTCCGCACCTCCTTGGCGATGGCATGCCAAAGTGCCCTCTTCTGGTGGGCGCTGACCTAAAAGGGTGACACCCAAACAGTGCCCAACTCCAGACTCACCTGTACCTCTGGCCGTCCGTACAGTTTTGCGTACAAGTGCAGGACCCCATCCACTAGCCTCTCCAGTTCCTCCTGGGTGAAGGCCAGGGCCATTTCCCCTGCAACACGAGCCACATCGATGACCAGAGGCAGGCCACAGAAGTACACACAGTGGAGCACCTGTCCGCACAAGATCAGGGAGTCAAGTGAATAATAGATGACGAAATGGCGTACGTACTGCTGTGTGTGCACCGTCACCACCGTCAGCTATCAAGATACGCCAGGATTCCCCATTGGCATCCATGTTAACCAATGACAGTGAGAACGGCGGTAAACACTGCCTTACGCTGTGACGTCAACCGCTAGCGGTATGAGGCCACTTCCAGAACGAAAGGCCTGGATTACAGTGGACAGACACTTTGGCAGTAACTACTCCTCTCCAAATAAAAATGTGCACAATGCAGGCCCTACTAGCCACATGAAGCACCTATTCATGTGACCGTTCCGTAATATACCACACATGAAAAACACTGTTCCCTCATTGAGGTGTGGATGTAGATCTGTCAAGAAGTAGTTAATGTTGAGTCACTACAATGAAATATGCAGTGCACAATTGATGACAATGTGTGCCTATGTATGTGTGTTCATCACACCTTTTTGATGCCCCTCGTAGGTACCGACCCTTGTGGCAAGGAAGGGCACCGTTGGTGTACAGACCACTTGTGGATATGAGGACCATGGTGGAGCATCAGATCATAATCAATTACAGACTCACGCGTGCAACAATTAAGGAACTTTGTGCTTTACTGGATCCTGCACTAACTCCAGGAAATCGTAATCAGCATGCCATCCCTACTAAAGTGCAGGTGCTCTCCGCACTCCATTTCCTGGCCACGGGCTAATTTCAAGTGACAGTGGGCATGGGTGCTGGATTTTCACAGTCAATGTTCAGCATGGTACTGACAAGATTTCTAAATGCATTTGTACGACATCTGCAGTCCTATGGGAGGTTTTCCCAAAGTACTGACCTGCCTGCCATCAAGTCAGAATTCTACGCCTTTGCCAACATACCCCATGTGATAGGTGCCATCGATGGCACCCATATACCGATCATCCCACCAAGAGTGAGTGAACAGGTGTACAGGAACAGAAAGAACTTTCACTCCATGAACATCCAATTGGTATGTACTGCAGACCAATACATCTCACACGTGAATGCCATGTTCCCAGGTTCAATCCATGATTCCTTTGTGTTGAGGAACAGTAGTGTGCCACAGAGGAGGGAACAACTCCAAGAGGACGGAGGGTGGATCATAGGTAAGTGTGTCTGTCACTAACTGACACATAGCAGACAGCCAGGCTTTCTGACTAAGGGGCTTAACAATGACTACTCTGTATTGCACCTTTTCCTAGCCGATTCTGGCTATCCAAACTTGTGTTGGCTTCTGACACCAGTGAGGAATCCTAGGATGGATGCAGAGAGGAATTACCATGAGGACCATGGACATACTAGGCAGGTGATAGAGCGCACAATAGGTCTCCTAATGTCTAGATTTCATTGTCTACATATCTCTGGGGGTTCCCTGGCCTATGGGCCTGAAAAGGTGTGTAGAATAGTGGTGGCCTGCTGCATGCTGCACAACGTGGCAGTGAGACATTCTATCCCCCTCATGGAGGTGGAGGGTGCTGTATGTCCTGACCAGCTTCCTCAGAGAGGGAAGGAGAGTGATAGTGATGATGTGGAAGGGGAAGATGCCAATTCCAGGACCCAACTGATACAATTCTACTCCCAGTAACTGTGTGGGACTAGGGGCTGACATTGGGGTTTGTGACACATACTGTCAGTGTGCTCATTCATTTGGGGAGTTGATAATGATATGTGAAACATGGTCGAGGTCTGCATGGTACAGATTTATATTTTCTGCATTTACTTAGGGCCCACATTTGGGCACACAGGGCTCCCTTCACGCAAAGATTTGACAATACAGTGGTTATCAGCCAGGTGCATCCATACATCACTTTGTTCACATTTTAACACAGGGGACAGTGTTACAGGTGTGATATGTGTTTTATTGGTTGCAGGGAGTGAATAGTGCTATTTACATTGATGGCAAGTCGTAGGGGGTGGGTGTCCTCAAAGCCAACATGCTGGCAACCTTGTGGGTAGTATTGATGGGTTCATCTTTTCTTACATTAGTTCATATTGCCTCTTAGCAATGTGTGGTGGCTGATTGAGTGGGATGGTTGCTGTGCAGAGTGTTGCAGAGTTACTGCTTGAAGGGGACCTTGTTCTTTGCTGGGGTTCCAATGCCATATCTTGGCCTGAGGGTCAGTTTGGGCGCCTGCTATTTGTCTTGAGAGGATGACATGGTAGGCCCTTGGGTTTCCTGTGAGGGAAGTTCCTGGGATGTTTCTGCTGATGGTGTAATTTCATGGTGGGTGTCCGGTGCTGTAGTGGGGGCCTCCTGTCCTGTGTGGGTCTCAGACAAGTTTGTACCAACTGCAGCAGTGCTCCTGGTATGGTGGCCATTGTGGCATTGTGCTGTTTCCACTGCTCCATGGTCTGTTGGTGGTGTTCCTGCTGCAGCCTCTGACTGTGCTCCAGGGTGGACACTATCTGTGCCAACCTGTCATGGGTATGCTGGTAGGCCCCCAATACCTCTGATATCATTTCCTGGGCTGCTGCATCCATCCTGTGGCCTCCCTTGCACTTGCCCTAGCCCCCTGTGCCTGTGTCCCCTGCACAGGGCTGGCAGCACCACTCATACTGGGGCCCTCGCCTTCTTGCATGTTGGGAGTGGGAGACTTTGGCCACTGGACATGTGTTCCACCAGTCTGTGGCCTGGATACACTGGTGTGGGGATGCTTGCTCTGGGCTGCTGGACTTGACTGGGTGATAGGGGTGACAGTGGTTTCCTGGGTGGAGCTGCTGCATGGTGACAGTCCAGGACTGTGTGAGGGGCCTGCCTGCTCATCTCTGTCCAGGGATCCTTCACCAGTGTCCTGTGAGGTGCCTCTGTCTCTCTGGGGGGCACTGGCACTCCTTGTCCCATCCGTTAGGGTGGCATGGGTGGTGGTGCCTGTTGGCATACATAGGCATGTATGTTACAGCTGCATGACGTTTGCGTTTGAGGTGAACAGGACTGGGCTATTTTGTGCTGGGGTTACTTTCAGGGGCCTTACAGGGTGCCTTTGTGAGGTTGACACTGCATTTTGCTTTGACTGTGGGGTTGGATTGTGGTGGGGGGTGTCGTTCCATTGTGGGTACTTGCAGGGGTAGGTGGCTGTACACAGGGGGAGGGATGTTGGCCTGTTAGTGGGTTTGTGGTCATGCAGGGGGGTGGATTTAGTGGCAATTGCCTGGGTGGGGTGTTGGTCCTGGTGTGTGTGGGTGGGGTGGGGTGGTGCATGCATTACAGGTATGGTGTACATGGGGTAAATGTGGTCCACTTACCCGAGTCCATTTCTCCAGTGAGTCCCTCAGGGTGCAGGATGGCCAGTAGCTTTTCCTCCCAGTCTGTGTATTCTGGTGGTGTTGGTGGTGATCCTCCCCCAGTCTTCTGCACTGCAATGTGGTGCCTTGATGCCATGCCCCTGACCTTCCCCCGCAGGTCGTTCCATCTCTTCCGGATGTCGTTCCTGGTGCGTGGATGGTGTCCCACTGCATTGACCCTGTTCTCAATGGTCTGCCATAGTTCCATCTTCCTTCCGATGGGTGTGTGCTGCACCTCGGCCCGAATATTTGTGGCTCCACCTTCAGGATCTCGTCCACCATGGTCCTTAAGCCCATTTCTGTGAAGCGTGGATGTTTGAGGGGTGACATGGTGAGTGTGGTGAATAGTGTTAGGGGTTTGAACGCGGTGAGGGTGCTCTTCTGTGGGTCGGTGTCCGTTTCCGTGTATGGTGGCATTCGGTGTCTGCCTCTGGTGATCTCCGTCTTCTTGGCCTGCTTTTGTTGCAAAGGATTGTGGGGTCTGTCTAGGGGTGTTGTATGGGGTTATGGATGTGTGACAGGTGTGTGGGTTGCACGCTTATCCAATGTATGCACTTCTTGCTGTTCAGTCCACTTGCCGCCCGTGGCGGTCGGAACTGCCAATGGTCATCTGGTCTCCACTGTCCGCCAAGGTGATTTGTGCATCATTATTTGGAGGGTAGGATGTGGGTGTGCTCAGCGGTTGCGGGTTGGGGAGGTCCAGGATTCCCGCCAACAGGGTCATGGCGGGGAGTTGTGGTCTGGTGATTTTTGGCGGGGTTGGGATTTTCGTTCATTATATGGCGGGTTTCCATTCACTGCCAATGGCGAACTTCTGTTCACCGCCGCCACAGGGGTCAGTGGTGTTTCCCGCCGTGTTCTTAATGGGCACCATAATAGCTGTTTTTAACCCAGACTTCGCCCTGGAGCAGACTTCATCAAACCATCCATTACTGACCAGATTCCCACCACGGGGCCTAAAACCAACCTTTTTTTATAAAAGAAGCTCTGCAATTTTATAGACATACTATCATGTATACTAAGTATAGGAATGTTATTAGCATCCTGTTCTTCATTAACAGCCAAATTGTCTATAAACAATTGATAAATCCCTCCAATCAAGTGGGGGTTAGACATCACCCTTGGCCAACCAACCCTTGTAGAATTATTGTTCAAACATGGGGAAGGAGCCATTGTGTATTGGTTATTAAGTGTCCTCTTGAACACATCCCCAAAAAGAGTGAGAAGCAGGGGGTAGTGATCGCTCTCACATCTCAAATCCACCCTCATATCCCGCAACAGAGGCCACAACCTAACGTCCACCAAAAAATAATCAATGACACTTGTGGACATACCTCGTTTAAATGTAGGCGCGATGTTTAAATCAGAGGGCGTATGACCATTGCAAGCCCTGAGGCCATACTTTCAACATAAAGAGGCCAGCTGAGAAGCCACGCAAGAGCGAGTACAAAACCGAGAGTTAGTTGTCTGTGGAATTCCACAGAGTTCATCCTCTTCGACCGTTAATCCACTAAGCAGAGCAGATGGTTCAAAAGTAATCATGAAGAGCAAGCTGGTCTGATTCAGAGGGAATATGAGTTCAAATCTCAGAAGGGACAATTCCCCACATAGCCAAGAGGGGGAGCCGAATGAGCAAGTTGCTGTCACTAAATTTAAACCTCCTGTAATCAATCTAGCACCTCCTGTCCCTATGTTGTGGTACTATCAGGGGTACCTGAATTAAGGCCAGGCCAAAGGGAGTCCCAGGAAGATCTAACCAATAAATGCTGCATTGTCTCACAGAAAATAATAATTATCCCCCTGCATTTGTGAATGGCATCCTTTTAACGAGAATAGTTAGATAGATTGGCCAGAGCCCTAACGACAGTCCAGGCAAATGTGTTGCAGTTCATTTCAGGGATCCTCAGCTAGTCCAATGCCTCCTGGCAAGTGAACAATATGCATGCAGCCCAGGTTCTACAAAAAATGTTTTACCGCTGGGTTACTTCGATAGGCCTCCCAGAGCTGATAACCTAATTTGTTTAGTACCTAACATTCGGCATTTATGCCCGAAGCCCAGTCTTTTTAAGCTTCAGAATTCTTGCACTTTTAATTATAGTGTATCTATTGCCAACAGATTTGAAGTTTTGGTGGAGGTGGACTGACCTTATCGATTATGGGGCTACTGGGGACAACATGATAACTGATGATTAGTCTGTATTTTGTTTGGGCTGGTTCAGATTGGTTTGACTTAGCCCCCTCTAACCATAGTGATCAGTATGCCCCCCCCCGCCCAAGCCTCCTGAATTAACTACACAAGTTTGAAAGTGTAGCCTTGGAAGGTTTACTTGATTTGGCTAAATGGAAGGCTGCAAGTAGTAGCACTATCTTGGATTTATGTATCTCTAGCCCAGAGTCTAGCAATTTGATCACTCATACACATGCAAGGGGAGGTCCGGGAGTGGGGGTGGGGGAGCGACTGATTGTAGTATTCCCATCAACGATGTAATAGAACAAGTGGCTGATCTGGCCAAACCCAGATGGGACAGTGGCACCACCAGGGGATACAGTCTAATTCGGTGTAGTGGTTTGTGATCCATGTGATGGCACTGATAGAGAATGTAATGCTGAAATGGGGAGTAGCGGACTTAGGTATTCTAGTTACAGGCCATAGTATTATGGTAGCAGACAGAGGTAAACCTACCTATGATGCCAGTCTCCAAGAGGGTCCAGATAGATAGAACAAAGTTGAAGTGAGAGGGGAAGTTGAATTTTCCTCACTTTTCAAAGGCCCGAATATCATAGTGGCAGACCTGGGTAAACTTACTCGTAACCCTAGCCGCATAGAGGCAGTCACATTAGATCAGGTGGCCATAGCCACTCCTCAGCAGAATGGCCAGGGGAATGTTGCAGAATGCCTGGACATGCAACATTTGATCAGAGAAATCGAAGTGGTGTCATGGAACGTGGCCAGGTTGAAGGGGAAGCTGGATTGCTTGGACTGGGATTCCTTTATAAGCCAATATGGTATTTGCTTATTTCAAGAAACCTGGCTGACCAATGAAATATATCACCCAGGGTATGCTGTTTATACTAAGGTAGCTATTGGTGGGTGGAAAGGGAGGCCGTCCAATACTCTCCACCTGGGTAGCTTTGCAATTGAGTTGTATGGTCAAGGTTATATGAAACTGCCTCTGATGACATCCTATGCATCTTGCTCACTTTTTCCAGTTGCATGGATCTTTATCTGATCAATGTTTATTCTAGACCAATTGGTATAAGCTAAGAGTCTGCTGTGGTGGAGTCTTTAACAATCCTTTTATCCACGCTATCATAGAGCGCCTTCAAGTTAGTGGGTGGTGATTTTTTTATTGGCACTTTGAGCCCATTGAAGCTGACACAGATGGAATGCTATGTAACGGGGATAGGTTGTGGGGAATTCCTCTATTGACTACCCCTCCAATTATTGCATTATCAGTGAATCTCTCTTTGCGTGCCTGTAAAGGATGAACTAGTTCAGATAAATTAGGATCCCACACATTCAATCGAGCTGGCAGGACCTCTTTGATTGACTGTGTACTAGTGGAAATAAAGCTGTGGGCCTGTGTAGGAGACGTGTTAGACCTTTCCAGGTTTGACAGTGACCACAATGCGCTATCGCTTTAACTGGGGCTCCCCACTTTGAAAACCATTGGCACCATTCCAGACCAATTAGATGGTAGGCTTAGTCTGGCACTGAATAGGCGTAGAGATAAATGGAGCAAGTTTACACAGACTCCCGACCATATAAAGGTGGTACATGATGCAGTAAGGATTGCTTTACAGGAGCTAGGAAAGGCATTAGATTTGGAGGAGAAAAGTAGACTAGTCTAGATTAACCAAGATCCATCAAGGGTTGGTGGGAGCCCTCAAAGACCTTTTCTGGAAGAAACTTGGTCTGCAGCTTTGCTCTTTGTATTGCAATCAAGTTTGTCAGAATGGTTTGTGGGGTCTAACAATAATAGTAGGGCGTCCCCTATTCACGAAGTGAACAGATACACATTGATGGCCCTAGAAGAAGCGCTTAAGGCTATTAACAAATTAGCTCCTGGTAAATCCTTTGGTATTGATAAAATTCTCGGGGCATATATATCGCTCAGCATCAGACATGAGGGGTCCATATCTTTGTTTTTTTTAATGCTATTGTGGAAGGGATGCCTATCCCTCACACTTGGGCTAGGGCAGAGATTATCCCCATATTTAAAAAAGTTTCCCTTTGCTCCCTGTCAATTTTAGTCCCATTAGACTAATCAATATGATGCAAAAAATCTTTGCAAGAATTATCTAGGAAATGCTTAATGACTGTATCAAGGAAAGTACATAGCCTGTTTCAGGCTGGCTTTCGACAGAACACCTCTTCCATTGAGCAAGTACTTATGTTACAACTTTTGTATTGGAAAACTGAGCTGCTGGAGGGTGCTAGCCTCTATTTGATTTTTGTGGACTTGCAGGCGGCATTTGACTTGGTCCCTAGAGATGTATTTTGGCGTGTGCTGACGGACATGGGGGTTCCGACTTACTTGTGCAATATTAAAAAAAGATTGCATGTGGGAAATTTTGCACAGGTACGTCATGGTAAGTTGAGGGAAAGGGTTTTAGATAGTTTCAATGACTTTTGTAAGATAAGGGGTCTTGAAATCAGCACAAGTAACACCAAATGTATGGTATTTAATCCACCCCTTCTACCTGACCTAACCCCAGTTTGAATGGGATTCCACTGGAAAGGGTTACTTTAGTATTTGAGAAATTACACTAAATGAGCATCTGGACTGGTCAAGTCATATAGAAAACAGAGGTTGAGACTGGCACGGTTTATGGATGGGCTTGAAAAGGTATTAGGGGTTCCTTTTTTAAGCCCATTATGCCTGTGATTGAAATTTACTGAGACCAATTCTTGGGGGCGGTTATGTATCGGGCGGAGTTATGGGGTCACAAATCAGTTAACAACATCTTGCAATTAGAGAATGTATTTCTTAGGCAATTATTGAATCTTCCTCTTAATATGCCACTGGTCCTGTTTAGGATTGATTTGGGACCTAGCCCATTTCAGAGAATATTGGCTTAAGGTCTCTTTTGTTTTGGAGAAGGTTATGGGTTATCCCAGAATGAATTTCCAACAGGCAGGGCCTGGAGGAGATTTTAGGGTCTCTGGATGCAGGGAAACTGCCTAGGCTCTGGCTCATTAGGGAACCTTTGAAAAGTATGAGTCAAGCTGGCATGTGGGAGCAGCTCGCAGAGGCCTGTGTGTCTATCTCCAAGAAGGATTTTATCAAATGCTATGAAATGTACAAATTGTCTCCTGTTTTAACAAGTTCTACCCTTGGCTCTATGACCAGTAGATTCTCAGATTTGAAGGATTCTTATTTATCAGAACCCTTTCTAGGTGAAATCCAACCTGTGCTCGCCCGAAAGCTATATTTACAGCAAGGACACAGTACTTTGCCCTTGCATATGCCTACGAACAATTGGACAAGCAGGGGTGATGCAGTGGGGTTGCCATCTGGCACTCAGGATTTTGACTACTGACACACAGCATTTTTTTTGCTGTTTCCAGATATTTATTTCTGGCTTGGTGCATAAGGAAAAGGTATGTGTGATCATTGCACAGGCTATTAAATTGACAGTTTTTGCTTTAACAGTTATTTATCTTTATGCTCTTTTAGCTTTTTAATCTTATTTAATGTAGAGGTTTGTTCTTAAGCAATTTGTAGTGTTGCTTTTAAGTAGAGATTTGACTAATGAATCATGTGATGTATATAAATTTGCTTATTGGTATGTACTATTATGGCTTTGAGCTACAATAAAGTACTTAAACAAACAAGCATGTTCATATCAGGAAAACTAATTGACACAAATAAACCTATTGTTTGGAAAAATGAAAAACTATAGTCACGCAGAGGGGAAGTGGTAACAAGGAGGAAGTTGGGCAAATAATAAAAACACATCAGGAATCGTCAATGGAATCAGTCTATATACATGGAAAACAGAAATGTCCGTCCACAATATATGAAGGCTTGACTATCTACATTTAAAAAAAAAGTCAGACCCCCTAAGCCAGAAGCTGTGTTCAACTATGTTCCTGTCTTGGAGCAAAATTAATTGGTCATCCTCACGCTCTATTTTAAGCACTATGTGGAGATCCTTCTCCGGCATGGATGCTAGATGTGGCAGGACCAGACACCTCACTGGAAACATGAATCAGGGGAGTTGCAGGGTAAACAGTGATCACAGACAAAATGGAAAACAAGAATACAGAGGATGGGGCAGGTTAGGGAGCAGAAGAGGTAGAATAGATGCAGTCAAGGAGGTCATGACAGGGGGCGTCGCTTAGTACCGATCCAAGACGGTCGCACCTCCATGCACTCCTGTGCACTTGCGGGTAAAAATCTGCTGTTTTTCCTATCATGCAGGGCAGAATTGTACTGGAATGTAAGGCAAACTATTACTAAAGTTTCTACAACCTGCAGGTCGGTTTTCTTCTGCGACTATGCCCTTTTCTATATTTATTTAATGGAGTGACTACTCTGAGGAGAATACTGTGGCCGCCATTTGTATTCACACAAATCTTCATTCTCTTCATCAATATTACCGCATTTGCTTTGCTATCCTTCATGTTTTCAACAAGGCTGTTTTTTATTGTCTGTTCCAGTATTTCTGGCTCCATGACTTTTATATTTTAACACATATATTTTTGCGCTGATTGGACTCAGTCTGAATTTCTCGCAATATCTTCTATATGTGAAAATATGATCTTTTCAGCCTTCCCACCGAATAGTTTTAGATATATATGAACACATTTGTATGGGAAGAACTAAGGGCCCGGTGCGGTTTTCTGTCCAGATAACAATTTCTCAATACTTGCAACAAGTATTGATAGCACCATTTTTGAAAATATGGCATCCTCTTCTCCCAATGGGAATTAAACTCAAAATACTAAGTCAACTTCCAAACAACATGTAGGCATGACTTCAGCAACTAAACATGTTTAAAAGGATCCTCCATCACCAATTAAATCTCCTACTACTATTTCAATGGAGCTACTGTTAGATGAAATTCATGCCTTAAGACCATTTATGGAAGAAACTAATAACAAACTGCACACTTTAACAGATCATTGGTCTCTTCTGGAGAATAGAGTTACTCAAGTGGAACAATAATTCAGCAATGTTGAAGATACAGTTCAAAGTTTGCAATTGCTTAAATCTGAAGTAATTAATCTCAGGAAGAATGCTGAAGACCTAGAAAATCAAAGTAGAAGGAATAATCTACGTATTTATGGCTTACCAGAAGGAACGGAAGGTTCAGATCCTATTACATTTTTCCAATCTTTTCTTCCCAATCTTTTGGACCTTTGTTCTACATACATCTTTATTGAATATACAACAAGCCCACAGACTAGGCCATTCATCTCACCAAGCATCTTCGTCACGAAAACTGAGAGATGTTATTATATGCTTTCTAGAATATGTTGAACTTCTTCAAATACTTAGAGCTGCTAAATCGAAAGGAAAGACTTCATGTTTGGATTCACATTTGTTCCTTCCACAGGACTATGCTAAATCTATGGCTGACAGAAGAAAACAATTTTTGGACATGAGACCAGCCCTTCGTAATTTAAACACAAGATTTGGACTTTTTTCATTGATGCTCTGTTAAAGTAACTTATAAAAATAAAACAACGGTATATGAAGATCTCAAGATTTTACAATGCTTCATCAACTCACTATAAAGGAGAAGACATGGACTTTTCAAACCAACCTGCAACTTGAATCTCATTCATCCTTTTTCACTTCTAGATATTGCTGTTCGTTTTTTATGTTTTATTATTCATTATTATTAATACATGTTATATTTTATGTTCTTTTCCTTATGTATCTTATTTCTCGTATTAATCTTTTGTCTTTTATTTAGGTATTGGTTGTTGATGATATTATGATTACATCATTGTCTTTGTACTTGGTCCGATTCCTCTCCTGTTGACCTCGTCCAAGTTCTAGTTGTGCCATCTTCCTTTTGTGGTGTCACCACCCTCAATTCCTTATGTGCTATATAGGTATGTTATTTTTGTTCGTTTATATATTATGGTGGTCATTACAGCCCTGGCCGACGGTGTTAAAGTGGAGGTAAAACCGCCAACAGGCCAGCGGTAAAAAAATTGCAATTACGACCGTGGCTGAAACCTCCAACAAAGACAGCCACTTTAACACTCCGACCGCCACTGCGGTACAAACAAACAGCGCGGCGGTCACTGCCAACAGACAGACGGGAGACAATGTGCCGCCCACACTATTATGACAGGCCAATCCGCCACCTTTTCCCGGGCGGATTCAGCGTGGATAAAAACACGGCGGAAACAGGAATTTCGAAGGGAAAACGCTCACCTCTACACACTCCACGAGGAACGAGGACACCATGGAACCGGAACTCCAAATTCTACCATGAGCACGAACGCCGGCGGCGGAGACCACGGTGAGTAATGCACCTACGACACAGGGGAGGTGGGAGGCAAAAGAGAGGGACACACACACGCAACACCCCACACCCACCCCCACCCTCACCCACTACAACACACACACTAATGCATATCAATACATCACAGTTACACCCCCCAAACCCCCTGGAAAAATGCAAAGACCAAAGAAAATGAGTGTAACCATCGGAATATATTACAAACAAGTAGGCAGAAATATATATATACACCATGTACAAAATATATACCAGGCATAGTAGTCCAGGTACTGCACAAAGAAAGTCCGTGGAACACTGGGACCACACGGTATGGGCGAGGCCCACACAAGATCCCCGACCATGACAGAGAGAACACTGCAGGGGCATCAGACAGCAACTAAACAGGCACCTCAGGGGGAGGGAAAGGAGGGTGCACCTCAGCCGCTTGAGTGCAAGATGCCAAATCAACGAGGGGGCCACATGCCCACTGTTCAATCCTGGGGAGTGCAAGCCACAGTCTCTCAAGTCTCTACAGTGGGTGGTTTGCCCACTGTTCCATCCTGGGGAGTGCAAAGCCACAGTCTTTCAAGTCTCTACAGTGGGTGGTTTGCCCACTGTTCCATCCTGGGGAGCGCAAAGCCACAGTCTCTCAAGTCTCTACAGTGGGTGGTTTGCCCACTGTTCCATCCTGGGGAGGGCAAAGCCAGTCTCTCTAGTCTCTACAGTGGGTGGTTTGCCCACTGTTCCATCCTGGGGAGTTCAAAGCCACAGTCTCTCAAGTGGATAACAATCTCCACTGGTTCTGGAGGGGGACTGGTGCCCAGAGTGCTTCATCCTGTGAAGGACAGAGGTAGTGGATGGATGTCTCCACTGGTTCTGGAGGGGGACTGGTGCCCAGAGTGCATCACTCACCTGTGACGGACCCAGTTGCGTCAGTGCCCCTGCCGCTCATGGGCTAGCGGTGCTTGAGATGGCGGTGCCCTGTTCAGCGGTGCTTCAGTTGGCGGTGCCCTGTTCAGCGGTGCTTGAGTTGGCGGTGCCCTGTTCAGCGCTGCTTGAGTTGGCGGTGCCCTGTGCAGCGGTGCATGAGTTGGCGGTGCCCTGTTTAGCGGTGCTTGAGTTGGCGGTGCCCTGTTCAGCGGTGCTTGAGTTGGCGGTGCCCTGTGCAGCGATGCTTGAGTTGGCGGTGCCCTGTGCAGCGGTGCTTGAGTTGGCGGTGCCCTGTTCAGCAGTGGTTGAGTTGGCGGTGCCCTGTTCAGCGGTGGCTTGTGTTGGCGGTCCTTCATGGCCCAGAGGGGCTTGTGCTGGCGGTCCTTCATGGCCCAGCAGGGCTTGTGCTGGCGGTCCTTCATGGCCCAGTGGGGCTGGTGCTGGCGGTCCTTCATGGATCAGCAGGGCTGGTGCTGGCGGTGCCCTCCTGGGCAGCTGGGCTGGGGGCGGGGATGATGGCAGTCTTCTCTGCCGTGCAGCTCTTCCCAGACTTGCCAGGTTTCTTGTGGCCCTTCCCCACCTTGGAAGGTGTCACAGCTGACTCCACACTCTCACCGGGACCCCTGGGAGCGGCTCTGGTGGCTGGAGTCTTCCCCCTCTCCTGCCGGACACTGGCCAACTTCTGATGCTTCACAGGTGGGAGAATGTCTGTGCTGTGGCTCCGTGCCACACTGGCTGTCCTGGTGGCCGGTGCACTCCACACACTGGTGACTACAGGCACCACTGGTCCCGGAGATGTTGTGGCTGAGGTGCTAGTTCGGGACCTATGAGATGGACGGGGTGGGGGAGGTGTTGGTAAAAGATCAAGGCTGGACACGAAAAAAAAATTGGACACACTGGGACGGGTAGCTGGAGGGGGCTTGGGGGTGGAGGAAGAGGTGGTGGTAGTGGGAGGTGTACGTTTGGTGACTTTGGGTGCAGGTGCATGCGCTGGAGGCTGTCGTGAGGGGGATTGCTGTTGGGTGGGAGTGTGCCTGCGTTTGTGTATCTTGGGAGGGGGCGTCACAGACACACTGGTAGAGGACACAGGGGACGTGTGAATGGTAGTGGGGGTGGTGACTGAACGTGAGCAGGGTGTGCTGGTGGGTGTGCTGGTGAGGGACGTAGTGGCTGTAGAGGTAGTGCATGTAGGTGTGAGTGTAGACGAGACTGGGAGGGAGGAGGGAGACAAGGAGGAGGGGGACACAGTGGAGGCAGTGGATGTTGGTGTGTCTGCATTTGTGTGTTGCTTGCGTGAGTGCCTGTGGGATGTGAGGTGCTTATGCCTGAGCTTCCCTTGTGTGTTGATGTGTATGCATGCTGGTCTGATGGTGTGCTTGGGATAGGCAGAGGTACAGGGGATTGAGTCATGGTGGAGGAAGTTGGAGGGGGGAGGCTAGAGACGGGAACAATGGCTGCCATCAGTGCTGAGGCCAGATTTTGAAAAGCTCGGTGAAGTGCCGCCTGACCAGAATGAATGCCCTCTAGGAATGCATTAGTTTGTTGCAACTGCCTTTCTACACCCTGGATGGCATTCAAAATGGTAGACTGCCCAACAGTGAGGGACCTGAGGAGGTCAATGGCCTCCTCACTGAGGGCAGCAGGGGTGACTGGGGCAGGGGCTGAGGTGCCTGGGGCAAAGGTGATGCCCACACTCCTGGGTGAACGGGCACGGGGCGAAGGCTGAGGGGCTGCTGGGAGGGCGGTGCTGGTAGGGGGGGTAACGGCTGTACCTGTAAATGCAGGGGGCACAGATGTTGCCGCCACCACAAGGGAGCTCCCATCAGAGGATGTGTCTGTGTTGCTGGTCTCAGCTCCTGTCCCCGCTGTGAAGCTCCCCTCACCCTCCGTCCCACTGGTGAATTCGGAGTCCGTAGTCTCGCCCTCAAGGGCCATGTGGGATGCAGCTACCTGGTGCTCTGGTGCCTCTGCTCCTCCACCTGAGTATGCTAATGCACACAAGAACAGGGAGACCACAAAAAGGGGGGTGGGCGACAGAAGAAAGACATGTTGAGTGCATGGATTACTGCTACCGTTGGCAGACAAGACAGACACAGAAGCCCCCTGCACTACGCCGCGCTCTTGGGCTCCACTGTTTCCTGGGAAATGGCCTACAAGGCTATGGACGACATCTGCACACATAGATGACACAGGGGCATGAATAGCTGTACTTGGCAGTCTACAGAGGTGGGCTGGGGTGCCACATGGCCTGCCTTACGGAGGGGCCTTGCCTACGGACCTCGCCCTGGCCTAGGGAAACCCACAGACCTCCTCCCCCACCCAGACCACTCCACTGCACGCAAAGTCAGCAGAATGAGAGTGCACTCACCCCCTTGTGTCTGCTGTGATGCCCTCAAGCGCCAATCCAACTCCGGGTAGGCCACCGCCAGGATCCTGAACATAAGGGGGGTCATGGTGCGACAGGCACCCCTCCCACGTTGGGAGGCCATCCCCAGCTGAGCCTCCGCCGTCTTCTTGCTCCAGCGGCGAATGTCCTCCCATCTTTTCCGGCAGTGGGTGCTCCGTCTGTGGTAGACCCCCAGGATCCGGACGTCCTTGGCGATGGCCCGCCAAATATCTTTCTTCTGGTGGGCGCTGACCTACATGAAAAGTACGGGGAAAAAGAGAAGTTATTACCAGCTGCACCGTCAAAGTGATTGGCCCCCATCCCTACCCTTGCCATGTGGCACATGCATTCACCGTCTTTCATGCACGCAGCACTCTGCCCCCTTCCTTCTCAAATCCAGCCCTCTTCACACAGGCATAGCCCATACAACATGGTCCCTGTTTACTTACCTGTTTGTCTGGAGGACCGTAGAGTAGCGTGTACTGGGGTAGGACCCCATCCACGAGCATCTCCAACTCCTCCGATGTGAAGGCAGGGGCCCTATCCCCAGACGCACGAGCCATTGTCTCTTCCAGACCGAGGTCACAGCAGCACTTGCAGTGTAGGTCCTCTCCTGTCGAAGATCAGGTATCGAGTGATTGAAGAGATAGAAAATGGCGGTCACGTCCGCGGCGGTGCGTACCGTCACCGCCGGCGTACATCGTCATTGGCTCCTGGGACCCATAGGGTCCAATATTGACCAATGCAGAATTGCGCCACGGTCTTTGACCGCCTACCGCGACGGTGTACAACGCCAGCACAGTTACCTAACATCCCATTGTCCCACTTTACAGGTCAGACAGCCGCCATTTCAGGGGCCCACATGGCTTCATTTTCAACTGCGTCACACATACCTAGGCCTAGTCTCAACACACATACAGGCAACCTTTTTTGTATGATTGGTGTTCTGGGTAAACTGTGGGTACGTACCTCTGAGTTGGTTGACTCTGTGCTTGCTGTTGTCCTCCATAGGCACCGTCCGCTGGGACATGTGAGGAGATGGCAGCATCCTCCGGTGTACCGACCGCTGGTGGACCTGTCGACAATGGAAGAGCGACATTTGATAATGACCTACAGACTTGACCGTGCCACAATCCAGGAACTGTGTACCCATTTGGAGCCAGACCTGATGTCAGCAATCCGCCATCCCACAGGGTTCCCCCCTTAAGTGCAGGTGCTGTCAGTGCTCCATTTCATTGCAAGTGGCTCTTTTGAAACAACTGTGGCCATGGCATCAGGGATGTCCCAGCCTATGTTTTCCAACGTAATGTCCTGAGTGTTGTCTGTCCTTCTGAAACACATGCAGAGCTACATTGTTTTCCCTCAGGTGGAGGATTTGTTACAGTGAAAGGTGATTTCTATGCCCAGGGACATATCCCCAACATCATAGGTGCCATTGATGGGACCCAAGTGGCTTTGGTCCCCCCCCACAGGAGTGAACAGGTGTACAGAAACCGGAAGAGTTATCATTCTATGAATTTACAGATGGTATGTTTGGCAGACCAGTACATCTCCCATGTGAATGCCAGGTTCCCTGGCTCAGTGCATGACGCCTACATCCTGCAGAATAGCAGCATCCCTTATGTGATGGGTCAACTCCAGAGGCACTGTGTGTGGCTATTAGGTGAGCACCTGGAAGCAAGTCGGTGGGAATGGTTGTCTTGGGTTATCCTTCCAGGTTAGTGTGTGTCTAACAGTTGCCCCTCACCATTTGCAGGTGACTCTGGTTACCCCAACCTGTCATGGCTACTGACCCCAGTGAGGAATCCCAGGACCAGGGCAGAGGAACGCTACAATGAGGCCCATGGGCGAACTAGGAGGGTGATCGAGCGGACCTTCGGTCTCCTGAAGGCCAGGTTCAGGTGCCTCCACATGACAGGTGGATCCCTATTGTACTCACCAAAGAAGGTGTGCCAAATCATCGTGGCCTGCTGTATGCTTCACAACTTGGCTTAGCGATGCCAGGAGCCTTTTCTGCAGGAGGATGGTCCAGATGGCGGTGTTGTTGCAGCTGTGGAGGGTGTGGACAGTGATGAGGAGGAAGCAGAGGAAGAAGACATGCACAACAGGGACTCAGTGATCCAGCAATATTTCCAGTGAGACACAGATAAGAATACAATCATGCCTACTACATGTACTTTAACACTACTACCTCTCTCCTGACTGTCGTTTTCACCCAGTTATGGTCACTGAGTTGTCACTTTCCCTTACGGTTTCACAGATGTGGGCCCCACTGTGTGACATCTGCTTAGATTCCTCATGGACTAGAGTTGTGTGACATAGGTATGTTGACATTACTATTTCACAAACATTTTGTCACTGTAATTGCAAATACACTATTTCAAAATCCCAGACAGACTCCAGATCATTTTGTGCTTTAGGTGTGTTTATTTAAATGCTCAAAATTGGAGGAGGTAGTGAAATGGTGAGGAGTGATGGCGGAGGAGTGTCCATGGCAGAGTCCAGTCTATTTGTCTCACAGGTGCATTGCCCATATGGGCATAGGAAGTGGAGCTGGGGCAGTTTCAATATGGACAGGGTGACAAAGTGGGACAGTAGGATGACAATCAGGGTGGTCTCATTTCTTGGCGGGGGTCTTGGCATCGTTCTCTGTCTTGTTCCTGGATCTCAGGGACCGTTTGCGGGGTGGTTCTCCATCTGCAGGGGGTGGGGTGCTGGTGTGTGGTCCTGTGGCGGTGCCTCCTGTCCACTAGCGCCGGCGGAGGTGGTGGGCAGTTCATCGTCCATGCTAGTGTCAGGGGCCCCTTATAGTGCCACAGTGTCCCTCCTGGTGTTGAGTACTTCCTTCAGCACCCCAACGATGGTGCCAGGGTGGAGCTGATGGTTCAGAGTTGCTCCCTGAAGCCCATATACTGTTCCTCCTGCATGAGCTGGGTCTCCTGAAACTTGGCCAGTACCGTTGCCATCGTCACCTGGGAGTGGTGGTATGCTCCCATGATGGAGGAGCGAGCCTTGTGGAGAGTGGTTTCCCTTGACCTGTCCGCCCTCTGTCGCACGGCAGCCCTCCCAGTTCCCCTGTGTTCCTGGGCCTCCGTCCCCTGGACTGTGTGCCCACTACCACTGCCCCAGGTCCCTGTTGTTGTTGGGGTGGTGGGTTATCCTGGGTTCCCTGTAGTGGTGGACACACAGCAGATTGCGTGTCCTGGGGACGGAGGTATGGGCCCGCTGGTTGGGTGCTGTGCTGGTGTTACCAGAGGAGGGAAGGTCTGTGGTGGCCTGTGCCTGTGTGAGGGGAACCGACTGTCCCGAGGCCCACAATGGTCCGGGCTGCTCATCTAGATCCAGGTGGACAGAGGTGCTGTCATCACTGTGGGCCTCTTCTGTGGGTGGAGTGATGTCTGTACCCTCCTGTCTGGTGACGTTGGGTAGTGGTCCTGCAGGGGTGGAAAAGCATGATTGTTGCATCTGTGTGTGTCATGGTGTGCAATGGGTGGGTGACCGTGTACCCCAATGCTAGCATTCCTGTGTGGGGGCTTGTGTGATGATGGTTTAGGGGGGTGTCTGGGTATGTGCAGTGGGCATGCTTTAGTGATGGGTGTCCATGAGTTGTTGTTGCATGCAGAGCTTGGTGTTGGGATGGGTGGTTTGTAATATTGGGACATTTGTGAAGAGTTGGAGTGATAGGGGTGGGTGCAAGGGTGGGGGTATGTGATAGCATGCAGGTAGGGTGGGGGATATGGTTGTTAAAGGTTTGACTTACCAGAGTCCATTCCTCCACCGACGCCTGCGAGTCCCCTTGGGATGCACAATCACCAAGACCTGCTCCTCCCATGTTGTTAGTTGTGGGTGAGGAGGTGGGGGTCCGCCGCCAGTCCGCTGAACCACCTGGTGGTGTCTTGAGACCACGGAACGCACCTTCCCCCGTAGGTCGTTCCACCTCTTCCTGATGTCCTCCCGATTTCTTGGGTGTTGTGCCACTGTGTTGACCCTGTCCACTATTCTGCGCCATAGCTCCATCTTCCTAGCTATGGAGGTGTGCTGCACCTGTGCTCTGAATAGCTGTGGCTCTACCCGGAGGATTTCCTCCACCATGACCCTGAGCTCCTCCTCAGAGAACCTGGGGTGTCTTTGTCGTGCCATGGGGTGATGTAGGTGATGTGTGGGGTGGTGTGTGTGGTGATAAGTGTGGTGATATATAGTGGTGTGTTGTGTGAGGTGCGTGGAAGTTGTGTGGGTGATGGTGTTGTGTGCCTGTGAATGCTGTTGTTCTTGCTGGTGGTGCTCTCTTTCTGGCCTTCTTTCTGAATTTTTTGTCATGGGTTTTTTTGGGTGATGTGGGTGTGTGTTTTATATTGTAATGGGTGTGTGGGAGTGGTGTGTGTATGTGTCTCAGGTGTGTGTATTTCAAATTGTCGAATGTGGCGGTGTTTTGTAGCAGTGTGTGTATTTTGAGCGCGACGGTGTGTACCGCCAATGGAATACCGCGGTTGAAAGACCACCGCGTGGATTCGTGTGTCGTGATAGTGTGGGCGTATTTCTGTTGGTGTGACGGTGTAGGTTTTGTTTTCGCCAGTTTATCACTGACCTTTGGTGTGGCGGACTTGTGTGGGTGTCTGAATTTTGTCAGATTCCAAGATGTGGGTCATAATAGCTGTGGCGGAATTCCGCAGCCACAGCGGTGTGTTGGCGGTCTTCTGCACGGCGGTAAGCGCCTTTTACCACCAATGTTGTAATGACCCCCAAAGAGTACTCACACATCTAGCCAGATTGAGCACAGACATAGCATTGTTACAAGAAAAACATGTTTCAGATAAGGAGGTTAGTAAACTCAAACGTAATTGGGTAGGGTATGCCTTTACATCTCCTGGCACAGGTAACCGTAATGGTGTTGTTGTTTTATGTAAAAAAAAAATTACATGTTAAATTAGTATTACAAGAAAACAACACAGAAGGCCGTTGGCTACTTTTAAAATTTATGATCAATAACACACCAATAACAATTTTGAATGTATATGCACCTACTCGCTTGGATAAAACATTTTGGCCTAATATTGCCAATAAGTTGAAGTCTATTTCAGATGATTACTTAATTTTTGGAGGTGCTTGTAATCTTGTTTTTGATCCTTTTTTAGATCGTTCCTCTAAAACTAATTTTATTCCCACATCCATGCACAGACAGTTCATTTCAGCTATTGCACAGAGAGCCCTTATTGATTCATGGAGATTCAGTAATCCCATGTTACGAGAATACACATTTTTTTCTCCAGTAGACTTTTCCCAATCCAGGATTGATTATTTATTTATATCTAAGTCCTTATCTCAACATATCCAAGGTTCAGAGATTGGTACTATTCTAATTCCAATCATGCCCCAGTTACATTAGATCTGGAATTACCTTCTTTTTACTCCCAAGGCTAATCGTTGGTGCTTTAATACCTCTCTGTTAACAGACGCTACTTTTATTAAAAACTTTCAAGAATTTATACATGAATCTTTTTTATTGAATGATACACCTGAACTCTCTTTTCACACAATATGGGATGCTTTTAAAGCCGCTTAACAGGATTTTATTTTAACATATGTTTCTAACAAAAAGAAATCTAATAATAAAAATCACTTGACATTATTAAACATATTAAATCCCTTGAACAAATTTATTATACGTCTAAAACAAAATAATGTCTGAATGAATTAGTAAACGCTGAATTACAATTCAATAAATTCTCTACAGATAATGCTGCCTCATTTCTTCCTAAATCAAGTGCCAAATATCATGATGGACAAAACAAAGCAGGCGAACTTCTAGCAAATTAGTTAAAAATTAAAAAGGATAGAACCAAAATTGAAATGATTTTACATGATTATCATACCCCAGTCACTAATGTTAGAGAGATTTTGCATGATTTTTCTGACTACTATAACAAACTTGATACCCCAGAAAATGTTCCATCAAATTTGAATATCATTACATACTTAAACTCTATTAAACAGGAATTTGCTCAAATATAGATTTTTCCCCTCTAGATGCTGATAATTCTTTCAAAGATATTCAGGGAGCAATTATTTCTATTAAAACAAATGAAGCCCCCGGACCAGATGGTTTTCCTTTGGAGTTTTATTTATCTTTCTCAAAATTGTTAATCCCGAAATTACACAAACTCTTCGCATCTTTTACAACATCTAACAAAGTGTCTGGCACGTTTCAAGATGCTTTGATCTGCCTCATCCAAAAGAAGGCAAATGTGTTAAATTATGTAAAAATTACAGACCAATATCCCTAGTTAATACTGATTACAAAATATTCACTAAACTTCTTGCAATTAGACTAGAATCTTTCCTTCCCATTTTAATTGGCAAGGAATAGTCTGGTTTTATTAAAGGTAGATATCTTTCAGCTAATACTAGACTTTTCTTTGACATTTTAAATAAATCTAAGACTTCTTCCAAATCATTAGCTGCTATCTCCTTAGATGTCGAAAAAGCGTTTGATTGCATCCATTGGGATTATCTTTTTGCTACTCTTTCTTGTATCGATTTTGGCCAGAAATTTATCAAACTAGTGTCCATTTTATATAGCTCTCTTAAAGCGCCAGTTTTTGTGAATGGTATTACTTCTTCATTATTTTCTCTTCACAGAGGAGTCAGACAAGGAAGTCCCTTGTCTCCTTTGCTTTTTATCTTGGCACTTGAACCCTTTTCATCTTCTATTCGTCAGAATACTAATATACAAGGATTTAATTATAGAGACTTGCATATCAAATGTTCTGCATGTGCTGATGAAATTCTATTATGTGTATCTTCCCCTTAAATTTCCTTAAAACTTTTTTAGATACGGTCTCAAATTTTGCAAAAAGTTCAGGTTATAAGCTGAACACTGATAAATGGTGTTTTAAACATGAATTTACATCTTAAAATTTTCTTTGGAGTCCTCTCAAACGAAAATATCTAGGCATCTGGTTTACAAATTCTTTGAAAGACAATATTTCTATTATTTTTGGTGCTCTGTTGTCCACTCTTAGGAAGCTAACAATAAGATGGAACCCTTTGTTTCTCTCATGGTGGGGTAGACAATATTCGATTAAAATAATTTTCTATCTCTCTAATATTCCCATTAAAATTTTGCCTGCCGCCTTTAAGAATATCAATTTGTTTTTAATCTCCTTTTATTGCATAATAGGAAGCCTTGGATGTCTCTTAAAAATATGCAACAACCCAAACAAGATGGGGGAGTACATTTTCCAAATGTTCAACTATATCATACTGCCTTTTTTCTAAAACATTCAATCCATTTGTATCATGAAGATCCTTTATACCAAAAAACCTTGTGGGTTGAGTTAGAATTATCTTTTATTCATCCATTTTCGTTCACTGAATTTATTTTTCTCACCCAGTGTCCAGCCAATATGTCATTACCGGTTCTTAAAATTGCTCGTAAAATATTACATCCTATCTTTACTTCTAGATTTTCCAATTTAGATCAATTTATTAATTCGTCAATTTGGTACAATAATCATATCAAGATCAAAAATAAATGTGTTTTTTTTTTTAAGTCATGGCATAAAAAGGGCTTAATATGGGTATCTCAATTATTAGATAATCACCCATACTTTAGTTCACGCAGGTCAAACTGTTCTTTAATTTTCCTACATCTTTTCAAAACAAATATCAGCTCTTAACCATAGCTGTCTTACAATCGTATAACTCTCTATTGTCGGTAATGTCCCAAGCACCTACACCCTCTGTTGTGTGCTTACTAATTCACATTACTTTCAGAATGTAGAGGCCGGTGACGCATACGGATTCTTGTGTCCTCGATGCTGGAATGGTTCTGCTGTCAGTTGAGCTTGGACGTGTCGAGGAAGCAGACCTGTTCCCTTTTATCGTACTGGCAATTTAATAAAAGAAGATTTCACTTACCTCGACTCCGTCTTTAATTCCACCACACCCACTTCAATCTGGCGATGAGGGTGGTGGAAGAACAAGCTGCGTTACTTCAACCTCCAGATTCACTGCGGCCCTCGTTGACATCCTCATTTCGGTGGCGTCACTATTGGATCGTCGATCGTCGCTGAACAGGCTGGACAGGTTGTTGTTTTTTTTTTACATATGTGTATATTTTTTTTTTGTTGCTTTGAAGCAATTCTTATTAAGCAGCAACGCGCGCGTGCACGGACCGTTAATGCGCTCGAGCTGCCGGCGCATGTTCCCACTCGCCCGTCATCTCCTAGGCAACGGAGACTTTGGAAGTGCATCAATACGGTCGAGCTGCTAGCACGCATTTCCATTTGCGCATTGTCTCCTTGGCAATGGAGACGCTTTTGGAAGTTATCGCGTTTCCGTAGGAACGGAAACTGAGCGTACCTCTCAGCATTACGTAGAGCATCAAGCAGAGTGTGTCATAGGAAACGACAGACACTCTGCACAATTTACCTTTTCAACACGCTTTACACGCGTGCCACGTTGTTCGACTGCTGGTCATATGCAAATATGGTGTTCAGGCAACCCCTAAGCAATGAGCATTAGTGAGAATATATTGCTCATACAAATTTTTTTTTTAGCTTTCAATAAATAAGGGAACAGGTCTAGGAAGTATCCTCAAGCCAGTATCAGTATTTTTTTAATCCGCATAGCTAAGTGTGGGTGACATGGCACAGCCTAATTTCACGATTGTTCCTCCACAAGCATTTTGGGCTGCTGGGAATAACCCACCTGTTAAATGGACAGAATGGAAAGATTATTTCCTGAACTATATAGGTATAACAGAACGCCTGCAGAACAAAAGAAAAGATTCTTACTACATTCATTGGGACCAATGGGTCTGAAAACGTACAACAAAATGCAGAAGTGCTCCATAAGTGGAGACGTTTGTGTTTTTGGTATTGCAATGCAAGACCTGGATAAATACTTTGCACCCAAAGTTTGCATTGGAATTATTTGTTACAAATTCTTTCAAATAAAACAGGAGAAGGGTGGGGAAGATGTGAGACCTAAGTTTGGTTCAATACAAGATGATTTGATAAGGGATCAAGTGGTCATGCATAACAACAATCAATCCATTCAAGAGAGGTTATGGATTAATGGTGACTCCTCATTGGAGGAAATTGTGCCTATTGTAAGGAAAGCGGAAATTTCCGAAAGGTGTGTTTCAGAATTAAAATCGACTGAGAGGAGCTCTGACAACGTCTGCAAGATAAATAATCGTAGAACAGTGAAGGAACAGAAAACACCACAAACTAGCGACGGTGAAAGAAGATGTTATAGATGTGACAGCAAGGAACATTTAGCATACGCTAAATCATGTCCAGCCTTGAAATTGAAATGTAGTAAGTGTGGCATTGTGGGTCATTTTGCGAAGGTATGCAGGAATAAAAAGAAAATGGTTAAATGCATATTAAATGGCAGTGCTCACGTAGGGGTTGAACACCAAGAATATGATGACTCTGAATCAAAAGAAGATACTGTAGATGGAAGCTTTATCTTGAACATAACAGACGCAGAGACAAAGGGGAAACCAATGTGTGATATGGAAATAGGTGGAATTCCAATCACTATGTATTCAGACTCTGGCTCACCTTTCACTATAGTGAATGAGGAAGTATGGAATAAGACAGTCGCGAATAGATTAGGCTGGCAACTGTTGCAACCTGATGTGCGGCCGGAGAGCTACACAGGAGACAAGATTGACCTCATTGGTTTTAGATGGTTGATATTCTCTTTTAAAAATAGGTGTGCCAGAGGAAAATTGTATGTGTCAAAAAGGAGGCCATCAGTGCTTGGATGGAAGGATCAGGGACAGCTTTGCATGATCTTAGATCTTAATAGCAAAGAAAAGGTGTTGATAGTAAGTGATGGGCATACCCTGGCTACGGAAATGGAGAGAAGATTTCCCAAGGTCTTTGGAAACTTTTTAGGAAAATTGATTGGTTTTGAGCATGAAATTGTATTGAAGAAGAACGCAGGACCGAAAATCCATAAGGTGAGATCAGTACCCTTGATGATAAGGGATGAAGTTTCAAAAGAACTGTAGAAACTGGTAGGAATGGATGTGATTGAATCTATAGAAAGTGCAGAATGGTTATCACCAGTGGTTATTGCTCGACACAGCAACGGGAAAATCCGCTTATGTGTCAATTTAAGATATTTAAATTATAATATTGTCATCGACTGCTTTCCATTACCCAAAATCAATGAAGTGGTTTCAAATCTTAAAGGTGCGAATTGGTTTTCCACAATTGACTTATCAGCGGCTTATCATCAGATTCCTTTGAGAACTGAGTCGAGGAAACTGACAGCTTTCATCACACCTTTCGGTTGCTACCAGTACAAAAGGATGCCATTTGGACTAGCGTCTGCAGTTTTTCAAAGACTAATGTATAAGCTATTTGGACAATCTTTACGAGTTATGTGTTTCCAGGATGACATTTTGGTGTTTGGGCGTGATTGGAAGATGAATGATGAGCGTTTGGAATATGTTTTGGGGGTGTTGGAAAGTAAAGGCTTGACTGTCGAATTGAGCAAACGCAAGTTTGCCAGGAGAAGTGTAGAATATTTGGGGCATAAAACCGAAAGCGTCATTGGTTAGTGCCATTGTTAATGCAGCAACTCCTACCTCAAAGGAAGATGTCAGATCGTTTTTGGGAATGGCTGAATTTTGTGCTAAATTCATCCCAAATTTTGCAGGAGAAGTTTATAATTTGAGACTACTCCTAAAAAGAATACCCATTTTATTTGGAGTGATGTATGCGAAAGGGAATTTCTGAATGTTAAGGATGATTTGAACAAAGTAACGAATTTAGGAAGTTTTGATCCTGAATTGGATAATGTGGTGACTACGGATGCTAGCAATAAGGTTTTAGGCGCTGTACTGTCCCAGAAAGGGAAAGATGGAAGGGAAAGGATCATTTTGTTCGCATCTAGATCACTTTCGCCTTCAGAGGAGAAATACTCAGTTATCGAAAAGGAGGCGTTAGCATGCGCTTGGGCCTTGGAACATTTTCGTACATTTATTTGGGGTGAGAACATCACTATCCAGTGTGATCATAAACCTTTGATTAAGCTCCTCACATCAGACGGTAGTGTACTGGCTTCTGCGTGAATTTTAAGATTGTCTATGCGTATGAAGGATTTTATATACCATATTGTGTATGTTCCTGGAAAAAACAATCTGATGGCAGATTGTTTATCTAGGCTGCCGTGCCCTTTAGAAGGTTGTGTGGATGATCCTTGGGAAGGCTATAGTGTTGCTCTGTTGCTCTGATACATGATACTGGGAATTCCTCACTTGATAAGGACTTGTGGAGTAAGGAAATGGAAGAAGATTTAGATTTGCAAATGGTGCGGAAGTTCATCCTTGAAGGTTGTCCTAAGAAAGATCTACTTGGGGAGCAAAGTAGACACTTCTGGGAAGTTAGGCATGAACTTTCTATTGAGGGCAGCTTCATATTGAGAGGGAATAAAGTAATTCCACCACGTGGTATGAGAAATGTTGTTTTAGATCTATGCCATAAAGGCCATTTTGGTGTTCTTCGTACTAAATCAGAAGTTAAAGATTTGTTTTGGTGGCCTGAAGTGGATAAAGCAGTTGAAAGGTTTGTAAGGTCCTGTGAAGTGTGCTCTTCAGCAGACAAAACTTTGTGTACTTTAAAACCACCTATGGATCAAAATTTATTACCAAAGCAACCATGGGAGTGTGTTGTTGTTGATTTGTTTGGTCCTGTTGGGGATGAACAAGAGTATGTGGTTGTCCTTATTGACCTATTTTCTAAGTGGCCAGAAATTGGTGTAGTAGAGAGGGCAGATACAGTTTCTGTGTTGGACTTTATGGACAAAGTGTTTCTGTCAGAAGGAATTCCTGCGAAGTTGTTGAGCGATAATGGTGTGCAATTTGTTTCTAGTATAGCCAAGATGTATTTTTTCAAACCTTGGGCATCCAACACAAAACTACGTCTTTGTATAACCCCAGTGGAAACGGTACTTTTGAGAGATTCAATAGGGTCATTAAGAGTTTTATTTAAAGCTCTGCGAGTAATGGTGATTGGCACACAGCTGTGTTCAAAGCGGTGTGGGCTTACAGGATTACTGAGAATCCAACGACGGGTTTGAGTCCCTTCGTCATTATGAGAGGTAGAAAACCCAGGGGTAAGCATAATCCTGCGTGGTTGTTTGGTGCTGGTGTGGAAAATTGGTAGTTGGAATTTGTGAGGAATAATTTGGACAAATCGCAAGAAAAGAATAAAGTGTACTATGACCAATCTCATCATGTGAAACCTGTCAAAATTGCTGTGGGTGATTGGGTACGTGTTAAGAAACCTTTTAAAGTGAGAAAAAATGAG
Source organism: Pleurodeles waltl (assembly GCF_031143425.1). Taxonomy (NCBI): domain Eukaryota; kingdom Metazoa; phylum Chordata; class Amphibia; order Caudata; family Salamandridae; genus Pleurodeles; species Pleurodeles waltl. Next base: position 788,413,257 of record NC_090442.1, on the reverse strand, counting down.
AGCCAATATTTTGAACCCGAACAAGTGAGGGAGGTGTTACATAATGCTGTTAAATTGAGTGATGTTCGGGTCTGGAATCTTAAACGTGTCGCTTTATTCAACAATAAGCAATGTATTATGCAAGATGGTATGGGTCTTAGGAATGAGGGAGGAAGGTCTGATTGGCTAGAAGATGAGTTATTAGACACGAGACGTTCACCTTCCTCATCCTTTAAAACTCGAAGAGTGGTTGCTCTTTTTCCTGCAACTCATCATCATTCCAGTGATAATGGAAGCGGAAGTGGTGTGTGTGATGATAGCGATGATGATTTTGATAGGGATGGGGAAGATGTGAGACCTAAGGAGAAGAGGAAAGTAACTCGTCCTGGTTGGTTGAAGGATTATGTGTTAGGGCATATTGCTGCCTCCTACACGGACTCTGGATGCTCTTGATGGGAATTTTCTTTTCTTATGTTTACCACTATATTTTGTTTTTTTTTGTTGCTATTTTAATTTATTGTTCTTAGTTAATTATTTTAAATTTACGGAAGGGGATGTATTGTGTGCTTACTAATTCACATTACTTTCAGAACGTAGAGGCCGGTGACGCATAGGGATTCTTGTGTCCTCGATGCTGGAATCCTTCTGGTGTCAGTTGAGCTTGGACGTGTCGAGGAAGCAGACCTGTTCCCTTTTATCGTACTGGCAATTTACCTCGACTTCGTCTTTAATTCCACCACACCCACTTCCCCTTCCCCTGTATAACAAATCTTACCAACGTTTCCCTCCGCCTCAAGAATTTACTCTCTTCTCAATTATGTAGCTCAACGAAGACAGAAGACATTAGTGGAATTACATTGGGAAGATGACGTATGAACCTCATATCCTATTCCTTTAAGGAATAGGATATGGACTAAAATTTGCAAAACATCTTGTGCGGCTATCACTACTCAAACATTATTTTTTCTATATAATAGATTACTACTTACACCATATATTTTAAACAAAACAAATTCTTCTATAATGTCGACATGTTGGACATGCCAAGTCTCTAATTCGACTCTAAAACATATGCTATATAAATGTCCACATACATATCAATTTCGGCTTCAGGTATGGTCTCAAATTAATCTAATTTTTCATACCTCCATACCATTTTCGTTTACAAATGTATTTTTGGGTAGTCTTTCTGATATTTGGATAAATTGTGAAATGGATGTGCAAATTGTGGATTTATTAATTGCTGTAGCTTTTCAGCAAATAACAAAAAATTGGAAAAATGCTCTTAATATAAACTAATTTGCATTAACCCATTTCTGAAGAAGTGTTCGAACCCCCTTGAATATCCTTTATTACCCATCTCAATGTTAATTGTTGAACTAGTTATCATTCTTAATTTATAGTTTAATGTATAAGGCTCATATAGTTTTATATTACAAGGAATGTTTATTCATAGTTTATTTTATTTTTTATAATATTTGTAACAATGTATTTGTTTGAGCCTATATTCTACTCAATGGTTTAACATCAATGTTCCTAATAATTTAAACAGAATATTTGAATATTTTTAATAAAATTCTTGAAATTAAAAAAAAGCAGGTCATGACACCACATAAAGGTTCTAGCTGCCTAGAGACATATTTTGGAGCATCGAGAGCTCCTCAATCAGGTCCTGGATATCCCATGAGACAGAAGTCCCTTAAACTCCATAGTTGGTATCATGACCTACATGAGAACAGAGAATGATGCAGCACAGGAGAGGTGTGGGTTGTGGGGGCATAAATGTTGCATGACTCAAGATCTGAGCAGGTAATGGGAGGACAAGGTGATGCATGGGCAGGAAGTGCAGCTGGATAAGGTAAAACTTAGCAAACATACGGTAGTTAGAAAGTGAGGTAAAGGTACACAATGTCAGCAGTTCCATAACTTCAAAAAAAGATTAGTAGCAAAGTCAAAGAAAACAAAAAATGACATGCATATAATTGAATTTGAACATTCTAAACTTTCATACAACAACAAAACATGTTAAATAGAACATTTAAAGCATGGTGAAGATCACAGTGAACACATGACAGTACAGCACTCCCAAAGCACACGTGAACCTAAATATCAAATACTCATATGCAATTATTTACTGTCCATCTGTTGCTAAAACCCTTCCAGCTGAGCATGGAGGGTGTTCAAGGCAGCTTTCAGGGCCTTCTGGTACATTGGTGTTATGCGGGATGCTGCATATGTGGCGTGGAAGACATGCCCAGAATATACTGGATCTTAATATGGGAACAGCAATTAAGGTCTCCCAGCACTTCCGACACAGCTTTCCTCTGCGAACTGTGGATACCAACTGCAGCCCTTGGCGATAACCCCCCAGATTTTTGAATGTCCTAAATTGCTCAGCTGTGTATCAGGCTCCATAAAGGTGAGGGAACTTGTCAAAGACCCCCAAGTGATGATGTTGAGTTCACTTTCTGAACATGAGGAGGGGGTCTTCTATTCAAGTCCTTCAGCCATTTGGAGGCAAGATTGTGCAAAGAAGCAGCAGGACAGAAGAGGATACTGCTTGGAGAAGAGGATGGCTCAGAATGAAAACAGACTGGTTAACTTTCTCTTCGTGTATGTCATTTCCTTTTACCATAGATGAAGATCTTTGTTTTGAATGCAGAGTCCCCACGTGCCACCCGCTCACATCTACTACATGAACTCCAAATGTGAGACAGTAACAAAATAAAAATGTACCTGATTATGGATTAAGTTATGATTTTTTAATATTTGCCCTAGATTTTAAAATATTTGCTCTGAAGCAGGAGTGTATAACGCAAGGTATTATGGTTCAGTGTTGATCTTTGTTACAATATTTGCAAAAATGAACAGTCTACTTTTTAAAAACTTGAGCATAGCATATTAGTTGGTGGCATTATGCGGTGAACAGAGTTTTCTCAGGATGGTATGACAAGCGGCTGTCCAACCACAGAAATCGAGTAAACATACTGGCAGCTCAAGAGACAAATTAGCCATTCATGCACCTGCAGGCACTGGCCTCTCTTCTGTACCCAGCCTAGGTCCCTGGATGTGGCCACAGATCAGATTTAACATCAGTATGTAAGCCCTGTTTTAAGTTGATGTTGTGCAGCACAGCACAAGCTACAGAAATCTTTTACACAACTTCGCAGGAGTACACAGGTACCATCCGGTCTGTCAAGACAGTTGAATGGTGAATTTAGGAGCCCAAAAGGGGACATAGGTTAAAGTTTAATTATGTCAGCATATTGGCATACTTTTGGTAATTTGGAATTGTTGGAAATTGGGTTGTTCGTTGGGTGAGGTGTGAGCCCTGGTCAAGCAACGGCCACAATCCCTTGCAGGGTGAACCACAAAAAGTTGCTAAATTAACCTGCTCTTAAACCTGGGTAGGCTGGCACAGAAAACAGTCGGGCTTAACTTAAAGGCAACATGGAAAGTATTTATGCAGCATACAAGCAGTAATTAAGTGAAAACACAACATAAGAAACCTTCCAAGCCAATTTAAAAAATAGAGTAAATGTTATTAAAGTACTTGACACCAGAACGACAAAAATTAAATCTGTAGAACCAGAGTTATGATGTTTGAAAGTTTTTTGTAAAAACTACCACCTAAAAGATCAAACCACCAACAGCGGACGACTAGTCAAGCAAGACTGTCTCAAAATATGGCCAATTGTGATGAAGCGCAGTTTGGGTAGAAGAAGTGGATTAGGACAGGTTGGTGCTTACTTTCAGACTTAAAAATGATTGAGAGAAAAATGTTCTGAGAAGGTAAATTTCACCAGGGCATGGATGCATGAGTTGTCTGAAGAGGGAGGGTCATTGCAATCTAGCCATGAGTCGAAGCTGATGTGAAGATTTCTACGTTCAGACTTAGGGATTGATTTAGAATTTGGCAGAGGGGTTACTCCACCACAAAGGTGATGGATCTACCGTCCACTGTATTACGATCTCCATAGGCTAATATGGGATTGTAATACAGCAGACAGGATATCCATCAAGTTTGTGATGGAGTAAACCCCTATGCAAACTCTAAATCAGGCCCTTAGTCTCTGAAATGGAAGTTGAACATCTCCCTCTGGAGGAAGCAAAGGCCTGTGGCCAGAGACAGTTACACGAGGCCCTTTGGCAAATGACCACTGAAAAGGATTTACTGCTCTGGAGAAGAATGTGCCACGGGAAAGTAAAACTGACCCGTGATGCATGCCGTGCAGATAAGCGAGCAGGTTTGCCCTGGTCTCCTCCTGGTTTTCAGAGCAATTTTTAGCCAAAAATGTGAAGTCCCCACTTTTGGATATTGCCTGCCTGAGCACAATTAGCACCACTACCAAGTGTACATGACAGGAGGAGCACCACTTGGAGTGTTAGGACTCACTCAGGCTGGGCCCAGGTACTGGTTCAAGATGCAGGTACCTTTTGTGTCCCTGTACCTCTGAACAGGAGGCCAGCAAACTAGCCCTCCTGAGTCACTCTGAAGGTCCTGTGACAGATGATAATCCATTCCTTGTACTCAGGGAGAAGGTAGTAGAGCAACAGGACAACAGAGCAGCAATCTAGCAGGACAAATATATTTCAGAGCAGCAGTCCAAAAGAGTAGCAGTTGTTCCAGCAGCACAGCAGTCCTTCTTCCTGTTAAAGTATCCCCATGTCCAGAAGTATACTGAAGAGCTTGTGTCTGAGGTCCCTTTTTATGCTCGGGTGCCCTCCTTCTAAAAGGTGGAGAAGCTTCTAGACAGTAGCTTTGAAGTGCATGGAATTTCCTGCCTCTATCCCCCCCTCCACACCCCTAGCTCCAAGCTGGCTGGCTGCAGTGACAGTGTGGGCTCCTTAGGTAGGTAAAGGCAGAGCACAGGCTACTTAGTTGTAAGTAGGGCTGTGCTTGTTTGACTGCCTGAGAGGAAGTCGCAAAGTCGCAAAGTCTTACTGACAGTTATTCCCAGTCATGTGGCTCCAGATAGGCTACAGGTACCAAAGGACTAAGGGCAAGAAAATGACACATTTCTAAAATAAATATTTTCAAAATTGTAATAAAAAAACAGACTTTACCATTAAATAGGGGTTTCCATTACAATTTCAAAGACACCAAACATGAAGTAGCTACCTGCTCCGAATAAGAAATTAAAGCTTCTAAATTGAAATAATGAATCCTCAATGTTACCTTATGGGAATGTTAGGTTTCACAGTAGTGCAATTTATGAGTTTGCACTATGAGGAGATGTAAATCTTCAAAGTCCATGTTCAACTTTTTAATTATGTAGCACCCCACCTGACAGGCTACACCTGATAAGGCCTTCTTTATGGGTGACTTATATGTCATAAAAGACAAGTCTTAGGCTTGCCAAGGGGGTTTTAATGCCGATATGACAATGGCAGTTTGATATTGCATTTTTTTGGGGCTATGAAGTGGGTGGCACAATAAGTGCTGCATTTAATTTACAGCTTCTAGACACATGGTAGTCTACTCTACAAGGACTTATAAGTAAATTCAATATGCCAAACAGGTGTAAATCAATAAGTACTAAGGCCATCAAAAATAAACTCAGCAAAATGTGAAGGGAAAAAGGCACAAAGGTTTGGGGTGACTCTGGAGAGAGGGACAGGTCCAACAGACATAATCAATTTGTGCGTAATTAACAAGATGATGACATTATGCCACTTAACGTAGACAAACTCCAGTTCATAGAGAAATGCAGCACAGGATGTAGAGAAACAAGTTGGCACAATGTGAGTGGCATCTTCCCAACCAAGGTAAGCAGCAGTTCCTTTAGCGTGGCCAGTCAACAAACATTTCAGGTTGATTTAAGCAGGCAGACCATTAAGGTAATTATTTGAGGAGATAATAAGAAATCTGAATGCAAGCGCCACCTTCCCAATGGGAGTGACAGTTGCTTGACAGCAGGTGCTCAACAAACATTTATGGTAGACGTTTTACCCAAGCATACTCTTCTGGTACTTTTAGAGGGCCAAATTACAAAACTGAGCTCAAACAGAAGTACTTTTAACTAGTGTGACAGGAAAATCAATGTGAAATTATTTTGAGTTTAATTTTTACCAGAACAGACTATTCTGGTAATTCTTTGAGCACAGACCATATTTTACTTTTTATCTTTTCAGTATTGTGGAGAGGCTACTGTACTTAAAGTAACAACTCTCTCTTCCCGTCCTGAGGTTCCTCCCTCTACTTTGTCTGGCCCTTGGTTATTTTGGATTTGGATTTTAAAGGGAAAGCATCACTCTCTGTCTGCAAATGTGTTACTTTTGGAAGTTTTACTTTCTTGGAAAAATAAATTAAGTTCAATATAATACTATACAAAAAGTTTGTTATTTGACAGACGGCGTGCATCACAATTTTTTGTTCCTTTTGTGTTCTTTTTGTTTGCTTGTGCTTGGATGGCCTAGAGTTAGTAACTATGGAATTGTGTTGTTTCAAGGGATAATGTTTCAAGGGATAATGTTCACGCATTTTTGGGAAGTTTGAGAATGTTTTAGATCCATTTTCTGTATTTCCTTGTGTTTTTTTGTGAGAATTTTGTGCGGATTTGTTAATCAGTTTACAATGTTATACTTTTAATATTTGGGGCCTACACTACCCTACAGTAGGTCTCAGGTGTATTTTGCAATATATTTTTTACATCCTCACAACTGCTGTGCTACATTCTTTTATAATCATTTTAGGGTCTTGCGGATGGCCTTGTATTAAATGGAAAATGTAGGTTATTTATTGTCTGCATGTGTCTGTTGGTGGCTGAGGTTGGGGTGGCTCCTGAAACCCAGGAGCATGTAGGCAGATATGTTCTTTTCTTCTTAGCTACAATCTTCCTCGTGCGCTTGCCCACAAGTGCTTGCCAGTGTGTGTCTGTGTGACATGGTTGATATTGTGTTTTACTTTTTTGATGCAGCTTTCAAAAATACTTTGAAGAGGCAATTATTGTTCCTTGGGCTGTTTTTCATTGAAGATTTTTTTAAAGGTTATTTCATTTTTTTTCTGATCTTGCTGATTTAATGATGGTGGGCACATCTGTGCTGTGCTTTCCCTGCAATACAAAAAATATTTTTTAATGGGGTGGAAAGTGTTTCAGGCAGAATAGCGTAAAAGGGTCTCTGTTCTCCACGTCTCCTACTTTGCTGTCCATGTGGTGGTGGACTTTTCGCATAAATAATTTGTGTGTTTGTCATGTTCTGCCACTCATGCCTTTTTGTCCATGCCTGTTTCATTCCTGACCATTCAGGGTGGTCACTTTGTGGAGCCAGTGCGTGTGTCAGAGAAAGAGAAAGAGAGAGAGAGAGAGAGAGAGAAAGAGAGAGAGAGAGAGAGAGAGAAACAAAAATACAGTGTGTCTGTGTGTGTGTTCATTGTGTCTTTGTACTCTATGCCTCCTTGTTTGATGGACATGCAGTGACCATCATTTTGTGGAGTCAATGACTAAGTGTTTTTGGTGGCCATATTGTCTTTGTTTTTTATGCCTCCTTCTTTAGTGGGAATGTGGTGGATGAGCTGGCTACTACAATTTGGTGGAGCCACGGTGTGTTTCTAAGTTGTTATTCTACTTTTAAAAGCCATTTTCTAGGAACATTGATAAAAGAGTCTCAGGACATTTTTATTATTCGTTGCCGTATTTATTCTTGTAGTACATTGTTGTTGTTTTTTAACTCACCTTTTCATTTTTGGTCTGCCTTCTGCCACCCATAGAGTCCCCATGTTAGGACTCGCAGTCACACACGCACACTTCTTGCTGCACCCTCACTAAATAAATCAGCATGTATGAAGAACAATGAAACATGTCATGAATGTGTTTACAGCACAGCACTTCCCTATAACTTGTGAGGAACACTGCATTGCATGTTTGTTTATATTAATAAAATCAAGTGTTGCTCCATTTATGAACTGTGTGCCAAATGGTTTATGGAGACATCGAATTCCTTCATATAAATCATCAGAAGTGTTTGATGACTCATCACCAGATACCCTTCATCTGAATCATCAGAAGGGATTGATGACTCATCACCAGCATGTGTCTGATGACTCATCACCAGTCTATAAATAGAACTGCCAAGGTGTTTTTTTGTGCTTGGCTTCGAGTCTTTCTTCACTCGCAGGTGTTCCCAGTTCAGATGTAGTTTCTGTGATTCTTTCCGGAGTTGTCATTTCAGTGTGAGGCTTCATCAGAGCTTCCTCTCTGGAGCGGATTACTTTCACAGTGGCTGGAGAATTTACAAACAGTATTCCATCTCCCTCAAATAATCGAAAATATTACAGGAGAAGTTGGTTCGTGAGTAATCCCCCTCTCGTTCCCCTGTTTTCAACCTTCTTGAGGTTAGTGATCTTTTGGTGCATTATAAAAAACATTTGTTAATGCTGAGAAAACCGAGACCATTTTCCAAAGACAGCTTGAGAAGTATTTTTAAAGGCAGCATTTAAGTTAAGTGTTGTGAACTCCTGAAAGCATCGCTCGATATCTATGCAAAATTAGACGTTTATTCTGATTATTCTTGGAGCAAGTCTATTGTGTGAAAATGAATAACAAAAGACAAATTCATGAGTTTAATTTTATAACGATTGTGTTATGAGTTACAAAAGCATGTTTCATAGTTGAGCATTCAAGTGCTAATAATTATTGTGATTTTGCTGAAAGGCTCGGTGATTGCTCAATTGAATGATAATAATTATTGTTATGTTGCTGAAAGACTCTGTGATATTTGTAGTTCTGTTGTTTTGGATTTGTTTTTGGTCTCAGAAATTCCTGCACCAACCCGGTGGCAACTTTCTTAGAACAACAGTGATGCTCCTTTATGAACCAGTGTTTTTGTTTCTCTTCCCTTCCCAAATCCCTGTTCCATATCCCTTTCCCCCAGCGACTATTCACTTGGTCCCTGTTCAGTTCAGATACAAGAGATTAGTGTTTAGGGGTGAATGTATTATTCTCTTCGTTCCTGCGGAACCTGGAATTCAGGTGAGTGGACATGGTCTTGTCACCCGCAGGACCCTGTAGGGGCACCAGTAATTCTTTAATTTATTCAAGTTTTTCTTCTCTCCCTCTGCTTCCCATACAGTTCCTGTTGGCCCCTGGTTGGGCACTGGCAATCATTTTGTTTATTCAATGTATGCCTGCCACTACACCCTCCTCCCAGAGAGTTCCCATGTGCACTGGAGGAGCACCAGCAATTACTTAATCAATTTATACAAGTTCTGCCTGCTACCAGTGGCTTCCCACAGAGTTCCCATGGGTATGAGAGGTTCACCAGTAATTATTTGATTTATTTATTTAATATTTGTCTGCCTCCCTTTGTCTTGCATAGAGTCCTCTCGGGCCCATGCGGGCCACCAATAATCATTTAATGTATTCAAATTTTACCTGCCCCCTCTGCCTCCTTAAGGGGTCCATGTACATTGGATAGATACCGGTAATTTATTTTATTTTATTTAGCTGCCTCTCCTTGAGTCCCTATTGTCTTGGAGGGGCACCAGCTATAATTTAATAAATGTATTTGATTCCCTGCCTTTCCAGTCGCTTCCCATACAGTTCCCATCGGCCCTGGATGAGTATCAGCAATAATGTCATTTTTTATTTTTGCCTACCCCCCTCACACAGAGTGTTCATGGGATCTGGATGGGTTTTACCAACAATTGTTTTCATTTATTTGATTTTTGCCCTCTCACCTCCCAAAGAATCCCCATCCTTTTGGAGGGCCACTAGCAATTACTTTGGCCTGATTTAGAATTCAGCAGAAGGGTTACTCCATCACAACAGTGGTGGGTATCCTGACCGCTAAAATCTAAATACCATGGAAACAATGGTATTTAGATTTCTGTAGAGGGAATAACCCCATCCGCTGAAATGTAAATCAGGCCCTTAGTTATTTATTCAAATTGTGCCTGCCTCTCAGAGGGGAACTATGGGTCTCGGAGGGACACCACTAATTATTTATTTAATTTATTCAATTTTGCCTACACCCCATCTCTCAAATGGGTCCAATCATCCCTGGATGGGCAAAAGCAATTCTTTAGTTCAATTTTTTCCAATCTATTGGTCAAAACTCAATGGTGAGTTGTAAGCCATTTGGTGGGTCACAAATGTCTTGGCATAGGTCACATTTACAGATTGTTAACTCATTCTTTCCTAGTCCTAATTGTGAAAAATCTTTGTTTACAAAGTAAACGCAACATGACAGCAGAGAGTATGCATGCTCATGTTCCCACTAATGTCTGTGTTCTGTGCATTGTCCTATTTAAGTCATGTTAGAGCACATCAACCACTGGTTCTGTTCTTGTCAAAGATTGGGAGATGTGAAGACATAGGAAGATGTCAGTGATTAATCTGCACTATTTGGACCTTTAGGACCATTTTGACCAAGAAGGAGTGAGTGACAAATCAAGCACAAGCGTTTTATGTGACTCGTTCTTACTCAGCGCTGCTGACCTTCCAGCAGGAATGGTCTGCAAGTAATTGTATTTAATTGTCTAGGTAGCCTAGTCCCCTGCTGGCCCTAAGGAGAGGTGCGCGCAGCTGGCAAGACCAAAGCACTGAAAGCTGCAGCCACAAGCTCAGGTTGAGGCAAATGATCTACAAAAACAACCGGAAAGCACAGGATAATTTGTCAAGGTCTGGAAAATATGTATATCATCTGTCTAAACTTCAGCATTCATGGGTAAGAAGCACACTATATGCATTTTGTATTGTGTGTAACACAAGCCAAAGAAAGATCCTGGGGCTCACAAAATCTAATTATGTTCTACCAGACTCTGTATGCCTGTGTCATAGTGCAACTCCTTGACAATGAACACAGCTGTCCCCTTCACCAGGGGTCTTTTATGCAGGCAGCAGATTTCCTTCTTCACCGTCAAAAACACCCGTGCCTCATGTCAATTAAAGCTAGGTGGGGCACAAACATATGATGTTCTAACAAATGGATTGTGCCTCCCTGCTTCTTAATTTGTCCCATGGGCCCAGGATGGACACCGGCAATTATTTAAAGAATGTCTTCCTTTTTGCCTGAAACCCTGTCCCCCACAGTGTTCCGAGCACCAGCAATCATGTAATTCATGTATTTTATTTTTGTCTGCCCCCTCTCTTGCCTGCCACAGGGTGTCCATCAGCCCTGAATAAGCACCACTAATAATTGTATTCATTTGTTTGATTTTTGCCTTACCCCACTTTTCCCTCACATCCACCTGCCAAAGGGTCCTTGTTGACTCTCGATGGGCAACACCAATAATTTAATTCAGTTATTCAATTGCTGTGCCCCTCACCCCCACCTGCAATAAGAACCCAAATGGGTCCTGGAGGGAACCAAGTTAGCTTTTGGTTTGTAATGTCTACCAAAAAATAGTTTATATATGGGTACGCTACTGTTAAGCATTGATAATTATGATGACTTGTATTGCCTTGGAGAGACTGACCAAGTCTCTTCTACTTTCATCTTCTCAAATTCACCATCCTTCCACACACACACAACCTGCCCACTCACCTGAAAGCACTGTATTTTCTTTTCCTTTTGTGCTGTCCATACTTTGACAGATATACACATCTTTCACACACTTTCCCACAATTACTTGTGGATCATATGCACTGTTCCCTCTAGTGTGCATGCCTGGGCGGCCACGCACATTGTAATATAACTCTGTATAGCTCTACACACTGGGACGGGGAGCAGCGCGCATTGCAAAGGGTCTTTCTGCTGGACAGCAAGAGAACTCTAAATGTGCTAAGTAAGTGGCAAAAACTGAGCTGAAAGCAAACAAAAGACTCATGTATTAGCTAGGCAAATTAAATATTGTTCAGATATTAAAATCTATTACAATTAAAAATTCACAACCAAAACGCACAGTCCATGCTCATACAGAAGTCCTTAAAACCATTGTTGCAGCTAAAAGTGAACAAATAGCAGGTGCTGGGCAATGTGACCAACATTTAAAACATATGGAAATTACTGCACAAGTTAGCTGCTAGAGATGGCACCATTGTACACTAAAGTGCTGGTGTGCTTAATCCAACAATAGCAGGGGCAGAAGTGTGCATCATTGACAATGTAAAGTGTATCTAAATCTTAGTATCACATCCCAGCTTTTACTGTGAATTTGCCTCACAAATTGCATCATGCTGAGGTCAACTGTTGTTGCATTTTCTTAAAAGAAATTATGGAGCAAGAGCAGAAAAGGCCTAATTGTTCAGTCTACAGTTGCGCTCAAAGTTCTTAAGTGAGCTGCAGGACAAAGCTGGGGTAAAAAAGACACAAATTTGTTTCACAGTTTGCACAGTAAATGAAACCTTTGGGCCCCAGGGCCACAGCCAAAGCCCCCTATGGGGCCTCCAGGTGATTAAACCTATTTAACTCATTGTTGACTAATTTTGTCAGCAAGATGTCATATTATTGGGATTTAGAGATGTGATAATGGCTTTTGGGCACCTACAGACTCCCGACTTGTTCACTCTCCCCAACTTGTTCCTCTTCCCATAGCCTGGATCTGCGTTCCTTCAGCAATTCTGGGTAGAGACACTTTATTTGTTCAAGGATTCTTCAAGGCACCTGCAGATTGATCCAACAGAAAGCTGTCGCCAGCTGTGTTGATGTTTAAAAAAGGGCCAATCTTCCAGCCTGAGGGCCATGAATCTTGCCTTAAAGTGAACGGTGTAGGTGCACATGAGATAGCTTGCTAGAGAGGGTGACTGATAGATATTGAGGACTGCCCAGGCATGCTTAAGCTTAGCAAGGAGGGCTTTATCTGAAAATGATATGACCACAACCAAACACATTTTCTAATACCTAGTGCAATGTAGAATGGCTCAGGTTGCTGGCCCAAAGATCTTCGACATTCAGTAACTGCTGACAGTCTTCGGGAAACCAATAGTGTGATCACTCGACCCACTAAAACTAATTTTGGTTCATTAATGCATTAGCTATTTGAAATAATGCCCCACATACAACTTTTGAAACAGATTTTCTAAAACAGTTTTTATAATTTTTTGTCTTGCTTTGCATGTTTACTAGAAACTTTTAAGATATACACATAAATATATATATATACACAAATATCTGTGGTGTCTTTAATGAAGCTAACATGGCGTGCCATTACCAGAGAGATGGAATCTGGGGCCAAGAGAGATTCCACGGCGGACGGTTGATGGCAAATGCGATGAGCGATGGATGGGCGACTATAAATAAACATACTTCGTCAGACAAGACTTATTGGCGTTGTTGATTCCCAGTATAAACGACTTCACATTGGCGATGAGTGCAGGATCAAGAGTTGCCTCAACATTGCTAGGAAACCTGCTGTCCCAAGGGATTTTACAATGAAAGCGGTACTCACGTAAGCGCTGAGGAGATTAGTGATGGTGTTCAGTTTTCTTCAGTGACTGCGCCCTTGGAAACGGCATTGTTTTCGTGGAGTGAGGTTTGAGAAAAACAAGAAAGATTTAGTTGGAGGAGTTGCGTGTTTGCTGTGTTTGTTGGGTCGACGATTGTCCAGCAGTTTTTAGTTCCGTCTTGGGAAACGTTTGCTGCTGTGATAACACTTCCGGTTGAGGGGCGTGTCCTCGAGGATTGCCCAGGATTTAAAGGGTATTTTCAAATTGAAAGGGGAATTCTACGGAGAGAAACTGTTTTAAATAAAAAATAACAATCTAGTGTTCGTTTAGACACAATTGGCTTTATGGTGTCAAAATAAACGTATTCTATAGATGCGGTGAGGCATATTTGGAAACAGTGGCACCAGGAAGGACAAGTGTGCTTTCTATTTTAAAAGTTATTTAGTTGTGAACTTTTATTGACAAAATAAGTCACCTGAGTGTTTGGAAAAGGAGAAACTTTTATATTATTGGGAAAAGTGAATGTACTACAGTGACAGGCACGCCATTCTTTGACTGTCAACGGGAACTGCAAAGGAATACGGTGACAGGCACACCTTTTGACATGGGGAAAGTGCTTTGTCTGTCTGTGATGGAGAACTGAAGGAATACACTGTGACGGGCACACCTTTGGAAATTCTGCTTTTAAAACCAATTTTTCTGTTTAAAAAAATATATATATATTTTCATAACTAATAATTTATTAAGTGAAGTTAGAGTAAATGTGCAAAATGCAAAGCCTCCACCATTTTCCTGGGGAACCACTTTATCCGTGGACAAAATGGATGAAGATGTTTATTCATTATGCTAGAGTATGTGGACCGACTCTAATTGCCAAAAGGAAACATGCTTTGCTTATGCATTGTCTGGGTGGTGAAGGTCAGGAGGTATTAGAGAACCTACCTGATTTGAGTAGTGAAGAAGCCAGGAATTTAAATGGATATGAGATATGTGTAATGAAATTAGACAGACACTACTTACCAAGAGTTAGTACTATTATAGAAAGATATTATTTTGGTAAGAGAGAGCAAGGAAAAGATGAGTCTGTGGAGGAGTACGTAACTAGTTTAAGGAAATTGGCAGCTTCATGTAAATTTGGTGCGCTAGTGGATGAGAGGATTAGAGATCAATTTGTGTTGAAGTGTAGCAGTGATAAGATTAGAGAAGAGTTGTGGTTGAAGGATGAACCACCTTTGGAGGAGGTCATTATGGTGGGAAAAAGGCTTGAACATATGTTGAAGTGTGTCATGGAGGTGAGTGATGTAAAAAAAATGGTACCCGGTGGCACAAATGTAGAAGAAGTGGTGTGTGAGGTAAAAACAGGTAAGTTGGTGGTAAAAAAATAAGAGTTAGTGAAGTTTAAAGGAGATTGTTTTAGATGTGGTAAGAGTGGCCATAAAGCTAATGCAAGTAACTATCCAGCCTTGAATATAATTTGCAATGGCTGTGGGAAGAAAGGACACTTTTATAAATGCTGTTGTAATAGAAGGAAGAAGAATTATAACCGTAAGTCTAGGAAGGAAGTCAGGGAAGTTTCACAAGATATTGTTTTTCAAGTTGAAGCACAAGTAAATTGTAGTGAACATCCTAGTGAGATGGTTATCCTAGATGGTGTTGGTGTAATGATGCGCTTTGATTCTTGTTCACAGTTAATCATAATTTCAAAACTGTGTTTTGATACTTTGGGTATGAGAGACTAAAAATTAAAGAAAATGGATGTATCCCCCGGAGGTTCTGGTGGGCAACCCATACAGATGTTAGGGTACTTCGAAGGACATTTAGAGTTGAAAGGAAGACATCTTGTAGGGAAAATATATGTATCCAACCGGTGTGACAATCTTTTGAGTTGGACGCATCAGAAGTTATTGTGGGTGATACTAAATCCTAATGCTCAACCACAAGTCCAAGTGCAAAAGGTTAATGATTATGAGAAGGATTTGGTACATGAATTTCCAGATGTGTTCTCAGAAGGTTTGGGTTGCCTTAAAGGTTATAAACATAGAATAAGATTGAAGAAGGATGCCATTCCGGCAGTGGCAAGAATGAGGAGAATTCCTTTAGCCCTACAAGAACCATTGGTGGCAGAACGTCAGAGATTGGAGAAATGAGCTGTAATAGAAGAGGTCGAAGCCACAGAATGGTTGGCTCCCATAGTGGTGGTGCAGAAGGGTGATGGTGAAATAAGGTTATGTGTGGACCTTAGAGCACTAAACAAAGAAATCGTGGTTGACAAATTTCCTCTTCCGAATATTGAAGAAATAGTGTCTATGATAGGTGGAGCAAAATATTTTTCCACTTTAGATTTGGGATCAGCATATCACCAGGTAGAGTTGGAAGAGAGTTCACAAGAACTGACAGCATTTATTACACCTTTTGGTGCATACAAGTTCAAAAGAATGCCATTTGGACTTGTGTCGGCGGCTTCCGTATTTCAACGCATCATGAACAGGGTATTGAAAGGCTTGAAGGGTGTGAAGTGTTATCAGAAAGATGTGTTGATATTTGCAGATACTGTGGAAGAACATTTTGAATGTGTGAAATTAGTTTTGGAATGTCTAAAACTGACAGGACTTACGCTTAAAAGGAAGAAATGTTGTTTTGGTTTGTCTGAGCTCGAATATTTAGGACATTTGATATCAGGGGATGGTGTAAAACCCAAACGTGATTTGGTCATGACAATTAAAAACTTGGTCTCTCCTCAAACCAAGGAGAAAGTTAGTTCTTTTTTAGGTATGGTTTGAATACTATGGGAGGTACATAAAAAATTTGGCCGAAAAGTCAGTAAACATGAGAGCATTATTAAAAGAGAATTTAAGTGGAGTTCGGTATGTGAGGAGGAGTCTTTAAGAATAAAAGAAGAATTAGAGAGTGCACCCTGTTTACAAGCTTTTAAACCAGGCAGACATACATTTATTGTCACTGATGCAAGTTTGGGGGCAGTTCTTATACAGGATGATAACGGGAGAAAGTTGATGATTGCTTGTGCATCTAAATCTTTGAGTGGAGCTGAAAAAAATTACTCAGTGATCGAAAGGGAATCTTTACCAATTTTCTGGGCTCTTAAAAAATGTAAGCATTTTGTTTGGGGCACAGACTTTGTTGTTCTGTCAGCCAATACCAAGTTGTGTCCAGGATGGATGGATTGGACGAAGGATAATTTCAACTTGTTTAACACTGATTGGAGGAAAAGAGAGGAAAGGCTCATGGACAAAAGGAAGCAAGAGTTTGATGTAAGAAAGAAAGTGTGTAAAGTGAAAATTAAAGTGGGGGATGTGGTAAAAATAAAATCACCTGTTGGTTGTGCTCAGGGGTCAAAATTCAATAGACCTTTAAAAGTTACCAAGATATTCAGAAATGCTGTAAAAACCTGTGATGGAAAGATTTGAAAGGGAGATGTGTGGTGTCTTTAATGAAGCTAACATCGCGTGCCATTACCAGAGAGATGAAATCTGGGGCCAAGAGAGATTCCATGGCGGACGGTTGATGGCAAATCCGATGAGCGATGGATGGGGCGACTATAATAAAACAGACTTAGTGAGACAAGACTTATCGGTGTTGTTTATTCCCAGTATTAAAGACTTCACAATATCTGTATTCACTGAAGAAACCAAAGTTTACAGGGACGTTATAGTTAGGAAATAGAATTTAAAAAAAACATAGAAATTCACTTAAAAATCCTTAGGGTACAGGGATGTTATAGTTAGACTCGCAAATTTTAAATGTACCAAACCGTAGAAGTTCACCAGTTACAGTTAGAGTTATTTCAAGTAACTATAACTCATTCCCTAAGGTAACTAAAACTGCATCCCACCATGCCATAATTTTTGGGGTAATTAGCAGTGCATGGCGAGGGTGCAAGTTATAGTTATCTCAGGGCACCAGTTGTAGTTACTTGAGATAACTCTAACTATTCTAATTACCCCACAAATTACAGCAATCATGACATCTTTGATAACATCACTGATAATATCAATGTAATACTTGCAGTAAAATAAATTATGAAAAATCTATGCATGGTGGGGGCACGAGTTATAGTTGCCTCAGGGCACGAGTCATAGTTACTAGAGAGATCTCTAACAATAACAGGTGAATTTCTATGGTTTTGTACATTTTAAATTTTTTCAGTGAAAATGTATATATATATATATATATATATATATATATATATATAAAACCATAATTGATCAAACAGCACTGTAAAGCTAATCTACTTTTAAGAAAAACACATACAGGGAGAGATTTTCTTTCAAGTCATAAAATATTGGGTATTTGTACACTACTAAGTTTTAACAGTAATCATTTTAGTTGCAAAAGGCATGATATGCACCGCTTTGATCGCCTCGCTTAAAGGTAGTAAAATTGCTTAAAATCATTAAGCAATGAAAAATTTGCTATTAACATACAGCCTGGCCCATGGAATGCTTGAAAATGTAAAGTGGTGTAAATGTATCTGCCAGAATGTCTCCTTTTTTATTGGTGAATTTTTGTTTTAGTTCTTGAAATAGAGGAGCGACAAGACAGGCGATGGCACTAAAGTTGCACTGAAAACAAATATATACGAAAAACATTGCTCTTTTTTGTCACATCTGGCTTCAATGACCAGCAGTTTCAACTGTTGTAGATCAAATGATGAACACATTAATAACACCAAAAGACCATGACCCTCATTACAACATTGGCGGTAATCCCACTTACCGCCAGCACACCGCTGCGGCGGCGGAATTCCGCTACAGCTATTATGACCCACAGCCCGGAATCTGCCAAAATCCAGACACCCACACAAGTCCGCCACACCAAAGGTCAGTGATAAACTGCCGATCAGAATACCTCCAGCGTCACGCCAACTGGAATACGCCCACACTATCACGACCCACGAATCCATGCAGCGGTCTTTCATCTGCGGTAAACCAGTGGCAGTACACACCGCCGCACTCAAAATACACACACACTTACAAAACACAACCACTTGGACAATTCAAAATACACACACCTGATATACATACACACACCACACCCACACACCCAATCCAATATAAAACACACACCCACATCACCCACAAACCCTTACATCAAAAACTGAGAAGGAAGCCCAGAGAGAGACACCACCAGAAACAACACTAGCATCCACAGGCACACAACACCATCACTCACACAACATCCACGCACCTCAGACAACACACACAAACACATCCCCTCACACATCACAACCGACACCACCTCACACATCAACCACACCACATCATGGCACCTCAACGACACCCCAGGTTCTCTGAGGAGGAGCTCAGGTTCATGGTGGAGGAAATCATCCGGGTAGAGCCACAGCTATTCGGATCACAGGTGCAGCACACCTCCATAGCTAGGAAGATGGAGCTATGGCGAAGAATAGTGGACAGGGTCAATGCAGTGGGACAGCGTCCAAGAACACCGGATGACATCAGGAAGAGGTGGAGCGACCTACATGGGAAGGTGCGTTCCGTGGTCTCAAGACACCAGATTGCAGAGGACTGGCGGCGGACCCCTACCTCCTCCCCCACAACTAACAACATGGGAGGAGCAAGTCTTGGCTATACTGCATCCTGAGGGCCTCGCAGGAGTAGCAGGAGGAATGGACTCTGGTAAGTCAACTCTTAACTATTACATCCCCTCCCTACCTGCATGCCATCACATACCCCACCCTCAACCTCACCCCATCACTCCAACACCTCACAAATGTCCCACTATCACAACCCCCCAACACCAAAGCATGGACACCCATCACCAAAGCATGCCACTACAGATACCCACAAAGACCCCAAACTAATTATCACACAAGGTCCTAGACAAGAATGCAAGCACTGAAGTACAGGGTCACCCACCCATTGCACACGATGGCACACACAAATGCAATAATCATGCCTTTACACCCCTGCAGGACCCTTACCCAACGTCACCGGACAGGAGTTTCCAGACATGTACACTCCCCCCACAGAAGAAGCCCACAGTGATGACAGCAGCTCTGTCCAACTGGATCAAGATGACCAGCCAGCCCATCTGGGACCTTGGGACAGTCGGTTCCCCTGACACTGGCACATGCCACCACAGAGCCTCCCCAATCAGGAAACACCAGCACAGCACCCACCCAGCGGGCCCATCCCTCTGTCCCCAGGACACGTCAAGCAGCAGTGTGTCCACCACTACAGGGAACCAAGGCAAACCCACCACCCCAAGAAAATCAGGGACCTGGGGGCAGTGTGCACACGGTTCAGGGGACAGAGGCACAGGAAAACAGGGGAACTTGGAGGGTTGCTGTGCGACAGGGGGAGGACAGGCCCAGGGAACCCACTCTCCACGAGGCGCTCTCCAACATCATTCCCAGGGGACAATGGCAACGGTACTGGCCAACTTTCAGGAGACCCAGCGGCTGCAGGAGGAACACTATCTCGGGATCAGGAAGGAACTTAAGTCCATCAACACCACTCTGGTCACCATTGTAGGGGTGCTGAAAGACCTTGTGAACACCAGTAGGGACACTGGTGCACAACAAGGGGCCGCCGGCGCTAGTGGACAGGAGGCACCACCACGGGGCCACAACACCAGCACTCCACCCCCTGCAGAAGGAGAACCACCCGCAAACGGTCCTGGAGATCCAGTACAAAGACAGAGAACAATGCCAAGACCCCCGCCAGGAAATGAGACCCCCCTGAATGTCATCCTTCTTTCCCACTTTGTCACCCTGTCCATCCATCAACTGCCCTAGCTCCACTTCCTATGCCCCTTTGGACAATGCACCTGTGAAACAAATAGACTGGACTCTGCCATTGACATTCCTCCACCATCACCCCTGCTCATTTTACAACCCCCTCCACCAATTAGCACTGAAATAAACACCCTTGAATCACAAGACAATCTGGAGCCAGTCTGTGCTTTCACAAATGTGTATTTACAATAACTATGGAATATAGCAATGTTAATTGTATTGTCAACATACCGATTTAACACAGCTCTAGTCCATGAGGTAATAATGTCGCGCCGCACCGCACGGCGCGAGCCGAGTGTTCGGCACAAGGCGGGCGTTCGGCTCGGGCCGCGCATCGCGTTTCTAAGACGCGGCGCGCCCCGAGCCTTTCCTGTACCTTACGAGGCCCCAGACCTTACATGGGGCCTTGCACTGCTCTCTCCCTCCGCATTTTTGGGGTCTCCTGACCCCTCTTACCTGTTCTTGTTTCTTCTTTTTCTTCTTTCTTGGGTTTTTGCTGCACTTTCCTTTATGTCTTTTCCCCCTTCCCAGGTTACCTTTTTCTTCCCAGCATTCCTCATTCCCTAGTCTCTATGGTTTCTACTCTATTCTGTCCTATCTACTTTTCCCTATCTAAGATGGTGTCCTTTTTCTTCCTGTGGGTCACTTCCTGTTTTTTGGTATTTAAGGGCGGTGTTTTCTTCTCTTCTTTGCGCTGCAACACTTTCTGTTCAGATGGTGTCTTCGCTCCTGATTTCCTTGCCTTTTGGTTCTGGAATTCGCCAATTCTGTGCTATTTGAATTCAGTTCTTTTTGATTCCTGTTCTTTTGTTCTTGTTTTCAGGAGTCATTCTGTTGGAGGTTTTTTCCCCTTTTTTGGAAGGTTTTTTTCCCTCTGGCGCTATTTTCTGAAGGTCACGGTCAGTTCTTGGCGTTTCCATTGCCTACAGCACCGTGGCTACCAGAAAGAGTCGCCCCTTTTTGGGCCAAAGCCGAACACTCAAGATCCACGCCACGAGATCTGCAGATTCCAGGCGCAAGCAGCACGTGAGTCGTGACAGATTGCAGTGCCTAACCATTCCGACGCCTTCAAACACCATGGATGACACAGTGGTGGATGCTGCAGATCCGGATCAATCTCTCCTGACGACGATTCAGCAACAAGCTCAAGAATTACAACAACTACGCAGTGAGAATGCTGCGTTACGACAGGCTTTGGCTTTCCGCAGTGGTGATGTTCCAACGCTTTCAGCTTCTACCCATCGTTTTTCCGGTGAACCAACCAAACTGTGTGAAATCCTTGATTCATTAACGGTGTACTTCGCCTTCCGACCCACCCAATTCTCCCATTACAGAAGAAAGGTGGGTTATCTAATCAGTGCCTTATCCGGTCCTGCCTTGGCCTGGGCAACCCCGATGGTATCGTCCAACGATCCGGTATTGTCGGACTATTCCGCCTTCGTGAATCGCTACAAACAAATGTTTAGTCGTCCTGGATTGGAGACTTCAGCGGAAGAAGCCTTATGCGACATTCAACAAGGTTCACAAGATGTCCTACAATACATAACACGTTTTCATCAGTTAGCGGCAGAGACCACCTGGGTGGAACGTACGCTGGTGACTTTGTTTCGTAGAGGACTCAAAGAAGAAATAAAGGATGAATTAGTACATTCCACCAGAGTGGAAGATCTTCGTGGCCTGATGGATCAAGCCCTTTCCATCGAATACCGCCTTCAGGAACAGAGATCGGAGAAGAGAAGGAGTAGAGGGTCTTTCCAACCAAGCACTTCACGAGTTTATCCGCATCGTTTTGAGGAACCTCACCCTCCTGCTAGAGACATCGAAGGAGAACCCATGCAGGTGGATACTACTCGAGGCCCTCTCTCCGCTAGCGAGCGGGAAGACAGGCGAAAGAAAGGGTTGTGCCTGTACTGTGGTTCTGCTGGCCATATGCTTCGTACCTGTCCTGTACTTCCGTCAAGGCCATCGGGAAACGCCACTTCCCGTCCTCTGTAAGAAGGGAGGGGACGGGATTATCAGCTATACCTTCCATCAGTTCCTTTAATGACAATACAACATCCTTGTTCATAGTACCAGTCCTGTTACAATTTCCTGACGGCCGTCAAGAAAAGACTATGGCTTTACTAGACTGTGGTGCTAGTGGTATTTACATGGATAAAACGTGGGCCACTACTCAACAAGTTCCTACACAACCCAAGGAAATTCCCGAACAAGTGAACACAGTGGACGGATCCTTGATATCCTCTGGTCCAGTTGATACAACTACTCTGCTGCTGAATTTACAGATCGGTAACCATCAAGAACACGTTGCCTTTGATCTCATAACATCCCCCAACCATACCATCATTCTTGGAATTCCATGGTTCATTAGACATAATCTGTATGTGAATTGGGCAACCCGGACAGTTTCCTTGTCTTCACAATTTTGTTACGAGCACTGTTTTCCTTCTGACAAGTATTGGTCACCTAAGAGATCAATAATTACGGAAGGTACCACCAGTTCTTCCATTAATACAGTCCAAGGAGTCCCTGAACACTATTTGGAGTTTCAAGATGTGTTCCAAAAACCATCCAGACCTGTGTTACCTCCACATCGAGACTATGATTGTGCTATTCCCTTGGAACCTGGCACAATCGTTCCTTTTGGAAGGATGTATTCCCTCACGGAACCTGAAAAGGAAGTTCTAAAAGAGTATCTGGAAGAAAATATACAGAGTGGTCTTATTGTTCCATCGTCTTCTCTGGCCGGGGCTCCTCTCTTTTTTGTACCCAAGAAATCAAAGGATCTTCGCCCTTGCCTGGATTTTCGAGGCCTGAATAAGATAACTATTAAAGATCGTTATCCTTTGCCTCTCATCAGGGATATTCTAGAAGCAGTCAGAGGGGCTCAACGGTTTACCAAACTAGATCTACGGAGAGCCTACCACCTTTTACGCATTAAAGAAGGAGACAAGTGGAAAACAGCTTTTAGGACCCCTTTTGGTCACTTTGAATACAAAGTAATGCCTTTTGGTCTCACTAATGCCCCTGCAATCTTCCAGAGATTTATGGACTCAGTGTTTTCTGACCTTCTGAACCAGACAGTTGTAATTTACTTAGATGATATTCTTATTTATTCTAGAAATCCCGAACTCCATTCTTCCCATGTGAAACAAGTCCTTCAAAGACTCCGGGCACATCAGCTATTTTGCAAACCAGAAAAGTGCGAGTTTGACAAGACCGAAGTTAAATATCTGGGTTATCATTTAAGTCCCACCGGCATAGCTATGGATAAAGAAAAAGTACAAGCTATTCTAGACTGGCCTTCTCCATCTTCTATTAGAGAAACACAATGTTTTCTAGGGTTAGCGAACTTTTATCGGCAATTCATCTTAGACTTTGCGAAACAGACTAGCCATATAACTCACACTTTAAAGAAGGAAAATTTAACTAAAGGGTTTGTCTGGACTAAGGCGGCCGAAACAGCTTTTCAAGATTTAAAGAAGGCGTTCACTCAAGCTCCCATCTTAAGACATCCAGATACCAACAATTTATTGTAGTTACCGATGCTTCCGAAAGAGCCATTGGAGCCGTCTTACTTCAACAACAAGAGAATGATGGTCTTGAACATCCTGTCTTCTACTTGTCCCATATACTCTCTATAGCAGAACAACATTACTCAGTACTGGAGAGAGAATTACTGGCCCTGAAAACAGCCTGCCTAGAATGGAGACAGTTCCTGATGGGTTCCAAGGAACCTTTTGAGGTGAGAACAGATCACCGTAATTTACAATGTTTACGAAATTTCATATGCCAGAATAGTCGCCAAGCTCGTTGGGCCTTTTTCTTCAGTCAGTATGACTTTTACATTACTTATATTCCTGGATCCCAAAATATTCTGGCTGATGCTCTGTCTCGCCGTTATCCAGATTGTACTCCTGCCCCATCTCACATCTACTGGAACCTAGTAAGATCATTGGAGTAGCTCAGTCTTTTCTGGAGGAGGTACAACTGGAATACTCCAACTTATCTGATCACGAAATAGAGAAACCTAGGCCTCTATTACATAAAAGACAAGGTTACTATTATTATCAAGATCTGTTATTCCTCCCTACCGACAGAGTAAGAGAAAAAGCATTACAAATGTGCCATGATTCACCGGTTGCGGGTCATAGAGGCATAAAGGCCACATAAGAACTTCTTTCGCGATTTTTCTGGTGGCCTACCTGGAAACTGGATATTGAAAGATACGTTCAGGCTTGTCCCACATGCGCTCAAGTCAAGATTCCCCGTAGCAGACCTGCAGGATTACTTCAGCCTTTGCCTGTTCCGCCAACTCCATGGCACACCATCTCTACTGATTTAATGTGTTCGCTACCACCTTCAGCAGGAAACCGGGTAATCATGGTCACTGTGGATTCCTTTACTAAAATGGCTCACTTCACTGCCCTGAAAAAGCTACCAACATCCCAAGAACTAAGCCAGATATTTATCGATCATATCTTCCGTCTTCATGGACTTCCACATACCATTGTATCCGATAGAGGGCCTCAGTACATTTCCCGGTTTTGGAGATTTTTTTGTAAAACACTAAATATCAATTGAGCCCTGTCATCAGGCTTCCATCCTCAGACCAATGGACAGACCGAGCGTCTGAACCAAGGATTAGAGCAATATCTTCGCTGTTTTTGCAATTCTACCCAAAGCAACTGGAACACTTACCTCCCTGTTGCAGAATTTTCCTACAATAATACTGTCCATAGTGCCTCCAAGGTCACTTCTTTTTTCTGTTCCTATGGCTTTCATCCTACTTCTTTTCCTACTTCTCCTCGGTTTACCGCTCCCCTGCCCGCTATCACTCATTTCTCCAAACGACTTCTACAAATCCATAGACTAATTCGATCCAATCTATTACACACCAAGAGATATATGAAGAAAGCAGCAGACAAGAAACGTAGGTCCACTCCGGACTACCATCTGCAAGATAAAGTTTGGCTTTCTTCCAAATTCTTACCCTCACGTCTTTCTCAGAACAAGTTCACACCTCGTTACTACGGACCTTTCCGTATTCTTCAGTTGATTAATCCTGTCACTGTCCGTCTTCACTTGCCTCATACGTGGAAGATCCATCCAGTCTTTCATGTCTCCCAGCTTAAACCTTATGTGCCTGACCCTTACTCTCGTCAGTTTCCTTGTCCTTCTCCTGTCTTAGTGGATGATGTTCCTGAATATGAGGTTCAGGACATTTGTGACTCTCGTCTTTCTCACAAACGTCTGCAGTATCTGATTCATTGGAAGGGTTATCCTCTCAGTGAATGTTCTTGGGAAGACGCATCTTCTGTTCACGCGCCTCTTCTGATTCAGCGCTTTCACCGTTTATTTCCTCTCAAACCTGGGCCTTCGGGAGGGGGACCTACTGTCGCGCCGCACCGCACGGCGCGAGCCGAGTGTTCGGCACAAGCCGGGCGTTCGGCTCGGGCCGCGCATCGCGTTTCTAAGATGCGGCGCGCCCCGAGCCTTTCCTGTACCTTACGAGGCCCCAGACCTTACATGGGGCCTCGCACTGCTCTCTCCCTCCGCATTTTTGGGGTCTCCTGACCCCTCTTACCTGTTCTTGTTTCTTCTTTTTCTTCTTTCTTCTTTCTTGGGTTTTTGCTGCACTTTCCTTTATGTCTTTTCCCCCTTCCCCCTTCCCAGGTTACCTTTTTCTTCCCAGCATTCCTCATTCCCTAGTCTCTATGGTTTCTACTCTATTCTGTTCTATCTACTTTTCCCTATCTAAGATGGTGTCCTTTTTCTTCCTGTGGGTCACTTCCTGTTTTTTGGTATTTAAGGGCGGTGTTTTCTTCTCTTCTTTGCGCTGCAACACTTTCTGTTCAGATGGTGTCTTCGCTCCTGATTTCCTTGCCTTTTGGTTCTGGAATTCGCCAATTCTGTGCTATTTGAATTCAGTTCTTTTTGATTCCTGTTCTTTTGTTCTTGTTTTCAGGAGTCATTCTGTTGGAGGTTTTTTCCCCTTTTTTGGAAGGGTTTTTTTCCCTCTGGTGCTATTTTCTGAAGGTCACGGTCTGTTCTTGGCGTTTCCATTGCCTACAGCACCGTGGCTACCAGAAAGAGTCGCCCCTTTTTGGGCCAAAGCCGAACACTCAAGATCCACGCCACGAGATCTGCAGATTCCAGGCACAAGCAGCACGTGAGTCGTGACAAATATAGCATAGGGCACACAGTGGGACCCACATCTGTGAAATCGAAAGGCAAAGCGACAAGTCAGGTTCCATACAGTGGGTGAGAGTGACAGAATTATGCTAGCTCAAACAATAATATGAGATGTGTGAGGCAGTGACATCTTCTTACCTGTGTCTCACTGGAAGTATTGCTGGATAATGTTGTTTCTGTTGTCGCTATCCTCTTCTTCTGCCTTCTCTTCTTCACTGTCCACAGGCTCCACAGCTGCCACAAGACCTCCTTCTGGACCATCCTCCTGCAGAAAAGGCACCTGTTGTCGCAAAGCCAGGTCGTGCAGCATACAGCAGGCCACGATTATCTGACACACCTTCTTTGGTGAGTAGTAGAGAGAACCACCTGTTATGTGGAGGCACCGGAACCTGGCCTTCAGGAGGTCGAAGGTCCTTTCAATCACTCTTCTAGTTCGCCCATGTGCCTCATTGTAGCGTTCCTCTTCCCTTGTCCTCACTGGGGTCAGTAGCCAGGACAGGTTGGGGTAACCAGAGTCACCTGCAAATGTCGAGGGACAAATGTTCGACACACACTAACCTTTAGGGACAACCCAAGACCCACACAACTATTCACAGGGCATAGGGTCCTTGTCCTCACCTATTAGCCACACACGGTGCCTCTGGAGTTGCCCCATCACATAAGGGATGCTGCTATTCCTCAGAATGTAAGCGTCATGCACTGAGCCAGGAAACTTGGCATTCACATGGGAGATGTACTGGTAGGCCAAACACACCATCTGCACGTTCATAGAATGGTAGCTCTTCCGGTTTCTGTACACTTGTTCACTCCTGCGAGGGGGTACCAAGGCCACATGTGTCCCATCAATGGCACCAATGATGTGGGGATATGTCCCAGGGCATAGAAGTCACCTTTCACTGTAGGCAAATCCTCCACCTGAGTGAACACGATGTAGCTGTGCATGTGTTTTAGCAGGGCAGACAACACTCTGGACACCACTTTTGAGAACATAGGCTTGGACATCCCTGATGCAATGGCCACTGTAGTTTGAAAAGACCCACTTGCCAGGAAATGGAGTACTGACAGGAACTGCAATAGAGGGGGGATCCCTGTGTGATGGCAGATTGCTGACATCAGGTCTGGCTCCAACTGGGCACACAGATCCAGGATTGTTGCACGGTCAAGCTTGTAGGTGACTATCACGTGTCTCTCTTCCATTGTCGACAGGTCCACCAGAGGTCTGTACACCGGAGGATGCCGCCATCTCATCACCTGCCCCAGCGGACGTGCCCTAAGGACGAGAAGAGCTATCAGAGAGTCAGGCAATACTGAGGTATTTCAAAAATTTTATTTGCACACATTTGTTAATCCGCAATGTGTCTGTCACTGTGTGTATGCAAGGCATGGATAGGCGTGATGCAATTATTATTAATGCCATGCGACCCCCTGAAATGGCGGCTGCCTGACCTGTAAGGGCGGACAAGGGGATATGAGGTAACTGCGCTGGCGTTGTACACCGTCGCTGTAGGCGGCCGAAGACCGCGGCGCAGTCCTGCATTGGTGAACAGTGGACCCTATGGGTCCCATGAGCCAATGACGATGTACGCCGGCGGTGACGGTACGCACCGCCGCGGACGTGACCGCCATTTTCTGTCTGTTCACTCACTTGATACCTGACCTTCGACAGGAGAGGACCTACACTGCAAGTGCTGCTGTGACCTCAGTCTGGAAGCAACGATGGCTCATGTGTCTGGGGAAATGGCCCCTGTCTTCACTTCGGAGGAGTTGGAGAAGTTAGTGGATGGGATCCTCCCCAGTACACGCTACTCTACGGTCCTCCAAACAGGTGAGTACACTGTGAGCATGCTGTGGGCAATGCCTGTTTGGAGTGGTGTGGATGGAAGTTAGAGGGGGGGACTGAGGCCTGCATGAGCGGACAGTGAGTGTATGTGCGTCAGGGCAAGGGTGGGAACGTGGGTGAATGACTGTGATGGTCCCACCCAATAGCCATCCACCTCACAACAGCCTCCAGCCCATGCACCTTCACCGAAATTCTGCAAACGTACACCTCCTACAACCATTGCCTCTTCCTCCACTCCCAAACTCCCTCCATCTACCTGTCCCAGTGTGTCTAAAAACTTTTTCTAGCTAATATTGACCTCTTCCCTACACCTCCCCCCGTACTTCCCCTAGGGCCAGGCTTTCCAGGTCCCAACCCAGCACCTCAGCCACCACATCACCAGGCACAGTGGTGCCAGTAACTGCAGGCTATTGGAGTGCGCTAACCAACAGGGCTGCCAGTGTGCCACGGAGCGAGGGCAAGGACATTCCGCCACCTGCAAAAGTTAAAAAGTTGCCCACATCCCGGAGGGAGAAGCAGAAAACAGCTGCCACCAAGGGCTCAGGGAAAACAAAAGGGGGTGATGGCAAGACAGCTGCGCCACCATCCAAGGTGGGGAAGGGCCAGAAAATAAAGGGCAGGTCAGGAGAGGGCATGGTGGCACCGACAATTGGACCAGTGTCACACCTTCAGTCCACGCCGATACCAACCTGTACGGCGGAGAAGACCGCCACCTGCACCGCCACCAGCACCGCTGTCATTGAGCCCGCCACTAGCACCGCAGTCACTGAGCCCGCCACCAGCACCGCAGTCACTGAGCCCGCCACCAGCACCGCCACCACAGAGCCCGCCGCCAGCAACGATGCCACAGAGGCCACCGCCAGCATCGCCGCCACAGAGCCCTCCGCCAGCACCAGTGCCACAGAGGCCGCCACAAGCACCGCTGCCACAGAGCCCCCCGCCAGCACCGATGCCACAGAGGCCGCCACCAGCACCGCCGCAAATGACCCCGCCGCAAGCACCGCCAGCACCCACGCAACATCCTGAGCCTGTGGCACCACCGCAGACATGGCTGCCATCCCCAGTGGTCAGTCGTCCGAGGCTGGTGGTCAGTTCCAGGAGCCTGGGCAGCTTCCATGATGCACTACTTTCTGTGGACAAAGGCATCCACTACCTCAGTCCTTGGCAGGATGAAGCACTCTGGGCACAAAGCCCCCTTCAGAACCAGTGGAGAATCGCATCCACTGCCTCAGTCCTTGGCAGGATGAAGCACTCTGGGCACAAAGCCCCCTCCAGAACCTGTGGAGAAAGGCATCCACTACCTCTCCCCTTGGCAGGATGAAGCACTCTGGGCACAAAGCCCCCTCCAGAGCCAGTGGAGAATCACATCCACTACCTCAGTCCTTGGCAGGATGAAGCACTCTGGGTACAAAGCCCCCTCCAGAACGAGTGGAGAAAGGCATCCACTACCTCTGTCCTTGGCAGGATGAAGCACTCTGTGCACAAAGCCCCCTCCAGAACCAGTAGAGAATCACATCCACTACCTCAGTCCGTGGCAGGATGAAGCACTCTGGGCACAAAGCCCCCTCTAGAACCAAAGGAGAAAGGCATCCACTACCTCTGTCCTTGGCAGGATGAAGCACTCTGGGCACAAAGCCCCCTCCAGAACCAGTGGAGAAAGGCATCCACTTGAGAGACTGTGGCTTTGCACTCCCCAGGATAAAGCAGTGGGCAAACCACCCACTGAAAAGAGTTGAGAGACTGGGGCTTTGCACTCCCCAGGATAAAGCAGTGGGCAAACCACCCACTGAAAAGAGTTGAGAGACTGTGGCTTTGCACTCCCCAGGATAAAGCAGTGGACAAACCACCCACTGGAGAGACTTGAGAGACTGTGGCTTTGCACTCCCCAGGATAAAGCAGTGGGCAAACCACCCACTGGAGAGACTTGAGAGACTGTGGCTTTGCACTTCCTAGGATACATCAATGGGCATGGAGCCCCCTCGTGGAGCAGTGACGTTGTGCATTCATCTGGCTAAGGTGCTCCCCATCCCCCTGAGGTGCCTGTTTCATTTCGATCTGATGCCCCTGCAGTGTTCTCTCTGTTTGAAGTCTGGTGTCATGTGTGGGACTTGCCCCTGCATTTTGGGCCCAGTGGGCCACGGACAATAATTGGTGCACTACCCAGACTTGTGTATTTGTTGTACATAATTGTATATACTGTATTTAGAGTTTTGAGTACTGGATTTTTATTGATTACAATCATTCAAATCATTTCCTTTTGTCCTTGCTTTCTTCCAGGGGGTGGGTGAGTGTATTTGTAATGTTGCAGCATGTATTTGTGTGTATGGTGTTGTGGGTGGGGGTGTTGCGTGTGTGTGTCACTTTCTTTTCCCTCCCACCTCCCCTGTGTTGTAGGTGCAGTACTCATTGCTTCGTCGCCGCCGTCTTTGCTGCTCCTGATAGAGGAGCAGGAAGATTATCGCAGGAAGTATCTGGAGTTCTGGCTCCATGGCATCCTGGTTCCTCGGGGGTGTGGTGAGGTGACTGTTTTCCCTTCCAAGTCCTGTTTCCACCGTGTTTTTGATCGCATTTGTTCCGCCACGGAAAAGGTGGCGGATTGCCGTGTTGCGATAGGGTGGGCAGTACATTGTCTTCCGCCTGTCTGTTGGCGGTGACCGCTGTGCTGTTTGTTTGTACCGCCCTGGCGGTCGGAGTGTTAAAGTGGCTGTCTATGTTGGCTGTTTCCGCCACGGTCGTGATTCAATTTTTTCCGCCGGCCTGTTGGCGGTCTTACTGCCGCTTTAACACCGACCGCCAGGATTGTAATGAGGGCCCAAGTTTTGCATTTATTTCTACGAGAAACAAAATTAGAACCCTATGTTAAACAAAGTCAACTACTATTTGCCAAATAAAGCCTATATCAGAAGTTGGTTTTCTAGAAACAAATACAAAGTAAAGTGAAGGCAGCGCACCATATTTTTATGTTGATATCCTGGTCATCCTTTGACTTAAAAAAGAGCCTGAGTTCAGGAGAGGCTCAAGACAGATGCTAAAACAGGCCAAAGGATATAGTTATCCAAAGGCTGAAGTACACAAGGTAAAAGAAGGGAACCTGGGCTCAAATCCCGGCTTCTCACTTGAAGAAATTGTCTGATCCTAGACTATTACATTACTCCACTGCACCTCTTTTCCATGATCATCACGTTTGAGAGCACCTTCCGGTAATTGAGTTGAAGACGTGCCCTATGCAAACGCCTCTCTGGGACATGGTTTACTAGCCCACAGTAATAATTTTGATTTTGGTCCCAGCCAGGCATGTTTGGAACAGAAAGTATTTGACTACAATAGTTCTTCGCATGCCAACCTGTATGGAAGGTTACCACTTTTCTCAGAGATAATACTGCTCATTTGTCTATGTTGGGTTCTGGGAAAGTGCGGAATTTGCAGTGCAAATCTCTTCTACTATGTATGGATGGGCACGTACAATGTTCAAATCAAGAAAATAGACGAGACTACAAATAGGAGAAAGCGAGTTAGGCAGCGGAGAACATCAGAAATGCGTCTGCTCTAATGTCATCACAATTGAGATATACTCCAAACAGAGTTCGTCCATTTTGAAAACTAACCTGTGTGTCATTGACAAGTTTATGTTGTATGGCTTGCTGATTACACTTTTAACTCAGTTTAGGCAGCACACGAAATCGGAAGCAGGTATGTCACTGGACCAGAACATCCAGGTCAATTGATGGAGTTAGTGGGGTCTAGGGTGGAGCGACGTATTAGGTCCAAGCCAGAATGACTGATGAGGTATGCAATGGATCATTTTAAATTATGGCAGAGCTTTCAGATTCAGAGGCAGATAGAGCTCTTGCAGCAATTGTCAGCCACAACACGGCCGTTAATGGCGGACCCTCAATGGCACACAATTTGGGGGATAATAATGAACTCCCTGCTGTTTTTACAGACCTAACAACAGGCTGCTGGAGTCGTGAATCAGCAGCCACCCACTCCAATAGATAACAACCTAATCCAGCCCTCCAGAAAGACCCTATGTACACCCCGGGTTCCTCATGATACCTGTGTAAAGCACAAGAACAACTCCAGCTCCAAGGAGGGAGGAGGCACAAAAGCCACAATGCCTACAATTGCACATATACACCAAGCAGTCGTAGCAACAAAGAGGTGTGGTTAAGGGCCAGTTTTACATTTAAGGGAGAATGTTTAGCCACAAACAGGTGGTGGTTTTATGCAGCATCAGGTTTTGAGGGCACAAGTCTTTGTGTCACAAGTGGCAAATCTTTACCTAGCAACTATAGGTTTACGCAACCATCTGCCAGCACTGCACAACCAGCAGTCCGAGTGTCTAATACCACATGACTAGCCATCCAGCTCACCATACTTGAGAACAAGTTCATCCCTTTTAAGCCAGTCCATCACAGAAAGGTGCAAAAGGTTGCTAAATCCGGGACAATTTCTGTCTATCTTGTAAGAAATAGGTATTGGGCGCTTGGCTTAAAATTCCAGAATAATAGCTTTACCTGCAGAGCTGGTCATCATCCCTGGCTAGCCACATAACCCACCTATGAGTAGCATCGGAGCTCTTTTCACCATACATCCGTGATGCAGACACAAACTAAGTGTCCCTTCCCCATCAAGACTGATTCACTTGTAATCATCCTAAATGTGGACCTCAAGATGTGGACAGAGTGGATCTTTGAAAGAAGAATTATGGAAGGCTTCTAAGTTTCCTAATTTTAGCCCCAAACAAAAATCACGTAGGAGTATACAAAGCAATTTTACCGGGTCAGTACACCATCCAGAACATTTTCAGATATCTATTGCCTATTTTAGCCATCGCAGTTATAATAATATTTCAAATTTGCCGTTTAGCCCTTTTGATCCAAAAATGAAAAAGGTGTTGCCTTTTATTCAGCCTTATAAGTTAGCAGTCTTGCTCCTTTGGTGATTCTTTCTACCTCACTAGTGCTCGGACAGCTCAAAAAGTGTGCACATAGACACTGCTTTGCCTCTCACCAAGAACAATAATTAGAGGGGACATTGGTCATATGTGACATTTGATGTGCATACTCTATTGAGAGGCGAAGTATTTATTGGATGTGCATGCAGTCTGACTATCTTTAGGACATACTGACGGGCAGTGTGTAGAACTCAAAGGGATTCCGAGGACAAGACTGCTCCCTGGTTGATGCGTGCGCATCCGACCTATGTGCCAATGGTGCTCACTGTATAAACTGGAATTGCAGATACAATTGCACTTGTTCCCCAGGTTACCAGGACAAGAATTGCTGCAATGATGTGGATGAATGCCGCCCACGCAATATCTGCCAAAATGTTGGCACTTACATTAATACCCCCGGCTCCTTCAAATGCCAATGTGAGAGTGGGTACACCCGGAAGGTGTGTGAGAACATTTACATGCCCTGTTGATCATCACAATGCATGAACGCAGGCACCTGTCGGCCGGCCGGCGACCTCACCTATGTGCCTGCTTACCAGGTAAGTTCCATTTTCTGCTTCTGGAGAGTAGAAAGGACAGCCTTTCATACTGAAGATCTAGGTTTATGCTTTGTGACAGTATAGGGAGAGTATACTGAGAATATGTGGTTGAAGGCTTACAGAATGGAAATAAAATTGGGGGAAGGGGTCGAAGAAAGTCCCCAGTGAGAGGGATGTCTGGTTTCCAGACATTGTCACCTTGTATGAATTCAAGTAGTCGGAATGTGGTAATGGTTATTTAAGTGTGCAGTGCGTGTGTCTAGCGAGAGCAGAATCTGAGTTAGACATGTTTCATACCAAGCTTTTAGTTTCAAGAGACAGATACGAGGAGAACACTATGGATATGTTCATGTACCACAACTATTTAGGTATTTCTAGGTAGCAGGGTTGTTCCTGTTGTGGGGCACTAAGTCTTACCCACTTGGAAGGACCTCTGTCACCTTAAATCCGGTTTTGCTCCGACTAACTAGCAGTGCCTCATCTCTCCCAAGGGGGAGGGATGATTGGGCAGCCGAGCGCATGGCATCTTTAGAACTTCTCAGGGAAGTCGTGGTCACTCAGGTCCCAACAAGCTCTCTCATTTACAGTATGATCTCATATACAAATGACAGAGGCAGTTTAAGTTTTATAAATTGTTTTTAATAATACGACTGCATTTTAGATATTAAGGCATGAGCCGCAATAACCAGAACCATACAACACAGTAGGATTAAAAATAGTCACGATGAGAGTGAAACATAAAAACAACGCTATCATTGTGTTAATAGATTCTATTCTCTCTCAGTAAGTTATATTTCGAGCACAGCATGTTAAGCTATTAACTTGCCTTTCAGATTCCCCGGGAAGACATCAACCCTCATACCTGAGCAAAGGCCTGGGATCTGGTTCAGCACCTGCAACAAGGCAGTCAGCGTCTAGTTGTGGTTCCCCTGGTCGGAATCTCCCTCTTGCGTGTATTAGGACAAGGAAGTGTTTTTATCACAAAATGTCCCTACGCAAGTAATCCAAAGACTAAACTTCTACCACGTCTATCGGCAATGTACCAGACTGTATCCTTGACTGAAGCACAGAGTGAACAAGAATGTGTTATTGAACTCCAGTGCTGAAGTAGGCTAAACAGTGTGATATAAAAAATAAAACAAGACCGTAGAACTGGCTATTTGAAAAATAACAGTACGAAACTGAATAAAATGCATTTAGAGCAAAGTGCACAGAGGCTCTATGCTGCAAGCAAAGGAATAAAATACATCCAGGGCAAAGTGCACAAAGGCCTAACGCCTGAAGCAAATGCGCAAATAATACATAAAAATGACCACACTACAGAGCAATGCATGCATTGTGCCACTTTGTAAATCTGGCGTGGCGATTTTTGCCTCGTTACAAATTGGGACTTTGGTTGGCAGTCAGGTTACCCACTGTCCAAGCAAGGAACCACACTCTAGTCAGGGTAAGGGAGAAACACCCACAGTTAACCCCCGCTCACCCTCTTGGTAGCCTGGCATGAGCAGGTAGACAGTAACTCAGTGAAAACACTACAAAATGACACAACACAGGTTTAGAAAAATAGATAATATTTATCTAAACAAAACAAGCCAAAACGACAAAAGAAAATCCAACATAAACAAGTTAAGATATTTTAAAAAGAATAAGAGTCTTGGGGCCATATGTAGGAACACTTGTTCCCATAGACACAGAATGGGTAAAAACCTTTGCTACATCTGGCCTTTAATCCTTAGAAAACAGTGAGAACACTGTTAGCGCACAAAAGTACCTGGGTAGCGTCAAAATAAAACCACACGAGCGAGTGTGCGTTGAAAAAGGTCAGTGATGTGTCAATTTTTCACCCACAAGCAAAAATGTGCATCATTCCTTCTTCGGTCGGGTCTGCCTGTGTCATTTCTTCTCTCCCGCAAGAGAGGGATGTGTTGATCTGGATGGGCACCTCGACTCCAGGCAGGCTTTGCGTTGCTTTTATGTGCCCAGCGTTGTGCTGAAATCCAGTTACACGGTGTCGAGAAACCACGCTGCGTTTGGGTTTGCATCATTTACAGCAGCCGATGCGGGTGTTGCGTGTTGTTTCTCGAGCTGCGTAGCATCGATTTTAGCCGCGAGGCCGGTGGCGCATCATTTATCAGCTGCGAGGCGGGTGGTGCGTCTAAAGTTTCCCCGCTCTTTGCGTGGATTTTCAGTTTTTAGCTGCCAGCCTGACCTCTCAAGGGCCCAGAGATTGGATAGGGCACCACTTGGCAGGGCAGGAGTCTCAGCAGAGAGTCCAGGTGCTGACAGAGGAAGTCTTTGATGGCCCTGAGACTTCAACAACAGGAGGCAATCTGAGTTCACGCCCTTGGTGATTCTTCTCAGGCAGGAATGCACAACAAAGTCCAGTCATTGCCCCTTTTCACAGGCAGAAGCAGCAACTGAAGGATAGCCCAACAAAGCACAGTTACAGGCCGGGGCAGCACTTCTCCTCAGCTCTTCAGCTCTTCTCCTTGGCAGAGGTTTCTCTTGATTCCAGAAGTGATCTAATTTTCAGGGGTTTTGGGTGCTCTTCTTATACCCCTTTCTTCCTTTGAAGTAGGCCTACTTCAAAGAGAAGTCTCTGTTGTTTTCAATATCCTGCCTTGCCCAGGCCAGGCCCCAGACACAGACCAGGGGGTTGGAGACTGCATTGTGTAAGGGCAGGCAAAGCCATTTCAGATGTAAGTGTCTACTTCTCCCTTCAGCCCAGATGGCCCATCAGGATATGCAGGCTACACCCCAGATCCCTTTGTGTCACTGTATAGAGGAGATGTGCAAACAGCCCAACTGTCAAACTGACCCAGACAGGGAATCCACAAACAAGCAGAGGCACAGAATGGTTTAAGCAAGAAAATGTCTACTTTCTAAAAGTGACATTTTCAAACACACAATCCAAAAAACAACTTCACTAAAAGATGTATTTTTTTAAATTGTGAGTTCAGAGACCCCAAGTTCCACATGTCTATCTGCTCCCCAAGGGAATCTACTCTTTAATAATATTTAAAGGCAGCCCCCATGTTAACCTATGAGAGAGATATTCCTTGCAACAGTGAAAACCGAATTTGGCAGTTTTTCACTATCAAGACATGTAAAACACATAGGTACATGTCCCACCTTTAACATACACTGCATCCTGCCCATGGGGCTACCTATGCCTACCTTAGGGGTGTCTTACATGTATAAAAAGAAAAGGTTTTAGCTTGCCAAATTGAATTGGCAGTTAAAACTGCATACACAGACACTGCAGTGACAGGTCTGAGCCATACTTACAGGGCTACTTATGTGGGTGGCACAACCAGTGCTGCAGGCCCACTAGTAGCATTTGATTTACAGGCCCTGGGCATCTCTGGTGCACAGTACTAGGGACTAACTAGTAAATCAAACATGTCAATCATGGAAAGCCAATTAGACATAAATTTTTACATAGGAGCACGTGCACTTTAGCACTGGATAGCAGTGGTAAAGTGCCCATAGTAAACAGCAAAAACGGAGACCAGCACACACCAAGAACCTGGAAAACAGAGGCAAAACATTAGGGGAGACCACACCAAGGATGTCAAGTATAACAGGCCTCGTTGGACCACATTAGCGTAAAAAAAAAAAATTATACTAATATGGCGGAATGAGGCAATAGGGGGTCTTAAATCACCCCCTAAGACCTTGATTACAAGTTTGCTGGATAAAAACTTGTGCAGGGGACCGAATTATGACAAATGCGTCTAAATCATACCAAATAATTTTTGCAGATCAAACCTGCCTATATTTACTGGGGAAGAATGTCCGGTAGATACTAGGACATGCAGCTTTTGGTGCATGGTGTGTCCTATTCTGAAGGTGAAAACCTGGACCAGAGTATAATTATCACACCAGATTCATTCCAGTTCCTCACATCCGATTTTAAAGAGTTTCATCATCATTTAAACATGGCTCTTGGGCACTCCTATTCAGGGGCTTAAAAAAGCAAGACAAACAGCATCCAAAAGCAAAACAAACACACTACATTTGGTCTTTAACATTACGCAGCTTTAGGTTTATTAGAAAGTAGGTAGAATGCAGCTAGTTCAAGTTCACGAGTCAATGTTGTTGCAAACTACGCCAGGGAACATAACTGACAAACAATGAATTAATAGAGCAAATGCGTACTTCCACCAATGAAGTCAGAGAGGGTGGATCGGTGCATAGAATGATAAATGACCAATGGAACAGATGGATGAGTGGGACGATTTAAGTACAGAGCTACAAATGGATGAATGGACAGACACATTGAAGAAGAGGAGAATGTAAACTTTGTTAAAGGACAGAGAGCAGTAGGATAAACATGGCATAAGGCAAAGTGAAAAGTCTTGTCATGTGCCCTGTATCACGGCCTCAATCACTAAATATTTAATTTTATTTCAGAAGGTCGACAGGTGAAATGGCGGTAAAAAAATTCAATTTGAGTTACTCCATTGTTGCCGGTCATTTTCACATTGTAAAGGCCGTAGGTATCTATGTCTCCAGCTTCAACTCTGGTAACACTCCAACCCCCTCGATTTCCAAGCCTGCCAGAAGATGTTCCATCACTACGAATAATTTCTATATCCACCATACCACCGTTATTGAAACTTATTTTGATATTGTGCACGAGTTTTCCCTTCGTGTCGATTTCATGAAGCAGTCCCCCATTTGGATTTCCGACAAATCTGCCCCAGGTGCCCTTATAGAAGAATCGGAGACCATCGATCAGATTCCACTCCCTCACATTCACTTGGGTGACAGGATTCTCGTTCGAGTTGTCTGAAGAGGGATAGTAAACAGTGCGGCTACGGTCAGAGTTACCTTCTAAAATGTTGTATGAAAATGGACCAAAGGAAGCTTTCTGCATGGAAGTGTGTGGTTTGGAAGGAATGTCCTCGCTCCCAGGCATGAAGTTATCAAGGAAGAAGGTGGGTACCAAGGTTTGAAGCATGGCACCATTTGCCCTATTCCACAGCATTGTCTTCACTGTGTCACAGATCTCTTTGAAGTAAGTCGGGTTGGACACAACTGTAGACTGCATTGTATAAAAGTTCCTATTTTTCCCAGTGACTTTGTCATATACATCTCCTGTGAAAACGTAGAAGAAAAAGGGTGGTATGGTTGTTGGGGACTTGTACTCATCCAAGGTCACAGTAATGCTGTCGCTTCGCCACTTTTGCCATTTGCCATAGAGTTCCTCAAAATCTTTCTGATAAGTTTCAATCTCTTCCTTCAAGTCTTTCTTCCAGACTACTGTGTTATCTTCATCATAGATTTCTTTGCCATGCATCAATCTTTCCTTAAGATTAGCCAGATGCATGTAAGACAATGTCACGGTCAGGGGAATCAAATGAACTGCGTTATTGGAGTGCACAAGTCGGCTGTGAAGATCATTACAAGAAGCAACGATGGCGCCCATGAGTGCCCCTTTCTCGTTGTTTTTTGCCTCTACATACTGTTGCATGGTTCGGCGTAAGCCATCAAGGCTATTTTGCATCTGGTTTACCTCTGCAGCAAGGATCTTCTGGTCAATCATGTATTCAACTTGATCTTTAACAAGATCCCATATATTAACAGCAGAGCTTGGCCAGAAGAAGCTTATGAGCACACTGATAAACTTCCCCACGGGGATGCCCTCCACATTAATAAGTCCAACAAGACCAGTAACTAGCTCCTTCATTCGATCGTTCCATGTCTCACCTAGTTTAGCAGTTCGGAAGATAGTTTGATTGTTCTCCAGTTTGTGAGCATTTTCTGTAAAGAAAACATACTGGTGAGACAAATGCTTCCGAAAAACATGTTCTAAATTGTGCATCTTAGCAGGAATGTGATACAGCATGCACAGTTCTAATATTGATTATGGTCTATCAGCAAATAATGGCCAGTGGTAAAATAGATTTTACTTGTCACTGCCAATTTTTGATAGTAGTGTATTGTGACCCATGTCACAGAGTTTCAATGAGAAATCTTATATCACTAATGATTGTCTTTTGGCTGGCCAGTGATTGTACGTTTTTTGATGTGCATTCCCCATTAAAGATTATTATTAATTCAAAGACCAAACCAATATACTTCTCATGTTGCATGCTCGCTGCAATCATTTTGGAGACAGCCGCCTTAATCAGCAAAGTTTCTGCCTAACGGACTCTCTATCTTAGACTTCAGAAATAACTCTTAATTTCAGAAAGTCTCTAAAAACATGCTTCTACATCATCCCTGTACACTCTCTGCCTATGCCCCACAGACTAGAAAACAACCTTCTTACATTC
The DNA here is from genome assembly GCF_031143425.1 of Pleurodeles waltl. NCBI lineage: Eukaryota > Metazoa > Chordata > Amphibia > Caudata > Salamandridae > Pleurodeles > Pleurodeles waltl. Next base: position 788,373,360 of record NC_090442.1, on the reverse strand, counting down.
AGAAAGTCCCTAAAAACATATGTCTTCAAACTAGTCTATGAGTGATATTGTTTCCCTTTGACTTACCACAGGTCCACTGTGACTCGATTTAATTTTTCTGCCAGTCAGTCATCTAAAATTGATCACTGTCTTTAACATTCCAGGTCCCTAAAAGCATCACTGAATTATTTAAGGCTTCACTTGCAGATTGGCTGTCTCTCTATAACAAGATGTGTAATCTATTCTCTCCATATTTGTTCCCAACTCAAAATGCTGCAAGACTACCTCTTGAGGTCTAGAGTGCTTTACAAAATAGCTTAATTGCCTAAATCAAATGCAAGGGACACATTTTCATGTAAGAAGTGCAGGTTCCTTGCCTCTTCATGTCAGACCTATCACAAATGAATACAAAAAGGGTTTTATGGCAGAGTATTGTATTCAAAAATACTATCTAAAACATCTTCGGTGTAAAGTTTCTGTTCTTCATTCCAATATGGCGATTTAATTGCAGACAATGTTTCGGACCAATATTTACGTCATACAATATTCTGAGAATATTATTCGGGCACCACGCCACACAAATCATGGACCTTATAGCTCAGTTTCCCACCATCTAATACTGGGCAGACCTTGAAGACCCTAATAACAAAATGCATTTAGTGATGATTATCACATCTTCTTGACTTGATAAAGGTATAACTATCATATTGAAAGCATGAATTCTGTTAACATTACCTTGGACAGACTAAAGCCTGGGGAAAAGGTCTTCACATTAAGTGCCCCTTTACATTATAATTTACAAATCACTCACTGAAAGTTTTCATTTGGAGAAACAAAACATATCCTGGTGTTTCTATGATGACAAACAATGAACAAAATAAGGACGTGCTTAGTCCCATGAATACTGACATAGCAGTATTCTCTTTGCATGCTTAGTGTCAGCCCCTGCCCACCTGCACACCTCCCATAGCCACTAACAACTCACCTGTTTCCATTCTTTAGTCGCTAAACACTCACCTGATCCAGTCTCAGATCTGCTGACTCCTCACAAAAGCACCTCTCACAGAAGGGCAAGCCACTCATTATCATCAGTGGGGTGGCAATGCTGTCCCACACCAACTGGTTACACAGTTATTCCCTTCCTATAATATCCAATGAGCATCTGCTACGTTCAGGGGTGGCTGGTGATCTTTGTCATTGATGGGACGTGATACTTGCCCACAATTCCAGCCAGTGAATCAATTTCCTTCTCGAAAGGTTCAGGGTGAGGAAGGAGTGGTTCTTGTATGGCAGACTTACAAGCGTAACACTCTTATGTGCACACTCTCACTCACTCATGCTCACCTACATTCACTCATTCTTATTCTCACTTACACTCATTCATTTTCACTCACAGCTCCTTACCCATAACTCCTTCACACTGCCTTAAACGTGTTCTCAGTCACTCATACTGACTCTTACTCCCACTCACTATCACAATCTTTTTTTCTCATTCTCACACGTGACCATTGCTCTGTAGAGGGGAGAGGTATTGGATGAACACCTGGCCACACATTTTAAGGACCCAGTGACATGAACTGTGAGAAGATTGGGTTGTAAAATGAACGAGATGAAACATCATGAAAGGGCTTATTCTGGCATGGTTTGTTTAGGCAGGAATGTTCTGAAGTAGGACAAACTGGGGACTGAGGCGGATTGGCTGCAGGAGGCAACAGAGGGCCCTTGGAGCCCGACCTAACTGTAATCAGAGGTGAGGCACAGGCATTCTTCTTTTGCAGGACCAGTTCTCCAATTTAGTGTTCATTTCTCAGCCCTGGCTATGTCCTCTCTGCTGCTCTGACCTTCTGTGAGGCACAGCGGCAACAAGGGGAAAGTGAAATCAGGTTTAAACAGACACACCGTACCTGCATAGCGAAAGCAGTGTATCCATTTTACTGCATGTAACCACACGTCACAAAGTCATCAGACCTCTTGGCTCTGATGATGCCAGATCGCTTGGTGATAGACTGGCCCACCCCATAGATAAGCAGCCCCAGGAGCAATCACTTGATTGATAGGTAACCCCAGGCAATAAGGCTGAAGGCTACAGCACCCGGGACCACATTAAAAAGTGATGCTTGCTGTGTGCCATATAGGAAAATGGCATGGAGGCCCTGAAGAATTTCAGGCCTTGGCTGGATGAAGGTACTAGCACATGTAGCATTGAAAAAGTGAATGGCTGCTTGACCCTTGCTCAAGCGCGGGTTCAGAAAAGTGGCAGCCAGCCAGGATTTACTAACTTTTAATTGCTTTTATGAGATTATAATGTAATTAGAAAATTAGTTTATGATACAGAAACATGGATGAGTGGTACTCCAAAGCTCTAGGTAACCAGCCGCTCCTGGTTCTTTCCTATTCACCACTGACAGTGCCCCGGATCCAGTCCTATTACAAACTGGTTAGTTCTCACCATTCTCTCACCATTTATTTTCTGCAAACCAACAACAGTGCACTTTCTGCCCTTGCCATGAATAAAAACAATGTGCCTGCTTACTTCCTTACACTAGTCCCAGGATGATTGTTTTCTGGTCCAGGGAGGACCTGGCCTGGCAGTTCAGGTTGGACTGTTCACATGAGCAGCAGGGTCAAGACTGATTTGTATATGGCTTGGTCCAAACTGAAATGGAGTTGTATGGGAAAAAAGTGATGTATTTAGTACCAGACTGGACAAGGGGTGAATATTTGACAGTGTTCAGCGCTCCACAGTCACCATTAGGTAGGTATATTTAGGACATTGATTCTATAGAAACAGCATTTTTTGTTTTGCTAATAACTTTGGCACCATTTGATGAATCTTCCCCAAATTTTTTTTAAAAATATGATGCCCAGTTCAGCATCTGTCTGCTGTTTCCTCATGCATTTTTCCATAGGGATTTTGAACAGGAATAGCACCCGAACCACTGGAAGGAATTACACCAAATTTGGCAGAAAGGTAGCTCATGATCCAGAAAGCGCCCTTTTTGTTATTTGGTGTAAATCCATTCAGTAGGTTTTGAGAAATTAAAGAAAAAACAAATTTGTATACATAGGGACTCAAAATCTGATTGGGTGCCAATGTAGGCAGCCATGCCAAAAGATTAAAAAAAGAAAAGGGGCCAGGGTAAGGACACCCTGGCCCCTTAGCTCTGGTGCTAGGGATCCAGAGGACACCCCCAGAGCAAAAAAGCATTAAAAAAAAATATTTTGCAGGAGTTGCGGCAGACCTGCGGATCCACTGAAAATTCCTTTAAAACAACAAGCGTGGGCTCCAATGCGTAAATGCAGCCCCGAGTGGACAAGGTCCTGGGGGGCATTGACATTTTGAATGTGGAGGGGGCACCTGGCCCCCACATCCCAAGGACCACCACTTTCCTGAGGCTATCATCTAAGTAAATGCTGGGCTCCACCCGGCTACCTACAGCCCTGGGGGCTGCCAACTTCCTGGTGCTATCATCTAATAAATGCGGGGGGGTGCCCGGACTCCTGCAGCCCCAGGGATCACCACCTCCCAAGGGCTATCATCTAAGTAAATGTGGGGTGGACTGCCATGCCCCCTTGGCCCCGGGAACCAACACATCCATGGCACAGTTTGTAATGAAATGCAGGGGTGCAGCCTGGTCCCCCCTGCAGCTCCGGTACTGCCACCTCCCCGGGGCTCAATTTGAAATGATATGTAGAGGGGCTTCTTTCCCCCCTGCAGCCACTGGGACTGCCTCCTCCCCTCGGCTGTATAAGTTGGAGGGGGCTCGCTGCACCCTTGAGGAGCCAATGTTGGCCCTGGGAACCACCACCCCCGAGGGCCGGCTCAAGCTATGTCCCAGGCTTTCACTAGCTGGAAGCAGAGGTTTCCTCTGTTTCCCTGCCTGCAGAGAAACAGAGGGAAACAGAGGCAACAATTGCTCTCGCAGACAGGGAGCTGCATATTTAGCAGCTCCCTCTCTGTTACAGCATTGTTGGCTCCCGCAGGAGGCGGGGATCCAGTTGGGACCACGACGGCCTTCAGGCTCCCCCTGCAGCCTTCAACAGTAGTAACTGGGTGCCCTGGGGAGCACCCAAGTGACATGGCAAGGCCCCAGGGGTAGAAGTCCCCAGGGCTGAGATCGGTCTGGGGTGGGAGAATGTACGCCCCATGCCCCCGCAAAAAAAGAAAATGTTTAGGCTGGGCCCAAGGGTATAGGGTCACCATGGTCAAGATTCCCCCAAGGAGGGGAGCCACGAGGCCCCTGTCCCAAAAAATGTAAATATTTAGGCTGGGCCCCAGTCAATGGGGTCTGCAGGGCCACGATTGGCCCAGGGATTGGGGCCACGCAGCCCCCCCACTCCATAAAATAATCATATTAATGCCGGGCTCCGGGGAATGGGGTCCCTGGTCCCAAAAATCAACCAGGGGAGATGGACCACGTGGCCCCCGGCACTTGGCATGGGCACTGCAGGAGTCCCCCTGCCCAGAACCCTTGCAATGCTCACTGTCTACTGTGCAGACAGTGAGCATTGCGTGGGTGCTGGTGCACCCTTCAGGCCATGCAACCCCCCTCCCCAGGCTGAACTCATCCCCAGGGACCCCATCCTCCCAGGCATAGTCTAATTTGTTTTTTAGAGGTTAGGGAGGCTGTGCAGCCACCCTCCCTAGGCCGATCATTGCCCTGGGGACCCCATCCCCTGGGGCCAGGCCTAATTATTTTGTTTTCATCTGTGAGAACATTTTTGCGGGTAGGCAGACAGAGGAAATCTCCGCTCTGGTGAAGGGAAAGCTGACTGCCAGCTCTCCCTTCATCAGAGCAGAGTGTTTGTTGTGGCTTGGTGGTAGCTGTCAAAGCTGCCACCAAGCCACAGCAAACAGCTATGTCCCGGTGGGCACCCTAGGACAACCAGGACCCGGCCTTGGGGTTGGCAGTCCCCAGGGTCATCAGTGGCTCCTCAAGGGGGGCTGTGCGCCCCTTCCCATGAAAATAGCCTAGGGGAGGTGGTGGTCCCCAGGGCCTAGGGTACAAAACGGACGTCTTTCTATTTTCTACAGTTTATAGATCGATAGATAAATAGATAGATAGATAGACAGATAGATAGATATTTGTATTGACTTTTTTTTTTAATGCAATAAATAAAAAGAATCTAAATTTAAATATAGAAACAAATATAAAAAAGAATAAGTAACTTAATAAATTTTTGTTTTACAAATGTTTTGAAATACTAATAATAATATCTATTAAAATTTATAAAAAAGGCAAAATGTATACAAAATATAAAGGGCCTTGTTGCATGTTGGAGGTAATACGACCGCTGTATTATGACTCATACAACGAAGTCCGCCAAAATCACGAAACTGCCAGGACACTGAAGGGTGGGAAAGAGGTGGTCCCACCACCAGCACCGCCAGCCTGCCAAAAAACCTCTGATCCAATTACAACCCACAAGTCATGATGGCAGTTCTTCCATGGCAGAAAACCAATGGTGGTACGAAGTGCGGTGGTCAGCGGTCACCACAGTAATACAACATACCACATTGGATAATTTGAAAAGCCCACACTTGACACACATCCACACACCTACAAACTCCACACCACATTGGATAATTTGAAAAGCCCACACCTGACACACATACCTACACACTGCACTAGAAAACACACCCCTTCACACCCCACAATCCTTTGCATCTACAAGGACTATCCCAACTCTATAGAGGCCATACAAAAAATAATCATCATTTATAGATTAGGCTCCCCTGCACTCATCACAGAGCACTCATCCCACACCTGCACAACACACCCCACACATACATTACTACCCCACATAAAATACACCACCGCTCAACCACTCACAGCCCGGCACCCACACCTCATCACCAAATTTCATATTTTCTTATCCTTCCTCACCGCCACATCCACCACTACCAAGACCCCACAAAAACATCCCCGTTTCACAGATGATGAATTAAGGGTCATGGTCGATGAAATAATCAGATTAGAGCCACACCTATTTGGAGCTCCAGTCCAGCAACCATCTTTCGTCAGGAAAATGGAGATGTAAAAAAGAATCTTTGACAAGGTGAATGCTGTAGGCACCTATCCATGCACCAGGGAGGACATCACGAAGAGGTGGAACAACCTCGGGGGACGGTCCATTCCATGGTCCTCAGGATCCAGCTGGCAGTCCTCAAGACTGGCGGTGGGCCCCCACCTCCTTCCCCTAATTTCACATCATGGGAGGAGAAGGCCTTGGACATCCTGCATCCTGAGGGCTTGAAAGGAATACCTGGGGGAGTTGAGTCGGGTAAGTCACAGTACAACAACTGCAATGTCCTGCATGCTCACATCTGCCAGTACTATTACAAGCAACACACAGCTACAACTGTGTTCTCCACTAAACTGGCCTTTAAATCACCATCTAAACAATGTTATGTACTGACCTGGGAGGGGACACCAATATAGGAAACTGGATGTACTTGCAGTACATTCATACAGAAGCCCAGGTATAATAGTTACTACTATACTGTTGGCCGGCTCTGCTTCCATAGTACATTATGCAGCTGTGAGTTGACTCAATAATGCTATACACCTAACTGGAGATCACTTTAAAATGTACAGTCAACAAACCGACAATATATGAGTCAATGAACAGTCATCTAACCACCAAGATAGTCCAACATCATGTAGCAAGGTATATGCAATTGGAAATCTCTTTTTTGCCCACATAGCTTGAACCCAGATTTGGAAGTAGGTGGCATTGTCATATCAGGGGATCAAGTAAAGGCTTTGTGTGCATGTCACATAGAATGTCTACCGGTCAAAGTTTGATATCACTTGTTCCATTACTTTCAATAACTGTGTGTTTCACTTCTCCTACAGGTAACCTAACCAGTGTCCCCATGGAACGGACACAAGAGACGGACACTTCCCCTCTGGATGAAGCCCTCAGTGAGGAAAACACCACTGATGTGTGGACATTGAGGACGAAGCTGGCCCATCTGGGACACCTGGTCAGTCAATAACTGTGAGCCTCACCCTGCCTACATAGACTCCTCCCAGCCCTATTGTGTCAACATCACAGGCAACCATTCGCCCCCAAACCTGTGTTCCAAGGACAGTGTCTACCATCTTGTGCCCCCCAGTACAGGTATCTGATTCTCCTGTTGTAAACCCAGACAATGATGGGTCTGGCACCAGTGGGAGTGGCCAAACTGTGCCAAGGGCACAAGCACGTGGGGGTAGGGTGCGTGGGTGGGATGGCGTAGGCCAGAGGATGGAAGAACTTAGGGATACAACTGGCCAGGACACCATCTCACAAGTTTTGGGAGCTTACGATCAAACCCAAGGCGGGATGGGCCAGGTACTTACCATGATGGGGGAGATCAAGCAGCTGCAGAGGGACAACCACTAGGAATTCATGCAGAAATGGGAGGCCCGAAATGCCCACTTGGCTTCCATTGAAGGAGTGCTTTGAGACATGAATACCACCCGGAGTAGGTTTTGTACCCAACAACTGGCCCCTTCCACTAGAAATGAGACCTCAGCCCCTTCTACATCTGTGGCTGCTAGAGGAATGGAGGGCCTGCCGTGGGAAGGACATGCCTCAGACACCCCTGCCTCTGTAGCTGACGAACCCCCCACAAACGTGGGCGTCCTCCCAGACATCCAGGCGGAGCAGGTGCCAAGACCAAAACCACTGCCAGGAAGTAAACCTCTACTGACTGGTTCCCCTTGTGTGTCACAGATACACCCTGTTGACTTTTCTTAAACCTATCTCCATTTTCCTATGGTACAAGGACACTGGGCGTTTGTCTCCAAATGTTGTAGTGTCGTAGTTTGGACTCTTGCTTTGAGCAAGACTGCTGGTTTAAGGATGACAGTATTTTTGTTTGTAGGCGACTACGTCTTTCCTACAACAAGTCGCAACTGTTGTCCCAACCTTACCGGCTCACTAGCAGCACTTCACCAGAAACACAATAGTAAAAGGTGATTTATGGCAGCCGTTACGCATGGACTCGAGAATAAGATATCTCAGGGAGTGTAGTGGTTAAACGGAGATTACCCTTTTCTCACAGATATATTATGTCTCATACAAACACAGGCAATGACAAAGATGCAGTAAAGTTTCAATAGTTTTTATTTAACATAACTGCAATTTGCGATAAGTTGCATGGGCTGCAATGATTAGGATAATGAATAATGCAAGAAACAGAATTGTGAAGACGAGAGTCATTATTACAAAGACCCCCACCATCTTGCAATACGTAGAAAAGATATGTGAGATGTAATATACCCTAATACCCTAATGTGAAAGGCCTAACCTCCTACCTAAAGGAGAGCTGGGTTTGTTAAACCTAATCTGCCAATGCCATATCCATGAGAGGAGCCCCCAATCCTCGTTACCTTATAATGAGGTCTCTATTTCAGACTCCGCAGGGACACGAAGACTGGGTCAGGGTCAAGACAACTGTAGCATCGGTATAAGCGATGGTCGGAATCCCTCTGATTATCTGCCTAAAGTGTGATGTATTTATACAGATCTACAAGGACCCCTGACGTAGGTGTGTTCCTAAACAATAGATAACAGACATGCTTGGGACGGCAATTAATATAAACAATCCCTCGAAAGTATAGGGAGGGAAAATCCCTAAGTGTGAACACCTACTGTTTGTTTGTCTTTGGTGCTTGATCTTGACGCCTTGGCGCGGTGACACTGATAATGTTACCCATAACAAGTGGCCTATCTATAAACAAGGCAGCCATCTTAGAATAAATAAATAATTAAATGGGCTAAGACAGAGCAAGCTAAGTAGGTTAAAAGTCACTAAGTGACGGGGGCACGAGTCTGCAAGCCAGAGGCTAAGCTAACTCCTGTTGTCCCATTAAAACGAACTAGGATTCACTACAGTAGCAGCTACCCTGATGATTTCATCCACCATGACTGAACCCTTCACTGTCTCCTTTGTGTTATAGTTGATCCAATTCACCAATTTTGCTGTGCACTCCTTAATAAATACTATTTAACCACAGATCATGTGTGAGAGTCATTTATCAACTATATTTAACTGTCTTCTAAAATACCTCCTGCACAAAGAAGGGTCTCACAAATGTTAGACATTAGTATTGTTCCATCTCACATGTACTGCTTAACCAGGGTAGATTTTGCATTGCATAATTATGATAGACAAAACTCTAATCACTTTCATCGAACTTTCCCACATATAAGTTGGGAGGAAGCCAATGGTCACACAGTGAAGTACTGATGCTCACTTCAGTGTTTCGGCATAGGTGTCAATAACTACTACCCCACTCAATACTGAAGTTAAGAACATGTCAGTCTTTCACTATCCAAATAGGCAAACAGATTGGTTTAATGTATCATCAGCTAAAGCCTTATCACATACCCTTACCATAGCTCCCAAACGACCATACCCTATGATACAGACAGAGGTCAGTACAAATGCCCCCAGTCATGGAACCTTCAATCTACTATGGTCAGGTATCAGTAGGCATGCCACTCACCTATGTCAGTCTTGATTCTCATGTACAGTGGCCTGCAATGAGGAAACACAGTGAAAACAACATACAAGTTAGTTATTACCAATAAAAACCATTGAGGGCACAGATAGCACAGGATGACGTGTAAGAGACAAATGAACACACATATGGCACCACTGAACCAACCTCCCATGCCAAACAGGTCTATAGTGTGGAATAGGTGACCACCATCCCAATGTCCTGACAGCCTGGGCATAGAAGTCACACACCACAAATCTCATGCCTGACAGTACCTGGTTCAATCCATGTTCACCTCACTTGTCGGTCTGCAAATCCCACCTGCCTGTGACTCTGTTTGATATTGCCAAATGAGTGAAGTAATTTGTGAAGTAATCTGCAAAATATAAATTTCAAACAAAAGGTATAGGCAGCATTTAAACTAAAACATTCTACAGCCATGTCCTTTATACAACGGTAACTCTGACTGTGCATTGTGATAAACTTGGACTATGGTGATCAAAAACCTGCACAATACTCCATGTAATATTCTGCATGCACATCTGAGTTATGGGCTTTGAAGCTACCTATGACCCGTCTGATGGTCATACTAAGACCCTTATCAAGCATTCCTAACCCAACCAATACCCTACTGAGTTACTGAAATTACAAGACATGACATACCTAAAGTCAGGTGACGTACTGACTGATGATATCTCCAGCTTCATTCTCATCATACTCATCCTCATTTGGCAAATCTACATTCTCACCCACTGGAACTGCTGGCTCCCCCTCATCCGGTATAAATGGGCTTTGACGTCTCAGGGCAAGGTTGTGGAGCATGCATCAGGCAACAATGATTGGACACACTTTAGAGGGTGAGTAGAGGCGGGCTCCACCAGACTTATTGATGCTACGGAATCTTGCCTTCAAGAGCCCAAAAACGCGCTCCAGGACACTCCTTGTCCTTCCGTGGGCATCAATGAAGCAGACTTTCCCTGGCATGGTTTGGTACCTCACTGGTGTCAACAACCAGGGATGGCTTGGGTAACCTGAGTCCCCTGTAAAGAAGAGTTTAGAAAGGCATAAGTAATGGACATCCACACATTAAACACATAAAAAAGTTACAGACACACATTACATATATGTCTTACCAACCTGCCAGGCCCTCTATGTGTATTGTTGTGTCCTAAGCAGTGGGATATTGCTTTTCTGCATGAGGAAGGCATTATGGAATGACCCGGGGAACCTTCATGTAGGCTAAATCTTCACGTTGTGGAAATCAGATGTACCTGTCCAAGTGTTTAAACAATACAGACAGTACAGCCTTCAAAACCAGACTGAACACAGGCTTAGACGTCTCTGCAGTTAGGGCTACTGTATTTTGAAAGGATCCTATGGCCAGGAATGCAGCACTGACATGACTTGTACAATGGGTGGTGTTAGAAATGGGGTCTTTGGTTGGCAGTCAGGTTACCCCCTGTCCAAGCAAGGACCCTCACTCTGGTCAGGGTAAAAGAGAATCTCCCTCAGCTAACCCCCCCTCACCCTTTTGGTAGCTTGGCACGAGCAGTAGGCTTAACTTCAGAGTGCTAGGCATAAAGTATTTGTACCAACACACACAGTACCTTAATGAAAACACTACAACACAACACAGGTTTAGAAAAATAGAAAATATTTATCTAAACAAAACAAGACCAAAACGACAAAAAATCCACCATACACAAGTCAAGTTATAAATTAAAAAACAAAAAAAGAGTCTTCATGTGATTTTAAAAACAACGCTAACGCTGTTAGCATGGAAATGTACCTGGGCGCGTCAAAAATAACCCCCACGGGCAAGTGTGCGTCAAAAGGGGCTTATGAGCGAGACCGTGCGTCGTTTATCCTTCAGTCTGGTCAGCGTGCATCATTTCTTCTCCACAGGAGGCCGTTGCATCGATCCGAACAGCACTCTCGGATCTGGGCAGGCCATGCATCGTTTTTACACGCCCAGCGATGTTTGCATTGGAAATCCTGCAGCACGATGATTCGAACACCAGACAGCGTGGGTTGTGATCTCACCAGCCTTCATTACCGATGCTGCACATCGTTTCTCCAGCCGTGAGCGATGATTTTTCAGCTGCGTCTGGGAGTTGCGTTGATCTCTTCCCCGCACGGCGGTCTTTGCGTGGATTTCTTACTCTTGTTCTGCCAGCTTCTCCTTTCAGGGTCCCAGGAACTGGAAGGGCACCACTTGGCAGGGTAGGAGTCTCAGCAGAGGCTCCAGGTGCTGGCAGAGAGAAGTCTTTGCTGTCCCTGAGACTTCAACAACAGGAGGAAAGCTCTAGTTCAAGCCCTTGGAGAGTTCTTCACAAGCAGGAAGGCACACAAAGTCCAGTCTTTGTCCTCTTGCACAGGCAGAAGCAGCAATAGCTCCACAAAGCACAGTCACAGGCAGGGCAGCTCTTCTTCCTCAGCTCTTCAGCTCTTCTCCAGGCAGAGGTTTCCAGAAGTGTTCTAAAGTCTGTGGTTTTGGGTGCCCTTCTTATGCCCATTTTGCCTTTTGAAGTAGGATTACTTCAAAGAAAAGTCTCTCTTGTTTGTGAAATCCTGCCTTGCCCAGGCCAGGCCCCAGACACAAACCAGGGGGTTGGAGACTGCATTGTGTGAGGGCAGGCACAGCCCTTTCAGGTGTGAGTGACCACTCCTCCACTCCCTCCGAGCACAGATGGGAAAGGGAATCTACACTTTAATCATATTCAAAGGCAGCCACCATGTTAACCTATGAGAGGAATAGGCCTTGCAACAGTGAAAAACGAGTCACAGAAATGGTTTAAGGAAGAAAATGCTCACTTTCAAACACACAATCTTAAAATCAATTTTACTAAAATATCTATTTTTAATTTGTGAGCTCAGAGACCCAAAACTCCACATGTCTATCTGCTCCCAAAGGGAATCTAGACTCTAATCATATTCAAAGGCAGCCCCCATGGTAACCTATGAGAGGGTTCCCCATCGGGAAAAGGGTCAAGGCTGATTTGCATATGGCTGGGTTCAAACTGGAATGGCATGGCAAGCAAAAAAAACTGATGGATTAAAGCCAGATCTGTGACTGGGGGTGAATGTTTGATTTGTTCTGCATACCGTCCATCATCTGTTGTTTTTGCGTTTGTTGCCCCAAGTGGGAAGGGTATGGCCAGACGTGGGTCTCGTGCTTGCTATGCCACCAGATTTAAGCTAGCCTGACTGATGAAGGGTGATACCGTGAAAGGGGTCCCAGGATGCTTGTTTCTGGTTCAGGGATGACCTGGCCTCGCAGTTTGGGCTCGACTGTTTCCATGGGGAACAGAGTTAAGACTGATTTGCAAATGGCTTGGCCCAAACTGGAATGGCATGGCAAACAAAAAAACTGATGGATTAAACCCAGATCTGTGACTGGGGGTGAATATTTGATTTGTTCTGCATTCCGTCCCTCATCTGTTGTTTTTGCATCCAAGAAGGGTGGGCATCTCTTTTGCCCTAGGCACCTCTGCCCCAGCCCCTGTTAACCCTGCTGTCCTCAGTGAGGAGGCTATTGACCTCCTGAGGTCCATCTCTGTGGGTCAGTTGACCATTGTGAATGCCATCCAGGCACTGGCAACTCAGATACAACAGAGTAATGCGTTCCTGGAGGGCATTCACCGGCACTGGCTGGCCTACAGAGATCATTTCAGTCTCTGGCCTCCACACAGATGGCAGCCAGTCACTCTTTGTCTACAGTCCCCCTCTACCTTCCTCTTCCCAATCCCAATCCCCCCTTCACCGACCCAGCCAAAGCACACAAACAGACAGGCATGCATCAACTTGAACATCCAAGAGTAACACTGACAAACCAAAGCACCACAGGACACACCACCGGCATACACACAAACAACATACACCTGCACACACAGCAACAGTAACAAACTGCCCTGACACCACCACCATCCCCCGCATTACAAACACAACACCTGGCACACCTGCAGACACCACACCAACATTCAGTGATCCAGCCCCCACACCTATCCTACCCACAGACATCACTTCAGCAGACTCTCAGACATCTACCCCAGTCACCACACCTGCATACACCACAATCACTGACATGCCTTTATATAGCACATCCACCATACCTGCAGTCACCACCCCATCAGACAGCCACCCACCCACCACAGCATCCACCTACACTTCCACCTCCCTCAGCCCAAGTCACATAAACGCCCTCACTCACCCATCCAAAAAACACCCAACATCCACAAGTATACCTCCCACAAATACACACCCAAGACATCCACACTAACACCTCATACAACCTCTCCCTCCACACCCAAACCCTTTTGTTATGACATCCATGTGTGTGCAAAAAAGCTTTCCTCTCTGGGTTTGACCTTTTCCCTACTCCTCACCCCGTAACACCTCTAAATGATCTGTTTCTCTCCCCAAGGTTAACACTCCCACCCCCAAAGCCTCCCCTACTCTCCCTGCCAGTACCCATGCCTCTCCCTCACCAAGAAGGAAGTTGACCCCTCCCAAGAAAACCCAACCCTCTCTCAAGCCCAAACCAAAACTCCCTCCTCCCAAGCCTAAGTCCAAACGTCCCCCTCCGCAGCCTAAGCCCAAACGCCCCCAGATCATCCCTGCAGTGCCTGCCTGCCCCCTGGATGTCCCTACCTGTGGAGGTTACATGGCAGTCAGGGTTCAAGTTAGGGCACCATATAGTGCCTTTCGTGCACCGCCTAATATGTATAACAGACTGTCCAATGGCCTTTGACTTTTCTATTTTCTGTTAAAATAATATATTCAGACCAACCAGTTGCTGGTTTTCTGATTACATCTTTTTCCGGCTTTTCCTTTCCTAGCTTTAAGTTCTTCCTGGCTGACATTGGTTGTGTGTGAGGATTTGTGTGTGTGTTGTGCTTGTCCTTCCTGTATTGTTTGGGCAGTATGTGGGGTTGAGTGCAGTGTTTATTTCCCCCAGGGATGGGGAGTGTGTTGTGTGATGGACATGTATATGTTACTGACATGTTGTAATGGTATTGTGTAGTATTTGTGTTTACATGTGTTTGTTGTGGTGTGTGGCTTTGTGTGGTTTGACTGTGTGAGTGCGCATGTATTATGCATGGTATGATATGTGCAATGTGCTGTGCGTGTGTGATTTGTGTGTTGATTGCTAAGTTGTATGATTGGGTAATTGTGTGTGTTTGTTCCCTGTTGGTTGTACATTGCATTGTATCTGTGATGAGTCCCTGGCCAGTGTTGGTTGTGAGTGATTGACAATCTGTTTGTGATGTTGTGGTTGTGGTGTTGTTGTGACGTGTTAGTATGTTGTATGGGATTGTGTGAGGCTGGGCCTGTGCTGTGTTACTGTGTTACTGTGCGCAAGTGTTTATTCTTGATGTGTAGTGTGTGTGCTGGCTGCAGAGTTCGTGCTGTGTATGTGTGGGTGTCTTTGTTGTTGTATGTGAGTGTGCATGTCAGTGTACTGTTACATGTGTGTGTTTGCCTTCACAGCCCCCTCCCTATGGTATGTCATGTGAGTATAAAACATTTAATAATTTACAAATGTGGCAGGTGAATGTGTGTACTTATGGTTGTTATCATTCTCGTCTGCGATGATTCTGTTATCTTTCGGCGAGCAGGAGCAGCGGGAAGAAGTCTAGTAGTGGTTCCATGGTGGCTCTGGACGAGTATGGCTTCCTGGAGGGGAGTGTCTCCTTTTATACAGTTCCTTTCCACCTGGGTTACTGTGGTGGTCCTACTGGGACGGAAATGTGGGTGGTGTGCAGCCTCCTAATAAGCTCAATGGAATCATAGTGTCCGCTGGCCTATTGGTGGCTCCAATTGTCCACGGTGGTCTGAACGCACTTACGGTGCCGGCGGTGCTTTTGCTCTATTCCGTTGGCATCACTGTCAAACTCATAATTTGGTCTGACATGAGAGTCCTCAGACCGCCAAATTCATAATGAAGCCCAAAATGTACAATATATATATTAATAATGAAAAACTAGAAACAAATGATACAATATGATTGTTAAATACCTAAAATTACATTTTAAAAACACATTATTAACATTGTTATTAATGAAAACATTACTAAATAAAATAAAAGTGTTAGTTTTGATAAAATTACACTGTAAATAAAATCAAAAAAATATATTTCAAAACTAAACAATTAAAAAAATCAAAAATCAAAACATATTAAACAAAAAAAAAACAATTGATAAAAAGATTTATCTTCAACAAAAGGTGAATGGTTTTAAATGTTATACCTAAAGCACAGGTATATAAAAATTAAAATAAATGACACATAATGAACGTCCATTAAAATACAAATAAACCAAAAACATAATTAAAATAAAATTAACATTTAAATTCTATGATGCATTTTGAAGACTAAAATGTACTTCTTCTGCTTCAATTTAAAAAACAGTAGGGAAAGTATTGCACTTTAGAAGGACACTATTCCCACTTCAACCTCAGCAACATTAGGGAAAGCCTTGGACTTTGTAGGGGTCAGATTTCTATTCCCACTCTAACCTAAGCAACAGTAGGGAAAATATTGAACTTTAGAGTGAGGGTTCACTCCTGTTTAAGCAACATCAGTGAAATGTATTGTGACTTGGAGGGTTGAGATTTACTGCTCCCATTCCAACCTAAGCAATATTAGGGAAAGTGCTGGACTTTGGAGGAGTCAAATTAACTATTTCCACTCCAACAGAAGAAACAGTAGGACAAGCATTGGACATTTGAGGGGACTGATTAACTATTACCACTCTAACATAGGAAATATAAGGGAAAGTGTAAAAAATATATACCAATGGTTATAAAAAATATATTTTAAAAGATCACAACATTAAAAATGATTTGAAAAAAAAACATTATTTTTTTTGTTTAAGAAAAATCACTCTATAAACACTGCTTAATTAAAAAAAATATATATTCTAAACAAGTACTTAGTAAAAAAAATACAACTTTAATATCATTATAAAACAACACCAAATTTATCTTGGAAAAGTTCGTAACCTACTCCCCTACAATCCCAAAGACCTGCATAAAAGTTAAATGATTTTAACTAAGAAAATTAAATAAATAACAACAACATTTTTTAAATTAGTCAATCTTTAAAAAAACAAAAACATGTCACAATAAAAAATGAATTAAATTAATGTAATCAACGCAATAATAACATAGGCCCTCATTCTGACCCTGGCGGTCTTTGACCGCCAGGGCGGAGGACCGCGGGAGCACCGCCGACAAGCCGGCGGTGCTTCAATGGGGATTCCGACCGCGGCGGTAAAGCCGCGGTCGGACCGGCACCACTGGCGGGGTCCCGCCAGTGTACCGCGGCCCCATTGAATCCTCCGCGGCGGCGCAGCTTGCTGCACCGCCGCGGGGATTCTGACCCCCCCTACCGCCATCCAGATCCCGGCGGTCGGACCGCCGAGATCCGGATGGCGGTAGGGGGGGTCGCGGGGCCCCTGGGGGCCCCTGCAGTGCCCATGCCACTGGCATGGGCATTGCAGGGGCCCCCGTAAGAGGGCCCCTAAATGTATTTCACTGTCTGCTGCGCAGACAGTGAAATACGCGACGGGTGCAACTGCACCCGTCGCACAGCTTCCACTCCGCCGGCTCGATTCCGAGCCGGCTTCATCGTGGAAGCCTCTTTCCCGCTGGGCTGGCTGGCGGTCTGAAGGAGACCGCCCGCCAGCCCAGCGGGAAAGTCAGAATTACCGCCGCGGTCTTTCGACCGCGGAACGGTAACCTGACGGCGGGACTTTGGCGGGCGGCCTCCGCCGCCCGCCAAGGTCAGAATGAGGGCCATAGTTATCCAATATAATAAATAAATAAATTAACAGTGTAAAAAATAACTATTTAAAAATATGCATACCTTATAAAATAACTAACAAGGTCAAAGCAAATAACATTGTTTCAACATTAATTTAATGATGTAACAGTTGAATTAATTACATAATTATTGTTTGCAAATTGTAAATAAGATATAACATTTACAAATATACATTTTATTACTGTTCCACTCTACTTCCTTACAGATTAAACAGCCCACTAATAATACCAAAAAGATAATACAGGCAAAAATGAACAATTTTACTAAAATCATGAAATAATTTCTGAAAACTAATAAAATTAGCACATTAACTTAAAACACTCAAAATGATAAAACATTACAGAGTAGTACAAAGTCGATATTATATAAAACTAGTGTTACAAAAACAATATCAAACAATTCAAAAATTATATTCTGCAATGTTGTGTACCAAGATATTCTTGTAAAAAATGATATTTTGAGATGGTATTAATGTTGTGCATCATTTGACAAACCTTGTGTTGAAGTGTTATACATAGATGGCCAACTCTCTGTACTCTACTCAAAATGAAAAGGTATTCATCATCTGGCTAGTGTCAAAAATCCAGTAGTCACATATTTGAGCAACACTTATGTTGTAGTGTTGGGGAAAACTCAGATTTTCACTCAACGTCATTTGCCTGTCTCAAATTTCAAACAATAATGCTTATGACTTTTCTATGACTCACACTTTCATATATTGTGTAAGAATACATCCAGGCTACTTGAAAGCTATCTGTTTGCTACCAATAAATTATCGCAGAGATAAGAATATTTCCTTGCATGACCTACAATTTACAATAAAACGAAATATATGTATCAAGTCTGTAACCATCTTGCTATTAAAAAAAATAATTGAGGACAAAATGCTGCTGTACAAAAAATAAGTGTAGGAGCACCGACTGTGCAAAAATGACTCTATGTGGGGTGATCCTTATTTTGTGGCTGACTTTTATTGGACACTTTTCACTGGGGAACTTCTGTTCAGTGCACAGTTTATGTTTTCAGACTCCAGACACATGCAGAAATTAGTTATTTCCCGACTGACTAATTTAATTTCTTATAAGTTCATAGTATATGCTACAGAAAATACACATAGAAAGTTAAAATGCCACCTGTGGACTTCAGCACATACTGGGCCAGCTACTAGTATGACCAAGAAAAACATGTTTTCAGGTCTATCATTGTTGCCTGGCTGTTGCAGAATAAACCCTGCAGATGACATCTTAAAGTAACAATTTTTTACAGTTAAAAAGCTCCTATTTCAGTATTAGTAAGTCATCATAATGTAAGCTGTGTATGTAAAATTGAGACAAGTAGAAAATTACTGTGACAAGGACCTAAAAGCTATTTTCACTATTGCAGGCCTAGCTGTCCTATGTACAAAGACAAAGTACAGATTGAAATACTATTACTGTATGGAACCAGCTAGAAAAAATAATCAGGCCACTATTTTCAATAGTTGTAAAAATCCTATTCAATGGTGACGTTAGAATTATATTAAGGAAGGGAAACTTGTTTATAGTTACCTTAGCAGCCTGAACTGGTAGGAGGCTAATTAACATTAGCCTCTGCCATGTCAAAGCCTCTTCTCAGCATGGGAAGAGGCCTTTAAGAGATGTGGAATTCCTCCCAAGAACAAACAACAGTCTAACTTCAATGCACAGAGATGACTCATCTCAGGATATGCAGGTTGGGGGCTATGGGCTTCTGTTCAAACTACTAGTCAAATACTGTCTGACAGGTCTATTGAGCCACATGTAACGCAATGGCTCACTTGAAAGGGAGAGACAATGATGCAAAGACGATTCTTGTGTATCTCCTGTCTGGTTTCAGAAGGACCCTGTTTTTGTCATACTAGACTTTAGTCTTTAGTTTGTTGTGGGTACAGAGCCTGCTTCAAACTAGACTTCGGTATTAGTTGTCATTGGATACTAATGATTATCATAGTCTACCCTCATGCACACCTGCAGCCTTCAGAGTCCAAGTTTAGTGTGGCTGAATACTTCAGCCATCTTGCCATTGCCCTGACATATGGCATGTTGGGCCTATTTGCAATATGGCAAACTTGAACTACTGGAAAAGTAGGCAGGTCAGGGCCATTGGAACCTTTGCTCCATTGGTCATAGGGGAACTAAGAGTTGCTTAGGGTGTCCTCGGCCCACAGGCTGGTGAAGTCTACAAAGCTGGACTCTTACCTAACCTTCCCCAGAACACTGATAGGCTTGCAGAAGTATACCTGATGGACTGAACTTGGTGCACTTGGCATGTATGACCAGTTAAAAGGACCAGAAGAGGTTAGACTCCCTCCCACTTGAGATGCAAGGACAGAAAGATTTCCAAGGATCATAAGGCTGATCCTCTGGGTGGTTCTAGGAACATAAACAAAATGAAGAGTACATTCCTGTGAAGAATTCTGATTGACCAGTGGCTGTACCTGAACTGGACTTTGCTGTTGTCCTGTGCAACACCCTAAGAGTTTCTAAGCACTCCCACAGAGGTACTGGAAGTGTACTCCTGTCTGTGATTGTTTTGGCACCAAAAGAAAATTGGGAACCTTTTCAAACTTATTTGCTCCAGAGCTTCAAGGGGATTGACCACAAAAAGTATCGGACAGGCATTTCTGATATCAGATTGAATTCTGGTTTGTCCCATGTGGAGAATATGTTTACCTCAGGGAGAAAAACAACAAAGTCCCTTTTCAGATTGGGACTTCAAAACCTTTCCTAACTTCTCCACTTCTAGGTCCTAGCAGGGCTAATCTACTTGTTGTAGATGACCAGGGCCTCAACGCTGTCAACTTTTAATCATACCTAGGTCCCTGTCCACTGCGACCAATGACCACAATTGGCGCTTTTTTTAAAATCCAATCTGGGTACCAGTTTTAGATTTTTGTCACTTTGGTGTTTATTTGTAGACTACATTTTTCGCTATTTGTAGAAATGGGAGTACAATTTTTGTCGTGACATTTTTTACTTTTGAGTTGTTTTGGTACTTCTGAATGCTTTACACATTTTTATAAAATTAAAGTTGTCTGCTCTGTGCCAAAGCTACCAGGGGTCGAGCACAAGTTGGAATTATTGAAACCTTTGATTGGAACAACCAGGATAGTGACTTTATTAATTGTGGTGGATGTCAATTCACCCCAACTAACACATCACTTTCTCATATTTGTGTTCAGTGGTGGGGCCTAGATCTTGTGTTTAGCACTACTTTCAGTTTTAGAAGTTGAAATTAAAAATCCCTAAATTTAATTAACAGAACAAATGTAGTTTTTATTTTTAGTTGGCATATGGTCTTTTACTTGATCATCTTTAATTTCCCTAAATGTTTTAACCTTAAGTTTTTTTTGGGGAACATAGATGTGTATCTAGCTACACTGGCTGGTCTTACAATAGTGGAGATGAAGGCCCTACCAGAGAAAGGAAGCTGCAGTTGGCCCTGAATGCCAGGAAGGCAGACTACAAAAACAACATGAGGGCATTTGAAGAGGTCTGGTAAGCACAGACCACCTTAGAGGAGACTGATGGGGAGATAGAGGAAACCCAAGGATAGGAGGAGGAGTAGGAAAATAAAATGCTGCATCAAAGAACCTTCTCATGTGAAACTTTCAGGGCAGAAATGGAAGGAATCCACAGCCGTAGCTCCTTACAGCTCTCCGTCTGCCATCCAGCTTTCAAGTGCAAAATGCCAGAGAAGGGCCATCACGACAAGCTGTATGCCCTAACCCTGAATATAAATAAGCTTGCAGCAGAAGAAAGGTGACTGGCCTTAGAGGAGAAGAGGCCAGACTAGAAGTTCTGTCTAGTGAAGATGGTGACTTAAATGGTGAGGTTTCTACATAGAGTCACGCACCTCTTACTTAAAATGTGTTGCCTAGCTTTCTTGTGGGGGATGACATTGACAAATGGTTCACCTCCTATAAAAAGGCATTGCGAATGTGCAGGGTAGAAAAGCAGCACCAGGGAGTCTGAGCAACACTGGGGATCCCGATGTGGGAGTTGGTACCAACACTGGGGAAGGATACACTCCTGACTCTAGAAGAAGGGCCAGCTGACTCATATGCACACACCTGAAAGAACCCCTAGCACAAAGGTTTGGTCTTACACCTGAGTACAGGAAGAAGTTCCCAGACACCCATAATTAGGTAAAGCAAACTTAGGCAAATTTTGTAGACATCTCATTGAAAGCACTATAGAATGGGCTGGTCAAACAAGTGCATACTTATGATGGGCTATACAATTTAATTATGACTGAGCCCACCTAGAATAATTGTTCTTCAGAGCTACACCAGCAATTAGTGGACTCCAAGTTGACTGATGCCGGGAAGTATGGAAGAGGAATTAATGTGTGAGTATGCACTGGGGTACCCAAAATATTCCATGACTATGATTCCAGGAAGGGGGAGCCAGGCCCACACCATGAAAGGAGGGGCTCAACAGGCCCCAAATATAAAAATTCATATGATCTCTAACTTCTGAAAAGGGGAAAGAGTCCGAGCCTCTGCCTAAAAAGCTGGGAAGTGGGAACCCAGAGGAAGGAGACCATTTGAGAGGGGTATGTGTTTTGACTGCCTTCGCCAGGGCACAGAAAGAGAGATTCCTCATGCCCAATAGGGAGGTTGGCACTACTGTGAATTACACAGAGTAGACGTTAAAACCCCTTAGTTGGAAGGTAAACCCAGAAGATAAGCTTGTGATCCCTGAGAGTTCTAGTACTTCAATTGGGTCACATGGAATAGGGTCCCGGTCACTGCCCTATGGGATACCTATGCCAGCCACAACATGATGGTGGAAAGGCTGGTTTCTACAGGTGACTCTCTGCCAGGACAGGTTTGCAGGGTCAAGAATGTCCATGACCTTGAATCTGTCAACCCCATGGCTATGGTATCTTTAGAATGGGAAGGGGTACTTGCTAGAGAAGGGTAATTTTAGTCCACCCTTGCCCATAGCATGCATCCTTGGCTGTGAGCTCCAACAGGTGAGTAACAAGTCAGGAGTAAATGCCACACGGGGTGCCCCAAAAACACAGATTTCTTGGGGTGCTGTCCCTAGGCATAGGGTGAAGATGCTCTTCACAAGAGTAAAGGGTAGCAGATGAATGCTATCCACAGTGGGAAGACCTGAGTGGCTCAGTTTTCCTGCTTTGATAATAGAGGACTGGCACTGATTTAGCCATTTCTGGAGGTGCTCCTGAACTATCAGTGCAACAGGAGCCAGGAGAAATAGGCCACATAGACTCCAAAAACACGTACTGAGTTTGTCACCCTTCCCTTGAGAGGGACATTGTGTCTAATCTATACGTTCTGGAGTGCCAGGCATCTGGTCAGTCTCAGGATGCAGATACTGAGATGGGAGAAGTGAGAGTGAAGGATGGTGTCTGCAACCTCAGGTTGTAGCTCCCAACTCTGGGAAAGCTAAGAGGTCAAAGTGCCCTCTGGAGTAATTTGGTGCCTTCTCCTTAGCCCAAAGGCTAACAGTGAGGTGCCAGATAGCTTTAGACACCAGATAGCAGCAACCACCTGCCAGTGGATGGCTAGAGGCTTGCTTTCTGACACGACCATTGTCAGTGCCCTCTGTTGCTTGTCTACTGGGCAGAGCTGGTTCTTACTTTGAGACAGAAGCCTAACTGAGGATGTAGGGTCCACATCACCTTTTTAGCCATGATGGTCCTTTTCACTTTCTGGGAGGCTTCTGTTGGCAGGCTAGGGTGAGCTCTGTCCTAGTTGGGGTCTGCAGATGATAGGGATTCCCCTGGACAGGGTTATTGGTTGGGGCTGAGTTTGACAGACTGGCTGTACTGTTGAAGGCAAAACTTGAGGGTAGGCCCAAAACTGTTGGTATAGTCTATTCCCCACAGTAAAAGTGCTTTGCAGTGGGATATAAGTCTGGAACTGATCTCACCAATGTAGAGGGGTTTCCCTACATCCATTCCTCTTAAACCAATGGGAACTGCCCGGGATATGGCTGTTTGCTCTTGTCTTTCTAGCTAAGGAAGGGCTGTTTAAGAAAATGCCTCTTTTTGCATGGTCACCCATTTTTGCTCAATTGATTTGATGTTTTTTAGACATTGAGCATTGGGGCACTATTATGGAATGCCCAGTGTACATGAGTTGAGCCATAAACATGTAGATATTGGCTAATCCCTGATTGTCTTATTTAGCTTTCTTTTAAGGCCATAATATAAGGTGTATAATATGTATCTATGGCAATTAAAGATAAACTATCATCTGTGGATTGAAACATTTATTGTTCCAAAGGAAAACAAGGCTTCAGGTCTGCCATTGTAGCCTGACTGCAGTATCAAAATGGTAGTGCACCTTTTTTAACTCCTATTTTAAAATTAGTAACTCATCCCTACATAGGCATTGTACCCCCAAGGTATGGTGCATGGTATTTAAAACTGGGACATGTGGAACATTATTATTAATATTGAGTGAGAAGCCAATAGAATATATTTTCACTGTGCCCGGCCTAGTTGCCCAATAGTTGCCCAATATAGAAACCACAGCACAAAAATAAAATACTTACTTTATATCTCTAGAATGGGACCAGGTAGTAAAATAATTAAACAACCATTTAAATAGTTATTAAAAACACAATTCAGAGTTGAGGTCAGATTTGTAATAAATATTAAGGAAAAGTAAAGTTATATCTCTGCCAACTCCCAGCCTGTGCACAGCCAGTAAATGGTGTGAGAGAGGTGTGAAAATCTTCCCAGCAGCACACAATAGGCTGACCTTAATGGGCAGATATGACTCCTTTGAATTCAATCAAATATGTAGGGTGAAGGTGGTTTCATTCTGTGTTAAATCCTGTCTGATGGATCTTTCAGCCACATGTAACACTTTGGCAGCCTTAAAAGGAAGAGAATAGGATGCCAGTACAATTCTTGTATTGCGTGGACACTGGATACTGAAGGGCCATGCTTTTGTCCTACTAGACTTCTCTTTCAGAGTTTGTTGTGAGTACAGTGCCTGCTTCAAACTGGATTTTGGTGCTAGCTGTGATTGGACACTATGATCGTCCACTGCCCTATACATCCTCAGCTTTTGGATCCGAACTTCAGTATGGTTGAAGACTTTGGCTATCTTGGCACTGCTCAGGCTCATTGCATTTTTGGCCTGTTTAAGTGCAAGCAAATGTAAATTAAGTGTGGCGTTAGTCAATGTTGGCTTCACAGTGAATTAGGAAACTAGCTCACTCTCATATGACCATGAACAAGCCTCCATGGTCATGGATATTGAACAGCTGACAGGCATTATAAATACATTTAAATTGGATGGGGCTGCAGGTAATAGATTGGGCCTACTACTTAGCGCTTCTTTTTAACGATCTTTACAGTATAATGCAGTTGCCATACTCATGGAAAGGTAACATATTCCATCCATTTTATGAGTGGTAATCCCGCTTGCCCTCTAAACTATAGGCTAATAGCTTTGATTGAAGTTGAAGCAAAGCTCTACTCGTTTCTTCTGCATAATTTAACACCTTGGATAAATGATAAACATCTTATACCACGAAGCCAGACAGGATTTAGGGTTGGCATGGGGGCACTAACAAATTTAGCAGAACTATCCTTGTTAGCTACGAAGGCCAGATATAGGAAAGATTGGTTATTTGCATGTTTCATCAATCTCATATCATACCCAGAGCTCGACTGTGGCAAAAAATGGAAGATTGGGGTCATCCCAGCGGCCTACTGGGCTCAGTCATTGAACTACATTTAGGCACCTGGGCGCAATTCAAAACCGGAGAGGGTAGTCAAGTTACTAATAGAGTTCAAACAGCCAACTGCTTCAAACAAGGATACGTCCTAGCCCCAAGGCTGTTTACCTTATATCTTGTAAACTTGGCTGGCGCGCTTTTACTCAAAAACAGCCATCCGCCCATTCTGGCCTCTGAAGCAATAGCATGGCTGCAATCTGCAGATTAAATTGTAATACTTAGCCATACACCAGTGGGCTTGCAGTGCAATATTGATGCTCTTATTAGATATATGGACGAGCAAGGCCTTGAACTAAATTTGAATAAAATCAAGGCAGTCCGGCTGGTTGATTTGAAATGCAAATCATTTGCATGGTTTTTTAAAGGAAATCGGTGGAGGTAGCCCCTTCATATAAATATTTGGGACTTATAGTGGATCATCAAATGACTTTTAAACCACAGCTTGCTGCCGCTCAAGCAAAAGTACAGTCCCTCATCTATGAGTTTCAGTTACTAAAACAAAAGCTGAACTGTCCTTCACTTAACCAGTTGCTTTCCGTAATGTGGGCGCCATTAATGCCAACAGTTACATATAGGGGTTGAAATTATTCGGGGCAAGGAAATAGCCTCCTTCAACCACATTCAAATTGAGGTTTATAAAACAGTGTTTCAGATTCCAAACTCAGCTTCACCAGCACAGGTACGTTTAGAATTTGGGTTAAAAAATCAAGCATTCCAGTGCAAGTGTGCTTATATTAAACTTTCCTGGAGACTTCGATCTGTAGAGGTCGGCTCTATCAGCAACCTATGCTGGTTGGAAATCGAAGAACAGCAGCATAGCAATGTAAAAGGCTATTGGGGTCATTATTGAAATCATGTACTTAAGAGACTAGGGGCCTGATTTATACTTTTTTAGTGCTGCATTTGCGTGATTTTTTGGCGCAAAAGCGGCACAAACGTACAAAATTAAATTATGTTTTGTAAGTTTGTGCCACTTTTGTGTCAAAAAATGATGCAAATGCGGCGCTAAAAAAGTATAGATCAGGCCCTAGGTGTGCAAGACGCATGGGCCATGAACTTGAGGAAAGTGGAGTTCAGCCGCATAGCTAACGTTGCTACTAGGTCCATGTCCTTTTTAACGGACAGAAACACGTTTGCTACAAGACGTATGCCTGGTCTGTAATATCATCATATAAAAATTTACGGGTTTAGGGATATCTATCAATGTACTTTTCTCAGCTTCTGAAACATCAATTTATGCTATTTTGCTTTGGTACGATGGAGACCAAGGACATTGCCCCTTCCTGGAAATTTTTGTCTCAAGCTTGCTATCTTTGTGGGTACAAGCAACAGACACTTGAACATGTTTTCTGTGTGTGACCGGTGCTGGAATTACAAAGGAAAATTTTATTGAAACATACTTTTAGGATTTTGAACATTCGCTCATTTAGGCAAGCAGTTATTAGTTGGCTAAGCGTCACTTCAATTTCTCTTACCTTTTACAGGGGAAAGGATTCGGCAGGCGTGCCATATAGGCAACTCAAGGCACCCTCTGGGACAAGTTAGCTTGGGTACCTTATTAGCTGAGATGTTCCTTGTAGTGGAGTTTGCAAGAGAACCTGGGTTTAAAAATCTTTTGGTCACCACTTTCCCTGCAGTCTCTACATGAATTGATTTTATGACGCTTACTGTATTATGTTGCTTTGCCACTTTAACTAGGCTAATAGTAATTGTATGATTTCAAAACGTAGGGCCTCATCACTTAGGGCCTCGTCACTTGACCGCCAGACTCGCGGATGGCGGTCGGACTGCAGTAAAGGACATTTAAACAGGGGTCCCTAATCTAAGATGGAGAGTGATCAGGGGCACTACAAGAAGAGTAAAACACACAACACTCTCACATCCTAATCTCACATATGTGATTGCTAGTGTTGCTAATTTATATGTAGGCAAGTTTGAGGAAAAGCATATATATAACGAGCTTGCTCCTTTCTTTGAAAATGTGTGCAATTGGTGTAGATACGTTGATGATATTTTCTTAATTTGGAAAGGTGAAAAAGAAAAACTACACAAGTTTTTCATGTGGCTTAATCTGTGTGATTACAATCTTAAATTCACCATGCAGCACAGTTGTGATCAGGTTGAATTTTTAGATGTATACATTAAACATATGAACAAACAGTTGATAGTATCTCTATTCACTAAGCCTACAGCGAGGAATACACTTTTACATTATGATAGTTTTCATCCCAGAAGTCAAAGACAAGCGATTCCTTTCTCACAGTTCTTGCGCTTGAGAAGAAACTGTACAGAGATTAAAGATTTATTGAAGCATACAGATGTTCTAGCGGAGAAATTGAAACAAAGAGGATATCCCCATAGAGTGATTAAGGATTCATTACAAAGAGCGAAATATTACAACCGTGAGGCATTATTGCAAGGTAAAAGTAAAGTTAAAAGCGAGAAGTTGGTTTTTGTAGTCCACCATTCCAATTTGAACAATAGGTTGAGACAAATCATCAATTCTGAGTGGCACATCTTGAACACGTGTGATGATGCCATGTTATTAGAAAAAAACACTCTTTGCTTTTAAAAGGAATACAAATTTACGTAATATGTTGGTCCGGGCATCTGTTGGGTTTACTCAGAATCTGGTACAAAGATCCGCCATAGGATTGGACCCGGTTAAAGGGAACTTAAAATGTGGTAGCTGCCATGGATGTGATGGGGCTATTATTACTAATAAGTTCATACATAATGAGAGAACGGTTGTGTTGATGACCATGACAAACTGCAGATCCAAAAATGTGGTATATTTGATTTTATGCCCGTGTAATTTAGGTTACGTGGGGGAGACATCGAGAGAGTTCAGGACGAGATTATCTGAACACAAATCCGCAATAAGAACGCGCAAATTGAATGCCCGTTAGTTGCCCATTGGATTCTATTCAACCACAGTGAGGACAAGATAAGATGGACGATACTATAGAAAATCTTGTTAAGAGGGGATTCCTGTGTTGAATCCATTAGGAAAAAGAAAGAAGTATATTGGATTTTTTTCTTACAGACTTTTGAAAAAGGATTTAATGACGAGATCCCTTGGTGAAATGGCATTTAGTTTGTGCCAGTAACTTTATTTAAGATCTATATATGTGCCTTACGGATATCTGTTTACAGTTATTTTCACTGGTACCCTTTGGAGTGAAGTTGTTTATATATCTGTGTTCGTTTCCACTCCAACAAGGCCGCCATAAGTTAGCTCTGTGTATTAGAGCTACCATGTCTACCCCCTGTTTCTGAATAAAGATTAGAGTGGGTTAAGATTATATCTATGTGCAGATTATTATTTTCTGCTGCCCTCACTCACATCTACTATTTTTGACGCCGATGAGCTCATTTGACAGCATTTCTTGTTTTGGCATATGAGCAATACACCTACATTTAAAGATGGCCGCCGTCTTTTCCTGGATTTCATGTAGATTTATGGGTGCGCTTAGTCCCTTTTCTATGTTTTTTACGAACACATGCTGCTGTGAGACATCCAGTTTAGATCATAGAAGCGGCGTCCATTGGGGTCGCTGAAGGCTTGACAAACATGTTCTATCAAGTCACAGGACGAGCTGGCAATCTATGCAGTGATTACTTCTGAAGGTAAGTTTAGTTAATCACTGGTCTTATGGAGAAAGTAGGTTTTGCCACTGTTGAGGACAGGGAAACTTTGTTGGTGTTGAAATAGTATTTGAGGTTCATACAGTATTTTTATTCCTGTTGTTTTGTCTTTGTAGAGTCAGCTAGTTCCTCCTACCCCTGTAATTGGTTTTGGAGTTTGTTGCCAGTGGTTGGCATTGTGAGGTAGGATCTGCATGAGTAATATATACGCTATTATCTAATATTGATATATATATTTTGCATGGTGTTTTAGACTTGCTTGGGTGCGCACTTGAGTTAAGCACATTCATTTTGTTTTTTTCTTTGATTTTTTTCGGAACATTCACGTGGTTTGATGGTTGTGTTGTTTATTTTCTTTGTCACTTTTGTGGAGTGTGTTAGTTTGTCACGGGAACGGACATGAAAATCCCCTTTATTGTTGCAATATTATTAATTGAGGTATTTGTTCCTATATGTATAGATATATGACTGCGGCACAGTGTATCAGTTTACATCATCCTTCCACTATGCCCTGATGAAGGTGGCGCTTGTATTTCCAAACTTCAGATTTTGTTTGTCCACTGAAACGCGCGTTGGCTTTGAGGATAATAAAGTATGCCCTTGATGAATTCCAAGATTCTGGCCGTAATGAGCTTTAGGCCTTGATATTATGGATTATCTTGATGAATTTTGAACGTGTGGCTTGGATGAAAATTGAGGATTATGTTCATGAATTTTGAGATTATGACAAGTATACAAAGTTGATACTGGACAATATTTATTTTTCGTTATTTTTGTATACTCTTTCTGATTACTCTTTATTCTGTGTAAATATATTTTTTGACCATTAGCTTTTCTATTTACTGGAAACTCATTATATGAAAAACTATTGTTTATTTAAATTGGATTGTATTCAGATTAGGAGCCATATTTTATTTATTATTATGAGCATGGCATATAAAGAGTATTGTCTGTAGTTGTTTGTTTATATTGCTATCATTAATTTGTTTGTCTGGTGTTTCTAATTTTTATTTCCTATTTTGTCTCTGTCTTATATGTCTGTCTCTCTGTGTTGCAGTTGAATTTGTTATTGTTCTCTATTGTAATTCAGATGATTGAGTTTCAGGTTTTGGTATTTTGGGGAATTGTTTCTTTATATATGTGTAGTTGTTATTTTTTCTAGATTTCTTAGTGTATATTAATAAAAATTATTTTTCTGTTTAGAATATGTATTGATATTGGGTTAATTCATATGTGAGATTCGGATGTGAGAGTGTTGTGTGTTTTACTCTTCTGGAGGTCAGACTGCAGCCAATGCACCATATTTTGACCACGGTGATCATGCCACTGTGTGACCGCCAGCACCTCCGGGATCAGAGATCCCGGCGGTCTGGTGGTTGCAGCAGTCCTAGTCCGCCAGGACAGTAATAACCTTACCCAGTCAAATAGTGGCCTTAAAGCTGCTAATTCTGATATCATCACCAGGCTAAACTCTACAAAGAGAGCCTTCAAGGGGGTTCCCGGCCCTAGCCCCAATAAGGTTCTCAGAATTTTGTTCTCAGCTCCTTGCAGCACACTAGTCATATCCCCAGAGCTCTGCCCCGAAGAGTTTCGCAGCCACTGCTTTTCGGACATATATTTTCAAGATGGTACTGATACTTCTAGCTCCAGCCTTGTGCTTGAAATTCAGTATTGCCCCCGCTGTTTACTTGAGGACTATAGCTGTCTCCCCTACATGACTGTCCCTACTTAAGTTCTCCGAGCACCGCACACCCAGCTAGTCAAAGTGCTTGATGACCTCAATTGGTACATCGTTGATCGTTAGTTTTCACCAGAGGCTGTGAGAAGGCCGCAAGGTCATCCCCATGGTCTTACTATAGCTGATGGTCACTGATTTTTCCTCGCAGTATTTGACAACGCGTCCAAGCAGCCTATGGGCCACTTTTTCTGTGCGTGCCATGGGTATAACATCGTCCACAAATAGTAATATTGGGACCCTGCTGTCGGCTACAACAGGGACATCTAGCTGTTCTGCTAGGAGGTAGTGGACCACATAATTCAGGAAGAGGCTGAAAAGTAGAGATGCCAGGACACAACCTTGCCGGATGCCCTTTTGTACCTGAAAGAGATCTATGCACTCCCTACCCATCCTGTTTCTCACTCTAGCCATGCTATCTGAGTGCAGTGCTGGTATAGCTTTCACTCCTAAACCCAACAATGACCTCCATAATTAGCCCCTGTCCACTAAATCAAAGGCAGCTTTCAGGTCTATAAAAATCAATACAGTGAGGATCTCCTAATTTCTGTGGATTTATATGAGATCAGGTAGAGTCAGATGGCCTGATCGATAGTTCCCACCTGAGACCGAAAGCCAGCTTGCACTTCTGTTAGGACACCCTGGGCCTCGGCCCACCCGTGGAGGCGATTAAGCAAAACTTTCCCTAGAATCTTCCCGGCTCCATTGAGAAGGGAGATCGGCCCATAATAAGCAGGACAGCCTCTCTCTTCTGATAGATCGGGACAATAATAGCAGAGCACCAGTACTGTGGTACTGCGTTCCCCATCAAAAGCTGCATTAAACACCTTAGTGAGGAGTCTAGCACAATAAAGGTACACAGGCACCAGGTCAGGGCTGGGAACCTTGTGCTTCTTTATTGCTCCCAGTGCTCTAAGTACTTCTGGGATTAAAATTCCTATTGCATTGGGAGAGACGGAAAGGGCATCTCCCGGCTGCTTGGAAACCGGGAAGCAGTACTACATAGGGTGCTAAAATGGTGGACCAAGACAGTTGGGCCTATGCAAGTTTCTACAGCATTCACTGTCCCCTTCCCCACTCTGGTTACCAATTGCCAGATTTTTTTTTTAATTATTCTCAGCTGCGGCCTTACTGAGTTCTACCCACACAGTATTTTGGTACAGCCATTTCTTAGTGGCCAGGAGGCACTTATAATCTCTTCTCTACTCTCTCAATTTATTTTCTCTAATGCAGCTATCATGGCGCTGTATGTAGGCAAGCAAAACATCTTTTTGCCCTTGCGCACTCCTTATCAAATCAGCCTTTACAACTAGACTGCCCCCCTCTACTATTACCATCTAACTTAGATGCTACAGGTTTATACCACAGGATCTTGAACACCCCTATCATTGTGTCATAAGCGGCTAATATCAAGGGGCTATCATTGGTCAAAGCATCTATAATAAGCTATTATAAATTTGAGTTGCGGGAGTTCCTGCCGGTACTTTTTGCTATCCCAACTTATTCTCCTTTCACAATTAGATGGGGCAGTCTCCTCTCGTAGAACCCCTGGGCCCGCCCTGTCACATTTCCTAACCCTATAGCATTCATCCTCATACTGAGGACAAGTGGGTTGGGGTCACTCTCCACTCTACTGACCACAGCCATATCGAGAATGGACTTCCATGCTTCCATATTGATAATTACATAATCAGTGTCCGAGGAGGATCTACTGTTGTCGAAGTTTGCCTTAGCAGCACCAACCGACCTGCAGCACCCACTGGCAAAGCGGAGACCGTTGTTAAGCAGAAGATCAGTAAAGGCCTCAGCCTTTTTTTCTGGACTTAAAATGACTCATAGCTGTCTCAGGGATTCCCAATCTGCGATCTTCCATCAAGATTTCACTGTTATTTATGGCGTTGCAGGCTAGTGAATTATCACCTGCCAAACCCCATCTAGCTCTTTCAATTTATGCAGAACACTCTTTGCAGCATGCCTGAACCTCCTGGGACCATCCTGGCGGGATATATATGTTCAAGATGTCAGACACCACCCCTCTATCTTCCCCAGACCGGAGCCTCATATGCTGAATATTGGCAAAAGCCATCGAGGGTGGCAGATCTACTTGCTCTACTTTGCAGTTTTACACGAAACCGATGTTGAAAGGCCGCCCTATGGCCGCCCCTTCCTAGAACAGGTAGCCAGCGTATCAAACCCCAAGAACCCATTCTTACATATTACATCTTACATCAACAACCCAGGTTTCTTGGAAGCAGCAAATATCATATGAGCTAAAACCAATCATGGTCTTCCATTATGCTAACTAGACCTGCTAACTTCCATGACAGAATTCGCAAACAACCCCCCTTCAAAATATTACAAGGGTAGGTGTGGTGGGGGATGTATACAGGGAGAATGGCAGAATGGAGAGGGAGTTTCTTCTTTGCTCACCAGTTCTTACTCTGGGAAAGGGGGAGGGGGGTCCTGGGTCTCCAGCCAATACAGTTGCTACCCATGACCAGCCCTCAAAATTGTTCTCTTTTTTCTTCTTCTCGTGGCTGGGGATCCTAATTTTCCTGCTGTACTTGTGGAAAGTGATGGTCAGGGTTTCATGTACTCTGTTACCATTGGCTGTAGTTCTCATCTTTTTTTCCCCATGGTGCAGATCTGTGTTTATGCGGGCTGCCATCCCTCGACATATCTGTGTTACTCCTGAACCTCTAATCCAAGCCAATTTCCTCTTGATTAATATTAGGACATGGCAGCACATCAACCCCCATTATGTGGAAACAGTCTGCGTGATTAAGGATAAGTCTGGCTATAAAAAATAGAGCAAATTCAACTAAAGCTGAAGGACAGGAGATGACGGGATCTCCTTGGAAGGTGACAGGATGGACACGCCTACTACAACAGTAAAACTGCTGTTGCCTACTCCCCAGTTTTACTGGTTTCACATCGCTAGAAGAAAGAACTCTCAACTCTGGTACAGCATAGAAGAGAGTTAATAACTGTGATCTATTTAAAGGTTGATTCACACCAGCGTCAGGGAAGAGATCAACAAACTCCAGGCATTGCCCACTGTACCTTCTTCCAGGCGTAGCACCGGGGGGGCTACAGTGCTGTTATAATGCAAATCACAATCATCTGGACTGTCTATGCGTCTAGTTCCTAGGGGCACAGTAAATGGCAGGGCATCCAGGTTCAAGCCGGAAGGCACCCATGGCTCGCTGGGGATGCACGTTTTCCTGCTCAATTTGGGCTGCCACCATTTCCTGAGTGTAAGGCAAAGGGTTACCAGTCTTGGCTGCTCTCCTTGGGCCCTTCCTCCCGCTGTTCCCTTTCTCTTTATGGAGCCTTTTTTCTTGTTTCTAGGCATCCTTGTCCTTGACAAATATTCTTGGCAGACTGCTCCTTCTGCTGTTCCACCCTTACTTTGACTATCCTCGCAGTATGGGGTTTGGGTAGGTTCAAAGGACCTTACCACATCTCAACACCTATCATCCTACCATGAGGCATTGTCCAGCAAAGGGGCAGTTGAGTTACTGACATCTATGTTCTCCCCATTTGGCACATCCTTAGAGCTGGTAACTGGAGTTGCCCCAGTGTCTGCATGACTCATAGAGTTGGAGAACAACCATTTTAAAGAGTAGACTGGGAATGGTGTGGCCCACTTCCCCTTTTTTTTAGCATTTTCCTTCTTCTTGATACCCCTACTCGACTTTACACCTGTAACATCTGAGACTTCTCCCTGCGACCCCAGAGTTCTTACTTTTGGACTCCACAGTACTAAAAAAAAGCTCCTTAGATCCAGTAGCTACAGATTTATCTGTAGGGCTAGCCTGACACTATTCTGCAGGGAGGTTGCCCCTCCCTGCTGTAATAAGCCTGTCATCCACTCCACGACCACAGATGCCAGCGCCACAGGGGTTGGCCATAATTACATCAGTTTGTAGTTGACTCCCAGTTTGAACAGATGTGAAATCTAAAGGTTCAATCTGTACAGTACTCCTTTTGGAATGTGAGAGATTAATCTGGTTGTGACTGGGGTAAATCCTGGTTCCTTCCATCTGTCCTTCCACCCAGAACTAGGGCCTATAATATCATAGCTAGTAGTGACGCAATTTCTCCATTAATGCAAAGATCTATATTAGAATATTGTATTGTTTAATGTAATCAGAACCTCAGAGATTACAAACCCTTGTAAGGACTCTATAGGTGCAGTGTTGGCCTTTGGATACTGGCTAGTAGGGATATGCTAGTATAAAGAATCAGTTGAGCGGAGCTCCCCACTGGGGGTAAAGCTATTATTCGCAGATTTAAAGCCAACCGCAGCCTCCGCCAGGACCACAGAGCTATCACCTGATGTCAACAGGACTTCAGGTGACTCACAGGATCCAACCTTGTTCCTGGTGGCTATGGGCTGCAAGGTACCTCAGGGAGTGTGTAATCTAAAAATATCAGGGAGCTTTCATTAAGATAGTCACCTTCCCCTCTTCCGTTGCTGTCTCTCAAATCTTTGATTGGTGCCATTGGTTCTCCGTTAAGGCAGCTATGGAGCAGGACCTTGTGTTCCTTCCTTCCCTGGGGCAGCACCGTGGGTTCACTCTCCCCCCTTGAACTATCCATTGCACTTTGTTGCCTCTTTGGCGTGGGACCTAAGTTCTAGTGAGTTTGCTTGCTCTTGTCTCACTAATTCTCTCTGAACAGCTGCTGCACGGTTCACTCCCATTGTCCTCCTCCAGGGCAGTTCCCTGCATCACTAATTGCTCTTCTAGTTCTATTTGTTCAGCAATCTGCTCTAGAGGGGACACTTTATCCACCTTCGGATAGAAACTAGTTATTAACCTCTTGGTAGGTCTAGGAATGGCCATATCCACCGCGGCCTCGCCACAAGCACCATCCAGTGGAAGTGCAGAGAAGGAGAAATCAGGCCCAATGGGCACAGGACAATGGGGGACATCAGCGACCTCTGCCATATTCTTGAACTCCTCCACCCAAATCCTTTTGGCTTGGGGTGTGTCGTAATCAATCTATTGAACACTCTCATTGAGTGCCTCAGGATGATCTGCCTTGCATTGGTATTTTGTCTGTTTTTCAGCGTCATTTTTCTGCTGTTTTTCTGCAGTGTTGTGTGCAGTAATCAAGCCGAATAGCGACCAATAATGGCCAGTTGCCTTGTCAACTAGCAGCAGAGTGTCAATGATGCACTGTAGTTGCTAGAGTCGCAGCAGTATGCACCACATAATTCCAATCCAGGTGGCAGGTGAGCACACAGAGTGGGGCAAGCCGCACCAGGTCCTCTCAGGCTCTACCCCGGGCAGCTGGCTCTAAGACTGCAGCCACCACACCGCACCCGTCCTATAGCACCAGCCATCTTAAATATATCTATATATCCTTGCAGCGCAGATTGCCGTTTAGACCTGCCAGCCAATCGACCTGGCCTTCATTTAATGGTCATACAGCCCCTTTGCAATCATGTGTGTCTAGAAAGCTAGAGAGCAAGAGTGCTCGCCTGGGGCTGAGATGGAGTACTACGTAAGTTCAGACAGCAGTGCGGAATTGCTTCACCTTCACCTCCCCTCGCCTCCTCCTTCCTCAACCAACCACTACTGAGGACAAAGAGCAGAAGGGGTGTGGAAGCTAAAATCGAATCGACCCCTTCTGCAGCTCACTTGCTCCACTCCGCTTGCTACTGCCGCTCGCTACTGCCGCTCGCTACTGCCGTAGCTCCGCTGCACTGCCCCGCACTCTCAGGTCTCCCTGGTGCCTCAGCCATTCAGCTGCTCCTCTCCTTGGCTGTCATCGTCAACGTCAGGGTCTCCTGCTACTCCTGTTCTGCTCATGTCAGCTGTTTCATGTAAGCTGCAGGTTTCCTCTTCTATGATCACCCAAACAAGGAGCAGCTGCAACAGCTCTTTTGAGTAACCGCTGGTTCCTCAACCACACATTGAGACTACTGGTGATATATGGGGAATAGTATTTGCCAAGGATCAAACAACAGATTATGGTGGTCATTCTGACCGCGGCGGGTGGCAGTCGCCGCCCGCCATGCGGTTACCGCCGAATGGCCGCTCTGCGGTCAGGAGACCGCGGATGCCATTCTGGCTTTCCCGCTGGGCCGGCGGGTGACCGCCAAAAGGCCGCCCGCCGGCTGTACTGCCATTTGATAAAGTTTTTTTTGACCAATGACTTTGTGTTTCACCACTGCGCATATTAGTTGCTCAATGTTCACCAGTAGCACATGGTATGTTTTGTTCAGTTTAGCCGCCTATGGGCTTTGACATGGCATTAGCCATTACTTTCTGTATTCAGTTGAGCCGCCTATGGGCTTTGACATTGCATTAGTCATTACATTCTGTATTCTGCCTATTGGCTTTGACATGCTGTATCCAGTCTAGCCGCCTATTGGCTTTGACATTGCATTCCTATTGGCTTTGACATGATGTATTCAGTTTAGCTGCCTATTGACTTTGACATGCTATTAGATATTCTGCCTATTGGCTTTGACATGATATCATATATTACATTTTGTATTCAGCTCCGCTACCTATTGGCTTTGACATGGTATTATACATTGCATTTTATATTCAGCTCCGCTGCCTATTGGCTTTGACATGATATTATACATTGCATTTTATATTCAGCTCAGCTGCCTTTGGGCTTTGACATGATATTATACATTGCATTTTGTATTCAGCTCAGCTGCCTATGGGCTTTGACATGATATAAGACATTGCATTTTGTATTCAGCTTAGATGCTTATTGGCTTTAACATGACATTGCATTTGATATTTAGGTTAGCTGCCTATTGCCTTTAACGTGGAGTTAGATCTTGCAGTTGAGAATCCAAGCTGTATTTTTCCAAGCTGTGTTTTTGCACAAGATGAACCAAGATGTTTTTCTCACAGTAGACTAGACATGATAAGAGAGAGTACATAGGTGTTGTTTTTTCTTCGCTTCAGCTTGGGAACAGGAGTAGTCTTGGAGACCTGGCCAGTCTCCAAAAGGCTTGCTCAGTTTCCCAGGTCTGAGAGGAGGGGGCACACCTTTGTAACGAATGTAACAGGCTGCAGAGGGTCAGATTCGAATCTGCCGGACCTCGTGCTGGAGCTTGGCGCAGGCTGCCAGCAATCCTGTGTGGGTAGATGAATCTCTCTTTCTCGCAGCTGACAGGGGTCATCAGCTTGCAGACCTTAGAAAGATGAAGCTGTAGATAGTTCCCACACGGTGAAGTATTTGTTTTGCTTTGCATTCAATATCTTATAAATATAACCTGCTGTGTATATTGCAAACTGATATATTTTGTTTGATTAACGCGGACTTGAAAGCTACTAATTCGTCATACATAAAATATTGTGGTTGGGGAAGAATTAACAACAATAAAAGTCTTCTTTGACCTCAGAAGTGCATTTCTGTTGTGTTATGTTAGTGCTTAGAAACTAGATAAGAGGAAAGCACTACACCGGCCCAGCGGGAAAGCCCCTGCAACGAGGAAGCCGGCTCCGAATGGAGCCGGCGGAGTTGCAGGGGTGCGACTGGTGCAGTGGCACCCGTCGCGATTTTCACTGTCTGCAAAGCAGACAGTGAAAATCTGTATGGGGCCCTGTTAGGGGGCCCCTGCACTGCCCATGCCAGTGGCATGGGCAGTGCAGGGGCCCCCAGGGGCCCCACGACACCTGTTCCCGCCATCCTGGTTCTGGCGGTGAAAACCGCCAGAAACAGGCTGGCGGGAAGGGGGTCGGAATCCCCATGGCGGCGCTGCAAGCAGCGCCGCCATGGAGGATTCCCTGGGCCAGGGGAAAACTGGCAGGAAACCGCCGGTTCCCCTTTTCTGACCGCGGCTTTACCGCCGCGGTCAGAATAGCCCTGGAAGCACCGCCAGCCTGTTGGCGGTGCTTCCGCTGCCCTCCGCCCTGGCGGTCAGAGACCGCCAGGGTTGGAATGAGGGCCTATGTTTTGCCACTTACTCATATTGTCAGTAGTTTCTGCCTGCGTAGTAACAGTGCCTGGTGATTAATTGGGTAGAAGTGGATCTGGAATTCTTTGGATTTGCAACTAAATCAGGATGTCTCAAACATGGGATTTGAGATTACGAACTGGAGCATTTCTGGGAGAGACAGATCATGATTCTGAGATCCAAACAACAGCAACAAAGGAGTTTATTCATTTAAGAGTTTATTAAATTAATTAGTTTATTATAAAGTCAAAGGTATTAACCAAACCTGGCAGATCACTCCAGGCTTCCATACCTTAACTCTGCCCTACCTATTAAATGAATGTGAAAACTGAACCTTATCTTTCCTCCTACATTGTCTTACATGAGAAGTGATTCTTTCAAATCATCATTTAGAATGTGGTGGCACGTGCTTGTAAATACATTCCCTTTTATGGTTATCAGTGAGGCAGGAATTGTTGTGGGATCTAGCTAGTCATGTGTACTAAGAAGGGGCGGGTTGAGGGGCTTGGTACTTACCCAATAGGTAGAGAAGTAACTTAGGTTGGTTTGGTTCTTCTTTATCTAGAAAAGTCAAAAATCATGTTTAAGATTCACAAAGGAAACTGTGATGTATTTATCAATTTTAAATGACTAGAAACATATTTATGCAGGCTTATCAGAAATTCATTGAAATCCAAACCCAACAATATTTTGTGCTCTATTTACTAGATACTCCTCAAGACTGCTTTGCCCTAGCTGTCTTAAGGGGTGTCGTAGCTGGACACAACAAGTAAGGCTGCTCTTAAGTAGTTAAATTTAAATATTAATTTACTAAACGGCTGGCACAGTATAGAGCTGAAGATAAAAATCACCACAGCCCACAACCAATCACATCAAGTTTAGAAGTATCTAGTGTGTGAACACAAATTATTACATAAGATTATAATATGTGATGACAACAAGACAGGGGACAGTACAGTTTTTGAACTTTTTTAAATCATAAGAAGGGATATCTCATCCCTATTTGTCAAAATGCATTTCTATAGAAAGTCATGTCATTAAAATGGACATCAGAAGAAATGGACAAACATTTATTAGTAAGTGTAAAGATATTACAATAACTTTAAAATCTCATAAAACAAATGATATTCCTTGCTCACTGCAATTATATTTACTTCTAGTCATTTCATCTATCCGATGATTGGTACTGTACTTTAGCATAGACATATACAGTGAATGTTTTAGCACAGAGAGGACCAGGACTTGCAGCTGGGTTATTATGTAAGCATTGTTACCCTCTTTCTTCCCCTATCTCCACAGTACCTATTCCCTGTCCACCATTCTCTCCCTCCCCATATGTACTAGTCA
This sequence comes from Pleurodeles waltl, assembly GCF_031143425.1. NCBI lineage: Eukaryota > Metazoa > Chordata > Amphibia > Caudata > Salamandridae > Pleurodeles > Pleurodeles waltl. The sequence continues at coordinate 788,333,648 of NC_090442.1, read as the reverse complement.
TTTTTTAATCCTGACCTTTGAGCTCTTCCCCTGCATCTTGACATGATGTTTGAAGTCCATGCTGTTCTGTCTACCTCTTCCTTCTATGCTTCTCCAATCACCCTTCCAGCCAGCATGTTTCAGGCCCTACATGCAAGGCATTAGCTTCTTCCTCATCTAGTAAGCTCAACAATGCTCCTCTACATCAGACTGCTGGAAGTGTTGCAAAACGTCATATTAAGTCATGGCTCAGACTGATAGCAAAAAATGAATTTGCTTTTTGATTCTACTGAGATAGTTTCTGCATGATGACCTCAAGATATTGAGAAAGTGCTTACCCAGAGGGCCTTTAGAAGGAAGTTGCACATCTTCATTACCTGGAAAATATAAAATAATGTAATGGTTTCTGCAAAATATTAAACAGTTATTATGCAGAGGTTGGCTAAGGAAGATATTCCTTTAAGTTTTCTTGTTTTGTTTAGCAGCTATTTTAACATACAAGAAATCATCTACAACAATGTTAGGTTTCCCATTTATTTAGTGATAGGAAAGTACCCCACAGTACTGCTGATCGGAAGGCAGCAATTCAGCAAGTAGAAAGGCTCAACATCTTATCCTGTCTCTGATGAGATCACAAAATATACTAAAACCTATTTTTTGCTCATGGTGTTTCCGTAATTTAAAATACATTTGAGGGACTATTTACAAACTACATTTCACAATACCACAGTAATACTATTAAAGTACAACAAACGTCACAAATGTTATTCACAAACCTATGAGTGTAAATCTTCACCTCCTATCTTTCTATGGGATGATCCTGGCTCTTGTAAGTTAGTAGTAAATGTCGGAGGGGCCAGGCGGAGTGGCTTGAAAAAGGGGCATACTTACTACTAAATGGGAGGGGCTTAGGGAGGAGTGGAGAGGGGTTTAGTGAGGTTTAGGGAAGAACATACATCCACCCACAAAAGAGGAAGCCAATTGCTATTCAGCACACCTAAAGTTAACACCACCAAAATGGAACTCAGCACAATAGTAAATTATTTCAGCTCAGAGCTTGAGGAAGTCCAGCACCACATATGGCCAACCCCTGGTACTGCAATACCCTCCACAAGGAAGCAATGGAGGTGGGGACTTAAAATAAAACCTCATAGGAAATAATGTTAGATTACATTTAAATTTTAAAAAATGAAAATGTTACAATAGCTACATTTAATGTAAAGTTTAAAAAAATTCATTTATTTTTTTATTTATAAAATATTTTAACAACCTTTTTTTCCACTAATTTGTATTAAACTATATATATACGACTTTTAATTAATACTGTACATCACTTTTAAAAATTGTTAATGCATAACCAGATGGGGTCCTGATCTACCTGTGATAAAGCATAGGGAAAATGTTTTAAGAAGTTCCTTAAAATGTATAATAAATTAGTGAACATTTTTGTATGTCAGATTGTAATCCAAATTAATTCTATATAAGTATTTTAAATGTCCAAGAAAATAAAAAATGTTACACCATTAACTTCACCTTGAATTAAATCTTTTATTAATTGACTTATATTATATCAAATAAAAATAGTTTGCTGATGTTTAGATTTTAAAAAAATCCTACATAAAGTTGATTTTAAAAAAAAAAATTGCATTAATAATTACAAAAAGTGATGCACAGAATTAAGTAAAAGTAGTTTAAATAGTTTTTAATAAAAAAAAAGTTACATAAATTTTTTATTAAAAAATGGGTGTTAAAATATTTTCTACTAACAAAAATATGTATTATTTGTACCCTTTTTCGTAACATTAAATTATATGCATTTATATTTTATTGGTTTTATTTAAACACAATCAGAATAAGCACTCCAGGAGCTGCAATACTGTTTGTCATGGTCAAATCCAAAATAATCAAGTAATATACAGTAGGAATCGTCTTAATTGATACATACTGTAGTATAAACTGACTAGTAGATTGACCAGTCATACAGTGACCGGGTGTTTTGGGGTGTTACTGACTGTACAGATAGGATGTACGTCAGAATCAGTTCTTAAAAATGGGGCCAGAGGCATCTGCTTAACTAGATGTTGGCAATCAGAATACTGGCATTACAGACCTGTCCAAAGCAATAAAGCAGGCGTGTCTATGCAGAGACATCAAGCAGGTATGATTTCACAATGTTCATTTATCTTTGGATTTGGATGTGGGCAGCATGAGTTGTGCATATAGCTCAAGTTGGGCATTACAGAATATGAGGGATTCCAACCAGTAATTTTTTTATGAGCGGTAGACGTACCTCCACCCAGCCAAGCAGTGCTATCTTGGGATCCAGTTGGAATGCAATCACTTCTCCCAGCTCATTGTCCCAGTCAATTCGGAACAGATGGTGACCACATGGTGCCTCATATTGCATCAAATAGTATTGAAAGGCAGTAAGTTGTTCTCTGGAGGTTACAGATAAGAGTTTTTCTAAAATAAGGAAATGATCAGGCTCTGAGGGGAACACAGACCCACAGGCACCAGAGAGATAATAATATAGAAAAATATCTAGGGATGAGCACAGGAAGCTTTTCTGCAGGTGTTTTGAATTTGCCATTTTTGTATAGGCTGCCCCAAGAGACCAAGGAAATGCAATTGGGTGATTGCTTTTGCCCCCTGTGTTGAAAGCAGCTTTGGGTTTGAGAAAGGGGATGCTTAGGCAAGTATATTATGTCATGACTAGCGGTGGCCGGAATATTCTGTTCTGGCAGCTAAATAGACAGATTTTGGCGACTCTGTGTTACTCTTGTAATGCGTGCCGGCTAAACTCTGTCAATTGCAACTTGGCAGAAGCTTTTCATGTGCAAAGCTCCAGAATGGTCATTTGGCAAGTGCGGACAATTGCACCCCCTAGTGTGATTTCCAGTTACTAGGAGGACATCCAATGCCGGTGGGCAGAGCCAGTCGTGATTGTGGTCAGAAGGCTTCCACTAGAGTAGGAAATCTGCTCCTGTGGCAGCAAAATCAATTAGAACAGCTGTACCCTCAGGTGCATTGCGTGGTGCTGTTCTCGCTCATTTTATTGCGTGGAAGGCGCAATCTAAATCTAAATTTAGTTTTATCTAACTGCTGAATTATGTGGAATCAAATTCTGCAAGTTTCACCCACCCCTAATCAGGACCAACCCATTCTTGCAGGCCATCCTATGCCCAGATAGTACATTAGTGGCATTTATTTATGCCATTCTCCTCTGCACAGGTGAGGACCCCATCATTGAATAGAGTGGCAGGAGAGCTACATTATCTGAATTAGCAGCAGTGAGTGGTAAATAATGGGATGGGTTAAACAAATAATAGGCAAAGTGTACCTGTGGCCACAAATAATTTAGCTCAAAATCTGGTGCCTTGAATCCACCACAGTGGAAAGGTACTATCAGCATTTGTCACTTAACACTGGGCTGCTTTCCAGCCCATGCCAACCTGATCATATGAGATGTAGGTACTGAGAGAGGACATTTAGAGAGTAATAATGATATTCACAAAATCAAAAAAACAAGAGACCTCTTTATGAGTTTGGCACGTGGACAAGCAACCGCCGAACTCATGGGGAGAATGCCATCATCCTACCGGTGGCTTCCTCTCAAGCATATTACAATGTTCCTGCCAGGCTGACCAGTGGGAACATTGTATTACATGTTCCCACTGGTCTGATTGGTGGGAACAGTGCTACAATATTGGTCACAGGCATGGCCCGTGCAGGGGCACCCCTCTGGCCCCCGGCTTTCTGCCAGCCTTTCCATGATGGGTGGCTGCCATAGAAAGGCTGGAGGAAAGCTGAGTTGTAATCAGCATGGCGGTGCTGAGTTCAGCACCGCCGTGGCTGAGAACAACTGAGACCACTGTGAGCCAGTTGGAAATGATGTTCCTGGCTGGGATGGCGGTCCCCTGGTGGGTCCACCCACCAGGGTTGTAAGGTGGCAGGTGGACTGCCTAGAGTGCGATCCTAAGACTGCTACACTCGTTATGAGGCCCAAAGTAATTTTAGAAGGCCAACCATTTTTATAAGACCAATCTGCTCTGGTAGAAGACAGAAGGAGAGGAAATATGCAAGTTATCTGTTTTGATAATTTAGCCAGAGTAACACCCTATTTTTCTCTACTTTCTAGATTGATGCCCTAGTTAATCCAAATCCCTAAACATTTATATGAGTCCTGCCACCAAATCGGCTGGAAATCTGGTGTAAATCTAATTGTGTTGACAGTTAGGGGGAAGATTTAAGATTTACTACTAGTAATAGTAATTCTTCATAGGACTTCAAATCTTAGGAATTCTCTGTTATTGGGTGGAGAAATTCCCGGGTTTCTGAGATATAAGGTCATGTCATTGGCATGGAGAGAAATAAGATGATGAGAGCTGGTAACTCTAACGGACATTGCTATAGTGGTGCTGGTGAAGGTTTGCTGATAAGTGTCTGAAGGCTATTGTAAAGGATAGGCGATAGAGGGTGCTCCTGCCAGGTTACCAGTGAGAGGTCTATAACCTGTGGGGCACAATTGTTTATCTGAATGTGGGTTGTGTGGCGTTGTGTGGGAATTCTACAATAACATGAGTCACTCCATAAATCCAGCAGACATGGGGCCTGATTACAACTTTGGAGGAGGTGTTAATCCGTCCCAAAAGTGACTGTAAAGTGACGGATATACCATGAGCCGTATTACGAGTCCATTATATCCTTTGGAACTAGTAATATGGCTGGTGGTATATCCGTCACATTTGGGATGGATTAAAACCTCCTCCAAAGTTGTAATCAGGCCCATACAGAGTCTAACCAGTATTGTAGACAAGCATTCCCATTCAAAGGAATCAAATGCCTTTGAGGCATCCAGAAAAACAACTATGGCATCCATGCTGAGCTCTATAAGTTACATAAATTGTGTGCCATTGACCTTCCTGGGATCAATCCTGATTTGTCTGGGAGCATCAAATCAGGGAGAAAGAGGGCTACAGTTAGTGATACGCTTTGCCACAATCTTGGTATCGCAACTTGGTATGGTAATTTACTGAGGTGATCCTTATCCAAAAGAGTGACTGTTAATGATTGTAGTGCATATGGTGGAAGCACTATCTGTTAAATCAGTGGTTTCCAACCTTTTGACTTTTGTGAACCCCCACTTTATCATTACTGGAACCCAGGGACCCACAGTAAATCATTATTAGAATCCAGGGACCCCCCACTGAGTTATTACTGAAAGCTGGGGACCTAATCTGTGAACATTATTTAATTTTCTAAGCAGTCACGGACCCCCTGAGGAGACTTTGCAGACCCCCAGAGGTCCCCGGACCACAGTGTGGGAACCACTGTGTTAAATGATAAGCAAAGATTCAAAGAAACCACCAGAATTTATCAAAGGGCATTCAGATCTGCTCAGGTAACCTATTACTCAACCAGAATTGAGACAGTTAGTAACTCCCTCAAAGAAGTATTTGAGGCAGTTAAATCTCTACTGGACCAGTCACGTAAGCAGTATTGTTCTTCAATAAGGTATCTAACATCCACTCTACCTTTGATAATTTAGCTGCATCACACTATGGGCCTTTTACAAGTTTGGTGGTCGGCTTTGAAGACCCCCAGACCCATGGTGAGGAGGCCGCCATCAAGGTGGTGGTCTCCCCACCGGCCCTATCATGATTTTCTCACTGGGCTGACAGGAGGGAACCAAGGTTCCCATCCATCAGCCCAGTGGGAAAGGTGCAGCAGCATTGCTGCAGGCTCAACATAGAGCTGGTGCCAATGCTGCCGTACGCAGGGTGCACCAGCACCCTTGAAATGCACACTATCTGCAGAGCAGACAGTGTGCATTTCAAGGGTGCTGGACAGGGGGACCCCTGCACTTGTTCTCCACCAGCATTTTCATGGTGGATAATGAGGTTGTAATCAGGAGGGCAGCGCTGAACTCAGCGCCGCCTTGACTGATTACAACCAAGACCTCTGTCAGCCTGTCAGGATCTGAGATCCTGGCAGGGATGGTGGTAGGTTGGAGGGTCTGCCCGCCAACCTCATAATGTGGCAGTCGGAAGGTAACAGCCGCAGCGGTTAAACAGCCAGCACAAGGCACGTAATCATAATCTCGTAATCTGGCCCTATGTCAGCTCCATTTACAAGAGTCCAATGGAGACACTGACTTCTTTTCAACTCCTCAAACCTAATACGTGTTGAGCTATAAAGCCATTAAATCAGGCTTGCCTTCTGAACAATGACCACCAGACAAGTTCGATAACATATGCAACATGCTCTCCCTGATCCTTATTGATCTGCTGAACTTTTCTTCGAATTATGGCGTGGTTCCTGGGGTATGAAAGCATGCTGTATGAAAGCATGCTATAATACTTCTACCACTAATAAAAGGAGACACCTGACTGGGCGAATTACCAAACTATTTCTCTCCTACCAATTTATACCAATATCCTGGAGAAGCACGGCCAGCTTCCTTCATTCCTAGAACAAAATAAGGTACTACATTCCCTCAATCTGGTTTTCACGCAAAACACAGCACTGAATCTGCACTGCTAGGCATTACAGAAACTCACAGACAGGAATTGGATAAAGGATGACCTGTGTCTTGGATCCTATTGGATTTAAGTGCTGCCTTTGACACTGTTTCTCATTGGGTGCTCTGGAGGTAGCACATTTCTGTTTACTGCCAAACCTTTAAAATATACAGTTTTCAACCTGCCCCATGGAGGTCCTCAAGGCTCCTCCTTGAACTACTTTTTCAATATATGCTTGCGACCATTGGCAAACATAGTGGAAAAGTTCCCCCTATCTCTCTATTCTTGCGAGGATGACAGACAAATTATAATCCCACTCTCCACAACGGCAAATAGTACCTCTTCAAATATGGCTCCCTGCCTTAAAGAAGTGGCATGCTGGATGTGTCATAACTGCCTGAAATTAAATGGCAGTAAAACGGACGTGCTCATCCTAAGCAATCAACCCCAGCTGTGGGGTCTCACTGTTGGTGAGATGAGCTGGGCTTCCAGACAGTCGATCAGGTCTGGTGGTTCAGGACAGCCAGACTCGTGGTGACAGTCAGACCACCGCAGCTGTGGTGGTCCGACCATCACATTAAAAATTTGGAAGGCGCACCCACCAAAAGACAGCCGTCGCCACTACAATCTTAGATCCCAACGGGCTGACGGCGGTCTTGGTTGTAATCAGCCATGGCAGCTCTGAACTCAGCGCCGCTGTGCTGATTACACCCTTGTTCTCCGCCAGCCTTTTCATGTTGGTTTCACAGGGTGCCCTTGCACTGTCCATGCCCATGGCATGAGCAGCGCAGGGGCCCCCTGCCCAGCACCGTCAGAATGCGCACTGTCTGATTAGCAGACAGTGGCAATTCCGAGGGTGCTGGACAGCCCCCAGTGCGATGCCATTGGCCTTGGCTCCATGTGGAGATGAGACCAATGCCACCGCACATTTTAAATTGGGCTTCCGCCAGTCAGCCCAGTGGAAAACTCGTAATGGGTCTGGGTCTGGTGGGGCTCCATGGTGGTCTTCTCACCACAAGTCTGTCAGTCAGCTGTTCTGACCACCAGAATCATAATCAGGCCCTTAGGCTCCTGCAACCAATTGACCATGGATCAACAAATTACTTGGGTAGCTGTGTGCTGTTTTGGTTTGGTAGATGTTTGACAATGATCCAGTAGTATTTGCACTTTGGATACACAAAAGTCTGTGGTTTAGACTTTAACAATTTTGAGACTGGATTATGGCAATGTGCTATTCTTGGCTAAAGCGGCTGCAGACCAGAATGCAGCTGCCCTATATCACAATGTATCAAGTACAAGGCACTGTGTTAAGTCCACAGACCCGTGCACCAGGCTGGCCCACTGTATGCATGCTCTCTTATACACTCATATTCCCAAGTGGGAACTTTGACCTGGTAAAATCCAACCTGGCCATCCTTCCCAGAATCAAAAGGGTAAGGCAAGGAAGTCGATCTTTTGCTTACCTGCGCCCAAAACTCTGGAATGATCTGCCAGCTGAGTTCTCTTGATCTGTTAACACTGGGAAACACCTCTGGAGTAGCCAAGAGCTTTATAAATTTGATTTGATTTGATTTGATTTGAAAAGTGAAAGTGGATGACAATTATTCACAGGTTTTCCCTGGTTTTAGTAGGGCCATCAGGATGACTTCACAGAGAATTGGAAGAGACATGTTGCTCTCTAGCTTCTTAAAAAATAGCCAGAAGATGAGATGTCAGAATGTCTAAAACCTTTTATAAAATTCAGCAGGCAGTACATAGAACCTGGGACTTTACTGACAGGAGACCACTTACAGCAGTTTTATTTCATCAAGTGTGAACTGCTGGACAAGGAACTGCCAATGAGCATCACCCAGACAGTTTTAAGCTGTTTTTTATAGGTAAGCAAAAGTGTGTTCTCAACTGTGACCCCACAAGGAGTATAGCTTAGTAAAGTATGTGGAGAAAATCTCTAGGGTCTGAGTCATAATGTGATATGGTGTACCCAAAGGGTCATTCATTTCTGTATTGCTGTTGGCAACCCAAGGGTGTTTTATGTTATGTTAAAAGGATTTATAAAGTGCATAGCTGCCCCAATAACTGGCTTCAAAATGCTACACCATCAACACAGGAGCATAACACACATTAAATAAAAGAAGGAGGCAAGAACACAGCAAAAGCAGCAGCAAGAAGTCTAAGCTGCAAACAATAAACCAGGTCTGTTTTTTCAAGTTAGGTCATAATTTACCATGGTGCCATTACTCTCCATTTGCATGGGCCCACGCATACTTACCATGGTACAGATGCTTTCTGTCAGCCACACCCTGGTATTCAGATATCTTATTTCTTATTCAATCTAAGGTAGAGGATTGAGTGCTAGGTGACAGTTCAAGTTCTCTGATCACACTTTCCATATGTATTATATCTGTTCTTAAAGATTTTAATACACCACTCTGCTTGGCCATGCATCTACCCCTGATCACCATCTTAATAGACTCCCAGCCCATACCCACATGCTACCCTGAGCCCAGATTAAGTTAAAAGTGCTCTATTATGTCTGTTTTCAGTTTTTCATAGAACAACCTGTGGTAAGGGAGCACAACCACTTGGCTTTGCAAAACAGTAATCAAACAGTTCCCAAGAATGTCCTCCCGTGCCTCAGCCACACTGAAGGCCCAAACTGGCCAGGACCTATATCTCGACCTCTATAAACATACAACACAGCTCATCAATAATGCTTGGGGTGCAAGTTAATAGTGACAAAAGTTCTATTCATGATATAACCCGAGGTGTTGCATGAGAGCCAGTTCCTTTCCCTCCTGTTTAGTATGGAGGCAGATTCAGAGCAGAACTATTTGAGACTCGCCACTATGTTAGGCGCTTATGCAGTGAAAGCCCCCCTGAACAATATTAAGGGCATGACTGAACTGTATAATACAGGTTAGGCAAGCATAGGTTATAAGCGCCCACAAGTGGGAGCACAGTATGATAACATGTTGATATGCCAGATTTGAAGCAGCTATACAGGCTACCTTCTTGTATATGGAATAAAAAATAGAATGTGAGGTCCAAATAGTTGGTTTCTCTATGTCCCAAAGAATAGTTATCTTGATCATGGCAGTAAGGAATAGCATCTGGAAGTGTTCGAAGGAAATCTGATGCCAGCTGTGAGGTTTAGAAGACTCTGGAATGCATAAGATATGGATATTATTCCATCAGGATCTCATGTGCATATTTTAATTCTTGACAGCAATAACGTTGAGGACTTTATCTACGTTTAGTAAAGTTGTGCCCTCAGTATTGTCATTATCTTCAGCGTTAGATACCCCTAGATCCACAGATCCCAGGCTACTGTCAAGTTTTTCCATTTTGCTTGATATAGAGTCCATTATGCGAATGAATGTATTAATCATTGTGCTGACTGCAACAAGATTTACTTGCATGGCTCTCAGCAAGACTTCATGCTATTATCATGCGTCTCCTGTTCATAACCCAGAGGAGGGGCTGTATCAGCATCTCCAACACAACCAATAATGCTTGAACGTAAGAATTCCACTTGTATCTTAGGTTGCTTGCCATTCACATTGCCAATCATGAGTGTTCCAGGCCAGCCATCAAGTTGACGCATATCCAGGTGGCATCTATCGTAGCATGCCACAGGAGAGGGGGGACCACCAGCGCACCACTGACATTATTATTCACCAGCAAGGGAACATATCAGCCTATGACTCAACCTTCAGCATATATATATAGTAACTGTGGTTTCTGGGCATATGTCCTGTACTATTTCATTAGGTAGTATGGTAGAATTAGTTATATTGAGAGATATATTCAAAACTGTTAATATGTTTTTTATTGCACAGTCCAGCACAATAGGTCCTGTCTTGACCCTTACGATCAATAATGAGAAGGGGACATGAGCAGACCAGGCCAGAGAAGGGACAAATTACTGGATCGCAGCTGTGGCCCAGAAGATAATAAGCAATAGTGTCTCGTTAGTCTGGGTGCACCCCAGTGTCATACACTATTCTTGTCAGCATTTTTAACTTGCACATATTTTGTTCATAAGGGACTATGAGTCCCCTCTATTATTTTAGGCTAGGTATGTGCTTCCAGGCATCAAAGCTCACAATATTTCATAGGCCTTCCTCTCTACATGAACAGCCAACAGAGCCGATCTCCTCTGCTTCACTTTCCACTCCAACCACAATGCAGATGTCCCACTACCCTGGCCCAGGGCAGCCATACATGGAGAAGAACTCTGCACTGCCCCATCACCAGACAAGTGTTGCCTGCTACTCCAGCTACTCATAGCTTTGATGGTGGCAGCCTCTCTCTGATGGTCCTGACCCACCTCACCTTCATACCAAGGGCACATTGATCACAGGACCCTGCTGGCCCCTAAAAGTATCTGTGAGGGCGGCACACTCTTACAACTCTACTCACCTACAGTCAGCCGTTGACCATCACTTCGGCCACAAACTCCTCTGTATGTCAGTCGTGGTCCCCGTGACTCCAAGGCAAATGCATCACCTTCTTCAACTATATTGTTATCAGACGACCATCAGCCACTGAGGTACAAGCAAGGCTGCCATTTTGGACAACAAGTTGTCGAGGTCGAGAAATGGTGTTTACAGCAATTCTCACCACTTCCTTCTACTTCTTTCACTCACCAGCAGGTAGCAAGAGATAATAGGGGGAAGATATTATCTTTCAGCTCAGGTAGGGCAATGATAGATGGGTTCTGTTGGATGTTCCCTTTCAACGGCAAGAGCCTCCGTAGGGTGAGGACATTGTGGCAGGTGGCACTCTAGTGCCCCCGAGGGGGTTTCATTTTATGCCCCTATTACCATTGTTTTCTAGGGGAGGGAGTTGCAGTATCAGAGGTTTCCCATCTGTGATGCTGGACGTATTACTGTTTCTTTTGGCAACAGTAACTTACACTCCTAAATTTAGCTCCACACCCTTTTTCAGTGGGGCTGCAGATACGGATGTCTCACTTTTGAGTAACTTTACATTAGGATTTTGTGAGTATTCCAAGTTAGTAAAGTTACTTAAAAGTATAAGAGTAAACTACACATGTACATTACTCACAAGTGTAAGTTACTTTTTGTGGATAGCCCTCTGAATATCTGTTTTCCACATTGAGCATTATTGACATGTCTGACAATGCCTTGTGTGGATTAAAATATGTACATGGTGTTATTTATTGATCTGTGGCTAAAAAAAATATTTCTGAACGTAATTTTAGAAAACCTATTTTGTATTAAGTATTTTGAAAAAAACGTAATACTTATAAGCAAGTGGTAATTGTCAAGTATACAAAAATTATCACCGCGACTTCACACAAAAGCAAGTCTACTTTTATGCAGCTTGAGTTAGGATTGTTGTAATGATCAGCAAGTTGTTTAGGTGGGGGGACTCCTTTGAAGGAACTCTATGTGTTTGGCACTGAGCCCTCGGTAAAAATTAGAAAGCTTAACGGTATTTTTGATAAAGGCAATGAAAACATATTTAGCGACATATTAATTAACCTTTAGTAAATGTCTCACATTTTGGTCACTTCTCATGAAGCAGATAAACAGAAAAATATGTGAGGGGGATCACAGGCCTAATAAATAAAACAGCTTTCAGCTTGTTGAGCTTTAACCGGCAATGCAAGGAAGATGAACGCCTTCAGCAGATAATGGAAGTGTGATTGTTTCCATGTTTACTGTATGTTAAGAACATTCATGAACAAAGGCAACAGGACTTTCCTTGGCAAGCATGTGCAGGGATTATTGTAATTGTTAAATTGCCAGCAAAAGCCACACAAAAAAGGTTAAAGGAAAATATGTTGTTATCTAAAGGTGGCTACCTTATCCATTCCAATAAAAATGTACATTGAAAAAACATTCAATGATGAGGCTGATTATTTACTAGTGACATACTTTTTAAACAAGACTTTCAGTTGTGCCATGGATGTTATTATTATGATTATTATTTGTGAAGAAGGTAGCTCCAAAGTTACAGTGTCGCTTAAACAGTTAATAACATTAGAGCGCAGGCAAAATAAATAGCTTATATTTAAATTTATTATAAGCAATAATTGATGAAGAAAATCACACTTTGAACTCGTTTTGCAACTTAAGAGAAAGAGACTATTTTAGTTGGATGTGAACAATGTTCAGAGGCGTTGTACTGTCATTGAACGAGAAAGGAGCCAATCAGTAAAGTGGGGTAACCCATTGCCCATGGATTATGCTGTGGTGGGTGGAAGCAAAATGTGAATGGCAATTTAACAGACGAATGGAAGAAGCTTTCCGAACAAATGCTGCCTATGTAAGTTTATTATGTATGATTTTGTTTAGGGAAAAACAAGAATCTGATGACACAGCTGAAACTATGTCAAAGACCCGACTTACAAAAAGTGACAGAATACTTTGAACATGCAATCATCCCAAGTGGCTGTCAGGGAGAAATCTTTCCTACAAGATGAGGAGAAACTAATCACGTTTTTCAGAACACCATTAGCAGTAGCAGAAACTAGTTTTGTGGAACATTTCCTTCCCAAAACTAATCTTTGAATGGCCTTAGAAGTGCACATGAATGTATGCCTCCTTTATTTTTTTGAGACAGCTAATCAGATATAAATTGAGAGACACTTTGGTGCACAGAAAGATAATATCTGTTTAGATTTACTAGAAAATATTTTCATGAATTATCACAAAGCCCATTTGATTATTTGAGTCACTTTACATAAAGGAATTCTATCTGTATTACATCTAGGCTATCCTGTTGTAGGTTTAAGCCTATAGTAACTGATAAAACCCCACCATTCACTTCTCTCCATAATAAAATGCATTTGAACAGCCATATCCATGAGCCCCAAACTAAGCCCAGTTAAAGTTATGCATAATATAGGCATAATTTTGGAATAAATCTTTTTGAATACCTAGATCAGTGTAAACATATGAACACTGATAAGCACCTGCACAACCACAAACTAAAATACCATTCAATCAAAGAACAGTGAGAAAGAAGGAGTCATTTTTATTTCTTCTTACAGGGACCAACACAAAGTAAGTTTGTTATACATGATAGCAGCAAGAAAGACTAGTCTAAGATAGTTCTGGTTTAGTATTGTTTTTCAGGGATGTCACTAAAATTAAATACTGTTTATTCTTCCTTTTGTTTTCTCCAGTTGTGTGTGCTTGGATTAAAGGTGCAGGGTTCAGAAGCATGTTTTAGGTTCATCTACTCATTTTATATACTGTAGAGAAACCGAGAATATTAAACATATTTGGGAAGCGCTGTGTGCCTGCCGGGAGGAGGAGTTTTACGGGCAGGAGCCCTTTAAACTACCTTCGCGCTCCCACCATCGCGGGAAGCGCTGTGTGCCTGCCGGGAGGAGGAGTTTCACGGGCAGGAGCCCTTTAACTATCTTTGCGCTCCCGCCGTCGCGGGAAGCGCTGTGTGCCTGCCGGGAGGAGGAGTTTCACGGGCAGGAGCCCTTTAACTATCTTTGCGCTCCCGCCGTCGCGGGAATCGCTGTGTGCCTGCCGGGAGGAGGAGTTTCACGGGCAGGAGCCCTTTAACTATCTTTGCGCTCCCGCCGTCGCGGGAATCGCTGTGTGCCTGCCGGGAGGAGGAGTTTCACGGGCAGGAGCCCTTTAAACTACCTTTGCGCTCCCGCCGTCGCGGGAAGCGCTGTGTGTCTGCCGGGAGGAGGAGTTTCACGGGCAGGAGCCCTTTAACTATCTTTGCGCTCCCGCCGTCGAGGGGAAGCGCTGTGTGCCTGCCGGGAGGAGGAGTTTCACGGGCAGGAGCCCTTTAACTATCTTCGCGCTCCCGCCGTCGCGGGAAGCGCTGTGTGCCTGCCGGGAGGAGGAGTTTCACGGGCAGGAGCCCTTTAACTATTTTCGCGCTCCCGCCGTCGCGGGAAGCGCTGTGTGCATGCCGGGAGGAGGAGTATCACGGGCAGGAGCCCTTTAACTATCTTCGCGCTCCCGCCGTCGCGGGAAGCGCTGTGTGCATGCCGGGAGGAGGAGTTTCACGGGCAGGAGCCCTTTAACTATCTTTGCACTCCCGCCGTCGCGGGAAGCGCTGTGTGCCTGCCGGGAGGAGGAGTTTCACGGGCAGGAGCCCTTTAAACTACCTTCGCGTCCCGCAACGCGGGACGCGCGCGGGCGGCGCCCGGGCAAAGCCCGGGCCAAGGGCGGGCCCGTCCTGCGCCCGTCAGCAACCAGAGGAGGCCGGGCTGGGCCACACCATTTTTATCCTGACTCCCGAGGTTGGTGACCAGCGGACGAACATACCTTACCTACCCGACACCTTCCTAATACAGGTGAGCAGTACTTTAGGCCCTCCTGGCGTCTCAGCTTTTCTTAATAAAAGCCCCAATAGAGCAAAAATAGGGTGGGAAAATGAGAGGAACAGCACCCATGGAAACAGACTGTCAAACTCTGGGGCTGGACCTAAGTGTCTTACCAAAACAAGATGGGCAGACGGAAGGGGGGGATGCCTTTGGAAAAAGCCGGTAACAACAAGACTCTAGATGGCTTCCTCCAAAAAGCGGTAGGGGCATTGGAAAAAGAAATTGAATTGGTGGAGCGCCGATTGACTGCTCCCCCACCAACGGATGCTCCATCGAAAACCCCACCACAACCTTTTTATCCACCAGTTTTTCAGCCTACACCGGCAACCCCACCTCCAATTACCCAAACTACCCGAATGCCCTTCGCAGAGCCCCTGGACAAAGCCATATATTCTTCAGAAACTTCACAGCCTATGCCAGATAGGCCTGCACCCTCCCCAAAGCACAGCTCAAAGGGCAAAAGGAAACGTGGGGAGGTGAACCTAAAGAATAAACGGGCCCGTGTTTTGAACTCCCCCAATCATACCGTGCCTACTCGGACCAAGGACTGCACACCTGCCCAAGCTACAAATAACGGCAGCCTGGACATAGCTTTTATAATAGATTTTATAAAAGACGAGCTTTCCAAAAAATTACACCCTATAACAACTCGCCTATCAGCTATTGAGGAGAAACTCGACGTTCTCATCAAACTCAATCAGCCAAACACCTCTACCTCATCGGATTTACAATATTCGCAACAACATCTTCCCCCATGCCCTCCAGCCAACAGTGCCAGCAGCCCTCTTCTACCACCAAGCACGGTTCACAACCCTCAATCACTTTGCCCTGATTCTTCGCATCAACCAGTGAAGACTTCTACTGCTAGACTGGCCAACTCCCCTAAAACATGGCACTCAAAGAGTGACCCTCTCTTCCCAAGGCGGACTGATGAAAGTGCTTCTTCCATAAACATGGACACAAAACTGTACAAGGACTATACCAACCCTCCAGCAGACCGGATGCATAGGGATCTAGGATCCAATATGAGAACCTTACACCTACCACCGGAAGCTTGCCCTTATGTGCTTGTTATCACAAATGTTCCTAAGCTTAAGCCTAATATCCCCGAATCATTTACAGAACTGAAAAATAAGACCATCCACTGGCTACATAAATATGCTAGATTTGCTTTCTATATGATACCCTCAATATTAATGGTGAGGCGGGTGGGTTGGGTGGGTCCACTCAAAAACCCCGGTACAGGGGACTGTATTGTTATTAACTTCAATGCGCCTTCCCTTGTCCAACAGATCTCCTTGAATGTGTGTCATTCCAACCCTCTAGGGGGAGCAACCTCACTTTGTAGGCTCCAGGCTTTTTACCCTCATAAAGCTGTACCAACTACTAAGGGGGTAACAATGTCACTCAGAGGTCCCACTAGGGTACAGATGCAGCCTGACTCTCAGCTGAGATGTAGCTCTTTTTCGCTCTCGCTCTCTGAAAATGATTGACTAAAAAACAGCACTGAGTACAGCTCACTTCAGCCTCAAGGTTCAAACATTTGGGATAAAAAGTACCCTATAGTCGGAAATAATGAAACTCACGAAATAGGGCAAGGCAACCCTGAGGTCGAACAAACCCCTACTGTAGACGCCAGAGACCCTACGCCAATTTCCGTACCTGCTCAGCCAGATCTTTCTAAGTGTTTTGAAAACTGTATTGGGGGTGCAAATAAGAAGCGCAAGGTGATTGAGACCAATTCAGCCACAGATTTATTAGATCTCAGCAAACTTGGATATCCACCACCATTTCAGACACTCGAATTGCTCACGCCACCTCCCGATCTAGACGGGACAAGAAATATTTTGGGCAATACAGTAGTGGGAAACCCAAACATGACTGGTATAGATACGATTGAAAAGGGTATAAAACTTCCCCACGGTACCCCATTGGCAAGAGAGAACTCTGTGGCCGAAGCGCCCCATGACAAAATAGATGGCCTAGATACCATCCTTAGTTGGAATATTGCAGGGTTGGAGAATAAAATGAACAACCCCGAATGGGGCAAATTCATAGAAGAACACAAAATATGTCTTTTCCAAGAAACATGGGCATTGGAGCCCAAATACAGAATTGGTTATAAAAGTTATTGGGTCCCAGCAACTAAGGTGAATTCAGGGAGACCCTCAGGTGGCCTGCTTATATGGCTCAGCTGTTCCTTTAAATGTCGGATTGAAACAATTGACTTGGGCTGCCCTGATTTAATGGGCTTATCAATACCATCCCTTAGCGAGAAACCACTCTTAATAATCAATATTTATAATAGGAGCCTGGGTAGCAAATACGAGTCCGACACACTGACTATTTTGGACAGCTTTCTTTCTTGTAAATCACCTTCCCACTTTATTCTTATTGCTGGAGATTTCAATGCTACTTTTGAACCCTACTCGCTGGCCCAGGAATTATACAAAGATGAAGATGCTTACTGGGGTATCCCTCAATTGGTATCAAGCAAAAGACCAAAAATAAATAGATTAACACACCAGGTTGTGGACATCACATTGGCACATGGCCTGCGGGCTTGCAATGGTCGTTCCCGCTCGGACCCTAATCTTCACCACACATTCAGGCGCGGGGCACAGAAGAGCCAGATAGATTATATTTTGCTTGATGTCCGCCTGTGGGGCTATATGGCTGACATGAACATTGTAGAACATGAGGAAAGTGACCACGAACCATTGATTTTATCTCTTAGGAACCTATTACCCGTACTTGAAGTTTCCTGTTCCAAGACCCACGAACAACAGCTCGCACTGACCAATAATAGACGAAATGTTAGATGGGAATCCCTGAACGCCGATACAGCCACCCTGGCATCTGCGTACAGGCAGTTGGCTGATCACATGGATTGTATATCTCAGCCTTTAGAAGATAGTGGTGGGCTTATAGCAGCCCACACACGATTTTTTAATTCTCTAAAAAATCTTTTTACCAAAGAGTCTGCAAAAGAAGTTAAAGAGAAGTGCAACACAAGGTGGTTCAACGCCGCATGCAGGGAAGCACAGCACAAACTGCTAAGAGCTTTAAGAGGAGGCCAGTCAGATCATATAAGGGAAGCCAGGAAAGATTATAAACAGGAACAAGGCAGAGCCCGCAGGACATGAGATGAATCTAGATGGGTTTCCCTCCTGGAGTCTGCTAAAACACATGGCACCTCGAAATTTTGGAAATTGGTGGCTGATGCCAGCAAAGAACCTAATCGTTCGCCTGGTGCCTCAATACTCCCTGCAGAGTGGACAGATCATTTTTCCAGACTATATTCTGGGATCACTGGTGTTACTTCCAGGGAATTTCCCCATATCATGATTACTGAGACCCCCAAAATTGAATTTACGTTGGCAGAAACTAAAGCTGCGATTGCTTCATTGAAATGGGGGAAGGCCCCCGGCCTCGATAAAATACCTGGTGATTTATACAAGACAAACCCAGATATATGGGACCCATATCTGAACCTTATTTCCAATGCGGTAACTGCAGGAGCACCTGTCCCGAGCTCCTGGATGGGAGCAGAGATAGTTCCCATCTTTAAGAAAGGTAACCCCTCCAACCCTGTTAACTACCGCCCAATCTCCTTAATCGACAACTTCCAAAAACTTTTTGCAAAGCAAATTTTGTCCCGCCTAGAAGAATGGATTCTGGAAACCAATGCTATTTCTGATTTGCAAGCAGGGTTTAGGCCAGCAGTTAGTACCATAGATCATGTGCTAAGATTCCTAACAATAAAATGGAAGACTGTGGAAGTAGGAGGTGGCAATCTTTTTGTAGTTTTTATTGATCTTAGAGCTGCGTTTGACTTGGTCCCAAGAAACCAGCTATGGCTGACACTAGCCAATATGAGTGTCCCACACGGCCTTTTGAAACTTATCACCCGACTACATGAGAATACTTATGCTCAAATCAGGAGCGGCAAGAATGGTTATCTAACAGAATCAGTCGCTATTGAGAGGGGAGTCAGACAGGGGTGTGTTCTGGCCCCAACTCTTTTCCTTCTATACATAAATAATTGTATTAAGTATTTAGCAAATTGCACTAATGATTCCCCAAAGCTGGCCGGGACCAAAGTTCCATGCTTACTTTATGCAGATGACACTATCCTCCTGTCCAAATCATCCATGGGAATCCAGAATCTGGTTAACCAGTTCGGTGTATTCTGCAGAGATTACGGGTTAGACATAAATCTCAAGAAAACTAAACTCATGATATATAGTCCCCCCCGAACAAGAAGCTTAGAGCAAATATAAAGATAGATTCAATTCCTCTGGAGAGGGTAATTGAATACGACTATTTGGGCATCAGACTATCCGATAAGGGCAGCTGGGATGCAGCTATAAGGAAAGGGGCACTAACAATCAGCCAAAGATGTGGAGTGATAGGACGCAAAGCTAGCACTGCAACAAGTCCCCCTCTGACCCTCATCTCTGAAATATACAAAGTCCAAATCCGCGCCGCGGCCCTATATGGAGCGGAACTTTGGGGATCTCACAGACAAATGGACACTCTTCAAGTCAAAGAAAATAATTTCCTTAGACACATATCCAGACTAGGGAAGGGTACGCCGATGCTCCCCCTAAGACTGGACCTGGGTCTAAATAGTATTAAAGACACAGCACACTTAAGACCACTTCTGTACTGGGTCAGACTATGGAAAACGGATGAACTCGAACCTTTCAGGTCAGCAGTTAAAGAATTATTGCCACCTTGCTATGGATGGGAAAAAGTACGATGGCTAAGGGAGATGAAAGCGGCCTGGGTTAAACTGAATTTATCCCATTATTGGGAAAATCCCGAGATGATTCCTGGTAACGCTAAACGCCTGATCAAAGACCGTTATTGGGAAAAGATCCATGAGGAATCTCTCGGCTCAAATGGGTTAGGTCGGCTGACAGCAGAGTTCCTGCTGGTTAAGCACAAACCTCTGCCTGAAAGCTTCCTGGATCTCCCTATACCAGCCCGTGCTCGCTCTTTATTACTTAAGGTTAGATATGGAACATTGGCAGTCAACAGCTTCACGGCCTGCTGGTCGACCAATAGTTCCTTATCTGACAAATGCACAAACTGTCATCTATGCAAGGAAACTTCTGAGCATGTTCTATTTTTCTGTCCTTTGTACAAATGCCCCCGAGGGAAGTGGATTACCCCTCTGTGCAAAACACTGTCAATACAAAACCGTAACAGTGCATATAGAATATGTAAATATGATACTTCCATGCTGATAGTGAGTTCTGTTTCTAAATATTTGGCAGCAGCATGGAAAATCCGCAGTAGGATCACTACAGATCTTAATCCACCGGTTGAAGTACAGTCTAGAAGTTAGCGAACTAGCACCCTGTTATATTAAGTCTGGGATTTTAAATAAAACTATTAGTGCGACCTATCGAGTTCAAAAGACTGTATCCCCGAGCATGCTGTCTAATGGGTTACCCCAACAGAAGTGACCTATAGCTCCTCAGCATATACAATTTTACAAATGGTAAGATGCAATTTATTTGATCAACTTATTCAATAGAACTGATTAACTTAGGGCATCATTTTCCACTGGTTGATTTTTAACTTTTGCTAACAGGAGCTATCGTATGTAGTTTTTATGTCTTATTCTTATTGTATAAACCCATTTTTAAATGGTTTTTATGCTCTTAACAACTGATCAGTATCATTTTAGCATTCAGCGTCTTGCATAGGGTAAGATCCAGAGACTATTTTGAGAGTCTTGTCTTAACTATTTATGAAACCTTTTATGTAATTTTATGAACTTCTTTCCTGTATTAATTGCCAATGTCCTTTTTATATATATTTTTTTTTTAGTATGCAACGGTTTATGGCTTCTACCTTTTTGTATGTATGATTACTTTTAACTTCTCAAATGGTCCAAATCTGGACCGAATAAACTATTGATTGAAACATATTTGACCTTTTGGCAGTGTTTAACTGTTTCCCAGATAAGTTAAATGACTGCTCATAAAAATATTTGCCAATATATACAAGACATTTAGCCACATACATTGAATCTATTACATTCTTGGATACACTCGCCTCCTGCACTTTCAAATCAGTATTGATATCAGGACAACTGCCAAACACCCCAGCTTTCAAACATTCATTGTAAGGCATTACAATAGTGGCCTGTGAAAAGAGCACCCCCACCATGCACATAGGATAGTGGTGAAAATATGACACAAGACTTTCAACATAACAGCAAAATACAAAGCTGCAACATGTCCCTTAGTAAAGTGTAATACCATCAGCTAATACTGGCTTTTTATGCAACTGCACTTTACTACTGAGAGTTTTTACACCACAGTTACAGTGCCAAAATGTCAGGTCCCAAAATACAATGTAATGACTGGTAAAAGATGTGCCTTAATGTGAGGACTTCACCATGGGGACACTTGACAGCTAAGACTGTCCAACAGCAGCACAACCTTACTGTAGTGAGGCAAACAGTGGTGTGTATGCTTGAAGCATTCATTTTCAAGTGCACTTGTATTCAGGGCTACAAATTATTCTTGTGTACGTCAAACTTTTCAAGTTTTCACAAGATACTATGCTGTTGGTAGAATTGACCACCACTACAGTGGCATAATACTCAGTAAGGAGTAGGTGAATTACCGCCAAATGGGTTCAGAAAAGTGTTTATTAAAACTTGTCAGTACAGCACTCGTACTTGTTTAATCCATTAATAGTCCTGTAAACCAGACGGAGGGACTGATTAGGAGTTTGGCAGATGGAAACACCCATCTTAGTTTTGGTCCAGGGAGGACCTGGCCTGGCAGTACAGGCTGTACTGTTTCCATGGGGAACAGGGAAAGACTGATTTGCATATGGCTGGGTCCAAACTGGGGTGGCATGGTGAGCAAAATAACTATGGATTAAACCCAGATCTGTGACTGGGGGCAAGTGTTTGAAAAGTTTCAGCACTCCATCCAGCATCCTTTTGTGCCGCATGCCACGGACAAGGGGAGTGCATGGGCCCCCCTGTGGCTCCCTGCACTTGTTCTCCGCCAGCCTTTTTTATGGCAGTTGAACCGCCATAAAAAGGCTTGAGGAGAACTAGCTTGTAATCAGCAGAGCGGTGCTGCCTTTAGCGCCACCATGGCTGATTACAACCTGCACTGCCATCAGCCCCTCAGGATCTGAGATCCTGGCAGGGACGGCAGTAGGTTGGCAGGTGTGCCCACCAACCTCGTAATGTGGCCATCAGAATGCACAGCCGCGGCGGGCCGACAGTCACCGTGAGTCTGGCAGTCTTCGGACTACCAGCCTCGTATTCAAGCCCTGAGTCCTGACTGGACTGCATGAGTGTGAGAGATGGTAATGAATTTGAGTCAAATGCACAGACTTTTTATGCTTAAAGCAGTCTAATATAACTGTACACACAGTGCATGGGAAGACCCTACGGACCATATTTATACTTTTTTTGCACCGCATTTGTGCCATTTTTTTGATGCAAAAGCGACGCAAGCTTACAAAATAGAATTGTATTTTGTAAGTTTGCACTGCTTTTGCATCAGAAAATGGCACAAATGTGGTGCAAAAAAAGTATAAATATGGGCCTACATAACCTACATTATATCCCCATAACATTAAATATGTGCTTTATAGCAATTACTGCATAAAAACAAAATGTTTTGGAAACACTGAAAAAACTGTTTTTGTCTATTTTGTGGGTTAAGCAGCTGAATAAACATGGATAAGCAATGATTTCAAAAGGTTTGTAAACCACTGATAAAACACAACCAAACATAGGACAGCATGCATACGCCCTACTGTAACTATAAAAGTTGATATGTCACTGTCTATATTTAACTAGAGAAAATTCTGTTTTAAAATGTTATCCCTTCATCTGGGATAACAATTCAATAATAACCATCTCATTGGCCACCCTGATATTGAACAGAAAACCTTAGGAACGAGCTAGAGATTTGTATCTGTACACTGGAACTTGTCCCCTATAGTCCTATTTAAAGTAAACATGTGGACCCCATTGCTACTAGGTGTTTCTCTGGCAAATGCAGTGGAGATGCTTCAATACAGACAGGATTCTGAGCCTATATTTAAATAACTTTTCCTTTATTGAGTTGTTATAGAGCTCTCCAAAATTGCACTTAGGCGTAAGCTTTGTGTAATTATTAAGGATCAACAATCCATGACTACGCCTAGCTTGGGCGATCCTGTCCTCCAAGAGTGACAGGGTTTTAGTGTTTGATTTTGTCATTCTTTAAAATTCCACCATACTCAATGGTAGATCCCATGCTGAGGAAAAGCCCTGATTAGTTGTGGCTAATTTAATGTTAAATAGGCTCTTACTTGTGAATGGGCCCTGCCTTGTATGTCAAGCCAAAGGTGGTGAGTTAAAGAGTCCTCGCTCACTAATTTAAAGTTGTTGCAGCAGTTCACAAAAGCAGCCAGGGATTGTTTATCAAGACCAAATTCAAGTCTAATATGGGCAGGAGACATGTATGTTGGTATTTTAAAGATGATCCTATAAATGTTCAATATTATTTTTATTCAGAGTGATACTCTCCCAACCTCTCAAGGATTCACTCCCATATATATGGGTAGATTGTAGTGGCAGTGTTATATTTGGACATTTCAGTTTTCTATGCAAAGCTCCCAAACCTGCAATGAGAGTGTTACCTTTCCTTTTGATATCTTCCAATTGTTTGCAGAGCATTCCGTTAGCATTAAAAAACACACCTAGGTACTTATACTCATTGATGGATTCTAACTTATCTCTACCTAGATGCCAGGTATGATGTTTGTTTTTTTGTTTATGGTTAGGGTTTTGGTCTTTTTCATGTTTATTATCAACCCATTATCTCAGAATAAGCTAGAGTTGCATCCAGAAGCTGTTGTAAGCCCACTTTTGTTCTACTGATTAGCACAAAAACATAAGCGTAAAGTAAGTTGGAAAGTTAGATTCCTCCAAATTTTGGGGCATGATTGTTGCTCTTATTTAGTGCTGATAGAAGATCAGACAGGAACAAATTGAAGCGGGTGGGCACAAACATGCAGCTTTGCTTTAGACCATGCGTTGTTTTATTAGCATTAGACAGGTGGGAACCACCCCTCAATTTTACCCGGCTCCGCATGTTGTTGTGGAGCCTCTGTATTGCTCTTAGCAGTCCCAAAGGAATATTCAATTTTTCTAGATTGTGCCATAGCTTCTCCCTATCCGCCCTGTCAAAAGGAGCTTTATAGTCTATGAAGCATAGATCCATTGTTTTTTTTGTAAGTGATTTCAACGTCAGTAAGCAGGGAGAAGACTATGATGTTGGTTGCTGTTCCATTGCTTTTGGTAAAGCCCATTTTATTCAGTGGCTTTATTGCTTTATCTGTGGCCCAACGACAGAAGTGTTTCCAGTAAGGCACCAGCATAATATTTGGCCTTATTATCCATTAGGGCCACCAGGTGGTTGCTTCCTGTATTGCTTTTCTCTCCTTATTTAGTGGTAAGATTATAGAGCTATTCCATGAAGTGGAGATATTGTTACTGCATAAGGTGTAACCTAAGAGTGGGAATATTTGGTCTACCCAAAAAGTGGGCTCTTCTTTATAGATTGCAAGGGGAATCCCATTTGGTCTGGGCAACTTCTGGTCATCCCTTAGATAATTGTCTTTGCCCGTCACCCCGAAAAATGTACTATTGCAAGAACCTACAGGGCTGTGACTCATATTTCGACGGGTGTCAGCAAGGGACTACTTATTTTGTTTACTCAATTCAAGCAGATTACCTGGAGGGAAATCTTTGTCCTCAAAGGTATTATTTTGAAGATCCTCAGCAGAGAGGTAATATTTCTGTTTACTTCACTCAGACTGATTGAGCACTGGGAGGTCTCTTCCTGTGTGGTTTATACCCCATTTTAAAATGCTTTGTAAGAAAGTTTACCCATGTGGATTCTGGGATGTTTGACTTTGTCACTCTGGATGAAGATCTATTAAAATAATTCACCATCCACCAGAAGAAGGTCAAGTTCTTCCTTTTAATGTCCCACAGCAGTTTCCCAAAAAGTTGTCATTTTGATGCCTTGCCAGTTCCAGTTTTTTCAGCCTATCTTTTCTTTCTTAAGTTCAAGATGTGTCACTCGCAAATATTGTGTCAACAATATCAAGCATAAAATATTGAGATGGTGAGTTTCCATAGGTAAGTATAAACTTACTTTACTTAATCCCACATATGCATGCTTAGACAATATATAGATTGTCAAGGTACATAGATGTGAGTTAAGAATAGGACATCTATATATGTACCTATATGAACTTACCTTCTCAATATTTATGTCCTCAATTTTTTGACATAATATCCTGGTACCACAGTATTTCTGCTGTTGATGTTTTTAACATAAAACCCTGCAGCCAATAGCCTTTTTTCAGGCTGTAGATAATGGGAGCACATATCTCCTTCTAACAGCCGTCTGCTCTCTCTAACAATTGTTCATATGGCAGCCTTCTTTCTCCCTCTACGATTGCTGGCCTCTAACGTTTGCTGGTATAGTACTTTTCTTTCTTTAAGATCTACAAATCTGTGTTTTCTTCACTATCTCCACTGATAAAAGCGTTTCTGTCGTGGCTGGTAATCTTTAGAATTCTCTTCTGCTATGCCTGTGGATTCAACCCTCCATTACAATTTTCGGAAAGCAGCTAAAGCTGCTAAACCAATAATATATACTGTTCTTCCATTTCTTGATTTTCCTTTGAGTCTTAGCACCAAGAAGTTCTACTCTTCTGTGCACTCTACAAGTATAGGTGCAGATTTAAGGAAAGTGGCGCCTACTGCCACCATTTGTGCGCCGTATCTAAGTTACAGCTCATGCGCAGGATAGGGGGCAATAGCATCAACATTTTTGATGCTATTGCTGTACTGTTCAGGGTTAACGACAAAATGTTAGCGCTAACCCTGAACAGTGTATAGGAGCCCATTTTAAACAATGGTATGCCCCCTTTTAATGCTTGCTCTGAGCAGGCATCAAAAGTGCCGAAAAAATTATGCAAAGAAATCTCTTAGATTTCTTTGCACCATTTTTTTCTGCTCCCCCCTAACGGGGAACACCCCCTTTGCATACATTATGCATGGCGCCACTTTGTAAAATGGCATGGGGAAAAGGCCACCTTAGCATTAAAAAACTGACCCTAAGGAGGCGCTAAAGTGGTGGTAGGCCCCCTTAAATCCGGGCCATTGTATATGATACAATCTAAATAAGCTTAATATCGCCTAATGCTACTTCCATTAAATCTCTTTTGTGACATTGGTTTAGTTGCCCAAACATAAATTACATTTTTTGTGAATTGCAGTAAGGTCCCAGCGAAACAGCTGACCTCATTATCCATTAGACTCACCAGGAGGTAGTTTCTGGGATTGCTTTCATCTCCTCCTTTATATATTGGTGAGATTATAGAGCTGTTCCATGAAGTGGTGATATTATTTCTGCATGGGATATAATTGAAGAGAGTGGATAATTGGTCTGCCCAAAAAGTGGGTTTTGTCTTATAGATTGTAGGGTTAATCCCATTTGAGCCCGGGCCCCTTCTCGACACCCCTTAGATAGTTGCCTTTGAATGTAACCCGGAATTATGAAAAATGTTCTATTGCAAGACTGTACAAGGCTGTGAATCACATTTCGATGGGCTTTAGCAAAGGGATTTTTGTGATTGTGATTATGATTTGCTCATTGGTTTATATTCTTCATATGGAGACTTAGGTACACATTGAATTATGCACACACACTAAACCTACCTTTTGTAGAGCTGACTTTCATGCACAGAAGCAGTAGGAACACAATACCGACAATTTGAGAGGCTTTCATGCTGTGAAAATAAAAGTTAAAGTTTGTATCACAAAGTTAAGTATGTATCAGAAACAGGCCAGCTAGGAATGCATCTGGTTATCTGTAAACTGGTAAACTCACTGCATGCAGTTTCAAATCACAGACTCACAGTTATAGTGCTGGAAGCAACCCTCTGAATGGTAATCTTGTATGTTCTTCTTGACATGTTGCAAGAAACTTTGTTGTACTGAAGTACTAGGGCCTGCTGGCTTATTGTACCCCCTGCCTTTGTTCAGGGTCCATCACCATACTAATTATTGGATCCTCCTAGATCAAAGGGGCCTTTTAATGAAAGCATTTTTGAATATTCAAAGTAGGTCTTGCGTAGTACTCTTTTACATACTCACAAATGCTGTTCACTAACGGACATTATCTTCTACAATGTGGGGAAGAAAGGGGAGGGGCATACACATTTTAAAAGACATCTACAAAAGGGCCTGATACTATTCACTAACGTTACACCACATCTACTCCAGTAGTATAACAACTCAAACAGACTGAAATCTACACCAATCAAGCCTTTGAGTAAGCCACAGACCACACATGGTCACTCCCACATACTGCAAAGTAATCCCATGCAAATCAATAGAGGCAAGGAATAAGACTACCGACATGCAAGGACAAAAATAGAAGGCAGACATAGTAAAGAGTAAATACATATCAATAAGCTACATTCCCTTTTAACACAACTGCTAATGCAAAATCATCCTCCACTATATCTATCTGGAAACATATCTTACTTTACATATTTATATGGCACATTTACATAGAACTATGAAGTAGAGGTAGAATTATTCTCCACCCTCTTCTACATTGGTGGAGAACTATGCACTTGAAGAGGAGTTTCCCTCCAAACTCAACAAAGAAGAAGCTGCACACAGGAACAGGAAGTAAGGTTATTTCTGAGCCATACTTGGAACAGAGAAGAATCCGCCTCCATCCTGATGCACCTTCAATTTCAAAATGTCTGGGGAGCGATGTGAGGGCTCACAGCTTCTCTCTAGAAGAATTAGAGGTCATTGCGGAAGGCGTACTCCAAAAATGCCTTCAGCTTTATGGATAACAGGGCTTCTAGCTGAGCAATGCACCATATGGACATCTGAACAGAGATCACTAGGTACTCCAATACAATGGGAGTACACAGCTGTCAAGCCAAGGAGGTACACAAGCATTGGGGGGGGCGTTGATGCTGTGCACAGCAAAATGCACAGGATGTACTGAAGATATGCTTGATGCGCTGGGGGGATGGTGCCAGCACCATGCTAGAACCCCAGGCTCCGTTCATTGCACGAGGTTCGTTAGAACAGTAGGGCCAAACCTTCACACTTAGAGGGAGGTTCATGAGCAGCAGCACTGCATTACGTGACTGTAGATAGAAACTCTGCTTGGAAGCATTGCTGGATCATATCAATATTTTCTGTATTCCATGGTATCATGCAACATGTGTAATTTACAGTATGCGGGCAATATAACTGTTGTCTTGATTTGTTAATTTTTCTATAATACATGCATTAAATGTAGAGGTATCATACATTAGCACACAAGAATTTCATCCTGATAATTATTTTTTAGCATTCTGAAGGATGATCATGTCACCATGGCCATATGTCCTTACCATGGAACTTTCTATTGATATTAACCATTCATGCCACACCTACAAGTCATCACATGTAACTCTCTGAATCATTCTTCCCTTGCTGTAAACCATCATGATGTGAATGTGAATTGGCAGCAGATGAGTAAGTCAAGCTATCTCTTGTGCAAAGCTCCCATTTGTTTATGTTGAGTCTGTGCTACACCTGCACATCTGCACCTTTGTTGACAGTAGTCACCCACTAATTAAAGACACATGCGAAAATATCAACCTTGCATGGGACACATTGTCACATTTTGCCTACATGACTATTACAATAATAATAATAAAATAAATTGTTCTATACATGAATCAGTGGGCATATGCACACATAGTTTCTTGCTTTCTTGTACTTCCTTTTTAGAGGACAGCCAAGAAGGAAGTGGGGAACAACAGGATCATGGGCAAAGAATGAGAAAGGCCTAGGCCACTAGTTGTGGCATTGTCTAATATCACCAAGAAGATGAGGACACACAAAGTTTGAGTGCAACCTCCCATAGTGTGACATAAATGACAAGTCAAAAGACTCCAGGAAGAGGCTGATGACACAACGGAGTAGGTTGATTGATTCAGACACTGCCTTTCAGGTGGAGAGAGATTGTAGGAATACTCACTGCCAGAAACAAGAATCAACAGTGGTGTTCCAGGGACAGACCCATCCATCATCTTGACTTGAAGCCGCTTCATTTTCAAGTAAAGAAGCCCTGACAACACTGGGGAGTGCATCTGCACCCCCTGTATCCTCTCCACTCTCAAATAATGCCTGACAAGAAGAATAGCAGCTGACAGTGAGATCCAGACACCATTGTGCCCCGGACTCCTCTGATCCCTCTTGTCTGGCAATACCCACTAGTTACGTTAACATAGCTTTTAGGGAGGCCATCAGGGAGCTGCAAGTTAGGTAGCTGGTGATCTGTGAAGGTCTTGAAACCATGATGAGAGCAGTCAAGGCCGTCTAGGATCGCAACATCTTGTGCCTTCTGGACTTCAGCCATCACTGGCTATACCCTGATCCACTCCTCCCCTGCTTTTGTCAACCCCTCAGCCCCCCAAACTACCCCGATGTATGGTACAGCTAAAAAAGATGTTAGGTACTGCTCTACAACATGCAATGCCTGCGCCTAAGGAGGAGATTCAAGTGGTCCTACTCTCTGACTCTGAAGAACACCAGAAAATTTCGACCTAAAACACAGGACAGCGTCTGGGTTGGGAGAATGACTTTTGATTTATTTTAGACCTGTTGGGTTATAATGTGAAAATGAACATTATGTTGGGACCATTATAATATTTGTTAGTGCTATTGTTTTGAATATTTTTCTTTATTTTCATCACTGGGCGTTGCATATAGATTCTTCTCCTATTCCTAATCTGTTTTTCTATGTTGCCCACCACCCTCCAAGTTGTTTATCTCCTCTCTGACTCAGGCTTTATTTTAGTTATTTCTCCCCTTGGAAGGATAATTGATGTGTTTACATCATGGCCAACCACAACCCTAGAATCAGATCCTGATGTATGGTTCTCTACTGTCCTTCCCCTCCAAGTTCATCCATTCCCCCCTTCGACTCAAGCTCAATTTTGGTTATTTCTCCCTCTCTGAAGGACACTTGACATGTGTACACCATCCCCAGAACCCCTAACCAATTTAATTTTTTTCATTCGATTTAAATATTTATTTTTCAAATCTTATTTAGATGTTTTGGGGCTCTGTCCAGCAGATCTTGGCATGCCTAAAGTCAGACATCTGTGTTTTGAACCTGGCAAATCGTGCAACACAATGCATGCTATTACTCGCATACATCCCCTTTTCAAACCTATCCACAAATGAGATGATTCACAAGTGGAAGGTAGGTCAATTAGTGTTTATTTTAGTATGTTTAAAAATAAGTTTTCAATACATATTCAATGGGGTGAATGGTTAATACAGAACTCGAGACGTGTTATGTGAGGACGGGTCAATGATTGGTCAGTAAAGTCACCATGGGAGTGGTGGATGCTGTTCATGCTGAAGGGAACTCGAAGGGGACATCAGTGTGTCAGGATACTCAATACTGGGTTCACAATGGTTTGATGGACAGGTTGTGGACTAGTAGCATGTGGAATGGTGGAGGTGGGTGGAACCTGCAGGTGATTGTTGACGTCTAGTTGCCTGACACAAAGGACTACCTCCTGTAAATGCTCTTTGGCCTTCTCTAGTATGTCTCAAACAGCATGTTGTTGTCAGGAATCAGTCTCAGACTTGGAGATCTACAGGGGTCAGGCCTACAGAAATACATTCACAGTCATTTAGGACATTTTTATCCAGGGTCCTAATAAAATGCAGCAGAGTCACACACATACACAGGCTCTGGACAATGGGTAGATGGAAACTGGGAAAGCCCTCTAAGACAGGGGCTGCTAAGCTCAGACCTGAAGGGTAAGCTGTTGGTTTTACGTCCAGGCTACAGGAGGCAGTTTTAAAGACAGCAAGCATGGAGAAATATGCTTGACAACAGCCGCTGTTGGGTTTTATCTGCTTTCGACTCAGTTCGCACCCATTTGGTCTGCAAACACATTTGATGTGTTTTTTCTTCTCACCCTTCACTCAGTGGTTAGGTTCCTTTTAGGCACAGCTCTACCAGTTTTCCCTTCTCTGTTCCACTGCAGTTTCGTAATATTTGTTAGTTGGCATCCCTCCATTATTTGGTGATTACATACCAAAACGTCTACGACTGAAGATCCATTGGTCCTATGCTTCTGGACATTTCGGTTCGGTTTCGGTCCTTATGAAAGGGGGCTCGTTGCAAAGCTTCCAGTACTTGCAGCTTTAGAGAGATTCAGCCTTGTTTCTAATCTGTTGTGTACTTTCTCTATAGAAACCCGAAGGACTAACGAGACTTGGTGAATTCCTAAAAACTGGTGAGCCTCCTTTACATCAATACCTCGCTCCTCTCTCTCACACACGCATACTTTCCCCGGGGTGTTCAGGTGTGCCAATTATCATGCAGAGTGAGCTGTTTTATGAAGAAAAACGGATTGCCTCCACTTTAGAGAAACTACAACCAGTCTCGAGTTCTGACAACTAGGATCTCTGGATGTCTCTTATGATTTCTCTCACTCTCTTTGCACAGCTTTGACTACTGCTTCATTCAGGTCTGTGGTCTCTTCCTTCTCACCTCACTATTATTACCTTCCGAGCTTCTCATCTTATATATCAAGGGTTGTCTACATGCGTCGCAAGTACTCTCTCTGTCCTGTGAGCATTTTGGCGAAGAGTAAAAATTGTAGATTGGTAATTGTGACTATAGGGGATTGTTTTCACCACAGAGTTTAGAGCTTCGCCCTAAAGGAGGAACCGACGCTCCTGAACCCCCAAAATGACAATTTAGTTAGTGGACAACTTCACTTATTATTTGATTTTTCAACTTTTCTTTTTAGTATTCGGGTTAAAAAAATCTGTAAAGTGTGTTAGAGAAGGAATGACATATTTACAAACAAACATTTTCTACACCAGTCCTGCACTTACCTGCTATGAAGAATGAAAGCCTCTCTTCAGTATTCTTTGCTGGACCTATTTGGTTCTGGGAAGTGGCTGAGAAACTCGCTTTTTAAATAAGCTCTGCCTGCTGGTGTTTGCTGACGGCGTCCTCCAGTTTTGCTCAATCTCTTTAAAAATCGATGTAGTTGGCACCATCCAGAGGACAACTATTCCAACCTGGAGGTCATCCCATTCGGAAGCGGGAGGGAAGGGTAAGGTCCAGTGGAGTATTCCATGGGCTTTGGTTGTGATATACAATGCCCACGGTCACCTACACACCAGACAGTTCAATACGTGCTTTCTCCCACCAAACCCAGCTCACCGGTTAAAGTTGGGGTTATGTGTATTCCCACTGAGTAAAATAAAAGCATATTTCTCAAACTGGTAGCAAAGGCACTGAATTGAATAGGGTCATTAACGGAGCTTACAGCCTTAGAGATGTGTTTATTAGCAGCTCTCTGTAAAGCACGTGGCACAGACAGGGGTGTCAAAACAATGAATAAAGGGGCATAGATGTATGCCTATGTTTATAAGACAGTAAAATACAGATACATTCTGCTAGTCAATGGGCAAATAGATACAGATATGGGCGGACAGCGACACAAACAAATGAATGCTACATAGAAACTGTTTAACACACAATTATAGAAGTGTTTGAGAGTAAATGAAGGTAGGATACCACCACCCGACCGCAACAACAGACGCAGGACACCTGTATCTGTGGTGTGGGAGAAGCCCAAAAGTGGTCTTTCCCCTATTTATTTATACCCTCGCCTGCCCTGGAGGATTTGATGCAGTACATCTGGGTCAGGGTTCCCACGTAGTGGCTGGGTGACTCACTACATCCCCTTCCCACTTTACTCTGAGTCACAGGACCTCAGCTTACCCACAAATTCCAAAGGTGTTTGACTTGGTCAACGATTGGGACGTAGATTATAACACAAGCTTCTGTGGATGTCCACCAGCTCTTCCTCTCCCTGGTCGCCCAGTGGCTGACTTCTATACCCTTCTTAAACCACTGCTTGCTCTGTCCCTGGTAGGATGTGGGGATGCTCAACATCTTCATCTGTCCCATCGCATTCACTTTGATTACTGCTCTTCTCACTGGCATTTCTGGTGGGTGCTTCCACTTTCTTGAACCATGACATGTTTCTGGTCACTGTTTCCTTCCCTTGACATGCTGTCACCAATGTGACTTCCACAGGCGTCACCTTCCACTTGCCTGTTTGATAAGGGGTGTGGAACTTTCAACCTGGTTGACGCCCCTTCAGGAGCACAAGATCTCCCAGTGTGAGAACCTGCAATGGGCTCTCCGCCTCCAACTCGTCCTTTTTCCTTATTTTGCTTCCTCCAAGCTTGCATGCTTTTGGGGTCATAGACAGGAGGTTCCCATTTGGGCTACTGGGATGTTGTCTTGTCAGTGTTCCTTCATCATCAGGACCCAGGGAGAGCATCTCATGGTGCAGTGAGGAGTTCCCTGGTATTCTCACAAGAACCGGTTGAAGACAATCTCTGGGTTTATACCTTCAAGAACAGCAATTCATAACTGCTTATTCATCGTCCGCATGAAACACTCCATGTCTTAATTTGCCTGCAGACCCTGTGGGGCAAATGCATCAATGTCTTATACCGATATGTTGTAGGATCTCTCTAAAATTCGGATTCTTGAAACAGTGGGCCATTGTCTGTCTTTGTCTCCTCTAGAACTCCAACAGTGCCAGTAACATTACAGATCAGGATTCACATTGTGAAATGCAGTTGACTCGATTAATTCCACAATAGAATAGTTGGAATGGCTATCCACTATTACCATGATTATACAGCCATCAGGAACATTTCAAAAGTGAAGACTAACCTTCCATGGAGTGTCACTTCTCTGATCAACAGTGCTGGTGGTTCAGGGCTGCTGGTCACTTGTACGCCTCAGACTTCAGTACCAGCTCAACGACTACTGCTTCCAATATACACTTTCTCTCGGAGGTGGCTCTTGGTCTTGGCAGCTAGTTGTTGCCATCAATGAGCCAGCCCTGACACAGAGCATACTGGTTCCGCAGGGACAACTATGCAGCACCTTCTCAGCACAAGGCCTTCTGGAGTAGAGCAAAACTCATCCATGTCTGGGCGGCTGCCCCACTGAAATGCATCTTGCACAAACATAATGTAAGTCACTCTCTGGA
This sequence comes from Pleurodeles waltl, assembly GCF_031143425.1. Taxonomy (NCBI): domain Eukaryota; kingdom Metazoa; phylum Chordata; class Amphibia; order Caudata; family Salamandridae; genus Pleurodeles; species Pleurodeles waltl. Next base: position 788,299,628 of record NC_090442.1, on the reverse strand, counting down.
GTTTGTATTTGACTTTCAGCAACACAGCACCACTATCAGTTGCCTGATTGATTTCTTGGATGTCAACACTTTAGGACATGCTTCTTGTGTCAAAAGCCTTAGGTACTCTTCAGCAGGCCCACCCTTTTGAGTTGTTGCTCTCTCCTCTGCTGGTGGGTGTCGGGAGAGGAGATCAGCTGGGTTCCGGGAGCCATGCCTGTATACCACCTCAAAGTGATACTGCTGTAGTTATATCACCCATTTCTCAATTCTGGAACTTGGGTGAGGCACAATGCCTTTGAAAGGATGGATTAACAGTTACTGGCCTATTATTATACAGAAAGGCCGTCCAAAGAGATGTAGATGAAAGTGTTCATATGACAATTTGATGGTCAGTGCTTCTCACTCTATCTGAGCATACTTGGACTCCAACGATGTAGGTGCCCTACTGGCAAAAGCCAGAGGTGTCTATCGGCCTGAATACAACTCTTGCATCAGGACTGCTCCCAGCCTACCGGGTTGGCATCCACAAGGAGCTCCATCCAGTGATTCAGATCAGACTAGGCCATTGTTGTCTTACTGAGAAGCACTGACTTGACCCATTCTCGTCAGAGCTGGAAGGGGTTCTGCAATGGTCGCAAGGTTGGGGAAGAATCTACCACAGTAAGTTGCCATCCCAAGCAAACTGCAGACTTCTGTGATGTTGCGTGGTGCAGGGGCCCAGAGTATGGCTTGAGACTTTCTGAGGTCAACTTGGATGCCATCCTTAGTAAATACGTATCCAAAGAATTATATATGTGCCTCGAAGAATGAGCACTTCTTGCAATAAAAGGTAAGGCTGTGACCACTTAGCCGTTTCAGAGCAGCCTTGAATCAATGGTGGTGGTCTGTGGCTGTCGTGGAGTACATGGGAATGTAATCACTGACGTTCATTATGTCTAGAAGGCAGGATAGGACCTCACAGATGGCGTTTGGAATGCTTTATCCCAAAGCTAAGACTCTTGTATCATCACAGACCAAGATGTGTCGAAAAGGTTGTGAAGTACCTGGCACCATTTTGGTCTGTCATGATATCAACCATTGTTGGTGTGATGTGCCTCTGCTGTTTGATGGCCTTGTTTGGGAGGTGCATATAAACTGAGATGCGGATTATGCCTGGTTAGCTTGGGTCTCTCTGCGATGTCAATGGGAGACACCCATGTGGTGGGTCCACAGACCTTTAGGATGACATCTAGTCTCTCCAGTTTGTACAACTCCTGCTCGATGAGTGGTCGCAGGTGAAAAGGTACCTTATGGTGGCTTAAGGGCATTGGCGTTATGGACTTATCTACGTGCAGTTTTATAAAGGGTGTGCAGAAGCATCTTAACCCTTGACACAGACTTGGCGACTGATTGATTAAATCCTCCACTTTGAACTGTTAGACATTCCTGACAAAGGATACCAATCCAGGTTCTCTGCCTTGTGGCATCTGATGAGGGTCTCGGCTTCCCCTTAAATTACATAGAACTTTGCTGGGACTCCTTCCCATAGGACCACACCCATACATCCATGGTCTTTTTAAATGGTAGGGGTGTCCACCTGTAGGTTTAGTTTTTGATCAACGAGGGCACAAGCAGCAGCCTGGGGCGGAGGTGACAGTACTGATGATAGTACATCACCTACACAGATGCACTTGTATCTATAAGAGCCTTTGTGGTCATGCCAGCTATATCCACTGTGCATGTAGGCTGCAGCCATCTGTGCATTTTGAGGTGATCTGTGAATGACATCAGAAATAAGTCTCTCTCAGGGGCCAAGTCATCTTGGGGTCACTCAGCCACTTGCATTGTGTTGCAGAGCCCTGATTCCCAGCCTCTGTCATGTTTAGCTGCCCAGCTGGCTTCATTAATGGTGTATGCCACCTTGTTCCTCGGCTCTGCGGTTCACCTCTGCACACCTTGACAAAGTGATTGAGTTTTCCACTCTTGGACCACATTTTGCCTATGGCTGGACAGTTCTCCAGTGGGTGATAATCTCTCTCACAGTTCCTGCACCATCCTGTGGACACAGGTGTCATTCGGTTGGTTCTTGATTTGGAGGTTACTGCAGCCACTCTTTCCATCTTGACATTGAGCAACTTGCCGCTACCCTTGATGTGTGTCAATGTCATGTCCATTTAAGCTTCCGGTGCTGCGAAAGGTCACATGATTGTGCTAACACTTGGATGTCACCCAGGTTGATGCTGGGTTGCATCAGTGTCAGGCCAAGTTAGATATGGCATCTAAGGTGTGGTTTTCCCTGGCTTTTGCCTCTGCTTCCTTTATTTCTGACTGTGTGCTTGGCTTCGTTTTTACTGGTTTTTGGTACTCTGTGCCCTCTACCACTGCCTCCCAATGCTAAAGTGCAAGTGCTCCCTTTATAAATTGGGACTATGATTGGTTATCCCTCATTGTAAGTGCACTACAGGTGTTGAGGGCCTGTAAATCAAATACTACTAGTGGGCCTGCAGCACTGATTTTGCCACCCACATGAGTAGCCCTGTAAACATGATTCAGACCTGCCACTGCAGTGTCTGCATGTACAGATTTTCACTGCCTATTCGACCTGGCAAGTGTACCCACTACCAAGAAGGACGCCCTACTCACTAGATATGGTCTCACTCCACAGCCGTACAAGGAGAGATTCAGGTCTTACAAAAAGGGGGATTCTCAAACTTGATTGGAATGTGTTTATTCTTTTTACAGGGCACTGGATGGATGGGTGAAGGGCAACAAGGTAACAACTTATGAGGGGCTGTACAATCTAATTGCATGGGAGCACTTTTATAGTCTTTTTTTCCAGAGCTGCGCCAGCACCTGATTGACAGAAAGCTGATTCCAAGAAGCTTGCCCAGGAGGCGGACCGGTGGAAAAGTAATAGGGTGGGCAGGGTCCCCATCAGAAGAAGTGGGGGGTAAGGGAAAACAGTGGGAGTTCTCTAAATGGCCCCAAACTAGTTTGCAGGGTATGGATTCCCATCCCTTAGGTGAGAAGAAGACATGGATCTCTACTGAGAAGCCTTTAGAGAGGGGTCCCCATAAGTGTTATGCATGTAATCAGGAGGGTCACATGAGGAGGACCTCTGTGCCTGAGAACACTAAGAAATACAGGCAGTGGGTGATTATCAATGGACAGAGGGTCAAGGCTCTGAGAGGCACTGGAGCCAGTGTGGCTACTGTCAGGTGTTACCTGGTGTCTGAAGAGCAAGTGATTCCCAATGTGCTTCACCAAGTAGTTGCTGTAGATAACTCAGAGTGCCTGTGCCAGGTGGTGCAGGATCCCTTTCAATGGGGGTTGGGGGTAGGAGGTCTCAGGTTTCTTGAGGATCTATGTGAATCCAGATTCTGCATGTTGATTGTCTGCTAGGCTACAACTTGGTGGATTCCCCTTGGAGTGATATGGAATGCTTGGAGATGTTGGGTCTGCCTGGGTGGACAATGGCAGCCAGTCAGGGTGATCAGGAAGCCCTGGAGCCTGAAAGAGTGGCCCAGGTGCCTGCCAGGAAGAGGAAGGGTAAGGGGCACGGGAAACCCGCCCCAGACGTTCCCACAGTCCAGGAGGAGGCTGAACTTGAGGGGAATGCCCTAGAGCCTACAGGGGAACAAGTGGCTGAACTGGGGGATGTGCCTGAGCTGACCCATTAGCAGCAGGAAGGGGATCCCAGCAGGGAAGAGGGCAGAAGTGATGCCCTTCTCTTGAGGGTCTGTGGCGGGCTGCAGACCAAGCATCTGGCAAGAAGTCTGGAAATACACTGGTTTTCCTGAGAGGATGGCCTCTTGTATAGTGAGCCTAAGGTTGCTGAGCCTGGGTAACCCGTGTGCTGGTGGTACCCGAGATCTACAGAACCTTCCTACTGGAGCTGCCTTATGATGTGCCTTTGGCAGGACAAAACTATTGAGAGGATTGCCACCCACTTTTACTGGCCGCAAATGTGCAGGTACTCTGACACCTGTTGTAGGCCTTGCCAGACTTGCCAGGCGAGTGGCAAGAGTGAGGGGAGATGCAAGACTCCCCTCCAACAATTCCTTGTTGCCAGCACCCCTTTTGAGTGGGTGGGAATTGACATTGTGGGGCCTCTGGGCCCTAAGATAGCCATGGGTAACAGGTTTATCCTGGTCTTGGTGGACCATGCCACCTGGTACTCTGAGGTCAGTGACAGCCCCTGTGGTGGTCCGAGCGTTGATGGGGATTTTTACCTGCATGGGGTTTTCCAAGGAGATGGTATCTGACCGGGTACCAACTTCATATCTACCTATATGAAGTCTCTGTGGAAGGAGTGTGGGGTAACCTACAAGTTCACCGCTCCTTACCACCCCCAAAAGGTGGGTTTGTTGAAATGTTCAACCGCACCCTGAAAGGCATGATTATAGGTCTGTCAGAACCCATGAGGCATAAGTGGGACATCCTCTTGCCATGCCTTCTCTTTGCATACAGGAAGGTACCACAAAAGGACTTGGTTTTCACCCCTGTGAGCTGCTGTATGGGCACCCTGTGAGAGGACCTCTAAGTCTGGTGAAGGAGTGCTGGGAGAAAGCTACCAGTAGGTCCCCAGAACATATATAGCTTAGAAACTAGACTCCCAGCTTCAGGAAAATCGCTCAGGTGAACCTAGAAGCCAGCCAGGAGGACATGAAATGGTGGTAAGACCAGAATGCCACTCTGGTTGAGTTTTAGACTGGCCACAAAGTGTGGGTCATGGCCCAGTGGCGCCTTGTGCTCTCCAGAATAAGTGGACTGGGCCTTTTGAGGTGGTAGATCACAAGAGTAATGTCACCTATCTGGTAAACTTGCAGACTCCAAGGAACCCTTTGAGGGTCCTACATGTGAACCGCCTCATACCACATTTTGAGAGGTCTGAACTGACCAGCTCTTGGCAACAGATGATGGAATGGAGGAGGAGAGTGAGCTTCTTTCTGACCTCCTACCTGCCCAAGACAAAGATGGGTCTGTGGAGGGTATGATCCTCTCCCCTACACTGACCCTGGAACACCAGAGGGACTGTCACCAGTTACTGGGACAGTTTGCCTCTCTGTTTTCCTTGACCTCACGGGTCACTCATTTGTGTACACATGATGTGGACACTGGGGACAGTCCACCTGTGAAGCATAAGGTTGGAGCCAGTATCAAGGATGGGGTTTCCAAGATGCTAGCATTAGGGGTGATAGAGTTCTCTAGCAATCCTTGGTCCAGTCCAGAGGCCTTGGTTCCAAAGGCTGCTGCCCCTGGTGGAAGTCCTGAACCAAAGTTCTACATAGACTACTGTGGGCTCAACACCATCACTAAGACTAACGCATACCCAATCCCCTAGGCTGATGAGCTCATAGATCGGCTAGAAGCTGCTAAGCTCCTCAGCACGTTTGACTTGACATCTGGGTACTGGCAGATTGCCTTGACGGATGGGGCCAAAGAGAGGTCAGTATTTTTAACACCAGAGGGGCACTACCAGTTCAGGGTCATGCCCTTTTGGGTTGTAAAATGCCCTTGCAGAGGTTGGTCAACCAGATTTTGGCTGGACTGGAGGAGTTCAGTGCTGCCTACCTGGATGACATTGCAGTGTTCAACTCCAGATGGGAGGATCACCTGCATCACCTCTGCAAAGTGTTGGAGGCCTTGCAGAAGGCAGGCCTCACTATTAAGGCCAGTAAGTGCTGCATAGGGCAGGGATCTTTGGTCTACTTGGGACACCAGGGCAGGAGTGGCCAGGTGGCGCCCCTACTACCCAAAATTGATGCCATTTTGGCTTGGGAACCCTCCAAGACCCAGACAGAGGTGAGAACCTTCTTAGGTCTCACCAGTTACTGCAGAATGTTTGTCAAGGGGTATGGCACCATTGATGCCCCTTGAAGAGCTGACTTCCAGGAAGCAGCCCAAGAAAGCGATCTGGACTGAGGCTTGTCAGATCGCTTTTGATGCCCTGAAGGCAGTCATGTGCACAGCACCCGTGCTGTAGTCACCCGACTTCTCCAAGGAATTTGTTGTACAGACTGACGCTTCAGAGCATGGTGTGAGGGTTGTTCTAGCACAGTTAAATGAAGAGGGTCTGGACCAGCCAGTAGCCTTCATTAGTAGGAGGTTACTCTCCAGGGAACAGAAGTGTAGCACAATTAAGAGAGAAACACTTACTGTGGTCTGGGCACTGAAGAAACTGAGGCCTTACTTGTTTGGGACTTCTGTGTTCAGACAGACCACAGGCCTCTCAGATGCTTAATGCAGATGAGGGGCGAGAACCCAAAACTGTTGAGGTGGTCCATCTCCCTACAGGGAATGGACTTTACGGTGGAACACCGCACTGGCACAGAACACGCCAATGCTGATGGTCTGTCCAGATTCTTCTGCCTTAGTGATGAGAACTCCCATGGGGACACGTGTTAGACCTGGCATCCTTGGCAAGGTTTCCTTATGCCTCTGCTTCCTTTATTTTTGACTGTGCTGGATTACGTTTTTGTTGGTTTTGGTACTCTCTGCATTTTCTGCCTGCTGACCAGTGCTAAAGTGCTAGTGCTCCCTGTATAAATTGTGATTATGATTGGTTATCCCTGATTGGCATATTTTATTTACTAGTAGGTCCATAGTAAAGTGCACTGGAGGTTCCCAAGGTCAGTAAATCATATACTACTGGTGAGCCTGCAGGATTGATTGTGCCACCCACGTGAGCAGCTCTGTAAACATATTTCAGACCTGTGTTTGAGTGTGCATTCTTTCACTGCCAATTTGGCCTGGCAAGTGTACCCACTTGCAAGGCCCAAACCTTCCCTTTTCCTACATGTAAGTCACCCCCAAGGTAAGCCGCAGGTAGCCCCATGGGCGGGGTGCAGTGTATTTAAGAGGTAGGACCTGTACTGGTGTGTTTTACATGCTCTGATTGTGAAATACTGCCAAATTCAGTTTTCACGATTTAATATCTCTCCCATAGGTTACCATGGGGACTATTTTTAAGTATCTTTTAAGTGTGGTTTCCCATTGGGAGCAGATAGAGATCTGGAGTTTGGGGTCTCACAATTTAAAAATACGTCTTTTGGAGGTGTTGGTTTTTTAGATTGCCTGTTTGAAAATGCCACTTTTACAAATTGACCATTTTCTTGCTTAACCATTCCATGCCTCTGCCTGCCTGTGGAATCCACATCTGGGTCAGACTTACAGTTTGGCTGTTTGTGAATTCCCTCTAGACAGTGACACAAAACGAGCTGAGGTGTGTCCTTAGTCTTCCTGGGCTAGAGTGGGGAGGGAGGAGCTCACACCTGTCCCTGAAAGGGTTGTGCCTGCCCTCAAACAATGTAGTCTCCAACCCACTGGAGTATGTCTGGGGCCAGGCCTGGGCAAGGCAGCATCTTATGAACAATAGAGACCTTCCTTTGAAGTTTGTCTACTTTAAAAGCAGAAATGAGTATAAGTAGTAGACCCAAACTCCCAGATTTTTAGATCACTTCTGGATCAAGAGGAACCTCAGCCAAGGAGAAGAGCTGAAGAGCTGGAGGAGTAGTACTGCCCCTTTATTGTGTGTGCTTTGCTGGGTTGGCCTGCAGTTGCTGCTTCTGCTTTAAAGAGGATAAAGACTGGACTTTGCTGTGTATCCTGCTTGTTAAGATTCTCCAAGGGCTTGGGCTGAGCTTGCCTCCTGTTAAGAAGTCTCAGGGACATCAAAGACTTAATCTGCCAACACCTGGGCTCTCTTGATGAGACCCCCCGGACTTGCCACGTGGTGCCACATCCAATCCCTGGGCTCCTGGAAGAAGAAGCTGGCAGAACCCGAGAGACAATCCATGCACAGGAGCTGAGCGGCAGAAAAATCTATGCAGTGCCTGCACCCCAGCTAAAAAATCAATGCAGCACCGGTGAAATCGATGCATCTCCAGCCCAGCACAGATTCATTGCTGTGCGTCCAGATTTTCCACGCATTTTCCCGGGGCGTCAAAATCTTCAACATCACCGCATGGACCCAAGGCTGCTCGTTTGGAATCTGACGCATCACTTACCCGACAGAGAAAGAATCGACACACAGCCTCACTTGTGAGTAAGGAATTGACACATAGCTTGCGTTTCTGATGCATGCTCGCCCATGTGGCTTTATTTTTGACACATACCAGGTACTTTGTGCTAAAACAACGCATCTATTGATTTCTATGGATTAAGACTCCTTTTACTTTAAAATGTCCTATCTTTTCTTGTGTATGTTGGATTTTTGTTGTTTTGGTATTGTTTGATTTAGTTAAATATTGGCTATTTTTCTAAACTGGTGTGGAGTCCTTTTGTGGTGTTTTCACTGTATGACTGTATCTGTTTGTGCAAATACTTTACGCATTTCCTCTGATATAAGCCTGACTGCTTGGGCCAATCTATCAAAGGGGTGAGCGGGGGTTTTCTGAGCTGTGTATCTCCCTTACCCTGACTAGAGTGAGGGTCCCTACTTGGACAGGGTGTAAATTGACTGCAAACTAGAGACCCTATTTCTAACAGGCCATGGAGTGTCTTTCGGCTGGTTGTCTGCCATGGAAGTGCTGGCCAACTTACAAAGGTGGGGGTAGAAGCTATCAATCAATTTTTCTTTGTAATGATGTGCTTGTCTTAAGTTGAAACTCTCAAAATGCAAGTTCAATTGCGGGTCAAAATGAGCATTCAATGCCCTCACAGTTGCATCATAGTCATCATCCTCCCCAGTGTGAGCTATTGAGGATGACACAGGTTTGCCTAAAAGATCCAACAAGGCTCACTGCTGGGGATAAATGAGAGCGATCAATCGACAAGGAGGTCACGGTCTTGACTGGTTCCACAAGTCTGTCCCCTTCATGGAGGAAGGAAGGTCATCAATGTCATTTAGGTTCGAGGCTCCAGGGTGGGGAGCTCCTGAAATCAGCCACAGCACAGCAAGATTCCTTGGGGTGCCAGCAACAGAGGTCCAGATGAGGGCCCAAGGCTATTGGGTGGGCCTGCATCAGGGAGCAGTTGGCACTGCACAGGCCAGAAAGATCACAGGCGGCCACAGCATGGAGGTAGCTGTACGGACCGGCCTTGCTACTTCACACGTTGGGGGACAGCGGTTGAACTCAAGGAGCAGGGGTAACACATGGATCTTCCCCTGCAGCACCCCCCATACCAGCGGTGCCATCCCAGCTCTTCATCCATGCCCTACAGGGCCTCAGGGGCCAAACTACCTGGCCTGGGCATGCGAAGCCGCTGGCTACATTTGGAGACCACCCCCGTGGGTTTGATTGAGCTGATTCCTCTGATCGCTATCAGGTGGCCCGCTGAGCCTCGGCTCACTGGTAGCACCACCTCAGCAGCCTGGTGGGGTAGTGGAGAGGTTCACTGCTCCCCCTCACCTTGAAGCACTTTGGACCCTATCACCACGACCCGGACTGGATGCTGCTGACTGCCACTCACCACCTAGACTGGCGCGTGGTGTGCGAGCTGCCCTGGGGCACTGGGCACCTGCACGAGCTTGTGCGCCCTATGTACTAACAAACCACACACCTGGGCTGATTGGAAAGGCCCTATTTATGAACCTACTGGCAATGACCATTTAGGAAGGCACAGACTGATCCTGCAAAGGCATGCCCCATCTTGAGGCTCAGGGATTGACTCCTTGCCTCATTTTCCTGGTACACCAACCAGGTTATTGCAGGTCACTTGTGCGATGTCGAGGTCTGGCCGGTAAGAGACTACCATGTCCCACCTGGGCCATTTCCGGCAGGGCGAAGAACCATGCATACTGCGTGATCCCTGCCACGTACTCTGTATAGGCTCCCTCCCGACACTGATCCCAGCAGGGCACCGGGGGCCATAGGACAACTAGAGTGGGGAGGACTCTTCAGGGGGTGCCCTCCCCATCTAGGCCACGACTGTGGCACCCACTATAAGATGCAGCATTGTTTGCACTCTTCACTAAGCAACCATACATACGGGGTTGACTCTCTCTGCCACATGCACCATCCCACTAGTGACGGGGGGCCTCAGGGCCAAGAAGGGCTCTGGTGCTCAATTAGGGGAACTATCCCTCTAAACACAGGACACGCAGCCCACCACCTTGAGTGGTTCTGAAACCGACCATCCAACCACTGAGCACCTACAAGGGGGCTACCACGCACGGGACCCTACCGCCAACCTGCCTAGACCTCTTATCCACTAGAGAAGTTGAACTGAACTCTGTCATCTAGCAGTACCCTGGGGGAATCAGGGCCCTTTCAATCTGACACCGGTTTATTCATTTCCTCGGGGCTCATTGCCACCCCTGGATTATTAGGATACGTCCCTGCAGTGCCTCTTATGGTTGCTTCCCATGCGCTACCAGCTACTGGCCTAAGATCAACAGGCCCCGATCTGCAAGAGCCCCTACGGACTTAGACTTACCCTAGTTGAGAGTAGGAATCTGGATTTACAATGCCCACAGACAAATCCAACAGCAAACCTGCCCACCAGTTGCTATTCTCCGAGGACCTTGCCCACCAACGCTCTTGGCCTCACTAGCAACCACCACCTATCTCTGATGCAAAGAAAGCCCACACGGGCATCCAGCGAGACTCCACAATGGTTCACGTCTTGCAGGAAATCACAGCTGTGGGCAAGCACCTGAAAGGCATGGATACCAAGATATCAGAACTGGCAGCAGAGTCCCATTCCATCCGCACAGATATAGCTGGATTTTTGGATAGGGTAATGGGACTTGACCACTTCCTCTCCATGGTGGAGGACAGACTCAACCAACCATAAGACAAAGACCAGGAACTGCAATGATTGAGAGACAAGCTCACAGACCTCGAAGACAGAAGCTGCAGGGACAATGTTCACTACTTCGGGTTCCCAGAACGGGGAGAAGGCGTGGATGTCAGAACCTTTCTCAAGGATTCTTTCACTGCCCTTACCGGCCTAACATTCCACCCCCCCCCCTGCTGGAGCTTCAACTGGCTCACAGAATGAGCCCCCCAGCAAAGATGCTCTTGGGAGACCACATTCAATAATAGCCTGCTTCCTTTGGCACAAACATGTGCACAAGCTGTTAACTGTCGCACGCTCCCACGGGCCTTATGACTATGAGGGTCATGAACTGCATATAGCTACTGATTTTTCAAGCAACATGAATGAGAAGCGGAAAGCCTTTCTGTCAACACCAGGGCAGTGCGCTCTTTATTGGCAACTAGAATGCAAAAACCCAGCACTCTCAAAAACAACGTAATTTATGCATTGTTCTGATAGGTTGTTGTTTAAACTTTTGCATTGCAGAGTTCAATCCTGAAGACTTATTTTTAATGTGCTTACAAATGCTGTTCATTTGCAATGTATTGCTGCAGGCTTTCAGAGTGTGTATAGGTGTGGTCCCTTTCCAGGGCCTTCTAGAGACTTTCCCTGCAACATGCCTGGGTGTGGTTGTGGGCTGGGCCAAGACTCTATAAGAAGGAGCCAGCCCAGTTCCAAGTGGTCACTATTCAGAGGTCCCGGTGCAGAGCAGCAGCTACTTCCTGAGCTCCTGTCCCAGTGGCCTATTTGATCTTCCAGACATCTGACTTTCATTCTTCATTTGGAGATCCTTGTTCTGGGCGGTAAGACGGTGGTTGGGCTGGCCTCCCGACGCCGTTATCAAGAATTCTCATGTTCTTGGGCATAATTCTTTTATGATTTGACAGAGTACTTTGCGCATGTGAAATATGCGCTTGAGTGTTTGTGACATTTGCAGGGTGACTTGCGAATCAGCAAGACGCTCAATTAGTTTCATGATAATTTAATCTTGTTATTCATTGCATGCTACCATTTCTTGACATGTGCATGGTGGTTTACGAATCGGCAAGACGCGCAATTTGTTTTATTGTGTTTTAACTTTGTTGTTCATTGCGCGCTACCATTTCTTGACATTTACATGGTGGTTTAAGAATCGGCAAAAGACGCGCAATTCGTTTCATTGTACTTTGATCTTGTTGTTCATTGTGAGCTGTTATTTCTTGGCATTTACATTGTGCTTTACGAATCGGCAAGACGCATGATTCGTTTAATGATGATTTGACTTGGATATTCATTGCGTACTATCATTTCTTGGCATTTTACATGGTGACACTCGAATCGGCAAGACGCACGATTCTCTCCTCGAGTTTAATTCATGTTTATTGTATGCCACTATTCTAAGAAATTTATCATGTAATATTCGAGTTGACAAGTTATGTGATTTGTTTTCCTGAATCCATATTGTGTTATTCATGGTGCACATTCCTTTTATGGTGTTTACTATATATATATATATCTGCATATATATATATAAATCTACAATATGCGCAATTTGTGTTGAAACGTTTTAAGAGTACACAGAAGATCAGAGTTTCTAGATGCAATATTGTATGGTTCTAGTATGCATTCTCAAAAAAGGATTTATATGGCTGGTTTAAAATTTTGTCAGAATGTTTTTCTGATTCTCATGTAAAGGAAAGTACTTGCATAAGAAAAGTTTTCATTTAATCCATCTTGATTCCCTTACAGGTATCCGGCCATCTTGAAACTTAGTCATTTTAAACTTAATTCTTAGATTGTTCATGTTTTCAGAATGACTATGCTTAGAATTATAGTCTAGTATTGATTTCAGGAGATATCATTTTCATATTGTGTGTTCTAACCTGTTTCTTACTACAAGTCTCCTTCCCAGCTGTTTCCCTTCCTAATCCCCTCTTCCCCTCTTGAACTCTCTTAGCCTCTGTGATTTATCTATCAGAGTCTTGGAGCTGTTTAGTGGTGGACGCGTTGGGAACGTGCGCAGACCCCGAGGATCTGGTGACTCTGACACTTTCTGGCTCGACGACCACAGCTCCGATAACTTGACATAAAATTCAGTCTCTTTGAGCCTGCCCGAATGTGGATCACCAAGGGTGATCACTCCAGATGCTTTTTTGATCCCTTGGAGCTACACAACTTCCCGGATGATCTCCTCTCCCAACCAATTGATCATTCCTCGTTGGTTGTCCAAGCTGACCTACACTCCTTGGGGGCAACCACCACCACCCTTCCATCTGATGAACAATGGTCCACCAGTGGTTATCAGAAATGGAGCAGAAACGCAGACAGACTTCATAGATCTCAGGAAAGCAGAGTGACAGCTTTTCAGGCAGTAATGACTCTCACACAGTACCAGAGCAGGGACAAGTCCAGATCTCTGCTGGAACCCTCACATGCAGGGGAATGACCCCCACCCTTTCTCAGCCTGCACAAGTCTGCTCTGCTATGTACACCGTCAGAGAGTCAACCTGGCCTTACTTCCCTACAGTTGGCTGAGTACACGGCTGCTGCATGCACAGCCTTATTGTTTGTTTGCTTACACTGAATGGGTCCAATCACGCATACCCTCACTCAGGGACGCCTGGAGGGCACATGCACACCTCCTCTCTATGTGAACCGCCGGGGCCTTTACATGGCGGTGCATGCCAAAATGTGGGTCATCACCACTGTCCCCTGTCTCTTTGCCTGTAACAGCCACACTGCGCTCTGTGGCCTTCACCACCTTCGGTGCATTTTATGGTTCAGTTCATTCACTTATTTTGTATGACTGTTGTATGTTTCCATGTTAAATTGCTGGTTTTTATATCTCCGAGGCCCAACACGACATGCAGATCTGCAACACTGCGTCCCGCTGTCCTGTGGGATTAGCATATCCACCGTCTCATCACGTTGAACCCAATAGATACCGTCCGCGCTCACACCTTGGAGTCAACACCCCTGCTGCCTAATCCAAGTCTATCCCCTTCAACATCCCCACAGGACGACTCACAACTTCTATGTCGAACACATAACTGATTGACCTCTCTGCCTTGTCACAGATCCTGCTTATAACAGAGGGACCTCCTTCCCCTGTCTGCCTCTGAACATTATGCCTCCCTCATATCTCTTGGCACTGCCCTACTCCATATTGGATTATACGGCCACTTGGCCAGCTTGGACCTTTATACTCTTGTTCCTTGCTACTCCCCAAACCCCTCCTGCCACATGCTGCAGCTTTGTCCTTGTCTGCCCTATGACTCACTGGGTGAGTCGCAAAGGCTATTCTCCCTTAGGTTTCTGCACCTTGATTCCCATTTCCTTATCTGTGGGGTCGGTATATCCCTTGCAAACAATTCTAGTGCACGATCGCCTGGCAACCCTGTCTCACTCCTCTCCATGCCATAGGCTGTCCCACCAATATCTCTTGCTAAGATCCACCACAGCCTAATGTGCGCCACTCACGGTCTCTGCAGATTGCACTAGGAATTTCAACACTTCATGATGGGCTCCCCCCCAATAGGTTTCCTAGTCCATCGATCCTGTCAGTTGTATGGATGCCCAATTCGAACGTGAGGGCATGGATGACAGAAATGCAAGCTGTGCCACCTCCCTATAACGCCATCTACCAACAAGCGTTATCACTTAAATGAGGGCATGCTCTGCATGAGTTGGTAGTAACTGTTGCTTGTACCCTCTTCCCCCTTTGCTCCCATCCTCCCTCGCTTGCCCTCACCACTCCCCCCACAGGGGGGGCATCACATTCCCCCCACACCCTAATCTGGAGCCTTCTTCTGCCCTCAACATCACCCTCCGCACTCTCCTTTGCCTTTACCCCTTTACTCACTACTATACTATACCTAGGAGCTGCAGATGGGTCCTTCTCCACACCCTGTTGCATCAGGATATATATATTTGGATATTCATATATATTTGTATACCTGTCCACATATTCAGTGCCTCCATCTTTCCATGTCCTATCCATTGCTCCCCAAAACAAGATGACCACCACGCAGCCTCCTCCCTGCTCCGTTGCTACAATAGATTGCTCCCACGATATTCTCACCACTTGCTGTTCCCCCTGCCCTTCCCACATTATAGTTCGGGGGCCTCCTCCTCATGAGCAGAGCAAGTTTAGGCCTGCAAGTAGATGTTTCTTGACGCATAACAAGGTGTCCTCCCTGCTTCAGAGTCATCTCCGTGTCCATATTCCCTCTCCTTCCCCCGCTTGTTCCCTTCTTCCTTTCACGCACCTTGCGTCACTCTTTTCTTTCTCCTGTCTCTCCTATTCCCAAGCAGCAGTAGACACCAGCGCTCCCCCCTGTGGCCGAGCCGTCGCATCCTTGTGAAGTCACATCCCTTCCACCTCTCTTTCTTTCCTCCCCCCTGCCGCCTGCTTGGTTGGCCACCCTCCGTTATTCACCCCTGGCTCAGCCCTACGCCCCATCTATGGCATCCCTTCGAGGATCTCTGATCATGTCCACATTGTCTATGATCTCTTGGAATGTTAATAGCCTCACCCACTACATTAAACAGAAAAAGGTCCTGGCCTACCTCCAATCCCAGAGCGTGGACATAACTCTCTCACAAGAAACCCACCTTTCCCCTACTGAAACTGTGCTGCGACTAGGTGGGCCGGGTGAAATACAGTAGCTGCTCAACAACCCTGACTTCAGACTCAGGCCCGTCCAGGAAGTGCAGAGTCACGATCCTCATGCGCAGATCCTTGCCGCTCACCATTTTTAAAACCCAAAAGGCCACTACGTCCTTGTTAAAATCAGGATTGGTGGCCATGTGGTATGTGTTGTTTCCATTTATGCTCCTGTGGGGACTAAGCGTTCCTTTTTCCTACACTTCAACCATCTATTCACAAAGAGCTGTACACTTTCTCCTGGGGGGCGACTCGAATCTGGTGTTTGACCCTATCCTTGACCGCACTGGTCCACTAGATCACTGTAATGCAGCCGACAGGGCCCTTTTGGATGAGATTATGTCGGACCATGGCCTGACGGACCATTGGCGTCTCACCCATCCATCGGATTGGAAATACACTTTCATGTCACCGTTACACAACACCCACTCCCGACTAGACTATTTTCTGGTAACCCACAGGATGGTTGCCCATGTCAAGGACACTTATATATATCGACAACAGTACTCTCAGATCACTCTTCCGTCATCCTCTCGCTTAACTCGGGGCTTGCCAACCTGGGGCACAAGCTGTGGCATTTGAATAAATCATGTTACTGCACACCACAGGGCAAATCCCAACTTAGATCTCATGTTGCTACCTATTTAGAAAACAACAGACTCGGTCATTTCCAGCAGAGCCCTGTGGGCTGCAGCCAAGGCAACCATTCCGGGCCAAATAATGAGAGACGCGGCCATTGCAAAAGCCTAAGGTGCACACAATAAGCAGATCTTGAGGATGCAATAGTGACCCTCACACGCGGATATAGCACAAAACCAGCCCTTCCCTGTCATCTTAAGTGGCATAAAATGGACTTCAATGCCCTCTTTACATCCAAGGCGGAGTATGCCCTCAGCAGAATGAAGAGATTCCACTATGAACATGGGGAAAAGGCAGGCCACTTTCTGGCAGCGCAACTGCACCAACAGAATGCTGCTCTCGATGTACCGGCCATTCATTCCTCAGGATATTGTCAACTAATTTACAGCCTTCTACCGATCTCTTAATACTCCTGAAACTACAGAGATCCTGTCTGACTGTCTGCCTTCTTAGCAGATGTCCCCCTACCTAGCCTCAATGGAGACAGCAGAAGCCTACTGGAGGGCGAAATCAGCAAGCATGAGATTGCCCTGGCAATGTCTAAACTAACCTATCATAAAGCACTGGGGGAAGACGGATTATCTGCAGAATTTTACAAATGGGTGGTAGAGGACGTAGTTACCTCTCTGTATGAGGTCTTCCAGAACACGACATGTACTGGTGCCTTGGGCCCTATTTCTAAGAAAGACCTCTGCTTTGTGGAAGCTTTCAACCCATTTCTTACTTGAATGGAGATGCTAAGATCCTGGCGAAAGTCATCCCTTTCCTTATCCACCATACCCAGGTGGAATTCATGCCTGGCTACTCATCCAGAAATCACCTCTGCTCCTTGGGGCATACCTAATGGTCAGCGAGGCACCTGCAGAATGAAGCCCTCACGTTATCCTTGGATGCCGAAAAAGCGTTCAATAAGATTGAATGATGGTATCTCTTTGAAGTCCTGCAGCACTTCGGTTAGGGTGCTGACTTTATTGCCAAAGTTCGCTTGCTCTATGACTCACCCACCGCACAGGTGAACTGTGGAAGTTTCATATCAGACCCATTCAAATGTGGGACCTGTCAAGGCTTCCCGCTATCGCTCTTGCTGTTCCTTCTGGCCATGGAACCGCTGGCCCCCATGATCTGACGTACCTCGAGTACATCCCCTCCCAGGCCGTACTTCTACTGTATAATTATATGTGGATGACGTCCTACTTACACTCACGGATCTTCTGCACTCAGTCCCGATTCTACAGAGCATCAGAGCAAACATCACAGCCTAATAGGGCAAGAAAGTAAACTAGGACAAAAGCGAGGCACTACCCATCTCAACGGGCCCCATAAAGATGGCCAGTGTGGGCCTACT
The DNA here is from genome assembly GCF_031143425.1 of Pleurodeles waltl. Classification (NCBI taxonomy): domain Eukaryota; kingdom Metazoa; phylum Chordata; class Amphibia; order Caudata; family Salamandridae; genus Pleurodeles; species Pleurodeles waltl. The sequence continues at coordinate 788,282,274 of NC_090442.1, read as the reverse complement.
GGTATGCTTGACATCTTCCTGCCTTAAATATCTAGCGAGGCCTGGATCATATGGTTATGGACAATCTCGACCCACTGCTAGCACGCACACGTCTGGATTTTGCCAAATGGTCTCAACTAGCCCTCTCCCTTCGGGGAAGGGTTCAAGTAGTACACATTGTGACGCTAAACCAGTTTACAGACGTTCTGGGTATGTTTCCCTTAATGAACCTCTCCCTATCTTGCGCTCCATAAACAAAACATATGCTTTTTTGTTTGGGGGTCTTCTTGATCCTGGCTAACAAAGCCAAATTACTGGCTCACCGTTCCTGTGGTGGCGTAAGCCTGCCCTTGGTAGAGATGTATGCATTCGCACTACATCTTTTACAGCTGGCATATATGCTTCCCGGGATGAAAGACCGACCACAATGGGAACAAATGGAACAGACCTTGCTAATCTGTCCATGGGGGTGAGCCCCATTTATGGAGATGGGAAATCTGGAACACAAACCAACAATCCAATGGTGCCAGCTATGACAAAATCCTGAAAATACCTTCATAAACTGCTCGGAATGGACGCTCATCTCCACAAACATGCCCCGTTGTAGGGTAGAACCAAAATAAGGATTGGGGAACAGAGGCAATTGGAGCGAATGGCATGCAACCGGCATCACCCACCTGGACCAGGTCCTAACCAACAGACATCTGAAGCCCTTTGCCGTGATCCGAGAGGAATATGATCTCCCCACTCAGCAACCCTGGAGATATATTCAGCTCCAATATTGTCTCACTCATAGCTTGGGACCACGCCCCTGTTCCCTGCCGTCCTTGCAGGTAGTCTCCTATCTTAGAACCTGGGGCCACTTTTGTGGCATGATGTCTGGCATCCACGCCCTCTTGGTCCACCAACTCTACTCCTTACTCCATCTCCATAACCTCAGATCTCCTTACAATTAAAGCTACAAATGGAATTTGAACAGGACGACTGGGAAGACCTCTAAGAAGCCTGTGATTGTGGTGCACGGGAAGCCTGGATTAAATTCTGCCTTTTCAAAATGCTCCTGTTAAACTGAAGATGGCAGGCCTCCTGCCTCATGCACTGAGTTGGCATTACCCACATGCACACTGCGACCTCTTGCATATCTTGTGCGATTGTCCATTAGTTATGCCCTATTGGGAAGCAGTAGGACGAATGCTGAGGGAAACACTGCCTGTGACGGACCAACTGCCATGCTCGTTAATATTCCTCCATGATCTCACAGGCTCCCTGAATTTGACGCACCCCCAAAAGCGTCTCCTTCACACAGCACTCATCATGGCCAAACTCTGCATTCTTAGACATTGGCACTCCCCCATACTCCCCAGGCACGATGAATGGATATTAGCAATGTATCAAACAACATCGTACAAACGTGTCATTTACAGCTTGCAAGACCAACTGGACATATTTCTCCATACATGAGAACCTTTTCTCCAGGGCAAAGTAGGCCCATGGTGAGTCACCAACCCCTGCATCACTCCCAACCCCATCCACCCTCGCTTTTGTTCTCCCCCCCCTCGGTCACACACATACATATGTACCCCTCACCCCTCATATTTCTTCTCCTTATCCCAATATGAGTTTCGGACCCTCTATCTGTTATTCCCGCCCCAAACCACTCTCATCACTTTCCAGTTTTTGTCTCCCTCTTTCCCACATTCTCCTCTTCTTCTTGCAATACCCACTATTGCGAGCCCAACCAATCTCCCCTGAACCGTCTATGCCACCTCTACAGCATAAGGGCTCGGCATTCATTACAGTAAGATTCATTATAGAGTGATTCTGTATGGTACAATTTTCCATAGTACTACCATTATTGTGCCAATATATCGATACTCTACATAATAGGCTTCAGACCTCACTGCCTATTCCCCCAGCTGAACTCACCCATGGCTACAATATTCAGGCAATCTTCTATGATGGAACCCCTTCTCCACCCTGTCCTTACCTCCCCTCCTTCCATGTCCTTTCTCATCCTCATCACTAGTGATGACCTATCTGGACCACCGATGCAGCTTCTGGTCTCTTGACCCTCATTGCTCATTTGCTTTCATGTATCGGCAGAACACACCCTCTTTTGAACACTTGCACCACATGTTTGACCCAGGAGCTATATCGCCTTCTCCCCTCTGACTGGCTTTTCCCTTACTAGAAATGGCCTTCCTGGTTCTCCCCCAGGGACAGGGATACCTTTCCTCTCCTTGTATTAAAGGTTGAGTGTAATTTCTGTATACTCAAGTACAATGTATGTAAAATGTTATTGTTGTTTTCTTCCAAGTCGCCAAAAAAAGCACATTATTACCTCCGTGGTATTCTCTATTTTGCGATCCTTCCTAATGAAAAAATTGTGAAACAAGAAAAAAAGTAGAATTTTAGATTGCGATTTTCAAAATGACACTTTTTGAACGTTGACATTTTCTGGCCCACAAGTTTCTGAGGCCTTCTTAGAGGTCCCAGCTGCCTGGGCTTGTTAATAGCTCCCCCATTAAGAATGCATATTGGGCCTAGACACTAAATAATGGGGCCTGGGTGTAGCTGGGAGAGGACATCATGCCAGGATGGTTGGGGGCAGAGCTTTTCCTTGCTCCACTTACATTTCAAAGGGCTTGATTCCAACACACACAAAGGAACGTGACAATAGACTTTTTCACCCCAGACTTCTTGAAGCCTTAACAGACAAAGGAAGGAACTTTCCAGAACCAGATGTGGGCCTCGCCTAGTAGATTCCTCCTCTTCAAAAGCTTATATATGGTATAAATATTGGACCCTTAGAACAACCCTTCAGTACATTCTGGGACCTGATGACTACAGAAGAAGGACTGTCTTGTTCCCTAGAGGACTGCCCATAAACTTGGGGCCTGCCTTGTTACTCAGAGGATTGCCTGCTGCTTGCGATCTGCCCTGCTCTCTGAGAAGGAAGACTGGACCTGCTCCCTCCCTTCATCCCAAACTAACCTCTTGATGCAGAAACATTTGTGCCCTGTGAACATTTCATTTACAGCCATTGGTCTACCTGTGGTTACTTGACATCTAAATGGAAAGGGGGTGCCAGCAGTTTGGTGAGCGGTAGGCGGAAGGCACGTGACTTCGAGCAGCTGTAAGTAAACTTACAAGGGAGATGAAAGTAGGTCGATTAACCTTTTGACTCGCTTTGAAGTTGTTCCACCATATATCATATGGTGGATATACATGCAGCTCAATAATCAATAACAATCAATAACATTAGTAATCAATAAGAGTCAGTGATTGTCACACACCATGATCTTGCAGTCATTAATAACCACACCATTATGAAAAAGTTAGAATATTTATTTCCGTATGTTAACAACGCTAATGTAACGTAGGTTAATCTCCAAAAAATTGCAAAACACTGGCTGCCAAAGTGTCGAAAGAATCGCAATCTAATCAAGGCTTGAGATACTACTCATTCTAAGGTTACAGTACAAATTAATAACAAGAATAACTGCGCAAACGATATGACATACATTTAGATTCAGCAAAGAAAATACATCAAATACTAATATATGTATTGAACTTCATTAGTGTGGACCCTAAATAACATCAGATTAGGATAGCATGTTTGGGCTTTATGCAAAACAATTTAGTCAACACAAATTTGGAAAACATCTAACTATGGCTCTATCAAAATAGCGGTTGGTACCTAGAAACAAAAGCAAATAGACATAGCAAACAACATAAGTGATGGTATACCTCTCCTCAGTTGAATCAGCAAGCTAAGATAGTCTTCGTTATCAGGACATCAGTCTGGTCAGCACCGCATCAGGATTCAGCATCAAAGTTCAGAATAAGCAAAATCTTTAAGCAATTCAAAAGAATAAAGTTAAACTCTCAAAAAGAATAGGGAGAATGGCGCATCTCCTCTTGGTGCAGTCCGGCTAAGTTAGATTTCCTAAAACTACTTCCCATATTCTAATTGGTCTAAAAATCACATGTTCACACTTTGTCCAATAAAAATACAACTTCAGATCTACATTTCTAATAGTACATGGTTCACATGTCGGTGATTGACTCCTTTCGTACTGTTCTCCTCATCTGGCTCATCAGGTAACAATATTGTTGCAGCTTATACTCCAGTCACTATGGTCTTTGTCTTCTCCTGGGAAAGTCAGTCTCACACACATTACATTAAAAAATGTTGCATTTCCAAGTACATCATCTCCCAGAAAGCAGTTTTCATGAGAAAGACTTTTAGCTACGAGCATTTGGTCAGCACAGAGGAAAATAACAATTTAATTCTCTAAGCATCCTGACATAAAGCTGTGCAACTAGGCCAAGACCTTGCTAAGTTAAAGCCTAGGATTCATGCACAACCCTTAATATGACATATTACTACATTAATCAAACATAAGCTCAATATTTCATATTAATAAGCCATTCATGAGTACACTTAGTGAACATTGATGGCCACACTGGTGGGCGCACCTTCAAATGTGTGCATTATTTCTCCCTGCGTTATTACATTTTCTAAGCAAATTCAACACTCATAATACATGAATACTCATTAATAATTGTATTAACAAACTCAACGTTAACACAGGTCCCTCACCTGCAAACTTTAAGTGAGGTCCTAAATCAGTTCCTGAATTCAGGCAGACTGAGACATCCAACAAAAAACCAAGAAAATATCTCAGTGTTCTTATTCCACTTCGTGAAAGTGGGAAGTATCACAAACACAGACATAGCAATAGAAAAAGTGCATCCCTTGTCACTGTGCACTAACTCGATTTCTACTTGTATGGCTTATGAAATTCAAAATCACAATTAAAGATCTTAGAAGGGAATTCCCTGCTATTATGTTAAGAGTTTTATAAAGCATACACGCCTCTAGAAGAGTTTAATGGCACTATTGATGGTGAAGAGAACCGACAATAGCTTATGCCATGCCATGCGCAGAAAGGAGGAGTCTTTGTAGAATGACAGTTGCCTTTCACTTCAAGACTGAGACAAAAATGTAGACTCTGCTTCAGGCCTGGGGTTCTAGAGGGTGGGCCAGGCCCACCCAAGGATGATTATGGCCCACCCAAAGCCATTCAGAAGAGGGAAAGCAGGCCCAGGTACCTGGGCTAGCTTTCCAGCTCGTGCACAACTTGAAAGGCTGCTACAGTCTGTGTGTGACTGAGCAAGCAACAGTTAGACTCGCCCACTGTCATGTGCGGCATGAGGAGACACAGCATGTGGTGCACCTCCTGCCATCCCAGGTGTCAGGAGGTGAAAAGGAGTCCTGGGGTGGGGGTAGCAGCTGCTGCTTTTCAGCAGCACAATTAAGTCTTAGGCAGGGGACGTTAGCTTAAGTCTCTCGCAGCAGAAAATAACGATCAGATAGAAAAGCTAGGGGTACCTAGTGCCAGCCTTATTGGTTTAAAAACTGTGCAGTGACATGCCAGAATGAAATTGGGAGTTTCATTCTAATGAAATTCCATCCATACATGGAATTGGGAGAGTGCTGTACACCGCTCTGGAGAGATGGGACTTCAGAAAAAACAAGAAGAACTGAAAGGACTTTACATTTAAGGAACAATATGACTAAAAAGGGGTACAAACAAAACACTTTTTCGACAATGCAATGAATTCACCCTCTATCTTGTGGCAAAAGGAGAGGTCAGAGCAGAGACAAGGAGAGAAGGAGAAACACGAGGAAATGAGAGACTGATGGGGGAGTACCGACAAACGGAGAGGAAAAAGGGAGAAATAATTGAGGTAGAGGAAAAGAGGCTTGAGAGGAGGGAAATAATTCTAGATAAGCCCATTGAGGAAGTGAAAGAGGGAGAGAGGGAAACAGCCAAGGAAAAGATGAAGTGAGGAAAGATTAATTGGACAGAATGTTAGAGCAAGAGACTGGTATAGAGAGACAAGGATAGGAAGCACAAGTGGAGGGAAGGCGGATGGCAAAGAGAGAAAAAGAACAGTGAAGTTTCCTGTTCAGTAATGATAATTGTAATAGTATTTATATAGCTCTTACTACCCCTGATGAGGCATTGAATCACTTTACGGTGAGTAGCATAGTGTTCTAGAACCCACTGATAGTGTTGAATGGTTTTGAAGAGGAGAGGTTGTGATTCATTAACTGAGATATCAGCTAATTTCTGAATTACAATAAGAAGGATTAAGTTGACCAAGAGATTGGGAGGAGGCTATACTCAGAAATAGAGGGCAATAAGAGAGTGAAAGGTAAGAAAAGGGTCACTAAAGAAAGAAAGGAGAGAAATCAAGGAAAGGCAATGATGTATCAAGGCCTCAAACACTCTTAACTCTGAGGTTCAGACAACTTGATTTAGAGGTTGGCGATACCTAGAGGAAGTGTCAAACCCAGACTAAATCCCAAGAAAGCAAGAAAGGGATAGTATGGTACTATCCTTCAAGAAAGGGATGTGATAGTAAAAGAAATGCTACCTGTGGATTTTCCACTGTTTCTAACCCATCCCCCAGAAAAGGTGGATTTTCCTTAACCACTCAACTCTAAATCAGACTTTTGGTTTATTCTCTAATAAAGGCAGAACAAGGCCCTTCCACTTTCCTGAATAACCCTTGGATGCATGCAGAACTGAAGACACTCACAAGGACACAAATCTATTTAACATCTACAGAGAATGGTCTTCTGCAAATGTCAAGGTTTTGTGAAGCAGGTAATTACTGACAGAAACAGAATAGTAAATGTGAATCAACAAACTATAGCATTGGGTGTAGGACACAAACAATTTCAAGGGCCAGTGAGAAATGGGGGTGACTGACTCGGGAAAACACAACTAAAGAAAGGGATAATTTTCAATACAGGAAAAAAAACCTGAAGTAAACATGCCTTCACAAAGGCAATATAAATTTTGAGAATGGGGAAGAATAACATGGGAGGTAGAAAGAAAATGAAGGATAGACCACACGTAGGAGACAAAGGAGTGAGGGGAGGTTTATAGACTAAGTCAAAGGGATGGAAATAGTGCAGGGGTGATGGAAATAGGAAACATCAGAGCAACTAGGAGAGAGAGAGAAACTGGTAAAAGATGATAAACGAGCAAAGTGAAAGAACGGGTGGGAGAATGATAAAGGAGGACATTAAATGGATTTGTAGAATGAGAGAAAGGCAGAGGGAGGAAGATAGCGAATGAAAAGTTGGTAAGATAAATTGAAAACATACAGAAACATAGACAATCTAATAGATGTAGTGGGTAAGAATGTGACAGTGTAGGTAAAATGAGAGAGGTAAGAAAGGGAAGAAAAGGATATACACTAGCGGGAGGATGTGTAGTGTTGTTCATAAGTGTGAGTGAGTGAAAAAAGAGTACAAGGACATTGACAATATATCCCCTTCGCTGCCAGGCCTTTTCCCCCTCCTGTGCCGAGCCTTTTTTGGCTATTTGGGGCAGTTCGCGCTTAGGCCCTCATAACTTTTTGTTCACATAAGCTACCCACGCCAAATTTGCGTCCTTTTTTTCCAACATCCTAGGGATTCTAGAGGTACCCAGACTTTGTGGGTTTCTCAGAAGGAGGCCAAGAAATTAGCCAAAACACAGTGAACATTTCGTTTTTTTCAAACAAATGGGAAAAAAGGGCTGCAGAAGAAGGCTTGTGGTGTTTTCCCTAAAAATGGCATAAACAAAGGGTTTGCAGTGCTAAAATCACCAGCTTCCCAGCTTTCAGGAACAGGCAGACTTGAAACAGAAAACCCAATTTTTCAGTACAATTTTGGCATTTTACTGGGACATACCCCATTTTTAAGATTTTTTGTGCTTTCAGCCTCCTTCCAGTCAGTGACAGAAATGGGTGTGAAAGCAATGCTGGATCCCAGAAACCGAAACATTTGTGAAAAGTAAAAAAAAAATTGAATTCAGCAAGGGGTAATTTGTGTAGATTCTACAAGGGTTTCCTACAGAAAATAACTGAAAAAAAGAATATTGACATTGAGGTGAAAAAAACTGCAATTTTTCTCTCAGTTTTACTCTGTAACTTTTTCCTGCAGTGTCAGATTTTTTAAAGCAATATACTGTTACGTCTGCTGGACTCTTCTGGTTGCGGGATATATAGGGCTTGTAGGTTCATCAAGAACTCTAGGTACCCAGAGCCAATAAATGAGCTGCACCCTGCAGTGGGTTTTCATTCTATACCGGTATACAGCAATTCATTTGCTGAAATATAAAGAGTAAAAAATAGCTATCAAGAAAACCTTTGCATTTCCAAAATGGGCACAAGATAAGGTGTTGAGGAGCACTGGTTATTTGCACATCTCTGAATTCCGGGGTGCCCATACTACCATGTGAATTACAGGGAAGTTCTCAAATAGACGTCTTTTTTTACACACTCTCTTATATTTGGAAGGAAAAAAGGTAGAGAAAGACAAGTGACAATAACACTTGTTTTGCTATTCTGTGTTCCCCCAAGTCTCCTGATAAAAATGATACCTGACTTGTGTGGGTAGGCCTAGTGACCGCGACAGGAAATGCCCCAAAACACAACGTGGACACATCCCATTTTTTGACAGAAAACAGAGGTGTTTTTTGCAAAGTGCCTACCTGTAGATTTTGGCCTCTAGCTCAGCCGGCACCTAGGGAAACTTACCAAACCTGTGCATTCTTGAAAACTAGAGACCTAGGGGAATCCAAGATGGGCTGACTTGTGGGGCTCTGACCTGGTTCTGTTACCCAGAATCCTTTGCAAACCTCAAAATGTGGCTAAAAAAACAAATTTTCCTCACATTTCGGTGACAGAACGTTCTGGAATCTGAGAGGAGACACAAATTTCCTTCCTCTCAGCGTTCCCCCAAGTCTCCCGATAAAAATGATACCTCACTTGTGTGGGTAGGCCTAGCGCCCGCAACAGGAAATGCCCCAAAACACAACGTGGACACATCCCATTTTGTGACAGAAAACAGAGGTGTTTTTTGCAAAGTGCCTACCTGGAGATTTTGGCCTCTAGCTCTGCCGGCACTTAGGGAAACCTACCTAACCTGTGCATTTTTGAAAACTAGAGACCTAGGGGAATCCATGATGGGGTAACTTGTGGGGCTTTGACCGGAGTTCTGTTACCCAGAATCCTTTGCAAACCTAAAAATTTGGCTAAAAAAACACATTTTCCTCACATTTCGGTGACAGAAATTTCTGGAATCTGAGAGGAGGCACAAATTTCCTTCCACCCAGCGTTCCCCTAAGTCTCCCGATAAAAATTATACCTCACTTGTGTGGGTAGACCTAGCGCCCGCGACAGGAAATGCCCCAAAACACAACGTGGACACATCCCATTTTTTGACAGAAAACAGAGGTGTTTTTTGCAAAGTGCCTACCTGTAGATTTTGGCCTCTAGCTCAGCCGGCACCTAGGGAAACCTACCAAAGCTGTGCATTATTGAAAACTAGAGACCTAGGGGAATCCAAGATGGGCTGACTTGTGGGGCTCTGACCAGGTTCTGTTACCCAGAATCCTTTGCAAACCTCAAAATGTGGCTAAAAAAACACATTTTCCTCACATTTCGGTGACAGAAAGTTCTGGAATCTGAGAGGAGCCACAAATGTCCTTCCTCCCAGCGTTCCCCCAAGTCTCCCGATAACAATGATACCTCACTTGTGTGGGTAGGCCTAGCGCCCGCAACAGGAAATGCCCCAAAACACAACGTGGACACATCCCATTTTTTGACACAAAACAGAGGTGTTTTTTGCAAAGTGCCTACCTGGAGATTTTGGCCTCTAGCTCTGCCGGCACTTAGGGAAACCTACCTAACCTGTGCATTTTTGAAAACTAGAGAACTAGGGGAATCCATGATGGGGTAACTTGTGGGGCTTTGACCGGGGTTCTGTTACCCAGAATCCTTTGCAAACCTAAAAATTTGGCTAAAAAAACACATTTTCCTCATATTTCGGTGACAGAAAGTTCTGGAATCTGAGAGGAGGCACAAATTTTCTTCCACCCAGAGTTCCCCCAAGTCTCCCGATAAAAATGATACCTCACTTGTGTGGGTAGGCCTAGCGACCGCGACAGGAAATGCCCCAAAACACAACGTGGACACATCCCATTTTTTGACAGAAAACATAGGTGTTTTTTGCAAAGTGCCTACCTGTAGATTTTGGCCTCTAGCTCAGCCGGCACCTAGGGAAACCAACCAAACCTGTGCATTCTTGAAAACTAGAGACCTAGGGGAATCCAAGATGGGCTGACTTGTGGGGCTCTGACCAGGTTCTGTTACCCAGAATCCTTTGCAAACCTCAAAATGTGGCTAAAAAAACAAATTTTCCTCACATTTCGGTGACAGAACGTTCTGGAATCTGAGAGGAGACACAAATTTCCTTCCTCTCAGCGTTCCCCCAAGTCTCCCGATAAAAATGATACCTCACTTGTGTGGGTAGGCCTAGCGCCCGCGACAGGAAATGCCCCAAAACACAACGTGGACACATACCATTTTTTGACAGAAAACAGAGGTGTTTTTTGCAAAGTGCCTACCTGTAGATTTTGGCCTCTAGCTCAGCCGGCACCTGGGGAAACCTACCAAACCTGTGCATTTTTGAAAACTAGAGACCTAGGGAAATCCAAGATGGGGTGACTTGTGGGGCTCTGACCAGGTTCTGTTACCCAGAATCCTTTGCAAACCTCACAATTTGGCAAAAAAAAACACATTTTCCTCACATTTCTGTGACAGAAAGTTCTGGAATCTGAGAGGACCACAAATTCCCTTCCACCCAGCGTTCCCCCAAGTCTCCCGATAATAATTATACCTCACTTGTGTGGGTAGGCCCAGCGCCCGCGACAGGAAATGCCCCAAAACACAACGTGGACACATCCCATTTTTTGACAGAAAACAGAGGTGTTTTTTGCAAAGTGCCTACCTGTAGATTTTGGCCTCTAGCTCAGCCGGCACCTAGGGAAACCTACCAAACCTGTGCATTTTTGAAAACTAGAGACCTAGGGGAATCCAAGAAGGGGGTGACTTGTGGGGCTCTGACCAGGTTCTGTTACCCAGAATCGTTTGCAAACCTCAAAATTTGGCTAAACAAACACATTTTCCTCACATTTCGGTGACAGAAAGTTCTGGAATCTGAGAGGAGCCACAAATTTCCTTCCACCCAGCGTTCCCCCAAGTCTCCCGATAATAATTATACCTCACTTGTGTGGGTAGGCCCAGCGCCCGCGACAGGAAATGCCCCAAAACACAACGTGGACACATCCCATTTTTTGACAGAAAACAGAGGTGTTTTTTGCAAAGTGCCTACCTGTAGATTTTGGCCTCTAGCTCAGCCGGCACCTAGGGAAACCTACCAAACCTGTGCATTTTTGAAAACTAGAGACCTAGGGGAATCCAAGAAGGGGGTGACTTGTGGGGCTCTGACCAGGTTCTGTTACCCAGAATCGTTTGCAAACCTCAAAATTTGGCTAAACAAACACATTTTCCTCACATTTCGGTGACAGAAAGTTCTGGAATCTGAGAGGAGCCACAAATTTCCTTCCACCCAGCGTTCCCCCAAGTTTCCCGATAAAAATGATACCTCACTTGTGTGGGTAGGCCTAGCGCCCGCAACAGGAAATGCCCCAAAACACAACGTGGACACATCCCATTTCTTGACAGAAAACAGAGGTGTTTTTTGCAAAGTGCCTTCCTGTAGATTTTGGCCTCTAGCTCAGCCGGCATCTAGGGAAACCTACCAAACCTGTGCATTTTTGAAAACTAGAGACCTAGGGGAATCCAAGATGGGGTGACTTGTGGGGCTCTGGTCAGGTTCTGTTACCCAGAATCCTTTGCAAACCTCAAAATTTGGCTAAAAAAACACATTTTCCTCACATTTCGGTGACAGAAAGTTCTGGAATATAAGAGGAGCCACAAATTTCCTTCCACCCAGTGTTCCCCCAAATCTCCCGATAACAATGATACCTCACTTGTGTGGGTAGGCCTAGCACCCGCGACAGGAAATGCCCCAAAACACAACATGGACACATCACATTTTTTGACAGAAAACAGCTGTATTTTTTGCAAAGTGCCTACCTGTAGATTTTGGCCTCTAGCTCAGTCGGCACATAGGGAAACCTACCAAACCTGTGCATTTTTGAAAACTAGAGACCTAGGAGAATCCAAGATGGGGTGACTTGTGGGGCTCTGACCAGGTTCTGTTACCCAGAACCCTTTGCAAACCTCAAAATTTGGCAAAAAAAACACATTTTCCTCACATTTCGGTGACAGAAAGTTCTGGAATCTGAGAGGAGCCACAAATTTCCTTCCACCCAGCGTTCCTCCAAGTCTCCCGATAAAAATGATACCTCACTTGTGTGCGTGGGTCAGGTGCCTGCAACAGAATAAGGCCAAAAACTTATAAGGACATATTCTTCTTTTATACATCTTTAGGCTGACTCTGCTTTGGGGACCCACGCAAGTGAGGTGTCATTTTACTTGGGATACTGAGGGGAACGCTGGGGAGTAGGAATTTTGTGCTGGAGCAGTGATCGTACAAACTAAAGTCAGGAAAATGTGCTTTTTTAAGCAAATTTTGAGGTTTGCAGAGGAGTCTGGGTAAGAAAATGTTGGGGGATCCACGCAAGCCACACTTCCCTGGACTCCTTGGGGTGTCTAGTTTTAAAAAATGTCTGGGTTTGGTAGGTTTCCCTAGATGAAGGCCGCACCCAGGTCCAAAAACATAGGTGCCCCCTCCCCCCAAACACAAGTAGTTTTGTAATATATCATTTTGATGTGTCCACATACATCTGTGATGTGCCAAACACTAAAATTGTGAAAAGAAACGCACTTAGGTTATGTGAAAAAGACCCCTCACCCACCAACCAAGTTGGTGGCATGCGTTATCATCAGGGTCCCACCCGACGCACCTAGCGTGTCACAGGTTTGATGCGATGCCTGATTACAGCGGAGCAGGTTTTGTCATTTTTACCACACAGACTGGTTGGATTTGGCACAAGGGTGAGTGATGGTTCAGTGGATCAAATTTTATTAACAAGAGATTTCACAAAACTGAAATGCACTGTTAATAACTGAAAGGCCAAAAAACTGAACCAATGACTCACAGCTTGTGAGCTGTAAAGCCACGGCAAGGCACCAACCGCTTTACAGTCCATTCACACACCTTTCATACATGACATGCACAAGACCATTCACGCCGCCAGCCACGGGCCCAGCACATTACAACACTCGCATCAACAGACAGCGTCACTCATGGGCCCATCATTTACATACACCCACATGTCTGATACAACAATCACACCAGCTGATGGGAGTGAGTGGACTGATGTTTGGCTGGCAGTGTGTTGCAGTAGCCAACATCAAGTCAATATGTACACTTTGTACACCCTCAGCCAAGCCCCTCTCCACACACAATTGCATCACTTTTTGTTTTTTTTTAAACAAAGAAACCCCTAACTAATTAGAAATAATTACAAAACTACAAACACAAAAGCTCTAACTAAGTACATGACAGAAATGTTAACCATGAAACTGAACACATGAAAATACAAAACAGACATGAGTTTACACTCATGGTTGTTCCCAGTAATTCTTCTGGGTGTGGTAATTCTTAAAACAACCACCCACACACAGCCTAGGCTTTGAAGGACAATCTGGGCAGTACATTTGAGTCTCTCTCCGGATACCTCTTTGAAAACACACTCTACATTTCTTAGCTGGAAAGTCTTTTTTGGGTGTGGGAGGAATGTGCTCAGCAAAGTGGCGATCTTTCAATCTAGCCACATCCTCCACCACTGCTTCTCTAGGAACTCTGGCCTGTTCCACCACAATAAGGCTCTCTATCACTGACTCCTGAAATTTCACAAATGTAATCTTTGACTTTGGAGACCTATCCTTAAACACAATAAAACCATTAAAAGTTGCTAAGTGGAAGAGGTGAATTGCTAACTTCTTATACCAAACGTAAGACTTACGAATAGCAGTATAAGGTTCCAACCTTTGATCAACTCTATCTGCACCTCCCATGTGCTTATTATAATCTAAAATGCACACAGGTTTGCGCACTTCAGCAACCTGGCCCAAAACAGTCACAGGGGAAGAAATCTCATCATCAGAATCATCCCTCCTGTCTGAAACCTTCAAAGCTAGCAGCTCATCATTCCGCAAGGCACTGCACTGTCCCCTCTGAAGTTTTTTACAAACAAGCTCCCTTGGATAGCCTTTCCGGTTACAACGAATTGTGCCACAAGCAACAGTGTCCACTCTAAACAATTCCTTGAACAACTGCACTCCAGTGTAAAAGTTATCTACATACAAATGGTGACCTTTGTTGAACAGTCGTCTACCAAGTTCCCACACAATTTTCTCAGTAACTCCAAAAGTGAGAGGACAACCAGGGGGGGTCAATACTGGAATCCCTACCAGTGTAGACACGGAAATTATACACATATCCTGTGCCACTTTCAGACAGCATATACAATTTAATTCCACATTGTGCCCTCTTGCTAGGAATGTATTGCCTAAAAACCAAACAACCCTTGAAGAGGACCAAAGACTCGTCCACAGCTATTTCTTTGCCTGGAACATAGACCTCTGAAAACCGATCTACAAAATGATCAAGGACAGGCCTAATCTTAAAAAGACGGTCAGAATCAGGGTGATCTCGTGACAAGGCTAATACATTGTCAATAAAATGCAGCATCCTAAGAAGAAGCAAATACTGATTACAACTCATTGTTTCAGGAAATATAGCTGTTGCCATCAAGGGACTAGTAGACCAATAAGAAGCCAATGACGGCTTCCTTATCAACCCCATCAAAAGAGTCAAACCTAGAAACCTTTTCATCTCCTCCAAATTTGTGGGAATCCACTGGGCAGCTCTAGAGTGCGGCCTAAGTCTAGCAGCGTTGTCCCTCAAATACTGCTCTGCATACAAATTAGTCTGCTCAACAATCTCTTCCAAAAACACATCATCCACAAATAACTCAAAGACATTGACAGGCAAAAAGTTCTCAGTATTGACTCTACACCCCGGGAGACCAGTAAAGGCAGGCAACTCTGGCTGCTCCATATTTGGGGCAACCCAGAGTTCAGGTCTTCTAACGGGAAACCTTTCAGCCCCAGGTTGCTGCACTAATGGTACATCATTGTCCTCCTCTGAAATAGGCCCTTCATCTGCACTGAGTGTGGCTTCCTCATCAGAAGATTCCTCTCCGACAGAAACTTCACTGCCAGAATCCCTCACTTCCTCCTCTGCCTCAGATGCAGAGTCCGTCTCATAATCATGATCAGACAATGACTCAAAAAGCATACCAACCACCTGCTGAGCGGTCATCCTGCGGCTAGCCATGATCTTTCCTATGAAAATTAACTGGACAAATGCACCACCAACAACCAGCACTGTGTAAGATAAGTAATAAAGTGTAGCTTTATTAGTTAGAGTTATAAACTCAAAAACGATACCACTCACTTGCCTGAAAATGCTTGAATCCCCAGCAACTACTCTGCACAGACACAGCAATCCCCAATGATATCCCACTAAAAAGAAAGAAAGAAAAGCAAATTAGAAATAAGACAACACAAATATCATTGTGCACAAATTGAAGGACAATTTCACACAAACCTGCATTTAGTACACCACCTACAAACATGTCATTCATACATGGCAACAATACTCCTTTGGAGTAAATTGTTTTTACTTACCTAAAACATGCAACTATGCAAACTACAGGTCAACTACCGCCAAAACCGCAAGGAGCCACAGCAAAGAAAGCAAAAGCTTTGAACTAGAACAAAAAGGAGGAAAAAAATGATCACAAATGCAAATACTTCGTCAGTTGACAAACATCCCACCATCAAGCATTTAGAAATTGGTGCCTAAGTGGATTCTCCCATAGGGGCAGATGGGCCAACTAAAAAATAGGCCGATCTGCCCCAAGGAGGACAGAAAATGCCTTTAGTAGTGTGTCCCCAGGGGGAGCGACCCTTGCCCAAGGGCCCACCCCCAAACAAAAAACAAACCACACACACACACTATCCTTTGTACCTACGTGGCTTCTGCCCCCCTTGGGGGCAGATGGGCCTAAAATAAATAGGCCCATCTTCCCCCAAGGGGGGCAGAAATGGCCAACAGATCAATGCCCCCCTTGGGGGGGCGCCCCTTGCCCAAGGGGACGCCCCCCACATAAATAAACATATTTAAAAAAAATCCCTGGAGTTCTTGTGGTTTCTGCCCCCCTTGGGGGCAGATCAGCCTAAAAATAATAGGAAGCCTCCACCACAAGGACCTTAGGCCCTTATTTACACTTTTTGGTGCAAAACTGCTGCACTAAAGCAGTTTTGCATCAAAAAGTTTAGCACCGGCTTGCACCATTTCTGTGCACCAGCCGGGCACCATATTTATGGAATGCTGCAAGCCAGTGCAAAGGCAGGCTAGAGTAAAAATATGGAGTTCGTTTTGCATCGAATTAGAGTTAAAAAAATGACGCTAATTCAGTGCAAACAGAGTATTAATATGCTCCTTAATAGCTGCAAAAAGTGATAGGACAGAAACGCTCTGCAAAGGATTTCCCCATTTTTAGAATAGTAAAATTGAGCATACTATTAGGATATAGATATCAGTTGGGGTTTGATTTATGTTCTTCCTGCAGCCAGGCTATTCCTCACTTGCAGCATTAAATGAAAAATCGACAAAAGAAGTGTTTCATCCTATCACTGGGTCAAAGAAAGAACATTCCATTCATCATGACATTAGATCACACCACCTTCATTTGTATTTAGGTGGTTACGTGTGATAGAATGGTGCTTTGTGTGGGAACCTAGATTTTACCAGCAGGACACCAGTTTAATTTCCAGCAGGGTCATCTCAGGTTTTCATTCTTATTATGCTGATAAAATGGGTGTCTCCTAGTTGACTAATAGGATCGTGTGTGAATAAATATGAGTTAGCAGATTCCACATAAAACAAGTGATTACATATTTATTTTAGGATTTTAAAAAAAGCAACAAAGTCAATATATGTTAAAATTTCAACTGCTCCAGACAACAACACATGTAAGGACCCCTAAACAGCACTGAAATACATTGGTTGAGGTGTTTTTAAAAAGACAATACATTATAGCACTATACAAATACTTTAGCTATTACTAAATTATTCAGAAATTTGCTTTGCAAAACACTGATGATCATTCTGCATAGAACTATTATGTTTTTTTTCAACATCATGTTACCTGATGTTTTGGAGTGCCTTCAAAAGATGTGTTTTATGGTTCATAGTGCACATCTTTTGTACCCTTAACTCCTGTTGAAGTCTTTATATTAAATCAGTGGCTTAGCAGACCTCTGTTGTGCACAGTATAGTGTTGTCTAATCTGAGAATGTTTGTTTAGGATATATGACTGCTTTTAATGTTTTCATGAATGAATAAAGCTTATTTTATCACTTGGTACACATGTACAATTTACATATTACCAAACCAAATAAATGCTACCAAAAACCCGGACAACTCAATACTAGCAGCTCAAGCACATTGCTACTTCTTTTATTATGGGAGAAGCTGCGAATGCTGGAAGTGTCACCAATATAGGGGAGGCTGCAAGAGGTTTCAAAAGCCAAAAAAGTAATCTCTCAGAAAATAACTTCAATGACTTCAAAACAGATGGGAGAAAGAGCCAGGCCCAGCAGAGAATGGGTTTTGAGCATCGGGGCAACATGATATATGGCCTGTATTAAGTGCGTTGGTTACTGTACCTGGTGATTTTCATTAGTTTCGCATGTTTGTCAAAAACCATAACAGTTTCTAACTGTGTTTTAGTCAAAGTGTACATAGAAAGGGAGGATTAATAACGATGAAGGCTGCATTTTGGTAATAGGTAGGGGTGTGCAAAGCAGTCATAGGGATTACCGCACCACCTTTTTAAACTTCAATACTTTGCAAAGTTCAAAGGTGCCAGTTTTTTAAAGAACATAATAGCTGCAACGGGGCGTGTGGCACCAGAACGTTTATGCTGCTGCACGTGACCAGGAGGATACTGCGGCCGCCCCTCCCACAAATCCGGAATGTCTTAAGGGATAGCGAAGTATGTACCTCAATGGCTGGTGGTTTTGGCGTTAAATGTCATAAGTACACAGATGTCAGAACCTAAAATATCAAATATCTGCAATGCTTTTCTTTTTTTGTCCACTGCCCATTCATCATCGTAGCCCACCCATCCTTGTTTATGGCCCTGACCAGAGCAAGAATCCTAGAGCCGGGCCTGCTCTACTAGAAGCTGCAAGGCCAATTGAAAGCAATCTGAGGGTCGCATCACTTTAATTGCACCATTTTCTGGAAATTCTGCACTAGTTGTGTGAAATTTTGCACAAGTTCCGGGTGAGTTCGAAGTGATACATGCACCAAAGTGCACTAAAATATTTTTTTCATAATGTAAATGACCTAACGTACCAGTTACCTGGTGCGAATGTATGTTCTGGGGTAGTGCCGAAGTGCCCTGAAATCGTGCAAACCTTCTCTGTACTGGCGTAGTTTGTGGGGTCTGAGCACTCTTTCAGTTGGACAGAGCACTATTTGTGAAAGGATTGCAAAATACCTCGTGCTGCTAGGTTCGATTAGGGTGATTGCACTCGGTCTACTGACTCTATATTGTACAATGTCTCCTCTGTGCTTTTGGCAATAAAAATTGCTGAAAGTCCAACTCCTCTTATTCCTTATCTGCTCTTTGTGTTTGTTTTGGAATCCGTGCTCGTTCTTTGCACCTGCAAAGTTGTATTCATCTTCCATTTCTTACTCTCTTGATGTGCTGGTCTTTCACAGTACCTGCTTCATTTTAAAGGTCCAGAGAGGCCAACTGAATACTCTGGGGAAGTAAGAACATTGTAACAAGAGGGAAATAACAGAATTTACAGTGTTTGCGCTCCCTGGCATTGTCTTGCATAAAGTTTGTTTGTGCAATACCTTCTATATTACATGCGAAGATAGAGCCGTAGCAATACCATTTCACCATTCGGAATTTTGTATATTACTGAATCCTTTTATACATCCACATGATCGTTATTAATTAAACATGCCACATGCATTGAGGTCTTTTTGGATGCAACGAGATATTAACCTATTCACTTCAATTCAATAGTTTATTCGGCCTAAGTTTAGGTCATTTAAAAATTAGAAATAATCATACATGCTAAGAGATAGAAATCGTAAACCATCACATAAAAAGGAAGCATTAACAGTTAGCACACTGTATATCGAAATGGACCAGAGGTTAAATGAAAGTTCCATAGTTTGTACTTCCCAGATAAAAAAATTCCATTTACCAGAAGGGTTACAAGAAGAAACAAATGATATGCCATAACCTTTCAGAGTGCGCTTAAGGAAAGCTGTTCTAGAGCAAATTATACTTTAAAAAAAAAGGTTCATAGTTCTTCATAAAAAAAAATTCATAAATAATTAAAACAAAACATTTAAAATAGTGCCTAAATCTTACCATATACAAAGTGCTATGTGCTAAGATAATACAAATCAATTTAGAGTAAAAGGTAGCATACCCAATCTTTTCTAATAAAACATATAAAACTATTCTAAAACAGATTTATACATAAAATAGATCATAAAACTTCATGGAATAGCTCCTATTTACAAGAGTTAAAAGCCAAACAGTGGAAAACGGTACCCTAAGTTGGCCTGTTCTCTTAAGTAAATTGGTCAAATGAATTGTGTCTTGCCTTTTACAAAATAATATATGCTAGGGAATTGTAAATCACTTTAGTTGGGGTAGCCCACTGTAAAACATACACAGAGATGCAATCTGATATCCTCAATAGATCAGCACTAATAGTTAAATTTAGAATCCCAATCAATTGTAACAGGCCACATCCGCTAGCTTCTAGACCATTCGTCAACCAGTGGATTGGGATCTAAAATAATCCTACTACGGATTTTCCATGCTGCTGACAAATATTTAGAAACAGAGCTCCCTATCAGCGTAGAAGTGTCATATTTACATAGTCTGTAGACACTGGTTCGGTTTTGTGCTGGCAATGTTTTGCACAGAGGAATAATCCACTTTCCTCGAGGGCATTTGTACAAGGGACAGAAAAATAGGACATGCTCAGGAGTTTCCTTGCATAGATGACAATTTATACATTTGTCAGACATAGGACTATTGGACGACCAACGAGCCGTAAGGCTGTTGACCGCCAATGTTCCATATCTGAACTGAAGTAGTAAAGAACGGGCACGGGCTGGTATAGGGAGATCCAGGAAGTTTTCAGGTAAAGGTTCGTGCTTGACCAGCAGGAACTCTGCTGTCAGCCGACCTGACCCATTAGAGCCGAGAGATTCCTCACAGATTTTCCCCCAATATCGGTCTTTAATCAGCAGTCTAGCGTTAACAGGAATCATCTCGGGATTCTCCCAATAATGGGATAAACCCAATTTGACCCAAGCTGCTTTCATCTCCCTTAATTAGTGAACTTTTTCCCAGCCATGGCAAGGTGATAATAGATCTTTAACTGCTGTCCTAAAGGGTTCGAGTTCATCCGTTTTCCATAGTTGCACCCAGTATAGAAGTGGCCTTAAATATGCTGTATTTTTAATGCTGTTTAAACCCAAGTCTAGTCTAAGGGAGAGCATCGGCGTGCCCTTCCCTAGTCTAGATATGTGTCTGAGGAAATTATTTTCTTTGGTTTGAAGGGTGTCCAGTTGTCTATGTGAACCCCAGAGTTCCGCTCCATATAGGGCAGCGGCACGGATTTGGACTTTCTAAATTTCAGAAATAAGAGTCAAAGGGGGGCTTGCTGCTGTGCTAGCTTTCCGTTCTATCACTCCACATCTTTGACTGATGGTAAGTGCCCCTTTCCTTATAGCTGCATCCCAGCTGCCCTTGTCAGATAATCTAATGCCCAGGTAATCGTATTCCATTACCCTCTCCAAGTGAACTGAATCCATCTTTATATTTGCTCTAAGCTTCTTGTTCAGGGCGCTATATATCATGAGTTTGGTTTTCTTAGCATTAATATCCAACCCGTAATCTCTGCAAAATGCACAGAACTGGTTGACCAGATTTTGGATTCCCATGGATGTTTTGGCCAACCGGATAGTGTCATCCGCGTAGAGTAAACATGGCACTTTAATCCCGGCCAACTTTGGGGAGTCATTAGTGCAATTTGCTAAATACTTAATACAATTATTTATGTATAAAAGGAAAAGGGTAGGGGCCAGGACACAGCCCTGTCTGACTCCTCTCTCAATAGCCACTGGATCTGTTAAGTCGCCATCCTTACCGCTCCTAATTTGTGCGTAGGTGTTCTCGTGTAATCGGGCGATAAGTTTCAAGAGACCATATGGGATGCCCATGTTGGCTAATGTCAGCCATAACTGGTTTCTGGGGACCAGATCAAATGCGGCTCTAAGATCAATAAAAACTACAAAGAGGTTGCCCCCTCCTACTTCCACAGTCTTCCATTTGATTGTTAAAAATCTGAACACTTGATCTATGGTGCTGACTGCTGGCCTAAACCCTGCTTGTAGGTCGGAAATAACATTAGTTTCCAGAATCCATTCTTCTAGGCGGGACAAAATTTGCTTTGCAAAAAGCTTTTGGAAGTTATCAAGTAAGGAGATTGGACGGTAGTTGGCAGGGTCGGAGGGGCTGCCTTTCTTAAAGATGGGGACTATCTCCGCTCCCATCCAGGAGCTCGGGACAGGCGCTCCTGCAGCTACTGTATTGGAAATCAGGTTCAGGTATTGGGCCCATATATCTGGGCTTGTCTTGTACAAATCGCCTGGAATTTTATCAAGGCTGGGGGCCTTTCCCCATTTCAGTGAAGCAATCGCAGCCTTGGTTTCTGCCAGGGTAAATTCAATTAGGGGGGTCTTAAAAGTCATAATATGGTTCAGTTCCCAGGTAGTAGCACCTGCAAACCCAGAATATAATCAGGAAAAGTGATCTGTCCACTCTACGGGGAGTATTGAAGCACCAGGCGAGCGGTTAGGTTCTTCACCTGGCATCAGTCACCAGTTTCCAAAATTTTGAGGTGTCATTTATTTTAGCAGACTCCAGGAGGGAAACCCATCTAAATTCATCCCATCTCCTACGGGCTCTACTTAGTTCCTGTTTGTAGTCTTTCCTAGCTTTCCTTATATGGTCTGTCTGGCCCCCTCTTAAAGCTCTCAATAGTTTGTGCTGTGCTTCCCTGCATGCAGCATCAAACCACCTTGCGTTTCGCTTCTTTTTGACTTTTTTGGCAGACTCTTTAGTAAAAAGATGTTTTAGAGAATTAAATAGTTGTGTATGGGCTACTATAAGCCCTTTACTATCTTCTAAAAGCTGAGGTATGCGTTCCATATGATCAGCCAATTGTCTGTAGACAGATGCCATTATGGCAATGTCAGGACTGATAGATTCCCATTTAACGTTTCGTCTGTTATTGGTCACTACGAGCTGTTGCTCATGAATCTTGTGGCAAGGGGCTTCAAGTAGGGGTAATAGACTCCTGAGAGATAAAATCAATGGCTCGTGATCACTTTCCTCATGTTCTACAATGTTCATGTCAACCATATGACCCCACAACCGGATAACAAGCAAAATATAGGGCCTGATTCTAACTTTGGAGGACGGTGTTAAACCGTCCCAAAAGTGGCGGATATACCACCTACCGTATTACGAGTTCCATAGGATATAATGGACTCGTAATACGGTAGGTGGTATATCCGCCACTTTTGGGACGGTTTAACACCGTCCTCCAAAGTTAGAATCAGGCCCAAAGTCTATCTGGCTCTTCTGTGTTCCACGCCTAAATGTAGTGTGAAGATCAGGGTCCGAGCGGGAGCGACCATTACAGGCCCGAAGGCCATGTGCCAGTGTAATATCTGCAACCTGATGTGTTAGTCTATTCATTTTCGGTCTTTTGCTTGATACCAGTTGAGGGATACCCCAGTAGGCGTCTTCATCTTTGTACAGTTCCTGAGCCAGCAAATGGGGTTCAAAAGTGACATTAAAATCCCCAGTGATAAGAATAAAATGGGAAGATGATTTACAAGAGAGGAAACTATCCAAAATAGTCAGTGCGTCCGACTCATATTTGCTACCCAAGCTCCTATTGTAGATGTTAATTATTAGAAGCGGTTTCTCACTGAGGGATGGTATCGATAAACCCATCAGATCGGGGCAGCCCAAGTCAAATGTTTCAATCCGGCATTTAAGGGTGCAACTAAGCCATATAAGCAGCCCACCTGAGGGTCTCCCTAAGTTTACCTTACTAGCTGGGACCCAGTAACTTTTATAACCGATTCTATATTTGGGCTCCAGTGCCCACGTTTCTTGGAAAAGACATATTTTATGTTCATCTATAAATTTGCCCCATTCAGGAATACTCATTTTATTCTCCAGCCCTGCAATGTTCCAACTAAGAACGGTGTCTAGACCAACTATTTTGTCTTGGAGAGCTTCAACCGTAAAGTTCCCTCTTGCAAATAGAGTGCCGTGAGGAGATTTTGTACCCTTTTCAATCGTAACTATACCGGCCTCATTTGGGTTTCCCACTGCAGTGTTATCTAAAGTATTACTTGCCCCGTCTGGATCAGGGCATAGAGTAGTCGTTTCGAATGCCTGAAATGATGGGGAACACCCATAGTTACTGGGGCCTGTTAAATCCGGGGCTAAATTGGTCTCATTTGCCTTACCCTCCTTACTTATTCCCCAAATGCAGGTTTCCAAACTCTGGTCACAGACGGAAAGAGGGATACTGATTTCCATCTTAGAAAGATCTAGCTGGGCAGGTGTGGGGGTTGGCGTGGTATCTCTGGTGTCTGCAGTAGGAGTCTGGTCGGCCTCAGGATTATCTAACCTTATTTCATATGTTTAGATATTTCCGGATATAGGGTACTTCTTATCCCAGTTTTTGAAACCTTGAGGCTGGAGTGAGCTGTGTACAGTGCTAGTTTTTAGTAAATCGATATTAACCTAATATAGTGCCCATTGTGAAGGGAATAGGAAGTTCCCAAGGGTAAACATAGGCACTTACTCTCACAAAGAAAGGCTAAGTGTATCTCTGTAAAGACATCAAACACTGGAAAAGTTGTCAGTATCTAGAATAGGGAAACCCATGCCACAGCCTTTTAGGCCTCCCTTAACCCCTTTGCTGCCAGGTCTTTTCCCCCTCAGGTGCTAAGCCTTTTAATGGCTACTAGGGGCGGTTTGCGCTTAGGCCCTCATAACTTTGTGTCCACATGAGCTACCCACGCCAAATTTGCGTCCTTTTTTCCAACATCCTTGGGATTCTAGAAGTATCCAAAGTTTGTGGGTTCCCATGGAGGAGACCAAGAAATTAATCAAAATACAACTAAAATTTCGTTTTTAAAAACAAATGGGAAAAAAGGGCTGCAGAAGAAAGACATCAACAAAGGGGTTGCAGTGCTGAAATCACCATTTTCCCAGCTTTCAGGAACAGACAGACTTGAATCATAAAACCAAATTTTTCAACACAATTTTGTCATTTTACTAGGACACACCCTATTTTTACTATTTTTTGTGCTTTTAGTCTCCTTACAGTTAGTGACAGAAATAGGTATGAAACCAATGCTGGATCCCAGACAGCTAAACATTTCTGAAAGGTAGACAAAATTCTGAATTTCTGCAAGGGGTCATTTATGAAGATCCTTCAAGGTTATCCTACAGAAAGTAACAGCTAAAAAAAAAAACATATTGTATTTGAGGTAAAAAAGAGCCATTTCTGTCCACGTTTTGTTCTATAACTTTTTTCAGCTATGGCAGATTTTTGAAAGCAATATATTGTTATGTCTGCTGGACTCTTCTGGTTGCGGGGATATATAGGGCTTGTAGGTTCATCAAGAACCCTAGGTACCCAGAGACAATAAATGAGCTGCACCTTGCAATGGGTTTTCATTGTGTACCGGGTACACAGCAATTCATTTGGTGTAATATAAAGAGTGGATAAATAGGTATCAAGGAAACCTTTGTATTTCCACAACGGGCACAAGAGAAGTTGTTGAGAAGCAGTGGTTATTTGCACAGGTCTGAATTCCGGGGTCCCCATACTAGCATGTGAATTACAGGGCGTTTCTCAAATAAATGTATTTTTTACACACTGTCTTAGATTTAGAAGGAAAAAATGTAGGAAACCCAAGAGGCAATAACATTTGTTCTGCTGTTCTGGGTTGCCCCAAGTCTTCCGATCAAAATTGTACCCAACTTGTGTGGGTAGGCCTAGTGCCCGCATCAGGAAAAGCAACATGGACACATCACATTTTTACATTGAAATCTGAAGTTTTTTTTGGAAAGTGCCTAGCTGTAGATTTTGGCCTCTAGCTCAGCCTGCACCTAGGGAAACCTACCAAACCTGTGCATTTGTGAAAACTAGACACCTAGGGGAATCCAGGATGGGGTGACTTGTGGGGATCTCACCAGGTTCTGTTACCCAGAATCCTTTGCAAACCTCAAAATGTGGCAAAAAAGCACTTTTTCCTCACATTTCGGTGATAGAAAGTTCTAGAATCTGAAAGGGACCACAAAACCCAACATGGACACATCACATTTTCCCAAAGAAAACTGACCTGTTTTTACAAAGTGCCTAGCTGTGATTTTGGCCTCTAGCTCAGCTGGCACCTAGGGAAATGTCATACTTGGAACCTTTGCTTTCACGAGCGCCTGTCTCGTGTTGAGGAACCCTCACGTTCCAAGTATGAGAAGAAATGTTTATGTTTGATTTCCTGAGGCCAGTTGGAGAGAGACTGGCAAAGGAAAGGTCAATGTAGTAGGCCAATTAAAGGATCTTAATCTTAATATTAGAATTTGTATCTTTGTTTTTACAATATTCTTTGGCGGCAAGCATGCCGGTTGTCGGCCTGCTAAGTGACCAAGGGGGTGATTCTGACTTCGGCGGGCGGCGGAGGCCGCCCGCCGAAGTTCCCCCGTCAAAATACCGCTCTGCGGTCCAAAGACCGCTGACGGTATTTTGAGGTTTGCCCTGGGCTGGCGGGCGGCCGCCAAAAGGCCGCCCGCCAGCCCAGGGCAAACCAACCTTCCCACGAGGACGCCGGCTCCGAATGGAGCCGGCGTAGTGGGAAGGTGCGACGGGTGCAGTGGCACCCGTCGCGTATTTCAGTGTCTGCACAGCAGACACTGAAATACTTTGCGGGGCCCTCTTACAGGGGCCCCTGCCGTGCCCATGCCATTGGCATGGGCACGGCAGGGGCCCCCAGGGGCCCCGCGGCACCCCCTACCGCCATCCTGTTCCTGGCGGGCGAACCGCCAGGAACAGGATGGTGGTAGGGGGTGTCAGAATCCCCCATGGCGGCGCAGCAAGCTGCGCCGCCATGGGGGATTCCAAGGGCAGCGGTAAACCGGCGGGAGACCGCCGGTTTACCCTTTCTGGCCGCGGCAGAACCGCCGCGGTCAGAATGCCCTTCGGAGCACCACCGGTCTGTCGGCGGTGCTCCCGTAGCCGGTGACCCTGGCGGTCACCGGCCGCCAGGGTCAGAATGACCCCTCAAGTCTTTAAGATGGAGCGGACAGCGGCAAAGGCGGAGAAGAGCGAAGATGGAGCAGTAATCATTGAGGCGTGTGAGCGATGGTCTTCGTACTTAAAGTAGCTAGGATTTCCAAGCCAGGTGTAATTAAGGTACTGTGAGCGTTCTGCAGTATGTTGGCTTACCTTTCTTGAAGGTTTGCCGGTGGTACGAGGATCGGCCACAATCTGAGTGGTGTGCCCCATGGACGGCGTATGTAAAACTCAGCGTCATGCTTTCTTAAAGGGGTAGCGTTTGATTGGAAGAACAACTTCCTGAAGATGGGGTGCTGCGCTGGATTAAAGGGACAGTGCTCGCAAGTGTATTTCACTGGAGCAGTGCAGCGTTGGACTAAAGGGACAGTGCTTGCAGGTGTATTCCACCCGACTGGATTCCACATAGGCATAGCAGCGCGAAGAGGAGGCTTCTAAAATTGCAAGAGGCAGTGGTTACACTCATTGTTTTTTCAGGCAATGTAACGTTGGTGGATGCTTCAGCTTCAAAGGTCAAGCACGGTGACATGCACACCAAACACTTAAGATTGCAGAACCCAGTGGTGTGTGCACCATACAATTCTTCAAGTTAAGCACGGTGACGTGCACACCTTTTACTCAGCGTGGAATTTGCCTTCAAAGTACAGTGATGCGCACACCTGCATTCTAGTTCAGTGACAGCACGTTGTTTGGTTGGTTTGTTTTTGTGCACTGTATTTTATTGTGATTGTATATAAGTGCAAAATGGAACATGTCTCAATTGCTGCACCACCACTATTTTTGCCTTATCAAGGGGTACCGGCGGTTCAGTGGGAAGACTGGATAGATATTTTTGATAATTATCTTTTAGCTTTAAACCGTGAGGATTTTAGTTCTGCGCATAAAAAAGCTATCTTGTTGAATTGCTGAGGTTCAGAGGCGCAGAGGTTATTTAAATTCATGCCTGTAGCTACTGACAATGGAGCTCAAATTGTTGATGAATACAGGGAAGCCAGAAAGAGATTAAGCAAAAGGTTTGTGAAGGAAACTAATGTATTGTTGGCGCGGTACAAGTTTTATACTCAACCACAGAGAGTGGGTGAATCTATTGATGAGTTTGTGTCAAGATTGAGAGAGTTGTCAATGAGATGCTGTTTTGGTGGGATATGTGAAGAAGTGATAAGGGATCAGTTGATGGTTCAATGTAAGAGTAGAAAGATCCAGGAAAGATTGTGGGCTGTGAAAAATAATCCCACTTTGAAAGATGCGATTGATATGGCCAAAGTGGTGGAAGAATCAGAGTTGTGTATGAAAGAAATGGGGAGACATCGGAGGAGCAGAACATATGACAGAAGTAGTAGGAGGAATTGAAAGTGGCTGTGGTAGTGTGGGAGTTGTGGGAAAGAATGCACAGACTTCACAGAAAACACAGAAGTTTTTTTTTTAATAAGTTGAACAGTAAGAAGTGTAACAGGTGTAGGAGTAATTTGCATAGCAGTGAGTCCCAGGGGTGTTATGCCATATGTAGAGAGTGCAGGAGGTGTGGACGCAAGGGGCACTTTGCACGCATGTGTGCTGAATGGCCTAAGTTAAAGAGTGCAGCGGCGTGAAGATAGAATTGAGCCCCAGGAACCCATTCTTAGCTTAGGTGAGGATAGCAAAATGGACAGCGATAGAAGGGGAAGTAGGCCCAAAGCCTGGTTCAACATAGAAAACGTAGATGTGGAATTAATGGTGTATACTGGTTCAAAGTATGCCATGATTCCTAAGGATATTTTCCTAGAGAAGTGGCCACAACTTGAGTTGGGAGCTAAAGACATATGTCCAGGTGGATATCAAGGGGAGGAAATTGAGATATTGGGGTTTTTCACAACTTCCATATGATTTAATACGAGGGAAACCTATGCCAAAGTTTATGTGGCTGAAAGTGGGCCACCAATCTTAGGTTGGATGCATCAATACGACCTTAATTTAATTGTGAAACCAAGGGGTCCAGAACAAATATTGATTGTTGAAGATTGTGATGTGAATGATATTCTTGAGAAGTGAAGGAAGTGTTTCACAAAGAGATAGGGGAGTTGAAGAGGTATGTGCCCAAAATGTACATGAAGCCAGGAGCAGCTGCTGTAAAACACAAAAAGTTAGGAAAGTACCTATTGTAGTCAGAGAGGAAGTCAGTAACATGTTGAAAGATATGTTAAAGGAGGATGTGATGGAACCTGTTAAGGCTTCTGATTGGGTTTCGCCCGTGGTTATAATGAAAAAATCCAATGGTCAATTGAGAATTTGGGTGGACCTTCGCAGTGTTCATCAGAACACTGTAACAGATAATTTTCCTCTGCCTAACATCAGTGAACTCATCATGTTACTCAATGGAGGCAAGTACTTTTCTAAGTACTTTTCTAAGTTGGATCTTAAGAGTGCTTACCATCAGATCCGTTTGCATCACAGTTCGTGAGATGTGACGGCATTCATCACCATGGATGGCACCTTCCGCTTCATCAGGATGCCTGACGTCGAACCGCATATGCGTCCCGGAGGGTAGGTCCATAGCTTGGACCTTCGGCACACGCACTGATAGCCGAGTCTTGGGGACGTACTTACCAAGGAGCCTGTTCCCGACTTAGGGGTGGGCGACCTGACTGTGACTTAACCTAATACTCCACTATGTAAGTGAACGACTTTGTGAGTATGATTTTTGTTTGATTGGAGAAGAGCGCATTAACATTTTGGTCCTGATGAAGCGTCATTGGATCCGCAGGGACCACACGACGCGAAACATGTTGACCCTGTTTAAGGAGGATTCCTAGTAGGTTTTTTCTCCGAGCTTATTGCTTATCGAAAGTAATGGAGCATTGACACTCATTATATTACTTTCTCTTGTTTTTAATCTTGGTTTCATCCCTGACTATTGATTAAAATGATGATATATGTAGGGCTGTTTTACCAATTTTACCCTTAAGCCTTGTTCTCTCCTCTGGGTTCAGGTGCTCGAATGATAGCACGTACTTCCCTAGATAGTTAGTTTTCATCTGTAACCATCAGAACACTACGGTTCAGTGCTCCTCCCTGTGGGGAGCCCGTCAGGTATTGCACTGCCGGCCTGACGAGGAGCAATTCCCAATGATGATGCCAGACATCTATTATGATGCTTGAGGGTCCTTGCTCCTGATATTTCAGGTCACTCTAACTTTTCTTTTTCTTTTTCTTTTCTTTATGGAAGAGTGTACTTTTGTTGTATTGCATTATTGAAGGGAGAGTGTACACTGGACCAATCAATCTCCCGGTCCCTCCCCCCTCCTACATTTTATGTCGTTTTATATGGTCAGAGGTTCAGTAGGCGTGCTTTGACAATAGAAAACGTGAGGTATGTGCTGCAGGAATTTTAGTACCTTTTAATACGTCATTCCCTACTATTGTCATTGTAGAAGCCAGTGCGTCTGGTGTGTGTGCGGTGTTAATACAGCTGCACAAGGGAGTTGAAAGGACGGTGGCTTTTGCCTCGCTGTCGCTGACTGAAAGCGAAAGGAATTACTCTGTGATCGAGTGAGGAGCTTTGGTGGCTGCATGGTCAGTGGAGTACTTTAGGACATTTTTGTGGGGCATAAGTTTCAAGTTGAGAACAGATCACAAACCTTTAGTGAAAGTATTGTCGGCAGGAGGAGCAGGCAAACGATCTCCAAGATTGGCTAGGTTTTCTGCTTGTCTACAGGATTTCATGTATCATGTTGAATACATTTAAGGGTGGAGGAATGTTCAAACTGATGCTCTTTCACGTCTTGCTGTGGATTGGAGTTTGGTTGATGGGGAGGCAGTTTTGATCAAAGAGGAAGAAGGGGTGGTGGCTTGGATGGAGGATATAGGTCAACATGGGTTAGGTGTTTTTTTCTAAAACGGTGTGGGTACAAGGAATGACAAAGGATTCTGTTTTGCAGTGTGTGAGCAGGATGATTGTTGAGGGTGCAAAGCGAGAGAGTGCAGTTACGGTATCTGTGAGACCTTATATTAAAATATTGGATGAGTTGTCGGTAAGGGACGGAGTGGTGGTGATGAGAGGTGACCAGTTTGTACCTCCGGAGAACGTAAGGAAGATAATCATACAAGTGGCACATGAAAGACATCTAGGCCAGACTTTGACTCAAAGGAGAGTTAAAGAACATTTTTGGTGGCATGATATGGATGTGCAAACCGCCCAGTGGGTACAACAGTGTATTCACTGTAGGGAGAGTGAAAAGAGACTGAAACTTGGGACGAAGTCACAGATGGGTCACATTGAAGATCCTGGTGGAGCATGGCACACAGTTTGTTTGGATTTTATAGGGTCATTGCCAGATCTAGGGCACAGCCGTAGGTTTACTTTGGTCTTGGTTATGTGTTTTAAAAAACAATGGAGGTAGTGTTTATGAGAGAAGTGTCGACAAGGTGTACTATCGCTATTTTGAAAGATATTTTTTGGAGGGAAGGTTGGCCTCATACTATCATTACTGACAATAGCACACAATTGACCTCCGTTGAAATGAAGGAATTTTTCACACAATCGTACTGCACTATGTAATCCGCAAGCCAATGACATTGTTGAGCGTATGAACCGTATGGTTAAGGGTACAATTCAATTGACTGTGCGGGGTAATCAAGACATAGATGTAGCAGTACATAAGGCGGTTTGGGCTCATCGCACTACCCAGCTTAAGGACAAAGGTAAAACACCTTTCGAGATTATGAGGGTTTGTAAGGCCAGAATAAAACTGGTACCTGGTTGGTTGGTGGATGGTTTGGTAAAGGCCATGTGGAAGCTTCGCAGATGAGTAGACATTCTGGCATACAAGTTGGTGATTGGGTAAAGGTCAAGGATGGATGCAAGGGACTGGGATGGTTTAAGTTCCGGGGTCCATTCGAAGTTAGACAAGTGAGTGATTATTATGTGGTATTGAACAATGAGACCAAGTGGAATAAGCACAGAGTAGCTTTGTAACAGAAGGGAGGTATGTGTGAGGAATCAAGGAAGAATGTTAGGGATGTGGAAGAGGAGTGTAGTGGTTTCATGTTAACTGAAGGAGTAGTTGGTGAACCTTTTGAAAATTCTCTGGGATTGTCTCAGAGAAGTGATGTAAGAGGAGGTGTGAATGAAGAAGTTGTTACGGAGGAGGATGGAAATAGAAAGGAAGGCAGAGTTGTGAGAGAAAGGTGACCACCTGCATATTTGAATGATTATGTGAGAAAATCAAATATCAAATCTAATTGTTCATTAAAAAAAAATATATATATATATATATTTAACTTGATTCTGACATCTAGTGCTCGGTTTTAAGCATTTGAGTTTGAATGTGACCTTCATTGAATGGTATTTTACTTTATTTTTAGCTTTTTTTTTGCTGTTATTTGTATTTTTTCTAGTTATGTCATTCACAACTTAGGGAGCTTTTCATGATATTCAACTTCATTTTTATTATTTGTAGTGTAAATTAATAAGGGAGAAGGATGTGTCATACTTGGAACCTTTGTTTTCACAAGCGCCTGTCTCGTGTTGAGGAGCGCTAATGTTCCAAGTATGAGAAGGAATGTTTATGTTTGAATTCCTGAGGCCAGTTGGAGTGAGACTGGCAAAGGAAAGGTCACTGTAGTAGACCGATTAAATGATCTTAATCTTGATACTAGAATTTGTATCTTCGTTTTTACAACAGGAAAGCTACCAAACCTATGCATTTTTAAAAACTAGACACATAGGAAAATCCAGGATGGGGTGACTAGCGGGGCTCTCACCAGGTTCTGTTAACCCAGAATCCTTTGCAAACCTCACAATTTGGCCAAAAAAACACTTTTTCCTCACATTTTGGTGATAGAAAGTTCTGGAATCTGAGAGGAGCCATACATTTCTTTCCACCCAGCATTCCCCTAAGTCTCCCGATACAAATGATACCTCACTTGTGTTGGTAGGCCTAGTGCCCGCGACAGGAAATGCCCCAAAACACAGCATGTACACATCTAAATAATCAAATACAAAACTACCTGTTTTTGCCGGGGCACCTGCGTTTTTGGTCCTGGGCTCAGCAGTCATCTAGGGAAAACTACCAAAACCAGACATTTCTGAAAACGAGGGAGTCCAGGGACGTTTGACTTGCGTGAATCCCCTAGTGCTTTCCTACACAGAATCCTCAGCTAACCTCAAATTTAGCTAAAAAATTGCATTTTTCCCACATTTCTCTGTGGGATCACCACACCATCACAAATTTCCTACCACCTAACGTTCCCCTCTGTCTCTCTGTAAAAATGGTATCTCACTTGTGCAGGTGGGCCAAGTGCCTGTGACAGGGAAGAGCCAAAAACATGTTGAAATTGAGGGGGAACCAAAGCGGGTCCAAAAGGGCATTTTGAATAAAAATGTTTTTAGGCTGACAAGTGGGACAGAATGTTTATCGGTATAGATGCAACAGTGCTGGGTGGTAGGAATTTTGTGGATTCCTGCAGATTCCGGAAGTTTCCATCACAAAAATGTGGAGAAAATGTGTGACTTCAAGCAAAGTTGGAGGTTTGCAGGGCATTGTGGGTAGGAAAATAGTGCAGGGTGCATGTGAAGCACACCAACCTGGACTCAACCAGATGATTAGTTTTCAGATGTGTCTAGGTCTCGCTGATTTTTCTACATGGGAGCATCCCAAAGTCCAAAAAGTGCAGACCATTCCAAGTGGGATGATTTTGAGAGTTAACCAAACTCTCATGGCCCAAATGTAAAACCAAAAGCCAAAATAATCAACTGTTCTCTTGCTTGCCATTGGCATAAGATCTTTTAGTGTGCAGGGGGAGAGCTGAAAGACTGTTATCCCCTTCAGTTGGGGTGGGGGCATAACCATGTCCATACTGGTTGGTAGCTAACACCCCACTATTATTATTATTATTATTATTTTTTAATTCCCTGGCACCTAGTAGGCTTTTTGCCCTCCCAGGGAGTGGATTGGGGGTGTTTGCCCCATCTGCCCTCCGGTGGGCAGAACAACTTTGTTCCCATTTACTTGTGGTGGGAGTATGGCCATACCCCCGCCCTCTTTTTTTTAAAACAAATTCTTCCCTGGTCTCTGGTGGGCTTTCTGCCCCTTTTGGGGGCAGATGGCCTTACAAAAATAAGGGGGGCAGAAAGGGCCAACACTAATGTGCCCCAATGGGGAGCGACCCTTGGCCAAGGGGCTGCCCCACCAAACAAAACACACACACACCAATCACTGGTGCCTAAGTGGCTTCTACCACCAGGGGGCAGTATCGGCCTAATAGCAATAGGCAGATCTGCCCCTAAGTGGGGCAGAAATGTCCTAAAATAAATTTCCCCCCCCCCGGAGTGCGACCCTTGCCTAAGGGGTCACTCCCCATCTGTAAAAAATAAAAAGAAATAAAAAATCCCTGGTGCCTAGTGGTTTCTGCCCTCTTTGGGGGCAGACTGGTCTTATTAAAATATGCCAATCTGCCCCCCAGGGGGGCAGAAATGGCCTAAAAGAAATTTGCCCCCAGGGGAGTGACCCTTGCCTAAGGGGTCGCTCCCCACATCTAAAAAATAACAAAAAAAAGATCCCTGGTGTCTAGTGGCTTCTGCCCCCGGTGGCAGATCAGCCTAATAAAAAAGGCCGATCTGCCCCCGGGGGGGGGGGGGGGGGGGAAATGGCCTCATAAAAAATTGCCCCCCTAGGGAGCGACCCTTGCCCAATAGTTCGCTCCCCTTCATTGTTTATATGTCAACAAAGAAATTCCCTGGTGTCTAGTGGGCATTTCTGCAGCCAGATCGCTATGCGACCAAGCTGTAGAAATGCTCAGGAAGACATCAAAGGAAAGGAAAGGCCTTTCCTTTCCTTTGTTGCCTCTCTGTTGTCCCTCACCGCCGATCAGAAGAGAAATGCCTGCATTTCTCTTCTGATCGTGATGGAGACAGCCTCTGAAGAGGTCAGTGCGTGATCTCGCGCTGACTTCATCAGATGTCACTGGAGGGGTCGGGGTGGAAGGGGAAGCAATTCCACTTCCATCCCTGCCCACGGGAGGGGGGTGGGAGGCCCTCAGGGGAGCACTAGGGCCTAGTGCAGGACATAACGGTTACATCCTCGGCACCCGAGCGGTGCTGCTGAGGACATAACTGTTACGTCCGTGCCACCCAAGGGATTAAAGTCCCTACGAGTACTGGTGTGTAGTGTTTTCAAGGAAATCTGCCTTTTATCTGTAGTCACCCTGGATTTTTTGCTTTTCGCTGGATCCTATATGTTTGTGGGCTTTATAATTCTATTTATGTTACCCCTGCTGACCATTAGTAAGTGCCTATGCTTAACCTGTAAGTGAATGAGTGCTGGTGCCTGGGGCTCTTCTTGGAAGCCCATGGCTGATGCAGTCAAATGTCAGCATGCCGAATACCAATGATCCATAATCCTGAATGCACCTCATTCAGCTGTCATCCACTAACAGACACTCCCTGCTCTTTTATCTCACTCCAGCAGGTTCCTGCTTTCTCCCTCTGTGATGGGTTTCTGTCGTCCTCTATCACCTCCTTTCTGTTCTGTGCATTTTTCCTTCTCATGCCCCCATAAATATCAGATGCTTTAAAATAAAAGTGTCAGTTTCCAAAAATGAGTTCTGGTGGCATCCACCCGCAACAATAACCTTAAAATAAGCACTGCATGTGCTCCCCCTTTAAACATGGTCAAAATTGGCATATTTCTAGATGGTATGTTTAACTTACCTAGTATATGGAATACATTGTACCCAGGGCCTGGAAGTTAAATGTCATTTGTGGAGTGCAGTTCCTAATATGCCTTCCACCAGACTGCAATGCATTATGGGTTCAGGCCTAGCCTGGGTAGCCTGACTGCACCAGTGTAAAAATTGCAAACTGACCTGCCTAAATAAATCCTTTTGACAGTTTAAAAGCTTCCTTCTAAATATTATTAAGCCACTCCTATATAGGCCTTGCAGTCGATAAGGCAGAGTGCATGGTATTTAAAAGTAGGGCATGTAGAAATCCAATGGTAACATGTCCATATAGAGAAATGCCGTCAAATGCTATTTTTCACTATCTGTCCTATATTGGAAAACAGCAGACAGATTAAACACCTAATACTGTATATCGAAAATGGTACCACCTAGAAAAGTCATGAGACAACTATTTTTTAGCAGTGATTAGAAATCCAATTCAATGATGAAGTTAGATATTTAATAATTATTAAGTAAAATTAACTTTGAGAAAGTTAACTTTTCCTTGCTTGAAATTCCTGGAGCCTAATTTGCATTTGCTCTCAAACGTCTCCCAGTCAGGAATTAGCATTTGAATAGGTGGGGAAAAGGTGTGAAATGTCTCCCAGGTGAAAACAATAGGCTGACCTGAATGGACAGATGTGACTCATCTGAATCTCACAGAATATGAAGGTTGAGGACTATGAGCATTCTATTTGGCATGTGTCAGATCCTGCTTGAGTAACAAATCTTGCTTGACAGGTCTGCTGGGTTTACATGAAATGCTTTGGGTGCATTTGAAAGGACAGGAATAGGAAGACAAGACAATTCTTGTGTATCCATTGTCTGGTTGCTGAAGGGACCTGCTTTGTCCCACCAGACCTCTGTCTTGGAGTTTTACATGTAACAAAAGGGGTGCATCTGGAAGGGGGTGAACAAGATGGCAAGACAGTTCTAATTTATCCTCTGCTGATTGCTGATTAACCATGTTTTGTTCTATCAGACTTCTATCTCTGGGTTTACTGTGAGAACAGTGGGCGCTTAAACTGAATGTTAGGGTTAGATGTGGGAGGACAGTAGGATTAACATAATACACTCCCCCAACACACACCATGCCCTTGTCAAAGGCTTTCACTATCTTGAAAATGGCTAAAGTAGGTATGGTTGGCCCCAGGAACTTTCACCTCAGAGACTAGCTCATACCAGGCATAGAAATGGCACCTCCAGGCACTTCAGAACACTCCTCAACTTGGGAAAGAACAGAAGAGAACCGGACCTGCTGTCTGTGACCTGAGCGAATCCCTGAAGTATTGGACCTTCTCCTTCTTGTACCCAGTACATAGAAGTGGATTCCAAGGGTCCTAAGGCTGACTTCCTGTTCAAACTACAGGGATACCAAAAGCTACAAGAGGCCTTTCCCGCAACTTCCCAGTTGACCAGTGGCAACTGAATTTGTTCTGGATCCTGATGTTGGCTTCTACCTAACATCAAGAATGTCTCTAAATGCCTCCCCTGAGGTCCTGGGGCTTTAGAAGTGTACTCCTGTTGTGGATTTGGACTTTAAGGACTAGAGCAAGAAGGTAATACATATGACCTGGAGGACCTTGGTGGGTTACACAACCAAGACTCCATCCCAGTCAGTGTCAAAAGGTGCCTAGGTACCCCTCTACCACACCCATTGATTATCATTGCCACTCTGCTACCCTTTAAAAATTCAGCCCTCCAATTTCCCTTATTGGATATTTGCCATTTTAGTGCCATTTTGTTTATTAAACTTTACTCTCTGTTTTTCATTCAGTTTGGGATTTTAATTGTTTGCATTTTGACTTTATTACTGTTTTGGTACTCCATAACTACTTTCGACAAAGCTTCACGGTAAGCCTGTCTGCTCTGTGCCATAGCTAACAGGGGATTGTCCTCAATTTTTTTTTAGGACTTTAGTTTCCCTCGACAAGTATTGTGATTAATATTTAATGTGTGTAATTAATACACCACTTTCCTACAGTGATCATTTACTGATGTTCCTCTTGCCTACTTCTTACAATCCCAGCCTTACTTAGGGTGTGGTAGTTGCACATTTCCCTAACGGAGGATCCACTCTGCTGTCAAGCAAACCATTTCATGGAACCAGCACTATCAACAATGGTGTCAGATGGACTGTTCTATTTAGGGTGATCACTCCACACCCATT
Source organism: Pleurodeles waltl (assembly GCF_031143425.1). Classification (NCBI taxonomy): domain Eukaryota; kingdom Metazoa; phylum Chordata; class Amphibia; order Caudata; family Salamandridae; genus Pleurodeles; species Pleurodeles waltl. Next base: position 788,244,974 of record NC_090442.1, on the reverse strand, counting down.
CCTGTTGGTGTTTTTCCTGGGTCTGCCATACAAACTATTATGGCCCAGAACAGGAAAATTCCACAAATGTTTTCCACATAATTGGATAATATAAAACTCCCAGAATCAGGGGGATATTAGATCTGGATCTCTTTTTGAAGAAAGGCCAGTCTTATTTGGGTGATTGCCTTTGGAATAAATGTGGACATGTCTAAGATACCAGAATGACTGGTAGATCTTCCTCCAGGGCGTTGAGGGCAGAACAATAAAACAATGTTATATGCACCAGAACTACTAAAAACAAACTACAACAAAGCGAGTCAGTGAGTGATTAAACCAATAAGGATGGGAAAAATAGTATTTTTTATTCTATTGTTGCTATTATTGAAGGTTTGCATTGTCACAGATCTTTCTGTGAACACAATTTGGAACAAGGTTGAAAAAACAATGACCTCTACCTCCAGAATGTGAGGCCACAGTGTGGCTCTGCTATTAGCTGTGCTCTATGCACAAGAGACTGCCACATCAAGCACTCAGCTTAGTGAGAAACAAGGAGGGAGGAAACCCTAAAGTCTGAACCCGTGACTACCATTAGAGACATAGGGTATCTGGTCTCCCCTTTCCCTCTCTTCTCAGCCTGCTGTATTTTTATACATGCTACAAACACTTTTAGGAGCACTCATATTGTATTTACTGTTCCGGAGTAAGGCTATGTGCTATAGATGCATTGGAACAGGTAATTTGTTTTCACAGGCCATTTTCCATACTTGGTTCCTACTTGAAAAGAATAATAGAAAGCTTTGCTTCAAGGCGCTGCTGTGTGGTGCCCTTAAAGCAAAACCTAAAATTATTTTTTAGGACATTCGTTCTAAATCTGGTAAATATTTGCTTTAATAATAAAACATGATTTTGTAAAGCACCCCATACTACATGTTTCGAAGTGCTAGAAATAAGAGAGGTTAAAATTTACCCATTTGTGAAGGATGACATTTGTTTCTGTAGAGGTCGTCCCAGGTTTTCAGGTTTTCAGATTGTTATTGGGACTCTGTGAGTTATGACATTGCAATTCAGTGTCACAGATGTGGGCTCGTCCCCTCAAAAAATGATGATGGAATAATGTAAAAATGGCTAAAGCTTTTCATCCAGAGAGGTCGTTCAGACATACCTGTTTGCCCAAATCAGGAGGGTTAGTGTTTCCCAAACCTGGAAGTGAGTAGCCTGACTTATTTGTGTTTGAACAGATGCCTCAGAGAATGTTTGCATTTAGGTACCCCCAGAGGTTTTGAAAACGAGAACTCAGTTTTGGTTTGTATTCTTTCAGGATTTAGCCTAAGGAAATATCTAATTGCTGTCTAATTCACAGTATAAAAATTGAACTTTTTCACCACATTCCTGACCTGCCTAAATAGAGGGAAAGGAAGTACTTTTCTTGACTTGCTGAGGAAGAAGCTTGAAGGACTCCTGATCTCTATTTGCACCAAGGGAACCAGGGCCAAATGTATCAAGCAATTTTGCATTCGCCAACGGTGCAAATCGCAAAATTCGGCCGTTTGCGAATGCAAAAATGCCTTTCAAGATGTATGAAAGGCATTTGCTGTGCAATTTTAAGGAATAGCTAAAATAAAGATTCCTTAAAATTGCGACCCCATTTAGAGAATTGCAAATTGCGATTCTCAAAATAGGAAATAGCAAATAGGGAATTCCAATGTGCGATTTCCAAAGCACGTGTATCAAGCATTTCCTAAATGGGCATTTAAGAAATGCAATTACCACCAAATCAGATTTGGTGCTAAGCATGTGCAGTTTTAAAAAATGCATTATAAATGCATTTTTAAAAATTACATGTAGCGCACACATGCCCGCCAATATGTTTTTGGGGTCCATCAGAGAGGGCCTTAGGCCCCCAGAACCCTGGGGTTTGCATTACCTAATTTGCAAATTCCTAACTGGAATTCGCAAATTGGGAAATGCTAAACCACTCGCACCTATGGGCGGCCCATAGCGATGAATGGTGTGCCATTCTCTAATTGCGATTCGGTAATAGCGATTGCAAATTGTAAGAAATCGTTATTACCGAATCGCAAATTTCATACATACCATTTTGCATTTCTTAAATAGCGATTTCTTAATATTCACTATTTAAGAAATGAAAACGGGATCTTTGATACATCTGGTCCTAGGTGTGTTCTGTTCTCTAAGGATAATTTGTCTGACCTTCTCTTTAATGTTTCTTGGACACAAGAGGCATTAGAAGGAATCTATCCAGTGAGGAAGACATGGCTTCTCCGGTCACTCTGGACTGCACCGAACCATATGGAAATCCTACCTTGAGAGATTCTTGAACCTTAGGTACTTATAACCTGGCGTTGCAGGAGATTCCAGGTACTACTTTCCCTAAATAATTTAATATTTGGACTTAGTAATTTGTATGCCCTCTAGAGGAACTAGGTCAAGAAAATAACGTTCCCCCAGAAAGGGAAAACCTAGCTATCTACAGATTGCCAGATTGCTCTACTCAGAGCTTTTTAAACCAGCTTTTGAGGCCACCATGGGATTCTCAAAGAAAAAATAACTAAATATATCTAGCCACCCGTGGCTGTATCCTCTTGCCTTGCCCTTTGGATAAATAAGACAACCACCACAGTAACTAAGAATCCATCCCAGTAGTGAAGCAAGCTCAGCAGCTAGTAAATGTGATGCTGTTCTGCTCATAGAACTTACCAAAAATATTGGTTTCAACCAGAACTCAATGATGATATATCCACATTTCAATGCCTTTCTATGCTACACGGAAAAATTGTGATGACCCACTTCCCACGGTAAAGTCTTTGACAGGCTTAAATGAGACATTTTCTATCACAGTCAACCTTAGATTGTGCCCACGTTCTGGTCTACTACCTACACTTACTTTAATTGGCTATTTGTAATTTGTGTTGTTATTTCTTTAAATAAAACCTTTAAAATCATTATCTCTGATTCCCCTATGTTTAACAATATGTAAGAAATTGGGATACTGGTTGAGGGGAGAGGAAACCCTGCTCAAGCAGCAGCCATAATTCTTGATAGGATGAATTCACAGGCAAACCCCAAATTAACCTGCTCCCAACCACCCAGGAGCTTGGTACAGAGTAGGTAGGCTGAACTTAGAGGCAATGTGTAAAGTATTCATGCAGAACTTCAAACAGCAATAAGGTGAAAACACAACAGAAGAAAAATTCCACACCAGTTTAGAAAAATAGAATAAATTGTAAAAAATAAATCAAGACCAAAACAAACAAATACAGTCAGTAGAACCGGAGACCTGGGAGTTTAAAGACTTCAATGAAAATTGCCCTAAAAAATGCTAAACGCCAACTATGGTTATCTGGTCATGATAGACTGAGACAAAGTCAAAGTTTAGGTCAACCATGATGCAGAGCAGGCCAGCTACAGAGACCCACTTAGGTCTGCTGAATACAGTACTTTAATCCTGGTTGCAAAAAAATGCATATTCTCGTTTTAAGGATGCGTCACAGTTCTGGGAAGCTGAGAAGTGTGATGCAATATCGTTGCATGAAGATACATTGTGTAGCAGTGGTTCTGATGGGTTGCTCTAGATGATGCAGAGTCCTTTTGTCTGCAAAGTCCATACAGCAGAGGTGATGTGAGGTCAAGGTAGAGGAGATGTTTCACACGGCATGGTTCTGATTGGCTGCTGTAGATGATGGAAAGTTCTTGCACTGGGGAAGTCTGCACATTGGGGGCAATGTGTTGATTCAGAGGGTGATGCGTTGAACAGCAGAGATAATGCACCCGTTCTGGGGGAGTTGCGTCCCACCATGGGGGAGATGCATTGGTCCTGCTGAATCCACAGATGGGCTGGGAGAGCACCTTCATGCCCACTTCCAACTGTCCAGACTGAGTGGCACCACTTGGGAAGGCAGAACTCACAGATGGCAGTATTGGGTTCAAGGTTGTTGAATGCCTGTTCTGTCCCTGAGGCATCTGATCAGGAGGCCAGCATACTGGCCCTTAAACTCTCTCAGGAGGGTTCTGGGATTAGAGATGCATGTCCGGTCCTTCTCACTCAGTCAAGAGGGCGGCAGGTCAGCAAGACAGCACAGTAGGATAGCAATTCTTCTGGGCAGCAGTCCAGTAGAGTGGCAGTCCTTTCCGCAGCAAGTCAGTCCTTCTTCCTGGTTGAGTCCATGGGTCCACAAGTGTACTGAAGAGTTGGGGATCTGAGGTCCAATATTTATACCTGCTTCCCACTTTGAAGTAGGAGAAGCTTCTAGAGGTTTCCAACTCTCAGAGGTGTCAGGCATCCTCTTCCTCTCTGCCCTGGCCCCACCTTGTCAGAGGCCACAAACAACTAGTGACAAAGGCTTTGTGAGAGTGCTCAGGCATAGCCTTTGCAATGTACAAGTGCGGTAGGTGACAGTACCCCCCCCTTGTTAACTCCAAGTAGCCCATCCTCTAATACCTACCTTCTCTTTGTCTCACTGTCTGAGAGCAGTACACAAAGACCAACTGCCAACTACACCTAGTCATTTGACCTAAGATCAGGCTGCAGGCTCGAAGTGGTTAGGTAAAAAAATTCCAACTTTCTAAACATGGTATTTTTAGAGTTGTGAATAAATACTGGAATTCATCACTAAAAAAGGCTTTTAATTACAATTCTTTAGACACCAAACATGAGATGTCATCCTTCCTCAATGGAAAGTTATCACTTATTAAATATAATAAGGTAAACCAACGTTATCCAATGGGAGAGGTAGACCTTGCAGTAGTGAAAAACTAAATATGAGTTTTTCCCCATCAGGACTTGTAAAACTTAAAAATACTTATCTTACTTTTTAAATGCACTGCACCATGACCGCTGTGTTGTACAGGGCTTACCCTAGGGATGATTTATGTAATAAAAAGGAAGGTTTGGGTCTGGCAAATGCATATAATTTACAGCCCCTGGGTATGTGTAGTACCACTTAACTAGGGACTTAGAAGTAAATTAAATATGTCAATTGTGTGTAAGCCAATTCTACCACCTTTAAAGGAGATAGAACTAGCTCTTTTGCACTGGTTAGCAGTGGTACAGTGTGCAGAGTCCTAAAGCCAACAAAAATTAGTCAGCAAAACAGGAAGGCTAGAGGCAAAAAGTTGGGCGAGGACCACACAAAGGACGTCAGATCTAAGACCATAATTGTATCATTGTGTGTAGTCATTGTTTCTTGCTTTTTCCAAATTTGTTTGGAATTTTCTGTGTTGTTTTTCTAACTTTAACATTTCCTAGTAATGCTTGAACTTAACTTGCAGTAACTGGGGAACTATCTGCAGCTTATGCCACAGGTACGAAGTATTAAGCTCTAGGGTTTTTTACTTAAGAGTGTGTTGACCGAACATAGGAATTTTCTGAAGTTCCTTCTGAGTTGGAGAAGTGAGCCAGATTGAAAAGAAGCTTATTTCAAAGTTTGTGGGTGTACACAGCTTTGGTCTGTAGGCTGCTGGTTTTCTTGTTGTTTATGGTCCTGACATGGCTGAAGTAGATCGTTAATAGATGTAAGTGAAAGTGGAAAGATTGTGGTGTTCTCTTAAGGTTGGTGCATTGGCTATCATTTCTATGTGCTGTAATGACACTGGAAGCTCTACGTAGGATGTTTTTTGTGATACCATTGTACTCACGAGAATATTAGTGAGCAGATCAAAGATGTTGGAGAGCATAAGTATGATTAGCACACAGTCAATAAAGGGTGACTGAAAAACTGTCAGTGCTGGGGAAAACCCCAGGATCCAGATGTGCCCACTAGATTACATAGCACACATTGAGAAATATGTTTGTTTTTTGTGAAAGACAAACTCCTGCATAAATCTCCTTTCCCCTTTCTATCTCCATCCTCCACACATCTTCTCCATTCCCCCTTCATCACTCTCACTCTGTACAAAAACCTACAGATATCAACTGTTTTTTTTAGCAACAAAACAAACGTAACTAGATATGTTTTGATCCTCTTCTATACCACTGAATAGAGCAATGACAAGAATGTTTTTTGGTTCCTTCTGGTGCTACACAATTAAGCATGACTTAAAGGGTCGAGAAGGTTTAATCTCATGTCCTTATGCAGAAAGTTTTAACAGAGGGCTGAGGTACCAAAGAAAGATAATCCTACGAGAATTGTTAGTGATGGGGTTGTGATTTTCTTCTTGAATTTCTTTCTATTTAGCTGAGGTTTGAAGATCATGCTGAAGATGTTTGTGAGGAAAGCAAAGGACAGTGTCCAGAGGAGAACTCAGTGCATATGAGTCTTAGGTTTTCCCGGGTGGGAAAAGCCATGAAAACGTGCAAAGGTTTCAGTCTTCCAACTGGTTTATGTAAATTTACAGAGTATTGTCTTCAATACCTTGTGAAGACTTGAATGTCCACAATGCCCGTGGAATTGGTGGTGAGCCACGTTTCAGCAATGAGCAGTTGCTGTTCGTGTCTGTTATGTCAACTATGTACTGGATTGGGTAGAGAGCAGTGATGAACATGAATGGTCAGCAGTATATGAATTAGGGTTGGGCCAGGTTGTCCTTCGCTGTTGTGACACGTTTCCTTAGTGATGAAAAGTTAAGCTTCACCTGGCTGTCAATGTCCTTTCCAGGAAGCAAAGGACCGCTGGCAACATAGAATTGGGACATTGGGTGCCAGCTGTTATTTATGTTTATAGGACAATGTACTAATTTATCGTAATCACTATCATTTGCAGTGTTGTTCGATTTACAAAGTTTTTGAAAGTAGCAAGGAATGCAATGCAAGTAGCACAGCAAATCAACATGACATGAATACTGTATGTATTCTGTGCAAATAGTAACATAGCAACTTTGGGGAAACAATTTGGAGAATAACTTCTAGGTCACTGATCTCTAACGAGTAGCTCGGGAGCTACTGATAGCTCACAAGCACTCTCAAATTAGCTCTCAGAGGTGAAGCCAAACCCAGTACCTCATTTAGGGGGTCTGTGCATAATAAAGGAGGCAACATTGTTTCTCACAAAACCCTTAAAGTGGCATTAATTAGCCAGATTGATGTCAGGGCCTCCTAATAACCCTCAGAAACACACTGAGTGGCTGTTTGAGGTATAACTTGACTACCTGTCTCCATTCTAAATCTACCTAAAGGAGATTGGCTGTGTTGTAGGCCCTGCTCTGTCAGTCACCACATGTGTGTGAAGAATGGGTCATTGAAGAGATGATCCAGAAGTAGCCTGAACAGTAATCAGTGCAATTCCACTAAAGTGTAGGACTTCAGGAGACAGAACGAAAATGTAACTTGGGCACATGATAAGCCCTACAGGTGGGGAGAACAGGGAATGGATCCAGAGCTGAAACAAATAAAAGCCTTGTGCCTTTGTCTGTTTGTGTATACATGTGTGCACATTTAAGGGTGCCTGTCTGTGGTACTGTGTTCATCCTTAAAAATACATTGTTGTTCTCTGAAAGCTGTTACTGGTATCAAGGACTACAAAAAGTAAATGGACCCCCCATCTCATCATATGGAGCTCATCTATTGCACAATTGTGCCCATTCACGGCATAGTTGTAAAAATGGCAGAATCATGTTAATTCTTGGCATATTTTGGGCATTCTTGGCCTATTTGTAGCACATTGGGAATCATCACTGATGTATTAAGAGCATGACTGGTCTACTTTTAGCTATGAAAGACATAATGGTGACTGTCCCTTGCATAATAATGGCCATGACTGATGTATGATGGATAGAGTGTGTGAAATCTTCTCATCCAATGCCACAATCCCTGTCAGGATGAACCACAGAGGTCGCTAAAGTAACCTGTGATTAACTCTCTGGTAGATTGACACAAAGGCAGTCAGGTGTAACTTAGAAGCACTGTGTAAGGTATTTATGTGGCAATCAAACAGTAATAAAGGGAAATCACAACACAAGAAAAATCCACCACCAATTTAGAAAAAAAGAGTAAAATAATTACACCAAAATTACAATACTCCAATCAATAGAACCAGAGTTATGATTTTTTTAAGTTTTAACTGAAACAAGCACTAAAGAGAACAAAGCTCCAACTGCAGGTATCCAGTCACGGGAAACCAAGACAAAGTCGAACTTTAAGGTTGATTATGAAGGAGTGTGGTTTGGATACATGGAGTGGATTGGACCAGGTCTCGGATTACCTTCGAACTTAGAAGAATTTTTGAAGAAAAATATTCGAAAACATTCAGCTGAACTAGGCAGCCAACAATGTCCTAGGAGGAGGCATCATCATGAGGGTGTCACTGGACGAGGTTCTGGTGAAAGTTTCTTCATTCCAAATTAGTCTTTTTTTGGAATCCAAAGATTTCCACTGGGACAAGGCTGCAGATGGTAGCCGATGAGAGTTTCATGAGGCCAGAGATTCTTTCTGTGAAGAGCAACTGAAAAAGGATATGCTGCTTCAGAGAAGAATGCAGCGGGAACTACCAGGAAGTCAGGCTGACCGGCAATGCACCTTGGATGGATCAGTGATGAGGTAGGTCCCGGTCTCCGGTCGGTTCTCAGAGCCCTTTCGGGCTGAAAAGTTTCCCAAGTTTTGCTTTGTGGCACTTTGGACACCTTTGGCACCACTTCCAAGGGTCCAGTACTACCTGTCGATGTAGTTAAAAAAGGAGGCCAGCCATCTAGCCCTTGGAGTCATTCTGCTAGTTCTGGGTCCAAGCAGAAGAGCAGGTCTCAAGCAGCATGGCAGTCTTCTGAGGGCGCAGGGCAGGCTGCAGGGAGCATGGCAGTCTTCTTGGAGCAGCAAGGCAGTCCTCTGTAGTACACAGTATGTCTCAGGCAGCAGGGTAGCCCTCTGAGTGTGCAGGTCCAGAAATGAACTGCATAGTGGGGCTAAGGGTCCTAGCTTTATACCTGGTGATAGCTTTGGAGTGGAAGAAACTTTTGAAGTCTCTCCCCCCACAGATGGTACTGAAATTTCTTTCCCTCCTGCCCTGGTTCCAGGATGTCTGGAATCACCAAAGGTAAGTGGGAAGATCTTTGAGTGTGTATGCAATGAGGTCTCTCCTTTGAGTTGTAAATGGGGCTGTGCACAACTCCACCACTTACATTCTGTCAGGATGGCCTAGCCTGCCAACAACCATCCCTTCTTTGTGGCACTGTCTTGGAGGAATAGAGAAAAAACAACTGCCAATTACACTTTCTCATGTGACCCAGGACACAGGCAGGTGAACCAAATGGCTATGGCAAGAAGATGCCAACTTTCTAAAAGTGACATTTTCAGAACTGTGACTTAAAATCTGACTTTACCCTTAAAGAGGATGTTCCATACCAATTCTTTAGGGACCAAACATGACATTTCAACCTGTCCCCTAACAAATGTTATACCTTATTAAATGTAATATGGTAATTTACTGTTATCCTATGGGAGAGCTAGGCCCTGCAGTGGTGAGCTTTTCACTACCAGGGCATGTAGAACTTAAAGTGCATACCTACTTTTTAAATACACTTCACCATGCCCTAAGGGCTTTTCAGGGTCTGCCTAAGTGGTGACATATGTATTGAAAAGGAAGGTTAAGACTTGGCACAGGGGTTATTTTGCCAAGCCAAATTTGCAGTTTAGAACTGCACAAACACGTTTTGAAGGGCTACTTAAGAGGGTGACACAATAAGTGCTGTAGGTCCACAAGTATCATTTAATTTACAAGCCCTCAGTACATGTAGTATCACTTTACTAGTGACATATATGTAAATGAAATATGCCATTTGGGTGTAAGACAATTTCATCATGTTTTAAGGCAGGAATCTAAGCACTTTAACACTGGTTAGCACCAATAAAGTGCACAGAATCTTAAATACCAACAAAAACTGGTTCAGAAAACAAAAGAGGTGAAGGCAAAAGGTTTGGGGAGTGACCCTGCAGAGGGGGCCATGTCAAACAGACATCCTGGCCACAATGGCATCATGCCATAGCACAGTGGGGGCCCTTGTATAATGGTGAGCATTAATGGAAGATTAGAGACATCTTTGATATGTGGTGGGCATCCATGACCCATGACTATAATACCTGGACATTTGAAGCAGAATCTGTCAATGTGAGGCATTTGTACATGTGAGCACTCAAAAAAATGAAAATTGATACATCAAAGGCAAAAATTATGTTTTTTCAGAAAAAAATGTTTTTTTTTCTGGAAAATTTAGTTTGTTTGCTCACATTGGAAAGTTGTATTTGATGGGAAAATGTGTGCATTTTTAGAAACTGATATGCTGATGAAGACAAAATGTTGCAGTTCCAAAGACATTTAAAAATTGATCGCTGAATGATAATTCAAGCTGAGTTGGGAGAATGTTTGCTATGGTTATGTCGTTTGTGCCAGAGGGCTGTTATTTATTTGTCAGGTGGAGGCAAATAACATTAATAAGCTTTTCCTGGTATTTCTACTGGTATCCTCCACTGGATTGCTTCAGAGGTTTCTACTGATACTCCTGCTTATGGTGGACATAGTGTAATGTTAACATATGTGCAACTATTTTAAAGTGGTAACTTTACTAGTGACTAAGAAGGAATTTTACTTGAATAGAAGTCACTTTCACTACAGAATAGGTTGGAGCTCTCTGCTCTAGGTTATGCGGTCAATTCAGCAGTGTGTATAATCTGTTGGTCTACAAAGTACACAGTTGAGTGAGGACTAAATAAATCTGCGTGTTTACATGTCAGAAGGACAAAGTAGCATTTTCCTATTCCAATCTAAATTCAAGTATAAAAAGCAGACAGTGAGTAAACATTTAGCAAGGTAGAGCAGTACACATTATCGCTAAAAAAAACATTATGCAACTGATGTTTTCGGCACTGAACCACTTTATGTCACGGTTGCCACTGGCTCACAAATACTGCATTAGTATCCCCTTAACTGGAATTGGTAATTCTGGGTGCAGGATTACTACAGAATTTCAAGAGAGATCATGACAGTGCCCTTGAAAATGGGGAATCGGAATACCATTTGCACTTACAATCGTAACTCATCATTTACAGCCGTTTCCCACCCAGAAATAGAAGCAGGAAAAATGTTCAATGTATTAAACACCATATGGTACTCCCACATCTCTTTCAATTCCTAATTTGGCATGTTACTTGGTTTCCACCCAAATCAGGAATTATTTCAAAGTTAGAATGCCAAGCATAGGGACTTATTTAGAGTTTGACAAATGGGATACCGCATCACAAATGTAGAGGATGTGTCATCCGCTGTATTACAAGTTACAAGTGAATTATAGCAAACCGTGGCTCAGATTTAAAAGAAAATGATAAAGCGCAATGCTGCACCAAAATTGGCAGCGCCGCGCTCTGTCATTTTCACAATGCAGGGATATGTCGTATTTAATAGAATAGGGTGCACCACTGTGTTGTCCCCTGCGTCTGCACTAAATTTGCTGCAGAGCGCCAACACAGCTACCCTTGCGCCATGGTGCAAGGATGGCTGTGTTGAGGGAGAGATTGTTTTTGTGTAGGAAAGGACGATTTTCTCCACAAAAACAATCTTAAATGGTGATTTGCTCTTTCCATGTGTGCAGCATTCTGCAGCACACATAGAAAGAGCAAAGAACTAGAAGAAATGAAAGCATTTCTCCTTGCTGTGCCACTCCACCACTGGGGTGGTGTTAGATTTTGGCGCTGCCTCAGATTTACAAAAACATGTAAATCTGGGACAGCGTAAAAATGCAATGAGTGTTGCTGTGGCACGCCCACAGCAACACCCATTGCAATACGGCCCCTCCCACGCAAAGTGCTGCATGTGAAGGGGCCGTATTTACAAGGGCTTTAATCCACAAAAATTGGTTCATCGCCACCTTGCAAATACGGCGCAGACCATAGCGCCACCGGAGCGTCACATAAAGTGACGATCTGGTGGCGCTAGGGGCTCATAAATATGTCAATGTATTTCTAAAACGTTGGGCGAGATATCCGCCACATTTTGACAGAATATTTTGTCTGTACCTTGCTAACTGTTCTGTCTTTTCCCTTCATGAAGACACAAATGTGTGGCAGCTTCTAAAAGGCAAACCTTTCCAAAACATCAATTTTTAAACATCTTACAGATGAGAAACGTCGATACACCGTTAAGTCCTGAAAATGCGTATCACCTGCTAAATTTGAAATGCACCTTTTCACAGTAGTTGTGATAATAGACAATTATGGTTACAAATATCATCTTGGAGGAACACGACAACTGCTCCATATATTAAGGCTAGGCGAAAAAAGGGTGCAATTTGACTGCAAAGATGCTTTTGCCTCCATATTTCATTAATTCTTTATTTGTAACTTCCATTTTTTGTTTGTTTACAGAATGGCCATTATGATAGGCCTGGTAGGTCTAGTAGTTCTTTTTGCCGTAGGTGAACTTTCTGCAACTTCAGGTCTTTTCCAGACTTGAAGATTGGTCATCCTCATTTATAAAGTGCCTGTGCTGCCCAGGGGGTACTTCAAAACACTACTGTTGAGGAAATTGAATTAAGAGCAGAGAAAGACTCATGAAGTAGGCTTAGCTATTACCTTAGGAAAAGCAAAAATAAGAGAGTGTTTTCAAGTTGAAATGTATTTTTAGCTTTTGGAGCCTAGGTTTAGAGCTGTGTACGTCTGTCTTTTAAATGTGTTAATAAACACAATGAATGTCGATTTTATATTTCCCACTACGATGACTGGTATACCCATATTGTGATCTTCGGTGCATTTGTGCCTTCTTAAGTAACATACGCTCTAGGTGCAAAGTCTTCTCCGAAATATGAATATGCAAGATTTTTACAAGGATGAATATCTGAAAAGGGGCGTTTTCTCATTCCCGTGGAAAAGTGCACACACAAACTGAGTACGTGATCAAATGGGGTAAACATGTTTTTGTAGGGTGTACTAATGTCCCCCACCTATGCTAACGTGGTGCTAGTGTGCACGCAACCTGTAATTTGAAGAGGGGCCAGAATGTGGGTATTACTGGTTCAGAAGGCAACAGGAACATTCTCATGGAGCACAGTTACTTCATAATACGTGCAGCTTGTGCACGCACAGGTGACTGATATTTGTTTGTTAATCTAGTTTGTGAAGTGCTGCCTTTTGTACAATTATCTGTGTAAAGGGGCATCATTTACTGACAACTATAATGTGACCGATTGAACACAGAAACAAACTTGACACAAGTAATGAAGCGTTTCACGCTCACACATATTTCAGGCTGTGATAATTTAAGAAATTATGTATATAGTAACATGATAAACATAAGTGCTTGAAACACCATATGACAGGTCGTATAAATGATAGACAAATCAACAGTAGGAAGTACATTTTCTTTACTTAACCTGTACTTCGCCAGCATCAGAGTTAATTCCATTATAAAATGCAGTGGAGATAACTAGCCTGGCTACTGCCAAATTTGTTCCTATGCAGTACTCATCGTCCAAAATATTTCGGAAATATGATGAAGGTTTTGTCCTCTTGGAACACCGGTGCTTTTGTTTACATATTCCATACCAGTGGCATAGTCAGCACTGTTCTACAACATATTCTTCTGCTTGATCTGCAGAGAGCTTAGAGGTCAAAAACAACTATTTCACACTGCTGTGTTGTCACAAAGATGTTTGGCATCTCTGGAATCCTAATTTAAAATCCTAACTTATGATGAAGTTTTAAATTACAATTCTGAAAATACCACTTGATGACATTTTCTTGCTTTAGCCATTTGGTGGCTGCAGTCTGTCTCTGGTCACATGACTGGGTGTAGATGGCAGTTGGCGTTTGTTTATTCCTCTTAGACAGACACACACAATGGGAGCTTAGGTGTGACTGCATGCGCCATCACTGGCAGGATGGAAGAGAGGAGCTGGACTCAGCCTCCCTTACACCTGAACAGGCTGTGTCCTGCCCCCACTCAAATGGCTGCACGCCCCCCTGTAGTGAGTGTGGAGCCAGGGCCAAGAAGGAATGTCATCTGTGCTCTTTGCATGCATGCCTCTGGAAGCTTCTCCCCCATTTCAAAGGCACAACTGAGTAGAAATACTGGACCTCGGACACCACCACTTCAGTACACTTCTGGATCTGTGGATACTCTGCCAGGAAGGACTGCCATTCTGCTGGACTGCACTCTGCTGGACTCCTGATTTGCTGTGCTGACCTGCTGCCCCCCGACTGGTTGAGAAAGACGGAACCTATATCGTTTGAACCCAGAACCCATTGTGACTCCAAGTGCTAGTTGGCTGGCTGGCCTCCTGATCTGAAGCCCCAGGAACACAATAGGCTTCCAACAACCTTGCATCTGCACCTGGACACTGCTATCTGAGAGTCTACTATGCTACATGGGCCGCCCCAGTCCTTGACTGTTGAAAATGGTCCCAAGGTGCTCTGCCTGCCTGTGGAGTCAGAGTAATGGACGCATCCCCTCTGCTGTGTTGCACAAACCAGAGAAGAACCAATACATTGCTACTGCTGCGTGGATTGTACCCATCGCAAAGTCTCGCATCACAGCTGCATCGTGCACAACCTTCAGAACCCCTACCTCACAATGCACCCTCGGCACAGGCCCTCACTTCTCTTATCGATGGCAGCCTTGACAATGAAACCAGACTCAGCATCGTAGCCTCTCAGCTAATCGCAACTGCTACACAACCCTGACTCCAGGCTTCACATCTCAAGCCCTCATCGACTGGATTCTTGATGTTGATGCAAAAAGACCTCGGACCACAGCCATGTCTCATCTTGAAACAAACGCATCACTTCAGCTGGCCAACAAATCTGCAACATGGATCCTCGCAATGCTCTGCAAACTGTGTTCAGCGGGCCTAAATAGGTCCCTGTAGCCAGCCGACACTCTATCACGGTAAGCCTGAACTTGTGACTTTGGGTCCTGCACAACCAGTCATCTACAGTTGGCACTTTATGTGTCTTTGTGCTGTTTTTACTAAAAAGTTTGAGCTCATATATTCCCGGTTCTACTAATTGGAGTTTTGCCAATTTGATCTTGTTTTATTTATTAATTTGTACTCTATTTTTCTAATCTGGTGTGGTATACTTTTTGTGTAGTGTTCTCACTGTTTTACTGTTTGAAGTGTTTGAAGTGTTGCACAAATACTTTTAACATTGCCTCTAAGTTAAGCCTGACTGCTTTGGGCCAAGCTACCAGCGAGTTGAGCACAGGTTAATTTGGAGTTTGCTGGTGCCTTACCTTAATGAGGATTGTGGTTGCTGCTTGACCAGGGACCACACACCAGTCAGCCAAGAACCCATTTTCTTCCACCGTTAGGCCACTCAGACAGGTCATTGTGATGGCTGGTTTTGTGGTTGTGTGTGGGCTGGTGTTGCAAATGTTAATTAATACTAGGCATCAATAGCAAGCAGCACTGTGCGGCCTGTGGATGTTTTTATCTCATTGAATGCATCATGGATGGACCAATTGCACTTGCCAGAAGAGAAGGAATGTGACAATGTTTTATCTTTTTGATAGGGAAGGAACTTAGTGAATTTGACAATCATATTTCTCATATACTGCTACTCATACTAACTGCAGCAAGCACAAATCTAAGTGGTTCCCCACCCTCCAGGGCCCTGTCAGGCAGCATGTCTTAAAAAGTCCAGAGTCTCTTCATTTACAAATGTGTGCTCCTTTTTTTTACTACCTAGTTCAGAAATGTGACCTACTTTTATTTTCATGCCTGGACCTATTTTCTGCCCCAGTTTGAAAGTGGATGTATGTTTTACTCCCCCAAACTCTATTGTGCTTTTCACTTAGAAAAGTCTGGAATACTTTATTCAGTTTATATATATATATGTAGAACCTTGAATATTGGTATTCAACCACGAAATACATGTTTGGGACAATATAACATGGTGTTGTAATACTGCATCATTTTACCAGGTCAGATGTAATGAGGCACTCAATAGCTTCAACCTTGAGAACTGGGTCTAGGTTATCAACAATGGATTGAGAACATCTGGGTATCTACCCAAAAATTCCTGCTTCAGCAAGGCTTTTAATCCAGACATAATAAGTTTGCCTTTAGCCGTCAAAATCAGGCTCACTTAGAAATGGGTTGAACACATGGATGTCTTTTAGTGGTCACCAGTGGTTGCAACTGTGACCCTGGCTTGACCCTTGTGACACCTGGCACTGTCTTTGCTACCCCTGACCTCGAATATGGCAAAATCAGTGCCAGGAAAACAGTGGCAGCTCGTCCTTATGATTGTCAGATAGGGCTTCGTTTTCTTTGTTTTCTTTCAGTTTTTTTATTACACTGATATTGACTAATATTACTTTATACACTACTACTATGTGTACTAAAACATGGAGTACAATTAGTTGGGATGTGACATTCTCTGGCAGCTGATGTAGGTAAATAAGTGCTTTTAAATGTATATCGTGTAAGTGCTTGCAGGTGAGAGTGTGTTTACGTGAGACAGTGAGTGTAAGTGTGAATGAGTGTGTATGTGTAAGGATGTATGCACAAGTGAAAGTGAAGGTAAAAGAGCGTGCAAAGTCACCTCCGCTACCCCCGGCATTTGGGGGAATTGATGTGCATGGACTGGATTTCAGTTTGCCAGCTAAAGCAAAACAGTCTTTCTCTTCCATAGGCTAGGGGTTAAGATTTTGAATGAAGACCATCATTTGTTCGGAGCTGTATTTGACTTCATCAACAATGATCTTCAAGGTTTGTTCTGTTCTGAGGACACAATACTGTCTTTGACCCATCTCCCTCCATCTGAAATATATTTTTATGTTTTTTTTTTGCTCTACTTCTCATGCTTAATATATTGTAGTCCTGCAGTATTTGGACTTTGGCATGGTATATTGGTCAGATTTTGTGCGATAAATTATATAATTAGTTTCGGATTTATGACCAAATTAAATATGCTTTTGCGTTCAATGGAAGACAACAAATAAAATGTCCCCGCCAAACCCAATTGTCCTATTTCCATATGCCCTCCAACCTCACCACGCTATATTAATAGCATCAATAAAATAACTAAATGCAAATTGGGTTTCACAGACTAGAGAAGCACCTTTGCATTGAAGTGGCACCCATCACACTCCAACTGGGCCCTCATCGCTTCATTGCGTTTCTCTCACATTATTTTTTACAGAACTGCTCATCCCAATGTACAGTAAGAGTGTTAGAGCGTTTTACATCACACATGCGTTAAACATAAGCAATGAATCATACTAGTGTGTACCTCAATCTGAAGGAAATGCTACAGAAGACAATGTGGGCTACAAAGTGTAGAAGTCGCATAAAATGCATACCGATATGAATTGTTTGTAAAATGTGATTGCTCTGGAGAAACACAAAGTTAGGATTTAAAATGTAAGCCACTGGTTGGGATTGTCCCCACTAACAAGATTGTATTACTACCCAAATGAAGAGTTTTTTTTGCAAATTTAAATAACAAATGCTAAGTGCTTAATTTGTGAATACAAACGTGCCAGTGCCCACAGCCCTCCTCTTAAACACGCGGCTGCTGCAATTAAATGTGGGAACACGGAATACTGACGCAGGTAATCTCAGGCCTCTTCATTCCATTTAAAGCACTCCCTGCCCTTTAAACTCACTTTTGCAGCTTTCTGCTTTCTCCCATTGTGACGCTTTTTCGTTTTTCTCTTCCTCCATCTTTCCCATATGTGTCTTTTGCTCGCCGCAAATGCTTGAGGCAGAAGAATAAGTGCCGGCCCTCAAAAATAGGTTCTGGTGCTCCGCACTGAAAACAGCAAGCACAAATTAAGCACTGCAAATGCTTGAGAAAAAAACTACAATGTTCTGAACATACACATTGTAGTTTGCATACAGGTCTTGGTAGCCTGTGCATAACTCACTCTGTGACAAAAGCAGTAACCCATTTGGCTATTTAAGATACAAATCTATGATCTGCATGTTACATGTTGTGCTTTGCAACCGGGACATTATCCCTCTACGCTACTTTTTTATGAGCCAAAACTCAAACTAGGCAAAATTCAGATCCCTCCAGCAAGAACATTAGTTACCAGAGTTAACTTTTCATTTTTATTTGTGTGAAAATATATGGCCGCACAAAGAACTTTGCTGCTGGTGGTTTTAATCCCACAGTATATTTTACACTACTGCCCCCCCCAACCCCTTGAAGTTAGTGCCTGTTGCGGCAGTGCTGACATTCAGCCCATGCCTTTTGCGCTGTTTGATACACATTTCATAAAATAACACACAGGGAAGAGTGTGGGATATGATCAGGTTGTCTATGTCTCGTGTCACACAACTATACCTTTTGTCACTTTTTACACCTTACACTTCTTGCGTTTGCAAACAACTCATGTGCCATACTTCTCATATTAGTGAGCATCTCACACTGTAATGAGCACTTTATATATTATGCTGTTCATTTTTGTGAGCTTCCCACATACAAAGTTTTTGTGCTCTTGTACACCCTACACAGTACTTATTTGTGTCCTTCAACCCACTGCATTCAATTGTAACTTTCACTCACAAATACTGTTTCTGGTGCTTAAAAGCATCACACTCATCCCCTCACTTCTGAGCTTAACCGACACACGTCTCATTCTTCATATCTCACAGATCACGACTCTGGCGTTTGAAAGCATTTCACACGCACTACAGATTTCATGTATTTGCAAGCATATAACTTACTACATTTCTTGTGTATGCGTCTCGCACAGCAGGTTTTCTTTTTACATTTTAAGCATTTCTTTTCCACACAAACACTGTGCATCTCATTTGTGCAAGCATCTCACACAAGAGGCTTATTCCTTTTGCAAACGTGTCTCATAGGCCTTCTCATGCTTGTATTCAAGATATATAGGGGCATATTTATGAGCCCCTAGCACCACTGGAACGTCACTTTATGTGACGCTCCAGTGGCGCTAACCTCTGCTCCATATTTATAGGAGGTGTAATGCCACTTTTTTTGGCGTTTCAACTCCTTTTAAATATGGGCACCTCCAACACAGTTATCTGCATTAGAGGGGCGTGCAATGGGTGTTGCCGTGGGCGTGCCACAGCAACACCCATTGCATTTTGACACTGCCTCAGATTTACAACATTTCGTAAACCTGAGGCAGCACCAAAATCTAACGCCACCCCCAGGGTGCATTTTGCAGCACACATAAAAAGAGTGAAATGCCAGATCTTATGGTCTATGTGCTGGAAGGTGTCCCTTCCTGCACATACACAATCATTTGAAAATGACACTTTGGCACATCTGTGTGTGCTGCATTTTGCAGCACACACAGAAGTGCCAAAGCGCCATTATTGATTGTTTATGTGCAGGAAGCGACACCTTCCCGCACATAAACAATCACACCCCTCAACGCAGACATCCTTGCATGATGGTGCAAGAATGCCTGCGTTGGCAGCTAAATTTAGTGCCAGCGCAGGGAGCACCACAGGGGTACGCCATATCCACTTAAATACGGCATATCCCTGCATTGTGAAAATGACGGAGCATGCCGCGCTGCCAACGCACTCTAGCATTTTCCCATTAATATGGACCATAGTTTGTGAGCACTCTACTATCATGCCAGCCATCTGCAATATCTCTTCCGATAATGTGTTGGAAACAAAGCCATTGTATCCAACACGCTGGATGGTCTGTGTCAAAGCTGTACTAAAAGTAATGGATGACTACAAACCTGTTCTGGAAACCCTGGAAACAAATATCAACTTCCAAGACCAATGGTGATGTGCCTCCTTGTGCTCATTGTAGGAGGCTGGCCTGGCTTGTAGTGGGTACCAGAGGTACTTACACCTTGTGCCAGGTCCAGTTATCCCTTATTAGTGTAGAAGAGGTGTTTCTAGCAGTTTAGGCTGATAGAAGGTAGCTATGGCAAAGCAGCTTAGGCTGAACTAGGAGACATGTAAAGCTCCTACTATACCACTGGTGTCATATGCACAATATCATAAGAAAACACAATACACAGAAGTACTAAAAATAAAGGCACTTTATTTTTATGACAATATGCCAAAAGTATCTCAGTGAGTACCCTCAGTATGAGGATAAATTATATACACAAGATATATGTACACAAACCAAAATTATGCAGGTTATAGCAAGAAAAGTAATGCAAGCAGTGTAAAGTTACAATAGATTGCAATAGGAGCACATAGGTATAGGGGCAACACAAACCATATACTCCAAAAGTGGAATGCGAACCACGAATGGACCCCAAACCTATGTGAGCATGTAGAGGGTCACTGGGACTGTAAGAAAATAGTGAGGGTTAAAAAAATAGCCCACCCCAAGACCCTGAAAGGTAGGTGTAAAGTGCACCTACTACCACCAGAGAGCACAGAAGTCGTGATAGGGGGATTCTGCAGGAAGAACAAACACCAGCAATGCAACAACAGTGGATTTCTGGACCTGAGTATCTGTAAGACAAGGGGACCAAGTCCAATAGTCGCGACAGTGTCAAGAGTGGGCAGGAGCCCAGGAAATGCCAGCTGAGGGTGCAAGGAAGCTGCCACCTGTTGGAAGAAGCTTAGAGTTCTGCAAGAAAGAAGAGGACTAGGAACTTCCCCTTTGGAGGATGGATGTCCCACGTCGCGATGAAGCTTGCAGAGGTGTTCCCATGCAGAAAGACCGCAAACAAGCCTTGCTAGCTGTAAGGCTTGTGGTTAGGGTTTTTGGATGCTGCTGTGGCCCAGGAGGGACCAGGATGTCGCCACTTGGAAGAGGAGACAGAGGGGACACCCAGCAAGTCAGGGAGCCCTCACAGAAGCAGGCAGCACCCACAGAAGTACCTGAACCAGAGTCCACGTGAAGTCACAAAAGGGAGTCCCACGGTGCCGGAGGACAACTCAGAAGGTTGTGCACTGCAGGTTAGAGTGTCGGGGACCCAGGCTTGGCTGTACACAAAGGAAATCCTGGGAGAGTGCACAGGAGCCGGAGCAACTGCAAATCACGTGGTACCCAGCAATGCAGTCTAGCGTGGGGAGGCAAGGACCTACCTCCACCAAACTTGGACTGAATAGTCACTGGACTGTGGAAGTCACTTGGACAGAGTTGCTGAGTTCAAGGGACCACGCTCGTCGGGCTGAGAGGGGACCAGAGGACTGGTGATGCGGTCTTTTGTTGCCTGCGGTTGCAGGGGGAAGATTCCGTCGACCCGCGGGAGATTTCTTCAGAGCTCCTGGTGCAGAGAGGAGGCAGGCTACCCCCAGAGCATGCACCACCTGGAAACAGTTGAGAAAGCCGGCAGGATGAAGCGATACAAGGTTGCTAGTAGTCGTCTTGCTACTTTGTTGCGGTTTTGCAGGCGTCCTGAGCAGTCAGCGGTCGATCCTTTGGTAGAAGGTGAAGAGGGAGATGCAGAGGATCTCTGGTGAGCTCTTGCATTCGTTATCTGAAGAATTCCCCAAAGCAGAGACCCTAAATAGCCAGAAAAAGAGGTTTGGCTACCAAGGAAGGAGGATTGGCTACCAAGAGAGGTAAGAGTCTATCAGAAAGAGCCTCTGATGTAACCTGCTGGCACTGGCCACTCAGAGCAGTCCAGTGTGCCACAGACACCTCTGTTTTCAAGATGGCAGAGGTCTGGGACACACTGGAGGAGCTCTGGGCTCCTCCCCTGGGAGGTGCAGGTCAGGGGAGTGGTCACTCCCCTTTCCTTTGTCCAGTTTCGTGCCAGAGCAGGGCTGGGGTATCCCTGAACCGGTGTAGACTGGCTTATGCAGAGATGGGCACCATTTGTGCCCATCAAAGTATTTCCAGAGGCTGGGGGAGGCTACTCCTCCCCAGCCCTCACACCTATTTCCAAAGGGAGAGGGTGTTACACCCTCTCTCAGAGGAAGTCTTTTGTTCTGCCTTCTTGGGCCAGGGCTGCCTGGACCCCAGGGGGGCAGAAACCTGTCTGAGGGGTTGGCAGCAGCAGCAGCTGCAGTGGAGACCCCGGAAAGGCAGTTTGGCAGTACCCGGGTTCTATGCTAGAGACCCAGGGGATCATGGAATTGTCCCCCAATGCCAGAATGGCATTGGGGTGACAATTCCATGATCTTAGATATGTTACATGGCCATGTTCGGAGTTACCATTGTGACGCTGTACCTATGTACAGTGCACGCATGTAATGGTGTCCCCGCACTCACAAAGTCCGGGGAATTTGCCATGAACGATGTGGGGGCACATTGGCTAGTGCCAGGGTGCCCACACACTAAGTAACTTTACACCCAACCTTCACTAAGTGAAGGTTAGACATATAGGTGACTTATAAGTTACTTAAGTGCAGTGGTAAATGGCTGTGAAATAACGTGGACGTTATTTTACTCAGGCTGTACTGGCAGGCCTGTGTAAGAATTGTCAGAGCTCCCTATGGGTGGCAAAAGTAATGCTGCAGCCCATAGGGATCTCCTGGAACCCCAATACCCTGGGTACCTCAGTACCATATACTAGGGAATTATATGGGTGTACCAGTATGCCAATGTGAATTGGTAAATTTTGTCACTAGCCTGTTAGTGACAAATTTGGAAAGCAGAGAGAGCATAACCACTGAGGTTCTGGTTAGCAGAGCCTCAGTTAGACAGTTAGGCATCACACAGGGAACACATACATATAGGCCACAAACTTATGAGCACTGGGGTCCTGGCTAGCAGGGTCCCAGTGACACATAACAAACATACTGACAACATAGGGTTTTCACTATGAGCACTGGGCCCTGGCTAGCAGGATCCCAGTGAGACAGTAAAAACACCCTGACACATACTCACAAACAGGCCAAAAAGTGGGGGTAACAAGGCTAGAAAGAGGCTACTTTCTCACACATCCCCCACCCCCAAACGAAGGACAATAAGGCTAACCTTGGCCAGTTGAGTCTTTATTGTCTAAGTGGTAATAAGTGGAGAGTAGCTCTGCAATAGACTGGTTACTCCCTTTATCATCCACTATATGGTTACTTCCCTGTGGGGATGTGAATCACCCTGTTTGAAGTTTTTTAGCTAACCAACAATGTGAAGATATATTTTCAGAGTTCCATATCAGTAAGTTTTAGTTTAGAACAGTGGGAATTGTCCACTGGACCTATTTCTAGTGATGAGAATGCCAGACAGGGATGCTGTCTCAGTAAAGCCATAGCTGGACAAAAACTGTGTCCATATGGCTGGAAGAGAGAACAGGGATGCTGTTTCTCTTTAGTTGGAGCAGGGCAGGGATGCTGTCCTATGAGCTCCACACTAGGGCAGGGCTGCTGTCCTAAGTGTTGCGAGGCAGTGTAGGGTTTCTGCACTAAAGTTTCTCTGGGAGGGTTGGAGAGATGCTCCATGTTAACTAAAATGGTGCCCTTTTTCTCACCAATATTAGTTATCCCACAGAGAGGTACTTTCACCTCAGGGAGTACAGCTTTGCCAGCTGATGATTCCCTTGGTACAGGTGCCACCCCAGGCGAGGTTTCTCCCACCACAGGAATGGTATCCTGAATGGCAGGGTGGTTAGGGGATACGTGATACCCTTTTTACCTGTTGTTGGAGAAGGATCCTGAGTTTTCAGGCCTTTTTCTCTCCTTTGCTTTTTCATTTCAGCTAAAATGAGAGGAAGCAATTCCTCTGGGATACCCAGCATGGCTGCATGGGTATAAAACTCTACCTCAGCCCAACCTGAGGTCTCTAGGTCATTACCTAAGAGACAGTCTACAGGTCAGCTAGGTGATACTACCACCTGCTTAGGACCAGTAACTCCACCCCAACTAAGCTGAACTATAGCTAAGGGAAGAAACTTAGTGGAGTTATGGACATCAATAATCTTGTACTGTTGTCCAATGATGTGTTGTTCAGGGGGCACTAGGTTTTCAGTCACCAGAGTGATACTGGCACCTGTGTCCCTGTAGGCCTGGGCCTCAACACCATTTATTGAAACTGTCTGCCTGTACTTATCCATTGTAAGGGTACAAGCAGCCAGTGTGGCAAGGCCAAAGCCACTAGGTGTGACATAAACTGTCTTGGGACTGACTACCCCAGTTTCTATGATGCCACTTGAATGAGGAGACAGAGGGGGTGCCCAGCAAGTCAGGGAGCCCTCACAGAAGCAGGCAGCACACGCAGAAGTACCTGAACAGGCACTTGGAAGAAGAGTGAACCGGAGTCCACGCAAAGTCACAAAAGGGAGTCCCACGACGCCGGAGGACAACTCAAAAGGTTGTGCACTGCAGGTTAGAGTGTCGGGGACCCAGGCTTGGCTGTGCACGAAGGAAATCCTGGAAGAGTGAACAGGAGCCGGAGCAGCTGCAAATCATGCGGTGCCCAGCAATGCAGTCTAGCGTGTGGAGGCAAGGACTTACCTCCACCAAACCTGGACTGAAGAGTCACTGGACTGTGGGAGTCACTTGGACAGAGTTGCTGAGTTCCAGGGACCACGCTCATTGGGCTGAGAGGGGACCCAGAGGACCGGTGATGCAGTCTTCTGTTGCCTGCGGTTGCAGGGGGAAGATTCCGTCGACCCACAGGAGATTTCTTCAGAGCTCCTGGTGCAGAGAGAAGGCAGGCTACCCCCAGAGCATGCACCACCTGGAAACAGTCGAGAAAGCCGGCAGGATGAAGCGATACAAGGTTGCTAGTAGTCGTCTTGCTACTTTGTTGCGGTTTTGCAGGCGTCCTGAGCAGTCAGCGGTCGATCCTTTGGTAGAAGGTGAAGAGGGAGATGCAGAGGAACTCTGGTGAGCTCTTGTATTCGTTATCTGAAGAATTCCCCAAAGCAGAGACCCTAAATAGCCAGAAAAGGAGGTTTGGCTACCAAGGAAGGAGGATTGGCTACCAAGAGAGGTAAGACCCTACAGAAGGAGCCTCTGACGTCACCTGCTGGCACTGGCCACTCAGAGCAGTCCAGTGTGCCACAGACACCTCTGTTTTAAAGATGGCAGAGGTCTGGGACACACTGGAGGAGCTCTGGGCACCTCCCCTGGGAGGTGCAGGTCAGGGGAGTGGTCACTCCCCTTTCCTTTGTCCAGTTTCGTGCCTGAGAAGGGCTGGGGGATCCCTGAACCGGTGTAGACTGACTTATGCAGAGATGGGCACCATCTGTGCTCATCAAAGCATTTCCAGAGGCTGGGGGAGGCTACTCCTCCCCAGCCCTCACACCTATTTTCAAAGGGAGAGGGTGTTACACCCTCTCTCAGAGGAGGTCCTTTGTTCTGCCTTCCTGGGCCAGGGCTGCCTGTACCCCAGGGGGGCAGAAACCTGTCTGAGGGGTTGGCAGCAGAAGCAGCTGCAGTGGAGACCCCGGAAAGGCAATTTGGCAGTACCCGAGTTCTGTGCTAGAGACCCGGGGGATCATGGAATTGTCCCCCCAATGCCAGAATGGCATTGGGGTGGGGGTGACAATTCCATAATCTTAGACATGTTACATGGCCATGTTCGGAGTTACCATTGTGACGCTGTACATAGGTAGTGACCTATGTACAGTGCATGCGTGTAATGGTGTCCCCGCACTCACAAAGTCTGGGGAATTTGCCCTGAATGATCTGGGGGCACATTGGCTAGTGCCAGGGTGCCCACACACTAAGTAACTTTGCACCCAACCTTCACTAGGTGAAGGTTAGACAGATAGGTGACTTATGTTACTTAAGTGCAGTGGTAAATGGCTGTGAAATAACATGGATGTTATTTCACTCAGGCTGCACTGGCAGGCAGGTGTAAGAATTGTCAGAGCTCCCTAGGGGTGGCAAAAGAAATGCTGCAGCCCATAGGGATCTCCTGGAACCCCAATACCCTGGGTACCTCAGTACCATATACTAGGGAATTATATGGGTGTACCAGTATGCCAATGTGAATTGGTAAATTTAGTCACTAGCCTGTTAGTAACAAATTTGGAAAGCAGAGAGAGCATAACCACTGAGGTTCTGGTTAGCAGAGCCTCAGTGAGACAGTTAGGCATCACACAGGGAACACATACATATAGGCCACAAACTTATGAGCACTGGGGTCCTGGCTAGCAGGGTCCCAGTGACACATAACAAACATACTGACAACATAGGGTTTTCACTATGAGCACTGGGCCCTGGCTAGCAGGATCCCAGTGAGACAGTAAAAACACCCTGATATATACTCACGAACAGGCCAAAAAGTGGGGGTTACAAGGCTAGAAAGAGGCTACTTTCTCACACTCATGGTTTACCAGCACATGTTCAGAAAGGAACACGTCTCCTAGGTATTCAGATTGTTCTCCACGCACTGCAGCTTCTGAAATTCTGAATATTGCCATGCAAGTACACCAGCGAACTGTATCAAGACTGCTAGATGCTGTGAATGTTGCAAAAGGTACAAAATCAAGCTTTGCAGTGATGGATCTTTCAACAGTCTGCACAACTCCAGTAACCAGTATAATGATGTATATCATCTTTAAATCCCTATAAGGGAAGAGCTCAACCTTTGTGTCGTCGAAAATCATCAAATATATGCCCAAACGCAATCTCAGATCAATACATCAAATTTTTCAGAGGTCTCTAGGTTCAATAGAAAGAGATTGGGTGACACCATATTTGCTGTCATTGCCCCAAAGACATGGAATTCCCTGCCCCCTCAAATTGGAGCCTCAACCCCCAATGCGAACTTTAGGGCCTTGTTAAAAACCTGGCTTTTCAAACAGGCCTATAGCTAGTTTTATGTCTCTGCTGCACCAATGTCTTAGCACCATGAAATCTTTTTGGATGTGCGTGGGCACTTTAGGAATGCTGTAACATAACAGAACATAACAGAACATAATATAACATAGCATAAAATATAACAATATATGGTTATACTGCTAAGTATGATCCCAATGCTATCAAAGTGCCACGTCTGAGGCGATAGATGATGGAGCAGCAAAAAGCTTTTATCCTGTAACTGTTAGGGAGTACTATCAGGCTCAGCATTTTGAAAAAAACACTCATGCAGCTGCTCTTAATCGACAGTGACATTGACACTGTTGCTCAGTACGAAAATATTGACACTTTGCTGCTCTCAGCTCAATTAGCTAGATGTATTCAAGTACTCTTGAATCATGGAACCGGCAGACATACTCATAAAAATGCTTCTAAGAGAGGGAGCTTTCTTTAAAGAGGTTGAGAAGCTACTACAGACAGTTATTCCAGTATCTTCAGTATTCTCCACCAACTGAAAACTTTTCTAAGATCAACTATGTCCCAGAAAAAACAGAATCATGTTGCCATGCTTTATTTGTTTATTTTTTTGTATATGTTTATTGAGAAGTACATGTCAATATACAAAGGGCCAGATTTATGATTCTGGCCTATTGCGATTCGGTAATTGCGATTTTTAAGAAATCGCTATTACCGAATCGCAAAGGGCCATGTATCACATTTGCGATTCGGTAATAGCGATTTCCTAAAAATCGCAAATGCAATTACCGAATCGCAAATTGCGATACTGGCCCCATTCGCAGCTATGGGCCTGTTGGCCCATAGCTGCAAATTTTTTGCATTTCCTAAATTGCGATTTCTGAACCAGAAATCGCAATTTGGGAAATGCAAAAGGCTAGGGTGCTGGGGGCCTAAGGCCCCCTCTCCTGCACCCCAATTTTTTTTTTTTACCATGTAATGTACACACATGCCAAAAGGGCATGTGTGCTTTACATATTACATTTAAAAGTGCAGTTTTACTGCATTTTTTAATTTTGCACCAGGTTACCAACTGGTTGCAGACAATGGTATTTTGCATGTGCAAAATACCATTCTGCAAAAAATCGCGATTTTTGCGATTTCTATTTTGTGGTCTGCGAATGCCTTTGATGCATTGCAGACCACGATTTTGCACTCGCAAATGGCCGATTTCGCCGTTTGCGAGTGCAAAATATTTTGATACATCTGGCCCAAACTGTGTAAAATAGAGAAACAATACATCACATTATGGCCATATATGTAAAATATTATGAAATATTAACTTCTCAGATTTCTAAACACAAAAAAAACAAAAAAAACATTATACATATATCAATAAATGCAATATATGAGATTATTTATAAGGCATCCAACTGTGCATTAACTCTTAGAAGTAGACCTATAAAAGAAAATCTGGAAAGAAAGAATTATGCAATATGTATTAAACCATGTATTATAGGTTGTTAGAAGACAGTCGAGATAGTAATATCATACAAATCCACATATATAATATTTCAAATGGAGATATTCCTACCAATTCAACAGTGTTGAATTGGTGAACAGTAAGTCCTTCTTAAAATAACAGTGTTAATGGGATGAGATGTCAATTGTCTTAATAACAGCATGACTCAAAACAATAATAAAAATGTCTTAATAAAGATAGGAGACAAAGAAGGAGAAAACATTTAAGTGTGAATATTAATAGAATATGTATTAGCTAGAAAGGGTTTCCAAATTTGGATGAAAATCCCAACATTGTCTTGCAATCTGTAAATCAGCTTTTCATATGATGCCATGTTATACATTTCAATAAGCCATTCATCATGTGTAGGACGTCGTGGTGTTCTCCAATGTCGTAATATACACATTTTTGCTACAGTGAGTGCAATAGCAATCAATCGTCTTGTGTGGTTTGTTAGATTTGGGAGATCAGTAACATCATGTAATATAACACATTTTTCTGTTAAAGGAATGGGCACATGTATTGCTCTGTGTAGAGAGGAAGTTATAGAAAACAAGTATTCCGTCAAAACTGGACATCGAAATAAAATGTGTAGGATATCACAGTCCTCATGAGGACACCTCCAACAGGTAGAATGGTGTAGTAAACCTGCTGCCTTGAGTTTTTGTGGTGACCAGTACCAATTATGAAGAATTTTGAAAAGAGTAAATTTCATTCTTGCCTCTCTGATTCCTTTATCCATGTTCATAACAACATCCGTCCAGTCCTCATTGGAATACGCTACATTAAGTAATCCTTGCCATTAGACGTGGAGTTGTGCTAGTAATGGTGATGAATGTAGTTTATGCACAATGAGATTATAAAATCCAGAGACCGCTCCTTTCAATTTCCCCCAAGTTTTTAAGTATTGTACGACTGGGGAATCCTCAGGTATCCACGGAAATGGTCCTAGTCTACTAAGAAGAGCTTGTTTCAATTGTAAGTATTTCCTCTTTTGAGAGCTAGGGAGTTGAAATTCTATCTGAAGCATCGTAAAGGTTTTAAGCTTGCCTTCTAAAGTGAATAAATGATCCAGCATTAGAATACCTGCTCTCTCCCATGTATCCCAGGAAATTGTCTGTTTCCCTATTCTAATATCAGCGTTATGCCATATGGGAGCCTTATTATGTAGCCTAGGATTACTCTTAAAGAGTTTGTGGGAGTGTATCCAAATTTTAAGCATATACTGAATAATAGGGTTAGAACTTTGTAAAGCAGGCGATTTATGAGTATAAAACATTTGCAAACCTGAAGATACCTGTAAAGATTGCTTTTCAATAAGAACCCATAGTGGGGGGTCATCCTGTATTGGCCAAAGAAAAAACAATTGAGATAAATGGAGGGCTGTATAGTAATGTTCAATGCATGGTAAACTAAGGCCACCAGATCGCCTGTGAGGAATCAGTTTGGAGATTTTGAGTCTAGGTCTCAGAGATCCCCAAATAAAGGTTTTAATACCTTTGTCAATGTCTCGCAGTATTGATATTTTAACTGTCAATGCTAACATACCTAAAACATATGTGAAACGAGGCACTATAATCATTTTCACTGCCTGGACTCTACCCCAAAAGGACAGGTTAAGATGGGACCATTTTTCATATTCTGACTTCGTTTTAGCAATGAGTGGATCTAAGTTATCTTGAATCATACGTTCTAAACCAGTGTTGATATAAATACCTAGATACTTCAGGCGATCTGCTTTCCATTGAAAATTGTAGCCTAAGATAGCTGCTTTTGTTGTGCCCTGGGACAATGGGAGAGCTTCACTCTTATTCCAATTGACTTTGTATCCAGAAATGTTTGAGAAGTGAGAAATAGTAGACATGAGTGCAGAGAGTGAAGTAGGTAGATCTGTAAGTGTGAGTAATATGTAATCTGCATATAGAAGTAGTTTTGAGATGCATGCTGGTGTAGGAATGCCTGCTATTTGTGAACACTGTCTTATTGCTGCAGCCAGTGGTTGAAGTGCAAGAAGAAATAAGAGGAGCGATAAAGGGCAACCCTGGCGAGTACCTCTTTACACTAAAAAGGTTTTTGAAAGGAAACCCCCACAATTCACTTGTGCAGATGGTGTCTTGTACAACCATTTAACCGTAGAGATAAAATCATCACCTAATCCCAACCTATGCAATGTACAGAACATATAGCTCCGTCAAATGCGGTCAAATGCCTTCTCGGCATCTAAGAATAATGCTACTCTGTCTTCTCCAGCATCCTTGGAAAACCAAAGTATGTGAGCCAAAGTGCAGAGATGGCTACGAGAGTTTCTGCCTGGCATGAATCCAACTTGAGAATTATGTATGGGTTTAGAGATAACTTGTTTGAGCAAGAATGGTGGCTAATAGCTTTGAATCTGTATTCAGAAGAGAAATCGGACGATAGTTACTGCAGTATAATAGATCTTTCTCTGGTTTGGGAAGGACAGTTATGATAGCTTTATTTGAGAGTGAGGAGAGACTACCAGTTTCCTCTGCTTCTTTATAAACCTCATAAAGGGCATCTATTGCTTCTGGTTTTACCCAACGGTAAAATTCCCCAGAAAAAACATCTTATCCCGGTGCTTTATGGTATGGGAGACTGGAGATTGCTTGCGCAATTTCATCCTTTGTTATTTCGCCAGTCAGTATGAGCCGGTCCTGTTCATTGAGACAGGGGAGTGTTATTTTATCAAAGAATTCCTGTTCTTTGAGGAGGTCATCATCAACTTCTGAACTATATAACTTGGTATAATAATCTGCAAATGTATTAGCTATTGCTTGAGTCTCAGTTATTAGTTTACCATCAGGGTTATATATAGCTGGAATAGCTGACATAGCTTCTCGCTGTTTTAATCATGCCGCTAGTAAACAGCCTGCTTTTTCTCCTTGTTCATAATTGTGAGCCTTAAGTCTATATAGCATATATTCTGCTTTGGAAGTATATTGTGTATTAAGTTCCATCTTAGCTTTTTCCAGTCTGCATCTGGAAGCTTCAGTTGGATTACTAAAATGAGTATGTGTCAGTGTTTTGATATCATTTTCCAAAATGGCCTGTTGTTCTATTCTGCGTTTATTAGTTATGGCAGAATCCCTCATAATTTGCCCCCTAATAGTGGCTTTTGCGGCTGCCCATAAGATTTGTGGAGAAGAAACTGATCCTTTGTTATCTTTCATATAAGTAGTCAAATGTGATTGTAATTGTGACTTTTCTGCCGGTAGTTTGTAGCGCGATATGTTTAATCGCCATGGTTTCCTACAAGGGCGTTTCAGACCCCAATCAAGCTGGAGACTGATAGGAGCGTGATCTGATAGTGCAAATTCTAAAATATCACAATCTAGTACTTGTGGTGTAATAGAATGTGAAATAAGGAAGTAATATATTCTAGAATGGGAATCATGTACTGTCGAGTGATATGTAAACCCCTTATCTGATGGATGTAGTAAACGCCAGATATCGATCAAACCATGATCTTCTCTGATGTCTCCCAGTATGGCTCTATCTCTACCATGAGTTGTGTCCAGGGGACCTGTTCTGTCTAAGATCACATCTGGTGCAAGATTTCAATCGCCTCCCAAAACTATTCTGGAAATTCCCATTTCTGTTAGAATTCTATTTAGATGAAGGAAAAAGGGGGCTTTAGTCCCAACAGGGGCATAAATGGAACCCACTCCTAATATATTGTTACCAACTTTAAGCTTCGCTAAAACAAATCTACCATCCTCATCTGACCATGACTAAAGTATTTGGCATTGCAGTGTTTTCCTTATTAGAATGGCCACACCACTTTTTCTAGTAGTAGTGTGGGATGTAGCATCTCCTGATATGTGAGAAGGCGATTTGAAGCTGTAAAGAATCTGGCCTACCCAATCTCGTTTTAATTTTTCTGATTCTATATCAGATAGATGAGTCTCCTGGATGAGAGCAATGTCAGTATGTTTGGAGGCTAAATAGGAAAGAATTTTCTTCCTTTTAATGTAATTAGTAAAGCCATTGACATTGAGAGAGACAATTTGCATAGGGCTTGTTGTCATAATGCTGACTAAAAATGTTAGAGTATATTTGTACTGTGTGAAACTGAGTCAAAATGCTAAAAAAGGGAAAAGGAAGTAGATAAATTATATGATAATGTGATAATGAGAACTTACTGGAGGGAAAAAAAAAATATATATATATATCTGGAGTATAGTAAACCTGAAAGCAATATGTGGAACTGCAATCATAAAATATTGTTACCACTAAACTCTAAATGGTGTAAGTACACCGTTCTAAGTACTGGATTGTAAAAGAACACTGCAGATCAAATAATATGTATCTTCGTCGGTGGGTCTAAACCTCAATTCGAAACCCAGACTCTGGAGAGGAGGAAAGGAAAATCACTCATGGTAAATAGATTATAAGAAAAACCACTCCATGGAGTTATAAAATCTATCCAAGAGAAAATCTGCAAATACAAATACAGTAGGAAATGTACATGGTTATTGAACAGCAATATATCAGGATAGGAAATACATAATATCCATCAGAATGAATAACTGCAGTAAAACAGTAATAACATTATATTAATACATAGCATGTATAAATATACTCATCTAGCTGGAAGAAGTGATAGTGGAAGGTTGAGCATCATTTACTTTATTAAAAGACGTGGGTGACTTTAGAGGTGATCTCGATTTGTGTCTGGGATTTTCCTGTGTGAGTGACTTTACGCAGTGGACTGCTTTATCTCTGTCAAACTGTTTCTTAAAGGTACGGACGTGTAATCTACCGGTGCGATGGCTTTGTGGATCTTTCTATAATTGAAGCGGACTATTCATAGATGTTTTGTTCAGTGGTGTTGAGTCCATATGTGGTCATCCAAACTGTCCAGGAAGCGTACCAGATCCTCAGGCTCTGTGTAATCCCTTGAGTTCCGATCCATTGTGATCCACATTGTGGCAGACTCTAAAAGACCACATTTGATATCCCATTTGCGAAGTCTTGGCCTAAGTTGCAGGAACGCTTTTCGTTTGGCATTGGTTTCAGTGGAGAAGTCTGCAGCAATAAATACTTTATGGCCTCCCAAGTCATACGGACCATGTTTACGAGCAGCTGTTAATATTTGGCAGACCTGTTCATGACGTAAGAGGCATGCTATAATCGATCTAGGTCTAGATTCAAGAGTTGAAGTTGAGGTTCTTGATCAAATTTTGTGAGCTCTCTGCAACTCAAGGGGATGATCAAAAGATATGTTCAGTAGCCGCGGTATTAATGTTAGTAGCAAGTTCTTCACATCATTATTGACTTCCATTTTTTCTGGAATTCCATAAAAACGAATATTATTTCTTCAGGCCCTGTCTTCCAAATCTATAACTTTTTGTTTTAGGTGCCAGATATCTGGACCCCAATACTCTGCATTATCTAATTTCTCTTCCAAAAAGGTGGTTGTTTGACCTAAAATTTCCACTTTGGTATGAAAAGAGTTTAGATCCATCCGTATTGTCTTCATTTCTGTTGCGAGAACTGAAATTTTTACATCCATAGATCCCAATCTTTGCCCCACGGCAGAGATCTCTTTTAAAATAAGGTCCATAGAAGCAATGTCTTGTGGGACAATAGTAGACGTGCCTGGAGGTACAGTGTTCCCTACTATTTGTGTAAACAAAGGCTTTCTATTAGATTTGCCACTGGCCATACTGTTATATTTTAATGTTAGAGAAGACAATAAATAAGTACAGCTTAGTAATCAAATATGATATCCAATTGACTCACAAAGTAGGTAGATATTAACACTGTAAATGGTGACAGACATCTGGGATTTTAAAATTATGGCTATATGTTTTCAAGCGGGTGTTGCTGAGAAACAGTGCATCAGAAATGTTGTACAGTTTTCGCCTGCCTACCCAAATTCACTTTACCCCCTCTGCTGTTAGGAATTCCGGCGTTTATTTAATTTCGTAGTAGAGTCTGAATTGTCAAATTTAGAGAAATATCTCAGAAGTGAAAGTTCATATGCTTCTCATACAGCAGCCTTTCGACATTCAAGGAAAGGAATTTCACATATCTCATCAGAAACTGTCTGTGTTTCCTGATAGAATGAGTAATTTTCACAAACTCTCTCAGTTGTAGGAACAGTGTACAACACTCACTTGCCGAGCTGTATTTACGCCACACACCTGTAGACAAGAAATTCCTGCGCTTACATAATCACGTAATGGATCCTGAACAGTTAAGTGAAGAGAAATCCCTCAGGGTTGAGAGTTGTCTGAGGCTTCTCTTACAGCAGCCTTTTCACTTATCTCACCAGCAGCTGGCTGTGTTTCCTGACAGAATTAGTCTTTGCCACAGACTTCTATAATTTTTAAAAATTATGACTGAATGCTTTCAGACAGGTGTCCCTGAGAATCAGTGCATCAGAAATAGCTCACATGTTTTGCCTGCCTATCCAAATTCGCTTTACACACTCTGCTGATAGGAATTCCAGCATTTACTTAATTGCGTAGCAGACTCTAAACTGTAAAACTGAAGAGAAATACCTCAGAAGTGAAAGTCCATATGTTTCCCCTACAGAAGCCTTTTCAGAAAGGGAATTCCACTTATCTGTTAAGAAACTGGCTGTATTTCCTGACAGAATGAGTAACTTTCATAGAGTCTCTCAGCTGCAGAAATGGTGTACAACACTCACTTTCGGAACTGCATTGGCTCCACACACTGAGCTGACAAGGAAATCCTGTGCTCACATATTCAGGTAATGGAGTCTGAACAGTTAAGTGAAGAGAAAATACCTCAGAGTTGAGACTTGTCAGAGGCTTCCCTGTGCTGTGTGGAGAGTTCAACCAAAGGTCAACAGTAATTTAATTCTCCTGGTGCAGCCTCCCAGTTTAAACATGAAGAAAGCCCCTTATCTCTTCAGCAGCTGACTCTGTGTCCTGACAGAAAGTGTTGTTCTTTGCTCAGCTGAGGGGCCCGTGTTCAGGTGATTTGTAGCCAGGCTTCAGGGCTTCAATTAAGAACTCCAACTGGCATCTCTTACTTGGAAAATAACTTCAGAGTTATGTCCCTGTTATCACATGTATATTTCCTTTCATTCTGACTCCAAGGAGGCTTTTTTACAGCTTAAAGACATACAACAATAGCAAAACTATTTGTCCTCAGTACTGATTGGTGCAAGAAAATTGTTAGACTTTTCAAATTAAAGTTCATGATTTTATTATAGATGCCTGCAGGAAGAAGGAATGACCTCTGAGTCCATTTGCACTTTGAAGATTAGGTATGTTGCAATGAACATTTAGTTTGTTCTTGTTTACAACACCCACCTTTGTTTGCATGGTGCATGACGATGCAGGGTTCAACAACATTGTTTGGTCTATTTACATTGCATATGTAAACAACAAAAAAGCATACTTGCAAACTGTGTCAACATGTCTGCCTTTCCCACTATTTCACTTCACAACAACATGATTGTGTATGTTTATTGGAGCCTACAGTTTGCAGACAACAGGTGATTTGTATAGGGTCAAAGAAAGTTCCCAACACTCTCCCTGTCCCTACAAGAAGTGTATTGTCTGATATACCTCTGGTCCTACAACTTGTGGTGTGGTGTATCACCCATTAGTAGCCCCATCTAAGGTCAGGAAGGATACACTACCACTTCTTGTAATACAGTTTGGTTGTTCTACAAAGCAACTGGACTTATCACAAGCTACAACTAGATAAAACAATGCAGGATAAGGTCTTTGTTTTGTATTAAGATTCTCCTAAATACAAAATCTCTTCAGAACCTGCACTATAGATTTTTTTTACACACAATGCTTTCATTATGGGTTGGGATTTCTTTTAAAGTCCAGTTACACCTATTACATTGCTCATTCAGTTAGTTTTTGCCATGACATGGCACTTTCTCTCTAGGTAGTTTCTGTTGTTTCAGGGTTAGTGCATCCAAATTATGTTAAATGTTTACCTTTGATGAAGTATGTGCATGTCACAACAGAGCTATAATTTGATAGAACAATGTTCTGCCCTTGTCTTTTGGCTGTTACAAATTCTTCATCTTCAGGGTTTACAAATGACTAACATCACATCATGGATGACTTTTGCACACAATCTCTTATTAATCCCAGAGCTGGTGGTTACTATGTTTTATAGGAGACATGGGCTATTAGCTTCCTCTGTTTGTAGACCTATTTCTTAAGTCCTACGAGATACTTATCTCAAGAAATGACAATTGAGAAAGTATTCATCTCCATGTAGTTACTAATGTTTGATATGAGTTATTAGGACTTTGGATTCATATTTGTATTTAAAACATGGTATTCTGCAATCCCTGTATAAAAACCTGTCTCTAATTTCTTTATAAAAGGTGACATGTGATGCACCCAGTCACCAATTATAAAGAAATTATGTCAGAACTCAATGTGATAATTTATTACTCTTGAATTCTGACCTCAAAATGCTGTGAATGGAGTCGGACGCGTGAGGCCATAGCTCCAGTACGCAGACCCACGCAAAGAGTTCTCCTACTGTCCCGAGACCGCATGTAAAGGCCAATGGATAACAAGAGGGCTCCCGTCACCCAGCAGAGGAGGCTGCAGGCACTCTAGAGCCCCATTTGGTGGTGCAAGCCACAGCACAAAAGCAGAGGAATCAGCCCACAAAGGCACGTAAGATGGCAGTGGCCAACGCGGACTGGCTGCCTTGGCTAGAGTGGGCCCAGCTACATTGCCAGCAGCAGATGCCGAGTGGGTGCTCATCAATACCAAGGGGGGGCACCAGTGATTGAGGATTACACAGGATGAAGCGGCCTCAGTGCAGAATTGTAGGCAATGGTCCTTGGAAGCCCATGGACAGGCAGCAGCCGCTGTGGCCTAACCAAGCCCAAAGTTTACTGCCAGTGAAGAAAGAGGACTTGCGCATCGACAAATAGTGCTCATACAGCCGGTGTAATCCTGAGCCAAGTGGAACAGGCCCCTCTAACTTCCCTTGGCCAAATGACAGTGAGGCACCACAATATCCAACTGACACAAGACAGGGAGTCACGGCCCTTCTGGGTGCAGAAGGTAAGCCAATGTGCTCATGCCTGCGGGGTTGGCCACAGCCGTCTGCCTGGGGCTGGCCTGTCTTCCTCCTTAGGTCGGCCTCCGGGGACTGGGCAGCTGGCACCCAGGAAACTGGGGCCTGGGTTGGTTGGGGGGTGTAGCCCAGGTGGTGGGTGATGGCCAGCCCCCGTGAAAGGAAGTCCAGGGAGGTGAACACTGTCTGTGTTTGAAAAAGGCACACAAGAAGCTAGTGAGAGGAGATAGACCACTGGTGGGCTCCAAAGTGGACTAGACCATGGTGGAGTTGGTGCGGCCTAAGACACTGAAGATGGGACCAGCAATAGATCACTCCAACCACAAAGAGGAGCATAGCCATGGACAAGCAGAGACAGATCAAGTACTAGAAACCCATATAGCGGCAATTCTGGTGGCTATTTGAGACACTAAAACAGCACTGGAAACTAAAATTGATGCAATGGTGCTGGACCTGGGGCTCCTGCAGGCTGCTCATAAGGAACTGGCAGATAGGCTGGTAGATACCAATTCTGTGTTAGCACAGATGGAGCCATGATTGTGGAAAGCAAAATTAAGATCCTCTCCATGCAGAAAAGCATCGAGCAGCAACTGCAGAAGGTTGAAGATGCCCAAGATGGCAGTGAGTGGGTGCTGGATATCGGAGGACCTGGTATGTACATCATGGTACTTCCCCCAGGGTTGCAGACTGAGGGGCCTGGAAAAAGTGTTAAGGAGTGGATAACAGAGACGGTAGAAGTCCTACTTCTCATTGGAGGCGATCTCTTAACTTTACAAGGGAAATTAGAGTGATGGTGTCAGGGGTTAGACCTAGAATGGAAAGGGGTCTAGTTTCATTCCTTGAAATATTGGGGATGGTAGATTTGTGGTGGAAAGAACATTCCCGGATACATCAATACTCCTTTGCCTCTAACAATATGCACACAATGACATGGGTGGACTGTTTTTGAGAGCCATACCTCCAGCTGGGAAGGCTCAGACCTACAGCCCTTTTGCAGCAAGGCATATCAGATCACTCGTCTGTAGTCATGCACTTGATGACAGGCATTCCGGGGACAAAGGGTACGTAGAAACTCGACCAACGGGAACTGACAGATTTGACTCCTAGAAAGATAATTACTGAGGCGCGGATTTCTGTTTCAAGGAAAATACAAGCATTGTGGAAGCAGAGGTGGATATTTGGGAAGCATATAAGACAGTTGTAAGGGGTTACCTCACTACATATGTGGCAGGGAAATAGGGGAGAGGGACAGAGAGAAAAGGGAATTGGAATCCAAACTAATACAATGAGAAGTGAACTATGCAGACTCTCCCTTCTTGCATCTGACAAATAAAATTGAGGGGATCAGGGATTATCTCAGAATCCATGTCCAGCAAGAGGCAAGTGCCTATATTAGAGCAAAATAGGGCAAGCCATATGAGGTGGGCAACAAGGCAGGGGAGCTCTTGGGCTGGTTAGGAAAAAGAAGAGGAACAAAGATGAATACAGGCTGGATGAGATAGCTGAAACCTCAACTGCCATAGCACCGGCCTTTGCTACACACCTGTGTCACCTCTATCAAGCAAGGAGTGGGGTTGGTGCAGGCGATTTAGAGATCTTCTTACCAATATCCAAGCCCTTGGCTCAGTAAAGAGGTAAATCTTTCTTTGGAAGCGGAGATCACTGAGACTCCGATATCCGAGGCACTGGTCCAGATGAAAGGGGACTTATCCCGAGGTCCTAATGGCCTGCTGTCAGAATTTTTCAAATGCATGAGCTATTGAATAAACTGGCCCACTTTGCAGAATGTTCTACAGGGTGAAGAGCAATGGCATGCTCCCATGAGACCTACGAATGGTGACATGGGGACTGTGCCTCCTACAGACCAATATCATTGCTGAACCTGGAAACCAGGATTTTTGTGAAAGATCTAGCCAACCACTTAATGCTTGTGGTGGACACCCTTGTGGTCTTCGATCAATAAGACTTTATGACATACAGGGAGACCAGGCGTAATCTCCGGAGACTGGTTTGGTGCCTAGCACATCGTATTAATGAACCAAGCATCCTACTAGCACCAGATTCCGGAAAGGCATTTGACTCCTTGGAGTGGCCCTACCTGATGGCAATCTTGTGCAAGATGGGCTTCTGCCCAATATTTCTATCTTGGTTAAGACTGCTGTACACAGACACCATAGCCAGGATCAAGGTGAATTGGGTATCTTCAGGAGAGTTTGGATTGGGCAGGGGTATTGGTCAGGGCTGCCCCTGTCCCGCTTACTCTTTGAGGTGGCAATCGAGCATCTCACCATTTGAGTGCTGAACAATGCATTCATAAGGGGCATAGAATGGGACCCAGAGTAGGAGGTTTTCACTTCCTTATATGCAGATGACTATTTTGCCTGGCTGACCTGCAACACTCCATCCCAAGAGGGCTGGATATACTGGAGGCGTATGGGTAATACACAGGGATTAGTACAAATTGGCACAAATTGGTGGCTTTGCCGCTATCCAACTATGAGTCGGGAAGGGATTGCAACTATCCTCCAAAGTGGGAACCCTTTGGGATTGAAATATCTTGTGATCTTCACGACGATGGACTGTGACATATTCTTTATTGAAAAGCTGACCAAAATTCTTGAGACATACAGGGCAAAGGATGGAGCAGACTCCTGTTGTCTTTGTTAGGAATGGTAGCCCTTTATAAAAATGATTTACCTACCAAATTTGTTATGTGTTGCAAAACACTCCCTTCGAGGTCCCAGATGCTGTTGTTCAGTCCATGGATGAGTTGACACGAGGGCTACACTGAGATGGGGGAATGCCAAGGATAGTCCTGACAACTTATTGGTCAATACATCTGCAAGTGATCAATCACCAGGCCTTCTCAGCTCAGCAAGAACCCTCGCTGGCGACAGATGGATGGATAATAGACGGAGAGAGAGCTATGTCCAGCAACACTATAGGGGAATGGGGTCTGCAACACTGCTGGCCCGGCAACTATTGGAATTCAAATATGCTGTCTTGAGATAAGAACCCAGGGCTGGAAAGGTAAGTTGACACTGGAGACTCCACTGAGGGATTCAGAGATACTGAAGGGACTGTGGGGCAGAGTGGGCTATAAAAAGGGTTCACCCTGGGCAATGTGTGGTGTTTATACATTTATTACAATGGCTGATGGGCATAAGAGCCATCCATTCTCTGTTTACTGCAAGTGGCCTGGCAGTGGCATAAATGGAATCAGACCGGTATGCCTCACAAACCTATTCCTACGTAGGAGTTGTGACGGTACCTGAGCATGTACTGAAAACTCAATGAAGACATACTTAAACAATGTCTGCTGCTAGAGTCTACAGCCAAAAGGTAGGCCAGGTTATGGAGCGTAATTAAAGTAGCTATTTATCAAACAAAATAAAAATGTGGCTTTTTTTTCCTCTGCTCTGCTTTTCCAGCTGCAAAGAGGCAACCAGAAAGCAGATATTTAGGGCAACATTTTTATTTGTTTACACTCCATGGGTAATTATAGAAAAGTTAGCATCTTTCTGCATATTTCTGAACATGCCAAGCTACTGTTCTTTTTTATTTTATTTTTAAACTGACTTGTACTTAACTGATTCTAATATCTACTTGGAAAGAATATCTCGCAGCTTTTTAATGTATTTAATTTTGCACTAGAAATAAAAATTTTATTCTTCATGTTTGTTTACATGCTTTTTATGTGAAAGACCAACAAGCCAAGGATTGAAGTGGTTTGTTAGAAAGGTTATAGTGTGAACATTTATTATATGGGATAAAGTACCACCTGCTGTACATGATAAGGATACTGCAAGTCACCTTTGAGTTCCACATTCTTATAAAGGAACTTGGCCTTGGGCTCTGATCTTCGGTATGGCCATGGAAATCCTTTGATGACTTGCACTATTCTTATAATGTGCATGATTACTTTGTCCAAAATATGTTTTCTAGTGAATGGTCAGTTATTAACCATTTCTTGCCTGTGTGCTAACGCACTCCTTCTCCTTAACCATTTCTTGTTTCTGATGTGAAATGTACCAGCATCTGGGTTGAGAAAGGAGTGCCAAAATAAAAGCAATAATGAGTTTGCAACGCTTTTGAGCATAGTGTGATAATCAATCTTCAGATGTAGTAGGGCAAGGGAGCAATTTATTTGAATAGTCAGAAGGCTGAACATATGTTGCAGTGGTCTGCAGACTCTGTGTGATACTTGGGGATCCAGGTACACATGGATCTGGTGGTGGTGCTCCAGGACAACTACGGTAGAGTAGTGCAGCGATTGACGGATGCAGTTGATTTCTGGATCAATCTGTCTTTGTCCCTTGCAGGGCACACAGTTACAATGACAATGATGGCCTTGACCTGTTTCTTATTCATGTTCCTCAATATCGCAATCCTCGTGACCCGATCGTTGTTTGACAGGCTCCAGACTCTGATGATCTGATTGGTATGGACGGGCAGGCAACTGCCAGTGGGGTGGGCAACTCTAACTTTACCCTATGATATAGGGGGACTCAATGCACCTGACCTGGAAGCATATTAATGGGCAGCACAGTTAGAATTCACACATTTTTGATTCATGACCCAATCGACAGAACAAGGCGGCTCCATACACGTTACACCAGGCTATGTTTCGAAGCCCAGTTCAGCTGTATGGTGTTTTCAACTCTTTAA
Organism: Pleurodeles waltl; assembly: GCF_031143425.1. Lineage (NCBI taxonomy): Eukaryota > Metazoa > Chordata > Amphibia > Caudata > Salamandridae > Pleurodeles > Pleurodeles waltl. The sequence continues at coordinate 788,203,249 of NC_090442.1, read as the reverse complement.
ACATAACCCTATGCGCTTGGCATTGACTACTTGAGAGGCAAGCAGGTTTGCTGCTGTACTTACCTCTCTTGCCACTGGGATGGTGCCTATGGTTCCCATTGGGCCGGGATCGTGGCGCTGCAGAGGCACTGAAGGGCTTGGGTAAATGGACAATGGGGGATTTATTTGCAGGATGTATTATGTGTGATTGGGACACTCTTCGAGAGTGAGCAGAGGGGTTTCCACTCTAATACAATTCCACTTTCACAGGACACGACATACCATGAGGGAACTACTGGGAGAGGAGCCACTGGAGCCACCAGCGATGCGGGCATTATCTTCACTATTCCAAACAACCACACCATAATTTAAAATGTTGACACTGTATGCATACTAACAGGAAGCGAGCAGACCAGGAATATCCAAAGCTAGACTGCCAGAGGGATCTGTGGATCACAATAAGTGATAAACACTGCTCGGTTGTGAAGACTGTTTCATTGAACAGCAGGCATAGGCACTTGCATTTCAAGTATGTTAAAAGAGTATACCATATGCCAGGTAGCTCTTCAGGTACGGGTTACGTGAGAGTGAAGGTGGCTTGAGATGTGCTGAATTGGAAACTGGATTTGAGCATATGGCGTGGATCTGCCCAGACTGTGTTTAGAGAGCTGGGTACCTTTGAGAGCGAAGGTCTGGAGCCGGAACCGCTTTTGGCTCTCCTGGGCTACCACAGGGAAGTGCAGAGTACTAGTTGCTGTAGGCTTACTACTTGTGCAGCATAGGGTGGCAATAAGATGGGCCCGCATCCCTTTGCCAGCTCTACAGGAATGGCAAGGATCATGGCATATTGCATTACACAATCAGACACTTACCACGAACTGCTACAGAGCTGCACCTGTCCAGAGCATATTTGGGGCCATTTTACGCTTACTTGGCGGGCATTGAAGAGGACACATCACTAGGGGAGGAGAATGGAGGCGCTCCTGCAATGTAGGGTAGACTTCTAGGGTACGGGGCCATGTGGGATGGGAGTGCTTGCACTTAAGATGTGACAGTACGAATGTGCCATGATTGAAATCCTACGTGGGGCCTGATTCATCGTGGACTAGGCTCGAACTGAGCATGCTACTGGGAAGGCCTTGGATATTTGTCACTGTGGAAGGAACTTTACGGCTCATTGCCTTATTATTGCCCTTTTCTGTACGACGAATTAAACCAACTAGACAGCCTACGCAGCTGCTACATGATAACAGTATAACCTGTCTGCTCTGACTTATAATTATGTCATTGTACTGCATTTTGTGATAAGCTGTATGTTTACAGGGGAGGAAAACATTTTAATAAAGTTTCAAAAAAAGAAAGAAGGCCCACTGTACTTTTATATCCAAAGATTAGTTGGCTTTCTGAAGGTTTTGTACTGTGGTCTAGTCTTAATCCTCAAGTGTGTGAAATTACTATAGAGCAGAAAAGAAGGTAACAGACACTGATCAGCTTGATTCGAGAGTAAGTGAATTCCACATGTGAACTGCTGGCAGTCATAATGAAGGGGTCCGCACAGGGCTGGCTTTAGGGGGGTGCTACTAGTGTAGTGGCCACGCTGGGTGCTGACCTGGAGTGGGGCACTGACCTCGGTGGTGGCGAGCACTGTGTTTAATCTCAGCCACTGGTAATCACTCAAGGCTGTATCCCAGTCCATCATAATTTTCCACACCATACCACCTTAGATTGGACCCACCCATGGGTACATCAGTCTTGACCCTGCTTCAGTAGGAACAGCCCATCCCAAACTACCAGACCAGGTCCTCCCTGAGCTAGAACAAGAGCAACCCAAGACCGGTTCTCCCTGATTTGGGTTTGTCAGGCAGCTTGGTTCTAGTTGTGGGCTGAGCACGCGACCTACGTGTAGGCAAACTTAGGACGTCAAACTGCAGTATATAAAAAAGTGGTGGATGGAATGCTTGAATTAATCTTAGTCACTGGTAATTACTCAGGTCCTATCAAAATTGACGCATGCCCAAACCTCTTCCTGCGTTTCTCCTTTTTTTGTCCATTTTGTTGCTTGAGCAACAGTAATGACCACATTAATTACCCTTTAACATCTTTTAAGGGGGCTTTGAAAATCCTGCCACATTTAGCACAAGTAAGTGATCTTCATCCATCTGTATTTTCTTGTGATAGTATGATAGCAAGTGTGATTTGATTGAATGAAATTAGCTGTTTAATCGTTAATAACACTCAGCACATTTTAATTTTCTTCTGGGTGAGTCATTATGTCTTTGTAAAAGTTTTAGTTGCAACAACTGTTAAAACATTAGATACCTTGGTATGGGTTATCTTCTATGTATAATCTCGTTGTACTGGCAGGATAAAAGTTATTAGCTGGTTTGCTTGCATTTTTGCATCCATTGCCACTTCTTCGGTACTGTAATGGGTTCTTTATCCCGAAACAAATAAAAGGGATATTGGAATAATGTGACAGGCGCAGAAGGTGAGGGTTTAGTTAATTTATTTGTGCTTCGGTTTTAAGGATGTCGCTTTTTATCCTATGTTCCTGGCTCACAAGGATAAAGCACCTGTAGTCCAAAAGAAAATTAACAAAGTTCCCTTTTTCTTTTCTTTCAGGGTTTTGAGTGATAGTCCATAAGTGGCCGGGTCCAGCTTTGGGAAGGTCTCCGATCTTCCTCTACGTCAGTGGGCCAGGCTCTCCGAAACAAAAAAAAGAAGAAGGACAACAAAACAGGTAAGTGGGATATATATATTGTAAGGATATAAGGTTAGTAGGGTGGTGGGGGAATAGGCATAAGTGAAGGGAGGTGAGGGTACAACAGTCCTCTAGGTTGTGGTTCTATTTATAGGTGTTCTCAGGCATTCCTTTCTGTCTAGAAATCTTCCGACTGTCGGTATCTTGGTGAGGTTAGGTTTACTTTTAGGATCTTCTGCTAGATGGTCTCCCCTTCCCTGCAGGATCTCCCTCTCTTTCCCCTGTCCCCCCCTATTCCTAACAGCCACCCTCTCGTAAAACCCCAGCTGTGGTACGAACGTACCTGAGTTGGCCACGCCCCTCCGGGGACGCGGCCGGCGCTTTCGCAGTCTCCCGGCTTCTCACTGACGGGGGCAGGAGGGCCCCTGTGGCTTTCCTTCTCTTTCCGATCCTCCGCTCCTTCGACGGTTTCCTTCCTCTCGGTCTCCGGCGTCCGGGCTTCCTTTTCTCCTGGTCGCGTTCGGCGAGAGTCTTCTTCCGTCTCTCTCTCCCCGTTTCCTCTTGGTCCGTCTTTTCTTTCTGTCTTCGTCCAGACGCCGAAGGCGTCTGACGTCATAGGGTGGCGTCCCCCTCGAGTGTGTCGGGGGCCGTCAATCGCGGCCGTCGTAATATTTTGAATATCGGCGTCCGGAGCCGTCCGGTTACACATCCCCTCCCTTGAATGGGGCTGTTCGAGCCCCAAAGGTCCCGGGAACCGGGATAAATAGTCAGCTTGTCCCATAAGATCACCAGGGAGATGGCAAACCTGGAAGGAGAAAGGTTGAAGCTCCATAAACCATCTCAATATGCGACTGTTAGTATCTTTATATCTTGAGAGCCAGGTGAGGGGGGCGTGATCCGTATATAATAGAAAGGACCTTCCTAGGAGGTAGTATTGGAGGCTTTCAATCGCCCACTTGATGGCCAGACATTCTCGCTCTATAATGGGATATTTTTGCTCCCTGGGAAAAAGTTTACGACTAATAAAGACCACGGGGTGATTAATATCTCTCTCATCTTTCTGAAAAAGTACGGCCCCCAGGCCCACGTCTGAGGCATCCGTTTGGAGGTGAAAGGGGACAGTGAAGTCAGGACATTTTAAAATTGGTTGGGTAGTGAGATATCTTTGTAGGGTATGGTAACTAAGGGATTGTACTGGGTTTAAATTCGTGATATTTTTGGGCTGGCCTTTCCTCAAGAGATCGGTTAGGGGAGCGGCCACGGTGGAATAATGGGGTATAAATCTTCGATAATACCCTACCAAGCCTAAGAATGACCGGACCTCCTTTTTCGTTGTGGGTGTCTCTATCCGTAGGATGGCTTCAACTTTATTCATTTGTGGTTTAAGTATACCTTTCCCTATATGATATCCTAGATACGAGATCTCATTGAATGCCAACCGGCTTTTGGAGGCGTTGGCTGTTAATCCAGCCCCTCGTAATGCTGTAAAGATTTTATTTAAATGTGTCAAGTGGTCCTCCCAAGTCTCGCTGTGGATAACGATATCATCCAGATACGCGGCAGCGTACCTGGTATGAGGTCGTAGAATGGTGTCGATGAGACGCTGGAAGGTGGCGGGTGCCCCATGTAACCCGAAAGGGAGAACATTAAAATGATATAGTCCCGAGGGAGTAGAGAAGGCTGTTTTCTCTTTATCTTCTGGCGTCAAAGGAATCTGCCAGTAGCCTTTGGTCAAGTCGAGTGTAGACATGTACTTAGCTTTTCCCAACTTCTCTAAGAGTTCGTCCACCCGTGGAAGAGGATATGTGTCAAACTGGGATATAGAATTGACTCGTCTAAAGTCAATACAGAAACGAATAGACCAATCTGGTTTTGGTACTAATACCACCGGTGAACACCAGGGACTCTGGGAAGGCTCTATAATACCTAGGTCTAACATCTTTTCTATTTCGTTTTCTACCAGGATCTTTCTAGCTTCAGGGATACGATATGGTCGTAACCGTATGACCTTGCCAGGTGGGGTTATGATTTGATGATGTACTAACTTGGTCCGGCCTGGTATCACGGAGAATACATGGGCCTGATCATGGAGGAGCTGTGTTAACTGCTCCCTCTGTTGGATCGAGATTTCGCTATTTATGGGAGGCACCTCGTTTCCGCTAGGATGCTCAGTGGGACACCACCCTATCTCCAGTTCCTTAACGGTGTTAACTAGGCATCCCCTGGTTGGTTCTCCCTGTGGCTCTTCCCACTTTTTTAATAGATTAACATGAAAGATCTGTGACCGGTTGGAATTGTCTGTGAGCTGGACCTTATAGGTCACTGGTGTTACTACCCCTATCACTTTATAGGGTCCCTGCCACTTTGCCAGCAGCTTGTTGTCTGAACTGGGGAGAAGCACTAACACCCTATCACCTAGGGAAAAGGTCCTTAATTGAGTATTCCTGTTGTAATATCTTTTCTGCTTTTCTTGGGCCTTCTCCATATGTTCCCGTACGTTCTCCCACACATTTTGGATGTTGGATTTTAACTCCTGGGTATATTCTAAGAGGGATTTTTCTCCATCCTCCTCTTCCCATAACTCTGCAGCCATATTTAGCAAGGTCCTGGGTTGTCGTCCGAATAATAATTCAAATGGACTATGGCCCGTGGAGGCTTGCTCATGGGTCCTGATAGCGTATAACACTAATGGGAGTTTTCTATCCCAGTCCTTACCTGTCTCTGAAATAGATTTCTTTAACAGAGTTTTCAGAGTACGGTTATACCTTTCCACCAAACCATCCGTTTGAGGATGATAAACCGCTCTCCGCAACTGTTTGATCCCCAGAAGCTGACATATTTGTGACATCAAGGTGGACATGAACTGGGTACCTTGGTCTGTTAAGATTTATCGGGGAAAGCCTATTCGGGAGAAGAACCCTATCATGGCATGGGCTACGCTCTTGGAGTTAATAGTGCTGAGTGGGATGGCTTCTGGGTATCTAGTGGCATAATCTACTAATACTAGTATGTAACGGTATCCCCTAGAAGAAGGTAGGAGAGGGCCTACAATGTCCATTCCTATTCTTGAAAAGGGGATGTCTATTATGGGAAGCGGTTGCAAGGGAGCCCTTCCTTTGGGACCAGGATCAACCATTTGACATTTAGGACATTGCTGACAGAACCTCCTAATTTGTGAAAAGACCCCCGGCCAGTAGAATTTCCTCAACAGATACTCCTCTGTTTTCTCTCTTCCATAGTGACCCCCCCCCCGGCTGGCTATGGGCTAGGTGTAGGACTTGTGGTCTATAAGGTTCGGGAACTAATAGCTGTTTCTTTTCTTCTCGGTTATTACCAGTGACACGGTATAAGAGGTTTTTGATTATGGTGAAAGAAGAGCTTTTGTCTTGGGGTTTCCGGGTTCGTGCACTTTTCCAGGCATGGATCAAACGGGTCTTCTCTCTGACAACTACGGAATGGGGGAAGGTCAGTAAGGGTAAGGACCTTTGTAATTACCCGATTTGGACTCATGTTTCCTTGGGCGTAGACTTTTCTAGTTTCTCTTTTTTCCTTTCGGGAGGGTCTGTATCTAACCACCGGTGGGGTTATAGTCGTACTAGAAAAGGGAGCTCTTTTCCACCATACACTCATGTCCTCAGAGTCTTTTGTACTGTCAAGAAGCTCCGAAAAGTCAGGGAAGTCAGTTCCTATGATAGCTTCTTCGACTAACCGTTCTACCACCCCCATCCTTATAGGGACTTCTTTTCCATCCCAGGACAGGGTCGTCCAGATTAGGGGGTATTCTCTCGTATCTCCATGAATACAACATATGGATACCGTAAGTCCGGAAGTAAAGGTTTTTTTTTCCAGTAAATCAGCACGTATCACAGACTGACTGCAACCTGAGTCGATAAGTGCCACTGTGGTTCTTCCATTGATAACAAGTCTCTTCCTGTATCGGGTTTCCTTTCCCCCTGTATAGAAGACTCTCCCCCTAGTGACTCCTATTTCCATTGGTTCTGATTTTTCCGTTTTCAGCGGGCAAACCCGGGCGATATGTCCCCACTCTCCACAGCTAAAACACTGTGGTTGTTGTGTATAGGGTCTTTCTAGTCCTCGCATTTTCCCTGGATCCTCGGTTGGTTTTCGCCCTAGGGATGGGGAGGGTCCGGGGTTCTGTCGGATGGGGTTAAGTGTTGGCCGTACGGGAGGGATTTTGAACTCGAGGGAGCGGTGAAAGGCACAGGCTAATTCAATAGTGGTGTTTGTATCTGGACTTGGGTGTTGCTTAATCCAATTACGGGTATTGGTAGGTAGGGCGTCTAGATACTGTTCTAAGAGAATAATCTCAATGATATCCTCCCTATTGGTCCCAATGGGACCTAGCCATTTGAGTCCCAAGTCCTTAATCCGTAAATACAGGGCCCGGGGATTCTCGGAGGGCCCCCATTTGGCTTTCCTAAACCGGACCCGGTAGTGTTCTGTATCAAACCCCACTCGCTCCAGGATACTCTTCTTAATATCCTGATAGGGTGTCGTTCCGCCTGGGTTTACAGCTTGATAAGCCGCTTGGAGAGTTCCTGTTAATAACGGGGTGATATATTGGCCCCATCTATCCTGGGGCCAGGTGGCGGAAGTAGCAACCCGCTCGAAATTGGTGAAAAAGGCATCCGGGTCTTCGCCCTCCTGATATCGCTGCAGGACCGAACTGGGAACGTTCGGATGCACCCGGGTGGCGGCAATAGTGTCCGTGAGGTTTTTGATTGCAGTCTCATGGACCAACTAATTGTTGGCCATGATAGTGGCCTGACTTTTAAGAGCGCTTTGTAGGGCCTCCCTTTCCACTTTAGCCTCCTTTTGTTGCTCTTCCCACACTACTTGCAGATGTCTCTGCCCTGCGGCTAGCTGCTGCATCATCTCTGATAGGGTAGGTGTACCCTCCATCGTCTTAGGTTACCTGTCGTTGTTCCAATATCCCACTTCTGACACCACTGTAATGGGTTCTTTATCCCGAAACAAATAAAAGGGATATTGGAATAATGTGACAGGCGCAGAAGGTGAGGGTTTAGTTAATTTATTTGTGCTTCGGTTTTAAGGATGTCGCTTTTTATCCTATGTTCCTGGCTCACAAGGATAAAGCACCTGTAGTCCAAAAGAAAATTAACAAAGTTCCCTTTTTCTTTTCTTTCAGGGTTTTGAGTGATAGTCCATAAGTGGCCGGGTCCAGCTTTGGGAAGGTCTCCGATCTTCCTCTACGTCAGTGGGCCAGGCTCTCCGAAACAAAAAATAGAAGAAGGACAACAAAACAGGTAAGTGGGATATATATATTGTAAGGATATAAGGTTAGTAGGGTGGTGGGGGAATAGGCATAAGTGAAGGGAGGTGAGGGTACAACAGTCCTCTAGGTTGTGGTTCTATTTATAGGTGTTCTCAGGCATTCCTTTCTGTCTAGAAATCTTCCGACTGTCGGTATCTTGGTGAGGTTAGGTTTACTTTTAGGATCTTCTGCTAGATGGTCTCCCCTTCCCTGCAGGATCTCCCTCTCTTTCCCTTGTCCCCCCCTATTCCTAACAGCCACCCTCTCGTAAAACCCCATCTGTGGTTCGAACGTACCTGAGTTGGCCACGCCCCTCCGGGGACGCGGCCAGCGCTTTCGCAGTCTCCCGGCTTCTCACTGACGGGGGCGGGAGGGCCCCTGTGGCTTTCCTTCTCTTTCCGATCCTCCGCTCCTTCGACGGTTTCCTTCCTCTCGGTCTCCGGCGTCCGGGCTTCCTTTTCTCCTGGTCGCGTTCGGCGAGAGTCTTCTTCCGTCTCTCTCTCCCCGTTTCCTCTTGGTCCGTCTTTTCTTTCTGTCTTCGTCCAGACGCCGAAGGCGTCTGACGTCATAGGGTGGCGTCCCCCTCGAGTGTGTCGGGGGCCGTCAATCGCGGCCGTCGTAATATTTTGAATATCGGCGTCCGGAGCCGTCCGGTTACAGGTACCCTTTTATTTTTCTTGCTTTTTTATGTTTTGAACTCTAGGTTTCAGCATACACTGATGCAGCTTATTGGTGTTCTGGAATTTCATCACATTCTTTGGGGTGTTGTTCTTTAACTTGGCCAGTCTCTGCATGGTGGAAATTGAGCTAAACGAGTCACTGAGGAACCAATCATGCAAATCTTTGGTGAGGAATGAGACAAATAATATGTCAACTATGTATAGACACTAGACCAGATCTTAGAACTCTGTTCAACGGTGGAGTTTGAGGAATTTGGCTACTTTGTGCTATGCAGAGTATCGCAGAATTCCCCAATGCCGCATTTTGGCGCAGACCAGAGTTGGTTCACATGTGTGAAGTTGGGGTATGGCTCTCTCTTGAGAATGGTGTGAAACTCCTGGGCTGCTAGCACTCACAGAAAACTTTGCATTCAATTGCGCTGTTTTCGGCTACATGTGCGAGACTTCACGTTTACTCGAACCTCTTCTGGCCTCAACTGTGGTCAAAACAGTCCAACTCGTGAGCGCAAATGCGTTTGAAGTACATTTTCTACTCCATATACATCTAAATCTAGTCAAAAAGTGTTTTTGAGTGGATCTTCTCTTCCAATGGACCCTTCAAGCTGTTTTTTAGATTGAAAAGTATTTTTTTTCAAATAAGAAGGAAGTGCCCCACAGACTCCAACTTCCTATTCTTGTCCAGCACCCTCCTTCCAGTGCTTTGTCCATCTCCTGGTCACTTTTCACTTGGAATTTAAGGTGGAAGGATCACTCTCTTTGTCTCAAAACTATTGAATAAGGGTGCTGTATGTTTGTGCATTCACTAATATTTCTTTGTGCTTTATTTGATTATAAAAATTTATACTGGTTGGTGTCCTGGAGTTTAAGAGTGGGCCTAAATATTTATTTTGGATTTCATTGATTTTTCAACTTATGTAAAGGAAAATTGTTGCACATCTCAGTGCCTGTCCTTTTCTACATGTTTGTAACATTTACAATTTTATTGTTCTATGTGGCCTAGATTTCTACAGGGACTTCTAGTCAGTAGGCCCAGTACTAGTGGTCATCAGTACATTAAATACATATTTTGGTGGTATATGTTTATAAAACTTCATTTAGGACCAGGATGACATTGGATTAAATAAAAAATGTTGGCTGTTTTTTGCATTACATTTTTTTTTGCAAAAAGTGTATATGTTGTAGGGTTGATATTTGATGGCATAGGAGGATGTGTGTGCTGTGTTGTGAAATTTTTATAGCTCAGTTAATTTTCATGTTTTGCATTGCAGAATTTGTGTTAATGTTTTCTTCAGTGTTACCACCATGCCTCCTTATGGCCAGAATGTGTGTGTGTTTGTCATCGTCCAACATTTGTCCTTGTTCTCTGTGCCATGTTGACAAGGGCCATTTTGAGTAGTTTATGTCCATAGACTTGCATGGGTTATTTGTTTTCCATGCCTCCTTGTTCGCAGTTGTTGTTTGACCATGTGTCTAGTGGCCAAGTTCTGCATCCTGCCAGTGTGTCTTTCCCATAGGCTTGCTTTTGTTTTTTCTTTGTTCTCCTTGCTCCTTGTTGTTATTGTTTGACCATGTGGCTGGCAGCCATTTTGTGCATGCAGCCAGTGTTTCTTTGCAATCGGCTTCCATGTGTTCTTTCTTTGTTCCCCATTCCTCCTTGCTTCTTTTTGTTGTTGTTGTTGTTTGACCATGTGACTGGCAACGGTTTTGTGCTTGCTGCCAGTGTTCCTTTGCCATGGGCTTGCATGTGCTCTTTTGTTCTTTCTTTGTTCCCCATTCTTCCTTGTTGTTGTTTGACCATGTGGCTTGGGGCCATTTTGTCCATCGAGCCAGAGCCCCTTTGCCATAGGTTTGCATGTGGTTTTTGTTTGCCATGCCTCCTTGCTCCTTCTTGTTGTTGTTTGACCATGCGACTGGTGGCCATTTTATCCATCCAGCCAGTGTCCCTTTGCCATAGTCTTTCAAGTGTGCTTTTCTTGCTGTGCCTCCTTGCTCCTTGCTGTTGTTGTTTCACCAAGTGGCTGGCAGCCAGTGTTCTTTTGCCATAGGCTTGCATGTGTTCTTTGTTTGCCATTCCTTCTTGTTGTTGCTTGACCACGTGGCTGGCAGCCAGTTTGTGTATCCAGCCAGTGTTCCTTTCCCATAGGTATTCATGTGTTCTTACTTTGCTCCTCATGCCTCCTTGCTCCTTGTTGTTGTTGTTTGACCATGTGGCTGGTGGTCATTTTGTCCATCCAGCCAGTGTCCCTTTGCCATAGGCCTGCATGTGTTCTTTGTTTGCCACGCCTCCTTGCTCCTTGTTGTTGTTTTACCGTGTGGCTGGCAGGAATTTTGTCCATCTGGACAGTGTCCCTTTTGCCATAGGCTTGCATGTGCTCTTTGTTTCCCATGCCTCCTTGCTCCTTGTGGTTGTTGTTCGACTATGTGGCTGACAGCCATTTTGTCTATCCAGCCAGTGTCCCTTTGCCATAGGCGTGCATGTGTTCTGTTTTTGCCATGCCTCCTTGCTCCTTGTTGTTGTTTTACCGTGTGGCTGTAGCCATTTTGTGTATCCAGCCAGTGTGTCTTTGCCTTAGGCTCGCATAGAGACATTGTTAATTATTGATCATTGGTTTATTCTAAGTTAATATTTTATTTTTTATTTTTATTTTCTATTTTAATATTACATTTTATATAATATTATTTTTAATTTCATTTTTTTATTTGTATTTACATTTTTATTTTACTTTTTATTTTTTATTTTATTTTTTTATTTGTATTTTAATTTGTTATTGTTTTAATTTTTAATATTCAATTTTAAATTTCTAGTTTTTTAATTATTTTTTCTTTTTAAACAATTTTTTCCTTGATGCATCATCCATCCACATCCATCCGTCCACCAAAGGCGTACAGCCGCACTACAGAATTCAGTTTCTATAGGTGCATAATAATTCCATTTTCTCTTGGACACATTGGCTGTGGCGCACCGCAGACAAATCAGCCGCATAATTCATTTTTTTAATGATTATTCAATTTCACCTGGACCACCTTGCTGCCATGATTTTTTTAAAGGATTTTTCTATTTACCAATGCACCTGTCTGTGACTACCCCAGGTGTCTCCTTTAAAACAGGTGGAGATAAAGCAAACGCTGTATGTGCATGTTGTGATGACTGAGTTGAAATAAAATATTATGGTTTGGCTTTACAATGTTTGATTAAATTGGTATTTATTTATTACACAAGCAACCAACCCCACTAAGATTACATTTCTCTGTACTATTTCATCCTGCAACAATGTCATGTTTCACTAACTACATGTTTTTCTTGTTTGATTGCTTTTAGGTGAAAAGAGAAGAAACATCACATTACCCGCAGTACTGCCAAGAAGAAGATCTTGCGTTTACTTCAGCCCTTCAAACTCTTCCGCTTGCACATCTTAGTGCCACTGCCAGCTTAGAGCTTAAGATGGTCCCAAGAAAGTGGTCAGTGAGAAGAAGCCACTTTCCACCAGTGACGTGGCAACTGCAACCTTTTTCAGGAGACGTGTGCCTGCCACACCGGCCATCTGGGAGCAGCACTTCTGTATCAACAGCACCACCCCAACCTAAGCCAAAGACCATGTCTATCGGTGAGACAGCCACTGCATTATGGTGATGCCAATGAGCAGTGACGTTCAATTGGATATTTCCCTTTCACAAAGTAGTACCTAATCGTTTCAGGAAGCAGAGCAAAGTGGACAGCAAACACAGCCAGCAATAACAGATCTTCCTGAAGTTGGAGCCGAACAGGAGGTCGAGCTTCCTGCAGAGCAAAAACCTCCTCTTTAAGAATCAATGGCTCCCAGATCTCCAGCAAGAGAAATGAAGGGTACTACTCCACCAGCTTCTCAAAGCACCACTTCTGATTAAGATAATAGTGACATGGAGTGGACCCCAGCAGAATCCAGGAGATGTCAGGAGAGGCAAGGAAAAAGAAAAGTTCCAGAAAACCTTAGAATCTTGGAAGGGGATGATGATGAGGAGGATGATGGCGATGAGCCAGTCATTGCGGAAGCTGTCACAGAGGAGTCCAACATTACTATTCAACTTGCTTTGAGGAGTGTGGCAAAGGCAGCACTGCCAGCTCCCATATTTGTAAGGCGCCAGCAGAGACCTGCACCAACCTGTACCTCAGTAGTAGCATGCTCTGCAGAGAGCCAATGGACTCATCCACCTTCTTCCAGTTCTTATCAGTAATTGGCAGTGCTCCAATAAGAAAGTACTCCTCCCCAGTTTGAGACTCATTTACTATTAGAAAACAGGAGGAGACCATTGCGATTTGCTCTATTTGCCTCACGAGTGTTCATTGAGGTAAACCTAGTTCACGTTATATTACTAGAGGCCATATGATACATATAAAAAACACATCACGCAATCTGGAAGAAGGAGCACCTTAGAAAAATTGCTGAACATGGTTGCAGTGGTAAAGGTGTGGAGAGCCGGGAAACATCAGCCAAAACTGGTCAAATTATAGTGCAAGGTGAGAAAGAAGAGGGTGACATCCCCACGCAAAGCAGCTCTATCCCCAGCATTGTGCCAGAATCACCTGCCTAAGCGACCTCACAATGGCACAGGAAGACTCAGATGGAGACACCACAGCATACTGTGAATGCACCATGATGCACATTGAGTCTACCACCACCTACATCACAAAAGTCGCCTGTGTCAGTGAATCTATAAAAGAAGAAAATCCAGGCTACAATTGAATGATTGAAATTACCCAGTGGTGAGTTGGTACAAATGGGAGCTGGCGAAACTCTTAGCGCTGTACCTCCTTCCTTTTTTTTGTGGAAGGAGTGGGATTCTTAGAGTTTGTAGCGGCCATCTGCCTATAACGGAAGGTTCCAAGTCAGACCGATTTTGCCACAGTTGCTGTTCCAGTGCTGCACCACAATGTGCTGCAATGGGTTGGACAAGCTTTGCAGCAAAGTCGCCATGTTCGCCATGGAGAACTCATACACAACTGCAAACACCTTTGCCGAATTTAGTAGCAAGGTGTCTGAATGGCTGTGACACAGAGGTCTCCAGATTGGATATTTTGCCATAGACAATGGCAGTAACATAATCAAGGCCATGACAGACAGTGTGCACTGCATCAACCTGGTTGTGCAAGACTTTCTCAAAAAAGAAGACATAGTCAGCAACATACTAACCACCTGCAAACAAATGTGCAATCATTCCAACCATTCTTTTAAAGTCCAGAAGCAGTTGTGGATTATTCAGCACGGTGGCAGAGTACCAGTTAAAGTCCTGATACAGGAGGTGCCAATATCATGGAACTCAACCTATTATATGTTGCTGTTAGACCTGACAGCGTTAGGGTGGTCACCCCTAACTTTTTGCCTTCCTCCCTCACTTTTTAGATACTGTTTTTGCTGGTTTTCAGACTCTGCGCACTTTACCACTGCTAACCAGTGCTAAAGTGCATATGCTCTCCCCCTTTAAACATGATAACATTGGATCATACCAAATTGGACTATTTAATTTACTTATAAGTCCCTAGTAGAGTGCACTATATGTGCCCAGGGCCTGTAGATTAAATGCTACTAGTGGGCCTGCAGCACTGATTGTGCCTCCCACTTAAGTAGCCCCTTAACCTTGTCTTAAGCCTGTCATTGCAAGGCCTGTGTGTGCAATTTCACTGCCAAATTCAACTTGGCATTTGAAAGTACTTGCCAAGCCTAAAACTCTCCTTTTTCTACATATAAGTCACCCATAAGGCATACCCTAGGTAACCCATAGGGCAGGGTGCTGTGTAGGCAAAAGGCAGGACATGTGCCTGTGTAGTTTACATGTTTTTACACTGCTGTGAGGCCTGCTCCCTTCATAAGCTAACATTGGGGCTGCCCTCATACAATGTTTGAGTGGTAACTGCTGATCTGAAAGGAGTAATATTTAGTATGGTCAGAATGGTGATACAACATCCTGCTAGACTGGTGAAGTTGGATTTAATATTACTATTTTAGAAATGCCACTTTTAGAAAGTGAACATTTCTCTGCACTAAAATCCTCCTGTACCTTACAATCTACGCCTGGTTGGGTTTAGTCGACAGCTCCCTTGTGCATTCACTCAGACACACCCCAAACACAGGATACTCAGCCTCACTTGCGTACATCTGCATTTTGAATGGGTCTTCCTAGGCTGGGAGGGTGGAGGACCTGACACTTGCATGTCAAAGGACAATAGCCTGCCCTTACACAAAGGACTGCCACTCCCTACTGGGACCCTGGCAGACAGGATTGAACTGAAAGGGGACATTGTGCACTTCTAAACCACTCTTTGAAGTCTCCCCCATTCAAAGGCACATTTGGGTATTTAAACAGGGCCTGTGCCCCTACCAACTCAGACACTTCCTGGAGAAGAAACCTGAACCAGAACCTGCATCCTGCCAAGAAGACCTGCCTGGCTGCCCAAAGGACTCACCTGTCTGCTTTCTGTGAAGGACTGCTGCCTTGCTTTTGCCCTGCTGCCTTGCTGCTCTCTGGCTGTGGTGAAGAAGTTCTCTCCAAGGGCTTGGATAGAGTTTGCCTCCTGTTCCCTGAAGTCTCAGGACCAAAAAGACTTCATCTCTACAAGAAGGACTCCTTGTGCGGTGAAATTCGCCGCACAGCCTGCCAGAAACGATGCACAGCCTGCACCACAGTGAAAATTTCACTGCACACTGAACCAGAACGATGCAGCCCTACTTCACATCGAGAAGATCAACGCAGTGCCAGCGTAGCAACCGGAAATTCGATGCACGGCTCACCGGATCGAAGCACAGCCGAGCTGGAACGACGCAGCCCGACTTCCAGAGAGGAATCAACGCAGCACCCACCGAATCGATTCAGCTCCTGTGACTTCATCCTGCCAGTGCAGGAAATCCACACATCATCCCTGGGGCGTCTGAAAACCCCGCAACCCGAAGAGGATCCACGACCGAGCGCCGGAAATCGATGCACAGCCGTCCCTGCGTGAAAACTAAATGACGCATCACTGTGTGTGACCCGAGAAATCGACGCACACCCCTTTGTTTCCA
The DNA here is from genome assembly GCF_031143425.1 of Pleurodeles waltl. Lineage (NCBI taxonomy): Eukaryota > Metazoa > Chordata > Amphibia > Caudata > Salamandridae > Pleurodeles > Pleurodeles waltl. The sequence goes on along the minus strand of NC_090442.1, from coordinate 788,187,559 downwards.
CGCATCTCCTCCTCTGCAGTTTTTTGCGGAGAGTTTTCATGCAAACCAGGTACTTTGTGCTTGAAAGAGACTTTGCTTGCTTTTAAAAGACTTAAGACACTTTGGGGGTCATTACGACCATGGCGGGCGGCTACCGCCGCCCGCCAGGCGGTAACCGCCATGCGGGCGCCAATGCGGCCGCACTCGCGCGGCCCCCATTATGACATTCTCGCTGGGCCGGCGGGCGCAAACCAAGTTTGCGCCCGCCGGTCCAGCGGGGATGAGGCCGCAACATAGGAGCCGGCTCCTAATGGAGCCGGCGGTGTTGCGGCCGTGCGACGGGTGCAGTTGCACCCGTCGCGCTTTTCACTGTCTGCTATGCAGACAGTGAAAAGCTGGCTGGGGCCCTGTTAGGGGGCCCCTGCACTGCCCATGCCAGTGGCATGGGCAGTGCAGGGGCCCCCAGGGCCCCCAGGACACCCCTTACCGCCAGCCTCTTCCTGGCGGTGCAAACCGCCAGAAACAGGCTGACGGTAGGGGTGTCATAATCCCCAGGGCAGCGCTGCTTGCAGCGCTGCCATGGCGGATTATCACCGCCGGGGCTAAAACTGCGGGAAACCGCCGGCCCCGGTGGGGCAACCGCGGCGCTTCCGCCGCGGTCGTAATAGGGCTGGAAGCACCGCCAGCCTGTTGGCGGTGCTTCCGTCCTATTAGCCCTGGCGGTCTCGGACTGCCAGGGTCGAAATGACCACCTTTATATCACTTTGACAGTGATATCTGAAAATATACTTATTGCATTTTAATCATTTTGACCTGCATCTTATTAGATAAATATTATATCTTTTTCTAAACACTGTGTGGTGTATTTTTGTGGTCCTATATGGTGTTATTGTATGATTTATTGCACAACTACTTTACACATTGCCTTCTAAGTTAAGTCTGACTGCTCAGTGCCAAGCTACCAGAGGGTGGGCACAGGATAATTTGTATTGTGTGTGACATACCCTGACTAGAGTGAGGGTCCTTGCTTGGACGGGGGTAACCTGACTGCCAACCAAAGACCCCATTTCTAACAATTGTAACATCTGTTTGAGCAGTACAAACAGATCAGTGACTAGGTCATTCTAAGAGGGATGCAATTGGAAAAGCTTTGACAATGGATGCAGACAAATGGGGCTTGATCAAATGCTTTACACAGATGGTGCTCCTTTTTAAGATTTTCACATGAGAAGTTAGCAAGGAGGACAGTACAAGGGGCCAAGCTATCCCGTTTATTTTTCTGCTACAGGAGCAGCTAAAGAAGGTGTCTGAAAGGTTCACAGTCGGAGGTGTGAACAAAAACCCAGAAGGTATACTTAGTTGACAGCCTAATCCTTCACTTGACTTGTAATGCAAGGCTGCAAAATGAATTTATCTCATCCAAAGAGTACATCTGTGCCAACCTACTTGATCCACGCTACAAGAAAATTCTTTCCTCTTTCATTCCTTTTTCTGAAAGGGATGTTTCAAAACACAAGAGGTGGATTGTTGAGCAAGCCAGAGAACTGAAAGAAGAATGGCTGGAACTTGGAGTCCCACTCTGTAGTTCAGAGGTGCAGCACTCTTGTCTCACAGCAGCCAACACCAGCAACAACAGGATCAGAAAAATTTGACCCAACCTCTGCATTGGCTTGATTTCAAGTGGCAGTTCTAAAGTCCAGTGGGGAGGCGAAGGCAAAATAGGTCAAGCAATTGGCAGCACCAAAGACACTTCAGAGTATGTTCCAGGAATTATCTGGATAACCCAAAAGAAGTGTAAGTGGATCAAAACCCATTTGTGTATTAGTATAGGAAGATGCACCAATGTCCAGAGCTTAGCAGGCTGGCAATAAAATATCTGGCTTGTCCTGTAGCCAGCTTGTCTGCTGAACATGTGTCAGTGCAGCTGGTGCAGTTGTTATAGTGAAAAGGACCAGTCTCTCGCCTCAAAACGTGGAGAGATTAATCATGATCAAAATAAACCAGCAGTTTATACGACCTCATTACACTGTTCCCGAAACACCACAGGAGGGGTGGAAGAGGATGATTGTTCAGAATCAATTGTGTTTTCTGACCAACTTCTGGGTGAACCACCTGAGTTTGGGGACAAACTCTACTTCCTGGACTGAGTTTGCCAGTGCCACCATAGAACTTTGTAATTATTTCTTGTTGAACTTCTTTCTTTCTTTGCAAAAAGAAAAAAAATGCTAGTGGAACATTATGAGCCTCATTAGGAGTTTGGCGGTCTCAGGACTGCCATATTGGTCGTACCACCAACAGACTGGCCGAGAAGACCACCAAATTATGACATTGCTGGTATTCAGTACACAGCCAATGCACCGCCAGCACCACCACTGCAGTCTGGCTGCCACAGATGACGGTAGCCACCTGCAGGCCGGCAGATACCATGTTTCTGCAAGACAGATTATGAGGTTACACACCTACAAGGATTCTGCCAAGATCGCACCACCACAGAAAGCAAGGCGGAAATCAACTGCATAAAAGGAGACACCTACATTCAGGAAGCTATACTCGCCTGGAGCCGATATGGAACCTTAAGTAGATGTCTTCTTCCTGCTCCTGCTTGCCCCAAGACTTCAGAATCTGCGATGATGAAGATGACAGTGACAGACTCCAGATTGTCAATTTTGTACACTCGCACAACATACATTCGGAAAGCGGGTGCAAGGGCGACACTAACACATAACAGCACACTAACACGCACACTCACATACTGCCACACACGCACTCGCATATACACAACAATCACTCTACGGCCACCACACACACACACGTCACAAACACACACAGGTATGCACAGAAACACTGCACAGGCCCACACTGACACAGTACCCCACAACACCACAGCACGTCACAACCACAAAGGAACCACACCAGCTCCAATCTCTTGGCAGGGACCCACAGGGGCACTACCCAGGGACACATCACATATACATCACAACATAACACCAACAGACAAAAAATACACACAAATACACAACCATACTACTTACTGATCAACTTACACAGAACATCGTATCTACCATACAATGCACAAAACACGTGCATTCACACAGTCAAAGCACACAAAGTCACACAACGCACTGACAAACACATCTCAACACAAACAACACTCAATACCAACACAGCAAAAAATCTTGAGCTCACAATTGTCCATCAAACAACACCCTACCACTTTCAGACAAAAGCACTGCACACAACCTCACATACTGGCTAAACAACATAAGTAGCCCAAGCAGCACACAAACACACACACATACAGCCACACAACTAATGTCAGCCAGGAACAACTACATACTAGAGAAAGAAATGCATGACAAAGATTTAAGCAGTAAACTAACAACAGTTTGGTTTAAAATATTATTATATTCCAAAATATTGAAAAAACAAAGGCCATAGGCCATATGACAGTCCTTAAATTACAGTTAATGTACACAGTGCACATATTTGTGCCCCGAACTTGACTCCTGACCGCCATGCAACATCCACAGGTAGGGGCATCTATGGGGTAGGCAGGCACCTCAGGGGTTATGTGGGGATGGGGGTGGTGTAGGGGGGTTTGGATTTAGGTTTTAGAGGGGGGCCTTTACAATCTGGTTTGTGAAGGGGGTCTTGTCTTTACCTTAGGTTTAGTGGAGTTTTTATTTTTTTAGGAGGGGTGCACTTCTTGGCCGGGGGCATGGGTACTTGCAGGTGGGGCAGGGAAGGTCTTGGAGGTGGTAGGACCAAACTTGGGGAGGGACACAGAACGTCTAGGGGTGTCACAGGGTTGGAGAGGAGTAGGGGAAAAGGGCAAAGTCCAAAAGGAAAGCTTTTTTACACACACTGGAACGGTCATAGCAAAACTGTTTCGGTGTGGAGGAAGTGGGAGTGGCTGTCTGCAGTGGTGGTGTGAATGTCTTGGGTCCATATTTGTGCAAAGTATGTTTGTGGGTGGTGAGTGTCTGTTGGGTGGGTGAGTGCGGGTGTTTATGTGTCTTGGGATGAGGGGGTGGAGGTGCTGGGGGATGCCATGGTGGGTGGGTAACTGTGTGTTGGGGTGGTGACTGCAGGTATGGTGGATATGCCGCATGTAGGTGTGTCGGTGGTTGTAGTGTCTGTGGGTGTGGTGACTGGGGTGGATGTCTGAGGGTCTGCTGTGGTGCTGTCTGTGGGTAGGATTGAAGTGGTGGCTGGATCTATGAATGTTGGTGTAGTGTCTGCATGTGTGTCAGGTGTGCTGTCATTGATGCTGGGAGTGGTAGGGGTGTCAGGGCAGGTTGTGACTGTTGATGTGTGTGCATCTGAATGTTGCTTGTGTACATGCTGGTGGTGTGTCTTGTGGTGCTTGTGGTGCTTGTGTTTGTCTGAGCTACTCTTGGATGTTGAGGTGGATGAATTCCTGTCTGTCTGTCTGTGTGATTTGGCTGGGTCAGAGAACAGGGGTTTGGGATTGAGAAGAGAAAGGAGGGACTGGAGACGAGGGGCGTGGCCAAGATGGCGGCCGGAGCGGACGCTTGAGCTAAGAGCTCCGCTCTCGGCCCACCAAATTCTGCCGTAATCCTGTTCCCAGCGATGCTCGATACTAATCAACGTAATGGGTGAAGACCCCCACACAAGTAAGGCCGCTGCAAGCTTTGACGGAAAATAACGCCGACCGCGCAGGACTGAAGCGAACGACGCAAGCACTGGAGGGGCCTGGTCCGCAGACCCCATTTGGGTGGTGAGTGCGGAGCATCAGTGTGCGCAAGCCTCCCGAGTCCCTGCCTGTGCCCGCCCTCGCTACTTGGGGGGGCCGGATCGGGCCGGTGAGCCGTGTGCATCCGGCGTTGAGCCCCCGGGGTGATACGCCGTCCACGCTGCGGCCTACCTGAAATCTCTGGAGCCGGGGAAGCCTGGCCCACGCTCCCCGGCGTCACCTTCTGACCCCCCATCCGGGCCTGCTCCCACCGCGGCGGCGACCGGGATCGGGAGTCTCATGTCGCGGGCGCCTGGGCCTGGTGCCCCCTGGGGGAACCATTGAGGGAGAGGTGGCCGCGTGCGGGCTCGTTGACGAGCAGTCGGCGGCTCACCCCCCGTTTGAGAGCTGTGAGCGCACAGCCCTCGGAGGGGCAGAAGTGCGGAACGGGCTGGGCGGTGGCCCCCGCGACACAACAACATAATAATTACATAAAACAAAAAGAGAGAGGAGAAAAAAGAAAAAAAAGGGAAAAGAAAAAGGAAAAGGAAAAAAAAAAAAAAAAGAAACGCGCCATAAACCGCAAAGTGTGCACACGCCTGGACAGGAAGCCTAATAACTGCTTCTTCATTATCAGGACATCGCGCTGGATTGGGCGGCTCAACTTGCCACACCTCAAACATTAGTAACGTGGAAATGGAACAGAAGACTGTCCAATAATCAAGAGGCTCAATTGGATAATATAAATTCACTCCCACAACGGGTCTTGGATGACTTACCAACTCAACAGGTACGCACGTGCATGACACACAGCTTTGCACTGGCTATCCAGTGCTCAGTTACTAACAGCAGAACACCTCTGGAGCCCACTCATAGGAAAATAAGACCATATCAATCATAGAGGAACAAGCTCTTTGGAATCTACAAGAGGGACATAATCAAGGTGGCTCGTACAACTTGCAAGGTAGTCCGCACCTACGAAATCAATCAGAGTAAGACACCAGCATATCCAGCATATCCTGCAGTCTACAGGCAAATATTACAGACACCAGCTTCAGCGAGCAACCCGGCAGTGACCGCTGCCGCTGACAACAATGGTCAAGCCAAAAAAAAAAAAACTTGGGAGCCACATGGACGGTGGTAACCCACCCCCTGCAAGCGAATCTGACGCACAAACTGCAACACTTCACCAGGTGAACGAAACACTGCGTTCCCATTCGCTGCAATTTGACAAACTCTTACAGGCAATAATGGACACCAAGTCCTCACTGGAGGGCAAAATTGGCACGGCGGTCATGGAGGTTACACTGCTTCGCGCAGACCATCGCAAACTATCAGACAGGGTCAACAACACAGAACTAACACTAAAAACTGTTCAACCTGAGATGGCAGACATGAGAACTAAAATTCAACAAATGGAAATGGAAATGACGCTACTACAACGCAAGACCGAGGAAGCGGAGGGCCGCTCCCGGCGTAATAACATTAGATTCCTCGGTATACCAGAACGAAAAGAAACACCCAACGCTGAGGAATTTCTAGAGAACTGGCTGAAAAACATAATGGACACACAAAACTCCACTAAAACACTAGTGATAGAAAGAGCGCACAGAATCCCCGGCAGACCTCCACGGCCAGGCGCTCCACCTCGTCCTCTGATAGCGAGTTTCCTAAATTACAGAGATAGAGACCTTGTACTCCAACATTTTCGAACTACAGGCACAGTCAACCTGGAGAATAGCAAAGTCACTGCTTACCCAGACTACACAATGGAAGTACAACGTAAAAGAGCATCATACATCAAAATCAAACAAATACTGCGTGATCACAAAATCACTTACTCACTTATGTTCCCAGCTCGCCTCCGAATAGTAATGGATGAAATAACTCTTATGTTCCCAACCCCCGAAGACGCATGGACATGGCTACATGCGAAGGGCCTAGCAGTATCGTCCAACGAGGATATAGCAAAAGAGGATTGGATCACCCCCAGTTCAAAGAAAAAGAAAAGGAAAAGCACCGCAGCGCGTCCAACCAAATCACAAATGGCGGCAAAAATTGTGAGTGACACTAGCATATTTACGCGCCCACTACCAGACACTAAAGACGAAACAGATGTAAACGAAAGTGGCTCATTGCGCAGTGGCTCCAGCTCCTCCCTCTCCCAGTTACTGGGTGGTCCTGACCTCACCCCACGCCTGGCGGATGAAATCTAAAGACCCGCAGAAGGTGTACGGAAAGAACTCAACAATCCCAGGACAATAGGGGCCACACCTGCTCCCATCCAACATGCGGGAGTGGACATACATGAGCATCCCACAACGGGACCAGACCAGGCGCAGATTTTACAAGTCGCAAGAAACCAAAGCCAGATGACACGAACACATCCAGGGTTGTCGCAGTGGAAAGAAGCATCGCTAGGGTGGGCTGGCAAAGTGCCTGGCGCCAGCTATTCCACGTCCCCCACCACCTGGACGGTACCCGAATGGAACTGAACTGTACAGACTCAAGTTTAGGCACCAGTTGTGCCGCTCTGTTCAAAGCTGGGCATTTGCCCAAAATATCCTTTTATGTTATTTTATTTTCCTTTTTTCTTCTATCTCGGGACCTATCCCACCTACTTAAGGTCGGTATCATCTTGTGCGGGGATCGGTATGCGGTGGCGACTATGAGGGCAGGTTCCCGCGGGAGGCTTACGGCAGGGATGGCGGGCACAGACCGGGGGCTTCTCGCACAATGTGGAGGCGCAGTGCGTATACTATAATACACAATGCACAAGGAGTCTATCTATAACATACTAACTTCGAATGTGAAGGGTATAGCGGGAATGCCGAAACGCAATAGAGTTGACGCGCACTTAAAACGCCATCACATCCACATTGCCATACTGCAAGAAACACATCTCACACCAGAAGACATTAAACACATAGGGAAGAAATGAGCGGAACTAATACATGGATCAGGGACATCAACTTTTGCCAGAGGAGTACTGATTTGGATAGCCCCAGGGGTCCCATACATAGTAGAACACACCACAATGGATAAAGAGGGCAGGTTTATACAAATAGTAGGCTCCCTAGATGGTGAAAAACTAGAAATTAATGGGATATACGCCCCGAACATTAAACAGGGCGAGTTCCTACGCAACACAATCTCACACTTATCTAATGACTTGACCGCACCCAGCATATGGGGGGGGACATGAACTGCTTACCACAAATAGATATGGATAGGTCATACCCCCCACTTGTGGCCACCCCAGTAAGACAAAACTCCGAGATGCTACAGTCATGGATAGCAGACCGTCGCCTAATAGATGTATGAAGACATCTGCACCCACAAGAAAGGGAATACTCGTACCATTCCCCTGTGCACCTGTTACATACACGTATAGATTTAATACTCAGTTCACAGGACTTAACGCACATAATCACGAGCGCAGAATACATTGCAAGGGTTATCTCAGACCATAGCCCTTTGGTCGTTCACATTAAATGGGGTAGACCACATGCTTGTATCCCAACCTGGCGTCTCCAACCAAGATTGCTGCAGGATCCTCCTTTTAGAAAAGACATAGCCACTCATATTGCTTCATATTTTACCCTAAACCATGGGACTACAAGCTCTAGAGCAAATGAATGGGACGCGCACAAAGTGGTCCTAAGGGGCACATGTATATCGATGGCTGTGGGAATATGAAAAACACTAGTGCTGGAACTTCGCCAGCTAGAGCGGGATGTCAGAACTGCAGAATGCAAGCAAGCAGAGGACTCCACCGTAGCGACAGATCTTAATAGACTATGAACAGAATGGTGCAAGGCGGATTGGCGCCTAAGGCAGTATGACTATGGTCATTACCTGGCTTGTGCACACGCAAAGGGCGATAGACCTGGTAGATTGTTGGCATGGTTGCTAAAGAATGAAAGTCAGAATTCCCCAATTGGGGCAATCCGCCTCGACACGGGGATAATAGTAAATACCCAAGTGGAAATAAACAACGCCTTTAGAGAGTATTAAAGCACACTATACAGGGCCCCACCCCCTCCATCAACAGAACAGTTAGACGAGTTCTTCAATGGGATAGAATTAAGGGCCAGATGTAGCAAATTTAAAATTTGCGAGGTGCAAAGTGCGAGTCCATGCGACTCGCACTTTGCACCTCGCAAGTTGGTATGCAGTACGGTGTCTCAGACACCGACTGCAACTCGCTATGGGGTCGCAATGACCCACCTCATGAATATTCATGAGGTGGGTCGCAAATTGCGGCCCCATAGCGAGTATAGGCACTCGCAAACATGGAGGCCTGCTGTCCTCAGCAGACCTCCATGTTCGTGACTGCTTTTAAATAAAGCAGTTTTTTTTTTTTTTTAAGTGTAGCCCGTTTTCCTTACAGGAAAACGAGCTGCAGTTAAAAAAAAAACGAAACCTTTAGTTTCGGTATTTTTTCAGGGCAGGGAGTGGTCCCTTGGACCACTCCCTGCCCTGAAAAAATATTTGTGGGTCCAGCCACAAACTGGAAGGGGTCCCATGGGGGCCCCTTCCAATTTGCGAGTGGGTTACCATCCACTTGAAGTGGATGGTAACTGCGATGCCATTTGTGACCGCGTACGCGGTCGCAAATGGTATTGCATACCACTCAGACTCGCAAATAGGAAGGGAACACCCCTTCCTATTTGCGAGTCGGAAATGCATATTGCGAGTCGGTACCGACTCGCAATATGCATTTCTGCATAGCAAAGAGGCATTTGCACCTCGCAAACGGCGATTTTCGCCGTTTGCGATGTGCAAATACTTTGCTACATCTGGCCCATAATCGCTTAACCCCAGAACAGGCGGAGGATTTAGAAAAACCGATAGATCTGGCGGAGATACAGTTAGCTCTGCAACAAAGCACCAGGCAATGATGGCATTCCCATTGAGTACTATAGTACATTCTCTACACAAACACTAACCCCATATTTGGGAATGCTGGATGAGGCCTTGAAACTCTGTCAGCTTCCCGTTACTTTAAGGGAGGCACTGACAGCGGTAATGCCTAAGTCAGGCAGAGACCCATTAGATGTATGCTCATATAGACCATTATCCCTGTTAAACACAGACTGTAAGTTTCTTTGCAAAATCCTGGCAAATCGGCTGCTCCTGTGGGTGTCGGACCTGGTCCTCCAAGATCAATCTGGCTTTATACCAGGTCGTAGTACTTTTACCAACATACGGAATCTACTGCGACTAATGGCAAATACCCCATTGGGCGAATATAGTTGAGTAGCAGTATCATTAGATATTGAAAAAGTGTTCGACACTCTGGGATGGCCCTTCCTTATAGAAACTTTAAACCGCATGGGATTTGGTAAGACTTACATAAGCTGGGTTAGGATCTTGTACTCTAGCCCAACAGCGAGAGTCAAGACGGGCGATATAATATCCGAGAGGTTCCCCATCAAAAGGGGCACCAGACAGGGTTGCCCGCTATCCCCGCTGCTGTTCGCCCTCGCCATCGAACCACTAGCCGCCCGGCTACGCTTATTGGCCCCGGCATGGGGCATCATGGACGGACACACGCACCGCATAGTGTCACTATATGCAGACGACGCACTAATATTTTTACGAAATCACTTAGAATCTTTACCTGACTTGCTGGGTTTACTACACAAATTCGGGGTGGTGTCTGGGTTAAAAGTAAATTGGTCAAAATCCTGCCTATTTCCCATGCGACCGGTACCCGAAATACATCGTCTGACTTCCAATCCCGGGGGACCTGAAATGATGCTACACCACTTTTAAATACTTGGGAATAAATGTATATCATGATCCTCTGGATCTCAAAGACGGAAACCTGGGCCAAGTGATACGCTCCGTTAGGGGCTCACTATCTTTCTGGTGTTCGCTCCCACTCTCTCCCATGGGCAGAGTTGCTATAGCAAAGATGTTAATACTACTGCGTCTGCTGTACTTCTTCATGGCGCTCCCACTGGCACTCCCCGCTTCTTTTTTTAAATAATTGAACAGCATACTAATAGACTTAATATGGGGCAAGAGCCGCCGCCGTGTGGCACTAACGAAAATATATCAACCACTCACAGCGGGAGGGCTAGGTGCACCAAGATTTGAATTATATTATGCCTCTGCCCAGCTACAATGGGTGTTTAAATGGCTTGGAAACCCCGCAAGTGCAGAAATGCAGATGATACTTGCGGATCTAGGTCACACTAGTATACTACAATATTTGATGAACCGTGAAGGATCAACGCACACACAAAACATCCTACTAGATATCACCCACTGGATATGGGGACGCTTCGTGCTAGCTGGGGACAAAAAACCACAATACTCCCCCCAAGATCCCACTACTGGCCATCCCAAACATTGGAAACATACCAAGAAAGGTAGGCCTCTGTACCTGGCCAGAGAAGGGCATACAAACAGCGGCGATATCTACAGTGAAGGACGTCTCTCAACATACGATGCACTGGCCAATGCCCATAACTTGGGGCACAGAAGCTTCATAGCATATGGGTCATTACGACACTTCGTTCGCTCAACCTGGAATTGTGGGCAAAATGAACCAAAAACTGCCCCTGCACTACATGATTTGTTAGATAGCGCAACAATCCCATTAAACATATCCAGAATATATCAAATCCTGACAACGCACACTGAACACGGGCAGGAGCAAGCAAAAAACAAGTGGGATCAGGTACTTTCGGAGCTGCACCAGCCACAAGCATGGAACCAGGCTATGAAAATGATTCACAAAGTGTCACGTAATCCCAGATTCCGCTACGCCCAATTCAATTATGTACATCAAGCATATTTGTCACCTCACCGACTAGCACGCATGTTCCCCCAAATGCCACAGAGTTGCCCTAGGTGCGGCGCTGTAGAAGCTTCCTTTTTTCATATGACATGGGAATGTCCACCAATTCAGCGCACATGGAATGATATAATAAGCTTGTTGTCCGAGTGGACTGGCATCTCAATGTCCCCTAACCCCTAGCTATGCCTTCTGGGTATAGGGGCAAGATCTAAAAAACGTAAGCAGACACACAGATGCATAGCACTAGCACTAGTGATGCACAGACGCCTGATAGCTATGCATTGGAAAGCACCCAGAGCGCCTAGCATAAACCAATGGCAAACGGAGTTGTTACGCTGGGCAAAGGCAGAAGAACATACACTGCAATCACTCAGGACACGGGGATCCAGGTCAAGGGTGTAGAGACATGGAGCTCCTTTGTGACACTTCTAGAAGGCAAAGACGATAAATTACCCCCCTGAATAGACGTCACAAACAGATAACAACTAACAATCATAGTATATACTTGGAATGATGACACAATTACCACAATAACAAATACAGGGTGGTAACCACACAGAACGCAGGAATTGTAACCGCAGGAATCACAGGTAATATCCTGGCAGACGCGATGTGACACAAGCGCATCTCGCAATATATTAGAGCACATGGATGGAAGGGCATAAATGCACTCCCTATCGTTACCGACCTGGGCACGGGGACCTCGGACCACAGTCACGCTCGCCTCGTTGGCTTGGCCCCTCGTGCCTGCACGATTGCTGGACCGCCCTTACGTGCCCGGACCCGAAATCACTCCAGGAACACATATCATCCCAGCTTGGAGGATGACGAAGGGTCCACCCGAGCATGGCGAGTGCACCATTCTCTTCTTCCTCCCCCCCGTCCTCCCTTCCCGTGCGTACACTCACTTTGCCCTTTCTTGACCTCAGCCTCTTTTTTCTCCCTTCTCATCTTTAAGCTTTTGCATTCTCTTTGTACTTTCTTTGTTTTTTACATATGTTACGAGTTACATAATGATTATTATGTGTATAATGTTCCTAAAACCCTCACCCACATGACAAATGGTAACTGTACTGTTAACAGGTGAAACTAATAGGGATAAATGCCGATACACGGAAATAATTGGGCAATTAAGCAAACTTGAACACACTGTAACCTCTTTTTTCTGGTATTGTTGGTATAATAACAATAAACATATTTGAAGAAAAAAAAAAAGGAGGGACTGGAGACAAAGGGTGACTGGCTGCCATCAGTGTGGCGGCCAGGGCCTGGAATGACCTCTGTATGCCAATTAGTGCACTGTGAATGCCCTCCAGGAATGCTTTACTCTATTGAATCTAAGTTGCAAATCCCTGGATGGCATTCACGATGGTCGACTGACCCATAGAGATGGACCTCAGGAAGTCAATACCCTCTGCACTGAGGGTAGCAGGACTAACAAAGGCAGAGGTGCCTACAGCAAAGGAGACGACAACCCTTTTGGGTGAGCGGGCACGGCCAACTGGGTGGAGAGCTACAGGGAGGACGGTGGTAGGAAGGGGTGTGGCAGACTGAGATGGTGCTCGGGTGGTTCCAGATGGGACACCACCACCAGGGAGTGTCCACTGGAGGAGGATTCTGAAGATGAAGAACTGGATCCTCTCTCCCCATGCCACTCCCCTCACCCTCCAGGCCACTGGGTCCCTCAGTGTCAGTGGTATCATGACTGCGGGCCCCGTGGCCAGCAGCTTCCCCACTCGGCTTTGCCCCATCTCCTTTGTCTACTGATGTGGGGATACAGAGTGAGAGGTAGTGTCATCACATTTGTTACATACCACTTACATTACACCATAAACTACAGTAACATCACATATATGTGTAAAACACCCCCAGGTGGAAACCATTTTGACCCAACATCATGTTCCAACAACAACATCGATTCCACAAACTATTACAACACTGACACACCCAATATGAGTCTACGATCTGACCACTTCATCGTATCAGTACAGCTAAAACACAATCTGTTCTTGCACAAGATGATTTGTCAACATAAAACGTGTGTACCTATGCAGAGCATTACAGTGAAATAACAATCCATCAATGGAAAATCAGAGTTAAATTTGATAAAAAACTCATACCTGCTCCAAATCCACATTTGCTCAGTCCATTGCCAGATGTCATGTTCTATGAAAGTTACCTCATCGCATTCCAATTACAACACAGCATGTTGCTTAGCTATCACATCTCTAAAATGTAAATGTGTGTCAGCAACTGCCCAATTGCCCAGAGAACGAGATATCAATATGCCCCTCTTCTCTCCTGCAGGACGAATACCATCCCTTTAAAGAAAGTTTACATTCCAAAGAGGAGGAGTGGTTAGAGGATAACTTTCGGGTACTGACCCTGGTGTCAGGAAGAAAAGAGGGACAGACTTGGAGGCGGCGTCTTCGCAGTGGCAACTGGAGATGGAGCCAGGAGAGAACAGTGCCGAGCAACCAGAAGAATGTTGAAAAGTACCCTCTTTTTGTCATGGTTACCCCCATTTTTTGCCTGATGTCAATGTGTTTGACTGTGATCACTGGGATCCTGCTAACTAGGACCCTAGTGATTATGCCTTCTCTCCTCTAAATGTTGTCACTGCATACTGGTAACTCATTATTTCACCCAGAATTGGCATACTGGTGCCCCCTTATAAGTATCCCTACTATATGGTACCTAGGTAACCAAGGCATTGAGGTTCCAGGGGATCCCTATGGGCTGCAGCATTTCTTTTGCCACCCATTGGGAACCCATGCAAAGGCTTCTGCAGGACTGTGTGAAAAGGTGCATGCACCCTTTCACTGCTATTTACACTGCATCAGGTCACTTATAAGTCACCCCTATAGCAGGCCCTTCAGCCCTGAGGGCAGGGGGCAGTGTACCTGTGTGTGAGGGCACCCCTGTACTAGCAGAGGTGCCCCCTTGACCCCTAGGACCATTTCCCCAGACTTCGTGAGTGCAGGGATGCCATTTTACGGGTGTACTGGACATAGGTCACTACCTAGGTCCAGCTACATAATGGTAACTCTGAACATAGGCATTGGTTGTATGATTGCATGCACTCTGGGGGCACCTTAGAGGATCCCCAGTATTTCCATTAAAGTCTTCTGAGGTTTTCCAGGCAGCTCCAGCTGCTGACACCTCTCAGATAGGTTTCTGCCCTTCTGTTGCTTGAGCAGCTCAAGCCCAGGAAGGCAGAAGAGAGGATTTCCTTTGGGAGAGGGGTGGTACACCCTATCCCTTTGGAAATATGTGTTACAGGCTTGGGAGGTGAAGCCTCCCCAAGCCTCTGGAAATGCTTTGAATCGCACAGAGGGTGCCCTCCTTGCATAATCTAGTCTACACCAGTTCAGGGACCCCCAGTCCCTGCTCTGATATGAAACTGGACAAAGGAAAGGGGAATGACCACTCCCCTGTCCATCACCACCCCAGGGGTAGTGCTCAGAGCTCCTCCAGAGGGTCCCAAGGTTTTGCCATCTTGGATTTCAAGTTGGCAGGGCAATTCTGGGAGCATTTGAGTGGCCAGTGCCAGCAGGGGATGTCAGAGCACTCCCTGATAGGTGCTTACATGTTTAGTGGACCAATCCCCCTTTCATGGATATTTATGGTCTCTCTCTTGTGTGGTTCTTCAGATTCAGATTGCAAGACTCCAGCAGGAATCCTCTGCATCCTTTACTTCACCATCTCACCAAAGAAACTGCATCTGGACCCTCCAGGAACTCTACAAACAGCAACAAACATGCAAAGACGACTTCTGCAATGTTGTATCTTCAGCTCCTGCCAGCAACTGCAACTGTTTCCCAGTCGTGCATCCTCAGAGGAAAGCCTGTCTTCAACCTGCACCAGAAGAGCGAAGGAATCTCCCTTGGAGTGAAGGAGTAACTCCCTTGCTTTAGCAGGCACCTCTCTGCAACGACGACCGGTTGTGTGGGACCCCTCTTCTGATGAGCTGCTTGGATCCTGACTGAAGTGGTCCCAATGGTCCTGACGTCCAACTGTCCAACTTTGGTGGAGGCAAGAGCTTGCCTCCCCACGCAAGACAGTACTCCTGTGCACCAAGTGTTTTGCAGTTGCTATGGCTTGTTGGCATCCTTCAACAAAGTTCTTCATGCAACTTGCAGCTCCATCCCCCAGCACTCTTTCCTGTGATGCACAAGCTTCCTGTGTGGTTCTCTGGAAGCGCGGGACCCTTTTGTTGTGTAGCCATTCTAGTTATAGCTCCATGCACGTCATTTTAGCACACTAGACCTGCCACTGTGCACTTTAACCTAGATACATTTTATTCAGCTTTGTTTATTATTTTAACAATAGCCACATTTGTGGTCTTCTTTTATTTCTCTCTAGCTAGCTGTTCTTTGCCTAGGCCAGCACTGTGTTCTTAAACAAGGCATTTCTTTCACTCTGTGCTTCTCTCAAGGCTGCAGGAAGATAGGTTGCTGGTAAAACGTGGTAATGCTTTGTCTCTGGTATAGAAACATACACATCCTTACATAGGGACATTTTCTCAGAACATCAGCTGTTTTATTGTAAAAACAATTCCCGTTCCCATACACGTTAGAGGGAGATTCCAGCCAGATGACCACGACTGTATGCTGATTGCTGAACGCTTTGCTACAGCTGCTTACGCAGACTTCAGGCCTTTGCTCAGGTATGGGGGATGATGTCTTCCCAGGGGAACCTGAAGGGCAGAACTAGAGCTTAACATGCTGTGCTCTAATATAGTCTAGGTAGGAATTAGTCCATTGACTCTAGTAACAATATGGTAGCGTTATTTCTATGCTTTACTCTCCTTGTCACAATTTTAATCCTGTCAAGCTTTATCGTCCTGGTTATTGCAGTACATGCTTTAATGACTGTTGGACCTGGCTCTTTTACAGGGTCATTCCCCAGACTTTTTGCCTTTTTCCTCCTTATTTTTTTTACCTTTGTTGGCTGACGTTTTGACTCTGAGCACTTTTTCACTGCTAACCAGTGCTAAAGTGCATGTGCTCTCCCATACAAAATTGGTATGATTGGCTTATACCTAATAGGCATATTTAATTTACCTATAAGTCCCTTGTAAAGTGGTATCCCTATATCCAGGGCCTGTAGATACTACCAGTGGGCTACTAGTGGGCCTGCAGCGCTGCTTGCGCCACCCACTGAAGTAGCCTGTCAAACCTATCTCGGGGCCTGTGTGCGCAGTTTTCTGCCACAGGGACCTGGCATCTAAATTTACTTGCCAGGCCCAGAACTCCCCTTTTACTACATGTAAGTCACCCCTAAGGTACGCCCTAGCTAGCTCTTCGGGCAGGGTGCCATGTATGTAGAAGGCAGGACATGTGCCATGATTGCATGGTCTGTCCTGGTAGTGACAAACAGCCTAACTTGGTGTCTCACTGCTGTGAGTGCTGCCCGCTCAAAGGATTGCATTGGAAATGCCCTGTCTTATGTGTAAAGGGTATTGTCTGATTATGACGGGTAGCCTAGGCATGTTTGGTATGATTGTAATAGTGATGAGAAATGCTGCTTACTGGTGTAGGTGTATTTTTTATTACTATCACAGAAATGCCACTTCTAGAAAGTGCGCATTTATCTGTGCTTATGACTTTGGTGTTTTGCAGCTTGCCTGCAATCCACGTCTGGGCAGACTGATAGTTGGGGCTTTGTGCATACTTTTCAGACAGCCTGAACACAGGGAGGGTGGAGGTGCCACAGAGGTGCATCTACATATTGTAAAGCCTTCCTGGGCTGAGAGAAGGGAGAGGCTGGGCACACCTGCATTTGTAAAGGCTGTGCCCTGGCCTCACACAATAGGGTTGTTTACCCCCCACTGATGTTTGGAGCCTGTGCTGGAGGAGAGAAAGGGCACTCCCAGGATCAGTTGTAACTGGTTGGAACCCCCTCTCCTCCCATTGTAAAACACACTGTAAACCTATTATAAGTACAGGGAAATTTCCCCTACAATTTAGACATCATTTGACATCACTTTGGACATTCTGGGAACTCCAGAAACCTTACCTGGAGCTGTACAGGACGCTGTTGAAAGGACTCACCAGGACCACCTTGGACTGCTGCTGCTGTGCTGACCTGTGACCTGCCTAGTCACACGGAGGAACTGCAACTGCTAGCATGCTTGTTGTGCTGACCTGCTGCGAGGTTCTCCAGTACTGTGCACCCCTTCTTCACCTGTTGTCTCCAGAGGCAGTGTGCTGTGGCCCCTGATCTCTGAAAACTCTCTTCAGCACGAGGAGTGCTTCCTCGGCTGAGTAGCACCTTGGGAGCGCCCTTTCGTGCCCATAAAAGCGTTTTTTCAGAAGCACGCTTTTCTGCCTGAAGAGAATCACCGCCGCAGCCCGGGCTGCAGATTTGGGCCATCGTGCTCTTAAAAGCACTCTCTTAATTGCCCCTAAATCACCGCCGCGACCCCGGCGTCTTATTTATCTCTAGCACAAGGACTTAAAAGCGATCTCTTTACTGCCCCCAAATCACCGCAGTGACCTGGGCATCTTATTTATCTCTAGAGTGAGGGTCACGCTGTTTTCAGTGCCCCCGGGGCACGAGAAGAATCAAGCAGAGCAAGCATGCTCCTATCGGCACGGGGCACGGTCCACTCTCAGGAGCACCCCGTGGCACCAGCCGCCTCCAATTCTCTCAGAATCACTGCAGCAGCCCAGGAACAGCTTGGGACACTTGCGCATCATGTCGGGTGCAGGCGAGTGCCTTCTCGGGCCCCCGGAGGGGTCCGAGCTTCCAAAAGTAACATCGCAGGACTCGGGGAAGGCGCTGGGAGCGCCCCCTTCCCCAGTCTCTGCATTAGGAGCAGAACGCTCCTTTTTCTCTTTTCAAAAATAAAACGGGTATTGTTCTTTCAAACTGGGAAGGGAGACCTCAACGGAGGCCCCTCTTCCGCTTGCCCCTAATTGTTGTTGGGCCTCGCCTGGCCCCCACCCCACTGACAGGGTGTGAGAAGGCCGAGGCAGACCCCCATCAAAATTGCAGGCCCCCAGAGGGGCCCGTTTTCTACCAGGAGAGGGTGCCGACCGCCCCTCTCCCCCAGGAGCACCGCGTGGCCCCCGTTGAGTGCACAGAGAGTGCCTCTTCTACAGGAAACCAGGTACTTTTAGAGATATAGTGGCTCAGTGAGCCTAGTATGGACCTTGGGGGGTTTATATGTTTTACCTGCTTTTCCTGCCATTAAATATATGTGCAAATGTTCCTTTTATGGGCATGACATGCTGAAATGTATTTTTATGACATGTGATATGTTCTCTAATGTTCCATCAATGGATATTTATGAGGTATTCATGACAAGTGCATAGAATTCCTACTGTAATTCCTGACTACTGCTTACATTGCGAATCCTGAGTACTTGTGTGTTCTAATGTGACAACTGCGTATTCTTGCAGAGTATTAGTAACTTGTGTAATGTTCTGACAACTGCTAAGGTAGCAGGGTATTACTGATGTGTAATGTTGGTCTAATTGTGTTCTGTGCAATGCAGTTTATTTTTACATAGCTCAGTGTTGTGCTTACTTTGTGGTGTACATTTTGCATCACATGTGTTGTGTGTGTTTTAGGTCCTGAGCTCGCCCCCCACGACCGCAGCACCAACCTGCTGCCTCCTGCCTCTGTCCCACGACCACGCTGCCGTTTGCGTGTTTGAGGCCCTCCTCCACCCGCAGGCATCCTCCTGCGCCTCATCCCTGGTGGCTAGTGGACTCACTTGACCCGTGTGCCGCTTCCGCCGTCCCGTAAGTTGTTTTTCGTTATTCTGCGCCTCGCCGCCGGCGCTTCTGCCCCCATTGTGCCCCCCTGATTGCTGTCTCCCCGATCGTGTATTGTGCCAGTATTGTATTTCTTATTGTATGGTTTTTCTTATTGTGACTGCCTTTAGTTTTGCTCGTTTTCTGTGTTTTTGCCCCTTGTGCGCTCCCCGATCCCTGCCGCTGCCTCCCTGCGGCCCCGCCCCCCTCGCGCCCCCATTTGCCACTCCCTCCCGCCTCCCGCCTCCCAGCTGCTCCTCCCTCCCCCCTCCCTTCTTAATGGCTGGCGCTGCGCGTCGCGAGTGAGCGAACTCTGACCTGTTTTAGGTCCTGAGCTCGCCCCCCACGACCGCAGCACCAATCTGCTGCCTCCTGCCTCTGTCCCACGACCACGCTGCCGTTTGCGTGTTCGAGGCCCTCCTCCACCCGCAGGCATCCTCCTGCGCCTCATCCCTGGTGGCTAGTGGGCTCACTTGACCCGTGTGCCGCTTCCGCCGTCCCGTAAGTTGTTTTTCGTTTTTCTGCGCCTCGCCGCCGGCGCTTCTGCCCCCATTGTGCCCCCCTGATTGCTGTCTCCCCGATCGTGTATTGTGCCAGTATTGTATTTCTTATTGTGTGTTTTTTCTTATTGTGACTGCCTTTAGTTTTGCTAGTTTTCTGTGTTTTTGCCCCTTGTGCGCCCCCCGATCCCTGCCGCTGCCTCCCTGCGGCCCCGCCCCCCTCGTGCCCCCATTTGCCGCTCCCTCCCGCCTCCCGCCTCCCAGCTGCTCCTCCCTCCCCCCTCCCTTCTTAATGACTGGCGCTGCGCGTCGCGAGTGAGCGAACTCTGACCTGTTTTAGGTCCTGAGCTCGCCCCCCACGACCGCAGCACCAATCTGCTGCCTCCTGCCTCTGTCCCACGACCACGCTGCCGTTTGCGTGTTCGAGGCCCTCCTCCACCCGCAGGCATCCTCCTGCGCCTCATCCCTGGTGGCTAGTGGGCTCACTTGACCCGTGTGCCGCTTCCGCCGTCCCGTAAGTTGTTTTTCGTTTTTCTGCGCCTCGCCGCCGGCGCTTCTGCCCCCATTGTGCCCCCCTGATTGCTGTCTCCCCGATCGTGTATTGTGCCAGTATTGTATTTCTTATTGTGTGGTTTTTCTTATTGTGACTGCCTTTAGTTTTGCCAGTTTTCTGTGTTTTTGCCCCTTGTGCGCTCCCCGATCCCTGCCGCTGCCTCCCTGCGGCCCCGCCCCCCTCGTGCCCCCATTTGCCGCTCCCTCCCACCTCCCGCCTCCCAGCTGCTCCTCCCTCCCCCCTCCCTTCTTAATGGCTGGTGCTGCGCGTCGCGAGTGAGCGAACTCTGACCTGTTTTAGGTCCTGAGCTCGCCCCCCACGACCGCAGCACCAATCTGCTGCCTCCTGCCTCTGTCCCACGACCACACTGCCGTTTGCGTGTTCGAGGCCCTCCTCCACCCGCAGGCATCCTCCTGCGCCTCATCCCTGGTGGCTAGTGGGCTCACTTGACCCGTGTGCCGCTTCCGCCGTCCCGTAAGTTGTTTTTCGTTTTTCTGCGCCTCGCCGCCGGCGCTTCTGCCCCCATTGTGCCCCCCTGATTGCTGTCTCCCCGATCGTGTATTGTGCCAGTATTGTATTTCTTATTGTGTGGTTTTTCTTATTGTGACTGCCTTTAGATTTGCTAGTTTTCTGTGTTTTTGCCCCTTGTGCGCTCCCCCGATCCCTGCCGCTGCCTCCCTGCGGCCCCGCCCCCCTCGCGCCCCCATTTGCCGCTCCCTCCCGCCTCCCGCCTCCCAGCTGCTCCTCCCTCCCCCCTCCCTTCTTAATGGCTGGCGCTGCGCGTCGCGAGTGAGCGAACTCTGACCTGTTTTAGGTCCTGAGCTCGCCCCCCACGACCGCAGCACCAACCTGCTGCCTCCTGCCTCTGTCCCACGACCACGCTGCCGTTTGCGTGTTCGAGGCCCTCCTCCACCCGCAGGCTTCCTCCTGCGCCTCATCCCTGGTGGCTAGTGGGCTCACTTGACCCGTGTGCCGCTTCCGCCGTCCCGTAAGTTGTTTTTCGTTTTTCTGCGCCTCGCCGCCGGCGCTTCTGCCCCCATTGTGCCCCCCTGATTGCTGTCTCCCCGATTGTGTATTGTGCCAGTATTGTATTTCTTATTGTGTGGTTTTTCTTATTGTGACTGCCTTTAGTTTTGCTCGTTTTCTGTGTTTTTGCCCCTTGTGCGCTCCCCGATCCCTGCCGCTGCCTCCCTGCGGCCCCGCCCCCCTCGCGCCCCCATTTGCCGCTCCCTCCCGCCTGCCGCCTCCCAGCTGCTCCTCCCTCCCCCCTCCCTTCTTAATGGCTGGTGCTGCGCATCGCGAGTGAGCGAACTCTGACCTGTTTTAGGTCCTGAGCTCGCCCCCCACGACCGCAGCACCAACCTGCTGCCTCCTGCCTCTGTCCCACGACCACGCTGCCGTTTGCGTGTTCGAGGCCCTCCTCCACCCGCAGGCATCCTCCTGCGCCTCATCCCTGGTGGCTAGTGGGCTCACTTGACCCGTGTGCCGCTTCCGCCGTCCCGTAAGTTGTTTTTCGATTTTCTGCGCCTCGCCGCCGGCGCTTCTGCCCCCATTGTGCCCCCCTGATTGCCGTCTCCCCGATCGTGTATTGTGCCAGTATTGTATTTCTTATTGTGTGGTTTTTCTTATTGTGACTGCCTTTAGTTTTGCTCGTTTTCTGTGTTTTTGCCCCTTGTGCGCTCCCCGATCCCTGCCGCTGCCTCCCTGCGGCCCCGCCCCCCTCGCGCCCCCATTTGCCGCTCCCTCCCGCCTCCCGCCTCCCAGCTGCTCCTCCCTCCCCCCTCCCTTCTTAATGGCTGGTGCTGCGCATCGCGAGTGAGCGAACTCTGACCTGTTTTAGGTCCTGAGCTCGCCCCCCACGACCGCAGCACCAACCTGCTGCCTCCTGCCTCTGTCCCACGACCACGCTGCCGTTTGCGTGTTCGAGGCCCTCCTCCACCCGCAGGCATCCTCCTGCGCCTCATCCCTGGTGGCTAGTGGGCTCACTTGACCCGTGTGCCGCTTCCGCCGTCCCGTAAGTTGTTTTTCGATTTTCTGCGCCTCGCCGCCGGCGCTTCTGCCCCCATTGTGCCCCCCTGATTGCCGTCTCCCCGATCGTGTATTGTGCCAGTATTGTATTTCTTATTGTGTGGTTTTTCTTATTGTGACTGCATTTAGTTTTGCTCGTTTTCTGTGTTTTTGCTCCTTGTGCGCTCCCCGATCCCTGCCGCTGCCTCCCTGTTGCCCCGCCCCCCTCGCGCCCCCATTTGCCGCTCCCTCCCGCCTCCCGCCTCCCAGCTGCTCCTCCCTCCCCCCTCCCTTCTTAATGGCTGGCGCTGCGCGTCCGCGCCGCTGGCGCGCCGGAAGTGCGCCAGAGGCAAGCCCGTCTGCGCCCGTCCGCGCCTGGACCGCGCCCAGCGCCTCCCCCCATGGTCCTCGCGCCCCCGCGTCCGCTACTCAGCCAACGAACTCCGCGCTTTCAACACCGGCTCCTCCACGGAGTGCTTCCTGGCGTCCCCGAAGCACACTAAAGGACCTTTTTCCTGCCGCTCCTGCAACTTCTCCTGCATCAGAACGACAAAACCAACAATAGAATCACTCAACCCCAACCACCTGAACTACATCCTCATCAACAGCCGCTCCGCACGAAAACACGCCATCGAGCTCTGGGATTTGCTCGACTCCACTGCACCCGACGTGGCCTTCCTGACCGAAACCTGGTGGAACGACTCCTCGGCTCCGGACATCGCCATCGCCATACCGGACGGTTACAAAATCACGAGAAGAGACCGAACCAACGGAATCGGCGGCGGAATAGCCATCGCTCACAAAGCTTCCCTCAAAATCCACACCCACACTGACGACACCCTCAAGACAGCCGAACACCTCCACTTCCAGATCCACACAGACCCCAACACGACCCTCAGAGGAACCCTCATATACCGCCCTCCAGGACCAAGAGCCCCCTTCAGCGACACCATCGCCGACCTCACAAGCACCCACGCCCTCGCTTCCCCGGATTACATCCTCCTGGGAGACCTAAACTACCATATGGAAAATATCAACGACGTCAACACCGCAGCACTGACCTCCAACCTCCTCAACCTCGGACTCCGCCAGCTGGTCAACACTCCCACCCACATCGTTGGACACACCCTCGACCCCCTCTTCACCTCAAGCAACCACATCTCTTTCAGCCACACCTCCGAACTCTACTGGACCGACCATCACTGCGTCCATTTCTCCTATAAGAAAATTACCGAGCAGCACCGCATCCATCTACCCCCCTACCGCCGCTGGGGCAAAGTCACCCAAGACCAACTGACCAGCACCCTCGTTAAAAACCCTCCACCCGACGCGACCGACCCGAGCACAGCCGCCATCAACCTCATCAATGGATCCTCGACTGCGCCAACACCTTAGCCCCACTGAAGAAGCCCACCGCCAACCAAGGAAAGAAAAAAACAGCCTGGTTCACAGACGAACTAACCACCTCCAAAAGCCGTTGTCAGAAGCTCAAAAAGAAATGGATCCTAGAACGCACGCCCGACAACCTCGCCTCCCTCAAAGACGCAAACCGTGAACACCACCAACGGATCCGCGTCGCCAAACGCGCCCACTTCACCGAACGCATCAACAACAACGCCCACGACTGCAAAGAACTCTTCGGCATCGTGAAAGAACTCTCAAATCCAAAAGCCAACGCCAACGACATCCCGCCCTCCCAGAAACTCTGCGACGACCTCTCCACCTTCTTCCACCAGAAAATCGCTACCATCCACAACAACTTCAACACCGGCCCACCGCCAGATCCCCCCCCGACGTCTCCAACCGCGACTGCCGCCTCACCGCCTGGACCCACGTGGACGACGCAGAAACCATGGCAACCATGAACACCATCCACTCAGGCTCCCCCACGGACCCATGCCCTCATCATGTTTTCAACACAGCCAACGCCACCATCGCCCCCAAACTCCGCAAGATCATCAACCTCTCCTTCACTTCCGCCACCTTCCCGGACAGCTGGAAACACGCTGAAATCCAACCCCTCCTCAAGAAACCCAAGGCCGACCCCAACGATCTCAAAAACTTCCGCCCGATCTCTCTCCTCCCTTTTCCAGCAAAAGTCATCGAGAAGATCGTCAACACACAACTCACCCACTTCCTCGAAGACAACTCCATCCTGGACCCCTCACAATCCGGATTCAGACGAAACCACAGCACGGAGACTGCTCTCCTCGCCGCCACAGATGACATCAGACATCAAATGGACAACGGCGAAACCTCGGCCCTCATCCTTCTCGACCTATCAGCCGCTTTTGACACAGTCTGCCACCGCACCCTACTGACCCGCCTCCAAGAAGCCGGCATCCAAGACAAAGCCCTCCACTGGATCTCATCCTTTCTCTCCGACAGAACTCAGAGAGTCCGACTCTCCCCCTTTCGCTCCAAAGCCACCAACCTCATCTGCGGCGTCCCCCAAGGATCCTCCCTCAGCCCTACTTTGTTCAACGTCTACATGGCCCCCCTCGCAAAACTGGCCCGCCAGCATCACCTCAGCATCATCTCCTACGCCGACGACACCCAGCTCGTCCTCTCCCTGACCAAAGACCCACTCACCGCCAAAACAAACCTCCACGAAGGACTAAAATCCATCGCCGAATGGATGAACAACAGTCGCCTGAAACTCAACTCCGACAAGACGGAAATCCTCATCCTCGGGCGCTCTCCTTCGGCCTGGAACGACTCATGGTGGCCCGCCGACCTCGGACCCCCACCCACCCCTGCCAGCCACGCAAGAAACCTCGGCTTCATCCTGGACTCTGCACTCACCATGTCCAAACAGGTCAGCACCGTCTCCTCCTCCTGTTTCAACACCCTCCGCATGCTCCGCAGAATCTTCAAGTGGATTCCAACAGAGACCAGAAAGATGGTGACCCAAGCCCTCGTCAGCAGCAGACTTGACTACGGCAACGCACTCTACACAGGCATCCCAACCAAAGACATCAAACGACTCCAGCGTATCCAAAATGCCTCCGCCCGACTGATCCTCGACATACCCCGCCGATGTCACATCTCCCCTCACCTGAGGGAACTCCACTGGCTCCCGGTGGAGAAGAGGATCACCTTTAAACTCCTCACCCACGCTCACAAGGCACTTCACAACGCCGAACCCTCCTACCTCAACTCCAGACTCAATTTCTACGCTCCCACACGTCAACTTCGATCCGCCAACCTTGCCCTCGCCGTCGTCCCCCGAATCCAGCGCAAGACCTGCGGCGGCAGATCCTTCTCCTTCCTCGCCGCCAAGTCCTGGAACTCTCTCCCCACATCTCTACGCCAGACCCAGGACCTCCTCACCTTCAGGAGACTCCTCAAAACCTGGCTCTTCGACCGCTAACTGCAGCACACCTCCACCCCCACCCCTCCCCCATAGCGCCTCGAAACCCTGACGGGTACATAGCGCGCTTTATAAATATCGTGATTGATTGATTGATTGATTGATTGTGTTGTGTAAACGCTTTACACATTGCCTCTGGGTTAGGCCTGACTGCTCGTGCCAAGCTACCAAGGGGGTGAGCAGGGGTCATCGTGGACGTGTAACTCCCTTGCCCTGACTAGAGTGGGTGGGTTCTGCCTGGGTTAGGTGCATACCCTAGCCAACCAGAAACTGCATTTCTAACAATGACTAAAATGCAGTTGCTTCATGAAAACCTTATTGAACCATATACTACCTCTGCTTGTCCTTGTATATGTGAGACCACCTCTTACTGCACATTTACTGGCACATGGCCTAACTGCCCAGGGGGGTCCAGTCACATTTGTTGTTGATGATCACCCAACCTATAGAACAGAACTTTTTTATTCTTGGGTCACATTTCCATCAGTTGACGGGAACACAAATACATTTAATCATTATACACTTGCAAACGTATCTGCACAGAGCATATGCATATTTAGAGATACCTCTTGCTTATCAAGAACATAATAATTGGCTTGATGGTGCCCTACTCCCACACAATTTTAAACGTTAGGTTAGATCCTCTAAGTAATGATGGTCCTACCTAGCCCTTATTGGCCACTTATACACCTCACCCTGCTGCAGCGAACCTAACGGCAGCTGAGGACCGTTGTTTATACGCTGAGCTGACGGCAATATACAGACGATTAGTAATGCAAACATTAAACACAAACCCATCACGTGCTGCACAGCACAACCACATGCAGTAATGCCAGGCATTAATCCTGCGACTGTACATTGGATCATGGGTAAAGTAACCGCCAAACGAGAAGAAATTCAATTTTGGTTAACTCAAAAAATAAATGCACTGGAAGCAGTATTTCCCCATATGGGACCTCAGGATAAACATAGAATATTAACCATGTGCTTGCCATTTGGCATGGTTCCCACTATAGATAACTATAATTCATGGGGCACGGTATTTGCCACGCTCTATGCTACCGCGCACAGTACACCGACACTTGCCAATTTACCGGAAGTGTTGAAACAAATTCAAGATGAATAAGGGGCTGCCCCGGCCCTGGACTTGGGGATGCAACTAATAAGCAATTTTGCCACAGTATCTTCAATAATATTAAGTAACCTTAAAGGGGAAGCGGTCGCACTAGCGGTGCGCATGCGGCTCCGGGACGTTCCTCCACAGGATCAATAACTTGATCTGCCAAAGATGATCGCTGAGACCTATTCTAACATTGGTCGAGATAGTCTGGGGGCCAGACCAACAAAATCACAATTTCAAGATAAATCTAATAAAGATTCTACCAAGCAAGCTCCTGAGGGTACTAAGAAACACTGAGATAAAAAACAACAAACACCTAAAAAAGAAAGGGGAGATCTCCGCATACAGAGACCCCATAGAGTGGATATGATCTCAGAAATAGAGAAAATATAAAAAAACATGAGAGATATATATACTGATACACGCCAATCTCATTCCTTTTAGGACTCATCAGAAAAACGCAATGAGAGAGGTGGGCGGTCAGAGGGGAGAAATGAGTACATGAAACTGAGACAGGTATGACAATGTTCAACAGAGGTTTCTGTTAAAAAAGAAGAGAAACTTCCCCAACAAAAAAACACAATTCAAAAAGAAAAAGGTGGCAGCAGTTGCAGTTCGACATGCCACTCATAAAGAGGGCTCTCTTGAAGAACAAGAAGTGGGCACTAGCACTATTAGACAGCGCAGCAGAGATCACAATAGTTCACCGGAATGTTCCAGAGCATCTGGAGGTGAAAGCAACTGATGACTTCCTACAAGTAGAGTCTGCGGACGTGCGTGTCTCAATGCCTGATAGGGTGTATAAAATAACGCTACAGTTTGAAGGAGACATTGAGCGCACAATCTATGCAATCTTTTGGGACTGTGTCGTAAACATATATGATATTTTACTGGCCGAAAAGGATTGGCCACCTGAATTTGTCCGTTCCCGGCCCATATGGGGAAGATGTTATTAAATATTCTTTCTCGCCCCTTGTCCCAGAGGAGCTTGCAGAATCCTACACCTTCAATTGGGCATTGGCGCAGGCACCCACGTTATATAGCAATCACGTGGGGTGGGGTGGGATAAAGAGTCGCCCTATCATGTAATACCTAACAAAAATCAAACACAACCCCAATATCCAATCAAACATGATGCTAGAGCACCCCTGAGGGAAATCCTCACACAACTAGAGTACCAGGGCGTAATGGAACCCTGTGTCTCACCAATGAATAATCCATTATTCACAGTAGCTAAACCAGATGATTCGTACCGAATAGTCTTAGACTACAGACATTTAAACAGTCATACATGCACATTGCTATACAAAACTCACATAGCACAGCACTCATGCACAACATAGCATGCAAAAAATACAAAACAACACTGGACATTTCCAATGGTTTCTCCTGCCAAAATATAGCACCTGAGAGTAGCGACTTTACAAGTTTCAGCACACTAGGCTTCCAGAAAAATTCTGTAGTTTACCCCAGGGGTACAAGAACAGTCCAGGACTGTTCGCGGCTCGTGTGACTTCAATACTGCACGACATTGACCCTGAAGCATGGCCATATGTAGATGATATCTGTCTCATGGATGATGAATTGCTGCAACATTTAGGACAGGTAGCCTGCATTGTTGTGGGATTTGCTGAGTTCGGCTACAAATTCAATAAAAAAAAACAAAAATAGCTTTCCTTAGCGTTCTGTTTCTGGGATATGAGCTATGAGGTGAAGGAAAGAGCCTAGCGCCACAATTCTTGGAAAAATGCGCACAGTTACAATCTCCAAATACAATTAAAAATCTCTAATCCCTATTGGGTTTCCTAACTTTTGATAGAACCTACATTCCTGATTATGCATCACAGATAAAACCTTTATATGCCTTAATATGTCCTGACTTTTCAAGTAAATTTTGGACAGTTGAACACACATGCATTCTCAGAGCTTTGCAAACAGACATGCTTGCAGAACAACACCTACACACAAGGGACAACAAAACAAATTTGGTCATCAGAGTAATTGCTGGTGCCATTGGATTCACCTATATAGCTTTCAATGAGGGTGAGACAGTCCCGATTGCATAAAATCACATTTATATTCAGCAGCAGAACAACGCTTTGCTCCCACTGAAAAAATTCTCACTGCTGTTCAGATGGCTGTCATTAAAGAAAGACCTCTAGCCCAAGGCAAACGCATTATTGTCGTCTCTCCAATCCCAGCCCTTGAGGCTGTTACCAAAGCCAATGTTTCAAACACTAAAGCATTACATCCATGTTGGATTCAATGGTCAGCGTCTTTGACAGCCACTGACGTAGATTACATTTTTGTCAACACCAGAGCATTACGCGCTCTATTGGCGACTAGAATGCAAAAACCCAGCACTCTCAAAACACCGTAATTTATGGATTTTGCTGATAAGTTGTGGTTTAACCTTTTGCATTGCAGAGTTCAATCCTGAAGACTGATTTTTAATATGCTTACAAATACTGTTCTTTGCAATGTATTGTTGCAGGTTTTCAAAGTGTGCTAGGGTGTGGTCCCTTTCCAGGGTCTTCCAGAGACTTCACTGCAGCTTGCCTGGGCGTGTTTGAGGGCAGGGCCAAGACTCTATAAAAGGAGAGCCAGCCCAACTCCCAGTGCTCACTAATCAGAGGTCCTGGTGCAGAACAGCAGCTATTTCCAGAGTTCCTGTCCCGGTGGCCTATTTGATTTTCCAGTCCTCTGCTTTTCATGCTTCATTGGTGAATCTTGTTCTTGGGCGGTAAGACGGTAGTTGGGTTTACTACCAACGCCGTTTATTTTGAAAACTCTCATATTCTAGAGTCTAATTGTTTATTTGATTAACAACTTACTTTGAGCTCATTTTAATACTTGCATCAAGGTTTGTGAATCAGCAAGACGCGCGATTCGTTTTATAAAAATGTAGAACTTGTGTTTCATTACGCGCTATCGTTTTTAACATGTAAATGGACGCTTACGAATCAGCAAGACGCGCGATTCGTTTTATGAAGGTTTAAAACTTGTGATTCATTACGCGCTACCATTTATTAACATTTACATGGAGGTTTATGAATCGGCAAGACTCGCGATTCGATTCAAGATAATTTAAAACTTGTTATTTATTGCGCGCAACCATTTCTTGACATTTGCATGAAGGCTTACGAATCGGAAAGACATACGATTAGTTTCATAATGATTTAAACCTTGTTATTTATTACGCGCTACCATTTCTTGACATTTTGCATGGTGACATTTGAATCAGTAAGACGCATGATTTTCTCATTGAGCCTATTTCATGTTGTTCTTTGTATGCTACCATTCAAGGATATTTGTTTTGTAGTATTCGAGTTGGCAAGTGTGTCATTTATTTCTTGAACTCATATAATGTAAACCCTTGAAGCACAATTCCTCCATAGTGTTTAATATATATAAATATATATCTGCAAAGTGTGTAATCTGTGTTGACACATTTCTAGAAAACGCAAAACGCCAGAGTTTCTAAGTGTAATATTGTATTCTTCTTTTATGCATTCTTAAAAAAATGATTTATACGACTGATTTAAAATTTAGTCAGAATATTGTTTCTGATTCTCATGTAAAGGAAAAATGCTTGAATAAGAAAGTTTTCATTTAATTAATCTTGATTCCCTTACAGGTATTTGGCCATCTTGAAACCTAGTCATTTTAAACTTCATTCTTAGATTATTCACGTTTTCAGATTGACAATGCTTAAAATCATAGTCTAGTATTGCTTTCAGGAGATATAATTTTCATATTGTGTGTTCTAAACTTTTTTCTTACTATAGGTCTCCTTCCCAGCTGTTCCCTTCCTAATCCCCTCTTCCCCTCTTGAACTCTCTTAGCCTCTGTGATTTATCTATCAGAGTCTTGGAGCTGTTCAGTGGTGGACGTGTTGGAAACGTGCGCAGACCCCGAGGATCTGGTGACTTTGACAATTTTTGAATCAAAATTACAAACTCAAGAATTTTTGCTATACGGGTTTGAACAAAGTCACCATCAAAAATAAATATCCCTTACCCGTAACTCCGGTTTTATTGGAACAAGTAAAGAGAGCACAAATCTACACGAAGCTTGACCTTCGAGGTGCTTATCATTTGGTCAGAATGAGAGAGGGTGACGAATGGAAAACAGCATTCAAGACAAGATATGGCCTTTTTGAATACACCGTCATGCCTTTTGGTCTGTGTAATTCTCCAGCAGCATTTAAATTTTTCTTGAATGAAGTTCTTAGAGAGTACCTCGACATATTTGCCATAGTCTAAATCAATGACATTTTGATTTACTCAAACAATGAAAACAAACATGTCCAACATGTCAAGATAATTCTCGTAGCCCTTCGAAAGCACCATTTATATTGTAAACTAACCAAGTGTGAGTTTCACATTACCACAGTTGAGTTTTTAGGAGTTATTCTTACCCCTCAAGGTATGGTGATGGCAGAAAAGAAAGTGAAAGCAGTATCTGATTGGCCCACCTCAAAGACTGTTCGTGATGTACAATGTTTTCTGGGGTTTGCAAATTTTTACCGGAGGTTCATAAATCATTTCTCCTAGACAGTGGCTCCAATCACTAAGTTACTAAGAAAGTACCCAGTTCCAGCAAACACACTGCCTATTGATCAATATCAAAGAGTCATGTACACCGATGGCTCAGCACAACCTGCAGTAGGCACAAAACATCAATACTCCGCTGCTTGCGCAGTCGTAAGTGGTTACATGGAGGATAATAAATTGTGTCCCCAGCATACGTTCACACAAACCCTAGTCGATTGCACAGCACAATTAGCAGAGCTAAAAGCTCTGGTGATGGCACTGGAACATGCAGATCCTGCACAGTTAACACTGATTGTGATTTGTACTACTGTGTCCAGACCTTCAATGAGTACCTGCATTACTGGCGCCAGAATGGGTTCAGAGATTCTAAAGGCAATATCATTAAACACAGACTCCTGTGGGGGAAAGTATCGGATCTGGAGGAAACACTACCAAACGTCCATGTTGTACATACACTTGGACACAAGCACGTTGGAATACAAGTTGCTGGAAATACACAGGCTGATGAAGCCGCTAAATCAGCAGTAGCTACGGCTAGTGTTGTTGCAGTAACCCGCTCAGGAGTGAAACCGGACAATGACATATGGGCTGCCGTGAAAGCTACGGCTGAAGGCACACCTTCTCCAAAAGCATTTCCTGCAAAATATTCCTACCGAATGGGAGAATGCCTAGACGCCGAAGTAGTAATACCAGGCGTGGGGGTTCGAGTAATTCCAAACAAAGACATAAGATCAGAGTTGATTAAAGCAGCGCATGAGGGGGTAGCATCTGCCATGCTTATGTGACGGCTACAATATCATTGTTGCAAACATGTTAATGGTGGCCAGCTGTATACAAACAGGCCAAGCAGTATGTCCTTTGTTGTGACATCTGCCAACAAATTAAGGGTTCCACCGCCAAACGGCCACCGCAGACACCCCTCCTAATTTCCAACTAACCATTGCAATGTGTGTACTTGGACCATTGTGGTACCTTAACACCAGATAGTGCATACAAATACATTTTATTCACTATTGACTCCTTTTCCAGAGTTCTGTGGGTGTGGCCACAGCGCTCGGCTGACTCTCGGACTGTTAAAGATTTGCAAGTCTTTATCGGTACATATGCAGTTGCAGCTTTCCACTCAGACCAGGGCCCTGCTTTTGCCTCAAGGGAATTCAGGGATGCCATGGCTTTGTTAGGGGTCCAACTCCATTACTCGTCTCCATTTCATCCCAAGGGAAATAGTGTAATGGAGCGACAAAACAGTGATTTAAAGCAGTCCTTAACAGCCAGAGTCTTAGGTACGGGTCATAGTTGGCTTAACCACCTTTATGGACTCCAGAGAGCACTTAACAATATGCCTAGTAGGTCCCTGGGGGGGTCATACTTCATATGAGTTCCTGTTCGGAGCTCGAATGTATGTTCCAGATCTTGATGGTCCTGGCGTGGAGGTGGCAGAAACACCCTTTTACATAAATTAACGTGTCACAGTCTTACAGGAATTACAACAGTTCCGTGACGACAACGCTTCTGCCAGTGCTGTCTCCACAGGAATTAAGAATATACCCGTAACACCTACCGGCTGGATTGCTAAAGTTGGAGATCTAGTACGTGAGAAGGTTTCTGTGAAAAAGGAGTTTAGTCCTTCTTATCATGCACCGGTCCCAGTCTTGGGAGTACACAGTACCTGAACTGTCATTCTAAAACCGTTGGCTGGTGCTAAACAAAATGGCTTTGTATCTATCGACAATGTCAAGTTACACCATGTGGCCGAACCTGCACAACAGACCAAGAGGAACAGCTAATAGTTCCCGAATCACTCTCACTACTGGTCAAGAAGTGCCTCTGCAAGTTACAAGCAGCAACACTGACACCTCTCCGAGCTTGGGGAGGGTGTAAAATGATCTTGCATTAGTTCCACTGACATCTGTTTCAACAAATAATACAATGGTTGAAGAGTTCCTCACTAGATGCTGTTAGAGATCACCTCACTCTCCTGTCTAATAACTCTGACTTACAGGACTTCCTGTTAGGCCCCAGAAAACAACGCAGAAAGCGCCTCTTATATGCAGTATATAACTAAATTTGGAGGCTTTCCCAACAAGAAGCTGCCGTCCGGTTAAGCAAATAGACCAGGAAAATTTACAGAAGGCATTAGCTGTTTTAGATAATGGGATGAATACCCTGCCCCACCGGATTTACACTCTAAATCACATTGTTTCTTCTGCAATAGACACAATACAAAGTGATATGTCTTCTTTACACCATTGACAGAGTCAACTAAGGTCCATTATGCAGTTGGGTTGAACACTTCAAACACTGAAGGCAGGTTGCGTTCCCTGGCAACACGTTAGTGCAAGGGATATATTTTCTACATTTAACTTAATGAAACAACAAAAACTAATGGCTAAGAAAGAAGCAACTTATCTCATGTTAAACATTGAAAAGTTAGAAAAGTTGCCTTTTACTGTGGCTGAAATACCATCTGCTGAATGGCTAATACACAGGTTTATTAATCTGCCTATTTTAACACTTCAATTCACGTCCTGTTTAAAACACATTCTGGTAGGCAGATATGAAAGACTGGGAGATAGTTACATGAATGAGGTGTGGGAGCTGCCCTTCACGTACAAATGTCTCAGTGGGATGAAGGAAGTCTTTCTTAGCGGTAGTGAATGCGAGATTTCTGTCAGCGAGTCAATGGTTCTTAAACAGCTGTCCTTGCACGAGGCGTGTAACACTTTGGTAGCGAACTTGGCTTGTTATCTGAAGGGAGTTCCAGTCCCCTTGATTAGACCTGTGCTTTCAAATGGCAGCTATGTTCTCCTCAATAATAAAGACTGTTGTGGGATGCGAGCCAGAATAGTTTATGTTGTTTCAGTCTCTAAGATTGTTACATGCTGCGGGAACATACTCTTTACTCCCACTAGACAAAGAGAGGCAGCTGACATTTGGCCCCATATTGCTACTTCTAATGTGAATTTTGACATGTTGAGCAGACTCAAGGCTTTATTGTTCCAAAAACATGTGGCGCTTACATCTGTATGCGAGACCCATGCACTTCAGGTGGCAGGGTCATCAGCAGAGATATAGTCCCTTTTAAATACCAACTTTACGAGACACTTTGGTGAGCTCGTGGGACGAATTTTTAATGCGTCCAGTACTACTGGAATCGCAAATTTCTTTAAGGCTGTTGGTGCTGGCTTCATTCACACCTTCTCCTCTATATTTGGTTTAATACCATCAGCCATCCATTCAATATTTTCCAGTATTTTCGTGGATTTCCAATAACTTTGGCTATAATACGTGGCATTTTGCTCTTGCTACTTTTTCTGCGCAACGGCTGTCCCATCGCTACAAGGAGGAATGAAAGTGCTTCCATCAGCGCATGAATGCAGAACTTTAGAACATCACTCCTGTAGCAATTGGAGTATGACTGGTGTCTGTCTTTCAGACCGGTTTTGCATTGTGTGCAGCCCGTGTTTCGATGCCTCTGGTGCTCATTCGAACATGCACTGACAGTTTGCCTTTCTATGCAGTGCTAACGTTCATTGGATGCTGATCTGTTAATGTTCTCGCTGAGGGCTCATTACCAGACATGCGTGTTGAGGGTGCGTTTGCTATGGGAAGCTGCTTATGAGTTGCCATTCATGGAGGATACGCTTTGAACTCATTATTGAGCACACCACGGAATGCTGCTGCCTTGGCTGAAGCTCAGGCTATGGAACACGAATGCTCCTTGGTCCTTCTTGGCGATGCATTTCCTACTTTAACACTTGCCGAAGTGGAAGATTTCCTGTCTTCAATTGTCCCGGATTCTATTGGCAACTTCCAAAATGATTCTGACTCTTGAAATTCTGCCTTTTACGCCATAAGTTACCATTTTTAAATTGTCCTTTTATATAGGCTCAGGTGCCCTTTTTAACATGTCTTTATTGACAATTTTATATATGTATATATATATATATACATGTAATGGGTTCTCATTCTATATGGGATGGATATTGGAATAATACTATAGACCCCGGGCTTTAGGTTGGATAATTGCTTTATTGGTATGATTTTACAGTTCCTTTTCCTCTCTTTGTTGGATTTTCTTGGTGGCTTGCTAATGAGTTCAGCAGGGTTCTTTTTCCTTCTTTTAGGTGTTTGGGTGGAGGTCTCAAGCCAGTATGTCCCTTGGTGGAATAGGGTCTGTTCTTCTCTCCCTTGACGATGGACCGGGTTCCCCAAAACAGAAAGAACGGAACAACAGGTAAGTGTAGAGGTAGATTTACGGGGTTTTAAGAGGGTTAGTAGGGGTAGTGGGAGGATGGGGGTGTGCAGGGTTGTGGTTGAGTATTTTTAATTTCTAGTGAATTTCACCTTCCTGTGAATATTCTCTCTTTCTCTCCCATTTCGTGTCTTTCTATAGCTGGGATAGGGGTTTTATCACAGTTGTTCGTGGGATTAGTTGATTTGGGGCTCAAAAGACTTCCCCTTCTTTGCAGCACCTTTCCCCACTCCTCCCTTCAGTCCCCTTAAACTTTCTCCCACCCGGTAACCATGTCGGCACAAAAGAAAACCTTAGGTACGATCGTACCTGTGAATGCCACGCCCCTCCTGGGACGCGGCGGGCCCCTCCGTGTTTCCCCGGTTTCTCCTCGACGTTCCCCTGCGGTGGGAATAGTGGTTCTCTGTCCTCCGGCGCCCTCGGGTTCTGGTCGCGTGCTTCCTGGGATCCTTCATCCTCTGGGAATAACGGCGTCTCCTTGCTCTCGGTCCTCGATGGCAGGGTTCCTTCCTGCTTCTCTGACGACGCATTCGGGTGTCCGTCGTCAATTTCAAGTTGGTTTTCGGCGCATTCTGCGTCTGACGTCACTTGCTCCACGTTGTTTCTCTCCGGAGTGCCCCAGGGGTATGTTTTTGTCGGCTCCGGGTGATGGAGATTAACCGAGGCAATAGACGCCCGGTTACAATATATATACCTTAGGTTCAGTTTTAGTAGCTTTTTTACAACATTAGGCTTTGAACCACTTTCAACCGTCAAGGGGAGGGTGTTGTGTAGCCATTTTGGTTATAGCTCCATGCATGTTATTTTAGCACACTAGGCCTGCCGCTGTGTACCTTAACCTAGATATATTTTATTCAGCTTCGTTTATTATTTTAACAATAGCCACATTTGCGGTCTTGTTTTATTTCTCTCTATATAGCTGTTCTTTGCCTAGGCCAGCACTGTGTTCTTAAACAAGACATTTATTTCACTCTGTGCTTCTCTCAAGGCTGCAGTAAAATAGGTTGCTGGTAAAACGTGGTAACGCTTTGTCTCTGGTATTCATAGAAACATACACATCCTTCCGTAGGGACATTTTCTCAGAGCATCAGCTGTCTTACTATAAAAACACTTCCCTGTCCCATATACGTTAGAGGGAGATTCCAGTCAGATGACCACGACTGTATGCTGACTGCTGAATGCTTTGCTACAGCTGCTTATGCAGACTTCAGGCCTTTGCTCAGGTATGGGGGATGATGTCTTCCCAGGGGAACCTGAAGGGCAGAACTAGAGCTTAACATGCTGTGCTCTAATATAGCCTAGGTAGGAATTAGTCCATTGACTCTAGTGACAATATGGTAGCGTTATTTCTATGCTTTACTCTCCTTGTCACTATTTTAATCCTGTCAAGCTTTATCATCCTGTTTATTGCAGTACATGCTTTATTGACTAAAATGCAGTTGCTTCATTAAAACCTTATTGAAACATATACTGCCTCCGCTTGTCCTTGCTTATGTGAGACTAATGTAACTGAGAGAAACGGATGAGATCTGAGTGACCACGATTTCCCTGAGGAGTCATGCACTCGGCTGCCCAATCATCCTTGCTCTTGGGTAGAGATGAGGCACTGCTAGTTAGCCTGAGCGAAATCCGGATTGACGATGACAGGTGTCACCTGTAGTGGGTTAGACTCAGTCTCTTACACCGCAGGCTATTCTGCTGCTCAAATCCAATAGTCTCATTAGAATAATGAGAGCATACACAACATTTTGTTGTAGTGCTGCATGAGCCTCCTTTTGCACCTTCTTTGTCCCCATGCTGTGGGACTCCTGTGCACGCTGCCTGGTCTTCTGAGGGCTCTCTGAGTTGCTGAGAGCCCCCTCTTGCTCCCCCTCCTGGGTACAGTCCACCAGGTCCCTCCTGGTCCCGGGCACCGCTGTTTTCCGCTAACTGCGAGCTTTGCATGTTCTAAGGCTTGTTGGTGGAATCTAGCAATGCAAACCAGGCTGCAAAAATCCAACCGGCGTGGGACATCTTCTGCACCAAACAGGAACCCGCACCTGTCTTCTTGGTGCCGTACTGACTGTTGTTCTTCACCAATTGTTCTCCTTTTGCACCTTCATCTGGGTTAGCAGGGGCTCCTATTCTCCCTGGACTCTTCAGTGCTTCTTGGGCTTGGTCTCTGTCTTCCATGGGTCTTCAGGTCCAGGAATCCATTGTTGGTGTCTTGCAGTCTCTTCTGGTTCTTGCAATATCTTCTTTCTTGTGTTCCTGTATGTTCGAGGAAAGTTACTGTGACTTACTCATGCTTTCCTGGGCTCTGGGGTGGGTTCTATTACTTACCTTAGGTGTTTTTTTTAAATAATCCCAGCACCCCTCTACACACTACAATTGCCTAGGTGGGAAACCAACTTTTGCATTCTACTTTCTTAGTATATGGTTTGTGTTCCCCCTAGGCCCATTTCTAACTATTGTGATTCTAACCATTCTAACTGTTTTTACAGCTATTTCCGCATACTAGTGTATATAATTTATGTATTATGTACCCCCCAAGGGAGTATAGTCTCTATGGTATTTTTGGCATTTGTGTCACCAAAATAAAGTACCTTTATTTTTGTAACACTGAGTATTTTCTTTCATGTGTGTGAGTACTGTGTGACTACAGTGGTGTTGCATGAGCTTTGCATGTCTCCTAGTTAGGCCTTGGCTGCTCATTCACACTACCACTGGAGAGACTGGCTTCTAGACACTGACTACATTTCACTAATAAGGGATAACTGGACCTGGTAGAAGGTGTAAGTACCTTAGGTACCCACTGCAAACCAGGCCAGCCTCCTACAATAAAGAACAGATGCTCAGACATATTTGGGGGTGATCCAGAGCAAGAGACTACTAAAAGAAGGCAACCCAAAGTAGACCAGGAGACGACTCAGGAGGCCGTTTGCCATGGAGGTGCATCTTCCCTCCATGCCTCAGGATGAGCATGGCTCTGTCAGATGTGTGGCCAGGTGAAGTGACTGGTAAAGATGCTTGCGGCTATCCGACCGCCCCAGTATTTCTAACAAAGAGGAATCACGAAGTGGAGGCAGGCTCTGTCTTGCATGTCAGGAAAGGGGCTGAGTATAAGCCTTACAACCCTATTTGGGCAACGTATACATTTCTTTATATTCTTCATTTTCTTCCCATAACTAAAAGGGAAAGAAACCTTTCTTTCCCCCCCCATTCCACTCCTTTGAATTTCAGTGCACATTCATGGTGTTAACGGTGATAGTATCAAACTAAGAAGGAGAATGAAATACTATTTAATACATACTGTGCTTCTCTCAAGGGAACAGCGTACCGACCTCCTCCTTGGAACCTAGAAGAGAGAAGTAAAAGAACAAGCAATAATATTCATCTTATGTCTATGATACTTCTTGCACTAGGAATGTATTACTACCGCCATGCTTTTCATCATGTAGGATGTCCACCCTGCTCAAACATCACATTTGCCAATGTACAATCCACACTTAACAATGGGGACACCTCCTCACACCTCTGGGTAAGTGAAGCACGTATGCCACTTTAAATTTCTGAATGAAATAACATCCTCACATTAAGTTTACATCTATTACACAACTCAGGAATATTTGGCCTGTTTCTCACCTGTGAGACCCTATGTTGCATACAGAGCTAGGTCCAGTGGAATAGAAATGGACTGGGGCCAAAAAGCTGGACAACTGACCAACAGGATATCTGGACTATGAATCAGTAGGTGGGAAGGATGACACAACAGGTTACACATTTGTATAGCACAGTAGAGGGACACATATGACACAGTCACATGTGCATCATCACGTGTTATACAATAGGCTTGACATAGGTGAGTTATATTTCAACATACACAATAACGTGTCCACACCTGTGTATCAATGGTAGCAACTGTACTTCTATGTGTTCCCAGGAGACACTTTACTGTTAGCACTTACCGCATTGTTACAGTTCAGATACTTACACATCAGACACTGAACTGGCAGAGGAATTTAAATGTATATAGTCAGTATTTACCCTCTTGTGGCTGCTGTGCTGTCCGCAAATGCCCACCCAACTCAGAGTAGGCCGCCACCAAAATCCGGGCCATTAGAGGGGTCAAGGTCTGATGGGCACCCCTCATTCGTTGGGAGGACATCCCCAACTGGGCCTCCATGGTCTACCGGGCAAGCATCTCACGTCCTCCCACCTCTTCCTACAGTGGGTGCTCCACCGACCGTGGACCCCCAGGGTCCGCACTTGCTTGGCGATGGCACACCAGATTCCCTTTTCTTGGTGGGCGATGACCTGCATGGATGACACAGACAAAAGGAGTAAGTTATGTCCACATGCACCATAACATTACAAGTGATTGTAACACTTCAGTCACAGCAAGTAGGCAAACATTCCCATCCTCTAAGTTCAAACTCCTTCACAATTTAGCAACTACAGGCAGCCCACGTGTGAAGCGGAGTATCCCATACAACATGCATGATGAGTACCTGGTATTGAAAACACTCATACAACCAGGCCACATGATTGTCCATCACATGGAGTGTCTACAAAAACATTTCTCACACTATCATTGTTGTCCATGCTGCAATCTATGCTGTGTATGAATGAAGTTAGATTACACTCTATCTAGACTGTGACACTACTGTATGTCTGCCTATGCACATGTACACATTTCCATACACCCAACCATGAGTGACGAAACCTTCACTACTTCATTTCATGTACACCGTCATACATTCCACCTTTCACACATTGGTATACCATTGGACTCACTCATAGCTGTTCAAACAGGGGTAGGGCCTCCTGCATAAGCTTGTCCAGCTCTTCTGGGATGAAGGCTGGGGCTCGATCACCTGCAGGACGTGGCATGATAGATACCAGAGGCAGTATACAACAGCTCAGGTAGTGGAGATCTTGCTGGCAGCACTGTCAGGAGTCAAGGGAGCAATACTGCAGAAGATGACAGTTACGTCAACCATGTACAGGACCGTCACCACTGGCAGACATCACCATTAGCTCAAGTCCACCAAAGGCAGCAATGTGTTCCAAAGGCAATGTCCATTGCAGTTGTAACCGCCTACTGCCATGATGACATCCGCTGGCGGAGATAGGTCAGTTCCTCATGTCCAGTACAGTAGGTCAGGCAGCTGCCATTTTGATGCAATATATGTATAGAAAAGTATTGGAATCTGCATCATTAACGATTCCCTACATTGTGCGAAATATCAGTAAGTGCTGCCTTCATGTTTAGTAGTCTAATTGTGCATGTGAGTAGTAAAAGCTGTGTAATAGAGGGATTGATGGTAATGGAAATGTACACCTATTCTCAACATCCTATGTGCGTCGGTAAGGTAGCATGTATGGTACATTAGAAAAGTGGTTCCCAAACTGTGCATTGTGGCATCCTGGTGCGCCACCAAAAACCAGCCAGGGGTGCCGTGGTACAGTTGATGAGCAGAAACCTAATACCTCCATGACGTTGCTCTTAGCACCCAGGTTGTTCAGGTGGAGATGCAAGGACTAGCTTTGGTCCTCTGAATGCACAGGACAGACAGAAAAAAGCTTTTACTTAGCTCACTCTGCCCTTGACATGTCTTTGACACAGTGGGTCTTTCCAGGAGAAGTGAAATATTCATTTAAAGCATTTCGTTCTGTAATGTTTTCGTATTTCAGCTTCCTCTCTGAGACAATGATAGGAAATTGCATTAGCCAATTTTGGGGTGCAAAAATAAGGTAATTCTAATTTCTCTCCTACCAGAATAGGAAAAGGTGACTAAATACTTGATAACAAATTCATACTCTTATGCTGGGTGTGTGTCGAACTTGCTCCAATCTCTGCTAGTTGTTAGCAGTACAGAAAAATGAATTATTTTCATTTAAAAAATGTGTTACACCTTTCTGAGAGAATGCTACAGTTTTAGTTGGCAGTTTTTTTCACTGAGCTGGATTATGTGAATTATTCCATGGAAGAGAAAGTTTGTTTTGCCTCCCCTCACTAGTGTACAGTATTTGTAACACCGATTGGCAGAAGTAGTTCTGTCCTGTAAAACTTCCTTCTTGGTAATGTCGTTTCTGACGACCAGTATTATTTGCTTTATTGCACGCTCGCGTGTTACGCAATAGCTTACAACTACACATTTGACAAAACTTCATACGATACAGTAACACATCATAATTGTTATTTCAGTTTAGCATATGATATTACATTATTGCTTAACATCAAGAAAAAAGCATTGAAATTTATACTTCCTAAACATAAACCTGGGGAAATTTTAAAAAAGATGTCTCACAGCAGCTACATTATGGAAGCAAAGAGACAATTACATTTTGGGGAGTCACTTTATTAATGATGAGTTATAGTACTACATTTGGAGCTACAATCGTATATTAAATTATAAACAAAGGTATTTTTGTACAGCAGACCCTCTGAAATGAGTGACTTTTAGCCACTTCAAATTCTGCAGTTAAAGAAAATGAGGAACAGTAAGGTGAAATGGACCATGATCACACAATAACATTCACGAACTGATAGGCTTTGTGATGCTCACCTCCATTTTCAAGTAGGACCTCCCAAACACCCCAGGCCTTACCCTAAATTTGTGAATGCAGACATTTTACCATAGTGCAGAATTTCCATGCTCATATATCCTGTGTATGACGGTACAATCCTGGCAAGTCTGCGTTTGCAAATAATGATCATGATATTGCCCTTGAATATGATTTGGCCCCTGAAAACTAATTTGCCTGCAACCCTAGGTTGGATTAGGTGCACAAATGCATTTAAAAATCAATCCCACAACATGTGGTTTATCCATATAAGAAATTTGCTGCCCCTCTTTATATAAACAAGCTCAGTAAACCAAGTCTGATGCAGTCAGTTGGGCAGGACCTCAAAAGAGAAGAATTATGGCAAAATGATATGTAGAGCAGCTGAAGTATCTTTGGCTGTCATCATGAGTGGCCAAGTCATCATGCTCTGGCCAAAAACTGTCAAATTATAAGTAGTGCAGTGTTAACTAACAAAATTATAACTTACCCTTTGCCAGTCAATAGGTGATGTAGCACTCAATGGGTGATTCAGCTACAAATGACTACAGGGTTCAGTGGTCCAGTGAGCTATGCAAAGGCCTATCCAGGGGTTCCCAAACTGTGCACAGTGGCACAATGGTGCTCCTGGCTGGTTTTAGCTGGATGTGTCCTTCTACAGGCTGAGCGCACAAGAACAGCAAACATATGCAGTGACTGCATTGCCTGAGGGCGCACAAATATTGTGAAAAGAGAGAGTAGGCATGTCCTTGCATTGCATGCGCTATTCTCGATCCCTTCATTCTGATTATTTTCAGGAATTAAAATGGAAGTACTCTAGACACCGGGCTTACAACAACCCCCCTATCCCACCTCACTCCCTTCCACACACCGGCCAAAAAAAAGGTAATGTAATGGGGAGCCGCGGCCAACGGCCAATTGGTCAAGGGAGCCATTGGTCAAAAAGGTTTGGGAACCACTGCATTCGAGGATTCAGGGAATGTGAACCAAGGGGAGTGTCATAGGATGCCTAGTAAGATGCTGTACTTTTGATGTCACATGTTGTATCTGACATCAACAGCAGATATGTCTGACTTACATATGAACATATACATTATTTGTACATTGTAAAAGTCACCTACAATCTATTTGTTTTACACAGTTACACTAGCATGAGGAGAGGAACACAACCTCCAGTGTACCGCCCACTAGCAGACCTGCGCACCATGTAGGAAGGACATATAACACAGATCTATTGCCTGAATGGGCAGACAATCATGGATCTTTGTGATCAATTGGAGCCAGATCTGATGCCTACCATTCGCAATCCCAATAGCATACCTCCCATTGTTGAAGTCATGCTAGTGCTACACTTCCTGGCCAATGGTCCTTTCAGAATACAGTGGCCCTAACTGCAGGGATGTCTCAGCCCATGTTCAGTCGAGTTTTGGAGGCTGTACTGTGTGCATTGTTGAAACACCTGGACAGCTACATCAGGTTTCCCAAAGTGCGTATTTGGCCTATGTAAAGGCAGAGTTTTATTCCATGGGACATATTCCACATGTGATTGGAGCCATAGGGGGCACCCATGTTGCCTTGGTTCAATCCTGTGCCAATGAACAGGTATACCGGAATAAGAGAATCTACCACTTCATTAACGTCCAAGTGGTGTGTTTGGCAGATCAGTACATTTCACAAGTCTGTGCAAAGTATACAGGATCAGTTGATGATTCCTTCATCATGTGCAACAGCTGTATCACACTGCTGATGACACGACTCCACACAGAGAGAGACTGACTGGTTGGTAAGTCACATTTGACATGTGTGTTTGCAAAGTTTATCTCTTCTTATCACAAATGTGCATGTCCTAGATGTATGTCTGAGTTGTTATACCTATTCCTTACAGAGGACTCAGGCGATCCAAGCCATCCTTGGTTGTTGACACCGGTGAGGTACCCAACCATGCCAGGGAAAGTCTGCTACAGTGAGGCCCCCGGAAGGACAAGGTGTGTAGTTTAGCACACTTTTGGGCTCCTAAAGGCAAGATTTCTCTGCCTGGACATATCTGGAGGAGCCCACCTCTACTCACCCAACCAGGTATGTCAAATAATTGTTGCCTGCTGCATGCTCCACAACCTTGCACTGAGAGGTCAGATACCTTTCATACCAGATGAGGGGGAGGCATCAGAACCTCTGAGTGGAAATGCAGATTTGCCAAGTGATGATGATCCAGATGAAGATGAAGCTGGAGACTTCAGGGCAGATCTTCTCAATCAGTACTTCATCTGACTCAAGGTATGTGATGTCTTCTTACCGGTGAGATTTCATTTTGTAACCTAGAATTGATTGCTAGCAAGTCACCTCCTATTTACCATCATCTATGAGGTCTTAGGTAGCTCCAATGCCAATGAGTCAGTTGTGCATGCAGTGTGTAATTTGGTATTGTGCACAGAACAGAGTGGTATACAGTGTCCTGATTTGTTACTGTGCATGCAAAGTCACACTTGTGAAAATGACTTGTCAGAATTGATGTATGTTTACAGTTATGTCCTATCCCTTATCTCTGTTTGGTTCTTCATCATTAGCAAGTCACAGACAGTGTCGGAGGCAGATGGGAATTGCAGGCAGACATGCGTAGTAGACATCGATGAAACCAGGTACTGACTGGCATGAGTATGT
Source organism: Pleurodeles waltl (assembly GCF_031143425.1). Classification (NCBI taxonomy): domain Eukaryota; kingdom Metazoa; phylum Chordata; class Amphibia; order Caudata; family Salamandridae; genus Pleurodeles; species Pleurodeles waltl. The sequence continues at coordinate 788,142,733 of NC_090442.1, read as the reverse complement.
GGAGTGCAACTAATATGGCCAGACTGTCAGGGTACTGGGGTGGAAGTGTGTTTTCCCACAAAGGAGACCTGTTTGGTACTGGAGAGTGTCCATATGTGTCTGACACATGTGAAAATGTTGAACCAGAGCCTCTATCATCATAATGGTTTCTATTGTATGTGACCTGCCTGTATCATAGTTGTCAGTATGTTCCTACCTTGCAAACCAATGTGCATGTCTCTGTGGACTGACATAGGTGAGTGGCAAGCCTACAGGTACGTGACCAATGTAAGTGAAAGGTCCCTGGTCTGGGGAGATCAGTACTCATCTCTGTCTGTATCATGAGGTATGATTATTAGGAAGCTAAGGTATGGGTATGTGATAAGGATTTACATGGTCTTACAAAGGACCAATCTGCATGTCTCCTGGCTTGTAGGAAGACTGACATGTCCCTAACTTCTCTATCCTGTGGGTTATAGTGTATGACACCTAAGCTAACAATCACACGCAGCACTATTCTATCTGCTGTTTGCAAATCTAGAAATAAATGTGTGGAGATGTAGAATACAGCTGTCTTGGCTTCTGTCTATGTTACAATCCCAATATAATGAGTCTTCCTAGTGATAGAGTACACATGTGATGTCCATAAAAAAGGTTGTACAATACAGAGGGACATATTGATACTAGAGTTGACATACATGACAGTTGTACATGGTTGATAAATGACACTTACGCAGGACCTGTCTTAAAGTGTTATTTATTGGGAAGTGCAAAACCATATGTGTGAATAGTAACCAAAAAACACAAAGTAAACAGTGAAGGGTACAGTCATGGTGGCTGAAATCATCAGGGTAGCAGTTACACCATTAGGAGGCTGAAATCATCAGGATAGCAGCTACACCATTAGGAAACACAAGTCCAGTGTCCTTGCACCACAGGGAAATGGAGTTAGGTTTCAGAACAGTCAACAAGGTGTATCTGTGGCACACAAGGGGAATCAGTCAGGAGAGGTTTACTTCCTGGCAGTGGGGTTGGTCTTGTCATCTGCTCCTCCTGGATGTTTGAGTTGTCATCCATTTTTTCGGTGGGGGGCGGGGTCCTTTGCTACAGAGAATGGGGTGTCTGAGGTATGTCTTTCCCCTGGCAGGTCATCCATTCCACTAGCAGCTGCAGATGTTGAAGAGTCATTAGTATCTGAAGAGGCCAGATGTTGTGTGGCAGACCTACTCAAGGTAGTATTAATGTCCCTCCACACCCCAGCAATGGAAGCCAGGGTGGCATTTTGTGCTTGCCACTGCTGCATAACTTTATGGAGGTTGCCCCTCTTCAGCAGCTGTTGGATTTCCCCCATCATGGTGATTACCTGGCCCATCATGCCTTGGGAATTTTGGTAGGCTCCCAAGACTTGGGAGGTGGTTTCCTGGTCAGTATTGTCCTTTGGATCGCCCATCCTCTGGCCCACACCATCCCTCCCAGGCACCTTACACCCAAGTGCCTGACACAGTGTGCCCACTACCAGTGGTGGCAGGACCATCATTGTCAGGGGCAACAAGGTGAGACTCGGGTACCTGTATTGGGGGGCACACAATGGCAGAAACAGTCCTTGGGACACATGTTTGGGTGTAAATGGTTGCTTGTGATGTTGATGCAACAGGTCTGGGAGAAGTTGATGTGGGCAAGGTGAGGCTGACAGTTGTTGACTGACCAGGTGTTCCTGATGGGCCAGCTTCATCCTCAGTGTCCACACATCCAGACGTGTTGTCCTAACTGGGACCTTCATCCAGAGGGATAGTGGCAGTCTCTGGTACACTCTCCATGGTGGCAATGGCAAGGTTACTGTGGGAGAAGGGGAACACAGAGTTGATGTAAGTGATACAACAAGTGATGTTTCACTTAGAGTACTAGTGATGTTGTGTGAAATGCACACAATGCCTTAACATAATCTCCAGAAATGACAATGAGAGCTGCTGCAAAATCTTACTTAGTACAACATGAGACTCTGCAATTTCAATACTACATACCATGCTTAAATGTGTTAAACTATGTTGGTAGTCATTAGACTGCTGATACCCGTTCTCATGTTGCCTCACTATTGACATGGGTGTTCACCTTTTTTTCCTAGGGAAGTGTCTGGCATGATACATGGCACAATAGTGTCAGAGTAGGAACACAGAATGGGAGTAAGCAATAGACATTGACCTCTATCTGGATGTACTGCATGTGCATCCACTTTGGCATCTAGATTCCCATCCCAGTTGAGTAGATTTCAATCTTAGGAATCTTTTTTCTAAGGGAAGTGTGATGGGGCACTCAGTTGTAGCTGTGTTTTGCTTGTAATTATAGTGGAAGTGGGCCTTTGCATTGCTGTCATTGCCATAAACTGTTTCACAGTTGGACATTCATGATGGGTTAGATTTGTAGATAGTTTCACATGCATGATATCTCACTGCACTGTTCAGGTTTTCATAATGGTGGGATATTGCCTTCTGGGAGTTGTAGTGCTATTATTTCCCAGTACTTCACATGCCATTCCCAAGGGCTGTTGTGCCAGATGGGTTTAGTGGACATGTGGCATGCCAGAGAGGGGTATTAGGACATTTGGACAGAGAGGTGGAGGGTGGTTTGTTAATTGAGGTGGGGTAAGGTGGTGAGGGAGCATGCAGGACAAAACAATTAGGTAATATGAATGGTGTGGTGACTTACCAGACTCCACTCCCCCAGGTATTCCTATCAGGCCCTCAGGATGCAGTATGTCTAAGATCTTCTCCTCTCAAGATGTGAAAGTAGGGGGAGGAGGTAGGGGCACACCACCAGTACTGCCAGCTGGTGCTGGATGCCATGGAACGCACGTTACCCGAAGGTCATTCCACTTCTTCCTGATGCCCTTCCTTGTGCGGGGATAGGTGCCTACAGCATTAACTCTGTCGACTATTCTTTGTGACAACTCAGTTTTCCTGGCTATTGATATTTGCTGGATTCTCTACCCTGACAATTATGTCCACCATGACCATCAACTCATCATCGGTGAAACGTGAGTGTTTTGTGGGGACATGGTAGTGTGGAAAGACGGTGAGGTAGTGTTAAAAGAAAACAGCTGAAAAAAACATAAGTGATGAGCTGTAGTTGCTGTGATGTGAGTGGATGATGGTTGTTGTGTGTTGTGTGTAAAAGTAAATTGTGTGTTGTGCAGGTGTGTGATGTATGCATGGTAACATATGTATAGGAATTTCAGGAAATCTGAGTTGGTTATTGCACCTCTGTGGCTGTGTGTGGTTTTTTGTCTGCAAAGGATTGTGGGTTGTGTAGGGGTGTGTTATATAGTAGAGTGTGTAAGTGTGTCGAATGTGTGGATGTGTATGAGGTGTGGGATTTTCAAACTATCAATGTGGTGTTGTGTTCAGTGTGATGTGAGTTGAGAACGCCACAGTTCAAACTGCCAATGGTTTTCTGCCATGGAAGAACCACTGCTGTGATTTGTGGATCGTAATCTGAAGAAAGGATTTTTGTGGGGCTGGCGGTGCTGGTGGTGGAGCTGCCTCTTTTCCGCCCTCTGATGTCCTGGCAGTTTCTTGGCAGACTTCACATTGTAACTCTTAATACGGTGGTTGGATTACCCCCAACATGGCGGTCTTCCCAAAAGACAGTCAAACCCGTAATGATCCCCTATATTTGTGTCGGATTTATGCTGCCCCACCATTTTTTAGTCACATATTATGGTTGGATTGGAGTTGGACCCCCGTACAGTGAAGAAGCCCCATTTCCTTCAGGACATTGGAGACGATACCTGACGATACCTGCCTCCCTCACATCCATTTGCCTTTCCTCTTTTTTTACATCACCTAGCAGGGCTGCCCCAGAAAATCATTGATTGAAAAAGTGTCAATGCCAATGCTAAATTCCAATGTGTTGCTCCTTGCTACCAATGGAGGAGATAATATTTTGTTTAATCACCATGCTTGGATTGGAAGAGGTAGCCACTATCTATTGTACCAATAAATGGTGAATATTGAGTGATTGTTAGTGACAATTGATGTTGTATGTGATGGCTGACTGTGAGGGAGGAAGTTCAACAAATTTGTAAACTTGATTCTTATGATTTGCAAAGTTTGGGGGCTGATGGATGATCAATTCTTTCTGAAAGGGATTGGTCTTTCAAACTTAGTGAAATTTACCTGCAGGGTCCACTCCTTTTTTCTGGTTCCTCAGGCCAGACCAGTCACTTTAGTTACCAAACACAAATCTACACAAAATACTCCAGTTCAAGTTCTCAATTTATTCTTCAACAGCAGTGCACTAATGACTACACAGGTTTACCTCACTTGGTTTGGGACTGGATCGGAGTTCCTCAGAATCAGGAGAAGGAGAATGGAAGGACTCAGGGTGGGACTACCTTAGCAGTTAGAAGGAGAAAGATATTGACTTCCAAGAGAAACCATGATGATGGCAAGATTTTTGAGGCCTAGTACTCACTCAGCTCTGTGGACTGGAGAGAAGTGCGCTGTTGCGAAATGCTGCTGAGTATGTGTTTGCTGTATTGCTGGCTCAAGCGTCAAACTCCACTTATGTTCTTGCTCTGCCTCTGAGTCTTCTAGATAGACTCCTGACTCATCATGAAGCTTACCTTTCTTCCTTTTGTCCTTCTTTTTTATTCTATAATACAGTTTCTGTTTTTTTTCTAGTATGCAGGCCTTCTCCTAGTCCTCTGCTGCATAAACAAAACACCACTCCAGCTTACCTACCGACCAGGTTCAGCCAGGCACTCAAGAATGGCAGACATTCCAAGAAGAATGAAGATGCACCACCCGATGTGGCAATACAGTATCATTTTCCTTTTAACAATCATAATTTTTAGAACTAGGTGGGTTAACTTCAATCCTCTTAAATTTGTATTTTTCAAACCTAGAGGATATAACCTTTTGAGATATACCATCCTGGGTCTCTCTGGGGCAGAAGGACTGTTTGCAATGCATTTAACTGAACTATGGCATACTTATCCTTTCATTGTTTCCTTCCACAACAGATTGATGATGATGTGCTGCTCCGCGCTCTGATGAATATTGTCATGGTTTTTATTTGTGTAGTGTTTGTCTTTGTCACACCATTCCCCAAATCCCCTTTTCCATCTATTCATTGAGCCCTTAACTCACTTTCTTTGAGTTGTGTGATTTATTGAGGAGTGACTTAATTTTAGACCATAAATGGATCACACACTTGCTGGGGCAGGTGTGGTGAAAGTGACACCAACTCCACAACATGACCTTCTAATATCTGAGCAATATTCCACACTGCCCCATCAACATCATCATTAAGGCCTTGTGTTGTGTTTTGCTTAAACAATTCACCTTGTCCAACATCTGACTCTGAGCCCACTTCTCCTGATTGAATGGTTCACTTCCTAAGTTTAGTTTTTAAATATTAGCTCCCTACCATTGCTCAGAAGAAGTTGATAGTGTTAGTTTTAATTATCAATCAGGTCTTCTTTGTTGTGTGTCAAATACTGTAATTGTGGTAGTCTGGTCTCTGTCCTTCTAAAGTTATGACATAATATGACCCACTAACTTTCTGTTTTCTTTTTAATCTAGTTGAAAGTGATGGATAACCCATTGATTAATCTTGCAGTTGGAATTCACATAGTGGGACTGGCACCTTCTGTCTTCCCTGGTAGGGTGCTACCCTACTACTACTACTACCTATCACCCCCTTAAGATGCCATCTTGGGAGAAACCCTGCAGTAAGAAGATTCCCTAGCTTTATCTATTTAGGTAAGAGAAGAACTAGTCCCTCCCACCAAAACAAAAAATTGAAAAAAGGGCTCAGAAGAGAGCACTGTCTATATTGGTCCAGAGCTGGCCCATGCTCTTCTTGATCCTAGAGAGCCGACTCTCCACCTCGTCCATCCTCTACGGGATACAGTGGAGCAATGGCCTGTCAGAACCGGTTGGTGGGGGGTTTCAGCAGGTGCAGTCAGGGACCTCCAATTTAGTTGCCAGGAGGGTGGAGGCTGGGGCTGGCATGCTGCTGAGCTGGACGCTGAGTCCAAGGCAGCTATTTCAGCTTCTTTCTCCTATAGGACCACCAGCCGCCGGTATTTAGCCTGGCTGTTCTCTAGTCCCTGCCACCTTAGACGAGCCGCTATCTCCTGCTTGGTTGGAGGGCATCTAACAGGAGTAGCTATAATGAAAAAATAAAAATAGAAAAGACAAATTGTAAACAATGCTCTGAACAAACACTTCTTCGAAAGTAGGTAGTGGGTGGCACAGTAGCACTACATTGCTGGTCCCCTAGGGACATTGGAATTTGATGTAACTATGATTAGGAGAGTCACAGGCACAATTTTATTTGTTTACCTACACTTGCCTCACATAAAAAGCACTGACTGTCAGGTAGAAAAGAATTAAGGCAGGATAACACATTAAAAAACAGTGAGTTTTTATTTTTTATTTTTATTTTTTCTTTTAAAGGCTTTTCTAGTAACTAAACAGACACTTTTAGTGGAAAAATAAAAATGAATTAGCTCTTATTTATGAACAAGGCATTATGCACTATGGAGTACAAGTTGTTGTGTCAAATTAATAGAGGCATTCTAGCTAGCACTTCAAGTACTTTGCTGCTGTCTGCAGCTGGGACAGCTGTAATTAACAATTATCTATCATTAATTCCAATGGCCCTGTTCTTCCCCAAATGCCTTTCACTTAGTTTCTACCCTGACTCCAAAGAGGCAGATGAATAAATAAGATATGTCACATGTCATGTATAAAATGCAGATATATTTATCCTGTGTGCAGTAAGTAGACGGTGGGAAAAATGATTCACTGCACTACAGCCAAAGAAATGGGCTACATAGATTCTATTTGGCATGTTTGTCACCTTAGGCCAAACTTGAAATCAAATTGGGTACTTACGAGTCCCGCTTTACTCACTGGCCTCGCTCATCACCACAAATTATTTCCAACAAATTAATTCACTGGTTAATAAGAACAGGAAACTTGATTTCCTCTGCTACAGAGCAAGGCAGAGGGATTAGGTGGGTAGGTAGAGCTTTTGCTATTAAATAGGGGGGTGCCACTGACTATTGATTCATTCTGTGTGCCTAAGTTTTGGCTTATTCAGTCACTGTATAGATGAAAGTCTAAAGGGAAAAATCTGAACAGTCATAAAATAAATATGTTATGGGAAACCATAAAATATAATTTGGAAACACTTTAGATAACAATAAAAATGTGGCACATGGCAAGAATGGATTTTTCAATTTGTTTGGTAGACTGGGACGGAAGAACGTAGGAAAGAATAAAGGAGTGAAGTACTAAGAGGTGACTGAGTGGGCGAAGGGAAAACAACACATCTTGTGTGTTCAGTTTGCAATGCATTGAAAGCTTTACAATGGCCACATTAATTGAAAATGATGTACATTGCACAGCCAGCACTGTAGGCACAAATTTAACAATACTGTACTTTTTTGGTCATGGGTGTCAAAATGCCATGGGCAGGGACGGGGTTGATGAATGATGGTGATGGGTGAAATACATATCTGCCTCGTTTAACAAATAGAGTGAGCCAAAGGATAGAGCACAAATTAAACTACCCTCGCTTTGAACCATAGCTTTGATCATCATAAAACACAAAGTAAGCAAAGTAGGTGGGCAGCATGCTGCTCTACAGAAGAGCTCTCTTGTTTATTCGTTCAAGCAGTTATTCAATCATCCTTTCATTCTTCCTACTATATTCATCCATAGCCACCATGATTTAAGCTTTACTTTCTCTCATCCGGTCTTTCACTAAAATTCACAATCCAACTTCCATCCATTCAGTATCGACTAGCCACCCTTTCTTTCAATCATCCTTTCACCAATCCATCAATTTACTGAATACTCACCTAGGCACCCTTTTGCCCACCCACACATCCTTTCCTTTCACTCATTTCACCCATTCTTTCTTTTAACCTTCCATTCTTTCTCATTTCCATAAAGTCATCATTTATTTTCTAGCATTTATTATATGTGCTTTTGCGGAGTTGCAGATCGAAGACGCCATAAGTAACCCAACCACTGCTGTAGTTTTAACGCAGGGAGTTTAATCAAGATCACAATGACACCATTGTATCTAATGAGTAATAGTAATTGTCAATAAGCAAGTAATGTGGCTTACCACTGCCTTTCCCTTCCACCGCTTCTCCCCCTGCTCCATCTGCTCCTAAGCCGGCTCCGTTGGTGGTTGGTGTGGCTAGAAATAAATTATACAATTTGTAGATGCCAGGTACACTTCCCCTTAATTTTTTTAATGAAAAAAATGCAACTGCCATACATTGTTACAGTTTGGTTAGCACTGCAGTATGTCTATCAAAAATATCACTCTGGGCATTATGTTGGTTCACAATGTTGGAAAAGCCACGTAGTCAGTCCAACCACAAAGTTTGCATAATAGAGGGATAGAGCTATAGCCTATGATGATGATGACTTGGAATCATTGAAGCGCAATGAAGAGGCGGAATAAAAATGGTCAATGAAAGACAGAAAAAAAAGATAATGCAGGCATAACAGGAATTAAAAAAAAGTGGGTAGGGGATTCGGAAAAAATGAAGACAGTATAAAACAAGTGAACAAGGCAAAATTAAAAGTAGTATAGTCGTGGGCAGAAATAAAAGTTAGGGGAATAATAATATTAAATAATAGGACTTATTGGGATGGATGAGCAGAGCCCTCAGCATTGGTGCTGGTGGTCGGCCCCTCCCCAGCATCTCCCGGAACCATCTCTGTGGTCCCCCTCTTCTTACCCTTGGGTGCTGATGTAAGAAATAAAGAAGACTAAAAAAAATAGGTTAATGGTACAGTTAATTTCCATAAAGTTATTACATAACAGGCCAACACAGCAACATCGTACTTAAATCAGATCACCTAAGGTACTAGTATGATTGACTATCGTTGAGTTGGCTATACTCCTAAAATCCCTATTCCAAATTTCCTTAAGAAAAGTTACATTTAAAACTAATGCAATGCAATGAATAAGCTTTGCATCTATTTTCATTTCTCAACAACATTGACAGACCAACTCAGTTTCCCTTTTTTTGCAATGCATAGATGCATACTAGTAGTACACATCACTGAAATTGCTTGGGAACGTATGAGCTAAATAAAGAAAGTCACAGAGAACGCTAGCTCAGTGATGTCATCAATTCAGTGTGGTGACAGGCGGAACGAGGAGTCTGCATTGCAATGGCTTCTTAAATAATCTGCCAAAGTGAGTGCCTATGAGTATAATGATGAAGTGCCAGGCACCTGCCTAGCGCAAACTGGATCACATAATAAATAATATTCCTAACATAAACTAAACGCATTTTACCTTTGAGTGTGAGCAGCATGATATTTCGAAAAAAAGTCACCATGGTAGAACACAAACACAATAATATAGTTAATACTAGCCGAGCCCCGGAATCCCCACATCTAGCAGGTCGAGCAGGTCCTGCTTGCAGTTGATAATATCTGCCCAGTGATGCGTCAGCTGCTGGGTGGTGCGCTGGACTTGGGTGGTGCCCTGAACACACCTGCGCACCCTAGCCCAATGCAGCCGACAGTCCCACAGGGGGTAACCGCTCCCAGGCCTGCTGCCTGCTGCCAGCATCAAAAGGAGGTGGTGCTGCACGTAGAAAACAAGTGCTGCCACCTCCTTCTCCCAAAAGATGGACCGGGCTGCACCCCCTGGTGGCGGCGCGGCCCACAGGGTAGGCAACTACTGCTGGCTTTCTGGAAGGGCCTGGTGCTGCCGCTCCCCAGTTTGCCGGCAGCACCCTGCTCTGCCAAGGAGGTGGGTGGTGGGGTGTAGAAGAGAAACAGGAGGAGAAGAAAGGAATGAAGAAATAACTAAGGAAGTGAAGGGAAAAATAAACAAAAATACAAAAAAGTCACAAAAACACAAAAAAATGAAAAAAAACGTAAAAATGGACAGACACATAAAGACACACTAATATAATAAATAAAAATGAGGGGTAGATTATTTAGGAGGGTGGAGGGTTGAAAATATTATTAAGGGATGAAAAAAGAAGGCCCAGCACCATAAACAGAGTGAAAAACAAGATGGCTGCCCCCATGTGACCCATGTGGTCTGGTCCGTGCATGATTTAGCACGAATACGTACTTTGCGTTACGTTTGAAGTAAAATGCAATGCGAACGGGTGCAGCAAGGAACTCTTCCCCCTCGCGGAACTCTGTGTAGCATGACAGAGTTTTTTTGCTACTCCCCGGAGTTCCGTGTAGCACGACTGCGCATTCCACCCAGGCCTAATTGACGCACAATTTCCCATTTATTGTGTTAAAATCTCGAAGGTCGTACAAGCAGTTTAACTAGAGATAACAAGAAGGTACTCAAAAGAAAAGTTAGAGAAAAACTACAGTGATAGCTTGTGGCAGAAGTGCAAAAAACTCCAGCATTCCTAGGCTCAGTGGAAAGATTGTGCATAAGTTTGGACCATGTTCAGAGAACATTGTGCCTCTACAGAGTTCAATTTTGTTTCCCTTGGTATTAAGCCTTCGTACGGTACACATGATGTTGGGATTACAAATTCTTATTGAGTGCTGACTTGTTATGGTATAGTTTCAGGGGCTGGAAATAGGAAAACATGAGTTATTTTCCTTTCATATATCTTTTACATAGTGTAAAGCCATGTTTGGCTGCTGTTAATGGAACATTAACAGTGTCAACAACAGAAATATGCAGTTGGGATGTGAATCATTGGTCTGTGCTGTTGCAGACACTTTATAACAAATAAGGTCCTGGTGATTTGTTTGTAATGGAAGTTCACAGTTGTATCTTAGCTTGCTAAGATGTGGTTAAAGATCAGGCTTCTAAGTGGATGCAGAGATAATTTCCGATCCCTGTCGAAACAATTTCTGTCAATGTATTATTAGCTGGCACTCATCCTAACCTTACCAATTAAAGTTGCATGATGGCTTCTTTTGTCAGTAAATATTATCTGTAAATATCTGAGCAAATCCATCATGCTCATGAGTACAGGTAAATATCCAAAAATAAACAAGCACTGGCAAAGCACTAGCTCTTGCCCATGTGCGAGCTATTGGCTTTGTTAATGCTTTATAGTCATGTTGTATAGCACAGTGGCTACTGTTCAGCATGGTTATAGTGGAGTGGAGTGGCGTAGACTGGAGCTGAGTGAAGTGGTGTAGAGTGAGGGGCATAGAGTGGAAAGGCATAGAGTAGAGAGACATAGAGTGGAGTGGCGTTGAATAGAGTGGAGAAGCTTAGAGTAGAGCAAAATGCAATAGAGTAGAGTTGAGTGACAAAAAGTAGAGTGGAGTCACTTAGTGTAGTGTGGCACTGAGTGGAGTGGCATAGACCGACATAGAGAGGAGTTGTGTAGAGGTGGGTGGTGTGGGGTGGTGTACTATGGAGTGGCATAACATGGAGTGGCCTGGTGTGGAGTGGCATGGACTGAAATGACGTAGAGTGGAGTGGCAAAGAGCAGAGTTGAGTGGGATAGAGTGGAGTAGAGTAGAGTGGTGTAGAGAAGAGTGGTATAGATTAGTGTAGATTAGTGTAGAGTAGAGTGACATAGAGTGTAGTGGGGTAGATTGGTGTGGATTAGAGAGGCATGAAGTTGAGTAGGGTGGAGTGGAGCAGAGTAGAGTGGAGTGGCATAAAGTGTAGTGAAGTACAGTAGAGTGGTATAGAGTAGAGGGGAGTGGAGTGGGGTACAGTATAGTACTGTAGAGTGGCATAGAGTAGCGTGGCATGGAGTGGGATAGAGTGGAATAGGGTGGCATTGAGTAAAGTAACATGGAATAGAGGGACATGGAGTGGAGGAGAGTGGAGTGGTGGAGATTAGAGTGCTGTATAGTAGAGTTGAGTAGCCTAAATTCAAGTTGAGTAGAGTGGAGTGGTGTAGAGCAGAGAGGCTTAGAGTAGAGTGGCAAAGATTGGTGTAGAGTGGCATAGAGTATAGTGGCATAGAGTGGAGAAGAGTGTCATAAAGTGTTGTAAAGTGGCATAGAGTGGCATAGAGTGCTGTAAAGTGGCATTGTATGGAGTGGCAGAGAGTAGAGTGGTGTCGAATAAAATGGCGCAGAGTGACAGACAGTGGAATGGCATTGACTGGCATAAAGCAGAGTGGTGAAGAGTGACATAGAATGGAGTGGTATCATGTAGCATAGAGTGGAGTGAAGTAGAATGGAGTAACATAGAGTGGCTTGGCATAGAGTAGACTGCAGGGGAGTGGCATGGAGTGGCATGGTATGGAGTGGCATACAGTGGAGTGAGTAGAGTAGAGTGGAATTGCTTACAGTAGAGTGGAGTCGCACAGAGTAGAATGGAGTGGAGAGCCATACAGTAGAGTGGAGTGCACAGAGATGAGTGGAGTAGCATAGAGTAGAGCAGAGTACAGTAGAGTGGCATAGAGTGCACTGGAGTGTAGTAGACAACATGGAGTAGAGTGGAATGACATAGGGTAGAGTGGCATTGAGTAGAGAGGATAGGTGTAGAATAGCATAGAGCGGGGAGAGTAGAGTGGTGTGAAGTGGAGTGGTAAGGAGTGGCATAGAGTGGCAAAGAGTAGAGTGGTGAAGAGTAGTGTGGTATAGGAAGAAGTAGAGTAAATTGGTGCAGAGTGCCATACAGTGTGTGAGAAATTATGTTATTGGTTGGCTGGGGCGTGAGCCCTTGTCAAGCAACATACACAATCTCTTGTAGGATGAACCAAAGAAAGTCACTAAATTAACCTGTGCTTAACCCTGGGTAGCTTGGCACAAAAGGCAGTCAGGCTTAACTTAGAGGCAGTGTGTAAAGTATTTAAGTAGCACACAAACAATGATAAAGTGCACACAAAACACAATACAAATCCCACAAAAATTTAGAAACGTAGAGCAAATCTAAATAACGTATTTGACACCAATATGATAAAAATCCAATCAGCAGAACCAGAGTTATGAACAAACTCAAAAGTTAAGCCCGGTTTGGATACACGAAGTGGATGGACCCAGGCAGCGCTTACCTTCAGATTTGGAAATTTTTTACAGAAAAAAGTATTTGAGAAGGTAGAAGTTCAGAGGAGCAAGTCTGCAGGAGTGTACAAGGAGGGAACGTCGTCATCGGATAGCTGTGGAGCAAAGCCATGGTGAAGATTTTTACCTTTGGACTTAGTCATCGAAATAGAAGTAAAAAAATCTCCATCAGGACCAAGCAGAAGGGTGTAGCCAAAGACAGTTCCACGAGGTTGGACACCCTTTTTGTCAAGGACCACTGCGATCAGGCAGATAGGCAAGCAGGTTGGTCCTGATCTCCTCCTGGTTCTCAGAGCACTTTTTGGACAGATTTTGTTTAAAGTCCTCAGTTTTGGAAATAGGCCATCTTGGTACCTTTAGCACCACAACCAAGGCTCCAGGAGTAGATGGAGGCCTCTGGGGGTTCAGGACTTACTCAGTCTGGGTCCAGTTGTGGGTTCAAATTGGTGGGAGCCTGTTTTGTTCCTGTGGCTCTGAATAGGAGGCCAGCATACGAGCCCTTGGAGTCATTTCTGGATGTCTAGGTTGCATGTGAAGATGCAGAGGTCAACATCAGGGCTGCTCTCTGTGGGTTCAAAGCAAGCTCCAGCAGCAAAGCAGTCCTTCCAGGTATGGCAGCATGCACAGCAGATCACAGCAGCAGGTAGACCTCTGAGAGTCCTTCCACAGGTCCATAAGCGAACTGAAGAGTGGGTCTGAGAACCCTATTTTTATACCCTGGCGCCCTGCTCCTCAAAGGTGGGAGACACCGCTAGAAATATTCTTTGAAGCTCTGGGAGTTTTCCTGCCTCCCTTGCCCTGGCTCTCTTCTGGCTGCACTAACAAGACTTTGAGGCTCTTGGGCTTAGAATCCTAAATGGGAGATGCCCTCAGGATACTCCGCCTGCATCTACCTGCTAAGCTACCCAAACCCACACAATAATTGACTATACTGTGGTCTCACTATTATTGCTTACATTAATTACAAAGTTTTTTTATCCTAAAATCAGATATGAGTGATCATGGCCAGCAATGCCTGGAAATACGATGTGATCCTCCTACTCATAACTCTGCACTAACCATGCCAGGAGATGTCACCACAACAAATTATAAAAAACTCTGATGGTCAGAAAAACTAAAGGAACCTACAGGGGTCCAATCAAGGGCAATTTTTGCACAATCTAACATGGACATAACCAGGGACCCTATAGAAATGTGGTCGTTTTTCCTAAACAATTTTGTGGTTAGTCTTCTTGTAGATCAACCACAAAAGAGATATCGAAACAAGGCGCGTGGTGCAAATACAAACATAAATATAAATTATTCACGCATATTATTAAATTAAGGAAAGAAAGAAATAAAGTATTACAATTATGCAATAAGGACCCGATAAATGGCTGTATTAAGGCAGACTTAAAAAATCTAAATAATGCATATCGGAAACAATTATGGGAACATAAACACCAGAAACATCAAGACTTCTGGGCAAAAGCCTTATTTCTAAGTAAAAAATAAAATACTCAGGGTTTTTGGAAAATGGTCAATGATTTGAATAAGGCCCTGAGCACTTTGTTCAGCACAAATATCCCGGAAACCGTCTGGGTTGACTATTTAAATCAACACTTTGATTAATCCAAGCTAGTTGATAAAATCTTAAAAGTGGCCACAGAAAAATCATATCCAGGGAAAATGATATTAAAATCCCTTTTTGTCAAAAAGGAAATTAAAGAAATAACTTTTTCAGCAACAGAAGTTAGCAACTTAATAATAAAAAGCAGAAATGGGGGTGCTCCCGGCCCCAATGGGATCCCAAATGATCTGTTTAAACTAGATTCGACTTACTGGGGTGAAAATCTTGCCCCTATTTTCAATCACTGTATATTGTCAAGAAGTATTCCCAAATCCTGGAAAGGAGCCATAATTCACCCAATATTTAAAGGAGGTAACAAAACAAAACCCGAGAGTTACCGACTAATAACTCTAATAGACATAGAAGCCAAATACTACGCTGGTCTTTTACTGGAACACCTCCTCAGCTGGGCAACGGAAAATAGTATTATCCCTCCTAATCAGACAGGTTTCGTAAAGGGCCTGGGCACCGCTGCAAACATATTAACCTTATCAATGGTCATTGACAAATGCAAACAAAAAAAATATCCCTTGTATCTCTGTTTTGTGGACTTTAAATCAGCTTTTGATCTGGTCCTGCGACCTCTCTTTTGGGAGAAACTAGCTTCCTGGGGAATACCGGAGATTTTATTAAAAGCCATACAGCAGCTACATACAGACATGTGGGTAAGAGTCAAGGTAGGGGATGGCTCCTTCCTCTCAAGGAAAATTATGACAAAGCAGGGATTGAAACAGGGCTGTGTGTTGGCACCATACCTTTTCAATCTCTTCTTATCTGACTTATCTGTGGAACTAAACAGGGTTAACGGGCACTCTCCAAAGCTCGGTGATATGATTATTTCAAATCTGCTATGCGCCGATGATGTAGTTCTCCTGAACCAAACCAAAGTAGGACTACAGCGACTCATTTTTAAGATATTTGAATACGCAGAGCAGAGTGGAATGGAAGTTAACCAGTATGAAACTAAAGTAATGAGAATCAGTAAAAAATCCTTAAAAATTAAATGGAACTCACAAAGGGGCCCTTTGGAACAAGTATATCAGTACAGATACCTTGTTGTACTTTTTGATGAACGGGGTTCCTTTTTTTCCCAGAAACAGGAGGTATATAGAAAAGATCATGTGCTATTATTCGCTTTCCAAACTCTAAAAAAATTCTTTACCGGCCCCAGCTATCAGCCCCTGCTTAAAGTCATCGCAGCCAAACTAATTCCAACTTTAGGATATGGAAGCGAAGCTCTGTATGGGCAAGATGCCACTATCCTAAATAAAATCATTGGAAAAGTCTTTAGGTCCCTATTTCAGCTACCGGGACACACCTCATTAGCACAAATAGGGCTGGAGTTTGGCTATGTAAACCAAAGCATAGACAGAAAAGCCAACTACATCAAAGCCTGGAAACAGTTACAGCTGGCAAAGGAAAATCTGCTCTGTCGTGCCCTTTGGAAAGAGATCAGCTCAAACCCCGCAGCCACTGGGCGCCGGTACCTAGATCAGGCATTAATCGACCTAGGGGCAATGGATTTATGGGATTCAAATATCTCTTACATTTCTTTTAAAACATTTTTAAATCGGATTGTAAAAAAAAGATCACTAATCATGGACAAGTTTTACTAGCTACTAGATCGCACTCCTGGATGATCATTAATGATTACAAACTTTTAAAGCTTCAGCCGTACCTGGAGGCAGGGTGGACCAAGACAGATAAAGACCTTTTTATCAAATATATATTTGGGATTATTCCGGTCAATGCCCACCTAGTCCCATGGGAACGCTCTCCAAAAATCCCACAGTGTAGGCTATGTGGTAACGGACATGAAGATATAATTCATTTAGTTTGTATTTGTAACGTTTTAAGAACTGAATGCAAACTTTTATTGAAGTCATTATTAAATCAGAGGGGTATACGGTCTTGCCGGCAAGCAGTGATCGCCTGCCACAAACCCCTGGACATTGTTTTAAATGCTAAATTTTCAAAGTTTCTACGCTTGGTATCACGAAAACATCTAATGCTAGAGGACAACTAATATTAAAAATCTTTGCACAGGAATGTGGAAACCCCTTTTAGATAATAATAAGTTCTGGCATGCTTTTTATCATCTATATTGTAGAATGTAAAACTGACATCTTGTATCGTATATTTATTAGTATAGAATGATGTGATGTGTTGATGTATTGATTTTTATTAATTACGCATCAAGAATAAACTTGAACTTGAGTGGAATTGAGTGGCATAGAGCAGAGTGGTGTAGAGTAAAGTAGTGTAGAGTAGAGTGGCATGGCATAGAGTAGAGTAGAGTGAACAGGCTTAGACTGGTGTGGCATAGAGTACTGTGGAGTGGTGTGGAGTGTGGTAGCTTTGACTACAGTGGTATAGGGTGGAGTGATGTAGAGTGAAGTGGAATGGCATAGAGTAGAGTTGCATAGAGTAGTACAGCTGTACGTTTAGGTAAATAAAGCATCAATAGAGACAGCAGATAGGTTAAAGCAACATAAATAAGAAGATATATGCCTGTGTTGTTAAAAATAGGAAAGCACATGGCATATCCAAGAATAAAACAAAAATGCTTATGTAAAAAAGTAGTGTATTGCAAAAACATGAGGACAAAGAAAGTTTAGTAAGAACAAATGTATTTTGTTCATGCTCCAGGGAGTAGTTGACAGAAGAAAGGGAGGGAAACATTTGAGAACAAAGCAATCAAATTATTGCAAATGAGAATGACAGTAAAAACAACAAATGGTATGCTGTGGGCTGGCTGTAAACCCACTGAATTGTTAACAATACGTCTTGCAGCACAGCACATGCACTATGTGATAGGGTTGCACTGGGAGACTACAGGAGTACAAGTAGAATGGAATAGAGTATAGTGTAGTGGTGTGCTATGGAGTGGGGCGGGGTGGGGTAGAGTGGGGAGCCCTAGAATGGAGAGGCATTGAGAGGAGAGGCATATAGTGGAGTGGTGTAGGGTGAAAGGGAGGGGCATAGAGTAGAGTGGAGCAGCACAGAGTGGAGTGGAGTGGAGGAGAGTAGAGTGCCCAAAAGTAGAGTGGCATGGCATAGAATAGAGTGGAGTGGTGTTGAGTGGCACAGAGTTGAGGGGGGGTGGAGTGGAGTGGCATGGAGTAGTGTGAGTTGGAATGGCAAGGAATGGCATGGCATGTGTCGAATGCCATGGAGTAAAGTGGTATAGAGTTGAGTGGCATAGTGTGGAAGGGTGTAGAGTGGTGTGGCGTAGACTTGGGTAGAGTAGAGTGGAATAGCATGGAGTAGAGTAATATAGAGTGCAGTGAAGTGGGATAGAATAGAGTGGACAAAACTAGAGTGGAGTGGCATAAAGCAGAGAAGCTGGCATAAAACAGCATAGAGTGGAGTGGTGTAGAGCAGTGCAGAGTGGGGGGGTGTAGAGTGGAGTGGTGTATCGTGGACTGGCAAGGAGGGGCATGGCATGGTGCTGAGTGGCATTAAGTGAAGAGACAGAGTTGAGTGATGCAGAGTGGAGGGGCATAGAGTGGAGTGGCATAGTGTACAGTGGAATGGCATAGACTGGAGTAGAGTAGAGTGAAGTGGTGTAGAGTGACTTAAAGTAGAGTGGCATAGAGTGGCGTAAAGTAGAGTGGCATAGAGTGAAGTGGAGTGGAGTGGAGTAGAGTGACATGAAGTTGAGTGCCATGGAGTAGAGGGGCAAGGAGTGGAATAAAAAGGAATGGCATAGAATAGAGTGGCCTAGAATAGAGTGGAGCAGTATAGAGTGAAGTGCCATAGAATAGAGTACCATAAATCGGCACACAGTGGCATAGAGTGGACTGGCATAGAAGGAAGCAGATTGTCATAGAGTGTCGTAGAGTGGAGTGGCACAGAGTACTGTAAAGTGGCATTGTGTGGAGTGGAGAGGCATAGAATGGCATAGAGTAGATTAGCATAGAGTGGTGTAGAGTACAGTGGCATAGAGTAGAGTGGAGTAGCATAGAGTGGCATAGCAAAGAGTACAGCAGAGAGGCTAGAGTGGAGTGACATAGATTACAGTGGCGTGACATAGAGTGTAATAGCGTAGAGTAGAGTGACATATAGTGGAGTGGTATAGACTGAAGTGGAGTGGCATAGAGTGAAGTAGCATAAAGTAGTGTCATGAAGTAGTGCAGATGTGGGTGTAAGTAATTAAAGCATCAATAGAGGGTGCAGATATGGTAAAAGCAACAATAATAAGAAGCAGTATGACATTTTGTTAAAAGCAGGAAAGTACTTTGTACATCCATGAATAATATCAAAATGCTTCTAAGAAAAAGAGTAACAACAGAAACAACTAATGGTATGCTATGGGTGGGCTGTAAGGCCACTGAATGGTAAACAATACATCTCGCATCACAGCTCATGCAATGAGTAGGTAAGACTTACCAATGGGATAGGCTAGCACTGGGAGACAACAGCAGTACAAGCTTCACTCTATGTCTCCCGTCTCTTTATAGGGTCATATGCCAGGTGAAAGGTCTGTCCCATTTAAAACAAACTTGCCCTCATAGAGAGGTCAAAAGAGTAAGCTAAAAGATCTCAAATTAGTTCTATTTATTAAAAGAAGGTGGGCTATAAATGGTAATCATTGTACCTTGGCTTTTTGTAGATCCTAGCC
This sequence comes from Pleurodeles waltl, assembly GCF_031143425.1. Lineage (NCBI taxonomy): Eukaryota > Metazoa > Chordata > Amphibia > Caudata > Salamandridae > Pleurodeles > Pleurodeles waltl. The sequence continues at coordinate 788,123,517 of NC_090442.1, read as the reverse complement.
CTTCGTAATATAAGACATCGTACCCTAGACCATGGAGGAGAACCGACCACACTGAAGATAAGAGAATAAGGAAAGGAGGGCCATAGCCAAGCAAACCTAACAAGATAATGTCTGGATTTAAAAATGATTTCTAAGTACTGAGGAACACTTATGTTAAGAAAGCAAGTGACATATAAAATTATAGATGGGTAATGGTGAATTACGGAGAGGTTTTTCACCAAAGGGTTCTGAGTGACATCAACTAGACAATTGCCTATGATGTCAACAAGCACAGCTGCACTGACAGGCTCTCAGAGAGCCCTGTTGGGCTGGCTTCGGTGGCCTTTCTGATATCACAAATGTGGGTAACCAGTTTGGTATCAACTGCTGCCATCTCATAGCAGTGAGTTATGACACATAGAAACTGAAATAAACAATAGAGGCTCTCTGTGAGAGCCATACAAAACAACAGGTTAGTCCAGCAGATGCACGTGGCTGACTAACCTTTCCAATGAGTATAAAATCTACACTCAGTCCAACCAATAATGAAACATTTCTGGCCCAAATCCTCCCAGCTGGTGTCGACGAAAGAATTGCATGATCCAACGCTCCACCACCTTTTTCAGACCATTAGGGGTGCCCTGCCCGACCCCAACGACTAATAATTCAAAACTCACATAAAAGCAAACATTACATTTATGCTGTGATTTCATCTGTTGGTTCTATACTACTTATAATAATGTAGCGTCTGGGGGTTATTTTACTGCATCAAATACATTTCATGAGCCTTAGGGCATTTACGAGGATGTATTTTTCGAAATATATTCATATACACATATTTAATGATCTTGATGGTCTACATATTTTGTCTCTTAGAAGTGGCCTTTAGCACTTTTTATCAGCACCAATTTGATGCGACTTTGAATATTCAAAAAACTTGAAGTATGTCTGGTTATAGGAGCGATAAAGCGGATGAATCCCAAAAGATCTAAAAATGAATATCTAATACTAAAAGTCTATAACTAGGAGCCATGCATTATGGAAAATGAAATAGTGTGAATCTTGTATTTTTGTATTTAAAATAATTATGCATTTTTGTTCGGGCTGCAACATTTAGAAACAAACTACACTAAATTTGAAACGAAGATACATTCTCAATTTCTTGATTTAAAAAAAATATATACATATTTCTGCAAGGCAATAGAGCTAGGGGCCCGCAGAAATACACCGTATTGCTCCAGACAAATCAGGTGAGTCAACGGACAAGAGTTTGTAGTTGCATGTGCCAAGTCTGAAATAATCAACACACCACCAAAGGTGCTAGTTATTATATAAATGTTGTATAGACCATCCCAATGGTTCAGCTTTACCAAAGAAAGTTTTCCATACCGAATAATACGGAGGGATCATCATGGAACTCAAAAAGCTCGTGAAAATGTCCTTTAGGCGACCTCCTCTTCAAAGAAGGAAACATGCAAATCACCGAATACAATTGGCGCCTGTAGCAACGCAGAGCACAGACACAATGGCTTCTCTTCAGTCAGAAGTGACCAAAGCCCACAAAATGCCTTTTGCTAAATATTTTCAAGTTACAGGCAGTAGAGGTGTAACACAGCCCCCTGAAGACTCCGGGCTCCATTGAGCCGAAGACCAATCCATATCTATGAAATATGGGAAACTCAATGACCTGACCTAATTAGTGAAGGAGTACATATTTGGGATTATGTATAGCTGGCAAGTAAATCTACAATTTCAAGCACTAGGCCCATATTTATACTTTTTTTGACGCAAAAACCGCGCAAACTTACAAAATACAAATGTATTTTGCAAGTTTGCGCCGTTGTGCGTCAAAAAATGACGCAAATGCGTCGCTAAAAAAGTATAAATATGGGCGTGTATATGCCATTTTTTTTACTGTGCACACCAGTCCTCTAAACATTCACCAATTCACCCTAACCTGCATTTCCCACAATGAGATTAACAAGCAGGTCAGACGCTGAATTCCTAAGAAAAGTTTATTACTGCCAACCCAAAAATACCAAATCCAAGTGCAGAAGTAAATGACTTTATAAATGCTTGTTCCAGCTTGTTTTGGGTACTATTTGGCTGATGGACACCAGGCAATTTGAGCATTTGGACTGTTTTTTGCTTGCCCAATTAAAAAAATTACAACATATATTTCAATATTGTTTGTCATCACAAGGATTTGAATATTGTGAATATTTGTAATAATTCAAAGTTATAACGAACAGGTGGGTTGAATAAGTATATCTGGCCAGGGCCTCAAATTCCTTAAATTGTAATTGAGAAAAGTATTGAATATTTCCATAAAATATTGACAATTACTTCACTTTGTTTTAGTTGGTCTCAGGTCAAAGCTTGAGGACTAGTTGATGCAGGCTGTGCTTTGAATAAAGTACATCTTGAAATGAACCACCATAGACCTCTGTGACAGTCAATTGAAGAAATTTGCAGTGACATTAGGACATATATACATAGAATATATGTGATAGATGCTTTGCTAGGACCGCACAGAGAAAAAAGCAAAAGGCACATACCTAGACAGTTAATCTGTTTGCTGGAGTGTGATATTTACACTGTTTCATGACATTTGAGGAATGGGGAGGTGCAAGCTTTCGTGGCTGACCAATGCACTGTTCTTGACGGGCATTTTGTATGTAATCACGTTAACATTCAATCCAGCCCTCCGCGGGGGGGACAGAGTCTTTTTCTCCTGGGTAACGTTACCCTGACCATGTCCTTACCTGATGCACAACCTTTATGGAGACTTTGCAGTGCAATTGTGCATCTGTATGGTGTGTGAAACAAGTGGAAGTGTTGCACATGAAGCTGGACTGAACGGCGTAGTCCAGTGCATCAATATGTAAAGGAAGGTTCAAAATTCTTACTCTTACCTGCTCTGGGAAACCAGCTGGAGCACAGCACCAGTATTGGAGGTGTCAACAAGTGAATGTACATTAAAAAGAGTATATAGCCAGTTCTTTCCCTACCTCCATCTCTGACATGCCATCTTGCATCATATATAAGGAATAACATATATAATGGGAGATGGCCATGTGGTGGAAGTGAGATTGCGGTGGGAACATGGTGGCCAACTAGGTAAGCTCTACTCCTGGGTCAGCTTTGAAAGAGTGTGCACGCTCCCCCTCTCTGGTCCCCTCCACATGCAGTAGTATGGAAAGCACACATTCTGTTGTCGGAGTGTGATTTTTGCGGATGGAGAGGTTGTATGGGGAGAAAGTATTCTTTAAGGTGTAATAACCCTTCTGCTGATTATTCCATGACAAAGCCTGCACCATATATAATTAACAGTCCTAGCCCCTTGACATAGCTCTGAAAAAAATTGTTGTCCAGAGATTTGCATTTATGATTTTTTGTTTTTGTATCATTAGAGAAGCAATTTAGCTTGGGTAGACATTGCTAATCCGGGCTGTTTTTTCTGGATGACATTTAAAAAAATGGATGATGTGTTGCAGTGATGATGTGATTTTTCTGGAGCCACGAGACCTAAACACTACATTTTGGTATCAGAACACAGGCTTTGGGGGTCAACTAGTCTTATAGGGACAGAAAATAACTTTCCAGAGCAACCCTTCTACCATTTTCCAAAATGACAGCTATAAAAGAAGAAGATGAGACATATATAGAAATGAAACAAATAATAATGGTTGTAGGATGTTGGCTCTGTATATACTATCTCAAAGTGAGAGATAGTGTGCACGGAGTACAAGGGTTCCCCTTTGAGGTTGATAGTGGCAATACTAGATAATACTAATGCTCTATTTGTGGTAGTGTGGTCGAGCAGTAGGCCTATCAGAGGGTAGTGTTAAGCATTTGTTGTACACACAAAGGCAATAAATGAGAACACACACTCAAAGACTTAACCCCAGGTCAATAGGTTTTTATTTAGAAAAATATTATTTTCTTAATTAATTTTAGAACCACAAGATTCAGAATTCAAGTGAGTACATAAAATGTAAGGTACTTGGCATAGGTAAATATAGAACTTTGAATGAAAACAGTAAGGTACACAGTTTTGGCAAAAATGGCAACAAGCTATTTTAAAAGTGGACACTTCAAAATTCAACAGTTCCTAGGGGGAGGTAAGTACAAGTCAGTTTAGCAGGTAAGTAAAGCACTTACAAGTTCAGTCTCCGGGACATAGGCAGCCCACTGTTGGGGGTTCAAGTCAACCCCAAACACCCAGCACCAGCAACACAGGGCCGGTCAGGTGCAAAGGTCAAAGAGGGGCCCAAATAACATAGGCGCATATAGAGAATAGAGGTGCTCTGGTTCCAGTATGCTAGCAGGTAAGTACCTACGTCCTCGGGGAGCAGACCAGGGGGGTTTTGTACAGCACTGGTGGAGGGGTCCCAAACCGGCACACAAAATACACCCTCAGCGGCACAGGGGCGGCCGGGTGCAGTGTGCAAAGTAGGTGTCGGGTTTTACGTTGGGTTCAATGGAGGGACAATGCAGGCAGGGCACAGGGGGCTTCTTGGGCCAGCCACCAACTGGGCAAAGATGAGGGCCGCCTGCTGGTCACTCCTGCACCGGTAGTTGGTTCCTCTTGGGCCTGGGGGCTGCGGGTGCAGTGATTCTTCCAGACGTCGGGTTTTTTGTTACCGGGCAGTCGCGGTCAGGGGGAGCCTCTGGATTCTCTCTGCAGGCATCGCTGTGGGGTGCAGGGAGGTCGTCTCAGGGTGGCCACATTGTGGGAGTCACCTGGGGGTCCTCGCTGCAGTGTTGCTTCTTCTGGACATGAGCCGGGGGCGTCAGGTGCAAAGTGTTGGGGACTCACGCTTCAGGAGTGAGGCTGGAGTCCCTTTAAAGATGGTTTCTTCTTTGTGTTTGGACAGAGCCGTTGACCACAGGAGTTTCTTGGTCCTTTAGGTTGCAGGGCAAGAGTCGGCAGAGGTCACTGGTCCTGCTGGATGAGTCGCTGTTGCAGGTTCTTTGAGTCTGGAGACAGGCCGGTAGGGCTGGGGCTAAGTCACTTGTTGTCTCCATCTTCTCTGTGGGGCTTTCAGGTCAGCAGTCCTTCTTCTTCTTTAGGTGGTCAGGATATCTGTCTTCTTGGGTTCAGGGTCGCCCTTAAATACTCAATTTAGGGGAGCGTTTAGGGCTGGAGGGCAATAGCTAATGGCTATTGTCCCTGAGGGTGGCTACACCCTCCTTGTGCATCCTCCATTGGGGAGTGGGGCACATCCCTATTCCTACTGGGGGAAATTCTCCAAAGCAAGATAGAGGATTTTCTAAGGAAGGGGTCACCTCAGCTCAAGACACTTTAGGGGCTGTCCTGGTTGGAGGGTGACTCCTCCTTGTTTTTCTCATTATCTCCTCCGGACTTGCCGCCAAAAGTGGGGGCTGTGTCCAGGGAGTGGGCATCTCCACTAGCTAGAGTGCCCTGGGCATTGTAACACCAGGCTTGAGCCTTTGAGGCTCACTGCCAGGTGTTACAGATCCTGCAGGGGGAGGTGTGAAGCACCTCCACCCAGGATAGATGTTGTTCCTGGTCACAGAGTGCACAAAGGTACTCACCCCATGTGGCCAGAAACTAGTCTGGAAGTGGCAGGCTGGCAGAGACCGGTCAGCCTAGCACTAGCAGTTGGGCTGGCATGCAGGGGGCATCTCTAAGGTGCCCTCTGTGTGCATTTCTCTATAAATCCCACACTGGCATCAGTGTGGATTTATTGTGCTGAGGAGTTTGATATCATCCTTCCCAGTATGTAGTGTAGCCATTATGGAACTGTGGAGTTCGTGTTTGACAAACTCCCAGACCACATACTCATTATGGCTACCCTGCACTTACAATGTCTAAGAATTGGCTTAGACACTGTGGGGGCATAGTGCTCATGCAGCTATGCCTTCACTTGTGGTATAGTGCACCCTGCCTTAGGGCTGTAAGGCCTGCTAGAGGGCACAGGCAGTGGGTTGTGGCCATGGCACCCTGAGGGGAGTGCCATGTCAACTCAGTCTTTTTCTCCCTGCCAGCACGCACAAGCTGTGAGGCAGTGCATGTGCTAGGTGAGGGGTCCTCAGGGTGGCATAAGACATGCTGCAGCCCTTAGAGACCTTCCCTGGCCACAGGGCCCTTGGTACCAGGGGTACCATTTACAAGGGACTTAGCTGTGTGCCAGGGCTGTGCCAATTGTGGAGGCAAAGATACAGTTTTAGGGAAAGAACACTGGTGCTGGGGCCTGGTTAGCAGGCTCCCAGCACACTTTCAATCATAACTAGCATCAACAAAAGGCAAAAAGTTAGGGGGCAACCATGCCAACCATGGCAGTTTCCTACAATAGTTTTTTAATCCTTTTATGAATACAATAAACAATGTTTATGATCTGGATATTGTTGGAAAGTGTGTTATTGGTACTGGTTAGCATGCACCTACCACTGGCTATAAGGCCATTAACACAATATAGGGTCAGTAAAAGTGTCAGTAAATTAGCCCCTTGTTTAACCCTTGGTAGCTGTAAGAACGCAGGCCTAACTTAGGAGACAAGAGTGTAAAGCATTCAAAAACACCAATACAGTACATAAGTAAGACACAACACACAATAAAAATCCCACACCAATTTATAAAACTAGGTTATATTTTTATTGAGTAAATAGACATCAAAATGACATAAATCCAATGTAGGGAAACAGAGATATGAATATTTAAAAAAATAAACACTTTCTAGTGCTTAGAAATACAAAGCACCAAATCAGGACATCTGGTGGCGGTAGACTGGGACAAAGTCAAAGTTTGAGGATGACCGTGACGGAGCCCTGGTTGGAAGAAGAGACATGTATAAAAATTAAACAAATAATAATGGTTTCAATCCTTTTATGTATACACCAACCAATGTTTATGATTTGAATATGAAAAAATAATGTTTATCACCCCAGCTTAAGACACATTTTCATAGTTCACTTTATTTATTTATTTAGTTGAGCAATCGCTCATGGTACATTTGCAGAATGTTGAACATTAGCAAAGAGCATACACACAGGGACATAGTTTTGTAGCACAGTTTTGCAAGTAAATGTACATGTAAGTTCTGTGGATAGAGGCTTTAGAAATGTCATAGTTTTTAGCTTTCCATCAATATCTTCCCAACCAAATTCACATAGTTTTTCTCTACATATGCATGATCCAAAACATTCACTCATTTTCCACACAGGCACAAGGTACTTTTATACATCTTTAAAGTCACATTCTTCTTCCGTCTTAGCAAATCCTTTCAGAAACTTAACAGGTTCAGCAGTTAAAGCTCCAAGATCTTTTCCAATTTGCTGATAGTGTCATCACCCATAAGAATAAATGCCTTAATAAGAACACTGTTCTTTTTGCATTTGCCGCCCCAATTGGGAAGGGTATGCCCAGACGTGGGTCCTGTGGGTCCTGTGGGTCCCGTGCTCACTGCGCCACTGGATTCAAGCTAGTCTAGCTGATGAAGGGTGATACCCTGAAACCAGTCCTAGGATGCTTGTTTCCGGTCCAGGAAGGACCTGGCTTGGCAGTTCGGGCTGGACTGTTCCCAGGAGGAACAGGGTCAAGACTGATTTGCATAGGGCTGGGTCCCACCTGGGGTGGCGTGGTGAGTAAAAAAATGATGGATTAAACCTAGATCTTTGTGACTGGGGGTGAATGTTTGATTTGTTCTGCATTCCGTCCATCATCTGTTCTTTTTGCATTAATAAGAACACTAGGCATCTATGGGTCAAGTTTCCTGTACAGAATATGAAGCAGGATTAAGTGTCTTTTCTCGCCTTTTCATGCATCCACAACTTTGACAATCCTTGACTTAAGAACATTGCAACAAATCTAAGTAGCACAATGATAACATCTGTTTCATTTGACAGTACAATGATTCGATTGGAACCATTTTGAACAGCCCACTCAAAATGTGGCCCAACAAAAAGTTCAGATTCCTCCAATTGGCTATGAAGTTCTTGAAAAATATGTCTGTACCTTTGGAATATATCTCTGCAGGCATCCACTTCTCAATGGCATTCATTCTACTTGCAATAATTGGAAATTCAGTGTTCACTGAAGCATTTGATATGTTTTGGCAAGTTATCATCTCCAAGTTCATCTTGTTTGATGTTGATGACCAGAATTTATCAAGTTGCACAGGTATAGGTATCGGATTTTTATTGCAGGCAAGGTCAATTGTTCCACTTGTAGACATTTGTCTGATTCTCTCACATTGTTTTCGATAGTTCAAGATAACTGTGAAAGACTATGCAGTTCTTGCAAGGTGTACACTGACTTTGAGATCTGCAAAAAACAATCTGAACAACCTCTCCGAAGTTTTGCATGGATGAAATTTTGACCATTCACAACTGTGACATATAGTCCACAACAACAACAGTTTTCAATGAGGTCATCTTTTTGAATTGAAATTGTTCAGGTGAAAGTTTTTTTTTCAAGCTCTTGTATGAGTTTGTATTTCACTGGTTTAGGTGCAGCATCTCCATCCAATAATCATGTTCGCTGGAAGAAGACAATGCAACAGAATGTCCTTGATAAATTCACCCCTTTCTTTTGCTACATCTGTCTCTCTTTAAAGTTAAAGTGACACTCCCATTGTTTCCAACGTAGCCACCCCACGCATTGCTGGACTAGTGCCATAATTTTTGGCACTGGTCGACTAATGCGCCAAAATAGCATAAAAATGTTTAACACTATTGTGCTAACAGGAGCCATGGTGCACCGTATTGTAAATACAGTGCTACCATGGTGATGTTATGTGGGGGCAGGGGGATCGCAAGAAAAGTGACGCATCTTAGCTGGTGCTCCACTTTCTTGGACACATGCCACTCAACCCTTTACTGTCAGTGAATTCTTCAAGAAAATGGCACTATATGCTTTGATTCCATTGTTTACACTTCTGATGTAGAAAGTACAGTATTTCAAACAATATTGAAAGTGAGGCAATTTGAGGAATTCTTTGGATATAAGTTCAATGTAAGCCAAATCAGAAATAATGACCTGAAACTCAGTCTGGGAGGGAGCTGAGCATAAAGAAGAAATCAGATAACTGGGAGTGAGGGTTGTGCAGAATCTAGAGGACATTACGAGGGCTAATCTAAAGAGAGTCAGCAATGAGGTAGACAAGCTATTGAAAAAATATGGACGGGTAAATCTGGTAAAAATGTTCATTCTGCCAAGATTCACTATTTTATTCAACAATATATTGCTAAGTTTTAGTAGGAAAGAGCTGGGGAAGGTTCAGGGGAAAATTACCTTGTTCATCTCGATGGCTAAAGCCAATAGCTGTCCTGGAATAAGCTTAGGAGGCAGCTGGGAAAAGGGGGTCTTACACTACAGAGCCACGTCAAGAGGCCTACCAGGGGAGGGATTCTCCTACAAATTCATCATGCCAAAAATCATTAAAAAGGTGCAACAGAAGTGCCTCCGTTTGGCTGCAAGCCACTGGTATGAGATCAGACCTCTACTGGGATTCCCGCACTACAGTAAGTTATCAACAGTATGTTGCTTCCCGGGAATGCCTGAATGTATGGAAGACTGTCTAGTCTAGTGAGACCTTTGAGAGAATGTGGTAGAAATAAGTGGGAGCAGTTAGTGGAAGGAGACAAGACATTAGAGTGAGACACCTGGGAAAAGATTACTAATGGGATGCTATCAAGGTTCAAATACTACCAGATGACTGCTTGGATGGGAGCCCATAGGTGGACGCATATAGAGTCCCATACAATGGAGGATGACATTCAGGCTCCTCCTGCAAAGAAGAAAGAAGTAGTCCTGTGGCATGAAGCCATTTCACCATGTCTGGGAAGGATACTTACCAGACACAGATTTGAAGAAGTAAAGGCAAGTATTTGTGAACTTACTTTATTCACTGGTGAAGTCTGCTGTGTTAAAGAGGAACCACCTTTTTACCCTCCAAATAGCTTTTTGGTCCCCCTGAAAGCTGGCTAACTTCAGAAAGAGCGAGAATGCCAGTTGTAAAAGAGTCCAGGTTGTGGATGATGTACATCTGTATGCCAGCTGTCCTGCTCTGAAAGGTTTCTGGCTGAAAGTGGGTAGGTCAATATTACACCTTTCGGGAGTAACAGTGGAGGTAAGCCCCATTACATTTGTATTTGGTCTATCGTGGAAAGATGGAGATGCAGGAAAAATTACATCAACTCAATCAAAAAAGATCTTTTTTTTGTTTCTCCTGGTGAGGAGAGAAATATGTAAGAAATGGTGTCACCACAGCCTCCTGTTTGGCGTGAGTGGTGAAACTCCGTTAAGTTTGTCTATAAAATAAGCAAATTGAAGAGGAAAGTGGGAGGGGGTGCAATTTTTATTTGGGGAAAGGCCGAGCACTGGTGAGCAGTAAATGAATCCAACGATTAAACCTCCTAAGTCAATAACAGCGGGGAGGTATCACATGGAGCCATAACTTATATCACTGATGGTCTCAGAGCCTGGGATAGAGCAAATAGGGGCAGTTACGCTTACAAGATTGTTCTCCTTGAGGTGAAATAAGGACAAAAAAGGTCTGACTGACATCTTGGACTTCAACCCACTTGAAGACAATTTACTAATAGGGACATCAAAAAGCACAAAATATCTGCACTTTACCACTTATTTGTGGCCCACATGCCTGACAATTTTGAAAATCTTAGACAGTCATGGGAAAGAGACGTACAGATGAAGAGTGGCAGGAGGCCAGTATGGCCCGACATGAAGCTGCCGCTGCAACCCAGTTTTGGGAGATTCAGCTCAACTACCTACACTATACACCCTTCCCGACAGAAACTGTGGTATTTCAGTGAAACAAGAGCTCCTAAATGGTTACAAAGTGAGACTAAACCTTGTGAATTCCTCCATATCACATGACTATATCTAAAGATCAGACCCTTCAGGAAGAGAGAACATCAGACTCTGAGAGAGGTGCAGCAAGGGAACTAAAGCAGGAGTACAAATGGGCTCTATTACATATACCATCTGATTTACAACCCAATAGCTATAAAATGGCACACCTATGGGCTGACCTTGCTGTCACCAAGAGAAATATAGCCATTACTGGAGGAGCACAGAAGCCCTGAACCTAGAAACACGGACCCGAGTTGCTGCACAGCTCTTGACATTCATTTCAAGTCCAGAGGTTGCACCAGGATGATCTGAGGCAGAGGAGGTTCTGTTATGGACAGGGGCAGGAGACAATATACAGAACAATGATTTAAAGTTAAGTCGTATGTAGTTGTTTGTAAGGCAAGTGACCGACACTGCTACATGGTTCCTAGCCGATCTCCCCTAATACTGTAGCAATATATTTGTGATGCGTCTTAAATGACAAGGTATTAGGAAGGTTTCAATAAAAATGTTTATGAATAAAAAAAGCACATTAGAGTGGGGATGATAGTTTTGTATTATATTACGTAATTTAACAATGGCAAGTGGTGTCAGCTCTATTAGAGGCACAGGCTCTAGCAGCTATACCGTACACGTCAAGGGAAAGCTGCCAGGTTTCTTTCAGAAGCTATCTTTTGTTTAGGTCCGCTCAACCTGCGCCTGTGGTCTTAGAGCGAAGTGCTTCATTATTCCTTTCCATCAACATCGTGCAAGTGTTCGTAGAAAGTATGAAGAGGTCTTTGTTAGTAACATGTTTGGGGACGGGTGGGGTCGCCATATGTTCAATTAAGTTTTAAGTAACTGCAGCAAATGATGCTCCAAGGAACTTAGGGGGTCATTCTAACCCTGGCGGTCCAAGACCGCCAGGGCTAAAATGACGGGGGTACCGCCAACAGGCTGGCGGTGCCCCACTGGGCATTCTGACCGCGGCGGTTCGGCCGCGGTCAGAAGTGGAAAACCGGCGGTCTCCCACCGGTTTTCCGCTGCCCAAATGAATCCTCCATGGCGGCGCAGCAAGCTGCGCCACCATGGAGGATTCTGACACCCCATACCGCCATCCTGTTCCTGGCGGTTCTCCCGCCAGGAACAGGATGGCGGTATGGGGTGTCGTGGGGCCCCCGTAAGAGGGCCCCAAAAAGAATTTCAGTGTCTGCTTTGCAGACACTGAAATTCGCGACGGGTGCAACTGCACCCGTCGCACCTTCCCACTCCGCCGGCTCAATTCTGAGCCGGCGTCCTCGTGGGAAGGTAGTTTTACACTGGGCTGGCGGGCGGCCTTTTTGCGGTCGCCCGCCAGCCCAGTGTAAAACACAGAATAGCCGCAGCGGTCTTCCGACCGCGGTGTGGTATTCTGGAGGGGGGAAGTCTGGCGGGCGGCCTCTGCCGCCCGCCAGACTTAGAATCACCCCCTTAATCAGAGTGGACGAGACGGTGAGAAACATTTTGAAACAATGCTAAACATAAACTGGTCGAAATAATACATTTTATTCTGATGGTCAGAGCTTAGATCTGCGACTGGACAAGAATGCAGTCCGTGTAAAGGAGCTTGGTTCTAAGAGTGGATTTGGTGAAAAGCTGAATCCAGTAATTAATCACTGCCTGAATCTATTGTGAAAGACAAAGCAACTGGTCATTCGGTAGGTAAGAGGAGAAAGTCAGTGGCATTAAAACACCTAGGGCCATATTTATACTTTTCAACGCACAACTGCGCCAACGCAGTTGTGCGTCAAAAAATCTAACGCCGGCTAACGCCATTCTGAAGCGCCATGCGTGCGCCGTATTTATTCAATGACGTTAGCCGGCGTTAGCCGGCGGAGCTGCCTGGTGTGCGTGAAAAAAAATTACGTACACCAGGCAGCGCCGGCGTAGGGGAATATGGAGCTTGGGCACCAAAAAATGGGGCAAGTCAGGCTGAGGCAAAATTTTCGCCTCAACCCGATTTGCGCCATTTTTTTTTACTCCCAACCCCCACTGAAATGACTCCTGTCTTAGCAAAGACAGGAGTCATGCCCCCTTGCCCAATGGCCATGCCCAGGGGACTTCTGTCCCCTGGGCATGGTCATTGGACATAGTGGCATGTAGGGGGGCACAAATCAGGCCCCCCTATGCCACAAAAAAAAAAAAAAAATTACTTACCTGAACTTACCTTATGTTCCCTGGGATGGGTCCCTCCATCCTTAGGCGTCCTCCTGGGGTGGGCAAGGGTGACAGGGGGGGTCCCTAGGGGCATGGAGGGCACCTCTGGGCTCCTTCTAAGCCCACAGGTCCCTTAACGCCTGCCCTGACCAGGCGCTAAAAAACGACGCTAAAACGGCTGGACGTCATTTTTTTTGACCCGCCCACTCCCGGGCGTCATTTTTGCCCGGGAGTGTAAATACGGCGCACATGCCTCGGAGTCACTTTTTTAGACGGGAACGCCTACCTTGCATATCATTAATGCAAAGTAGGTGTCCACGCAAAAAAATGACGCAAACTCCATGGACTTTGGCGCTAGACGCGTCTAACGCCAGAGTATAAATATGGAGTTTGTTTTGCGTTGAATTAGCGTAAAAAAAAACGACGCTAATCCGGCGCAAACGGAGTATAAATATGGCCCTTACAGTCTCAACAGGAGTCCAGAGTGCCCCTTCCTCAATACAAACCTGGAAGGTGCACTCCCCACTAAGCCTGGCAGACGGTCAGGAAGCTTGTGCGACCAAGTATCCATGAGTCAGCCTCGGACTCGCTAAACTGATACTCAGGTGCTAAAAGGAGTACATGATCGTCAGTTTGAGGGTCTGCAGGATGGAAGCCTAAGGAAACCAAAGGTAGTAGGCTCCCGTTGGTGGCTGTGTAAACTCTGCTGTGAAGGAGGCTGCCCCCCCCACCGAACCACATTTCACCCAAAGTGGATCCAGCGATTGAGGCCCAGTTTTTGTTTGTGAATTGGAACAGATATAGGCCCTCATTATGATACTGGCGGTAAAAACCACCTACCGCCGCAGCGACGGCCACCAAAAGACCGTCGAGGCGGCTACCAGCTGTCCACCATAATATGACAACAGCCGGATTTCCGCCAGAAGGATGGCAGAAATCCAGCTGTGGCCATGCCGGCGGATGGCGGTAAGGTGGCGCTGCTGCCACCAGCAGCGCCACACCAGTAGACCGCCGCCAGCCGTATTATGTAAAATAATACAGACTGGTGGTGTTCGGCTGGCAGACGCTGCTGGTGGCAGCAGCGCCCAGTCCCGTCTCCTGCTGGAGGACCCCCTGCACACAGGTATGTCGGGTCTCCGACAGGGTAGGGGGGATGTGGGGTGTTGTGTGTGTGTGGGGGTGTGTTTTTGCATGTATGCGGGTGTGTGTTGCATGTTGATGTGAGTGTGCATGTATGGAGGTGTGAGTGCGTGTATGTTGTGTGTTGTGAATGCGTGTGTGCGTACATGTTTGAAAGTGTGTGCGGGTGTATGTGAGTGGATGTATGCATGCGTGGATGTTTGTGTGGAAAGGGTGTGTGTATGTGTGAGTGTGTCAAGGGGGCGTGAATGTAGGAGGGTAGGGGGCTTTGGAGAGATGGAGGGTGGGGGGGTTTCTGGAGAGGGAAGGGCAGGAGACCCCTATCAGTGACAGGGAAGGAATTCCCTGTCACTGATAGTGCCTACCGCCATGGTTTTTGTGGCGTTAAGGAAGCCACGAAAATCATGGCGGTAGGTGGGGTCATAATCCCGCAGGCGGTACAGTGACGGCCGCCGGGCTGGAGATGTATATTTCCAGCCCGGCGGCTGTTACCGCTGTGGTGGTCGGAGTGGTACATTGGCTGGTTGACTTCAGCCAACCCGCCAGTGTCATAATATGGCGGTAAGTACGCCAGCCTATTGGCAGTACTTACCATCATGTTACCGCCGACCGCCTGGGTCGTTATGACCCCCATAGTGTTTGATGAACGTGCAGAAGAGCTTAAGTGTATGTTCTCAAAAGGTATATCAATCAAATGAAGTTGAAAAAGCGTGAGGAACAGGATTGTGTTACATTAAGTAGGATTCCAGTTGTTGGAAGGGATGAGGTGAAGAAGTATTAAAATAAGGCCTGAGTGCATAATTGAAACATAGGAATGCTTGGATTGACTTTGCAAATAGTCATTGGAGATTCTGGCCCTCCGTCCGCCAAACTCATTCACACAGAAGACCACAACGCCAGTCTTCTGCCCGTCGGCCCTATTACAAGTTCCCCACTGCCCGCCGGCCCAGCGGGGAACAGGGCCTTAACATTGACACTGGCTCATAACTGAGCCGGCGGCAATGTGATGGTGCGCCAGGTTATTCGGGCAGTGAAAAGCACAACAGGGCTGTCCGTGGGGCCTGTGCACTGCCCATGGGCATGGGCATGGGCAGTACATGGTCCCCCATGGGGCCCCTGGCACCCCCTTTCTGCCAGCCTTTGCAAGGCGGGGCTACCACCATGCAAAGGCTGGCAGAAAGGGGGCTCGTAATCCCCAGGGCAGCCCAGATTGAGACCGCCGGCACCGCCAGGCTGTTGGAAACCTGGCGGTGGCGGCGGTTGGACCGTGGCGGCTTCCGCAAAGGTCATAATAGGGCGGTCGGACTGCCCCTTTCGGTGGCCGTCTGAGCGCCCCCACGAGTCTGGCGGTCCATAGACCACCAGACTTGTAATGAGGGACTTTGTGCGGACCTTAGAATTTTGAAGCTATGCTTCATGTTGAGTAGTGGCCTGTTATATTATGTTATGTTATGTTATGTTAAGTTATGTTATATTATGTCAGTGGTATTTGTATAGATGGCATTAGGACCATTGGTGCTTCAACAAAGTACAAATGGACACCCAGTTGTTATCTAAACATGGTTTTGATGCTTCTGAGAGAGCATATAAGCAGGCTGTGCCATTATGCCTCTTAAAAGTGAAATTAAACAGTGGTTGTTTTTTCTATATAATGAAGAATTGTGTTTTAACATGGTGCATGGTAATATATGCATACTAAGTGTACAGACAAATGCAATGGTTTATGTATGTCATATTTTATCATCATCTGAAAGAATGTGTATGTAACATTATTTTAGAAATCTTATTCTTTGTAATCTATATACATATTTGACATAAGAGACGTTCAGAAGTTCATTTAACCTGAAAATTTATTCATGTTTAATTAGTTGGCCAGAACGAAGGCTCATATTTTTTTGCTGTGTTTTGATCTTCAAAGTGCAGTGTGCCTTTGAATGTTTTTCTAAAGCTGCAGGTGTCAGGGTTCAAGACCGAGTTAATAGGGAGCTCATTGTTTGAGATGATAACAAAAGCCCTGTGAAAGGCTTGTAGCTGTGAGAAGTGGCAGCTGTAACTCTTGTGAATTTCCAGAGCACGAGGGAGGTGTCAAGGCCGACACTGAAAACCCAGAAGGCCGAAATATCAATTAAACAGAGTATAATTTGTGGTCATGTTTCTCAGCTGGAAAACGTAATTTTCAATTAGCTCATCCTTGGAAGGAATGGGATTTAAGTGTGGTCTAGTTAGCGGTAAGATTCAGATTCCCTCTGTCCTAAGGTGAGAGCGGACCTTACTTAGATACTTTGCTTGAACTCTAATTGTCATGGCTTCATGCTTCCATACCTCTCATGATGGAAACTTCTCTAGAAGTTCAGTCATGCTGGCTGCTTTCCTAATTTATAGTATATTAACATAGTTAGAGATTTAGAATAATGATTAGGCAGGAGAACTTGGATTCATACTCTATGCATCAATTGTTTTTCTCATTTTCTGCATTATTGCTATTGAACTAGTGGTCTTTTACATGTTAGTTAAGTTTCACATTCACATTCGGTTATTCTGTACATTTATACTATCATTTTGAGACTCATAGATGTAAGTTTGACTTTGAGTCTAAATATCGCCCTTTAAATTATATTTGGTCGCTAAGATTGAATGTGTGCCTATTGAGTTAAACTGAAATTAATTTGAATAATTTGATGCATTGTCTCCTCACCCTTCAGATCAGAGAAGAAAAATGTTTTGGACTCCTGAATTGACGATTATGGCCCAGAGCTGGATCAGATGGTAGGAACGGGAATGGTTCTCTTTCTGAACTGAGCAGAACTGGAATTAGGGTCCAGAACAGTTAGTCCCCAGTGGCCACTTTAGATGCTCGTATCCAGATTTGGAAGATATGCAGAGTCATGGTGATTCAGAGGGAAGTTGTACTGGCAGTGGATGAGTTAGTATTATCAGGGTTGCAGGTTGTGGTAGTTACGGCTAGTTTGTGAATAAGTTGTGTCTTGCAGAGATGTTTTTGCATGATGTGTGAGTGTGATGATTTATAACGAAGATGTGGCCTAAGATCCTGAGATCATTACAAAGGTGTAAAAAACACCACACTATATTGTCTGCTCAAAGGTTGTGTCATTGTGAGACGTCGGCAATGGCATAGTTAAGATAGAGACTTGTGTGAATGTGAGGTGATTGGTATGGTAGATCTTAATGTGCAGAGTGAAGCTATATTGATCTCTTTGATGCAGGCAGTTCAAGGTTTCATCTGAAGTGATTGTAAACTCTTTTATGTGTTTGAAATTATGTGTTTTAGTAGAGCAAACAAAGGTTTTGTATTTTGTGTATGTGTATATGCTATTATGGAGCAAGCATGCAAGCAGATTGTAAAGGGGGGTCTGCTGTGAGGTGTGAGGTCTATGTTATGGTGTACCACACTGGTATAGGTTGGTTGGTGTAGTGTTGCACTGCTATTGGTGGACAATGTCATATTGTGCAGCACTGCAAATTGTGTTTGCATTGAAGCAAGGAATTGTGAATCTGATAGTGTTCTAATTGAATTGAAGTTTTGTGAGAATTGCTAAAAAATTAAAGTTTTACAGATCTGTGCAGATGTGATGCTCATATTCCAAGAAGAGAGGGCAAAGTGGTCCCTCCCAAAGTTACTCCCGGTCATTATGTGTGCTAAATGTAGGGCTTCATACATGTGTTTGGATTGGTGAATGGTACAAGATCACAGAAAAGGATGGCCCATTGAGATTTGCACAATATGGCTCATTTAATTTGAGAATTATTGTAAACTTATGGAGGGTTCTGTATGAAATGAAGCCACCTCCTAGAACTACACAATGTGAAGCACTTAATGCTCAGGAATGCGAAGGAAAGGGAGCGATACCAAGGTAAGGCAAAGAAAGCTATGCGTTCTTATGCAGATGCTAGATGCGATGCGAACAGAAAGCGTGGAGAACGAATATGATAGAGGTGGTGAAGCTGTATCCGACTTTGACAACAGATTTGAATGAGGGAGAAGAGGAAGGAAAGACCAGTAGAAAGCAAAAGGAGAAGAAGCAAAAGGAGCCCGATGACATGAGTATAGATGATGATGATTCTGGAGATAGTCTTTTAGATGTTCTATTGTCTGAATATCTACTCAGTATAATGAAGCTAGAAGTGAGAGTGTAACAATGGTATTGAAGACAGTGGAGTTGTTTCCTTTCCTACTGCTCCCAATAAGAGGGCCTTTAGTCCTGTAGGACCTATTCCTACTAGTGTTCTTTGTGGACTAAGGGGTCAGGGTGTGAGAGAACGTGTCCCTATTGAATCTAAATCTAGTACTGTTGATGCCCTTACAGTACCAGTTACTATTAGTCCAGTAGTTCCTAAGTATAAATAAGAAGGTTCTGGAAGCAATACATACAATCTGGCAGTACCTAACAGTGTTGAGGTATCAATAAATGTTCCAAATAATTCAGGTACTAGAGAATTTGTTCCTTTAATTCCTACACATACAAGCACTCCATGTGCAGCAAGTGCAGACACAACTTTGAATATGTCTGATGCACTTCAATAGAACACATAAAAAAATGCCCACTCATACTACTCCTGCATGGGAATGGCCTTTGAATTTGGGAAATTGTGTTCAGGGAAAAGATTCCACACCTACGATTCCTGTAGTAACCCAATCTATTACTGCAAAGGATGATTGGGTACAATTCTGTAATGGAATCACTCCTTCGAAGGAGAGTATGAGCGCAAAAGTGAGTCAGTGAACACTTTTATCGACACCGAGAGAAAGAGCTTTAGATGTAGCAAAATTGACAATGCAACTGGATGCAATAATTGTTGTAAATCCTGGCTTAGAATGATTGGAGACTGTTAGACTTGGCATCCTTGGTGTGGTCTCCTATGGCTGTTTGCCTCTGCTTCCCAGGTTGTTGATGTGTGCTGGACTCTTTTTGCTGTTTTTGATACTCTGGGGACTTTACCACTACTAACCATTGCTAAAGTGCAAGTGCTCCTATGTAAAATGTGTGTGTAATTTGCTTATCCATGATTGGCATATTTGATTTACTAGTATGTCCCTAGTAAGGTGCACTAGAGGTGCCCAGGGTTGTTAAATCAATTGCTACTAGTAGGCCTGCAGCACTGGTTGTGCCACCCACATTAGTAGTCCTGTAAGCATGGCTCAGACCTGCCACTGCAGTGTCTGTGTGAGCAGTTTTCAACTGCCAATTCAACTTGGCAAGTGCACCTACTTGCCAGGCCCAATCCTTTCCTTTTACTACATGTAAGTCACCCCTAAGGTAGGCCCTAGGTAGCTTCATGGGCATGGTGCAGTGTATTCAAAAGGTAGGACATGTACTGGTGTGTTTTACATGTCCTGCTAGTGAAATCCTACCAAATTAATTTTCCACTATAGCAAGGTCTATCTCTCCAATAGGTTAACACGAGGATTGCCTGTAAATATATTTGCAGTGTAATTTCCCATAGGGAGCAGATAGAGGTTTGGAATTTGGGGTCTCTGAGCTCACAATTTAAAAATACATCCTTTAGTGAAGTTAGTTTTTATATTGTTAGTTTGAAAAGGCCACTTTTAGAAAGTAGTCATTTTCTTGCGTATACCATTCTGTGACTCTGCCTGTTTGTGGATTCCCTGTCTGGGTCAGTTTGGCAGTTGTGAATCCCCTCTAGACAGAGATACAAAGGGAGCTGGGGTGTGTCCTGCATATCCTGATGTGCCATCTGTACTAGAGTGAAAGTAGGAGTGGTCACTTACACCTGAATGGGCTGTGCCTGCACTCTCACAATGGAGTCTCCAACCTCCTGGTGTGTATCTAGGGCCTGGCCTGGGCAATGCATGATCATGTGAACAACAGAGACTTTCGTTTGAAATATGCCTATTTCAAAGGCAGAAATGGGTAAAAGTATTGGAACCAAAACCCTTGAAAATTATTTCACTTCTGGATTTAAAAGGAACCTCTGCCAAGGAGAAGAGCTGAAGAGCTGAGGAGAAGTGCTGCCCCTGCCTGTGACTGCACTTTGTTGGGCTATCCTGCAGTTGCTGCTTCTGCCTGTGAAAGGGGACAAAGACTGGACTTTGTGGTATACTCTTGCTTGCAAAGAATCTCCAAGGGCTAGAACTGAGCTTGCCTCCTGTTTTGAAGTCTCAGGGCCATCAAGGACTTCCTCTGCCAGCACCTGGACTCTCTGCTGAGACTCCTGCCCTGCCAAGTGTTGCCCTATCCAGTCCCTGGAAAGGTGAAGTTGGCAAAACAAGAGCTGAAAATCCACACACAGAATGCCGTGCAGGGCCATTTTCGGCGCACCATCTGCAATGCGGGTTGATAAAAAATGCGCCGCTGGTTTTGCTGCTAAAATTGACGTTCCACCTGCATTGCAGCTGGGAGATCGACGCATGGCAGCTGGAGAAACAATGCGCAACACTCGTTTGCAGTTGCTGATAATGACACAAACCCCACACAGCGTGATATTCAAACACCGTGCAACCGGATTTTCCACTCATCGTCCCTGGGCATCAAAGTCATCTGACTATGCACGGATTCAAGGTGCCCCATCTGGAAATCAACACATCACTGTCTCACGAGGGAGAAAAACGAACCATCACCACCCCAACCGAAAAAGAAACGGCGCACGGCCTCCCTTGCGAGGAAGGAATCGATGCATCGCTGCCTTTCCCAATGCATGCTCGCCTGTGCGGCTTAGTTTTTGACACTAACCAGGTACTTTGTGCAAATTCAAAATTTCCATTGTTTTTTATGGAGTAAGACTCTTATTCTTTTAAAAATTCATATCTTGACTTGTGTATGTTGAATTTTTGTCATTTTGGTGTCGTTTGATTTAGATAAACATAGATATTGCCTATTTTTCTAAACTGGTGTGGTGTCCATTTTGTACTGTTTCCACTGTATTACTGTGTGTGTTGGTACAAATACTTTACACATTGCTTTTGAGTTAAGCCTGCCTGCTCGTGCCAAGCTGCCAAGAGGGTGAGTGGGGGTTAACCAGGTGTGTTTCTCCTTTGCCCTGATTAGAGTGAGGGTCCTTGCTTGGAGAGGGGGTAACCTGCCTGCCAACCAAAGACCCCATTTCTAACAGAAACTTATTCAGAGGATGAGCTTGCATTCATGTGCAGGGGCATCACTAAGCGAGTGGGTCATGTATAGGAAAGTGCTCCTTTTGGCACAGTTACCCCCCACTGTTTACCTGATATTGATGCTGACTTGACTGAGAGAGTGCTGGGATCCTGAGAGCCAGGCCCCAGCACCAGTGTTCTTTCCCTAAACTGTACCATTGTTCTCATGATTGGTGCAACCGTGGCACACAGCTAAGTCCCTTGTAAAAGGTATCAGTGGTACCAAGGGCTCTGTGACCAGGGAGAGTCCCTAAAGGCAGCATGTATTGTGCCACCCTAAGGGGCCCCTAGCCAAGTGCATGAATACTGCCATTGCAGATTGTGTGTCCTGGTAGGGAGAAACAGGTAAAGTCAAAATGGCATCCCTCTCAGGGTGCCATGCCCACCAATCACTGCCTGTGGCATAGGTAAGTCACCCTTCTAGTAGGCCTTACAGCCCTAAGGCAGGGTGCACTATACCACAGCTGAGGGCATAGCTGCATGAGCTTAAATCTACTATTTAAGGGCTCCCCTGAACCTAGCTCATTAGATTCCTGGCGACCTCAAGAAGAAAAAAAGAAAGAAGCAAGAAGAAGAACTGCTAAGCCAACCCCAACAAAGAAGACTCCAGACACCAACGGACTTGGTCCCAGCCCTACCGGCCTGTGTGCTGCTTCGTAAGCCCTGCTGCAGGACCAGCGACTTCTACAAACCCCCAGAGGACTAACTGCCCAACAGAGGACCAAGAATTCCTGAGGTGAGTGGCCCTGTCCACAAGAAACTCCAAAAAGAACTCTAGAACTGCCCTGAATCCATGAGTCTTGCCCACTCTGAACCCAACGCCCATGGCCCGCGTCCAAGTGGCCCATCGGTCCAGGGCAGGTCCCCAGGCGATTCTGACCTTGTGTCCACCCTGGGTTGACCCCCTTCTGGCCAACACAATGATGCCTACAATCTGAAACCAGAGGACCTCCCTGATCGCGACCAGATCCTACGAAGATTCCTGCCGCCTAAAGGAACCCCCTGCACCCAGCAGGCCCTGTGATGCTGGTGGTGCACTTTTGGGGTCAGCCTAAACTTTGACCTACGGACATCTTAATCTCTGAGGACTGAAGTCTTAAGTTACGTCTTTACCTGTTAACTATACTAATACTTCCCCCGCCCCATAGGACTCTATGGACTCCTATGGAAAATTGCACTGTCAACTTTTGAAAGAGAAAATTGCTACTTACTTGTGAAATGCTTTATCTGCTAAAACCAAACAAAGTACATTTGATACACATGCTTCATACCTACTTATAACTGTACTTACCTGCACCAAAGTTCCTCTGGTTCTAGTAATTAAGTAACAAAATGTATTTTCTTGCTATATAAAAACAATTGGCCTGGAGTGTGTACCTCATTTCTTGACTCTGTGTGTACAACAAATGCTTTGCACTACCATCTGATAAGCCTAACTGCTAGACCACCCTACCATAAAAGAGAGCATTAGTATTATCTACTTTACCCTCTGTTGTACCTCTGGGGAACCCCTCGACTCTGTGCACACTATATCCTTCTTACAGGTCAAGTTCACGATAAATTAGCAGAATTGGCTCAGACATATGAAGTTGACCTAAATAAGACTAAGGCTCTGCAAAGGAGCTATTGAGTATGCTCCAGTGAGAAAGACATTGCTGATATGAGAGCTTCAGGGTTGAAAACTCAGATCAAAGAATAGATTCAGAACATTAGGAAATGGAATAAATTAGATAACTGTGAGATTAAGTGGATAAAAAAGAAGGAGGTAAAGAAACCGTCTGGTGAACTCCTCCGGTTGGAGCAGAGGGAGGAGTTGTAAACTTCCCTTTGACAGAAGTACCTGGTGGAGGATATGTACAAAGTGCATTGGAGCAGGAGTGATCTTGCATTATTTACCAATGATTTTCCAAAATTGTGACATAAACCGGTGGAATGGTATTGACAAACTGAAAGATTTGTGAAAATGTTACTGGTGTTTTGGATTGATTTGAATATGTTGTTTGACATTGTTGTTTCAAGTGACCTGTGGACAGAATGTAAGATAGCTGTTCGGTGGTCTGAGGTGGAACCAATTAGAAATATATTGACAAATGGTCCTTTACCATAGTTAATGAAGAAATATCAGGAGGTCATGAAATTCCTGAAAGAGAAAGTGCCTCCTCAGGATGTTGATTAGATCAAAATTGACAGAACGACAGAAGAACCGAAGGAGTCAATTCATGCTTGTTATGAAAGGTTGTTACAAGCATTTAAACAATACAGTGGCATGGAGATGTTAGATGCAAAGGATATAGGACATTTTGTGTCAGGGTTTGTGACAGGGCTCATGCCAGAAATACGCATGATGATCCAGCAATATTTGACCTGCTGGCAGAATAAGTCTGTTGATGACATTTTACATTACACAAAATAACAGTAAATAACATGGGTACAATGCAGGGGTATACCAGCAACCACAAATCCCATGCAAGGTAGAGCTTGAGGAGTCCCTATAGATACGTGTACTGAGATGCATGTAAATAGTCTAAAAAGATCAACATAATGTCACATCTGCAATAGGGTGGGGCATTGGAATTGGGAATGTCGTTTAACTCCAGCTAATCAAGCACAAAATGCTGGATTTGTACCCTCTCTGAATAATAATTCAAGTCAGATGCAGGGTGTGCAAAGACCTAAAAATCTAAATTTCAGTGTGGCCCAAGTCCCTATAATGCAAGATCCTCAATCAACGATGCCACAGCAAAATGTTGTTGGGTTACATCAAAACATGAATCAGGGTTTGAGAATGAATACAAATTTGACACAGAATAAGTACCATTTTAAACAATTTCCTCTGTTTAATTTGAATGATGACAATGGCCCTGATCCGTCAGCCTGACGGTGACTAAGGGGGGGTGGGAGACTGAGTTCTTGGTGCAGCTTTAGAGGTGGACCTGTGTGGACCATTTTTTGATTGATAGTACCCGTTCTATGCTGAGAACAGCAAAGTCCCAAACCTACCCCTCTTGGGAAAAGAATTCAAGTTGTTGGTGTAGAGAATAACCAAATGACTGCTCAAGAAACTGCTCCAGTTAAAGTGAAAATAGGATCTTTAGAAGATAAACACAAGATTATCATATGTGATCGCAGTCCAGTAAATCTCTTGTGTTATATTTTGCACTCGCCCCCTGACGAGAGAGAGACCATCAAACATGAGGTGTAGAATGTTATGAGGAAGGATAGTGGACTGATTAAAGGTGTAGAACCTGTCCTAATTTCTATCAAGTCTAATGCTGAAGTCCAGAGAACCCCACAATATAGTTTGACACCAGAAATTATTGCTGGGATAACTCTTTTGATTGGATCCATGATACAGAAGGGTTTTCTGATGGAGGTAATGGGAAGTCTTTGTAACTCTCCCGTTATCAGTATTCAGAAACCAAGTGGCAAATTTAGGATTGTACAGGACCTGAGAAAATTAAATAATGTTGTTGTTTCCTGTTTCCCTGTGGTACCGAACTGAGCTGCAATACTGTGCCAGATTCCATGTGAGGCTGAGTGGTTCACTGTCATTGATTTGTCTAAGGCATTCTTTTCGGTATCGTTCCATGAGGACAGTCAGTTCCTTTTTGCATTCCAACTCAGAAACAGGGAGGGTCTTAACGTGGTGTCATGTCCCACAGAGGTATACAGAATCTCCATCTACTTTTAATCAAGTTTTAAAGAAAGATTTGGCATCCTTAGTCACGCCTGGCAACTCAGTCTTGATCCAGTATATTGATGGTGGCATTGAATACTCAAGAAGCTTATAAACAAGACACCATTGCATGGCTGAACCATCTGGCTAAGAATGGACATAAAGGCGGTCATTCTGACCCTGGCGGTCGGTGTTAAAGCGGCGGCCAACCCGCAAACAGGCCAGCGGTCAAAAAAATGGTATTCTAACTCTGGCGGGAACCGCCAACACAGGCCGCCACATTAACACTCCGACCGCCACGGCGGGACCGACAAACAGCGCGGCGGTCACCGCCAACAGGCAGGCGGCAGACAATGTACCGCCCACCCTATCACAACTCACCAATCCGCCACCTTTTCCGGGGCGGGAGCCCCGCCGATAAAAACACGGCGGAAACAGACTACGAACGGGAAAACGCTCACCTATACACACTCCACGAGGAAGGAGGACAGCATGGAGCCCGAATTACACATCCTACCAGCTATTGTCTACCTGCTCATCTACCAGGAGTACGTACGCCGGCGCAGACGACAACGGTGAGTACTGCATCTACGACACAGGGGAGGGGGGAGGAGGAAAGCTTACGGGCACACACATGCGCCATACACCCACCCCCCCCACCACAAATACCTACACCCCAATGCCGAGCAACAAGTCAGAGTGACACCACACAAACCCCCCGGAATAATGCAAAGACACAATTTAAATGTTCGATAAAATATATGTATAAATAGCTCCATTGAAGGAATGGCAAATATGCCATATAAAAGATACAAAAATAAGGAATGAACATTGTCAACAAGATATCCATAGGCAAAAAGTCCGGCACATTCCGTCAAAGTTCCATAGTCCGTGGGCCAATGTGCACAAACACATGGGCAAAGCCCACACAGGAGACCAGATACCATTGGAGAGAACACTGCAGGGGCATCAGATAATAAAACTACAGGCACCTCAGGGGGAAGGGAAGGGGGGGCACCTCAGCCACATGAGTCCACGACGCCAGATCCACGAGGGGCCTCCATGACCACTGTCCCATCCTGGGGGGTGCAAAGCCACAGTCCATCAGATGGGTTACCGACTCCACTGTGATTGGAGGAGGCATGGTGCCCCGAGTGCTCCCTGAAGCCCTGCTCAACACAGAACCAGCACTGTCAGTGGGCCAGCGGTGCTTGACAGGAAGGGCCCAGCGGAGCGGTGCTTGGGATGAAGGGCCCAGCGGAGCGGTGCTTGAGATGAAGGGCCCAGCGGAGCGGTGCTTGAGATGAAGGGCCCAGCGGAGCGGTGCTTGACAGGAAGGGCCCAGCGGAGCGGTGCTTGAGATGAAGGGCCCAGCGGAGCGGTGCTTGACAGGAAGGGCCCAGCGGAGCGGTGTTTGAGATGAAGGGCCCAGCGGAGCGGTGCTTGACAGGAAGGGCCCAGCGGAGCGGTGCTTGAGATGAAGGGCCCAGCGGAGCGGTGCTTGAGGTGAAGGGCCCAGCGGAGCGGTGCTTGACAGGAAGCGCCCAGCGGAGCGGTGCTTGAGATGAAGGGCCCAGCGGAGCGGTGCTTGACAGGAAGGGCCCAGCGGAGCGGTGCTTGAGATGAAGGGCCCAGCGGAGCGGTGCTTGAGGTGAAGGGCCCAGCGGAGCGGTGCTTGACAGGAAGGGCCCAGCGGAGCGGTGCTTGAGATGAAGGGCCCAGCGGAGCGGTGCTTGACAGGAAGGGCCCAGCGGAGCGGTGCTTGAGATGAAGGGGCCCGTTCAGCGGTTCTTGCCCCGGTGGGGCCCTGTTCAGCGGTGCTCCTCCCGGCGGGGCCCTGTTCAGCGGTGCTCCTCCCGGCGGGGCCCTGTTCAGCGGTGCTCCTCCCGGCGGGCCCTGTTCAGTGGTTCTTGCCCCGGTGGGGCCCTGTTCAGCGGTGCTCCTCCCGGCGGGGCCCTGTTCAGCGGTTCTTGCCTCGGCGGGGCCCTGTTCAGCGGGTCTTGCCCCGGCGGGGCCCTGTTCAGCGGTTCTTGCCCCGGCGGGGCCCTGTTCAGCGGTTCTTGCCCCGGCGGGGCCCTGTTCAGCGGTTCTTGCCCCGGCGGGGGCCTGTTCAGCGGGTCTTGCCCCGGCGGTGCCCTGTTCAGCGGTTCTTGCCCCGGCGGGGCCCTGTTCAGCGGTTCTTGCCCCGGCGGGGCCCTGTTCAGCGGGTCTTGCCCCGGCAGGGCCCTGTTCAGCGGTGCTCCTCCCGGCGGGGCCCTGTTCAGCGGTGCTCCTCCCGGCGGGGCCCTGTTCAGCGGTTCTTGCCCCGGCGGGGCCCTGTTCAGCGGGTCTTGTCCTGTGTGTCTAGGGAGCCAGACCTGGGCAAGACTTCCCGCTCATTCACCATCCGAACTTGCGGTCGCGGTGCCCTCCTGTGATGGAGTCCTGGGCCCGTGGGTGTCGTCCGTCACACCCGGGATGGGTCTGGTGGGGCCCTCCTGGGCAGCTCGCCTGCTGCCTGACTTCTCCGCCCTGCTGCCCTTGCCCTCCTTCGCTGGAGCTCTGTGGCCCTTGTCTCCCTTGGATGATGTGGCAGGTGACGGGGCAAGGCTACTGTCCTTGGTGCCAGCCGTCTCAGGCTTGTCGCGCCGGGCCTTTTTCTTCTTTGTCCTCTTCCCGGGGGGGGGCTGGCTGTCCCCTTGCTGCTGGCCGATATTCCTGCCCTAGGATCTGGTGGACTCCAATAGTCCTGCACTATGGTCACAGTAGATGCAGGGCTGGTGGTGGCTGAGGTGCTTTTTTTGGTCTTACCAGATGGAGGGGGTGGGTCAGTGATTGGAACGAGTTCAAGGTTGGAAAGGAAAAGGACTTGGGGAGGACAGGGACAGGTAGGTGTAGTGGGTTTGGGAGTGGAGGAAGAGGATGTGGTTGTAGGAGAGTCAAGTGTGCTGTCTTTGGGTGCAGGTGCTTGTGACGGAGGCTGTCGTGAGGTGGATGGCTGTTGGGTGGGTGGCTGCATGTGTTTGTGTGCTTTGGAAGAGGGGGTGACAGACACACTGGGAGAGGACACAGGGGACGTGTAAATGGCAGTAGGGGTGGTGACTGCACGTGTGCGGACTGTAATGGAGGGTGTGCTGGTGATGGAAGTACTGGCTGATGGTGGTGTGCATGCAGGTGTGAGTGGAGACGTCACAGGGAGGGAGGGGGGAGATGAGGAGGTGGGGGACACAGAGGTGGTAGTGACTGTTGGCATGTCTGCATCTGGATGTTGCTTGGGTGAATGCTTGTGGGATCTGTGGTGCTTATGTCTGGATGAGCTGCCCTTGGGTGTAGAGGTGTGTGCAGGCTGGTCTGATGGTGTGGATGGGATAGGCAGAGTAACAGGAGACTGGGACTGGGTGGGGGGAGTCAGAAGAGGGAGGCTGGAGACAGGGACAATGGCTGCCGTCAGTGCTGAGGCCAGAGCGTTGAACGATCGCTGATGGGCAGCCTGACCCGAATGAATGCCCTCCAGGTATGCATTGCTCCGATGCACCTCCCTTTCTACACCCTGGATGGCATTCAAGAGGGTAGACTGCCCAACAATGAGTGTCCTGAGGAGGTCAATGACCTCCTCACTGAGGGCAGCAGGGGTAACTGGGGCAGGGCCTGACGTGCCTGGGGCGAAGGAGATGCCCGCCTTCCTGGGTGAGCGGGCACAGAGCGAAGGCTGAGGGGCTGCTGGGAGGGCGGGGCTGGTGCGCTGGGTGGCGGCTGTACCTGTTGTGGCGGTGGGCACGGATGTTGCCGCCACTGCTAGGGAGCTCCCTTCCGAGGATGTGTCGGTGTCGCTGATGTCTCCACGGGTCCCCGTTGTGGAGCTCCACTCGCCTTCCGTCTCACTGGTGTACGCAGAGTCTGTCGTATGGCCCTCCGGGGCCATGTGAGATGCAGCTCCCTCGTGCTCCAATGCCACTTCTCCTCCGCCAGATGATGCTAATGCACACATGAACAGGAAGACAAAGAAAATGGGGGGGGGGTGGAGAAATGAAGACAGGTTGAGTGCATGCATTGGCAACACCGTTGTCGGAGAGGACAGACACAGAAGCCCCCTGAACTAGGCCGCGCAATGGGGGTACACTACTCAGTTATTGTGACTAGTCCTACGGTTCTATGGACGACAAATGCACACATGGGTGAGGCCGGACAATGGATAGCTGTACTTGGCACCCTACAGAGGTGGGGGGTGGGGGCACAGGGCCGTGTCTAACGGAGGGGCCTAGCCTACAGAATGCGCCCTGGCCTGGAGATAGCCACAGCCCTCCTCCCCCACCCAGACACCTTCCCTGCGCGCAAAGATAGCAGAATGTGCTGATACTCACCCCCTTGTGTCTGCTGTGATGTCCTCACGCGCCCATCCAAATCGGGGTAGGCCACCGCCAGGATCCGGGACATCAGGGGGGTCAATTGGCGGCTGGCACCCCTCCTACATTGGGAGGCCATCCCCAGCAGAGACTCGCGGTCTTTATGGTCCCCGCGGCGGATCTCCTCCCACCTCTTTCGGCAGTGGGTGCCCCGTCTGTTGTGGACCCCCACGGCCCGGACGTCCTTGGCAATGGCAAGCCAAATGTCGATCTTCTGATGGGCGCTGACCTATGTGACATGTACAGGGTGGTAAAAGAAATCGCATCAGTTTTCTGCCTGCTCAATGTGAGTGGCCCCCCCCTCCCCAACCTTGCCATGTGGCACATGCTCTCATCTTTCGTGCGTTGCAGTCCTCATTCGCTCCCCTCCCCACCATCTTACATACACCCCACTCAACACAGGCATAGCCCATTCAACGTGCACCCTGTGTACTAACCTGTTGGTCTGGAGGACCGTAGAGTAGCGCATACTGGGGGAGGACCCCATCAACAAGTTCCTCCAATTCTTCGGCAGTGAAGGCAGGGGCCCTTTCCCCAGTCGCAGCAGCCATTGTATCTCCCAGACCGAGGTCACAGCAGCACTTGCAGTATAGGTCCTCTCCTGTGGATGATCAGTTCTCGAGTGATTAATCAGATAGAAAATGGCGGTCACGCCCGCTGCGGTGCATACCGCGGCGGTGCGTACCGCGACCGCCGGCTCACATCGTCATTGGCTCCTGAGACCCATAGGGTTCAATGTTAACCAATGCTGCTTTGCGCCGCGGTCTTCGACCGCCTACTGCCACGGTGTGCCACTCCAGCGCAGTGACCTCACATCCCACTGTCACACTTCACAGGTCAGGCAGCCGCAATTTCAAGGGCCCACGTGGCATGATTTCTACTGCGTCACACAGTCCTAGGCCTTGCATAGCCACTCATACAAGCCGTTCCATGCATAGCGATTCGTGTACTGTGCAAGCTGTGTGAACGTACGTGTGGGTTGCTTGACTCTGTGCTCCATGTTGTACTTCCTAGGCACCGTCCGCTGGGACTTGCGAGGAGAAGGATGAATCCTCCCGTGTACCGCCCGCTGGTGGACCTGTCGACAATGGAAGAACGACATATCATACTTACATACCGGCTTGACAGAGCAACTATACATGAACTATGTGCCCAGCTGGAGCCAGACCTGATGTCCCCCATCCGCCAACCCACGGGGATTCCCCCTCTGGTGCAGGTTCTGTCAGTACTCCATTTTTTGGCAAGTGGGTCTTTTCAGACAACAGTGGCCATGTCATCTGGGATGTCTCAGCCTATGTTTTCTAAGGTTTTGTCCAGAGTGTTGTCTGCCCTGATGAAATACATGCGGAGCTACATTATTTTCCCTGAGGTGGGCGAATTGGCTACAGTGAAGGGTGATTTCTATGCCCTTGGACATATCCCCAACATCATTGGTGCCATTGATGGGACCCATGTGGCTTTGGTTCCCCCCAAAGACAGTGAGCAGGTGTACAGAAACAGAAAAAGTTATCATTCGATGAATGTCCAGGTGGTCTGTTTGGCTGACCAGTACATCTCCCATGTAAATGCCAAGTTCCCTGGGTCAGTGCATGACGCGTATGTCATGCGAAATAGCAGCATCCCTTATGTGATGGAACAGCTACAGAGACACCGTGTGTGGCTAATTGGTGACTCTGGTTACCCCAACCTGTCTTGGCTACTGACCCCAGTGAGGAATCCCCGGACCAGGGCAGAGGAACAGTACAATGAGGCCCATGGCCGATCTAGGCGGATCATAGAAAGGACCTTCGGGGTCCTGAAGGCCAGGTTTAGGTGCCTGCATATGACAGGGGGATCCCTCATGTACTCACCAAAGAAGGTATGCCAGATCATCGTGGCCTGCTGTATGCTTCACAATCTTGCATTGCGACGCCAGGTGCCTTTTCTGCAGGAGGATGGTCCAGATGGTGGTGTTGTTGCAGCTGTGGAGCCTGTGGAGAGTGAAGAGGAGGAAGACGACGGGGACGACACGGACAACAGGGATACAGTCATACAACAATACTTTCAGTAGCACACAGGTAAGGTACAGCCACCCCAATTTACATTTACTTGAGGCCTCATGCATCTCCACTGTCTGTGTTTCCCCCCAGTTCCTGTTAAGTGATTTGTGACTTTCCCTTCCCTTTTCAGAGCTGTATGACCCACTGCCTGACTTCTGCTTTGTTTGCCCATGGACTAACGCTTATTGAAATTGGTATGTTGTCATCACAAAGTAACTGGCCATTATTGCACCGTTATGTGTAATACATTTGTTAAGAATACAAGCAGACTCCTGTTTTTTTACGTGGAATAAGTGATTTATTTTAAGTGCTATATATAGGTAAATGATTGGGAAGCGGGGATGGGTGGGGGTGGAGTTATGTCCATGGCAGAGTCCAGTTCTCAGTCGCACAGGTGCATTGTCCATATGCCTGTGGAAGGATGGAGCAAGGGCAGTTAAAGGTTGGACAGGGTGACAATGTGGGACAGTGGGATGACATCAGGGGGTATCTTAGGCTGGCGGGGGTCTTGCAATCCTACTCTGTCTTCTTGTGGGATCTCAGGTTCCGCTTGCGGGGTGGTTCATCTTCTGCAGGAGGTGGGGTTCTGGTGGCCTGTCGTTGTGTGGGGGCCTCCTGTCCACTAGCGCCGGCGGAGGTGGTAGGCTGTTCCTGGCCTGGGCTAGTGACAGGGGCCCTTTGGGGTGCCACATGGTCCTGCAATGTGGTGACGATCTGGGTAAGGGCCAGGACGAAGGTCCCCATTGCGGAACCGATGTTCCTCAGTTCCTCCCTGAACCCCATGTACCGTTCCTCCTGCTGTTCCTGGATCTCCTGGAACCGGGCCAGTACCGTCGCCATCATCTCCTGGGAGCGGTGGTATGCTCCCATGATGGTGGAGAGGGCCTCTTGGAGAGTCGGTTCCCCGGGCCTGTCCCCCCCCCTGTCGCAGAGCAGCCCTCCCAGTTCCCCTGTGTTCCTGGGCCTCTGTCCCCTGGACGGTGTGCCCACTACCACTGCCCCCAGGTCCCTGTTGTTGTTGGGGTGGTGGGTCAACCTGGGTGCCCTGTAGTGGTGGACACACCGCTGATTTACGTGCCCTGGAGACTGAGGCATGGGCCCGCTGGGTGGGAGCTGTGCTGGTGTTCACAGAGGGGTTTGGGTCTGGTGTAGCCTGTGGCTGTCTGTGGGAAACCGACTGTCCAGAGGTCCCCGATGGGCCGGGCTGGTCGTCTGGCTCCAGGGAGACAGAGCTGCTGTCATCGCTGGGGGCCTCTTCTGGGGGTGGGATGGACATCTCTGGACCCTCCGTGGCGGTGTGGTGGCGTTCGGGTCCTGCAGGGGTATAAAGGTATGGTTATTGCTTCTGTGTGTGGCATTTCGTGTGATGGGTGGGTGTCCGTGTACCCATGTGCAGGCATTTCCTTGTGGGGGCTTTTGTGAGTTTGGCTTGTGGGGGTGATGTGTGTGTGCAGTGGGCATGCTTTGGTGATGGGTGTCCATGCTTTGTGGTCGCATGCAGGGCTTGGTGTTGGGATGGGTAGGTTGTGATGGTGAGCCTTATGCTAGGGGTTGGTGTGATGGGGGAGGGGGTGACGGTGGGGGTATGATTTGGCATGCAGGTTGGATGGGGGTGGGAAGCAGTAGTGAAGATTTGCCTTACCAGAGTCCATTCCTCCGGATACTCCTGCGAGGCCCTCAGGATGCAGGATGTGCAAGACTTCCTCCTCCCACGCGGTAAATTCTGGGGGAGTAGGTGGGGGTCCGCCGCCAGTCTTCTGCACCGCAATGTTGTGCCTTGATACCATGGAACGCACCTTCCCCCGTAGGTCGTTCCATCTCTTTCTGATGTCCTCCCGATTGCGTGGATGCTGTCCCACCGCGTTAACCCTGTCCACTATCCTTTGCCATAGCTCCATCTTCCTGGCAATTGTGGTGTGCTGCACCTGTGCCCCGAAGAGCTGGGGCTCTACACGGACTATTTGCTCCACCATGACCCTGAGTTCGGCGTCACTGAACCTGGGGTGTCTTTGGGGTGCCATGGGGTGGTGTGGTTGAGGTGTGGGGTGGCGTTTGTGGTGCTGGGTGTGGTGCGTGTGGTGGTGTGTGGTGTTTGGTGCGTGGATTCTGTTTGGGTGATGGTGTTGTGTGCCTCTGTGTTGTGGGATTCTCTATTCTGTGCTCTGTCTCTCGCCTTCATCAATGATTTCAGGTCGTAGGGGCTTGTGGGTGATGTGGGTTTGTGCTTTATATGGTGTTGGGTGTGTGGGAGTGGTATTAGTATGTGTATCAGGTGTGTGTATTTCAAACTGACCAATGTTGCTGAGTTTTCTATGTGTGTGTGTATTTTGACCGCGGCGGTGTGTACTGCCAATGGAATACCGCGTTTGAAAGACCGCCGCGTGGATTTGTGGGTCGGAATGGTATGGGCATTTTTCTGTTGGCATGACGGTGGAGGTTTGGTCAGCGCCATTTTTTCGCTGTCCTTTGGTGTGGCGGATTTTTGTGGATGTCGGGTTTTTGGCGGTTTGCCAGTTGCGGGTCAGAATGACTGTGGCGGTTTACCGCGGCCGTGGCGGTGTTATGGCGGCCTTCTGGCCGGCGGTAAGCGACTTTTCCCGCCGAGGTCAGAATGACCCCCAAAGTGTCACCAGGAAAGTTACAATATTCTCAAAAAGCAGTCCAGTATCATGGACACCATTGAAAAGGTGGTAAGGAAAGTGTCACACAAACGGATTTGAGCCATACCGAAAATGAGTCCGCCAGCCACACAGAGGAAAGTCAGGATGTTTCTGGCAATTGTGGGCTACTGTAGAAAGTGGATACCCAACTTGTCCCTGATGACCAAGCCTTTGCAGAGGCTGTAGGGATGCCCAATTATTTCAAATACTTTGCATTTTTCTGCAGTGAGGGAGGACTTTGGTCTTTCAGTGCTAACGCAAATGCATGAAAATGTTAAGAGACCCATGGCATATTTTTCCACCACATTAAATCCTGTTGATTCTGCATTGCCCAACTGCCTTAAATCAGTAGCAGCAGTCAGCACAAGTACAGAGAGGTGTGAAAATATTGCTATGGGTCACCTGTTAACTGTATATGTCCCCATTCTGTAGAACCTTTGCTGACCAGAGCCAGCACCCAACACCTAACAATCAGTCAGTTTACCAATATGAGCAGGTGATATTGGATGCAGAGAACATAACTATTACATGTTGCAGGGTTTTGATTCCTGCCACTCTGTTGCCTACATTGAATCAAAAACTTTTTGAAGATTGTGAAGGAGACCACAATAGCCTTGATATCACTGAACTGTGGACCAAACCAAGACCAGACATCTGAGATGAACCATTTGAACCATTTTCTGAATCTGATTACATCCTTTACATTGATGGTTCGTGCGTAAGGGAAAGTGGAGGAAGTCTGAGTGCAGCTTATCCAGTCTGTACTCTTTCTGGAGTTGTTGGAGCTTCCTGGCTTCAAGGAATATTCTCTGCTCAAGTAGCTGAATTGATTGTTCTTACAAAAGCATTTTGTGTTTCCAAATAATTGAAAGCGACAATCTTGGCCGATAGTGAGTACAGCTTTGGTGTCATTAGTTGTGGCACAAAGGAGCCTCAGCAAGGCTTTATGACATCTCCTGGATCTCCGATCTGGAATGGTGAACAAGTGAAAAACCTTTTCAGTGCAGTTGCCCAAGTAGATTGCAGTGGTTAAGTGCCTTGCACATAATTCTAAAGATGATTAAATACTTTAGGCAATAGGTATGCAGACCAGGCTGCCAAGTACTGTGCACATAATGTTTGTACATCTAATTGTGAATTCACAAATGAAGAAATGGATGAGACTAACTTTAACCTCTTGTTGACAACAATTGATACTTGGGATGAAGTGAAGAGGCGTCAGGAGGAGGTGTCTGAGGAATAACAACAAAGTTGGGTCAGAGCAGGTTGTACCAAGACAGATGATGACATTTGGGTTTCAATAGATGGACGACCAGTGTTGCCAGATAGTCTGTTACCTCCTATGGCTAGACATTTTCATGGCCCAGCTCATATTGGGAGGAATGCCATGGTGAGATTGTTTAGACACACTGGGCACAATCCTAAATTTAGGTTGGTGACTGAAGCATTATGTCATAGATTTGTTGCGAGTCAACAGAACAATGTTGGGAAAAGAACTGCAGTCACACTGAGTCATATAGGAAAGTCAAGAGGACCTTTCAACAGAATGCAAATGGAATTCATTGAGATGCCTGTGTGCAACAGGTTCAGGTATGTTCTGATTGTAGTGTGTATCTTTTCCCATTGGGTCAAAGCTTACCCAACTAGACAAAATGATAGTCTCTGTGTAGCCCAGCTGTTATTGATGGAACTCATTCCGAGGTTTGGCATCCCAACCTTGTTTGAGTCGGATCGCGGAACTCATTTCAACAGTGAGGTCTAAAAAAAATATTGTATGCAGAATTGTAAATGGAATAGCGAGTACATTGCAGTTACAGACCTGAGGCTTTGGGCCTTTTGGAACAAATGAATGGCACACCGAAATCCAAACTGGCAAAGGTGTGTGCTTCAACATCAACATCATTGAAGTGACCTGATTCTCTGCCTCTTGTGTTAATGAGCTTACGGAGTGTATCTGATCAAATGACTAGACTGTCCCCCTATGAGATCATAAATGGGAGGGCGATAAGACTGCCAGTGATTCCTGCGAATGCCCTTATAAATATTGCTGATCATATGGTCCTAAATTATTGCAAAGGACTAGCTGATGTGATGCATTCTGTATCTTATCATGTTGGAGCAGCCACAACACTTCTGTGTCAAGAAAAATGCCATAACCTTAATCAAGGCAATTGGGTCCTAGTTAAGAAGCATATCAGAAAGACGTGTGTCGCTGGAATTTGCAAACTAAATCGCACTCCTTTCTTCTCACTGACAGAAAAGAACACCAGGAAGACAGAAGGTAGATTGCTCTTATGTTTTCTTTCTTTATTTGCAAACTGTTTTGAATAAGGGTGTGGACAAAGAGGTATTCTTCCTTCCAGAAATATGGTACTTTTGTGGAATAGTTTGATGTTGTCTTTTGTCGAGGGGTGTTCTGTAGGGACATGGTGTAGTTGATTCTTATTTATTTTTCCTTTTCTTCTAGAATAGACTCCCTCTTCTGGTCCGGTCCACACATTGGCACAATGATACGAGGTAAGTAGTGGGATTTCTATTATCTGGTTGTTCAAGAGGGAAGGAAGGGAAGTAATGGGATTTTGTGCGGGCACCGGTTTTCATCCCTTTTTTTCATGGTATGCCTCTCCTTTGTTGCAAGGGGAGGAGAAAATCACCTGGCAACAATCAACAGTAGATTCTCTCCCTTGTGCTTGCTGTCCGTACCACAGACGGTCCAAAGAGGCCAATAGAGGAAAGGGAAGAGGTAGAGAGAAAAAAGAAAATTAAAAGGAAAAAGCAAACAAATAATTAGCGTGCCGACCCGTCCACTTCTGAGCTCCCCCCTCAACCCAGAAAGCACCCGTAATGGCTGCGTATGTGGTCCCGTACCTGGGAGAGCCACCTCCCTCCTGGGATGCGGCTGGGGCTGTTGTTGTCATGGATGGCTCTACGACCCGTCTCAGGTGTGATGGTCCGCTTCTTGATGTTTCCATCTGTTGCCTTCTTTCTCTGCTGCTGCTGCGCTATCTCGTTGCCTCTCCTGATTCCCCAGTTGTGCGTGCTGTACTTCCTGGGTCCCCTGATCAATCAGCGCTGTTGTTGATGCTCGCTGAATCAGCTGCACTCACGTTCTCCCTCCCACAGATTACATGGGGGCACAACTGGCTGTGATCAGCCAGCTCAGTTTGGTTCAGACGGCTCTGGGTTTCCATCACGTTTAGAACCTCACTGGCATGGTCCCTGCAAGGTGATCATAGTAACGACAATGGATGTGAAGTGTGGCGGGTTCCCCAAATGGATACGTGCTTCCCATACTCACAGAGTTGAGTGTCCCCTCGATGTGACAACGTCTGCCCCAGAAGAACCAGTGGTGAGACAGAGACAACAAGAACAGGACACTCAGGCTATTGGGGACCAACAACGGGCACTTGAGCAAGCTGAGGGGCCCATGAGCAAGGCACATATGAGACCAAAACAGAAACAAATAAATCTTGCCCTGTTTTGTGTGAGTCGGACTCAAAATCAGACCACGAAGAAGTAACTAATGCTGGGAGAAAGCGAGTGAAGCTGGAGACCTTTGGTCTAGAGGGAATGAAAGAGGAACAATGGGTTTGCCAAAAGAATGTGTGCCACCAATGATTGCTGAAGAAGCAGAAAGTTCCAATCAGTGGAATTGGCAATGAAGGTGTGGCACTAAGGAGATCAAGGAACACAAGAGTGCCTAGTCGTAGGTATTCTTTGCCAGAGTGGACTTACTTACAGTCACAGAAAAAGGGTTCTGGCAATGTTGGAGTGAACATACTGGTTCAACTGACCCTCCATGAACTGAACATCATGGTTGAGCTATATTTGGAATTTTCACTGCCCTCAAAGATCTTGGATTATGTAGATGTTAGATACATTTTTGTTAACCGGAATAGAGAATTTGGAAGTTTCACCTAGGCCCAAGTAAAAGAAAAAAGAGGGTTGTCCTTTAGAAGAATACGGAGTAAGGCTACGAAGTCTCACAGAGATTTACACGTTGTTGCTCAATGAACTTTGAACTCTGTTGCTGCTCACATTGGTGAAATCAGCAAAAATATATTTTGCTGTAGCAGTATTTACTTTGATAACATATCTGATTCTAAAGAGATAATGGAGCCAAAGAAGAAGTATAAGAGTAGAAACGTAATAGGTGCTATATTGCTTATTTCTCTTGTAGTTGTCCTCTACATATTCTGAGAAGACGCTATCGCCTAGAATTTCCACACAAACCTTTAGTCTTAAGGATGATAATGCCCATGTTAGTTGACACTGCATTACACTTACATGAGTCTAGAGGAGATTATTCAGATAATGTATATTTTAATTTGTTATATGAATATGTAAAACACAATAAATGTCTGT
Organism: Pleurodeles waltl; assembly: GCF_031143425.1. NCBI lineage: Eukaryota > Metazoa > Chordata > Amphibia > Caudata > Salamandridae > Pleurodeles > Pleurodeles waltl. The sequence goes on along the minus strand of NC_090442.1, from coordinate 788,085,135 downwards.
ACTCAGTTACCAGCTTCTGTGTCAGAATGCAGTACATATCATCACATCCCATTGACATATGGTAGTTTGGTGCTAAATATTTTTTTAATTGAAGGAAGTTTTTAATATTATTTTTAAAATTATGACTTAGGCCCTCATTACAACCCTGGCGGTAAATCCAGCTTACCGCCGTGCAGGAGACCGCCAACATACCTGCTGCTGCCATGGAATTCCGCTACAGGTATTACGACCCGCAGCCCGGAACCCGCCACAATACAGACACCCACACAAGTCCACCACACCAAAGGTCAGTGATAAACTGGCGATAACAAAACCGACACCGTCACGCCAACAGGAATACGCCCACAGTATCACGACCCACGAATCAACGCAGCGGTCTTTCAACCGCGGTAATCCATTGGCGGTACACACCGCCGTGCTCAAAATACACACACTTACAAAACACAACCACATTGGACAATTCGAAATACACGCACCTGATACACATACGCACACCACACCCACACATGTAATCGAATATAAAGCACACACTCACATTACCCACAAACCCTTACTATCCAAATTTTGAAAGCAAGCCAGAGAGAGCCACCACATAAAACAACACCAGCATCCACAGACAAACAACACCATCACTCACACAACATCCACGCACCTCAAACAACACACACCAGCACACCCCCTCCCACATCACAACAGACACCACCTCACACATCACCCACACCACATCATGGCACCTCAACGACACCCCAGGTTTTCTGAGGAGGAGCTCAGGGTCATGGTGGAGGAAATCATCTGGGTAGAGCCACAGCTATTCGGATCACAGGTGCAGCAGACCTCCATTGCAAGGAAGATGGAGCTATGGCACAGAATTGTCGACAGTGTCAACGCAGTGGGACAGCATCCAAGAACTAGGAATGACATCAGGAAGAGGTGGAACGACCTACGGGGGAAGGTGCGTTCCATGGTCTCAAGACACCAGATTGCTGTACAGAGGACTGGTGGTGGACCCCCACAACTAACAACATGGGAGGAGCAAGTCTTGCCAATACTGCATCCTGAGGGCCTCGCAGGAGTAGCAGGAGGACTGGACTCTGGTAATGCAAATCTTTACTACCTTATCCCCCCCACCCCACCTGCATGCCATCACATACTCCCACCCTTACCCTCACACCCATCACCCCAACAACCCACAGATACCCCTCTAACACAACCCACACATCCCAAAACCAAGCCCTGCATGTAACACCAATGCATGGACACCCATCACCCAAGCATGTCCACTACAGAGACTCACTCATGCCCCAAAATCACCAATCACACAAGGGTCATGCCAATAATGCAAGCAATAGAGTAGAGGGTCAACCACCCATTGCACACGATGGCACACACAGATACAATAATTATGCATTTACACCCCAACAGGACCCCTACCCAACGTCACCGGACAGGAAGTGCCAGACATATCCAGTCCCCCCACAGAAGACGCCCACAGTGATGACAGCAGCTCTGCACAACTGGATCAAGATGACCAGCCCGGCCCATCTGGGACCTCGATACAGTCGGTTCCCCTGACACTGTCACAAGCCAACACAGAGCCTCCCCCCTCAGGAAACACCAGCACAGCACCCACCCAGCGGGCCCATCCCTCTGTCCCCAGGACACGTCAGTCAGCAGTGTGTCCACCACTACAGGGAACCCAGGCAAACCCACCAACCCAAGAAAATCAGGGACCTGGGGGCAGTGGCAGTGGGCACACAGTTCAGGGGACAGAGGCACAGGATAACAGGGAAACTGGGAGGACTGCTGTGTGACAGGGGGAGGACAGACCCATGTAACCCACTCTCCACAAGGCACTCTCCAACATCATGGGAACTTTCCATCATTCCCAGGAGACGATGGGAACGGTACTGGCCAAGTTTCAGGAGACCCAGAGGCTGCAGGAGGAACACTACCTTGGGATCAGGGAGGACTTGAAGTCCATTAACAACACCCTGGTCACCATTGCAGGGGTGCTGGCAGACCTTGTCAACACCAGGAGGGACACAGAGCCACAACAAGGGGCCCCTGACACTAGCCTGGACGATGAACAGCCCTCCACCTCTACCGGCGCTAGTGGACAGGAAGCACCGCCACAGGAACAACAGGACACCAGCACCCCACCCCCTGCAGATGGAGAACCACCCCGCAAACGGTCCCTGAGATCCAGGAACAAGACAGAGAACATTGCCAAGACCCCCGCCAGGAAATGAGACCCCCCTGAATGTCACTCTTCTGTCCCACTATGTCACCCTGTCCATCCTTAAACTGCCATTGCTCCACTTCCTATGCCCCTTTGGACGGTGCACCTATGAAACAAATAGACTGGACTTTGCCATGGACATTCCTCCACCATCACCCCAGCCCATTTTACAACCCCCTCCACTTATTAGCACAGGAATAAACACATTTCAATCACAAAACAATCTGGAGTAAGTCTGTGCTTTCACAAATGTGCAATTGCAATAACTATGGAATATAGCAATGTCAATTTACTTGTTCACATACCAATGTAACACAGCTGTAGGCCAGCAGTAAACATAGCAGATGGCACAAAGTGGGACCCACATCTGTGAAATGGAAAGTCAAAGTGACAATTCAAGGTCCATACACTAAATGAAAATGACACACTTATGCTAGTTCCAACAATAGAATGAGATGTGGGAAGCAGTGGCATCTTCTTACTTGTGTCTCACTGGAAGTATTGCATGATGATGTTGTTTAGGTTGTCGATATCCTCTTCTTCTGCCTCCTCTTCTTCACTGTCCACAGGCTCCACAGCTGCCATAAGACCACCATCTGGCCCATCCTCCTGCAGAAAAGGTACCTGGCGTCGCAAAGCCAGGTTGTGCAGCATACAGCAGGCCACGATTATCTGGCACACCTTCTTCGGTGAGTTGTATAGGTAACCACTGTCAGATCGAGGCACCGGAATCTGGCCTTCAGGAGGCCAAAGGTGCATTCGATCACCCTCCTAGTTCGCCCATTTGCCTCATTGTAACGTTCCTCTACCCTGTCCTGGGATTCCTCACTGGGATCAGTAGCCATGACTGGTTGGGGTAACCAGAGTCACCTGCAAATGTCGAGGGACAACTGTTAGACACACACTAACCCTTAGGGACAGCCCCATACCCAGACACCTATGTCAACTGTATTGGGACCTTGGCCTCACCTATTAGCCACACACGGTGCCTCTGGAGTTGGTCCATCACATAAGGGATGCTGCTATTCCTCAAAATGTAAGCGTCATGCACAGAGCCAGGATACTTGACATTCACATGGGAGATGTACTGGTCTGCCAAACACACCATCTGCACATTCATAGAATGGTAGCTCTTCCGGTTTCTGTACACCTGTTCATTTCTGCGGGGGGGGGTACAAATGCCACATGTGTACCATCAATGGCACCAATGATGTTGGGGATATGTCCCAGGGCATAGAAGTCACCTTTCACTGTGGGCAAATCCTCCACCTGAGGGAAAACGATGCATGTGTTTCAGCAGGGCAGACAACACTCTGGACAACAAGTTAGAGAACATAGGCTGGGACATCCCTGATGCCGTGGCCACTTTTGTTTGAAAAAACCCACTGGCCAGGAAATGGAGTACAGACAGGACCTGCACTAGGGGGAGATTCCTGTGGGATGGCGGGTAGCTGACATCAGGTCCGGCTCCAACTGGGCACACAGTTCCTGGATTGTTGCACAATCAAGTCTGTATGTGACTAGGATGTGTCTCTCTTCCATTGTCAACAGGTCCACCAGGGGTCCGTACACTGGATGATGACCCCATCTCATCACCTGCCGCTGCGGACGTGCCCTATGGAGGAGAACAGCAAGAAGAGAGTCATCCAACACTGAGGTATCACAACGTCTTATTTTCAGAAACGTTATTAATCCGCAATGTGCCAGTATCTGTCTATATTCCTGGCCTAGATAGGTGTGACGCAGTTAACATCCATCCCATGTGGCCTCCTGAAATGGTGGCTGCCTGACCTGTAAGGTGGGACAAGGGGATATGAGGTAACTGTGCTGGTGTTGTACACTGTTGCGGTAGGTGGTCGAAGACCGCAACGCAATTCTGCATTGGTTAACATTGGGCCCTATGGGTGCCAGGAGCCAATGACGATGTACGCCGGCAGTGACGGTACGCACCACCGCGGACATCACCGCCATTTTCTGTCTGTTCACTCACTTGTTACCTGACCTTCAACAGGAGAAGACCTACACTGCAAGTGCTGCTGTGACCTCAGTCTGGAAGCGACGATGTCTCATGTGTCTGGGGAAAGGGCCCCTGCCTTCACTTGGGGTGAGTTGGAGAAACTAGTGGATAGGGTCCTCCCCCAGTACACGCAACAGTACGGTCCACCAGACAAACAGGTGAGTACACTGTGAGCATGCTGCATGGGCAATGCCTGTTTGGAGTGGTGCGGATGGAAGATAAAAGGGGGGGCTGAGGCCTGCATGTGCGGATGGGGAGTGTATGTGCGTCAGGGCAAGGGTGGGAACTGGGGGGCAATGAGTATGATGGTCCGGACGGGTAAGTAATTTCCTTTCCCCCTTTACCATTCCGCTAGGTCAGCACCCACCAGAAGAAGGGTATTTGGCGTGCCATCGGCAAGGACGTCCGGACCCTGGGGGTCTACCATAGACGGAGCATCCACTGCCGGAAAAGATGGGAGGACCTGCGCCGCTGGAGCAAGAAGACGGTGGAGGCCCAGCTGGGGATGGCCTCCCAACATGGGAGGGTGCCCGTCACACCATGACCCCCCTGATGTTCCGGATCCTGGCGGTGGCCTATCCGGAGTTGGATGGGCGCTTGAGGGCATCACAGCAGCCACAAGGGGGTGAGTACAGCCACCACCCCCCTTACCAGCACCGCCCTCCCAGCAGCCCCTCAGCGTGTGTCCTGTGCCCGCTCACACAGGAGGGTGGGAATCTCCTTCGCCCCAGGCACCTCAGGCCCTGCCCCAGTCAGCCCAGCTGCCCTCAGTGAGGAGGCTTTTACCCTCCTGAGAGGTGTTGAGAGGCATTTGCAACAAACAAATGCATACCTGGAGGGCATTCATTCTGGGCAGGCGGCCCAACAGAGAGCATTTCAGGCTCTGGCCTCAGCACTGATGGCAGCCATTGTCCCTGTGTCCAGCCTCCCCCCTCCAACTTCCTCCACCCAGACCCAATCCCCTGTGGCTCAGCCTATCCCAAGCACACCATCAGACCAGCATGCACACTCATCAACACACAGAGTGGACATGGCAAACATAAGCACCACACATCCCACAGGCACTCACACAAGCACCATCCCCATGCAGACACAGCAACATCCACTGCCTTCACTGTGTCCCCCTCCTCCACGTCCTCCTCCTCCCTCCCTCCCTGTCTCATCTCCACTTACACCTGCATGCAATACATCCTCAGCCACTACCTCCAACATCAGCACACCCATCAACACACACCGCTCACGTGCACTCACCACCCCCACTACCATTCACACAGCCCCAGTGTCCTCTCCCAGTGTGTTAGTGAGCCCACCTCCCAAAGTACACAAACGCAGGCACACACCCACCCAACAGCCATCCACCTCACAACAGCCTCCGGCCCATGCACCTTCACCCAAATTCAGCAGACGTACACCTACAACCACTACCTCTACCTCCACTCCCAAACCCCCTCCATCTTCCTGTCCCAGTGTGTCTAAAAAACTCTTCCTGGCTAACATTGACCTCTTCCCTACACCCCCACCGTCCTTCCCCTAGGGCCAGGCTTTCCAGGTCCCAGCCCAGAACCTCAGCCACCAAATCCCCAGCCACAGTGCTGCCAGCAACTGCGGGGTCATCGAGTGCGCCACACATCAGGGCTGCCAGTGTACCACGTAGTGAGGGCAAGGACATTCCGCCACCTGCCAAGGTGAAAAAGGTGCCCACATCCCAGAGGGAGAAGCCAAAAGTACCTGCCACCAAGGGCTCCGCAAAAACCAAAGGGGATGGTGGCAAGACAACTGCGGCTCCATCAAAGCTGTGGAAGGGCCAAATGCTGAAGAGAAGGTCAAGAGAGGGCATGGTGGCACCGACTGAGGGACCAGTGTCACACTTTCTGTCCACGACCACCCCAACCTGTACGGTGGCGACCACCGCTCGCTGGCCTGCCACCACAACCTCCACCTGCACCGCCACCTGCACCGCCCCAGGCACGTCTACAGCCTCAGCGACAGTCCCCTGCCTCTTCCCCAGTGGGCAGCCGTCCCAGGCTGCAGGAAACGTCCTGCTGTGTCCCTCTTCAGGTGCTGACCCATTCACCACTGCCAGCACCGCCGCCAGCACCGCCGCAAGCACCTCCGCAACAGACACCGCCGCAAGCACCGCCACCGGCCCCGCGGCGTCCTCGGACACTGGCACCAACATTGACATGGCTACCATCCCCAGTGGTCAGTGGTCTGAGGCTGGAGGAGAGTTCCTGGACCCTGGGCAGCTTCCATGAGGCATTTCTTCCATCATTGTTTACACCTGCAGGTGGAAGGCACAGCCACAGCAGTGTGGGGTATGTCGCTGCCTCCATGACGTATCATGCTACCTGAACCTCGCAAATCTCATGGCACACAGACCCAGGTGAGGGAATTGTACTGGCCACACTGCACGTGGAGTACTCTGGGCACCAGGCCCCCTCCAGACCCAGTGGAGAGATACATCCACTACCTCAGTCCTTGGCAGGATGAAGCACTCTGGGCACCAGGCCCCCTCCAGAACCAGTGGAGTATCACATACACTACCTCAGTCCTTGGCAGGATGAAGCACTCTGGGCACCAGGCCCCCTCCAGAACCAGTAGAGTATCACATCCACTACCTCAGTCCTTGGCAGGATGAAGCACTCTGGGCACCAAGCCCCCTCCAGAACCGGTGGAGAGATACATCCACTACCTCAGTCCTTGGCAGGATGAAGCACTCTGGGCAGCTCCCTCCAGAACCAGTAGAGAGATACATCCACTACCTCAGTCCTTTGCAGGATGAAGCAGTCTGGGCACCAGGCCCCCTCCAGAACCAGTGGAGACTGTAATCCACTTGAGAGCCTGTGGCCTTGCACTCCCCAGGATAAAGTAGTGGTCAATCAACCACTTGTGAAACTTGAGAGACTGTGGCTTTGCACTCCCCAGGATAAAGCAGTGGGCAAACCACCCATTTGTGAGACTTGAGAGACTGTGGCTTTGCACTCCCAGGATAAAGCAGTGGGCAAACCACCCACTGGAGAGACTTGAGAGACTGTGGCGTTGCACTCCCCAGGATAAAGCAGTGGGCAACCCACCCACTGGAGAGACTTGAGAGGCTGTGGCTTTGCACTCCCCAGGATACATCAATGGGCATGGAGCCCCCTCGTGCAGCAGTGGTGTCATGTGTTCATCAGGCTGAGGTGCCCCCCCTTCCCCTGAGGTGCCTGTATATTTTCAATCTGATGCCCCTGCAGTGTTCTCTCCGTTTCCAGTCAGGTATCATGTGTGGGCCTCGCCCATGCATTTTGGGCCCAGTGGTCCACAGACAATGATTGGAACACTATCCGGACTTGTGTAGTTGGTGTACATATTTGTATATACTGAATTGTGACTTTTGACTAATGGATTTTTCATGATTACAATGGTTACAATAATTTCCTTTTGTCCTTCCGTTCTTCCAAGGGGTGGGGGTGTATATGTAATGTTGCTGCATGTATTTGTGTGTATGTTGTTGTGTGTGAGGGTGAGGGTGGGGGTGTTGCGTGTTGCGTGTGTGTGTCACTCTCTTTCCTACCCCCCTCCCCGGTGTTGTAGGTGCAGTACTCACCGTGGTCGCCGCCGCTGCCGCCACCGTTCGTACTCCTAGTAAAAGAGGAGGTAAACCAACATGGGCAGTACGTGTAGTTTGGGCTCCATGGAGTCCTGGTTCCTCGTTGGGTGTCGAGAGGCAAGTTTTTCCCTTCTGTGTACTGTTTCCGCCGTGCTTTTGATGTTGTTGGTTCCACCCCGGAAAAGGTGGCGGATAGGCCTCTTGTAATAGGGTGGGCAGTACTTTGTCTTCTGCCTGTCTGTTGGCGGTGACCACCGCGCTGTTTGTTTCTACCGCCGTGGTGGTCGGAGTGTTAAAGTGGCTGTCTATGTTGGCGGTTTCCGCCACAGTGATAATCCCATTTTTTTTTCCGCCAGCCGGTTTGCTGTATTACCGCCGCTTTAACACCGACCGCCACGGTTGTAATGAGGGCCTTAATGTTCTTAGGGTTACAAGAAGTTCCTTTGTTTAAACAACTGAATGAGAACCCGATCAGAGATATATCGATCCCTTGTTCATAGGGAAGAGTGATTGGGAGCATTTTCTTGATGTCAGGGGAAAGAGTGAATAATTTTTGGATGGAAAAGATCCTATGATTACTGAAGTATAACTTATTTGTGGACGGTGTGCATATTTTAAGTTGGTGAAAAGATGGCATGGTACATGTTATCTAGAGATAGTATTTCCAAAGATCTATCATGTGGAGTATTTTGAAGATCCTGTGTGGAAGGTGAAACACAGAACTAGACGAAGAGCCAATGCTGTAGAGATAGTGGGAGGTATTTTTGGTGCATAGATTCCATCAGTGAGACTGATTTTGAATTATATGAAGATTTGGAGACTGTTTACAATAGTAGATAAGCTGGCTAGTAACACAGCAAACTCGTTGTTGTTGGTAAATACTGAGATGACTGTGATAAGATCCATGGTTTTACAAAATAGACTTGCGCTAGATTTGTTGCTTGCAAAAGATGGCAGAGTCTGCCAGATGATGAAGGTTCAACAATGCTGTTTCTTTAATCTGGATAAAAGTAAGGATTTTAAAAATTATTGTCGTAGTTTGGACTCTTGCTCTGAGCAAGACTGCTGGTTTAAGGATGACAGTACTTTTGTTTGTAGGCGACTGCGTCTTTCCTACAACAAGTCGCAACTGTCGTCCCAACCTTACCGGCTCACTAGCAGCACCTCACCAGAAACACAATAGTAAAAGGTGATTTATGACAGCCGTTTACGCATGGACTCGAAAATAAGATATCTCAGGGAGTGTCGTGGTTAAACGGAGATTACCCTTTTCTCACAGATATATTATGTCTCATAAAAACACAGGCAATGACACAGATGCAGTAAAGTTACAATAGTTTTTATTTAACATAACTGCAATTTGCGATAAGTTGCATGGGCTGCAATGATTAGGATAATGAATAAAGCAAGAAACAGTATTGTGAAGACGAGAGTCATTATTACAAAGACCCCCACCATCTTGCAATGCATAGAAAAGATATATGAGATGTAATATGCCCTAATACCCTAATGTGAAAAGGCCTAACCTCCTACCTAAAGGAGAGCTGGGTTTGTTAAACTTAATCTGCCAATGCCATGTCCATGAGAGGAGCCCCCAACCCTCGTTACTTTGAAATGAGGTCTCTATCTCAGACTCCGCACGGACACGAAGACTGGGTCAGCGCCAAGACGACTGCAGCATCGGTATCAGCGTTGGTGGCGATGCCCTCTGGTCGGAATCCCTCTGATTATCTGTCTAAAGTGTGATGTATTTATAAAGATCTACAAGGTCCCCTGATGTAGGTGTGTTCCTAAACAATAGATAACAGACGTGCTTGGGATGGCAATTAATATCAACAATCCCTCGAAAGTATAGAGAGGGAAAATCCCTAAGTGTGAACACCTACTGTTTGTTCGTCTTTGATGCTTGATCTTGACGCCTTGGCGCGGTGACACTGATAATGTTACCCATAACAAGTGGCCTAACTATAAACAAGGCAGCCATCTTAGCAGAAATAAATAATTAAATGGGCTAAGACAGAGCAAGCTAAGTAGGTTAAAAGTCACTAGGTGACGGGGGCACGAGTCTACAAGCCAGAGGCTAAGCTAACTCCTGTTATCCCAAGGATTCACTCCCCACTCCCCATTGTCGTAACAGGTATGACGAAGGAACAGGAACCTAAATGCTAAAACTTGCTTCTGAACTAAAAGCTAAAAGCAAAAAACAAGCTAAAAAAGCTGTAGCATGTGTTAAAAATATGTTAATTCAAATCTGCTAAAATACATCCAGAGATGTTAATGTCAACTATGACAAGCACAGCGTGCAACAATTTCAACTCAAATGCATAATTTGGAATCGGGAATGGCAATTCAATTCATCAAATTATTTGTTATACGCATGATCTTGAAGAATGTCATCGAAGTCACCAACCAGGGACCTCAAAAATGAGTCAACATCGTCCGATGTTAGGTCGAGTGCTGGGCGGACAAACGGATCCACAGAGCAGAAGTGAGCGGTATTTCCTGGTGTATCGTTATCCGTTGCAGTGTCCTCATCCATGGTAGATCTCAAAACGGAAGGCTCATAGGTGGCCTCGTGGAGCAACCTCAGTTTCAAGGGGCATGACCGTGTATGAACCCTCATCGGGGACATCAGCAGTTCGTGGTCCACAGGAGATGTCGGTGCAACAGCAAGACAGACCATAGGCAGATGTTCAAAGAGACACCATATGCAGCGGAAGACTGGTTGTACGCACCAGAGAAGGGGCCGAAATGACAACGACCAGTCACGCTCCAGTTCCACCAGCAAAGGTGCACGAAGACCCGAACCATGCGCTCACGGCACAGTGGAGTTGGTGGGAGCGGCTCCATTGCTCTGTGTTGCTGGAAAGAAACAACCACTGCACATCAGAAGAAATAGCAGTAGTAGTCCGCCAATTAAAGACAAAATAATCAGTAAGCCACCAAACACACTTGAAAAGAGAGAATGGATGGCTGATGGGATGACTCCGAAGACAGTCTGGAAGATGGACACAAAACTAGACCCGACAGCCTTAAAGAAATGAACAATCCCAGTGGTGCTTGAAGCATTGAATATTCTGGATATCAGTTCTTCGAAGTGTTTGGGGAAATCGATATTTAAAAGGGATTGTATCTCGGCTGATGATCTTGCAATCTGGAGAGCATACGTCTCCTTTGCGGATGTCAAGGCGACCTGTTTTTGAAACAATAGCGCCTTTAGCCTACTCAGCTTGTCATAGTTCACATTAATAGTATCTATGTGGGGCCACATGTCAGATACTTTAATCTCTCGTGTGGGGGGAAACAAAACATGGCCAGAACACGTAACGACCTTCGAGACCGAGATTGCGAAGGCAATTCCGGGTCACATGCCGCAACAACTTTGATCGTTCAGTATAACATAACTTCCATTGGAAAGTACATGAAACACTGGACGAATCAAGGGGACGGGAGTACCCTTCAGAAAACAGGCCAAATTTGCGACCCCCGCATTGCAAAGACTGTGAAGAGACACCTGTATGCATATCATAGAATGAAGAACAGCAGTCTCAGATTCGCTTCCGCTATGAAAGACCTCCCTTTCGCCGTTCAGACATCTATAGTCAAAGGGCAACTCCCACTCTTCCTTAATAAAGCTATCTCCTAGTCACTTATATCGTCCCACTGCAAGATGTTTCAGGCAGCTCGAGAAACGAAAGGTCAAAATCGGTAAATTAATAATGCTGTGTAAGAGCCAGATAGTTGAAGCACTCTCTACTACCGTGAAGGGCAACTTATCTAATTTCTCTACTTGAAGCAGGGTGAAACTAGCCTCCCTCTTAGCCATTGTCTCTTGTTCCTCGGAAAAATTAAAAGCAGTGAAGAATTCACTCCCATTAATATACTTCCATGGAATGTGGCCACTTTTCAGTGTATGTAACGTCCAACCTAGCTGCATGATGGAACGTAGCTGTGTTTGCCCATGATATAACCGGGACAAGTCTGTCTTAGTGATATCAATAGCAGACGACACTATATTTGATAGTGAATAAATCCTGTTGGACAGTGTATTCATGCCATTGTCGACAACAGCTAATGTTTTTTCCAAATTTTCCTTATCTAGTTGCCTTAAACGCGCAGCAGCCTCAATTAGGGAAAGTTTCCAAATGTAATTGTACATAGCATATAAAATTCTTTTTGTGCGCTGTTTTCTAGGACCCAGCAGAAAATCCTGCAAGTCTATATTTTCAGAAAGAGTGTTCAGGTGTTTCTTAACTGCGGCTAACGTGTTTGTTTGCACCCACTGCTGGCACAGCTTACCCACACTGTATGTTGTAACTATACCTGTATGTTGACCCGATATAAAGCGAGGGTCTGGCCTGTTAATTGAAAAAACCCCTGAATAGTTCAAAAAACGCCTTTGACACTCATTAGTATCTGTGGGCCATACCAACCACCCGCCAGGACTGGAAAGTGAAGAATTATAGGCACCAGCCATAACCATTGCGTCTAGCCTTTCCTCTGTGATATTAAGGAAGTGTTGCCAATCTTCAAACCTTGCCAGAGTAGGGATACTGGGCGTGTTCAGATCTTTAATTTTTGCTAACCCCAGACAGGATGTCTGCTCAATAGTGTCATTTAAGAAAATAATTTGCACAGGAATCAGGCATGCTCGAAACAAAGCCTCCCTACCCTGTATCTGCCAATCTTGTGTTCCTGTCATGCCATTGATTAAGTTTGACCAATGACTTTGTGTTTCACCACTGCGCATATTAGTTGCTCAATGTTCACCAGTAGCACATTGTTTGTTTTGTTCAGTTGAGCCGCCTATTGGCTTTGACATGGCATTAGCCATTACTTTCTGTATTCAGTTTAGCCGCCTATTGGCTTTGACATTGCATTAGCCATTACATTCTGTATTCTGCCTATTGGCTTTGACATGCTGTATTCAATTTAGCTGCCTATTGGCTTTGACATGATGTATTCAGTTTAGCTGCCTATTGGCTTTGACATGATATTATATATTACATTTTGTATTAAGCTCAGCTGCCTATTGGCTTTGACATGATATTAGACATTGCATTTTGTATTCAGCTCAGCTGCCTATTGGCTTTGACATGATATTAGACCTTACATTTTGTATTCAGCTCAGCTGCCTATTGGCTTTGACATGACACTAGACATTGCATTTGATATTTAGGTTAGCTGCCTATTGCCTTTAACGTGGAGTTAGACATTGCAGTTGAGGATCCAAGCTGTATTTTTCCAAGCTGTGTTTTTGCACAAGATGAACCAAGATGTTTTTCTCACACCAGACTAGACCTGATAAGAGAGGGTACACTGGGTGTTTTTCTCTCTGCTCGAGCCTGGGAAGAGGAGCAGTCTAGGAGATCTGGCCAATCTCCAAAGGCTTGCGTAGTTTTCCCGAGTCTGAGAGGAGGGGGCACACCTTTGTAACGGATGTCACAGGCTTCAGAGAATTAGATTCGAATCTGCCTGACTTCGTGCTGGAACTTGGCGCCAGTTGCCAGCATCCCGTGTGGGTAGATAAATCTCTTTCTCGCAGCTGACAGGAGTCATCAGCTTGCAGACCCTAGAAAGATGAAGCTGTAAATAGTTTCTCACACGGTGAAGTATTTGTTTTGCTTTGCATTCAATATCTTATAAATATAACCTGCTGTGTACATTGCAACTGTGTTTTCATTGAAAGTGTGCTTGAAATCTACTAATTCGTCACTTACGAAATTGCGGTTGGGGAAGAATTAACAACAATAAAAGTCTTCTTTGAACTCAGAAGAGCATTCTTGATATGTTATGTAAGTGCTGAAAACGAGATAAGTAGAGAAGCACTACATTTGGTACCAGAAGTGGGGTGTTGACGAGTTAATAGATTTCTACGTGCACACTTTAAAATTGTAATTGTTTTTGTTGTTTGGAGAATTACAGAAATTGTTTTCTGTTTGGAGAATCACAGAAGCACAGCAGACCATGTTTGAAAATGCATGTGTTGTTAAACTGCCCGATGGTGCTATGAAAAACTGTGAATTGCTTTCTGTTTGGAGAATTACAGAAGCACGGCAGACCATGTTTGAAAATGCATGTGTAGCTAAACTGCCTGATGGTGCTTTGAGAAATATTTGTTGTGATGAAGCATATTTAGAAAATGTGCCTTTTGGAAGCAATGATGACAGAAAGGTTTGGATAACTTTATCTGCTTACAGAGAAATGCAGGAGAAATGTAGGCAGTTGGAACATGAAAATGAGAATTTACGTGAGCAAATTAGCCAGAATACATTAATTCAAGATAATGCTAAAAGTTATAAAAATGCTGTTTTAGAAGAATCTTTCTTTTCACATTCCAGTAATGAGGGGGTTAAGACAGCTTCCAGCTGCTCTGAGCCTCCGTGTGAGCCAGGGTGAGAACGAGAGCGCTCAGAATGTGATTTACGAGTTACTGTTGCAAAATGAAGTAAAAAGAAAGATTTTAGAGCTTCTTACTGTTTGCACTAAGCAAGAGACACCGAGTTTCGTTAGCTTGTTTGATTTTTGGAAACAGAATAGCCCTCATCTGAGTGAAATCCTAACACTTTGGTATATGGTCACTGTGAAAAATAATATGCAGCTGCGCGCTTGTGATTTGGCAAATGAAATAATGCAGACTTTAGGTTTCTGCGCAATGAAATTGAGTGCAAACACTGATGTACATATAACTCAAGAACAAGGGAAGAAAATAGTGCCCCTAGCTAGGATCATACACTGGATCTGGTACTTGCAAGACAGGGCTAGAGAACCACAGGTAAAAGAGTCACTAGTGAAATTGTGTGCACCATTTGAATTCGTGTTCACTGAAGATAAAATGCATTTTTGTTTGACTAATGATTCATTGACTGAAATGTTATTTTATGGCACAGGAGAAGGAACAGCGTTGTACAATGTGTGTCAGATTTTAAAGCAAGAGCTACGTGAGATGTGTCATTTTTACACTGATTCTTGGTTCATTGCCAATGGTTTAGTCGTTTGGTTTTCCACATGGCTTGCAGCTAACTGGTTCAATTCCCTTTCAGATGTTAAAGAGAAAAATTCAGAGAGAGAAGTGTACACCCAGAATTCTGCCTTAGTGGGGATGGCTAAGTGGGTGCCCCAGAAATGTGAACAGCTGGGAGAAAAAGCCACTTACAGGTGGGCAGAGATGAGAGAGATGCCCATTGCCCTAGATTTGATAAAAACTGTGCAGCACGCACGAACGCAATCTGTCATGCAAGCAGTCACAGAGCAGTTGGGGAGAGGAAAGTTACCAGGACAGAAATGGCAAATTGATCAGGTTTTAGGGAGAGTGATTGCTGCAAATTACCAAGGAGAAATCGAAATTATGCTGATAACTAGAAAAGAATCTGATTCATTCATACAAATTGGAGACAGAATGGCCCAAATTGTCAAAAGTGCAGTGAATGCAGGTTTGGTAAAGAATAAGTCTGCCCCAGCCCTTCTGACAGTGCAAGAAAAGGGAAGCTGTGGTGCAGCAGATAAAAACCTCAGTGCTGATGTGTGGGTTAAAGCCCTAAGTGACCCTCCAGAACCTGCAGAGAATATAATAAAGGGCCCCAAAAACGTCCTGCTGATTATAAAACAGGGAAAGAAAGAGGAAGGGTGCAGTTTAAATGACAAATGTTATTTGCAAGAAAAGTCATACTTGTTTCTTTTGCAGATCCTACCACGTTTCGCCACTGTCCGTGAGTGTGCTGTGTGGTCCCCCTTCGGGTGTGTGTGTGTGGGGTCGGGGAAGGGACCGAACCCACAACCTGAACCTGGCTGAGTAAAGTGCCAGCACCCTGGATCCATTTTGCGCAAATGGCGCCTTCAGTTCAAGTTCAACTTGTTTGATTGCATTCTTCCACTGGAACTAAGCTGTGTTTTTTTATTTTCTTCTCGTATGGAACTCTGACTTTTGCTTACCTTCCAGCAAACCTTTCAGGTGGACCGTGCATCTTTACATGAGTAGAACTCATGCCACATCAAATTGCTAACACTGTTGAATTAGAGACACTAAAATCTACAAATGTTTCAGTCTTTTCTGTGTAGACGTATCTGATGTGAAAGGTTATGAGATCTATATGTTAATCCACTTCTATTGCTTTACAGGGATTGCTTTGATCATTCAAATCTGACTTGCTGATAATGTTGTTTTTTTGTTGTTGTTTGTGCTGATGTTTTGTTTTTTGTTTGAAACAAGAGATATGTGAAACAAAAATTCATTGGTCAAAGGATGGAATGTCATGCCATTGATTAAGTTTGACCAATGACTTTGTGTTTCACCACTGCGCATATTAGTTGCTCAATGTTCACCAGTAGCACATTGTATGTTTTGTTCAGTTGAGCCGCCTATTGGCTTTGACATGGCATTAGCCATTACTTTCTGTATTCAGTTTAGCCGCCTATTGGCTTTGACATTGCATTAGCCATTACATTCTGTATTCTGCCTATTGGCTTTGACATGCTGTATTCAATTTAGCTGCCTATTGGCTTTGACATGATGTATTCAGTTTAGCTGCCTATTGGCTTTGACATGATATTATATATTACATTTTGTATTCAGCTGAGCTGCCTATTGGCTTTGACATGATATTAGACATTGCATTTTGTATTCTGCTCAGTTGCCTATTGGCTTTGACATGATATTAGACCTTACATTTTGTATTCAGCTCAGCTGCCTATTGGCTTTGACATGACACTAGACATTGCATTTGATATTTAGGTTAGCTGCCTATTTCCTTTAACGTGGAGTTAGACATTGCAGTTGAGGATCCAAGCTGTATTTTTCCAAGCTGTGTTTTTGCACAAGATGAACCAAGATGTTTTTCTCACACCAGACTAGACCTGATAAGAGAGGGTACACTGGGTGTTTTTCTCTCTGCTCGAGCCTGGGAAGAGGAGCAGTCTAGGAGATCTGGCCAATCTCCAAAGGCTTGCGTAGTTTTCCCGAGTCTGAGAGGAGGGGGCACACCTTTGTAACGGATGTCACAGGCTTCAGAGAATTAGATTCGAATCTGCCTGACTTCGTGCTGGAACTTGGCGCCAGTTGCCAGCATCCCGTGTGGGTAGATAAATCTCTTTCTCGCAGCTGACAGGAGTCATCAGCTTGCAGACCCTAGAAAGATGAAGCTGTAAATAGTTTCTCACACGGTGAAGTATTTGTTTTGCTTTGCATTCAATATCTTATAAATATAACCTGCTGTGTACATTGCAACTGTGTTTTCATTGAAAGTGTGCTTGAAATCTACTAATTCGTCACTTACGAAATTGCGGTTGGGGAAGAATTAACAACAATAAAAGTCTTCTTTGAACTCAGAAGTGCATTCTTGATATGTTATGTAAGTGCTGAAAACGAGATAAGTAGAGAAGCACTACATTTGGTACCAGAAGTGGGGTGTTGACGAGTTAATAGATTTCTACGTGCACACTTTAAAATTGTAATTGTTTTTGTTGTTTGGAGAATTACAGAAATTGTTTTCTGTTTGGAGAATCACAGAAGCACAGCAGACCATGTTTGAAAATGCATGTGTTGTTAAACTGCCCGATGGTGCTATGAAAAACTGTGAATTGCTTTCTGTTTGGAGAATTACAGAAGCACGGCAGACCATGTTTGAAAATGCATGTGTAGCTAAACTGCCTGATGGTGCTTTGAGAAATATTTGTTGTGATGAAGCATATTTAGAAAATGTGCCTTTTGGAAGCAATGATGACAGAAAGGTTTGGATAACTTTATCTGCTTACAGAGAAATGCAGGAGAAATGTAGGCAGTTGGAACATGAAAATGAGAATTTACGTGAGCAAATTAGCCAGAATACATTAATTCAAGATAATGCTAAAAGTTATAAAAATGCTGTTTTAGAAGAATCTTTCTTTTCACATTCCAGTAATGAGGGGGTTAAGACAGCTTCCAGCTGCTCTGAGCCTCCGTGTGAGCCAGGGTTTTTGGCAGTCAAAGTGCATTCCTTAACTGATAACATGGACGAGAACGAGAGCGCTCAGAATGTGATTTACGAGTTACTGTTGCAAAATGAAGTAAAAAGAAAGATTTTAGAGCTTCTTACTGTTTGCACTAAGCAAGAGACACCGAGTTTCGTTAGCTTGTTTGATTTTTGGAAACAGAATAGCCCTCATCTGAGTGAAATCCTAACACTTTGGTATATGGTCACTGTGAAAAATAATATGCAGCTGCGCGCTTGTGATTTGGCAAATGAAATAATGCAGACTTTAGGTTTCTGCGCAATGAAATTGAGTGCAAACACTGATGTACATATAACTCAAGAACAAGGGAAGAAAATAGTGCCCCTAGCTAGGATCATACACTGGATCTGGTACTTGCAAGACAGGGCTAGAGAACCACAGGTAAAAGAGTCACTAGTGAAATTGTGTGCACCATTTGAATTCGTGTTCACTGAAGATAAAATGCATTTTTGTTTGACTAATGATTCATTGACTGAAATGTTATTTTATGGCACAGGAGAAGGAACAGCGTTGTACAATGTGTGTCAGATTTTAAAGCAAGAGCTACGTGAGATGTGTCATTTTTACACTGATTCTTGGTTCATTGCCAATGGTTTAGTCGTTTGGTTTTCCACATGGCTTGCAGCTAACTGGTTCAATTCCCTTTCAGATGTTAAAGAGAAAAATTCAGAGAGAGAAGTGTACACCCAGAATTCTGCCTTAGTGGGGATGGCTAAGTGGGTGCCCCAGAAATGTGAACAGCTGGGAGAAAAAGCCACTTACAGGTGGGCAGAGATGAGAGAGATGCCCATTGCCCTAGATTTGATAAAAACTGTGCAGCACGCACGAACGCAATCTGTCATGCAAGCAGTCACAGAGCAGTTGGGGAGAGGAAAGTTACCAGGACAGAAATGGCAAATTGATCAGGTTTTAGGGAGAGTGATTGCTGCAAATTACCAAGGAGAAATCGAAATTATGCTGATAACTAGAAAAGAATCTGATTCATTCATACAAATTGGAGACAGAATGGCCCAAATTGTCAAAAGTGCAGTGAATGCAGGTTTGGTAAAGAATAAGTCTGCCCCAGCCCTTCTGACAGTGCAAGAAAAGGGAAGCTGTGGTGCAGCAGATAAAAACCTCAGTGCTGATGTGTGGGTTAAAGCCCTAAGTGACCCTCCAGAACCTGCAGAGAATATAATAAAGGGCCCCAAAAACGTCCTGCTGATTATAAAACAGGGAAAGAAAGAGGAAGGGTGCAGTTTAAATGACAAATGTTATTTGCAAGAAAAGTCATACTTGTTTCTTTTGCAGATCCTACCACGTTTCGCCACTGTCCCTGAGTGTGCTGTGTGGTCCCCCTTCGGGTGTGTGTGTGTGGGGTCGGGGAAGGGACCGAACCCACAACCTGAACCTGGCTGAGTAAAGTGCCAGCACCCTGGATCCATTTTGCGCAAATGGCGCCTTCAGTTCAAGTTCAACTTGTTTGATTGCATTCTTCCACTGGAACTAAGCTGTGTTTTTTTATTTTCTTCTCGTATGGAACTCTGACTTTTGCTTACCTTCCAGCAAACCTTTCAGGTGGACCGTGCATCTTTACATGAGTAGAACTCATGCCACATCAAATTGCTAACACTGTTGAATTAGAGACACTAAAATCTACAAATGTTTCAGTCTTTTCTGTGTAGACGTATCTGATGTGAAAGGTTATGAGATCTATATGTTAATCCACTTCTATTGCTTTACAGGGATTGCTTTGATCATTCAAATCTGACTTGCTGATAATGTTGTTTTTTTGTTGTTGTTTGTGCTGATGTTTTGTTTTTTGTTTGAAACAAGAGATATGTGAAACAAAAATTCATTGGTCAAAGGATGGAATGTCATGCCATTGATTAAGTTTGACCAATGACTTTGTGTTTCACCACTGCGCATATTAGTTGCTCAATGTTCACCAGTAGCACATTGTATGTTTTGTTCAGTTGAGCCGCCTATTGGCTTTGACATGGCATTAGCCATTACTTTCTGTATTCAGTTTAGCCGCCTATTGGCTTTGACATTGCATTAGCCATTACATTCTGTATTCTGCCTATTGGCTTTGACATGCTGTATTCAATTTAGCTGCCTATTGGCTTTGACATGATGTATTCAGTTTAGCTGCCTATTGGCTTTGACATGATATTATATATTACATTTTGTATTCAGCTGAGCTGCCTATTGGCTTTGACATGATATTAGACATTGCATTTTGTATTCAGCTCAGCTGCCTATTGGCTTTGACATGATATTAGACCTTACATTTTGTATTCAGCTCAGCTGCCTATTGGCTTTGACATGACACTAGACATTGCATTTGATATTTAGGTTAGCTGCCTATTGCCTTTAACGTGGAGTTAGACATTGCAGTTGAGGATCCAAGCTGTATTTTTCCAAGCTGTGTTTTTGATCAAGATGAACCAAGATGTTTTTCTCACACCAGACTAGACCTGATAAGAGAGGGTACACTGGGTGTTTTTCTCTCTGCTCGAGCCTGGGAAGAGGAGCAGTCTAGGAGATCTGGCCAATCTCCAAAGGCTTGCGTAGTTTTCCCGAGTCTGAGAGGAGGGGGCACACCTTTGTAACGGATGTCACAGGCTTCAGAGAATTAGATTCGAATCTGCCTGACTTCGTGCTGGAACTTGGCGCCAGTTGCGAGCATCCCGTGTGGGTAGATAAATCTCTTTCTCGCAGCTGACAGGAGTCATCAGCTTGCAGACCCTAGAAAGATGAAGCTGTAAATAGTTTCTCACACGGTGAAGTATTTGTTTTGCTTTGCATTCAATATCTTATAAATATAACCTGCTGTGTACATTGCAACTGTGTTTTCATTGAAAGTGTGCTTGAAATCTACTAATTCGTCACTTACGAAATTGCGGTTGGGGAAGAATTAACAACAATAAAAGTCTTCTTTGAACTCAGAAGTGTATTCTTGATATGTTATGTAAGTGCTCAAAACGAGATAAGTAGAGAAGCACTACAGTTCCCCATACGCTTTTCAAGTCAATAGTGCTCTTCCAATATTCGTAACCCTCAATCGAGAGCCGGGAAACAAAGGGATCTGAATAAATCAGTTTTGTATCTGTTAGCAAAAGTTTCCTATTTTGTGCTGGAGGTATTTTAAAATAATACAACTCTGCTTTTCTTGTATCATGCCCAGAAAAGTATGTAAATTTATCGCTATAATACTTTGGACTCCCCACCAGTGGTGTAGAACAGTGTTCCCACTGTGTGTAGTTCAAGAGAGGCCTCTTTCTAGTGGCATGATGTAGGTAGTGATGTCCCCAATTGTTAGAGCAGAACATTTCCCCATAATTCATTGTATAATCATTTACATCATCACTTTCAAAAGCGAAATAGTCCTTCATTTCAGTTAGCATGGAATCAACTGTTTGGACATCCCAATCATCAGAGACAATATCAGGTATATTTACATCAGTCATTGAAATTTTGAACACGTATGGTATTTGAACAATTTCTGTAGGCCCGTATTTATCGAATGGAACTTTGTCCCACACAATCCCAATCATTAATAGGTATTCCCGTAATATTCACAGGGGACAAATCCCTTCGGACCTTATGTGAAGAATGATGTGGTGTTAAAACTTCATCAACAGGCTCCACTGAGGAGCGATCAGGAATACAGTGACCATTTATGAGCAAAAAGAAAACAGTCACAAAACCAATCCATAAAAATAATGCAATAAATGTCAAACAGAAGCACAAGTAGTTCCATGGGTATATCAAATAGTTATTTTTAAGCCATCAATACATCTTACTACTTTTTGAAATATCGTCAATCACTGTAGAGGATGAATCAAAAAAAAAATCATCAATGTCAATGAAATAGCCAGAGGTAGTCTCTGCAAACACAGGAGCCGGTGTATTTTGATCCACAGCACGTGGAGGCTCTTGTTAGACAACGTCATCCGTCGGTGAAGTGTTCATGTAAAATACAGCTAAATCTTGAACCCGGGTGGTCACTGAAGATGTGACTGGAACCAACAAGAGTTCATTTTCTGCCCTCCCCATGGTCGAGGAAGTGTCCGGAACAGCAGTTAACAGCAGTTAACATTGTTGCATAGTCTGTAGTAGTGATGTTCATTCTACTATGTAGATGGATGTCCTGTTGGGTAGTGAGAGGGGATCGGGAACCACTGTGAAGGATCGGCCGCATGGTATAATTTGATGCCATCAATGGAGATGAATCTGTTCGTCTTAGAACCAGACAGTGGTGGTAAAATGACAGTCCTGGTGCCTTTTACTCCCAAGACCGGTACCGGTGCTCTGTATGATGGACCGAACTCCTTCTTCACAGCGATCTTCTCACGAACCAGATCCCCAACTTTAGGAATCCAGCCAGTTGAAGTTTTCGCCAATTCCCTTATTCCTAAGGTGTCAGCATTTGCAGATGATTTATCATCACAAAATTGTTGAAGCTCCTGTAAAACAGTGAGACGTTCTTTTATGTCAAATGGTGTTTCTGCTGCCACCATACCAGGGGCATCAAGATCTGGGACATACATAGGTATCCCAAAGAGAACCTCATACGGAGAGCGTCCCCCCAAGGACCGTCTTGGCAGATTATTCAGTGCTCTCTGGACCCAATATAGGGGGTGTAACCAACTGCGGCCTGAACCTAATACTCGAGCTGTTAAGGACTGCTTTAGATCACGATTCCGCCTCTCTGCGACTGAATTTCTCTCGGGATGGTATGGTGAGGAGTAATGGAGTTCAACACCCATCGTCCCCATGGTGTCCCTGAACGCCTTAGAGGCAAATGCAGGGCCCTGGTCCGAATGGAATGCTGCAACCGCACATGTACCGATAAAGATCAGCAAGTCTTTTATAACAGTCCGGGCGTTAGCCGACCGCTTTGGCCATACCCACAGGAATCTAGAACAGGAATCCACAGCCACTAAAATGTATTTGTATGCACCATCAGGCTGTAATGGACCACAATGGTCTAGGAACACACACTGAAGTGGCTTGTCGGACACCAAGAGGGATGTCTGCGGTGGGCGTTTGATATTAGAGCCCTTAATCTGCTGGCAAATGTCACACCAAAGGACATACTGCTTTGTTCGTCTGCATAGACCAGGCCACCAGTAGCGTTGCTGTAGAATTGTTATTGTGGCCTGTATACCAGCATGTGCAGAAGAGACACCCTCATGCGCTACTATAATCAGAACTAATCTCTGGTCTTCATTGGGGATCACTCAATCTCCAACCCCAGGAATCGTTGTATAAGCAAAATTCTGTGCACTGATATGGTAAGTATAGTTTGTAGGGTATCCTTTCGGAAGGGTCTTGCCTGCAGCCGAAGCTTTAACGGCAATCAATATTTCATGATCCAATCTCGTCCGAGAATGAGTCACTGCAGCCACAGAAGCCGTAGCTACTGATGCTTTGGCCGCTTCATCAGCCAATGTATTACCGGCAACGTGTACTCCTACACGTTGGTGTCCTAATGTATGGACTACATGGACACACAGTAGCTTATCCTTAAGATCAGCCACCCTTCCCCACAAGGTTTTGTGTTTAATGGTGTTCCCTTTAGAATCTCTAAACCCGTTCAGTTTCCAATGATTGAGATATTCATTGTATGACCGGACGCAGTAATATGAGTCACAGACTATCAAAGTCTGGCTTCCTGTCTCAGTATGTTCGAGTGCTAGAATAAGAGCTTTAAGCTCAGACAACTGTGCCGTGCAGTCCCCTAAGGTCTGCTTGTAGGTATTGTGAGGGTGGAAAACTCCATCTTCCATCACTCCGCTCACGGCTGCGCAAGCTGCCGAGTATTGATGTTTAGTACCTACAGCCGGTCGTGCTGAACCATCAGTGTATATGATAGTATGGTAGCTTTCTAGTGGCAAGATATTTAGAGGAGCGGGGTACTCTTGTTCATACTGGAGAAATTCTTGTGTTTGAAGTCTTGGATCGAATATATATTCAACATCATGGCGGTCAGAGACGTTGCCCATTGAATCCAATGTGGATGTAATGCATTAGCGTTAGGAAC